>NC_090341.1:49867662-51117662 GCF_035084215.1 Heptranchias perlo
GAAAAGATGTTTCCACTTGTGGGGGATTCGAAAATTAGGGATCATAAATATAAGATAGTCACTAATAAATCCAATAAAGAATTCAGGAGGAACTTCTTTACCCAGAGAGTGGTTAGAATGTGGAACTCGCTACCACAAGGAATAGTTGAGGCGAATAGCACAGATGCATTTAAGGGGAAGCTCGATAAACACGTGAGAGTGAAAGGAATAGAAGGATATGCTGATAGGGTGAGATGAAGAAGGCTTGGACTCGATGGGCCGAATGGCCTCCTTCTGTGCTGCAACCTTTCTATGATTCTGTGATTCAGTGTGGAGCATACGAATGGCTTCATATTAAAAAAAGGATATAGAGCCACTGAAGAAGGTGCAAAAAAGTTGAATGTTTCTGTGCTGCAATTCTATGAAGCAAAGAATCACTAAGATCATTCCTCTAAGGAGTGGGGAAGGATTGGAGGGGACAGCCATTTGCCATTGTGATTCCAACTGAAATGGTTGTGGTGTAGCAGAAACAAGTGAACAGCCCTTTACACAAGCTTGCTTCCTTTCGGCCCCTGTTTAAGGTTAATATTGGGTTTTTTTACTTTTTTTCGACTCCCAAGTAATCTTGCTAACTGGGTAGTTTTGCTGCATTCTTATTTAGAGGAGCAAGAAAATTGAAAGCATGTCTTTTGGCCACGAGATCTCCTTTTCCCAACTAGCGGTGCACGATCACTGAACAAACACTGCCTGAAACAAAACACAACCAATTATTGCCTTAGCAATAAGGGAAGCAGAGCAGATACAGTGACCTCTTGGCTCTGAATTACACAAAGTACACATGGTAGAACTGTAATTTACCGCGGATCACTGTCTTTTAACTAGCCCCAAAAAGAATTTAAATTAAATTTTAGTCCGGAGCAGGGAGAGGAATTGTCACAGAATACCAGCAGGGAGAGATGGGAATTTTTTTTGTGTGTGAGAGATTTATTTCACTGCTCCTCTGTGGAAGTTGTTGACTCCTCCTGGATACTTCCATAGACATTGTTCACCCTCTGAAGCCTTGTCTGAGATGGTGAGTGTTGGCAGAGTACTTGTTTGCGGAGCATCACACCCAAGCGTGATCCCGTCCTTACCCGACTGTAACGAAAGGAGAGTTTTCGTTCTGCGCAGAGGGAAAATTTCTGTATTTATAACGTGGTTTCAAAATGACGAGTTAAAGTAAGCTGTGAGAAGGACGCAAAGGGATATCGACAGGTTAAATGAGTGGGCAAGAAGCTGGCAGATGGAGTATAATGTGGGGAAATGTGAGGTTATTCACTTTGGTAAGAAAAATAGAAAAACAGAATATTTTTTAAATGGTGAGAAATTATTAAATGTTAGTGTTCAGCGAGATTTGGGTGTCCTTGCACACGGAATATAGAAAGTTAACATGCAGGTACAGCAAGTAATTAAGAACATAGGAACATAGGAACAGGAGTAGGCCATTCAGCCCCTCGTGCCTGCTCTGCCATTTGATAAGATCATGGCTGATCTGTGATCTAACTCCATATACCTGCCTTTGGCCCATATCCCTTAATACCTTTGGTTGCCAAAAAGCTATCAATCTCAGATTTAAATTTAGCAATTGAGCGAGTATCAATTAGGAAGGCAAATGGTAAGTTGCCCTTTATTCCAAGGGGTTGGAGTATAAGAGTAAGGAGGTCTTGCTACAATTGTACAGGACTTTGGTGAGACCAGACCTGGAGTACTGTGTACAGTTTTGGTCTCCTTACCTAAGGACGGGTATATTTAACTTAGAGGCGGTGCAATGAAGGTTCACTAGATTGATTCCTGGGATGAGAGGGTTGTCCTATGAGGAAAGATTGAGTAGAATGGGCCTGTGCTCTCTGGAGTTTAGAAGAATGAGAGGTGATCTCATTAAAACATATAAGATTCTGAGAGGGCTTGACAGGGTAGATGCTGAGAGGATGTTTCCCCTGGCTGGAGAGTCTAGAACTAGGGGATGTAGTCTCAGGATAAGGGGTTGGACATTTAGGACTGAGATGAGGAGGAATTTCTTCACTCAGAGGGTCATGAATATTTGGAATTCTCTACCCCAGAGGGCTATGGATGCTTAGCCATTGAGTATTTCAAGACTGAAATCGATAGATTTTTGGACTCTAAGGGAATCAAGGGATATGGGGATCGGGTGGGAAAGTGGAGTTGAGATCGAAGATCAGCCATGATCTTATTGAATGGTGGAGCAGGCACAAGGGGCCATATGGTCTGCTGCTCCTATTTCTTATGCTCTTATGTTAAATGGAAGCCATCTTTCCTTACTGAACTTCAAATGGGAGATCGGAATCCAGTTGTCTTTGGGAAAATAGGCCAAGTTGATTAATTTGGTAATTAGCAGAATAAGGTGGCTTTGACATGGGAGAGGTTCAAAATGTACATTGTTTAAGGTATTAAGAAGGCCTAGCTAAACAGCCAACATGTGTCTTTGATCTTGATCTTGGTTGATAAATAGCTGATAAATTGGTTTGATGTATCCAGTGGACACTTTTCTCCATATTTTCAGTTCAGTTCTGAGCAGATCATCTGAACTCTATGAGTCGACATAGGAATTACGTTGCCCACGTATGATTGCTTTGGATAGTCGATGAAAGACTTTCAACCAAACATCTTGCAGATTATTGGACAATGAAAGTAAAATGAGAACATCACTATAATGCACGTATGTGCACTTTCCAGCAGGAGTCACTGGATAGGGAGCAGGAACACTGGGTGATTTCTGTTTCCTAGCCCAAAGATACTGAGGCAAATTGTAGTGCCCCCAACTGCTGCCCCAGTGAAAGCTAAAAACACATACTAGGGGAAGGGGAGTCAGGAGAATTCTTTCAGCTGGTATCCGTCTCCCTGTCTCCATTGCCCATGCTTAGAGACTGAGAATACAATTGACTTTGCAGTCATGACAATGAATCAGTGATATTCCAAAATAAGTCAAACCCACATTTTTGCATTCGTATTGTATTGTCCATATTCTAATTATCTGATTTTCCAGCAAATATGCTTCTAGCTTTATTGTAATGTCAGGTTCGTAGGCAAACATACTGAACTTACTCAGATATTTCACAACTTACTCGTAACATGCATTGCTTGTAGCTACCCTCTTTAGTTGAAAAGCAAGTAAGAAAATATGCAAACATCTGTTTTGGCAACAAGTGATAAGTTTAATTTGATGAACTAACGGGTCTCCCATGGTGTTTTTCACAGGTACTCTACACAGGGGCTGGGGCACAGTTGTGATGTTTAGCTGCTAAAATGGAGCTGTGTGTAATTTGGCCTGTCTCCTTAAGGCCACTGCCCGTGGGGGGAAGTGGTCCAAATAGTCAATACCAGTTATTGTAGCTCCTTGTAAACTCCTGAGGTCAATCAACAACAACAACTTACATGTTACCTTACTAAAGAAAGAATCTGCATTTATATAGCGCCTTTCACGACCTCTGGACGTCCCAAAGCACTTTACAGCCAATGACGTACTTTTAAAGTATAGTCACTATTGTAATGTAGGAAACACAGCAGCCAATTTTTACCCAACAAGGTCCCACAAACAGCAATGTGATAATGACCAGATAATCTGTATTTAGTGAATGGCTGAGGAGTAAATATTAGCCAGGACACTGGGGAGAGCTCCCGTGCTCTTTTTCAAAATAGTACCATGGTATTTTTTACATCCACCTGAGAGGGCAGATGGGGCCTCGATTTAATGCCTCATCTGAAAGACAGCACCTCTAAAAGTGCAGCACTCCCTCAGTGCTGCACTGGAGTGTCAGCCTAGATTTTGTGTTCATGGGCTCGATGTTAGCAGGGCTGCGGGTTCGCAGCGGGGGGGCTATTGGGCGCGTGGGTAACGTGCCCGGTGAAATTAGTCAGCCACCCGCGTGATCGCAGCCCAATTGGATCCACTTACCTTGTCTTCCGGGATCCCCACTGCTGATCTGCGCATCGGGCGGGCTGCGCATGCGCAGTAAGATCTGTCAGCTGGAGGAGCTCTATTTAAAGGGGCAGTCCTCCACTGACAGATGCTGCAACAAATAGAAAAAATTACAGCATGGAGCAGCCCAGAGGGAAGGCTGCTCCCAGTTTAATGATGCCTCACTCCAGGTATCAATAGATGGGGTGAGGAGGAGGGGGAGGACAGAGATCTTCCCCCCGGCAGGCGGGAGGAAGCGGCCTGCCTCTGCCACCAGGAAGGCCTGGCTCAAGGTGGCAGAGGAGGTCACCTGCACCACAAACATATCGCCCACCTGCATACAGTGCAGGAGGCGCTCTAATGACCTAAGTAGGTCAGCCAAAGTGAGTACACTTACTCATTCCCCTACACTCCATCTGCCACATCACCGCCCCCACCCCACACCTCCTTCTGCACTGCCAACACTACTCTATCACTTCACCCCTCACACCCACTCAAACCTCATCCTCATCTTACCTGCACTTACTCACCTCCCCAGTACTCATCCCGCCACTGCCACTCAACCCAATCCTCATACAATCTCATGGCTCTATCTCATACTCACCCTCTCATGCATCTCTTTCACAGTCAGCCTCACTCAACCTGCCACTACCTGTGCTGCAGGCACAGGGCATGCATCACATATGTGCAGTAGGCAGCGTAAGGCAAACGTGATGTGAGCATGAAGGGGATGCACAAGGGTGTTTGAGGATTTGTCATGGTTGTTACTTATATTGAATTTCTGACCAACTCACATTACATATTATATTGTCACCACTACTGCCACGTCATTGCGAATCTTGTCTGGTTTGTGCAATAATGCCCTTTCCTGAGGATCACAATGAAGACCCACAACTGATGCCACCCATTGTGTCACTGCAGAGTGGGTGTAGGTGTATTTGGAGGGCTCTTTTGTGCAGACGGCTGAGAGACGTCGGCGATGTCCCCGGTGGCACCCTGGAAGGATGCGGAGGAGAAGTTGTTGAGGGCAGTGGTGACTTTGACAGCGACAGGTAAGAAGATGGTGCTCGGGCCAGCCGGGAGCAGCTCGGCATGAAGGAGGCTGCAGATGTCCACGACTACATGTCGAGTGACTCTGAGCCTCCGTGTGCACTGCTGCTCAGAGAGGTCCAGGAAGCTGAGCCTCGGTCTGTGGACCCTGTGGCGAGGGTAGTGCCCTCTGCGACGCATCTCTCTCTGCGGTAGCCCTCCCTCCAGCTGTGCAAGTGGATGTGTCACAGCACTCTGTTGTGGAGCTCCATGTGTCAGAGGTGGACGGTGTGGATGGCGAGGCTGGTGAGGCTGGTGAGGCTGGTGAGGCTGGTGATGCTGTTCGCCCTCCGAGGAGGTCATGACTGCAGCTACAGCGGCCCCCATCCGGAAGATGTACATCTGAGGGGGTCTACAAGGTAGGTACATGTCTCTGGACCCCGGGGTAAGTGTGCAAGTTGGTGAATTTTCTTGTCAGAAGGAGGGTGGTGGAGGCCAAACTTTGTCCCAAGTGACAGAGTGGCCTCCTGCAATGAGTGAGGGTCTCCCCCCGCCACCTGTCAAATGGACCTTTGCAGCTGCCACAGGCTGACAGCTGCAACACGTCCATTTGAACTGGGAGTGTTTCCCCCAGTATGGGAAACAGCTCGTATCTGCGATTGACGCGAATGTCACATTCGTACTCCTACTCCCTTTGGCCTTTCTCCAGCCACAAACACCAAGAATATTACTGACATAAAAAAATATAAATGTATAACAAAAACTAATCCAGCGCAATCCAGTGTGGTTATAACAGGGCCATTGAGCCCAGAAAGGTCCCAGGTCTGACCCCTGCACCCTGCAGGATTAACTAGTCTCACCCAGGGTGGCAGTTGAGGTGCTACAATTGGCTTGGGTGCCCTTGGGTCAGCAAGAAGAGAAAATGAACCACCCTGGATCTCTATTAAAAAGTGTCAGCCTTGGCTCAGTCTGTAGCACTCTTACCTCTGAGTCAGAAGGTTGTGGGTTCAAGTCCCACTCCAGAGAATTGAGCACATAATGCTGGTACTCCAGTGCAGTACTGAGGGAGTGCTGCACTGTCAGAGGTGCCGTCTTTCAGATGAGACATTAAACCAAGGCCTCTTCTGTTCCCTCAGGTGGATGTAAAAGCATTATTTGAAGAGCAGGGGAGTTCTCCCTGGTGTTCTGGCCAATACTTATCCCTTAACCAACATCATCAAAACAGATGATCTGGTCATTATCACATTGCTGTTTGTGGGACCTTGCTATGTGCAAATTGGTTTCTGTGTTTTCTACATCACAACAGTGACTACACTTCAAAAGTACTTTATTGGCTGTAAAGCGTTTTGGGGCATCCTGAGGTTGTGAAAGGCTCTATATAAATGCAAGTCTCTTTTCTCTATCCGCTGCTGAAAGCGGCCGAGTGTGGGTGTCTGGTGAGGACAGCATCAAGCAGAGCTGTGAAGCCCCCCCCCACCCACCATCCCCCCGGTCACACAGGTCTGTGGGCTCACATATGGAAGGTGGTCACCTGGGTGAAGTACTGGTGTGGTTCGGCCAGCTGTAGAATTGTACATCAACCTTGTGAGTCAGCACATTCAGAATAGGTGGGGAGAAAAGGAAGGGACTGGGGAGGGGGGGGTTTTGGGGAACAAAACTTTTTTAAAACTACAGCAACTTTACAAAAGGTGGCGGAAATCAGACTGGGAAATTGGCACACCGGCTTCATGTTTTTTATACTTTGAATCCTATCTGGCATTTAGAACTTTCTGCTGAGGAAAATGTTCAAAGTGCAGAATTTGAAATGAAGCTACTATCTATCTGAAACCTACTGCTCATGTGTTTCTTTTTTTTTCTAAATCAGTTTTAATTCTGTATAGGATTATAATTGTATATTGTATATTTGTTCCGTGAGTGACAGCTGCTGATTTATTCCAAGCTCTCTGTTCCGCGGCTTAATCCTGCTTTTTTTTGCATGTATTGTAATGCCTGCCGCACTGAATTCAGTCAATTTTTTTTAACTCGTTCCTTCAGACACTGAACACTTGGCTGCTGCAGTGTAACTCAGAATCCGCGTTCAATTTTAACATCTTTCTCTTAAGTTTCTCTTGAGGTGTTTAAGATGATTAAAGGATTTGATAGGCTAGATAGAGAGAAACTATTTCCTCTGGCAGGGGAGTCCAGAACAAGGGAGCTCTAACCTTAAAATTAGAGCTAGGTCATTCAGGGGTGATGTCAGGAAGCACTTCTTCACACAAAGGGTAGTGGAAATCTGGAACCCTCTCCCCCAAACAGCTGTTGAGGTTAGTCAATTGAAAATTTCAAAACTGAGATTGATAGTCTTTTGTTGGGTAAAGGTATTAAGGGAAATGAAACCAAGACTGGCAAATGGAGTTAAAGATACAGATCAGTCATGATCTAATTCAATGGCGGAACAGGCTCGAAGGGGCTGAATGGCCTACTCCTGTTCCTATGTTTTCCTCTCCTCTCCTCTCCTCTCCTGAAGGTGCTGACCTGTTGGGATATGATCCCACAGATCATCAACAACTATTGTTGAAATGGCCATCTCTCTATGGACCTAGTCAGTGAATGTTAACAAGCCAGTGATCATTTAATGGGGGTGGGTCATGCTTTCTTCCAATGCCCACACATCCAACAAGGGTCACAGGTCAGCAGTCACCATCGAGAATCCCCAGCTGGTCATTTCCCCTCCCTAGCCCAGGACAGCAGAGGCCAATTGTTACTGCGCCAGCTGAGTTCAACCTAACTCGGCAGAGACTAGGATTTTAACCCCCTACTGTGTCAGGCCTGGGACTGTTTGATGGGATGGTGTTCAGTTATATAAAAAGAACACAAGAGATAGGAGCAGGAGTAGGCCATTTGGCCCTTCGAGCCTGTTCTGCCATTTAATGAGATCATGGCTGATCTGATTCTGGCCTCAACTCCACTTTCCCGCCTGTTCCCATATCCTTTGACTCCCTTGCTGATCAAAAATTTGTCTAACTCAGCCTTGAATATATTCAATGACTGAGTGTCCACCATTTTTGGAACAAAGAATTCCAAAGGTTCACAACCCTCTGAGAGAAGAAATTTCTCCTCATCTCCATCTTAAATGGGCGACCCCTTATTCTGAGACTATGTACCTTAATTCTAGATTCCCCTATGAGGGGAAACATCCTCTCAGCATTTACCCTGTTAAGCCCCCTCAGAATCTTATATGTTTCAATGAGATCTCCCCTCATTCTTCTAAACTCCAATGAGTATAGGCCCAACCTGCTCAACCTTTCTTCATAAGAAAACGCTTCCATACCCGGAATCAACCTAGTGAACCTTCTCTGAACCGCCTCCAATGCAAGTATAACCTTCCTTAAATAAGGGGACCAAAACTGTACGCAGCACTCTAGGTGTGGTCTCACCAGCACCCTGTACAGTTGTAGTAAGACTTCCCTGCTTTTATACTCTATGCCCCTTGAAATAAAGGCCAATATTCCACTTGCCTTCCCAATTACCTGCTGCACATGTATGCTAACTTTTTGTGGTTCATGTATGAGGACACCCAAATCCCTCTGTACTGCAGCATTCTGTAGTCTTTCTCCATTTATATAATATTTTGCTTTTTTATTCTTCCTACCAAAGTGGATGACTTCACATTTTCCCACATTATACTCCATCTGCCAAATTTTTGCCCACTCGCTTAACCTATCTATATCCCTTTGCAGACACTTTGTGTCCTCCTCACAACTTACTTTTCCACCTTTGCATTATCAACAAATTTGGCCACAGTACACTTGCTTCCTTCATCCAAGTCGTTGATATAGATTGTAAATAGTTGAGGCCCCAGCACTAATCTCTGCAGCACTCCTCTAGTTGCAGATTGGCATCCTGAAAATGACCCCTTTATCACGACTCTCTGTTATCAGTTAGTCAGCCAATCCTCTATCCATGCTAATATATTACCCCCAACACCATGAGCTCTTATCCTGTGCGGTAATCTTTTACGTGGCACCTTATCAACTGCCTTTTGGAAATCCAAATACCCTACATCTACTGGTTCCCCTTTATCGACCCTGCTCGTTACTTCCTCAAAGAATTCTAATAAATTTGTCAAACACGATTTCCCCTTCATAAAACCATGTTGACTCTCCTTGATTTTAGTTTGAGTCTCCAAATGTCCTGCTACTACTTCCTTAATAATGGATTCTAGCATTTTCCCAATGACAGATGTTAGGCTAACTGGTCTATAGTTACCTGCTTTCTGTCTCACTCCCTTCTTGAATAGGAGTGTTACATTTGCGGTTTTCCAATCCGCTGGGACCTTTCCAGAATCTAGTGAATTTTGGAAGATTACAACCAATGCATCCACTATCTCTGTAGCCACTTCTTTTAAGACGCTCGGATGCAAGCCATTGGGTCCAGGGGACTTGTCAGCCTGCAGTCCAATTAGTTAGCCTAATACTTTTTCTCTAGTGATCGTGATTGTTTTTAGTTCCTCCCTCCCCTTTGCCCCTTGATTATCCACTATTATTGGTATGCTTTTAGTGTCTTCTACTGTGAAGGCAGATACCAAATATCTGTTCAATACCTCTGCCATTTCCTTGTTTTCCATTATTATTTCCCCAGTCTCATCCCCTAAGGGACCTATACTTACTTTAGCTACTCTCTTCCTTTTTATAAACTTGTAAAAGCTTTTACTGTCAGTTTTTATATTTCTTGCTAGTTTACTCTCATAATCTATTTCTTCCCTCTTTATTATTTTTTTAGTCCTCCTTTGCTGGTTTCTAAAGTTTTCCCAATCCTTCGGGCTTACCACTAATCTTTGCCACGTTGTAATACTTTTCTTTTAACTTGATTCCTTAGTTAGCCATGGTTGGTACACACTTCTCGTGGAGTCTTTCCTCCTTACTGGGATATATTTTTGTTGAGAGTCATAAAATATCTTTTTAAATGTCTGCCACTGCTTATCCACCATCATACCTTCTAATCTGTTTTCCCAGTCCACTCTGTCCTCATGCCATTGTAATTGTTCTTATTTAGGTTTAATATAGTAGTTACAGATCCAAGATCCTCACTTTCAAACTGGATGTGAAATTCTATCATATTATGATCACTGTTTCCTAAGGGATCCTTTACTTTGAGGTCATTAATTAATCCTGTCTCATTACCCAATACCAGATCTAAAATGGCCTGTTCTCTGGTTGGTTCCACAACGTATTGTTCTAAGAAACAGTCCCGAATACACTCTATGAACTCATCCTCAGGGTTACTTTTGCCAATTTGATTTGTCCAATCTATATGAAAGTTAAAATCGTGCATGATTACTGCATTACCTTTTTTAGAAGCCCTCATTATTTCTTGATTTATATTTTGCCCTACAGTGTAGTTACTGTTAGGGCATCTATAGACTACTCCCACCAATGATTTCTTACCCTTGCTATTTCTTACCTCCATCCAAATTGACTCTACATCTTGATCTTCTGAGCCAAGATCATTTCTCACTATTGTACTAATTTTATCCTTTATTAACAGAGCTACCCCACCATCTCTTCCTTTCTTCCTATCCTTCCGAAATGTCAGATAGCCCTGAATATTCAGTTCCCAACCTTGGTCACCTTGCAACCACGTCTCTGTAATGGCAACGAGACCATACCCATTTGTTTCTATTTGTGCCGTCAATTCATCTATCTTATGAATGCTGCGCGCATTCAGATAAAGAACCTTTAATTTTGTCTTTTTACTATTTTTTCCTGCTCTGACCCCATTTGCTGTGCACTCTTATGTTTGTTCGCTCTGTCCCTTCCTGTCACACTCTGGTTATCATTACCCCTATCTTTTCCCTGTACTACTTCCCTGTCCTTTCTCTTCAACATTCTAAATCCCCCCCCCCAACTTGAACCCTCCCCCCCCCAAATTTGTTTAAAGCCCTATCTACAGCCCTAGTTATTTGATTTGCCAGAACATTCGTCCCAGCATGGTTCGGGTGAAGCCCGTTCTGACGGAATAGATCTCTCCCCATATAGGAATTGCTAGACAAGAAAAGACCAAGGTCCATCTCGTTGTGCTTCTACCATCCTGGTAGTTGCATAATACAATGATAATGGAGTTGTTGACTAATCATAGCAATCAATGTATGTATATATATACAAAATGGCTTAGTTTCTGAATCATAAATTACATTTAGCAAAAAAAGTGGATTGAAATGGCTCTAATCTCAACTCTGAGCTAATGTATCGTGTTCAATTAGAAATTAAATATATCTTAAAATGTAAATTAAGAGGGGAAGAATGGGTGCAGATTAAAAGGTTTGAGGCCATCATCTAATTCATTTTGGGGCAGGACCCGAGAAGATTGGTAGAATTTGCTGAAGAAGAGTCTTTCATTTAGAGTGAATCCAGACCAGATCAGAGCATGAAAGTTTCCTCACTCTCTTGGTTGGCTGTCCGATTCAGCCATGAAATGTGTTTGGGGATAGTCTAAATCCAGTTCCAGTGGGCCCACAGCGCGAAACTCTCCACAGTCTGGAACAAATTGGCAACCTCACAGAGTTGCCACAGACGCTGTTAGTGCGGCAGAGGTGATATTGTGTGGATGTGGGTTAAGGAACATTGTTGGGACAAAGTAGGAGAGAGATCTCACCGTGCATCTATCTGAGAATATTTGATGGGACAGCATAGGGGGGAGCTTCATGTTGCATTTGACCCCTCCTATGGTACTATTTGATGGGATAGTGTACAAGGAGTGTTTAAGTCTGCATTTAATCTGTGTCACAGATGACCTGATAGTGTACAAGCTAAAACTCCCTCTACGCTACTGCCATTGTCTGTGCTGCTCCAATTCTGGATGGCATTAACATAGTATTAATCTCAAAGTACACAGAGGGGGAGGAAGCAAGATCTTTCTCAGGAAGTACAGAAGGGGCAAAATAACAACAACAACTTGCATTTATATATCGCCTTTAATGTAATAAAACTGCTTGACAGGAGCGATTATCAAACAAAATTTGACACCTAGCCACATAAGGAGATATTAGTGACCAAAAGCTTGGTTAAAGAGGTAGATTTTAAGGAGCATCTTAAAGGAGGAGAGAGAGGTAGAGAGGTTTAGGGAGGGAATTCCAGAGCTTAGGGCCTAGGCAGCTGAAGTCAAGTCCGCCAACGGTGGAGTGATGAAAATCGGGGATGCGCAAGAGGCAAGAATTGGAGGAGCGCAGATATCTCGGAGGGTTGTAGGGGGTTACAGAGAAAGGGAGGGGCGAGGCTATGGAGGGATTTGAAAACAAGGATGAGAATTCTAAAATCGAGGTGTTGCTGGACTGGGAGCCAATGTAGGGGTGATGGGTGAACGGGACTTGGTACAAGTTAGGATACAGGCAGCAGAGATTTGGATGAGTTCAAGTTTATGGAGTGTGGAAGATGGGAGGCCGGCCAGGAGAGCATTTGAATAGTCAAGTCTAGAGGTAACAATGGCATGGATGAGGGTTTCAGCAGCAGGTGAACTGAGGCAGGGGCGGAGATAGTCAATGTTACGGAGGTCGTAGTGGGCAGTCTTGGTGATGGAGCGGATATGTGGTCGGAAGCTCATCTCAGGGTCAAATAGGTTGCGAACGGTCTTCAGACAGTGGCCAGGGAGAGGGATGGAGTCGGAGACTAGGGAACGGAGTTTGCGGTGGAGACCAAAGACAACGGCTTGGGTCTTCCCAATATTTAGTTGGAGAAAATTTTTGCTCATCTGGTACTGAATGTCGGACAAGCAGTGTGACAAATCAGAGACAGCGGAGGGGTTGAGAGAGGTGGTGGTGAGGTAGAGCTGGGTGTCGTCAGCGCACACCTGATGTGTTTTCGGATGATGTCGCCGAGGGGCAGCATGTAGACGAGGAATAGGAGGGGGCCAAAGATAGATCCCTGGGGGACTCTAGAGGTAATGGTCTGGGGAGCAGGAAGAAAAGCCATTGCAGGTGATTCTCTGGCTAGGACTGGATTGAGTCTTAAAGATTCATTGGGATCCCTGGCACATCTGTGCAGGTGGGAGTCCTGTCGCTTGTGGACTTTCCAGGCTGGAGGTCTTTGCATGTGGGGCTCTGCAACAAGGGGGATCTCCCAAGGCTCGGGGAAGGGCTATCTCCGGGCTGAGGCAGTTGTTTTTGCTTATAAGGTTATCAAGTGGGGTCTCTGCCCAGGGTTGGGGGCGGTTTCACACCTCGAGGAGCCTCTTTGCAAGTGAGGGTCTTTCTGGTCCCTCTGCTAACTGAGGCAAGGGAGGGAGTTCTGCAGGTAGAGACCTCTCCGGGCTGATCAGTGCCGTGCCTGACAGTCGATAACGAGGCGAGGGGACAGCAACACCTAAGACGGAGGATGGTAATCGCGGAGCCCAGCGACCGGCGCTGACTCGACTGCCGCCCTGGACTAAGGCGAGCAGCTCGGAGGGGAGCCGCTCCTCTGCCTTTTATATATATTTTATATATTTCCCGTTCGGGCACTGAGCCGAGATGCCGGGCTGGAGGAAAAGCTTCACTTCGTGCCTGCAGAGACTACACGATGAAGGTAGGCAAGTGATGTTTATTTTTAAATTGAATTTGTAATGGGATGGATCAGGCTGCAGAGCCGGGCTTTGTGCGGACATTCTCACCGAGGCTGGATGAGCATCTTGCGGCGAGAATCGCTGGTTAGTAGGCGGTAGACTCCCATTTCTCGCTGGGATCGGGATTATTTTGCACCTATATTATTATATATATATTTAATATATATATAAGTTGAGTGGAAATCAGTGGTTCGTTAAAAGTAAACAGTGCCGTTTGTTTCAGTCTGTTATCGGTTGTGCAATTAGGCAGTGGCATTTACCAGTCTTTATATATAACGTTTAAATATCACTAGTAACATTTTTATTAAAATGTTCGCATTATATGTGCGTACATTATATTGAGCAAGAGGTTGCAATGTAACTGTGTGCAGTGTTATTATGGGACTGTGTTTATATTGCTACATTATATACACGTGTGCCTCATTTAAAGGAGCTTGTTTGTTTTACACAGAGTAGTTGTTTTTGGAGTTTGCATTATCCTGGTTTAAAACTAAAGATCTATTTTTTTTATTTTAAAAAACGAAACTAAAAGAGTGCATTTTCTCTCCGGATGTGTGCAGGGGCCGTGAACGGAGTTAGTTTAAGGTCAGTCTCATTAAAGTTATTCCCAGGGCCAGGCGAGTTTATTAGCTGGTGTGGGGTGGGATGGGGGGGGGAAAGAGATCAATTGGATTGATCTGGTGTTGGATTCTGCTACCTTTTGATTATTGGCTCCGCAATTCATTCTCAGTTCAAAGCACGATGCAGAATTCCAATTAAGGCAGTCAAGTATCTGATGTTAAGGACAAGCACTGAAGTGTTCCTTGTCCCCCTGCTTAGCCCTTTGATGTGTGTGTCATTTAAACTGGAAAAAAAATACAGCAATGATCATTTTCCATCTGTCTGTGTTGATGAAGTTCTAAGTCCAGTGTTTTGCTTACTTTAAATGTGACCATGTGGAGGGCTGCAGAATTTTACACTTGATACCCAGATCATTCGCAGCCTTGGCATCCTATTTGACCCTGAGATGAGCTTCTGACCCCATATCCGCTCCATCACCAAGACCGCCTACTTCCAGCTCTGTAACATCACCCGTATCTGCCCCACCTCAGCTCATCTGCTGCTGAAACCCTCATCCATGCTTTTGTTACCTCAAGATTCGACTATTCCAATGCTCTCTTGGCCCCCCTCCCATCTTCCACCTTCCACCCTCCATAAACTTGAGCTCATCCAAAACTCTGCTGCCCGTATCCTAACTTGCACCAAATTCCCGTTCACCTATCAGCCCTGTGCTCGCTGACCTACATTGGCTCCCGGTCTGGCAAAGCCTCGAATTTTAAAATTCTCATCCATGTTTTCAAATCCCTCCACGGCCTCGCCCCTCCCTATCTCTGTAACCTCCTACAACCCTCCGAGATCTCTGCGCTCCTCCAATTCTGGCCTTTTGTGCATCTCTGATTTTAATCACTCCACCATTGGCGGCCGTGCCTTCAGCTGTTTAGGCCCTAAGCTCTCGAATTCCATCCCTAAACCTCGCTACCTCTTTCTCCTCCTTTAAGACGCTCCTTAAAACCCCCCCTACCTATTTGACCAAGCTTTTGGTCACCTGTCCTAATATCTCCTTATGTGGCTCGGTGTTAAATTTTGTTTGATAATCGCTCCTGTGAAGCGACTTGGGATGTTTTACTACGTTAAAGTTGCTATATAAATCAAAGTTGTTGTTGATAGTTAGAATCTACCCTGGGTGGTTCCGATGCAAATTGGCCCAACCCCCACCCCCTTAATCCCCCTTCTCCCATCCCACTCCGACCATACACTGGCCCCGGGGCTGAAAGGCCACAGGTGGGAAAACCTGCCATTGCTACTCCACACTGACCACTAGGAGGTGTGCAAGAGCAACTATGGGATGACCTTTGCTCTCCCCTGTGGGGCAACACCTGGGGTTCAGTTCGATTCTCCTTCACTGTCCTGTCTAAAATTAACGGAAAAAGGGATGGTGGAGCCTACCACTATCTCGCTGAACCGACTTAAATTTGCCTCCTCCCACCCCTGCTGGGACTGCTGCTGGCTGCTCCTTCCTCGCCCGCTGCAGTCGGTGGACCAGGGGAGGGGTTTCCTCCTATCCACCACACTTTGGGACCACCAAGTGGACCAGAGCAGTAGGCTTTGGGTTTGGCGGAAATGGCCCCAAAAGCTCCAAGTGGAGGGGGATGGCTTAGCAGAGGCCTCCTCTCCCTTGTCTTCTCCCTGATGGCTCACTTGCTGAAAGCCGTGTGCTGGACCACGGCCTTCAGTAGTTGGCTTCATCCAGTCTTTTGGAGGGGGGGGGGCGGAGGGCTATGGCCCTTTTTAACCTTCTTCTGACCTCTTCTGTATCTCAAGGGCCACTGGCAGGCTCCCACTTGTTGGTGGGATTCTTCTAGGAGCCTGGCATTAATAAATAATGATCCCTGACCCAGGAAACTAAGCTGGGATCATGGTAGGGTCAGGTCAATGAGTGACCCTGTAGGGGCAAGATAATGCAAGTCCCCTGGTGTCTGCTTGTTGTTTAGTTACAGGCTTGAGATTGGAATCTCACCTGAGAGAGAAGGGAATCATTGGCGTCAATTTGTCCCCCACCACTCTCGCATCGGCAATACATCATTTTTGTCTCAATGAATTCCCGTCTAATGAATAGAAATACCATTCCCATTAAAATGAATGGTACAGGTGGAGCACTGTTGAAACTTGTGACATTAGAGCAGCTAAGGAGGGAAGCAGAAAGAAAAATGGGGAGTCCTCCCGGTGTCTTGGGCAACATTTATCCCTCTACCAAAACTCGATTATCTGATCATGTATTAATTTGCTGTTTGTGGGACCTCGTTGTGCATGAATTGGCTGCTGTGTTTGCCTACAAAAGAACAGTCACTGCACTTAGGAACATTGGAATTGCTAGACCAAGAAAGGCTAAGATCCATCTACTTTGTCTTCTACCATCCTGGTAGTCGTATGATACAATGACAGTGGAGTTCTTGGCTAATTATAGCAATCAATCTCTATCAACAGACCCAGACATGAGGTGAGGAAACCCCCAGTGGTGGAGAGTATTGGGAACCATAGGTCCAAAGTCACCTGTTCCTCCCGAGCATGTTACACTTTCCACATGTCATGTCTCAAATTACTCATATACTGGATCCCAAGGTATTTCTTTTCCTGAAAGAAATCGATCTAATTTGCATTTGAATGAATCAGCACTATCGGCTTCCACTATCTCCCTAGGGAGCCTGTCCCACAGATTGACCATTCGCTCACTGAAATAATGCTTCCAGAGGTTTGTTTTGAATTTATCCTCCTTCAAGCTCAGGCCGTGTCCTCTGGTTCTACTGTTCTGGACAAGGTGAAACAGCTTCTCAAAAGTAATTGATTAGCTGTGAAGTACTTTGGGGAGTTCTGAGGATGTCAAAGGCACTATTATAAATGCAAGTTCTTTCTTTGTGCCTGACGTACTCCAAACGTCACACATGCAGACACTCTTCAATGTGTCACACTTGGTTACCTATGCCCTTAGGGCAGCTAGAGTTGGGAAATAAATACTGCCTTGCTGGTGTTGCCCACATCCCAAGAGAAAAGAAAAAGAAAAGCAAGGAGAGCCAGTCACTGATGGGAGCTTGAAATTTACAAATAGTTGCACTTGTCTTGTGAATGGCCCCAGCAGTTTACAACCAGTGACAGTAACTTGCCTATTTAGAGCAGTGGCCTTCAAGGGACAGGCTGGGTTAACAGCTAAACATCCCAAACATGTTCCAGACCTCAGGCTAAGCATGAGCAGTGCCATGGGAGATATATAGAACTTGCATTTATATAATGCCTTAACATGTCCCTAGGTCATCCCAAAGTGCTTGCAGCCAATGGATAACTTCTGAGATGCAGCCAATTGGCGCACAGCAAGGTCCCATAAATGTCAAATAAATGAATAACCAGACAATCTATTTTATCTGGTGTTGGTGACCAGGAGAACACCCTTGTGATTTGATTTGTGCCATGGAATCCTTTACTTCCAGCTGAACAGGCAAACAGAGCCTCAGTTTAAAGATCTATCCAATCTTCTAACAGAGAAGGACTTCACACTGAATCAACTCCCTACAGACTTCCCTTCTCTTTTTAATTAGAGTTGTTGGTAATCAGGCCATTTTAATTGCACTTCTTGTACCAACAATTTGCTAATTAAAAGTTTATAATCGAATTTTTTTTGGCAATTAATTAACGTCACAGTAGAGTTCCTGCCTTGGCGCCGAGGGTGCCTTTTCGATTTGTTGGTTTCATCCAAAATCCAGCCGTATGCCTTGCCCACCATTAGTCTGACTGCCTCTCCGTGCCCCCAACAAGGGCAGTTTTGATATAGTGATTAGCAGGATCGGCTCACTCTCATGCTTGGCTGTCCGGCCAATGTGGAGGGAGGCCGTTGAATTACCAATGCAAGAATGGTGGTACGTAGATAGTTCTGATTGAAGGCAGTGAAAATGGGTGTGGAAATGAAATTATTTATGCCCTCTATAGTCTAACACCTGCAATACCCATGGTGGTTGGAAAGTTATTTTGTTCCTGATGCATAATACAACTGAACAAATCAATTTTAAAAAAGTGTGTATGTATATATTCTTACTAGCATTGTGTATTACGGAGATACTGAAGCCTTTGCAGCAAAAGTGGAACTCAGGATCACGGAATTTGTATATTTGGCCAGTTTCAGGATCATTGGGTTTGTGTACTCAGTCAGTGTGACAAAATGATCACTTTGCTGTGTTATTTACATTGCATAATTCAAGTCATTTAATGTGCATCAACTGATGGTTCAAATTTTTTGAGCACTAAATTACCACTTTGAATTATTGGCCAATTCAAAATTTTTCAGTGTTAAAAAAGAGACTGAATTATGAGGACTGGACTGACTTCATTGGTTCAGTTTCAGGATTGCAGGGTTAGTGAACTGAGGCAGCGATGTGGTGGCAGAGTTTGTTTACACAGTCGGTTCCAAAACCCGGCAGAGTGTGACAAAAATGGATGCTTTTTGTCTTTTTGATTTTACCTGTAGCTTTAAACGCAACAGCAACTTGGCTTTTCAAAATAGAAGCCGTCCCTTCTCAAGGCTTCAAAATGGCAGCTGGTGCAGTATTGGCTATGAGAACAAGGCTTGTTTGCCTTCAATCAGAAATCAATTACATTAAAGGCGCTTTGAACCAGGTGTAAATTGAATGTGCCTATTGAAGGTTGAATTGAGTCAAATGCTCAAATTCAGATGATTTATCTTTACAGTCCTCATCAGCACCCCATTTAGTGATCTATAATTCAGGAAGCTAGTGCTTACTTAATTCCTCCATGGACTGTTCTATTTTTGCTGAGCAACAAGATCACATATACATGAAAGAGATTTTGCGACTTGTTGGCCGGCTTACTTAGTTAACCCCTCTCTCCAGACCTCCAGTACTGCATTGTGACATTTAATGGCTTACCTGTATTTTTTTCTGGAAGTAATTCTATTTGCAAATACATCTGATTAGTAGATTAGCCCATTACAAAAAGTCGTGCTGATACCGTCCAGCTTCCGAAGTGTGTGGTGCAGTGGAATTCTGCATGCTATTGAGCCTCAATTTTAAAAGGTGGATTGCTAATCCTGAGGCTCACTACTTTGTTCACTGCATGCTGTACAATTGTGCACTTTGGCTCATGGGGAGCATGGTTTGCCAATGGAAACTGCACTTTGCTGTGAACACGAGTAAAGAGAATGGACAGATGGCCTGTATCATAACACTGAGTTTATGTACTCGGTCATTTTCAGGATGTTGGGGTTGGTGTACTCAGTCAGTTTCAGGATGTTGGGGTTGGTGTACTCGGTCAGTTTCAGGATGTTGGGGTTGGTGTACTCGGTCATTTTCAGGATGTTGGGGTTGGTGTACCCGGTCAGTTTCAGGATGTTGGGGTTGGTGTACTCGGTCATTTTCAGGATGTTGCGGTTGGTGTACTCGGTCAGTTTCAGGATGTTAGTGTTGGTGTACTCGGTCAGTTTCAGGATGTTAGTGTTGGTGTACTCGGTCAGTTTCAGGATGTTGGGGTTGGTGTACTCGGTCAGTTTCAGGATGTTAGTGTTGGTGTACTCGGTCAGTTTCAGGATGTTGGTGTTGGTGTACTCGGTCAGTTTCAGGATGTTGGGGTTGGTGTACTCGGTCAGTTTCAGGATGTTGGTGTTGGTGTACTCGGTCAGTTTCAGGATGTTGGGGTTGGTGTACCCGGTCATTTTCAGGATGTTGGGGTTGGTGTACTCGGTCAGTTTCAGGATGTTGGGGTTGGTGTACTCGGTCAGTTTCAGGATGTTGGGGTTGGTGTACTCGGTCATTTTCAGGATGTTGGTGTTGGTGCACTCGGTCAGTTTCAGGATGTTGGGGTTGGTGTACTCGGTCAGTTTCAGGATGTTGGGGTTGGTGTACTCGGTCAGTTTCAGGATGTTGGTGTTGGTGTACTCGCTCAGTTTCAGGATGTTGGTGTTGGTGTACTCGGTCAGTTTCAGGATGTTAGTGTTGGTGTACTCGGTCAGTTTCAGGATGTTAGTGTTGGTGTACTCGGTCAGTTTCAGGATGTTAGTGTTGGTGTACCCGGTCAGTTTCAGGATGTTGGTGTTGGTGTACTCGGTCAGTTTCAGGATGTTGGTGTTGGTGTACTCGGTCAGTTTCAGGATGTTGGGGTTGGTGTACTCGGTCAGTTTCAGGATGTTGGGGTTGGTGTACTCGGTCAGTTTCAGGATGTTGGGGTTGGTGTACTCGGTCAGTTTCAGGATGTTGGTGTTGGTGTACTCGGTCAGTTTCAGGATGTTGGGGTTGGTGTACTCGGTCAGTTCCAGGATGTTGGGGTTGGTGTACTCGGTCAGTTTCAGGATTTTAGAGTTCATGTACTCGTTCAGTTTCAGGATGTTAGGGCTCGTGTACTCGGTCAGTTTCAGGATGTTAGGGTTGGTGTATTCGGTCAGTTTCAAGTTGGTGTTGGTGTACTCGGTCAGTTTCAGGATGTTACGGTTGGTGTGTTCAGTCAGTTTCAGGATGTTAGGGTTGGTGTACTCGGTCAGTTTCAGGATGTTAGGGTTGGTGTACTCGGTACTCGGTCAGTTTCAGGTTGTTGGTGTTGGTGTACTCGGTCAGTTTCAGGTTGTTGGTGTTGGTGTACTCGGTCAGTTTCAGGATGTTACGGTTGGTGTACTCGGTCAGTTTCAGGATGTTACGGTTGGTGTACTCGGTCAGTTTCAGGATGTTACGGTTGGTGTACTCGGTCAGTTTCAGGATGTTAGTGTTGGTGTCCTCGGTCAGTTTCAGGATGTTAGTGTTGGTGTACTCGGTCAGTTTCAGGATGTTACGGTTGGTGTACTCGGTCAGTTTCAGGTTGTTGGTGTTGGTGTACTCGGTCAGTTCCAGGTTCGCAGGGTTTGTGGTTCATGTCCACTCTTTCCTCGGTGCTCCCCGTCCACGTCTCTGCCAATCAAAATTGACCCCAAACGCAAAGCACAGAGTCACTAGTGAGTAAACGAACCACGCCCCCTGCTCACTGCCTCACAATTGGTTGTGGCTCTTGTACATCACGTTGGGATCTGGTCTGTTTCCAGAGTGAAGCCCTGCGTCCAGTAAACATTAATTTTTCTTCTTTTACACAGGAGGAATGGAGTTTTGGAAGCAAGTCACCGCACTGGTTATATTGACTTGTGTTCAAAATGGTACAGTCGTCAAACCAACAGCATTTAGTTGGATTTGTTTTTGTTGCTTTCAAGCATGATCAGACTGACCTCGGTTTGAAACTATAAAAGGGACATCCATGTGGGACCTTTCTTATTTATATGGCTACCACCCAAGTAGTGCTGAGTGATGGAATGAACTAGAATCATAGAATCATAGAAGTTTACAACATGGAAACAGGCCCTTCGGCCCAACATGTCCATGTCGCCCAGTTTATACCACTAAGCTAGTCCCAATTGCCTGCACTTGGCCCATATCCCTCTATACCCATCTTACCCATGTAACTGTCCAAATGCTTTTTAAAAGACAAAATTGTACCCGCCTCTACTACTGACTCTGGCAGCTCGTTCCAGACACTCACCACCCTTTGAGTGAAAAAATTGCCCCTCTGGACCCTTTTGTATCTCTCCCCTCTCACCTTAAATCTATGCCCCCTCGTTATAGACTCCCCTACCTTTGGGAAAAGATTTTGACTATCTACCTTATCTATGCCCCTCATTATTTTATATACTTCTACAAGATCACCCCTAAACCTCCTACTCTCCAGGGAAAAAAGTCTCAGTCTATCCAACCTCTCCCTATAAGTCAAACCATCAAGTCCCGGTAGCATCCTAGTAAATCTTTTCTGCACTCTTTCTAGTTTAATAATATCCTTTCTATAATAGGGTGACCAGAACTGTACACAGTATTCCAAGTGTGGTCTTACTAATGTCTTGTACAACTTCAACAAGACATCCCAACTTCTGTAGTCAATGTTCTGACCAATGAAACCAAGCATGCTGAATGCCTTCTTCACCACCCTATCCACCTGTGACTCCACTTTCAAGGAGCTATGAACCTGTACTCCTAGATCTCTTTGTTCTATAACTCTCCCCAACGCCCTACCATTAACGGAGTAGGTCCTGGCCCGATTCGATCTACCAAAATGCATCACCTCACATTTATCTAAATTAAACTCCATCTGCCATTCATCGGCCCACTGGCCCAATTTATCAAGATCCCGTTGCAATCCTAGATAACCTTCTTCACTGGCCACAATGCCACCAATCTTGGTGTCATCTGCAAACTTACTAACCATGCCTCCTAAATTCTCATCCAAATCATTAATATAAATAACAAATAACAGCGGACCCAGCACCGATCCCTGAGGCACACCGCTGGTCACAGGCCTCCAGTTTGAAAAACAACCCTCTACAACCACCCTCTGTCTTCTGTTGTCAGTCCAATTTTGTATCCAATTGGCTACCTCACCTTGGATCCCGTGAGATTTAACCTTATATAACAACCTACCATGCGGTACCTTGTCAAAGGCTTTGCTTAAGTCCATGTAGACCACGTCTACTGCACAGCCCTCATCTATCTTCTTGGTTGCCCCTTCAAAAAACTCAATCAAATTCGTGAGACATGATTTTCCACTCACAAAACCATGCTGACTGTTCCTAATCAGTCCCTGCCTTTCCAAATGCCTGTAGATCCTGTCTCTCAGAATACCCTCTAACAACTTACCCACTA
Source organism: Heptranchias perlo (assembly GCF_035084215.1). Classification (NCBI taxonomy): domain Eukaryota; kingdom Metazoa; phylum Chordata; class Chondrichthyes; order Hexanchiformes; family Hexanchidae; genus Heptranchias; species Heptranchias perlo. Next base: position 49,890,442 of record NC_090341.1, read on the forward strand.
CAGATGTCAGGCTCACTGGTCTGTAGTTCCCAGGCTTTTCCCTGCCGCCCTTCTTAAACAAAGGCACAACATTTGCTACCCTCCAATCTTCAGGCACCTCACCTGTAGCGGTGGATGATTCAAATATCTCTGCTAGGGGACCCGCAATTTCCTCCCTAACCTCCCATAACGTCCTGGGATACATTTCATCAGGTCCCGGAGATTTATCTACCTTGATGCGCGTTAAGACTTCCAGCACCTCCCTCTCTGTAATATGTACACTCCTCAAGACATTACTATTTATTTCCCCAAGTTCCCTAACATCCATGCCTTTCTCAACTGTAAATACCGATGTGAAATATTCATTCAGGATCTCACCCATCTCTTGTGGTTCTGCACATAGATGACCTTGTTGATCCTTAAGAGGCCCTACTCTCTCCCTAGTTACTCTTTTGCCCTTTATGTATTTGTAGAAGCTCTTTGGATTCTCCTTTGCCTTATCTGCCAAAGCAATCTCATGTCCCCTTTTTGCTCTCCAGACTTCTCTCTTAACTCTACTCCGGCAATCTCTATACTCTTCAAGGGATCCACTTGATCCCAGTTGCCTATGCATGTCATATGCCTCCTTCTTCTTTTTGACTAGGGCCACAATCTCCCGAGTCATCCAAGGTTCCCTACTTCTACCAGCCTTGCCCTTCACTTTATGAGGAATGTGCTTACCCTGAACCCTGGTTAACACACTTTTGAAAGCCTCCCACTTACCAGACGTCCCTTTGCCTGCCAACAGACTCTCCCAATCAACTTCTGAAAGTTCCTGTCTAATACCATCAAAATTGGCCGTTCCCCAATTTAGAATTTTAACTTTTGGGCCAGACCTATCATTCTCCATAGCTATCTTAAAACTAATGGAATTATGATCACTGGTCCCAAAGTGATCCCTCACTAACACTTCTGTCACCTGCCCTTCCTTATTTCCCAAGAGGAGGTCAAGTTTTGCCCCCTCTTAGTCGGGCCATCCACATACTGAATGAGAAATTCCTCCTGAATACACTCAACAAATTTCTTCCCATCCAAGCCCCTAATGCTATGGCTCTGGAAGAAATAGAATTCAGGAGGCTGAAAAGGGGGTTCCATCCAAGATCCAGTGCATGATAACACACAGTTTGGAGTGTCTCTGAAAATGAAATTCAGCTGGTCCATCAATATTCTTGCAGTTCTGAAATTATTGCCTCGAAACACACTTCTCGGTTTATTATTGCTTCATAGAACCAGTAGACCTCTTGGGAGATCGCTTGTCAACCTTCCTAGTCATTGCTCATCATTAGTCCAGGACCTGTGCTGTGGAGAGAAGCACTCCGCGGCTCAGGGAAGCCCAATGATTCACTCACATTTGTGTAGCTTGTCAAGTGTCTCATCATCTTCATTCAACGTGCACTTCATCTGAAGCATCCAAAACACTACAGTACAAATTGATCTGCCAACTGTTCTGTCTCTTTCCATTTTTTTCCAATGCTATTGACAATCCAAACGTTTAAAAATGATCTTGCTCAGAGGTTTTTTCCAGCCATCTCCTGATTAATGTCGTGTTGGCCGACACTTCCTCTTTAGTATTCTGACGCTCTCACACTTTTTCCTTTCACCGATCAAGGTGAGAAGCAGGTGCACTTGAAATTCACAGAATCATAGAATCTTACCGCACAGAAGCAGGCCATTTGGCCCATTGCCCCTGTGCTGGCTCGCTGAAAGAGCTATCCAATTAGTCCCGTTTCCCCGCTCTTTCCCCACAGCCCTGCAATTTTTTTCCATTCCAAGTATATATCCAATTCCCCTTTGGAAGTTACTATTGAATCTGCTTCAACGCTGTGGTGAATAATCTGAATCACAACTGTCCGTCGCGTATGCGTGGAAGAATGGGAAAGTATTTGTTCCTTGTGTGTTTTAGCAGGGAAAATAGAGGGATAAAAAGGCAGCAGTGAGAGCCACCAAGCTCTCCGGTCATAGCTACGGAGGTGTGTGGAAAGTGCCATGACCCAAGGCCCAGCTTGAGAATCAAAGCTCCGGGAATGGAGCAGAAGGCAAGCCCAAAGTTACTGTGGGGGAAGGCATTAGAAGGTGGGATGGATACATTTTAGAGTAACTTTAACAGAATTGTTTTGTTTGCTCGTGTTAGGTTATGAGTTTTACGGGTACGTAATAGGATGGGAAGCCAATATGGGCACTGATAGGATCCCGAATGTTTTTTTCAGGGATTTGATTGGTTCTGGATTTTTTTGGGGGGAATGGGTATTTGAGAGGTAGTGAAATAAGGTTTGTTTTTTGGTTGCTTTTCAGCGAATGTGAAATTTGAGCATGCATCATATGCCTTGGACATATCAGACATTTCCCCATTCCCCGTGGACACATCAGACATGCATCTGCTGCAGAACGGTTAATAATTATTTAAAAATTCATTCTTGGGATATGAGCGTCGTGAGCAAGGCCGGCATTTATTGCCCATCCCTAATTGCCCTTGAGAAGGTGGTGGTGAGCCGCCTTCTTGAACCGCTGCAGTCCATGTGGTGACGGTTCTCCCACAGTGCTGTTAAATAGGGAGTTCCAGGATTTTGACCCAGCGACGATAAAGGAACAGCGATATATTTCCAAGTTGGGATGGTGTGTGACTTGGAGGGGAACTTGGAGGTGGTGTTGTTCCCATGTGTCTGCTGCCGTTGTTCTTCTAAGTGGTAGAGGTTGCGGGTTTGGGAGGTGCTGTTGAAGAAGCCTTGGCGAGTTGCTGCAGTGCATCCTGTAGATAATGCGCACTGCAGCCACGGTGCGTCGGTGGTGAAGGGAGTGAATGTTTTAGTGTTGGATGGACTGCTGAACAAGTGGGCTGCTTTGTCCTGGATGGTGTCGAGCTTCTTGAGTGGTGTTGCAGCTGCACTCATCCAGGCAAGTGGAGAGTATTCCATCACATTCCTGACTTGTACCTTGTAGGTGGTGAAGAGGCTTTGGGGAGTCAGGAGGTGAGTCACCCTCCAGTTGATATACTAGTTGATCTCCTGTGGCAATACACATGGGGGATTCAAGGAGGGGGTGTAGCCCTGAAAAGGAGGGGGTGTAGTCCAGATAATAAAGGATGACATAAGGACATTGGTGAGAAAGGATCTTGACTTGGAAGATCAGGAAGTAGAATCAGAATGGGTGGAAATAAGAAATAACAAGGGGATGTTCGTTGATGATTGCACAGTGTTCAGTTCCGTTCGCAACCCCTCAAATAATGAAGCAGTCCGAACCTGCATGCAATAAGGACAACATCCAGGCTTGGGCTCATAAGTGGCAAGTAACATTCGCGCCAGACAAGTGCCAGGCAATGACCATCTCCAACAAGAGAGAGTCTAACCACCTCCCCTTGACATTCAACGGCATTACCATCGCTGAATTCCCCACTATCAACATCCTGGGGATCACTGTTGAACAGAAACTTAACTGGACCAGCCATATAAATAATGTGGCTACAAGAGCAGGTCAGAGGCTGGGTATTCTGCGGCGAGTGACTCACCTCCTGACTCCCCAAAGCCTTTCCACCATCTACAAGGCACAAGTCAGGAATGTGATGGAATACTCTCCACTTGCCTGGATGAGTGCAGCTCCAACAACACTCAAGAAGCTCGACACCGTCCAGGACAAAACAGCCCGCTTGATTGGCACCCCATCCACCACCCTAAACATTCACTCCCTTCACCACCGGCGCACAGTGGCTGCTGTGTGTACCATTCACATGATGCACTGCAGCAACTCGCCAAGGCTTCTTCGACAGCACCTCCCAAACCCGCAAACTCTATCACCTAGAAGGACAAGAGCAGCAGGCTCATGGGAACACCACCACCTGCATGTTCCACTCCAAGTCACACACCATCCCGACTCAGAAATATATCGTCGTTCCTTCATCGTCGCTGGGTCAAAATCCTGGAACTCCCTTTCTAACAGCACTGTGGGAGAACTTTCGCCACAAGGACTGCAGCAGTTCAAGAAGGCGGCTCACCACCACCTTCTCAAGGGCAATTAGGGATGGGTAATAAATGCTGGCCTTGCCAGCGGCGCCCACATCCCATGAACGTATATTTTAAAAAAACACTGGTAGGAGTAGTTTATAGGCCCCCTAATAGTAGCTATACTGTTGGACAGAGTATAATCAAGAAATAATAGGAGTTTGTAACAAAGGTAATGCAATAATCGTGGGGGACTTTAATCTTCATATATACTGCACAAATCAAATTGACAAAGGTAGTTTGGAGGATGAGTTCATGGAATGCATTCGAGACAGTTTCCTTGAACAAAATGTAATGGAACCAACCAGGGAACAGGCTATTTTAGATCTTGTATTATGTAATGAAACAGGGTTAATTACTAATCTCACAGTAAAGGATCATTTGGTGAAGAGTGATCATAATATGATAGAATTTCACATTGAGTTTGAGAGTGACTTACTTAAGTCAGAAACTAGAATCTTAAACTTAAATAAAGCTAATTACAAAGGTATGAGGGCCGAGTTGGCTAAGGTAGATTGGGAAATTAGATTAACGGGTAAGACAGTAGATAAGCAATAGCAACCATTTAAAGAAATATTTCAATATTCTCAACGAATATATTCCATTGAGAAATAAAAACTCCATGGGAAAGGTGATTCATTCGTAGCTAACTAAAGAAGTTAAGGATATTATTAGCTTAAAAGAAGAGGCCTATAATGCTGCCAAGAAGAGTAGTAAGCCTGAGGATTGGGAGGGCTTTAGAAACAAGCAAAGGATGACCAAAAAATTGATTAAAAAGGGAGAAAATAGAATATGAAAGTAAACTAGCAAGAAATATAAAAATGGATTTTGAGAGCTTCTACAAGTATGTAAAAAGGAAGAGAGCAACAAAAGTAAATGTTGGTCCCCTAGAGGCTGAGACAGGAGAAATTGTAATGGGGAATAAGTAAATGGCAGAGATGTTAGACGTTAAACAAATATTTTATATCTATCTCCACAGTAGAAGACACAAAAAGCATACTAGAAATATTGGGGAATCAAGGGGCCAATGAGAGTGAGGAACTTAAAGTAATTGGTATCAGTAGAGAAAAGGTACTGGAGAAACTAATGGGCCTAAAAGCCAGTAAATTCCCTGGACCTGATGACCTACATCTGAGGGTTCTAAAAGAGGTGGCTGCAGAGATAGTGGATGCATTGGTTGTGATCTTCCAAAATTCCCTAGATTCGAGAATGCTTCCAGCGGATTGGAAGGTCACAAATGTAACGCTGCTATTCAAGAAAGGAGGGTGGGAGAAAACAGGGAACTACAGGCCAGTTAGCCTGACATCAATCGTTGGGAAAATGCTGGAATCTGTTATATGTCCCAAGTGGTAACAGGGCACTTAGAAAATCATAATATGATTAGGCAGAGTCAACATGGTTTTATGAAAGGAAAATCGTGTTTGACAAATTTATTAGATTTTTTTGAGGCTGTAACTAGCAGGGTAGATAAAGAGGAACCAGTGGATGTAGTATATTTGGATTTTCAAAAGACATTCGATAAGGTGCCACATAAAAGGTTATTATGCAAGATAAGAGATCAGGGGGTTGAGGGTAATATATTAGCATGGATAAAGGATTGGTTAACGGACAGAAAATAGAGAGTAGGGATAAACGGGTCATTCTCAGGTTGGCAGGCTGTAACTAGTGGGGTGCCGCAGGGATCGGTGCTTGGGCCTCAGCTATTTACAATCTATATTAATGACTTAAATGAAGGGACTGAGTGTAATGTATCCAAGTTTGCTGATGATCGAAAGCTAGGTGCGAAAGTAAGCAGTGAGGAGGACACGAAGAGTATGACAGGTCAAGTGAATCGGCAAGAAGGTGGCAGATGGAGTATAATGTGGGGAAATGTGAGGTTATTCACTTTGGTAGGAAGAATAGAAAAACAGAATATTTTTCAAATGGTGAGAAACTATTAAATGTTATTACTCAGTTAGATTTGGGTGTCCTCCTACAAGAAACACAAAAAGTTAGCATGCAGGTTACAGCAAGCAATTAGGAAGGCAAATGGCACGTTGGCCTTTATTGCAAGGGGGTTGGAGTACAAGAGTAAGGAAGTCTTACTACAATTGTACAGGGCTTTGGTGAGACCTCACCTGGAATACTGTGTACAGTTTTGGTCTCCTTATCTAAGGAAGGATCTACTTGCCTTAGAGGCGGTGTAATGAAGGTTCACTGGATTGATTCCTGGGATGAGAGGGTTGTCCGATGAAGAGAGGTTGAGTAGAATGGGCCTATACTCTCTGGAGTTTAGAAGAATGAGAGGTGATCTCATTGAAACATAAGATTCTGAGGGGGCTTGACAGGGTAGATGCTGAGAGATTGTTTCCCATAGCTGGAGAGTCTAGAACTAAGGGGAGTAATTGCAGAATGAAGGATCAGTCATTTAGGACTGAGATGAGGAGGAATTTCTTCACTCAGAGGGTTGTGAATCTTTGGAATTCTCTACCCCAGAGGGCTGTGGATGCTCAGTCGTTGAGTATATTCAAGACTGAGATCGATGGATATTGGGACTCTAGGGGAATCGAGGGATATGGGGATTGGGCGGGAAAGTGGAGTTGTGGGAGAAGATCAGCCATCATCTTATTGAATGGCAGAACAGGCTCGAGGGGCCGTGTGGCCTACTCCTGCTCCTATTTCTTATGTTCTTATCTTCAAGACCAACAGGTAGTTCTTTGTCTTCGTCCCCTGAGTGGTAATCTAGTGGGACAGATTGCCCACCTTTTCTAGAACCCGCCTGGTTTCCGTTCCATTGATTATAAGGGCGGGCAATTTGCCTTACCAGGTTACCAGCCAGATGGTTCTATGACAATCTACCCCTCGGTTCGCCTTCAGGTGAAGTGGGGTGAAAGTGTGGGGATAATTGCCAGTCAAATTATGCAGAACACATGTAAGAGTCTCTTACCAATGTTAAACATGATAACAGACACTGATTTTCGATCAATAACAATCGATGGAACGAAACTACAAGAAATCTTTAAGCTTCTGTATCTGCCATCTATATTTAAAATCTCTCATCTGCTTGCACTTCCTGTGTCAACTTTTTTCCATTATAGATTGCTCTGTCCCCATTTACAATGCAAACTGTCTATGTAAACTTAGAACACTGTAATTACACCCTCCAGCCAGTAGTCGTGATATAATGCCTCAGCATTATATCTTCACTCAGTGGGATGTGAATCTTTGCAATTCTCTACCCCAGAAGGCTGTGGATGCTCAGTCGTTGAGTACATTCAAGGCTGAGCTCGATAGATTTTTGGACTCTAGGGGAATCAAGGGATATGGGGATCGGGCAGGAAAGTGGAGTTGAGATCGAAGATCAGCCATGATCTGATTGAATGGCAGAGCAGGCTCGAGGGGCCGTATGGCCTACTCCTGCTGCTATTTCTTATGTTTTTATGTTCAACCTATAGTGCAGGGAAACTTTTCTGCTACAACTATCTCTACTCCACTGTTTCCCAAATTGCTGTAAGCTTTTGTCAAAATATTATATAATGAAGGGCAGAATGCAAATGGAGGTTGAATTATGTCTGCGCGCCCTGTTCAGTCCTCTCAGGCTCATGTGGGTCAGAGTTGGGTGACCACATTCTCCAGGGGCAGCAGGACCTCGTGACTAACCGTACAACCTCCCAGTGAATTCATAAGTTATTCTAAGAGGGATCTGACATAAAATCCTCTGTATTCAATAAAGAAGAGCCTGTATTTTAATCCTTGATTTACCTTTCCATGATATTAGCAGATCTCTATTGGCATTGCCCATGGTAAATCTAGATGATGCTTTGATTAACAACAATCCAGAGATTTCATGAAACTCAGTGTTTCATTCTGCAGTTAATATTTGTTTTAAATTTGCCTGTCTCTTTAAGACTCTAAAGCCTAATTGCTTTTCTGAGTCAATTGAAGGCTAACGGTTGTTTGTGAGGGAAGTTTATAGATTGGCGGGTAAACTTCTGGCTCCGGGTCAGAAGAAACCAGCATAAAATGACTTTTTTTTTCAAAATTTCTTTTAAATGGCCTTTAATAATTTCACTGTTGTACATACAGTACTTGAATGCTTCAGATTCACGTCTGTTCCAGACCCACGGCTGGCATCATTTCCAAAGAATCTGTAAATCTGGGATTCTGTTGTAGTAACAGTATCTGCTACATCACCCCATGATTTTGGATGCTTTCTATCCATTTGTAATTTGTGTGTTACTACATCAGTATGTGCTGCAACAGAGAGAGAGAGGGACAATATGTGAGCCAAAGGCTTTTGAGAGCTCTGTATCCGCGACATGGGTACAGCTTTAAGAAGTTGTATAAAATGTCAGCATGACCAAGGCAAAGCTGTATAGCTTTAAGATATCATTGACTTTAATTGCCTTTAGTCAGGAACGACTCCCAGCATGGAAGGATAAAAGGCAGGGAAATAGTTCAGTTGGAGAGAGAAGGTTGAAGAGGAAGGAACTGAAAGTGAGAAGGTGTATGCTGGAAATTAATCCCTGCTACTGTTTTGTTTAACGCTACACTTAAAGATACAACTGCCATGGGTGAATAAGCCTCACTTGTTTTAACCATTAGGCTCTGGTCTGCGTGTCTAATTGACCACCGGGTCCTAGGCCTGCTTCGACTTGTTACAGTGCTGATTAAATCTATGTAATTTCACACCTGGGAGGTTCTGCTGTCGCATTGCACTGTTGCTCATTCACCTGCACAATGACCTTGCCACCATATCAAGCTTTTTTCAGGAGTTTGGGTAGGGAAAGGGGAATGTGCAAATATCATAGAGAATAGCCAATGAGCAGGAGAATGTGACATAGAATAAACTGAAGACTGCAGTGTGTAAACGTGCAGAATAATCGACAGCTGGGAGCAGGTGTTGTTCGGAGAATAATCGACGCTGGGAGCGGGCGTTATACGGGGAATAATCGATAGCGGGGAGCGGGCGTTATACGGGGAATAATCAACGCTGGGAGCGGGCATTATACGAGGAATATCGACAGTGGGAGCGGGTGTTATACGGAGAATAATCAACAGCGGGGAGCGGACGTTATATGGAGAATAATCGACAGCTGAGAGCAGGCGTTATACGGGGAATAATCGACAGCGGGGAGCGGGCGTTATACGAGGAATAATCGACAGCGGGGAGCGGGCGTTATATGGAGAATAATCGACAGTGGGAGCGGGCGTCATATGGAGAATAATCGACAGTGGGAGCGGGCGTTATATGGAGAATAATCGACAGTGGGAGTGGGCATTATATGGAGAATAATCGACAGTGGGGAGTGGGCGTTATATGGAGAATAATCGACAGTGGGGAGTGGGCGTTATATGGAGAATAATCGACAGTGTGAGCGGGCGTTATATGGAGAATAATCAACAGTGGGGAGTGGGCGTTATATGGAGAATAATCAACAGTGGGGAGTGGGCGTTATATGGAGAATAATCGACAGTGGGAGTGGGCATTATATGGAGAATAATCGACAGTGGGAGCGGGCGATATATGGAGAATAATCGACAGCGGGGAGCGGGCGTTATACGGGGAATAATCGACAGTGGGAGCGGGCGTTATATGGAAAATAATCAACAGTGGGGAGTGGGCGTTATATGGAGAATAATCGACAGTGGGGAGTGGGCATTATATGGAGAATAATCGACAGTGGGAGCGGGCGTTATATGGAGAATAATCGACAGTGTGAGCGGGCGTTATATGGAGAATAATCAACAGTGGGGAGTGGGCGTTATATGGAGAATAATCAACAGTGGGGAGTGGGCGTTATATGGAGAATAATCAACAGTGGGGAGTGGGCGTTATATGGAGAATAATCGACAGTGGGGAGTGGGCATTATATGGAGAATAATCGACAGTGGGAGCGGGCGTTATATGGAGAATAATCAACAGTGGGGAGTGGGCGTTATATGGAGAATAATCGACAGCGGGGAGTGGGCGTTATACGGGGAATAATCGACAGCGGGGAGCGGGCGTTATACGGGGAATAATCGACAGTGGGGAGTGGGCGTTATATGGAGAATAATCGACAGCGGGGAGTGGGCGTTATACGGGGAATAATCGACAGCGGGGAGCGGGCGTTATACGGAGAATAATCGACAGTGGGGAGTGGGCGTTATATGGAGAATAATCGACAGCGGGGAGTGGGCGTTATACGGGGAATAATCGACAGCGGGGACTGGGCGTGATATGGAGAATAATCGACAGTTGGGAGTGGGCGTTATACGGGGAATAATCGACAGCGGGGAGCGGGCGTTATACGGGGAATAATCGACAGCGGGGAGAGTGCGTTATATGGAGAATAATCGACAGCGGGGAGAATGCGTTATATGGAGAATAATCGACAGCGGGAGCGGGCGTTATATGGAGAATAATCGACAGTGGGAGCGGGCGTTATATGGAGAATAATCGACAGCGGGAGCGGGTGTTATAAGGAGAATAATCGACAGTGGGGAGTGGGCGTTATATGGAGAATAATCGACAGCGGGGAGCGGGCGTTACACGGGGAATAATCGACAGCGGGGAGTGGGCGTTATACGGGGAATAATCGACAGTTGGGAGTGGGCGTTATACGGGGAATAATCGACAGCGGGGAGCGGGCGTTACACGGGGAATAATCGACAGCGGGGAGAGTGCGTTATATGGAGAATAATCGACAGCAGGAGCGGGCGTTATATGGAGAATAATCGACAGCGGGAGCGGGCGTTATATGGAGAATAATCGACAGTTGGGAGTGGGCGTTATACGGGGAATAATCGACAGTTGGGAGTGGGCGTTATACGGGGAATAATCGACAGTTGGGAGTGGGCGTTATACGGGGAATAATCGACAGTTGGGAGTGGGCGTTATACGGGGAATAATCGACAGCGGGGAGCGGGCGTTACACGGGGAATAATCGACAGCGGGGAGAGTGCGTTATATGGAGAATAATCGACAGCGGGAGCGGGCGTTATATGGAGAATAAACGACAGCGGGAGCGGGCGTTATATGGAGAATAATCGACAGTGGGAGCGGGCGTTATATGGAGAATAATCGACAGCGGGGAGCGGGCGTTATATGGAGAATAATCGACAGCGGGAGCGGGTGTTATAAGGAGAATAGTCGACAGTGGGGAGTGGGCGTTATATGGAGAATAATCGACAGTGGGAGCGGGCGTTATATGGAGAATAATCGACAGTGGGAGCGGGCGTTATATGGAGAATAATCGACAGTGGGGAGTGGGCATTATATGGAGAATAATCGACAGTGGGAGCGGGCGTTATATGGAGAATAATCGACAGTGGGAGCGGGCGTTATATGGAGAATAATCAACAGTGGGGAGTGGGCGTTATATGGAGAATAATCGACAGTGGGAGCGGGCGTTATATGGAGAATAATCGACAGCGGGGAGCGGGCATTATATGGAGAATAATCGACAGCGGGGAGTGGGTGTTATATGGAGAATAATCGACAGTGGGAGCGGGCGTTATATGGAGAATAATCAACAGTGGGGAGTGGGCGTTATATGGAGAATAATCGAGAGTGGGGAGTGGGCGTTATATGGAGAATAATCAACAGTGGGGAGTGGGCGTTATATGGAGAATAATCGACAGTGGGGAGTGGGCGTTATATGGAGAATAATCGAGAGTGGGGAGTGGGCGTTATATGGAGAATAATCAACAGTGGGGAGTGGGCGTTATATGGAGAATAATCGACAGTGGGGAGTGGGCGTTATACGGGGAATAATCGACAGTGGGAGCGGGCGTTATATGGAGAATAATCAACAGTGGGGAGTGGGCGTTATATGGAGAATAATCAACAGTGGGGAGTGGGCGTTATACGGGGAATAATCGACAGTGGGGAGTGGGCGTTATATGGAGAATAATCGACAGTGGGGAGTGGGCGTTATATGGAGAATAATCGACAGTGGGGAGTGGGCGTTATATGGAGAATAATCAGCACTGGGGAGTGGGTGTTATATGGAGAATAATCGAGAGTGGGGAGTGGGCGTTATATGGAGAATAATCAACAGTGGGGAGTGGGCGTTATATGGAGAATAATCGACAGCGGGGAGCGGGCGTTATACGGGGAATAATCGACAGCGGGGAGTGGGCGTTATATGGAGAATAATCGACAGCGGGAGCGGGCGTTCTATGGAGAATAATCGACAGTGGGAGCGGGCGTTATATGGAGAATAATCGACAGCGGGGAGCGTGCGTTATATGGAGAATAATCGACAGCGGGGAGCAGGCGTTATACGGGGAATAATCGACAGCGGGGAGCGGGCGTTATACGGAGAATAATCGACAGTGGGGAGTGGGCGTTATATGGAGAATAATCAGCAGTGGGGAGTGGGCGTTATATGGAGAATAATCAACAGTGGGAGCGGGCGTTATATGGAGAATAATCGACAGCGGGGAGCGTGCGTTATATGGAGAATAATCGACAGCGGGGAGCAGGCGTTATACGGGGAATAATCGACAGCGGGGAGCGGGCGTTATACGGAGAATAATCGACAGTGGGGAGTGGGCGTTATACGGAGAATAATCAACAGTGGGGAGTGGGCGTTATATGGAGAATAATCAACAGTGGGGAGTGGGCGTTATATGGAGGATAATCGACAGCGGGGAGCGGGCGTTATACGGGGAATAATCGACAGCGGGGAGTGGGCGTTATATGGAGAATAATCGACAGCGGGAGCGGGCGTTCTATGGAGAATAATCGACAGTGGGAACGGGCGTTATATGGAGAATAATCGACAGCGGGGAGCGTGCGTTATATGGAGAATAATCGACAGCGGGGAGCAGGCGTTATACGGGGAATATTCGACAGCGGGGAGCGGGCGTTATACGGGGAATAATCGACAGTGTGAGCGGGCGTTATACGGGGAATAATCGATAGTGGGGAGAGTGCGTTATATGGAGAATAATCGACAGTGGGAGCGGGCGTTATATGGAGAATAATCGACAGTGGGAGCGGGCGTTATACGGGGAATAATCGACAGCGGGGAGCAGGCGTTATACGGGGAATAATCGACAGTGGGAGCGGGCGTTATATGGAGAATAATCGACAGCGGGGAGCAGGCGTTATACGGGGAATAATCGACAGCGGGGAGCGGGCGTTATACGGGGAATAATCGACAGCGGGGAGCGGGCGTTATATGGAGAATAATCGACAGTGGGAGCGGGCGTTTTATGGAGAATAATCAACAGTGGGGAGTGGGCGTTATATGGAGAATAATCGACAGTGGGAGTGGGCGTTATATGGAGAATAATCGACAGTGGGAGTGGGCGTTATATGGAGAATAATCGACAGTGGGAGTGGGCGTTATATGGAGAATAATCGACAGTGGGAGTGGGCGTTATATGGAGAATAATCGACAGCGGGGAGCGGGCGTTATATGGAGAATAATCAACAGTGGGGAGCAGGCGTTTTATGGAGAATAATCGACAGTGGGAGCGGGCGTTTTATGGAGAATAATCGACAGTGGGGAGTGGGCGTTATATGGAGAATAATCGACAGCGGGGAGCGGGCGTTTTATGGAGAATAATCGACAGTGGGAGCGGGCGTTTTATGGAGAATAATCGACAGCGGGGAGCGGGCGTTATATGGAGAATAATCGACAGTGGGAGCGGGCGTTATATGGAGAATAATCGACAGTGGGGAGTGGGCATTATATGGAGAATAATCGACAGTGGTGAGTGGGCATTATATGGAGAATAATCGACAGTGGGAGCGGGCGTTATATGGAGAATAATCGACAGTGGGGAGTGGGCATTATATGGAGAATAATCGACAGTGGGGAGTGGGCATTATATGGAGAATAATCGACAGTGGGAGCGGGCGTTATATGGAGAATAATCAACAGTGGGGAGTGGGCATTATATGGAGAATAATCAACAGTGGGGAGCGGGCATTATATGGAGAATAATCAACAGTGGGGAGCGGGCATTATATGGAGAATAATCGACAGTGGGGAGTGGGTGTTATATGGAGAATAATCGACAGTGGGGAGTGGGCATTATATGGAGAATAATCGACAGTGGGGAGTGGGCATTATATGGAGAATAATCAACAGTGGGGAGCGGGCATTATATGGAGAATAATCAACAGTGGGGAGCGGGCGTTATACGGGGAATAATCGACAGTGGGGAGTGGGCATTATATGGAGAATAATCAACAGTGGGGAGCGGGCGTTATATGGAGAATAATCAACAGTGGGGAGCGGGCGTTATACGGGGAATAATCGACAGTGGGGAGTGGGCATTATATGGAGAATAATCGACAGTGGGGAGTGGGCGTTATATGGAGAATAATCAACAGTGGGGAGTGGGCGTTATATGGAGAATAATCGACAGCGGGGAGCAGGCGTTATACGGGGAATAATCGACAGCGGGGAGCGGGCGTTATACGGGGAATAATCGACAGCGGGGAGCGGGCGTTATATGGAGAATAATCGACAGTGGGAGCGGGCGTTTTATGGAGAATAATCAACAGTGGGGAGTGGGCGTTATATGGAGAATAATCGACAGTGGGAGTGGGCGTTATATGGAGAATAATCGACAGTGGGAGTGGGCGTTATATGGAGAATAATCGACAGTGGGAGTGGGCGTTATATGGAGAATAATCGACAGTGGGAGTGGGCGTTATATGGAGAATAATCGACAGCGGGGAGCGGGCGTTATATGGAGAATAATCAACAGTGGGGAGCAGGCGTTTTATGGAGAATAATCGACAGTGGGAGCGGGCGTTTTATGGAGAATAATCGACAGTGGGGAGTGGGCGTTATATGGAGAATAATCGACAGCGGGGAGCGGGCGTTTTATGGAGAATAATCGACAGTGGGAGCGGGCGTTTTATGGAGAATAATCGACAGCGGGGAGCGGGCGTTATATGGAGAATAATCGACAGTGGGAGCGGGCGTTATATGGAGAATAATCGACAGTGGGGAGTGGGCATTATATGGAGAATAATCGACAGTGGTGAGTGGGCATTATATGGAGAATAATCGACAGTGGGAGCGGGCGTTATATGGAGAATAATCGACAGTGGGGAGTGGGCATTATATGGAGAATAATCGACAGTGGGGAGTGGGCATTATATGGAGAATAATCGACAGTGGGAGCGGGCGTTATATGGAGAATAATCAACAGTGGGGAGTGGGCATTATATGGAGAATAATCAACAGTGGGGAGCGGGCATTATATGGAGAATAATCAACAGTGGGGAGCGGGCATTATATGGAGAATAATCGACAGTGGGGAGTGGGTGTTATATGGAGAATAATCGACAGTGGGGAGTGGGCATTATATGGAGAATAATCGACAGTGGGGAGTGGGCATTATATGGAGAATAATCAACAGTGGGGAGCGGGCATTATATGGAGAATAATCAACAGTGGGGAGCGGGCGTTATACGGGGAATAATCGACAGTGGGGAGTGGGCATTATATGGAGAATAATCAACAGTGGGGAGCGGGCGTTATATGGAGAATAATCAACAGTGGGGAGCGGGCGTTATACGGGGAATAATCGACAGTGGGGAGTGGGCATTATATGGAGAATAATCGACAGTGGGGAGTGGGCGTTATATGGAGAATAATCAACAGTGGGGAGTGGGCGTTATATGGAGAATAATCGACAGTGGGGCGTGGGCGTTATATGGAGAATAATCAACAGTGGGGAGCGGGCGTTATACGGGGAATAATCGACAGTGGGGAGTGGGCATTATATGGAGAATAATCGACAGTGGGGAGTGGGCGTTATATGGAGAATAATCAACAGTGGGGAGCGGGCGTTATACGGGGAATAATCGACAGTGGGGAGTGGGCATTATATGGAGAATAATCGACAGTGGGGAGTGGGCGTTATATGGAGAATAATCAACAGTGGGGAGTGGGCGTTATATGGAGAATAATCGACAGTGGGAGCGGGCGTTATACGGAGAATAATCGACAGTGGGGAGTGGGCATTATATGGAGAATAATCGGCAGTGGGGAGTGGGTGTTATATGGAGAATAATCAACAGTGGGGAGTGGGCGTTATATGGAGAATAATCGACAGTGGGAGCGGGCGTTATACGGAGAATAATCGACAGCGGGGAGCGGGCGTTATACGGAGAATAATCGACAGTGGGGAGTGGGCGTTATATGGAGAATAATCGACAGTGAGAGCGGGCGTTATACGGGGAATAATCGACAGCGGGGAGCGGGCGTTATACGGAGAATAATCGACAGTGGGGAGTGGGCGTTATACGGGGAATAATCGACAGTTGGGAGTGGGCGTTATACGGGGAATAATCGACAGCGGGGAGCGGGCGTTACACGGGGAATAATCGACAGCGGGGAGTGGGCGTTATATGGAGAATAATCGACAGTTGGGAGTGGACGTTATACGGGGAATAATCGATAGCGGGGAGAGTGCGTTATATGGAGAATAATCGACAGCGGGAGCGGGCGTTATATGGAGAATAATCGACAGCGGGAGCGGGCGTTATAAGGAGAATAATCGACAGCGGGGAGCGGGCGTTATATGGAGAATAATCGACAGCAGGGAGTGTGCGTTATATGGAGAATAATCGACAGCGGGGAGTGGGCGTTATATGGAGAATAATCGACAGCGGGAGCGGGCGTTATATGGAGAATAATCGACAGCGGGAGCGGGCGTTATATGGAGAATAATCGACAGTGGGAGCGGGCGTTATATGGAGAATAATCGACAGCGGGGAGTGGGCGTTATATGGAGAATAATCGACAGCGGTGAGCGGGCGTTATATGGAGAATAATCGACAGTGGGGAGTGGGCGTTATACGGGGAATAATCGACAGCGGCAGCGGGCGTTATACGGGGAATAATCGACAGCGGGGAGCGGGCGTTATACGGGGAATAATCGACAGCGGGGAGCGGGTGTTCTATGGAGAATAATCGACAGTGGGGAGTGGGCGTTATATGGAGAATAATCAACAGTGGGGAGTGGGCGTTATATGGAGAATAATCGACAGTGGGAGCGGGCGTTATACGGAGAATAATCGACAGTGGGGAGTGGGCATTATATGGAGAATAATCGGCAGTGGGGAGTGGGTGTTATATGGAGAATAATCAACAGTGGGGAGTGGGCGTTATATGGAGAATAATCGACAGTGGGAGCGGGCGTTATACGGAGAATAATCGACAGCGGGGAGCGGGCGTTATACGGAGAATAATCGACAGTGGGGAGTGGGCGTTATATGGAGAATAATCGACAGTGAGAGCGGGCGTTATACGGGGAATAATCGACAGCGGGGAGCGGGCGTTATACGGAGAATAATCGACAGTGGGGAGAGGGCGTTATACGGGGAATAATCGACAGTTGGGAGTGGGCGTTATACGGGGAATAATCGACAGCGGGGAGCGGGCGTTACACGGGGAATAATCGACAGCGGGGAGTGGGCGTTATATGGAGAATAATCGACAGTTGGGAGTGGACGTTATACGGGGAATAATCGATAGCGGGGAGAGTGCGTTATATGGAGAATAATCGACAGCGGGAGCGGGCGTTATATGGAGAATAATCGACAGCGGGAGCGGGCGTTATAAGGAGAATAATCGACAGCGGGGAGCGGGCGTTATATGGAGAATAATCGACAGCAGGGAGTGTGCGTTATATGGAGAATAATCGACAGCGGGGAGTGGGCGTTATATGGAGAATAATCGACAGCGGGAGCGGGCGTTATATGGAGAATAATCGACAGCGGGAGCGGGCGTTATATGGAGAATAATCGACAGTGGGAGCGGGCGTTATATGGAGAATAATCGACAGCGGGGAGTGGGCGTTATATGGAGAATAATCGACAGCGGTGAGCGGGCGTTATATGGAGAATAATCGACAGTGGGGAGTGGGCGTTATACGGGGAATAATCGACAGCGGCAGCGGGCGTTATACGGGGAATAATCGACAGCGGGGAGCGGGCGTTATACGGGGAATAATCGACAGCGGGGAGCGGGTGTTCTATGGAGAATAATCGACAGTGGGAGCAGGCGTTATACGGGGAATAATCGACAGTGGGAGCGGGAGTTATACGGGGAATAATCGACAGCGGGGAGCGGGTGTTATACGGGGAATAATCGACAGCGGGGAGCGGGCGTTATACGGGGAATAATCGACAGCGGGGAGCGGGTGTTCTATGGAGAATAATCGACAGTGGGAGCAGGCGTTATACGGGGAATAATCGACAGTGGGAGCGGGAGTTATACGGGGAATAATCGACAGCGGGGAGCGGGTGTTATACGGGGAATAATCGACAGCGGGGAGCGGGCGTTATACGGGGAATAATCGACAGCGGGGAGCGGGTGTTCTATGGAGAATAATCGACAGTGGGGAGTGGGCGTTATACGGGGAATAATCGACAGCGGCAGCGGGCGTTATACGGGGAATAATCGACAGCGGGGAGCGGGCGTTATACGGGGAATAATCGACAGTGGGAGCGGGTGTTCTATGGAGAATAATCGACAGTGGGGAGTGGGCGTTATACGGGGAATAATCGACAGCGGCAGCGGGCGTTATACGGGGAATAATCGACAGCGGGGAGCGGGCGTTATACGGGGAATAATCGACAGCGGGGAGCGGGTGTTCTATGGAGAATAATCGACAGTGGGAGCAGGCGTTATACGGGGAATAATCGACAGTGGGAGCGGGAGTTATACGGGGAATAATCGACAGCGGGGAGCGGGTGTTATACGGAGAATAATCGACAGTGGGAGCGCGCGTTATACGGAGAATAATTGAGAGCGGGGAGCAGGCGTTATATGGAGAATAATCGACAGTGGGAGCGGGCGTTATACGGGGAATAATCGACAGCGGGGAGCGGGCGTTAAACGGAGAATAATCGACAGCGGGAGCGGGCGTTATATGGAGAATAATCGACAGTGGGGAGTGGGCGTTATACGGGGAATAATCGACAGCGGGGAGCGGGCGTTATATGGAGAATAATCGACAGCGGGAGCGGGCGTTATACGGGGAATAATCGACAGCGGGGAGCGGGTGTTATATAGAGAATAATCGACAGCGTGGAGCGCGCGTTAAACGGGGAATAATCGACAGCGGGGAGAGTGCGTTATATGGAGAATAATCGACAGCGGGGAGCGGGCGTTATACGGGGAATAATCGACAGCGGGGAGAGTGCGTTATATGGAGAATAATCGACAGCAGGAGCGGGCGTTATATGGAGAATAATCGACAGCGGGGAGTGGGCGTTATACGGGGAATAATCGACAGCGGGGAGCGGGCGTTATACGCGGAATAATCGACAGTGGGGAGCGGGCGTTATACGCGGAATAATCGACAGCGGGGAGAGTGCCTTATATGGAGAATAATCGACAGTGGGGAGCGGGCGTTATATGGAGAATAATCGACAGTGGGGAGTGGGCGTTATATGGAGAATAATCGACAGCGGGGAGCGGGCGTTATACGGGGAATAATCGACAGTGGGGAGCGGGCGTTATATGGAGAATAATCGACAGTGGGGAGTGGGCGTTATATGGAGAATAATCGACAGCGGGGAGCAGGCGTTATACGGGGAATAATCGACAGTGGGGAGCGGGCGTTATATGGAGAATAATCGACAGCGGGGAGTGGGCGTTATATGGAGAATAATCGACAGTGGGGAGTGGGCGTTATACGGGGAATAATCGACAGTGGGGAGTGGGCGTTATATGGAGAATAATCGACAGTGGGGAGTGGGCGTTATACGGGGAATAATCGACAGTGGGGAGTGGGCGTTATATGGAGAATAATCGACAGTGGGGAGTGGGCGTTATACGGGGAATAATCGACAGTGGGGAGTGGGCGTTATATGGAGAATAATCGACAGCGGGGAGCGGGCGTTATACGGGGAATAATCAACAGTGGGGAGCGGGCGTTATGTGGAGAATAATCGACAGCGGGGAGCGGGCGTTTTACGGGGAATAATCGACAGCGGGGAGCGGGCGTTTTACGGAGAATAATCGACAGCGGGGAGCGGGCATTATACGGGGTGTAATCGACGCTGGGAGTGGACTTTATACGGATAATAATCGACAGTGGGAGCGGGCGTTATATGGAGAATAATCGATTGCTGGGAGCGGGCGTTATATGGAGAATAATCGACAGCGGGGAGTGGGCGTTATACGGAGAATAATCGACAGCGGGGAGTGGGCGTTATACGGAGAATAATCGACAGCGGGGAGCGGGCGTTATATGGAGAATAATCGATAGCTGGGAGCGGGCGTTATATGGAGAATAATCGACAGCGGGGAGTGGGCGTTATACGGAGAATAATCGACAGCGGGGAGTGGGCGTTATACGGAGAATAATCGACAGCGGGGAGCGGGCGTTATACGGAGAATAATCGACAGCGGGGAGCGGGCGTTATATGGAGAATAGTCAACAGCCTGGTGCACTTTATACTGAGAACCAAGAGCTGGATGCGTTTTGCACGGAGAATAATCAATACCAGTTTATTCCGTGTAGCACGCTCTCAGCTGTCGGATGTTTTCTGTGAAACACGTTCTGGTTGCTGAGCACTCCATGTATCACACTCCCAGGTGTTGATACCCTCTGTGTAACACTGTTCTCTGGGGTCCAGCAGCACCTTGAAGGAGACCCATTTCACAGAGTCATCATGGGACTGGCCCCTCGTTTCAACCACAGTTGGCTTCCTATATTAAATTAAAATATCCCTCCCAAGTTTTTTTTTCATTTTAATTTATCTACTTATTTAATGTTTGATATCATCAGAATACTGTAGGAGAAGCTGTGGGAGACTTTCTGTAGTTCACTTTGGAGAGTCCATTCATAACTCTGTCATTCCTGAGCCCATTTTCACGCGCTGATTACTGTGTTCTCTTTGATTTGTTTCTGGGACCATTATTTCCCTCTTTGCCCACCCCCCCCCACCCTTTCTGGGAGGTATTGACTTCTTGCCTGCGTACGGTTGGGTGGATGTGATTTGCCCTCCAGTACCTCACCCAAATGGCAGTCTTAAGATGCGAGTGTCAGCAGGCTGTTCGAACATCGCATCCAAGCCTGATCCTGACTCGGCCTAATCTCAGCACACACTCCCGGTCCAGCAGCGGTTACAGTGATCAGGAGGAGGAGCTCCAGCTCATTTTCCCCCTCCTTAGCCCAGGAGTACTGAAGGTAACTTTAAATTGCTGATGTGGGATCTTGCTGTGCGCAAATTGACTACAACAGTGACGAGAATTCAATAATGCTTCATTGGCTGTAAAGCACTTTGAGACGTCCTGAGGTTGTGAAAAGTGCAAAATAAAAGTGAGTCTTTCTTCAATGTGTCACTGTCTTGTGTGTGTGTGTCTTTCTATATCTGCTTCCATGCATGTGAGTCTGCTTTGCTGTCTCTGTCTCTCGCCCTCCCTCTCTCTGTCTCTCGCCCTCCCTCTCTCTGTCTCTCGCCCTCCCTCTCTCTGTCTCTCGCCCTCCCTCTCTCTGTCTCTCGCCCTCCCTCTCTCTGTCTCTCGCCCTCCCTCTCTCTGTCTCTCGCCCTCCCTCTCTCTGTCTCTCGCCCGCCCTCTCTCTGTCTCTCGCCCGCCCTCTCTCTGTCTCTCGCCCTCCCTCTCTCTGTCTCTCGCCCTCCCTCTCTCTGTCTCTCGCCCTCCCTCTCTCTGTCTCTCGCCCTCCCTCTCTCTGTCTCTCGCCCTCCCTCTCTCTGTCTCTCGCCCTCCCTCTCTCTGTCTCTCGCCCTCCCTCTCTCTGTCTCTCGCCCTCCCTCTCTCTGTCTCTCGCCCTCCCTCTCTCTGTCTCTCGCCCTCCCTCTCTCTGTCTCTCGCCCTCCCTCTCTCTGTCTCTCGCCCTCTCTCTGTCTCTCGCCCTCCCTCTCTCTGTCTCTCGCCCTCCCTCTCTCTGTCTCTCGCCCTCCCTCTCTCTGTCTCTCGCCCTCCCTCTCTCTGTCTCTCGCCCTCCCTCTCTCTGTCTCTCGCCCTCCCTCTCTCTGTCTCTCGCCCTCCCTCTCTCTGTCTCTCGCCCTCCCTCTCTCTGTCTCTCGCCCTCCCTCTCTCTGTCTCTCGCCCTCCCTCTCTCTGTCTCTCGCCCTCCCTCTCTCTGTCTCTCGCCCTCCCTCTCTCTGTCTCTCGCCCTCCCTCTCTCTGTCTCTCGCCCTCCCTCTCTCTGTCTCTCGCCCTCCCTCTCTCTGTCTCTCGCCCTCCCTCTCTCTGTCTCTCGCCCTCCCTCTCTCTGTCTCTCGCCCTCCCTCTCTCTGTCTCTCGCCCTCCCTCTCTCTGTCTCTCGCCCTCCCTCTCTCTGTCTCTCGCCCTCCCTCTCTCTGTCTCTCGCCCTCCCTCTCTCTGTCTCTCGCCCTCCCTCTCTCTGTCTCTCGCCCTCCCTCTCTCTGTCTCTCGCCCTCCCTCTCTCTGTCTCTCGCCCTCCCTCTCTCTGTCTCTCGCCCTCCCTCTCTCTGTCTCTCGCCCTCCCTCTCTCTGTCTCTCGCCCTCCCTCTCTCTGTCTCTCGCCCTCCCTCTCTCTGTCTCTCGCCCTCCCTCTCTCTGTCTCTCGCCCTCCCTCTCTCTGTCTCTCGCCCTCCCTCTCTCTGTCTCTCGCCCTCCTTCTCTCTGTCTCTCGCCCTCCCTCTCTCTGTCTCTCGCCCTCCCTCTCTCTGTCTCTCGCCCTCCCTCTCTCTGTCTCTCGCCCTCTCCCTCTCTCTGTCTCTCGCCCTCTCTCTCTCTGTCTCTCGCCCTCTCTCTCTCTGTCTCTCGCCCTCCCTCTCTCTGTCTCTCGCCCTCTCTCTCTCTCTCTGTCTCTCACCCTCCCTCTCTCTGTCTCTCGCCCTCCCTCTCTCTGTCTCTCGCCCTCTCTCTCTCTCTCTGTCTCTCGCCCTCCCTCTCTCTGTCTCTCGCCCTCCCTCTCTCTGTCTCTCGCCCTCCCTCTCTCTGTCTCTCGCCCTCCCTCTCTCTGTCTCTCGCCCTCCCTCTCTCTGTCTCTCGCCCTCCCTCTCTCTGTCTCTCGCCCTCCCTCTCTCTGTCTCTCGCCCTCCCTCTCTCTGTCTCTCGCCCTCCCTCTCTCTGTCTCTCGCCCTCCCTCTCTCTGTCTCTCGCCCTCCCTCTCTCTGTCTCTCGCCCTCCCTCTCTCTGTCTCTCGCCCTCCCTCTCTCTGTCTCTCGCCCTCCCTCTCTCTGTCTCTCGCCCTCCCTCTCTCTGTCTCTCGCCCTCCCTCTCTCTGTCTCTCGCCCTCCCTCTCTCTGTCTCTCGCCCTCCCTCTCTCTGTCTCTCGCCCTCCCTCTCTCTGTCTCTCGCCCTCCCTCTCTCTGTCTCTCGCCCTCCTTCTCTCTGTCTCTCGCCCTCCCTCTCTCTGTCTCTCGCCCTCCCTCTCTCTGTCTCTCGCCCTCCCTCTCTCTGTCTCTCGCCCTCTCCCTCTCTCTGTCTCTCGCCCTCTCTCTCTCTGTCTCTCGCCCTCTCTCTCTCTGTCTCTCGCCCTCCCTCTCTCTGTCTCTCGCCCTCTCTCTCTCTCTCTGTCTCTCACCCTCCCTCTCTCTGTCTCTCGCCCTCCCTCTCTCTGTCTCTCGCCCTCCCTCTCTCTGTCTCTCGCCCTCCCCCTCTCTCTGTCTCTCGCCCTCCCCCTCTCTCTGTCTCTCGCCCTCTCTCTCTCTCTCTCTGTCTCTTGACCTCTCTCTCTCTCTCTCTCTCTCTGTCTCTCGCCCTCCCTCTCTCCCTCTCTCTCTCTGTCTCTCGCCCTCTCTCTCTCTGTCTCTCGCCCTCTCTCTCTCTCTCTCTCTCTGTCTCTCGCCCTCTTTCTCTCCCTCTCTCTCTGTCTCTCGCCCTCTCCCCTCGCTCTGTATTTTCCTGTGAAATTCCTATCCTTTCAATAATGATGAGGCACAAACATCCCTTTGACACACAGGTTGTTTGATTTTTAAACGTTCCATTTTTAATTGCTTTATAAGTCTGATGGAGTTGAGTTAAAGCACAAAATACTACTCGGCAACAAAAGCTGGCTGTGTAAGCGGAACACTGCCCATCGCCCATTCTTAATTTCTTGTGTCCCTGGAGCAGCAAGTTTAATTTACCAGGAATGACATGGATTTGATACCACGAATGGGGATGGTCCCTTTTTATAAACTGCCCTCCCTGAGCCACTTGTTGCGAAGCCAGTGACTGGCGGAGTACTGAATTCAGCCACTAGGGTGTGCTCAAGAGCAGTCAGGGATGTGTCTGTTGCTCTTTGTCTCGTTTTGCTCTGTCCAAGTACCTTGTGTCTTTCTGATCTGTGTAATCTCTCGCACTTTCTCACTCGCTCCACCCTCTCTCTTTCGCTATCTCTTCCCTCCCTTCTTTCTGTCCTCTCTCTCGCCTCTTGCCCTCATCTCTCTCTCACCTCTCTCCCCCACCTTCCCTTTCTCCGCCCCCCCTCGCCCCTTCGCTCCGCCCCCTTCGCTCCGCCCCCCCTCGCCCCTTCGCTCCGCCCCCTTCGCTCCGCCCCCCTCGCCCCTTCGCTCCGCCCCCCTCGCCCCTTCGCTCCGCCCCCCTCGCCCCTTCGCTCCGCCCCCTTCGCTCCGCCCCCCTCGCCCCTTCGCTCCGCCCCCCTCGCCCCTTCGCTCCGCCCCCCTCGCCCCTTCGCTCCGCCCCCCCTCGCCCCTTCGCTCCGCCCCCTTCGCTCCGCCCCCCTCGCCCCTTCGCTCCGCCCCCCTCGCCCCTTCGCTCCGCCCCCCTCGCCCCTTCGCTCCGCCCCCTCGCCCCTTCGCTCCGCCCCCCTCGCCCCTTCGCTCCGCCCCCCTCGCCCCTTCGCTCCGCCCCCCTCGCCCCTTCGCTCCGCCCCCCTCGCCCCTTCGCTCCGCCCCCTCACCCCTTCGCTCCGCCCCCCTCGCCCCTTCGCTCCGCCCCCCTCGCCCCTTCGCTCCGCCCCCTCGCCCCTTCGCTCCGCCCACCTCGCCCCTTCGCTCCGCCCCCTCGCCCCTTCGCTCCGCCCCCCTCGCCCCTTCGCTCCGCCCACCTCGCCCCTTCGCTCCGCCCCCTCGCCCCTTCGCTCCGCCCCCCTCGCCCCTTCGCTCCGCCCCCCTCGCCCCTTCGCTCCGCCCCCCCTCGCCCCTTCGCTCCGCCCCCCCTCGCCCCTTCGCTCCGCCCCCCTCGCCCCTTCGCTCCGCCCTCCTCGCCCCTTCGCTCCGCCCCCCTCGCCCCGCCCTCTGTCGACCCGCCTGCTCACCTACTCACCTCCTGTCTCAACAGCATTGGAGGAAGTTACATTTTCCCTTCAGTGCTGCAAACTGGCTGGTCCAGTCTCGCCTCTGACCTTCCAGACTGACAGAAGAGAAAGTTAACCCATCTGTAACTCCACCAGACAAGAGTCAGTGAGCTGTGTGATCCAGGGACAGGCTTGAGTCAAACAAGCGCACTCAGCCAATAGTTCATAACTTGACCTCAAGCTGTACCTGTTCCTATTTTATAACAGATAAGGTACCTTGAGTTGGTGGGGACAGTTTGAAACTGCTTTTACTTGGTGTTGCAACTGGGTACTGATGGCCAATGTGCTCAGCACAATTGGTACATAGGAATATTGCTAACTGGGTTGTAATCACTGAACGTTTACAGAGCGATAATCCATAGTTAGCCCCTGGGATGTAACTCAATCCATATTATTAGATTGTTTTGATGTTGTAGAATGCCAGTTGTTCTCCTCTTTCGAACAGCACCATTTACAGACTTGCTCTGAACTTTGACCTTATCGACACCTTCTCCATCTCACCTGGAGTCCTGGCGGTAGAGCCGAGAGCAGCATGGCTGCCCGTCAACAAGCACACGCTAATCCTAAACAACAAATCGTTAACCCAACGAGGGCCATAAAATCACTCCAGTTAGTCTCTTGACATCCCTGGGCTGTGGCAGGTCGCTTGGCGGGTCTGGTAATTTATCACTGGAAATGGATGCTGATTGTTTTGCAAACTGTAAGCTGCAGAGTAACTACTGAAAGATTCATCAAACACACAAGCAATCAGCACTGTAGTGCCGGAAGAATTATGTTGTGTGACAAGTCTTTAGTGATTGCTGAAAGGCTTTTGATTATATGTGGGTGTTACAGTTTGGGCTTTTGCCCAAAGCTTACCTCATGCTCATGTTTAGAGTACAATTTACATTAGCAGAACAAATCCCTTGTGATCCAAAACTTGAGTCCATTTTCTGCTGTTCATCGGGTAGTGTAGGTTTAAAAATTAACCCCAAATCGTGGCAAATTGCTCTTTGCAAAATATATATGATGCCCACCACATTCTTCTGTCACCTACCGGACCAATACATACAGGCTAAATTACTTGGTCAAATTTATTTGTAAGTTAAATAATATACAGAATCACAAAAAGAATAGTAAGATACCAAGAATATAATAACCAAACTTGCACAGTACATAAACTGGTCTTTTTAAAAACAAGAAAGGACGATGTTTGAAATCGTTTCCACTTTTCTCAGCAAATTGATTACTTTTGGTGATAATTCATTTGGGAAATGTCTCCTCACAGTGGGGTGGCAAAATAGACAACTCAGAACCCTGAGAGGGACTCTGGATTAGAAAGGTGCCCTGTCTTTGAAGTGACAACAGTCTCTGAATGTTTGCTGTTAAAAAAAATCCCAGCCATCCATGCACTAATATTCTGAAAAATGTACCTCCTCCTGATGTTTACACCATCTCTGATGTGCTGGCTCTTGACACCTGGCAGTAATTGGAAAACACAATTCCATCTGTGCAACTGGGCTGGAATTAGAAACGAACACATGTCTTGTCCTTCAATCTGCCTATTAGCTGGGGCTCTGATCCAGACACACCAGGGTAGACTTTCCAATTGGGCTTCCGATAGGGCATCAATCAGCCATTGTATCATGCGAACCTGCTCAGTCATACATCATGTGGTGAGCCCCCGGCCCCGGCTAGGGTTTGCCGTTGGCTGGTTGAGTAGGTGGTGCTGCGTGAGGTGATAATGAGGAGTGTGGCACTGTTTGCTGCACCAGGTCGTGCTCCCTTTCAGGAAGCAGAGGCAGAGAGGTTGGGGGCATAGCTGACCTTTCCTGCACCTGGCAGTGCCAATCTTATGCTGCATGTTATCAGGAATGTGTTGGCGGCTGGTGCGGTGGATGCTGACTCTCTGCCTTCAAGAGGGAGTGCTTGACTGGGGCATAGATCACATCATGTAGAAGGTAAGTGGCTTTACCGATAACACATGGTCCATGTGATCTCCTGGACTAGTTTCAATCATCCGAGGGGGTCGGAGAGGAATTATTTCCTTTACTGGCCCTGGATCTTTCTCTGATAGAACCAACCAGATTGGTTAGAGGATGAGACTGGGGAAATGTGAACCAATACTTTCTCCTGCAGATGGTTGTGCATAAACATGAGGCAGGCACGTTTTAAGATGAGTTGATGGTTTCTGAGAGTTTCGGTTGCAGATCACATTTATTTAGTGTTTGTCCCACAGAAGTAATATGACACATAAGCTGCTACAATGCATCTTCTTGAAATTTAAAAAAAAATCCATTTGCCTCAAAGTAACTTCCTGATCCACGATCTGCTATTGTCTTATGTGAAGGTTTATCTTCTTCAAGACTAATTACAACTTTTTTTGAGAGAGACGGAGAATGTTTTCTGTGAACATGTTTACTACCATCTTTTTGGAACAGGAGGAGGCCATTCAGCCCCTCGAACCTGCTCCACCTTTCATTTAGATCACGGCTGATCTGTACCTTAACTCCATTTACCAGCCATAGCTCCATATCCCTTAATACCCTTACCCAACAAAAATCTATCGATCTCAGTCTTGAAAGCTCCAATTGTCCCCCAGCATCCACAGCCTTTTGGGGGAGAGAATTCCAGGTTTCTGAACTCCGCCATTATATGTATCTGGAGCTAAGGTACGGACCAGCCATGATCGAATTGAATGTCGGACCAGGCTTGAGGGGCTGAATGGCCTCCTCCTGTTCCTATGTCACTGGAATTGGCAGGGTTTGGAAATAAAATGGGTTGGCGAGTTTTATTCCATTTAAAAATGAAACCAAGATTCGCATTGATAGGATTGTACTACAGTGTGCTCTCATGATGTGTGATGGGGAACTGCTGCCTCTTTATATTTCAGGTTGTGTTGTGTAACTTTGAAAACTGTTTTCGTTTTTTCTTTTGGCCTTCTCACAGTGCAGGTCCCTTTGCTAACTTGCAATAACCGGGAAGAGAGGCTGCACCGTCTGCATTCGAGCAGTCAACGTCCATGGGGAAATGTGAAGAGTGACAATAATCAGTAAAATAGATTACAAACTCCAGACTGGAGGCAATGTCAAATCATCCTGGGAGCTCAACATTCAGCTCCCACACCTGTCTGTGCAAGTTTTCATACTCGTTTTTTTTTTAATGATTACAGCGTGTAATGAATTTGATCTCTAGTACAAAAGCCTAAACCTTTTAGACAGGGTTGAGGTTTTGATCAATGTCCTCCGAACGTGTTAAGCATTTGTCCACTATGATCAGCAGCGCTAATTTATAGCCTCCTGTCTCCAGGTTTAAAATAACACAGGGCCTGTTTGCACAGCACGGCAGGCTGATCCGCATCTGAAAGGGGAAAAGATAGGACTGTTTGCCTGGCCCTTGATCTGAGTTTCATGATATTGACTCACCTGCATCGCTCCTGTAGCTACTTAAAAATAAAGTCATTTGGGTAAAATAGTTCAGTCATCGTTACCCTTAATTCAACTAATCCCCACACCTAGCTCTGGGCTGCTGTGGAGTCTCAGACAGGGGCAGATGTGACAGTGTGCCAGTTTTGTTTTGTGACTGTGCAATATATTGTTGCTTGGATTATGGTAGGTGTGTGTTGTAATCGATTTCAGTTCAGAAATTGACAAGATGGTGGAGACTTTCGGGTTGGGCGCTGAATGGGCGTGACCCATCACCCCCTGTGCTCACTGACCTCCTTCGGCTCCCGGTCCACCAATGCCTTGATTTTAAAATTCCTCCATTGCCTCGCCCCTCCCTATCTCTGTAACCTCCTCCAGCCCTACAACCCTCTGAGAACTCTGCTTTCCTCCAATTCTGGCTTCTTGTATATCCCCCACTCCCTTCATCCCACTGTTGCCTTCAGCTGCCTCGGCCCTAAGCTCTGGAATTCCCTCCATAAACCTCTCCACTTCTCTCTCCTCCTTTACGACTCTCCTTAAAACCTACCTCTTTGACCAAGCTTTTGGTCACCTGGCCTAACGTCTTGTACTTTGGATTGGTGTCAATTCTTTTCTGATAATGCTCCTGTGAAGCGTTTTGCTACATTAAAGACGCTACATAAATGCAAGTTGTTGTTAATATTGGCAGTGTGCCCACCCAACATGGCAGTCGGGCCTCATTTAACATTTTCTCAGTGAGCTGCAGGCTCCAAATGTGCCACCCTCACTGCACCTCGCTGGGCTGGTGAGGAGGAAGATCGGCCAGCTACGGCACACAGCTGGCCAAGCTGGTAAGACCTGGCAGGGGGTGAATGGTATAAATGCTTTGGGGGGGTGGGGGGGTGATAATTGGTCGCCAGCAGGCCGCAAGATTGTTGTAGGGCCTGGAGAAGCATTCTTGCTCTTCCTGGCCCCACAAAAATCCTAAAACAAACAAAGAACTTACCTTTTGGGAGAGGCCTTCAGTGGTCTTGCCAGTCAGACCCTCTCAATGCCTGGAGAAAATGAGACTGGCATGCATGGCGAATGCTTTGCCCATTTCTCCGTGGAAGTTGCAATCAGCATCCTGCAACAGATGTAGGACCCCAATTTGCATATTTATAGAGCCCCCTGCCTGATTTGCATATTTATAGAGCCCCCTGCCTGATTTGTATATTTATAGAGCCCCCTGCCTGATTTGCATATTTATAGAGCCCCCTGCCTGATTTGCATATTTATAGAGCCCCCTGCCTGATTTGCATATTTATAGAGCCCCCTGCCTGATTTGCATATTTATAAAGCCCCCTGCCTGATTTGCATATTTATAGAGCCCCCTGCCTGATTTGCATATTTATAGAGCCCCCTGCCTGATTTGCATATTTATAGAGCCCCCTGCCTGATTTGCATATTTATAGAGCCCCCTGCCTGATTTGCATATTTATAGAGCCCCCTGCCTGATTTGCATATTTATAGAGCCCCCTGCCTGATTTGCATATTTATAGAGCCCCCTGCCTGATTTGCATATTTATAGAGCCCCCTGCCTGATTTGCATATTTATAGAGCCCCCCCGCCTGATTTGCATATTTATAGAGCCCCTCCGCCTGATTTGCATATTTATGCAATCTCCCGCCTGATTTGCATATTTATGTAGCCTCCTGCCTGATTTGCATATTTATGCAGCCCCCCCGCCTGATTTGCATATTTATGTAGCCTCCTGCCTGATTTGCATATTTATGCAGCCCCTCCCGCCTGATTTGCCTATTTATGCAGCCCCCCCGCCTGATTTGCATATTTATGCAGCCCCCCCGCCTGATTTGCATATTTATGCAGCCCCCCCGCCTGATTTGCATATTTATGCAGCCCCCCCGCCTGATTTGCATATTTATGCAGCCTCCCGCCTGATATGGGTGGGAGGTCTGGGCGCCCATTTAAAGGCCTGCCTGAAAGTTGATTCAGGCGAGCAAGTGGGTGCCCACGCTCCCTGCTAGCTCTTCAACTGCCGGTCGCCCATTTCTCAGGAGAGGAACAGGCAGCTGGCACGATGCAAGTCTCCTCCGAAGTATCTGGGGTTCGATTCCCCCCAATGATAGGAACTAGACCCCGAGAACTACTTTTACTTTGATAATTGACAAATTATTTTTGGCTTGCGAGGTAGACTTACAGTAGGATCCAAACGGCAGCAAATGCACCCGATTAAGTGCCAAAAATTAACATTTTCGTGAGGTCATATCCCCAGATCTCCTTAGACAATAAACGACTGATTATAACTTTCAGCGATGGCGGATAACGGGTGCGGTCGAATCAGTGGCCGGAGGTGGAGTGGGTCAGCGACCGCCCGTTTTCCGCTATCGCTGAAAGTTAAAATTGGCCCTTAAATCTCATCCCTTCAGCCCTTCCATTCCCTCCTAGCGTTTCTAAACCCAACCACATGTTGTACGCTGCACTTTGGCGTACTTCAGTTTTCTTTTCCCCCTTGCAATAAAAGTGAGGGAATGCTGGATATACTTGCAGCTTACGTTATGACAACCCCATGTCCCACTGCACTTTCAGTCTAGCTTCTTCTCTTGATGTGTCATTAGGCCGATATTCGGCTGTGTCAGCCGTTGCCAGCTTTCTAGATCGGCACTGTTGGGTCAAAGATTGTGTTGTTTAAACCGTACTACTCCCCAGCATTCAAAATCGGCTGTATTTGGACTAGAAGATCATTAATGATTGCAGGGAAAAGCGATTTGTTTGAGAATATCTACATTCGAAGGTCATTAAGGTAAGCTCAGGGTGGCTTTTTAAAGAGGAACACGAGTGCACTGCAGAGATGTTTCTCTTGCACTCTGGGTCTATAGAGCTCGGGATGCATGTTTAATGGGTTCCATGCAGCTACAGGATTTGAATGTTCCTTTCCTCTACGAACATTAAAAAACCCATCTTACTACAAAAATATTCCTTCAACAAGAAGGCTGTTTTATATCAGTAGCAGCACCTGAACACAAACATAAAATATCACAATTGAATTTTGACAAATTGTGTTATATTGCTTTGAAATATTGCATGCAAATATTAACAACACTTGCCGTGTCTATAGTACCTGGAGACTACAACACATTTTGTCAAAATTCAACTGTGTTATTTTCTTAAGATTCAAATCGCAGAAAATACACTTGATAAAGTGCCAAAAATTGACCTTTTCAGAGGGTCATATCCCTAAACCTCCCTAGTCAATAAACGGCTGATTTTAGCTTTCAGCAGTGACAGAAAACGGAGGCTAGCAGATCAGATGCGTGTTATATACCCCGCCTGATTTTCTATCCTTGGAAGTGAAAACTGGGTGAGGTGTATGATGGGTGTCCGCTCAGCTACCGCCCATTTTCAGCCACTGCTGAAAGTTAAAATTAGCCCTTAAATTGCTTGCCTTCAGCCCTTCCATTCCCCCCTTAGCATTTCTAAACCCAACCATGTGTTGTACACTGCACTTTAGTTTTCCTTTCCCCCTTGCAATAAAAGTGATGGAATGTTGGATGTATATGTGCAGATTATGTTCTGCAATCCCACTGCACTTTCAGTCTAGCTCCTTGTCTTCAGGTGTCATAAGGCCGATATTCAGCTGTTGCCAGCTTTCTAGGTTGGCAGGCTGGCGCTGTTGTATAAAACAGTGTGTCCTGCGAACAGTACTACATGCCAGCATTCAAAATCGGCTCCAACATAGATTTACATAGAATTACTTAGAATTTACAGCACGGAAACAGGCCATTCGGCCCAACGGGTCCAAGTTGATGATTATGCTCCACACGAGCCTCCTCCCATCCTACTTCATCTCACCCTATCTGCATGACCTTCTATTCCTTTCTCCCTCCTGTGTTTATCTAGCTTCCCCTTAAATGCATCTATGCTATTCGCCTCAACTACTTCATATGGTAGCGAGTTCCACATTCTCACTACACTCTGAATAAAGAAGTTTCTCCTGAATTCCTTATTGGATTTATTAGTGACTATCTTATAATTATGACCCCTAATTTTGAGCTCCCTCACAAGTGGAAGCATCTTCTCTACATCTACCCTATCAAACCCCTTTATAATTTTAAATACCTTTATTAGGTCACCCCTCAGCCTTCTCTATAATCTAGAATGCTGCATTTGGACCAGAAGATGATGAATGATTGCGGGGAAAAAGTGAACGGTTTGAGAATATTTACATTCGAAGGTCATTAAGGTAAGCTCAGGTGTCCTTTTACAGAGGGACACGGGTGCACTGCAGTGATGTTTCTCTTGCACTCTAGTTCTGGAGAGCTCGGGATGCATGTTTAATGGGTTCCATGCAGTGACAGGCTTCTATGAACATAAAAAATTCAGCTGACTACAAACGGGCAATTGGCCCAAAAATATTCCCTCAACAAGAAGGCTGTTTTAAATCAGCAGCTGCACCTGAACACAAACATAAAATATCACAATTGAATTTGAATAAAATGTGTCGCAGTCTCCAGGTACTGTAGATGTGGCAAGTTTTGCCATTATTTGCAAGCAATATTTCAAAGCAATACACAGGATGAATTGCTTTTTGAAACATAGTGACTTATGTAGACAAGCTCGCCTACCTTTCTGTCAGTAACGTCCCCACAAACAGCCAGTTAATTTGTTTTTTCTTGTCGGTGTTGCTTGAGAGAGAGATATTGGTCAGGACACCATGGAGCACTCTCCACTCTCTGAATTGTGTCATGGGATGTTTAACATCCACCTGAGCCACTGGAACAGGCAGATGGGACCTGGGTTGAACATCTCATCTGATGGATGGCGCCTTGGACATTGCAGCACTCCAGTCCTTCCCCCTCCTGCCAGGCCTGCTTCCCTCTGGGAATGGTGCCCAGGAGTGCTCCTCCTTGCACCCTCCTCACGTAACAGCATGTCCACGCTGCTGGCGATCAGTCAAGGGGGGTTCAAAGGTAGTCTGCCCCTGGCTGTTCCACCAGTAGCCCACAGACTCTGTCTCCAGCCTGCACAGTTACAGTACCATTTATTGAGTATTGCCAACCTTTTTGAGTCAAATTCTTTTTTGGAATCGGACATGATTTAAAATAATGACAAATTTTTTAAAGGCTAATACAGGTTTTGTGGCCACTTCTGTAGTCCCGGGTGGGGGGAGGGCGTGGTGGGAGGGGAGGGAATGGGAGGGGAGGGGGGGAAAGAGTCATTGTTGGTGACTAACAAACCCTTGTTGGAGTTGTCCCACTTCTGTGGTCACCAAGGAAAATCCACCCATGCACCCTGGGAGAGAGGGAGACTGCAGACATGCTTTTTATTGCCAGTGATATTTACGGAGGGTGGGACCATCTCTCCTAGGTGTTACCTGTGTGTTTAATTAGAAATATTTGGTGGCTGGGATGTTCCTTCAGACTAGGGACTGGATCATTCCATTTGCTGACTAACCGCGTGAGACCCACAACACTCTAACTTTCGGAAGACTGCTGCTCTGTGGGTACAGTGGTGTGGTGATTATGTCACTTGACTAATGATCCAGAGAACTTGAGTTCAAATCCCACCATGGTAGTTTGAGAATTTGAATTCTGTTTTTAAAAACAAAATCTGGAAATAAAACACTAGTATCAGTAAAAGTGGCCATGAAGCTCGTGGATTGTCTTAAAAACGTATACATGACTTCAGTCCCACTTCAACATGGTTAACTGCCCTCTAAAGGCAAGCATCCCCGTCGTTTCCAGGACAACTAGGGACGGGCAATAAATGTCGGTCTTGCCAGCGACGTCCACATGGCCCAAGAATGAATTTTTTAAAATCCTCTTGCCAACAGGAAAATACCATTAGTTCAGCTCTCCACAATCATCAGTGTGTTTCCCAACCTGTCTCTAATCCTTCTTTTCCTCCTACGACAAAAGTGAACTTGTTTAATTGGAAGTAAGAGGACCAAGCAAGAACACGATCAAGCTCTTCAAAATCATGACTGACGTGGATAGCAAACAGGTTATTTAAGTCAGAGGAGAATTGCGGACCTGGAGGACACAAACTTAAAATGAACAAGTATCAAATGAGACCAGAGATTCCATTTTTCCCCCTTGCAGAGTGAGTGAGAGCCTTGGCTCAGTGGTCGCACTCCCACATGAGTCAGAAGGTCATGGGTTCATGTCCCAATCTAGGACTTGGGCACATCATCTAAGCTGTTACTTTAGTACAGTACTGAGGGAGTGCTGCATTGTCATGGTTCTGTTACAAAAGATTCCATAGCACTTTATTGAAGAAGAGTATGAGGGTTTTTCCAGTGTCCTGGACAATATTCATCCCTCAACCAACACTGCTAAAAACCGATGAACTGTATCTCATTGATGTTTGTGGGACCTGGCTGTGCACAAATTGGCTGCTGTATTTGCTTACAGAATGACAGTGACTGCACTTCAAAAGCAAATCATTGGCTGTGAAGCAATTTGGGATGTCCTGAGGCCATGAAAGGCATTATAAATATGCAAGTTTTTTATTGGACATAGGAAATGGATTCCCAGCAAAAGCAATTCAGGATATAGCTTTGGAGGAGGAAGGTTCTTCCATCCAAAATAACCCAACTGTTATGTGAATGATTTCAGTGTCCTCTTACTCTGCTTTGGCAGCACAGTTTGAAGCAATTTTTATCAGATAACACCTTTTCTATAACTTTGTGGTCTTGAATACCTCAATGAGGTCAGCTCTCGGTCACTTCCAATACAGGCTGAAAAGCCCAAGTTTCTCCAGTCTTTCTCCATAACTCATTCCTCTGACACTCGGGACAGTTTCATGAGTCGGGAACACTCCAGTGCTCGAATGTCTCCCTCGAGTCTCGGTGACCAGATAGACACAGACTCCTGGTGTGTCAATTAACTCCTTCAGAAATTAACTGGGTTTAAGCCTGGGATTGATGGACACAGAGGATCAAATACTCAGTAGCACATCATGGTTGTTGCATGGTTGGTGCCTGTGGCATGGAACTGTGAGTGCAGGTTGGATTAATACTCGAGATAGGGTCAGGGATAAATTTAATGTTTTTTAGCTATAATTTGTTGTTGGTTTAGCTGTGGTTGATTGGTTGTCTCCCCCAGTAGAGTGGATAGTATGAATGAAGTCCAGAACAACATAAATTGACCACTTGCTGTGGAGAGAATGGACTTGACAAGCCAACTGGCCATTTCTCATTTCATACTTGCCCTGCATCCGACCCTCTTACCCTGAAGCTGCTCCTGAGCCCTTTGACCAGCTCTTTTTAGCATTCATTTCCTCTTGGTCAGGTTCAAGAAGCAGTTTGTTTTTAAAGGTGGCGCAGTGGGTCAGAAACCTGGCCTTTCCTGGCAGACTGATGGGACAAAAATCTCTGTTGTAAGTAAGTTTGGAACAATCTGCTTTTAATTCGTTCTCAGGATGTGGGTGTTGCTGGCATTTATTGCCCATCCCTAGTTGACTTGATTTGATACAACTGAGTGGCCTGCTAGGCCACGTTGGTGTGAGACTGGAGTCACATTTAGGCCAGACCGGGTAAGGACGGCAGGTTTCCTTCCCTGGAGGACATGAGTGAACCAGTTGGGTTTTTACGACAATCCGACAGCTTCATGGTCACTTTTATTGATACCAGCTTTTTATTTCTAGATTTTTAAAACTGAATTCAAATTCTCTAACTGCCATGGTGGGATTTGAACTCACGTTCTCTGGATTATTAGTCCAGTAACATAACCACTGCACTACCATACCCCATCGACCTGGCTCCTCGTGGGTATGGGCACTCAGTACAAAATTGCTGCCAATCCCACACTAAGCTGGCAGCCTCACTGGGGTTGCCAACCCCTCAGGATTGCCCTGGAGTCTCCAGGAATTGAAGATTATTTCCCTGGACACTGCTGGCCTTAATTGAGCTGAACCTGATCTTGAGAGTGCCTGACGCTGACACTGGGTGCCTGAAATGGAAAGTGTTCGATTTCCCAGCACTGACATCCCTCACCTCGAGGAACGCAAAATTCTCCAGTGCTGCTTTGAAGTGGTTAATCGAAGGGCTGGGATCTGCTGAGGGATGAACTGGAGTGACCCTGGTATTGTCATTAGCTGTCAGGTCCCCTATCAACAGCGATCAGCATTCCTACAGTGGAATCCTGCCAGAATCGCATTGTGACCTTGCAGCTAAGTGCTCTTATAAAAGGAAACCCATTTTTTATTTTAATGGGAACTGCATTGATCTTTTTTTTTGCCGCCCTGTTGCTGGTCCCTCCAACTTCATCAGTTTTCAAAATCGTCTCTGATCAGCTTCGAACCTGTCATCTGTTTACACCTGAATGCAAGAATTGCCACTTTCCTTCAGGGAATTCTTGTGAGTTGATTGACTCTCTCATGGCCCAATACTCTTTTTTACAAGAATGCCTCCGACAAGTGTGCTGGCGGAGATAGTGATGGATCCCGTTCCATCAATCTCAGCACCATCGTGGCACTCCCTGGGAGAGGGGATTTTCCTGGGTAACTTTGATGGAAAATGCTGCCATTGACGATGGCAAAGAAAAGGACTCTGCCCGGTTATAACACTGAGTTCTTAAAGTCCAGATAAAGAATTCTGGGGTTCTTGAAGGGTTTCCTGACTGCAACTGTTTATTTTTAAGATGCCCTTAACTTTTCAATCGTTTGTATGATATTTCTGTTTGTACATGAGGTCAAACACTGGGGATTTCCTTCCCCAAGCCATGTATAATCGAATGATCGTGCCCTATAACAAGAGGGAGTTCCCGGGAGCCTGGAATAATGCGAGATCTGACCTGTTGTGCTCTGCCCCTTTTTGTGGCTGAGACTCACATTCTACTGTCATACACAAAGTAACAAATGTCTTGGGAACCATTTGATTGGATTCCAACCTGTAAATCACTTCCAGGTATCCATTCTCTATATTTTCTCCAACAATCTTGACTTTATAAGGTTGAAAAATATGTCCTTTAACAAAGGTTGTGACAGTTTTTACCTACAGTGTTATTCTGTTAAAGTTTTTCCTTTTTGTTTTTTTTTAAGCTTCTCCCCTCCTGACTGTTTCTGGGGCATGGTCCCCTGGGCATTGCCTGCCATCCGATACTTCACCCCTCCTGACTGTTTCTGGGGCATGGGTCCGTGGGCACTGCCACCCCTCCGATACTTCACTCCTGCTGACTTGCCCATCTAGGACTTGATGTCAGCTAACTAGCCGGACAGCGAAGCGGGGGCTCGAGGAGTTCAGAGAGGTAAAGCTGGGTGTTGTCAGGATACATGTGAAAGTTTACCGTATGCCTATGAATGATGGTGCCATGTAGACAAGGAAAAGAAAGGAGCCAAGGATGTAACCGTGTGGAGTGGCATGAAAACCTGTATAGGAGATGTGCCAGCTGCATTTGGACAGGTTGTGGAACCATGCTAGGTCAGTGTCACAGCAGTAGTCCGCAGAGGAGAGATGGTGGAGAGGGTAGAGATGGATGGAGTGTCTGACTGTGACAAACACCACAGAGAGGTAAAGGAGGATGAGAAGGGGTGGCACCTGCACAATCACAGTCACAAAGGATGGCAGTGGTGACTTTGACAAGGGCAGTTTTGATGGGCAGGAAAGAGACCAGATTGAAGGGACTTGGAGAGTGATGTGAGAGGTGGGTACCAGCTGGATGGCAACAAAACATTCAAGGATTTTAGAGCGGGAAAGGAGATTGGAGATAGAGTGGTAGTGGGAGAAGATAAAGGGATTAAGGGAGGCTTTTTTGAGTAATCGTGAAAGGTAGGAAGACATTGTCTGAAGAGAAGGAGCCATTGGCAATGTCGGAGAGCATTGGGCCGAGGAGAGGCAGTTGTGTGATGAGATGTTGAGTTGGGAGGGGATTGAAGGCACAGGAAGGGACCTCAAGGTGAAGATGAGCTTGGTAAGGGACTGGGGGAAATGAGGGAAAAACATGATGTCACCCTCCAGCAGAAAATGAGGAAGAAAATGAATTGTAGATTTGTGTCTCTGAGGTGCTTAAAAGGCTGTGATACATTGTTTGTAGGATCCAGGAGATGAATGGGTTTAAATTGCAGGTCACTGCAATATTTTCTGGGACTGAGAGTGACGTTTATGGCAAACTGCTCGGAATTTTTATTACTCGAGCCCAGGGAAGATTTAATTGAGGACAAAGGCCGTTTGAGACAGGGGACAGATCCTGAGAGAAGGCGAACTGTTGTCTTTAATCAAACCAGTGCGATGGCACATAAATCTAAATTTGTTTCTTTTTAACTCTTTTTTTTCCTTTTGTTGTTGTGAATTTTGTGCTCATTTGTGAAAGTTGTCGATCCTGGGAAACGGAACATTTTCCATTTCAAGCACCAATTACTCCCAGGCCAGGATGTGCACGGTTAGATGCAGAGCAAAAACTCCCAGCAGTGTCCCTCCACCAGCCATGTGAGGTTTCTCATGAGTGAGGTTGCCAATTTAGCACTGCAATTGGATTAGTTTTGTGCTGAGTCCCTAACCCTCCTAGGGGTTGCCAACCCTCCAGGGTTGCCCTGGAGTCTCCAGGAATTAAAAGGTTAATCTCCTGGACACTGCTGCGAGCAGCCCCCGGGAGAGAAATTATAGGGGCACTAAAAAAAATTGCATGTTTTGTTTTCATTTTCTTTGAACACTTTTCGTCTATTAGTTCTTAAAATATTGGAGATGGGGGGGGGAAAAGGCTGTTTAGTCGGGGTGGGGTGGGGGTGGGTGACAGTTAGAGGTGATGAAACCTCCAGGAATGCATCCAACCAGGGCAACCCTAAAACCCTACAGTAAAGGACAAATTTAGGACAGACATTAAGAATTTCAACCAGAGGATGCTCAGTAACTGGAATGGGTTGCTATGAAGGACGGCTGAGGCCACAACAGTAATACGAAGAGGGGGGTGGGAGGGAGGGTTGGTAATTTGGAAAGATGAAATCAAATGGGCTGAAGGACCGCCTTTACCCGACACAGTAGAATTTGCAAGGCTGTGGTGCCGGTGAGGAACCTCGCTAGGAGCAAGCATTGGTGAGACAGAGGGCTACAACCAAGTCCCGTTCACCCATCACCCCTGTACTCGCTGACCTACATTGGCTCCAGGTCTGGCAATTCTCACACTTGTGTTCAAAACCCTCCATGGCCTCGCCCCTCCCTATCTCTGTAACCTCCTACAACTCCCCCTAGATCTCGGCACTCCTCCAATTCTGGCCTCTTGCGCATCCCCAATTTTCTTTGCTCCACCATTGGCAGCCGTGCCTTCAGCTGCCTAGGTCCTAAGCTCTGGAATTCCCTCCCTAAACCTCTCAGCCTCTCTACCTCTCTCTCCTCAAAATCTACCCCTTTGACCAAGCTATTGGTCACCTGTCCTAATATCTCGTTATGTGGCTCGTTGTCAAATGATATTTGATAACACTCCTGTGAAGCGCCTTTGGACGTTTTACTTTGTTAGAGGTGCTATGTAAATGCAAGTTGTTCTAGGCTCAATTCTATGACCTGCCCTCGTGTCGTGATGCCAATTGATATTATCAAAAGCTGACTCTTCCCAACCCAACCCCCACCCCCCCCCAAAAAAAAACATTTTCGCAAATATGCTTTCCGAATTCGTGGACAAACATACTTACCTGACTACTGCGGGGATATTAAAAGCCAACCTAGAAAACCAGCAAAAGCTGACTCCTAAAGAGCAGCCCGAAGTATAAACTTGTGACATACGAAAAGAGGTAGTTGCACGAGTTTATAATTTAAGCGGTCAGTATACCCAACATTCCATCACTTGTATTGGAGGAAAAAACATAAGTACATGAAAGCTTGAAGGGAAAGTCCAAGTGTTGAAGGGACAAAATTGGTGGTGGATTCCTAGGGGGGTTGGGGGTTTGGAGGGCATGTTGCCTTGAAGTTTTAGAATTTCATATTAAGAATGAAGCATTCTGGCTCACTATAAGCACTTTCATGCTTCACAATTAAACAGATTTTGAAGGAGAAACAAAGGGGTGTTTGGGTTTTCAATAGACCAAGCAAACCACCAGCCTGCCCATGAGTCAGCTCAACAGTTACTCTCCCACAGCCAACCCCCCCTTTGCCCTAGTCCACAAATACACTGGATAGAGCTGCTCTAATTCCGTCAAGTTGCCAATTGGCAACACTTGGTAGGAGTGGGAAGAGGGTGGAGTGAGAGAGGAGCAGCACTGAGGTGAGAGGACCAGGTCTGCACTGATTTTTCTCAGCAGATCCTGACCCGCTACCTGGGCTCCCAGAACACTTGCCATGTACGCTGGAGTCGAGACTGTCCCACCTTTGTCTGGTGCTTTAATCACAGGCAGAACCTTGAGGATCACTCATTAGACTGGGGGAGAGGGGGGGGAGGGGTGTTGGCAGTGAGGGGAGGGGGAGATGAAGGAAACTGCTAATTTTAAGAAAAACCTACCTATCCTATCTTTACCTTGGGTTGGCATACAGTCCTTTTGAGATTGGCACAGCCCACCTCAATGGAAGCATGACTGGATGCCAGTTGGAAGGGAAGATTCTCCACCGT
This sequence comes from Heptranchias perlo, assembly GCF_035084215.1. Classification (NCBI taxonomy): domain Eukaryota; kingdom Metazoa; phylum Chordata; class Chondrichthyes; order Hexanchiformes; family Hexanchidae; genus Heptranchias; species Heptranchias perlo. Next base: position 49,931,560 of record NC_090341.1, read on the forward strand.
TATGGTGAGACTGCATAGTGCTACCAGCTTGGGTAGCAGCTGGGAAGTGCCTCTTTGGTACATCATTGCCAAGGTGACATCATTGCCATGTTACAGAGAAGAACACTGAGTGAAATTCTCGGACAAAATGGGCCAATCTTAGATTCTGACTTTAGAGAATAATTTGCTAATGTTTGAGATAAAATATGAGGCCTGAAAATCAGTGTTCACACATTTTATTTAAAAGAAAAGAAAGAACTTGCATTTATATAGCACCTTTCACGACCTCAGGATGCCCCATAGCGCTTTACAATGAAGTAAAAACAGAAAATGCTGGAAATACTCAGCAGGTCAGGCAACATCTGTGGAGAGAGAAACAGAGTTAATGTGTCAGGTCGATGACCTTTCATCAGTACTTGAAGAGTTAACTGGTTGTAATGTAGGAAACGCCGCAGACAATTTGCGCACAACAAGATCCCACAAACAGCAATGTGATAATGACCAGATAATCTGTTTTAATGGTGTTGGTTGAGAGATAAATATTGGCCAGGACACTGGGGAGATCTCTTTTGCTTTTCTTTGAAATAGTGTCTTTTACAGTCAGCTGAGAGGGCAGAGGTTGGTTTAACGTCTCATCCGAAAGACAGTACCTCTGACAGTGCAGCACTCCTTCAGTAGTGCACTGGAGTGTCGGCCTTGATTTTTGCGCTCAAGTATCTGGAGTGGGACTTGAACCCACGACCTTCTGACTCAGAGGCGAGAGTGCTACCACTGAGCCGTAGGTCTTTTTGATTGGGGGGGGGGGCGGGGGGGGGGGGGGGGAAAGATTAGTTATATAGTAACAATAAATTGACATCTGTGCACACATTTAGTCATAATTAACTTGAAACGATCGAAAACCCAATGACATGCACTGTTGATTGCTCCCTCTGTCTTGTCCAGACCTGGCTGAAGTATTTTCCAAAATTCTTTATCAAGGTAACAGCAACGCCAGGAAATTGAAAGCTGCCATTCCAAGCCGATCAGCAGCACATTACTTACAAGTACTTAGAGCTGTCAACTTAGGGCAAACTCCTGGTGGCGGATTTTCAGTCACGGCTCATTTGCACACCAAAGGCACCTTGCACTGAAACCATCACGTCTCACAAGAAACATAATGCAACCGTTCAGAAAGTGCTTATCTCACAAGGAGCCGGGCAGTCAATAACACTGCACAATGAACCAATTTTTAGGGAATGCTTCGATGTCTCATTTTTGTAATTGATATTTTTTGATAGACGAGTTCCACCTATCAACCTTCTCACCATATGGGATAATGCGCAGGCTGACGCGGTGTCTGCCATATGCTGGATAAAATAGGCAAGATTATTATGTTACACAAAGTGATACATAGGCTGGAGTATATTCGACACAGCTTAAGAGAATTTTATTTTGTATCTTACCTGCGCTGTACCTGACCTTCGCGTGCTTGATAGGCATTGTAGAGGGTTCTTTATTCTGCATCTAATCCATACTTTACCTGACCTGAGAGTGCTTGATAAGACAATGTAGATAAAACTTTACTCCGTATCTAAACTGTGATATCCTGACATGGGTATATCAAAAATGAAATATGAATTATTTAATGTTTCTTAAAATACGGTGAAGCATTGCTATTTAATTTACTATGCATTACTAAACTCACAAAATGAAAGCATGATTTGCTTTCTTTTCATTGAAGGGAGGGATACTGATAATTTTCAAATACAGGCTGACCTGGACAACAACTCGTATTGCCGGGCACACACATGTTTAGCGTGTATCCTAACAGTGTGTTTGGGATAGCAGGAGTAACTGGTTTGCCAGTGTGTTCCTAAAAGAGGCTTGTAAAACTATTGAGATTTGCAGTGTTCAAAATTTGGAGCTTGCAGACGGGATGAGGTATGAATTTTCTGCAGCAGCCTCACAATCCCTGATGATGGGATAACAAACATAAATAAAGGAGGAATGCTGCTTTGCCGTTGCCATCCAAGCCACCATCTTGGAACCAAACCAAATTGGGAGCTGCAGTAACATAGTATCCCTCCCCCCGCCACCGCCCTTCTCTGACCTGTGTAGGCCACCTCATTGCTATCTATTCCATATGGACCTGTGTAGTCCTCTCTCTCTCTCTCTCCTTCCCTCCCACCAAAGTTGACAACTTTTACCAAATCCAAAATGGCAGGGCAGGGCAGATAGGGATGGGCCGTATCTACTTTTTATACTTAAGTCCGTAGAATATCAATATATAGGAATAAGGAAATATCTAATTGACTGAGGTATATGGACAAAGACCTGTAACCACAGTATAACATCCTGCCAAGGGTTTCCTCTCAGGAGGGCATGGTGCCATAACATGGCAGGGCACGACTTCTGTCTGTCCAAAGAATATGCCATTGACCCTGGCGAATCTTCCTGGGTCAGCTTCATTGAAATATTTCTGGCAGGATTTCCACTTGCTCCAGGGGAATCCACCTTGGGTTGGGGGTGGCGGCGAGGGAAGGGGAAATGGCCGCTGTAGGCCTCGGTCACCTGTAGCAGCAAAGTGGAGCCTGAGGCCTCTGGGCAGGAGAAGGCAGCCTCAATTTCTGTGGGCAACTTTTAAAACTTCCAATTGATGTAAACTTTAAAGAGCCTTCCACCAGCCCTGAGCAACAATGGACACTAGGAGCGGGATGGCATTACCTGCGTTCACGTTGCTATGACGTTAATGTCATCATTGCCTACTTTGAATAGGTCCATCCATATTTCGTCAAGGTCTTCTGGCAGAAAATAGTGGAAATGCTTGCACTTGTCGGTGAGCCATTGGAACGGCTCCCTTCCCACGCCAGCCCCCCCTGGGTTAACTGCTCATAACCGAAGAGGAAAATCCTCCTCCCTATAACTGTGTATCACTAGAGAGTAGTATTCTCGCAAGAGTAGAGGCCGGTGGGCCCTTTTAGACGATGGTTGCTTCTAACGCCAAGAGCACCATTAGAGGAAGCCCTGTAATGTGAAGGAGCTGAACCTGCTGTGGTTGCAGGCGGTGAAACTCTACTCGAATAGGGGGGGGGGGGGGGGTCTCACTGGGTATCTCAGGTTCCCACCCCTTCCCCTCCAAGCTGGTAGCACTTGCTGTTGGGTTCCCTGCCTTGGGAGTACTGCAGATTTGTCAGCCCTCCAATATTTACCAGGGTATTAGCCATGGATCAATGGGTAGCACTCTCGCCTCTGAGTCAGAAGGTCATGGGTTCACAGCCCCACTCCAGAGACTTGAGCACATAATCCAGGCTGACACTCCAGTGCAGTACCGAGGGAGTGCAGCACTGCCGGAGATGTCTTCTTTCGGATGAGACGTTAAACCGAGGCCCCATCTGCCCTTCAGGTGGACATAAAAGATCCCATGGTACTATTTGGAAGAAGAGCAGGGGAGTTCTCCGCAGTGTCCTGGCCAATATTTATCCCTCAACCGACATCACTAAAACAGATTATCTGCTCATTTATTTTAGTGCTATTTGTGGGATCTTGCTGTGCACAAATTGCCAGCTGTGTTTCCTACTTTACAACGTTGACTGCACTTCAAAAATACTTCATTGGCTCTAAAGCGCTTTGGGATGTCCTGAGGTTGTGAAAGGCACTGTAGAAATGCAAGTCTTTCTTTCTCTCTCTCTGCTTGGGGCGCAACTTCCCCTTTGCTGGCCTCCTGCGTCTCATCCTGGCATTGGGGGGGGCGGGGGGGAGAACAGTTCGCGGCCAGATCGTCAATATAACAATCGCACGCGCACGAGCGCAGTGGCCCCATTGTCGCTGAACCCACTCAGCACTCCAAAGGGGCGATTTGGCTGCAAGTGAAGTTGATGGAATTATGGAACTGCTTCTAGTATAAAAGGTGCCATTAGAATCCAGAGGCCATCAAGTCCATGAGTTGCTGTCTGTACAGTACAAGGAGTCTGCTCAACTGCAGTGTCGATAATACTTACAGCTGCTGTTATATTGCTCAAGTGCTACTGATGTCTGACGTGCAGTCCTGTGTAGCCGGTGGCATCACCGGGATATACCGACCTAAGGCAAGCAGTTACGAAAACCCAGTGTAAACACTGGGAGCTGTCCAAGGGCACTTGCCTGGAATCCGAATTGAAATGGTGCCAGTTCAAAGGCAGCTGTAAACAGCAGTTGAACACCAGCCTTTTACTGACTGGTTTTTACTCCCACTATAACCAGAGAGCCCTCTAGCAGACAAATTGAGAAAAGCACGGATCGGTCTTAGTTCAGTCGCTAGCACTCTCGCCTTACTTTCAGAAGGCCTTTGATAAAGTCCCACTTAAGAGGTTAGTGTGCAAAATTAAAGCACATGGGATTGGGGGGAATATACTGGCATGGATTGAGAATTGGTTGACAGACAGGAAACAGAGAGTAGGAATAAACAGGTCTTTTTCCAGATGGCAGGCAGTGACTAGTGGGGTACCGCAGAGATCAGTGTTTGGGCCCCAGCTATTCACAATATATAACAATGATTTGGATGAGGGAACCAAATGTAATATTTCCAAGTTTGCTGACGACACAAAACTAGGTGGGATCATGACTTGTGAGGAGGACGTAAAGAGGCTTCAAGGCGATTTAGACAAGTTGAGTGAGTGGGCAAATACATGGCAGATGCAGTATAATGTGGATAAATGTGAAGTTATCCACATCGGAAGGAAAAACAGGAAGGCAGAGAATTATTTAAATGGTGATAGTTTGGGAAATGTTGATGTACAAAGGGACATGAGTGTCCTTGTACACCAGTCACTGAAAGCAAACATGCAGGTGCAGCAAGCAGTTAGGAAGGCAAATGGTATGTTGGCCTTCATTGCAAGAGGATTTGAGTATAGGAGCAAGGATGGCTTACTGCAGCTATACAGGGCCTTGGTGAGACCACACCTGGAGTATTGTGTACAGTTTTGGTCTCCTTACCTAAGAAAGGATATACTTGCCATAGAGGGAGTGCAACGAAGGTTCACCAGACTGATCCCTGGGTTGGCAGGACCGTCGTATGAGGAGAGATTGGGTTGGCTCGGCCTGTATTCACTCGAGTTCAGAAGAATGAGAGGGTATCTCATTGAAATGTATAAAATTCTGACAGGGCTAGACAGACTGGATGCAGGGAGGATGTTTCCCCTGGCTGGGGGGATCTAGAACGAGGGATCACAGTCTCAGGATATGGGGTAGGACATTTAGGACTGAGATGAGGAGAAATTTCTTCACTCAGAGGGTGGAATTCTCTACCACAGAAGGCTGTGGAGGCCAAGTCACTGAATATATTTAAGAAGGAGTTAGATAGATTTGTAGATGCAAAAGGCATCAAGGGGTATGGGGAGAGAGCGGGAATATGGTATTGAGATAGAGGATCAGCCTTGATCATATTGAATGGCGGGGCAGTCTCGAAGGGCCGAATGGCCTACTCCTGCTTCTATTTTCTATGTTTCGATGAGTCAGAAGATTGTAGACTCAAATCCCACTCCAGGTCTTCAGTCTGTAATTTAGGCTGACACTCAAGTGCAGTACTGAGGGAGTGCTGCACTGTCTGAGTTGATGTCCCTCAGGGAAGGCCCCTGTCTTCTTACTGTCAGGTGGACGTTAGAAATCCCAAGGCACTATTCAAAGGAGAGTAAGGAGTTCTCCCTGACCAACATTGCTCCCTCAACCAAAACCACTAAGAAGTCATTGCTGTTTGTGGGATTTTTTTTTTATTATTCGTTCACGGGATGTGGGCGTCGCTGGCAAGGCCAGCATTTATTGCCCATCCCTAATTGCCCTCGAGAAGGTGGTGGTGAGCCGCCTTCTTGAACCGCTGCAGTCCGTGTGTTGACGGTTCTCCCACAGTGCTGTTAGGAAGGGAGTTCCAGGATTTTGACCCAGCGACAATGAAGGAACGGCGATATATTTCCAAGTCGGGATGGTGTGTGACTTGGAGGGGAACGTGCAGGTGGTGTTGTTCCCATGTACCTGCTGCTCTTGTCCTTCCAGCTGGTAGAGGTCGCGGGTTTGGGAGGTGCTGTCGAAGAAGCCTTGGTGAGTTGCTGCAGTGCATCCTGTGGATGGTACACACTGCAGCCACAGTGCGCCAGTGGTGAAGGGAGTGAATGTTTAGGGTGGTGGATGGGGTGCCAATCAAGCGGGCTGCTTTATCTTGGATGGTGTCGAGCTTCTTGAGTGTTGTTGCAGCTGCACTCATCCAAGCAAGTGGAGAGTATTCCATCACACTCCTGACTTGTGCCTTGTAGATGGTGGAAAGGCTTTGGGGAGTCAGGAGGTGAGTCACTCGCCGCAGAATACCCAGCCTCTGACCTGCTCTCGTAGCTACGGTATTTATATGACTGGTCCAGTTAAGTTTCTGGTCAATGGTGACCCCCAGGATGTTGATGGTGGGGGATTCGGCGATGGTAATGCTGTTGAATGTCAAGGGGAGGTGGTTAGACTCTCTCTTGTTGGAGTTGGTCATTGCCTGGCACTTGTCTGGCGCGAATGTTACTTGCCAGTTATGAGCCCAAGCCTGGATGTTGTCCAGGTCTTGCTGCATGCGGGCTCGGACTGCTTCATTATTTGAGGGGTTGCGAATGGAACTGAACACTGTGCAATCATCAGCGAACATCCCCATTTCTGACCTTATGATGGAGGGAAGGTCATTGATGAAGCAGCTGAAGATGGTTGGGCCTAGGACACTGCCCTGAGGAACTCCTGCAGCAATGTCCTGGGGCTGAGATGATTGGCCTCCAACAACCACTACCATCTTCCTTTGTGCTAGGTATGACTCCAGCCACTGGAGAGTTTTCCCCCTGATTCCCATTGACTTCAATTTTACTAGGGCTCCTTGGTGCCACACGCGGTCAAATGCTGCCTTGATGTCAAGGGCAGTCACTCTCACCTCACCTCTGGAATTCAGCTCTTTTGTCCATGTTTGGACCAAGGCTGTAATGAGGTCTGGAGCCGAGTGGTCCTGGCGGAACCCAAACTGAGCATCGGTGAGCAGGTTATTGGTGAGTAAGTGCCGCTTGATAGCACTGTCGACGACACCTTGCATCACTTTGCTGATGATTGAGAGTAGACTGATGGGGCGGTAATTGGCCGGATTGGATTTGTCCTGCTTTTTGTGGACAGGACATACCTGGGCAATTTTCCACATTGTCGGGTAGATGCCAGTGTTGTAGCTGTACTGAAACAGCTTGGCTAGAGGCGCAGCTAGTTCTGGAGCACAAGTCTTCAGCACTACAGCTGGGATGTTGTCGGGGCCCATAGCCTTTGCTGTATCCAGTGCACTCAGCCGTTTCTTGATATCACGTGGAGTGAATCGAATTGGCCGAAGACTGGCTTCCGTGATGGTGGGGATATCGGGAGGAGGCGGAGATGGATCATCCACTCGACACTTCTGGCTGAAGATGGTTGCAAATGCTTCAGCCTTGTCTTTTGCACTCATGTGCTGGACTCCGCCATCATTGAGGATGGGGATGTTTACAGAGCCTCTTCCTCCCGTTAGTTGTTTAATTGTCCACCACCATTCACGACTGGATGTGGCAGGACTGCAGAGCTTTGATCTGATCCGTTGGTTGTGGAATCGCTTAGCTCTGTCTATGGCATGTTGCTTCCGCTGTTTAGCATGCATGTAGTCCTGAATTGTAGCTTCACCAGGTTGGTACCTCATTTTTAGGTACGCCTGGTGCTGCTCCTGGCATGCTCTTCTACACTCCTCATTGAACCAGGGTTGATCCCCTGGCTTGTTGGTAATGGTAGAGTGAGGAATATGCCGGGCCATGAGGTTACAGATTGTGCTGGAATACAATTCTGCTGCTGCTGATGGCCCACAGCGCCTCATGGATGCCCAGTTTTGAGCTGCTAGATCTGTTCTGAATCTATCCCATTTAGCACGGTGGTAGTGCCACACAACACGTTGGATGGTGTCCTCAGTGTGAAGACGGGACTTCGTCTCCACAAGGACTGTGCGGTGGTCACTCCTACCAATACTGTCATGGACAGATGCATTTGCGACAGGTAGATTGGTGAGGACGAGGTCAAGTAAGTTTTTATTGTGGTTATCACATATACAGACTGCCCTACAAAAAATAATCATTATACATGTAACGTTTTGGAATGTTTTAGAGAGACCCACTACAAATGTTTCTTTTTGTCACTGTTTCTCCCTCTCTTCCCTCTCTGACTGTTATTTCTCTCTCTTTCTCTGTCTCTCTCTCTCTCACTCTCTCCCCATTCCCTTTCTCTGTTTCTTTTGTTCTCCTTCCTTTTATGACTCCCTTTCTCTCTCCTCTCCGCTAAGTAAGAAGGCTGACGGCTGTACGCTGGAAGAAAACGAATCTTACGCAGGCTGCACTTAAACAGGACTTTTCTGCGATCCATCCAAACACATTATGATTCAGTTACTGGAGTGAGATTCTAACCTGGAGACACTAATACTCTCAGGCGTACGAGCAGAGCATCCGCTTCATGTCCTAAGCACAGCTAATTACCTGTCTTCTTGATAGGTGTTTAACTGCTTTTCCCAGTTAGTGGTTTCAGTCAGAGACCAAACGCGACAGAAATAAATATTTCTTGCTTTTTTTTTGGTTGGAGGCGATTCTTTCTCTGGGCTTCCTCCTTAAGGAAATGAAAGCAAAATTACCTTCAACAATCTGCTGCAAACAATGCATCGCTGATGGGAGAAGGAATTACTCAAGTTTTCGATGTTCCTTCTTCACTTTCTCTTCCTGACCCTCATGCTAGCCGATATGGTAAATGGTTCTCTCTCCTCAGGCACTGACCCCTGCCCTCCCTTTCAAAGCCACTGTTATCACCTCCCCCTCAAAAAAAAAAAGACCCTCAACTCCTCTGTTCTCACTAATTACCACTCCATCTCCAACCTCCACCTTCTCTAGGGTAGACGTAGAGAAGATGTTTCCAATTGTGGGGGTGTCCAAAACTAGGGGCCACAAATATAAGATGGTTACTAATGAACTCAGGAGAAACTTCTGTACTCAGAGTAATGAGAATGTGGAACTCGCTGCCACATGGAGTGGTTGAGACGGTTAGCATAGATGCATTTAAGGGGAAGCTAGATAAGTACATGAGGGAGAAAGGAATAGAAGGATATGGTGATAGGACGAGATGAAGTAAGGTGGGAGGAGGCTTGTGTGACTACCAGAATGGTAGAAGTCAAACTAGATGGATCTTGGTCTTTTTTTGCCTAGCAATTTCTATGTTCCATCAGTTAACAATTCAAAGAACAGAGAGGTAACTCAGTAACTTTTAGCTGGTGTTGTGTCTCCTGGTTCCACACTTAGCAGTGGGCCTGACTGCACTTCCACATTTGGTAGGAGTCTCACAGATGGTACCATCATCTCCTGTCCTCCCATCCCATGGTTCCAATCTCATGTCTGCTTGTGTCGGTAATTCCGAGCATTTCATTTGCTTTCTTGCACTGGTGGTACGACTAGGGTTGCCAACTCTGGTTGGACATATTCCTGGAGGTTTCATCACATGATCTGTTGCCTCCAGCCGCCCCGCCTCCACACTCCTGCCATTGGTCGCCCGACATGTCCATTCTTATGGCGCACCAACTTCCCACCCCAATTGGAAAGTGAATAGACTCTCCATTACCTGATTGGATGATTCTTCACCGTCAGTCAACAGCCTTTTCTCCCATGCCCGATATTTTTATAGCTAATAAACAAAAATATTCAAAGAATTTTTTTTAAAAAAAAACAATTTTTTTATTGCCTCTATGATTTTTCTTCCAGGGTTGCTCACCGCAGTGTCCTGGAGATTAGTCTTTAATTCCTGGAGACTCCAGAGCAATCCTGGAGGGTTGGCAACCCTAGATACGACTGTCCCAGCATCTAAGGGAAAAAAAAGATGCATTTAAGGGGAAGCTAGATAAACACATGAGGGAGAAAGGAATAAAAGGATATGGTGATGGGATTGGATAAAAAGCGTGGGAGGAGGCCCTTGTGGAGCATAAACACTGGCATGGACCTGTAGGGTCAAATGGACTGATTCTGTGCTGTACATTCTATGTAATGTAATTGCATTAAAAGACCATTTAAATCAGAGGATGGCGGAGGGCTATGGGGAGAGAGCAGGGCAGTGAGATTAATTTTGGATTGTTTGGTACTGAACACCCTGTACACAGCTAAACGCATTTCATAAATTAAATGAGTTTATATAAAGTTTTGCCGAGGCTGGGTTAACAGGATGGTAAATTACAAGCACCCCAAGAGGGGCTAATAATGAGAGTATCTCTTCCACCGGGGTTTGACACTTCCCCATAGTTCCATAGCTTATAGAACAGTCAAGCGGTGAATCTGCAGGAACGAGGGGTGAATCTGCCAGCAACAGCCACTACAGACCAAGCTGCTGTCCTCACCACCGTACTCCATGAATCAGAGACGTGGATCTGTAACCACCATCACATCAAGCGACTTAACCATTTCCACTTGCAATGTCCACGACATATCACTGGCATCGAGTGGCAGGATAGGGGGCCTATAACTAATGTCCGCAAACGCTGCAATATAACTGGAATGGAGGCCACGATCAAAAAGATCCAGTTGCTTTAGTCAGGACATGTCGTTTGTAAACCTGATCGTAGAGTATAGCTATGATATGGCTGTTGATCCCTATGACTGGTAGTAGAGGTCTCTCTTAAACTATACACTTTGAATGTTGCTGTCCAGCAAAAGCAAGAGAGAAAGAGAAAACACGCTATGTAAGTTCTATCACAAGGACATAAGAAATAGGAGCAGGCGTAGGCTATGGGGCCCTTGGGCCTGTTCCGCCATTCAGTAAGACCATGGCTGATCTTCTACCTCAACTCCACTTTCCCGCCTGATCCCCATATCCCTCGATTCCCTATGTGTCCAAAATCTATCGATCTCAATCTTGAATATACTCAATGACTGAGCATCCATATTCTTCTGGGGTAGAGAATTCCAAAGATTCACAGCCCTCTGAGTGAAGAAATTCCTCCTCATCTCAGTCCTAAATGGCCGACCTCTTGTGTTGAGACTATAACCTCTAGTTCTAGACTCTCCAGCCAGGGGAAACATCCTCTCAGCATCTACCCTGTCAATCCCTCAAAGAATGTTATACATTTCAAGGCGATCACCTCTCGTTCTTCTAAACTCCAGAGAATATAGGCCCACTCTACTTAATCTCTCCTCATAGGACAACCCTCTCATCCCAGGAATCAATCTAGTGAACCTTTGTTGTACCGCCTCTAAGACAAGTATATTCTTCCTTAGGTAAGGAGACCAAAACTGCACACAGTACTCCAGGTGTGGTCTCACCAGAGCCCTATATAATTGCAGCAAGACCTCCTTACTCCTGTACTCCAACCCCCTTGCAATAAGGGTTAACATATCATTTGCCTTCCTAATTGCTTGCTGCATATTAACTTTCTGTGATTCGTGTACAAGGACACGCAAATGCCTCTGAACATCAACATTTCTTAGTCTCACCTTTTAAAAAAATATTCTGCTTTTCTATTCTTCCTACCAAAGTGGATAATTTTACATTTCCCCACATTATACTCCATCTGCCACCTTCTCGCCCACTCACTTAACCTGTCTATATCCCTTTGCAGACTCTTTGTGTCCTCCTCACAGCTTACTTTCCCACCTAGCTTTGTATCATCAGCAAACTTGGATACATTACACTCGGTCCCTTCATCTAAGTAATTGATATATATTGTAAGCAACTGAGGCCCATGCACTGATCCTTACGGCACCCCACTAGTTACCAACCCGAAAATGACCCATTTATTCCTACTCTCTGTTTTCTGTCTGTTAACCAATCCTCAATCCGTGCTAATATATTACCCCCAATCTCGTGAGCCCTAACCTTGTGTAACAACCTCTTGTGTGTCACCTTTTGCCTTTTGAAGATCCAAATATACTAAATCCACAAAAACAATATAAAAAGAAGGCATCGGGACGGAATCGGTACTGCGGTCAGGTAGAAGCCTAACGATGCTGACCTACGGGAGGGACGTCCAGCAAAAACTTTGAAGGACTTGATCAGTCTTAATGGGCCTTGAAGCAGAAATCCTTGGTTTTAAGATGATATGTATTACTTGATTTGCTTGCTGCTTTTTGAAGTGTAGATTGCGGTTACATACATTGCTTGATTTTTGCTTCGTGCTTGTGTGAATTATAACATAATTAAATAATCACTTTGATTAACGAAACTACCGTGAGTGGGGACTTTCTTTGTCTGACTACTCGTCGAGGTTTAGGAACCACTGGAAATGTAGGCAATTTCCTGCCACGGTCTCATAAACAGCATCGAGATGAATAATCATTGATCGGTTTTGGTGGTGATGGTTGAAGGAGGAATATTGGCCAGGACACTGGGAGAACTCCCTGCTCCTCTTCAAAAAGAGTTTTGGGGTCTTTTATGTCCGCCTGAACAGGTAGACGTGACCTCTGTTTAATAATTCATCAGAAGGACAGGACTTCTGACCGTGCAGCACTCCCTCGGTACTGCGTCCAGGTGTCAGCTTAGAACAGTCCTGGAGAGGGGCTTGATCCCATGACCTTCTGACTGAGTGCTTCCAACTGAGCCAAGCTGATGAGAGAAAACACTCACAGCTCCCAAGGCCAGCAATGGACCTGAAGGGAGAAAAGATAGAGAAAAGAGAGAAGAATATATGAATATATTCTGAACCCTGCAGCCTATGTGACTGCCACAATGTTCTGCTTTTAGCCATGTTTATATTAACGGTGTGTTGCAGCATCTCAGGCATAGGGTTCACACCTAGGATTTGTTGAATGTTGACAGCCCTGATTACTGTGTATAATTGCTACCCGAAATCAAATGGAAATCTTTGTTTTTCTACATTGAGTGTCTGTTTTATAAATTGACGGCATAAGGTGATGGCTTAAAGCACATCAGCAATGCACTGACAGTGAAATGAAAACACAATTGAAAGATTTATTGAAAATGGCAGCTCACCAAAGTCTTGCTGCAGCCTGTCGTACTGATAAACACCCTGCACTGCGAGGCAGTTCTTAATCTTCTCCAGCAAAGGGAATGTTAGAGCACAGTGCTGGTGCTCAGTCATTGAATGTGACTTGGGTGACATGTTCTCTTACTCCTGAGAATGTAATACGGTTGATGCTTCAAAGTTCTCAATGTCCAGAGTCACAAATCTCAACATGGAGCTGAAACTCTGCTGCCCATATCCTAACTCGCGCCAAGTCCCGTTCACCCATCACCCCTGTGCTCGCTGACCTACATTGGCTCCTGGTCCAGCAGCGTCTCGAATTTCAAATTCTCATCTTGTGTTTGAATCCCTCCATGGTCTCGCTCCCCCCCCCTATCTCTGTAACATCCTCCAGCTCTACAACCTCCCCGAGAACTCTGCGTTCTTCTAATTCTGGCCTCTTATGCATCCCTGATTTCCTTTGCCCCCACCCCAGATCCATGGCAACTGCTGTTAGCCCCCTCGCCAAGAAATCTCCTGCTGCAAAGAAGGCCAAGAGATGCAAAATGGTGAACAAAAGTGAACTTTGAGCCGGACAACCATAGTGAACATGACAGGCAGTTGTACAAATACAGCTTTTATATAAATAGAGATACAGATATACATATCGAAAGATATATCAATGCAGATACAGATATATCTCTATATATAAACATAAACCTGTCCTAATATCTCCTTATATGCCTCGGTGTCAAATTTTGTCTGTTACGTTAAAGTTGCTATATATATGCAAGTTGTTGCTGAAAAGTCTGCCGACTATAGTGTACGTGGGATTGAGATATTGTCCATGAGGCCCAAACCTATCGCCATCACAGTATTGAAGCTTTAGAGTCAGCTGAATGACCTAGGGTTGGGACACCTGGTTGAATACCTGACTGTAACCTACTGCCTTTAGAAAATCACCAGTCAAAAAGGAATGTGCCAGTGTGGTTTGGATGTTGCAGGGACTGTACACGTACTTACCAGCCTGACCACATCCCCATAATTTGGTTAAACTTCACATGGCGATTAAAATTCCCAATTATTGAGGTGTAGCATTGGCCAGCCGCTATATAATATGGTCGCTCAACAGCCAGCAGTTCACACAACAGGAACGGTGATCGGTCTTCCCGTCGAGTGTAGAATGTGGTTTTGGTTCTCGAGACTGATGAGATAGTGGCCCTCATGAGAAGCCTCTGCTGAGGGGGGAGTGATATGAATTTTTGTCTTCGATTCTTATATAGTTTTAAAATGGAGGCTACTGTTGCTTTGCTGGATGCAAAACGGAAGACACTGAGGCCTCGATATTAACGGGGGTGCGGGGGAGCCCGGTAGTGGGAGAAGATTTCGGCACGGCCGGGGATGTGGAGGCCCTGCCGATCTTAACAGCAGGGCCTCATTTAAATTATTTAACGCAGACTCCCGCCCGACAGCCGACCAGATTGACTGCCTGGCTGGTGGGTGGGAGCAGAAATTAGCAGCAGGAGGCCGCAGCCAGGGATCCGTGGGAACGGTCCCTGGCAGTCAGTAAGGGATGGGGGGAAGGTTCAGGGCCACCATTAGAAGGTGGGGGGACGCATTGCAGAGATCGGGGCTGGGGAGTGGGGGGGGGGCAAAGGCTTCCTTGTGGGGCTGTGGGGAGCACTGCTGCTCCTCTTGGCCCACAAGGAGCTTAAAACAGGCAAAGTTTTAAAACTTCCCTGGGTCTCTTTCAGCCAGTCGGCTCCTCCTGCCCTGTTGCTGTTGCCGACCAGCACACAGTGTGAGACTCCCCCGGTGGTGAGGTTAAAAATAAGTCGAGGCGCTGATAACATCATCATCCCTTAACATGCGACATTTGCATGTTACTGAGGCCTCCGCCTGCTTTTAGTGGGAGCCTTGTCGATGGTCTGATTTGGGGTAGTAACCGGCTGGGAATGGAATTAGGTTGCTCGATCCCGATATTTTAACCCCCACCCCTGACCCTCTCCTGCCCCACGGTGGGGGGAGGAGTTAAAATCGAGGCCAAATTGATGGCTGGGTCAGCATGTGTAGAGTGTTAATGTATCTACCTTGAAAAAGGGCGATGACCTATCTCTTGTGGTCCTGTGTAAAGGCAGACTGGTTGAAAGGAGAGGAAATACAGAACATTTCCCCATTGTTTACTAAAATGTAGACTGTCAACTGTAGGCTTGATTTCTTAACAGAAATTGCTTTTCATCAAAGTTGATCAGAAGCATACAAGAGTCCCAAGTCTAGCAGCTTTTTTTTGGACCTGGTGAAGGCATTGCATGAACGTGTATTCTACGGAGATACTAGAGAAGCTGGGACTGTTCTCCTTAGCGCAGAGAAGGTTAAGAAGAGATGTGATCGAAGTTTTCAAAATTATGAGGGGTTTTCATAGAGTAGATAGGGAGAAACTGTTTCCACTGGCAGGGGGGTCAGTAACCAGAGGACACACTTTTAAGGTAATTGGCAAAAGAACCAGGGGGGAAATGAGAAGAAATGTTTTGATATAGCGAGTTGTTATGATCTGGAATGCACTGCCTGAAAGGGCGGTGGAAGCACATTCAATAATAACTTTCAAAAGGGAATATAATACTTGAAAAGGAAAGAATTTGCAGGGCTGTGGGGAAAGAGCAGGGGAGTGGGATTAATTGGGGAGCTCTTTCAAAGAGCTGGCACAGGCACGATGGGTCGAATGGCCTCCTTCAGTGCTGTATGATTCTATATGGTTAGAGGGTGTCACACACCCTTGTTGAAGCAGATTGTAACTTCATGAAAAACAGGAATGTTAAAGGGTTTGGGGAGTGAGTAGGAGAGTGGGATTGGAGTAGGTGGCCCACACAGAATGAAGCACTGGTTAAGTGGCCTGTTTCTACTCTCTAACATTCTATGATTACATCCAAAATGACTATGACCAAGGAAAGAGAAAGCCCAGCTCTTTTGTTCAAAGTGGTCCCAGAGTCAACTGTCTGAAAAGAGTTGATTGAGCCCTTGCAGACCAATTCCAGTTCGGTTTAATGAGAATTGTATTGTTTTACTACTTAGGTCTTTCTGCTCCTACGTATTAGTTCAGTTGGAAATGGTGGTCTAGCCTGTATGAAGTGGTCTACTGGTGTGTGATTTTTTTTTTACCATCGAGGACATCCAACTCTTTCCCCATTGAGCAATTTACTACAGTTGGGGATAAGACCTGGGCTTTGCCAACCCAAACGTGTCGGAGGACAAAGATATGGGTTTCAAGTCGTAAGGGAGCTGTGACAAAAATCGGGATTTTATTTTTGTTCAGTTTTATATGGTTTCAAATAGGGATTAAAAATGGAATCACAGGCTGTGAGGTAGAAATTCGTTTCGGCCCGATTTTGTGCCTGAATCAGGCAGTGCGCTGGGAGTGTGCAACAGAAGCCAAAGGCCCGAGGCTCACCCAAAATTTGGCTTTGGGCCTCATCAGCACATTGCCGGCAAGCTGTGGGGGTCAGTTGGGCTTCCAGAGGCAGCTCGCCACTTCCAATGGGACAGAATTGGGCGGACTGAGTCCCCAGCAGCCACCCTCAGGTAGGTCCTGGGGGGAGGCGATCGAGAACCTCCACATTCTGGTAAGCATCTTTTTTAAAAGTTTACCTTTTTGATGACTGCCTCCAGCGGTCCCTTTTTAATTGAGAGATAAATATTGGCCGGGACACCGGGGAGAATTCCCCTCCTCTTCTTCGAAATAGTGCCAAGGGATCATTTCCGTCCACCTGAGAGGGCAGACGGGGCCTTGGTTTAATGTCTCATCCATAAGACACTGCAGCACTCCCTCAATGTGCGCTCAGAGTGGGGCTTGAATCCATGACCTTCTGACTCAGAAGTGAGAGTGCTACCACTAAGCAAAGCTGACCCTTAAATACAGCCCACTACTTGATTCCCTGGGATCCTTTGGCTACTTTAAAATTTTATTGGGTTCTCAGCGTACATTTATTTATATATTTCCTGCAGTTACTGTACATATATTCCGGTACGTACACACATTTTATGAAGCCATTGTATATTTAAGCGTGCATTCCCAAATGTTGTGTACATTGACACACACATTTTATGAAAGTGTCAATTTCCATACATATTTTATGAAGTCATTGCACTTGTTGACTGCACAATGCATATGAGAGGAAGGTATTGATTCAACCAAGTTGCTTGGCTTTACAATGCTGGCTCTGGAAACAATGCAGGCTGGAGAGGGTGAGACAGTTTGTTTGCTCTTGGGTCCTGGGTGTTAGTTAGTCCTGGGGACAAGGGGAGTGGGCTTGGCATACTGGAGGTCATGTGGTTGAGGTTGATACCCCTTGTGGCTGGGATAATGTGTTGCTGGGTTGTGTTCTGAGCCTCTAAGAAAGAGCCCCCGATTGCTGAGTATTTGCCCAGTTCCAGGCAGAGGCCAGGTAATACTGATTCGGATTGAAAAATATCACATATGCTTTAGCCATATTGTTGTTGGGAGGAGCCCACAGAGGGCAGATACTGCATCATGCAGCAAGTATTGAGAGTTCTGCTAGCCTACTCGTTGCGAGCGACTCTCCCTCTCCAATGGGCAGGCTCAGCAAGCTTTGGCTAGGATGGTCACGTTCCTAGTGATCTCCTGGACTACTCTCTAGGTATGGAGGCGTGATCAGAATATGTGGAGGAGGGTGCCCCAACGACCTATTTAGGTCAATTCATCTTGGTTACAGCAGTCTGAAAAAGTAATTTTGAACTAGCATCAGATGTTAAAACCTGTCTCGGTGAAAAGGTATAAACAGCTAGATCAGCAACCCATTGTTTGCTGTTGTGTTAGTCTGCTCATTCTGTTTGTTATAGACAATCTTCGAAGAGACTGTTTGTTTCTACATCAAAGAAACCATGTACGAATGTCAGGTCTTGGCGCCATTCTTCAGCGACACGACATAGGTTGGGGCACATAGCCTTTAATAAGCTTTTGTAAGTACTGCCAGAGACTGTGTCTTTATAAGAGATTGGCAAGGGAAGCTGTAAGAACCATATTTTACAATGTGACAGCTCCTTAGTATTTAACGTTAATTCAATGTCGTTTTTTGATCAGAAAAAAAATCAAATTATCCAGTAGTTCAAATTAAGGGGTGTCCGCTGTGGCTCAGTGGGTAGCACTCTCTCCTCTTAAGCCAGAAGGTCGTGGGTTCAAGTCCCACTCCAGACACTTGAGCACATAATCTAGGTTGATACTCCAGTGCAGTACTGAGGGAGTGCTGCACTGTGGGAGGAGCCATCTTTCAGATTAGACGTTAAACCGAGGCCCCGTCTGCCCTCTCAGGTGGACGTAGAAGATACCAACTCATTTTCGAAGAAGAGTAAGGGAGTTCTCCCAGTGTCTTGGCCAATATTAATCCCTTAACCAACACTAAAAAACAGATTGTCTGGTCATTTATCACATTGCTCTTTGTGGGATCTTGCCGTGCGCACATTGGCTGCTGCGTTTCCTTACGTTACAACACTTTAAAAGTACTTCATTGGCTGTAAAGTGCTTTGAGACATCTTGAGGTCACGAAAGGCGCTGCATAACTGCAGGTTCGTTGTTTTCTAAACAATTTAAATAAAACAGCACAGGGGGTGGTTTGTGCTGAGAAAAGTCAGAATTAATATATAATTCAAATTAAACAACTTCAAATTAAAAGGAGTAGATTGTAGACTCTTGGCTACGTTTCTGTTATTTCTATTATTGTATCTGTGAATAAACCTGGACAGTAGATTTAGCCTGTGGTCTAGCATTGTAGTTTGTTCCACTCTGAAATGATGGGAGTATGTGGTAAGCATCTTACATATTCTGCAGTGAGCAATTTAATACCATTCAGTTAGTTGGTAGTCTTGGGCTATGTTAATCCAAACAGAACAGAGACTAAAGCTGAAACTTTCAGTTCACAGGAGACTTGGTCTGCTGTTCGAAGCCAGTAATACAAACCAGAAGATCATAGGTTGGATCATCAGTCTGTGCAGAGCCACTTTTGGGCTGGGAGAGGAAAGGAAAAATAAGCCGGGGTTTCCACCCCCGACCGCTATCCATTGAAAGTGCACGCACGTGAGCATCAGCGGAGAACCAGATTGGGCTCAGCTGCCAGGTCCTCAGAGGCCTCCCAACACTCGCGCGAAGAATGGCCAACTGAGTGGGATAAACTGGAGACCTATTGACGTCTGTAGCCAGCAAGAAAAAAGGGGAGAAAATTGTGGGAGGGGGGAGAAAATTGGGGAAGCGGGAGATGTTATGGATAGATGGAAGAGAAAGTTAACATGATCCAGAGTACTACATGAACCAGAGATCTTGCTGTTTACAAAACTACCTGACAAAACGATTTGCATCACATATTAGCTGCATACGTGCACACTCTGCTTGTCCCTATGAATATTCTGAGGCAGAAGTAACAGCCAAGGGTTTTATTGAACAGATGGTCTCTGGAACAACATATGAATGTATCATTTAGAATAGGAAAATTATATTTGGATTAAAATAATCTATTACATTAGTTTTTACCTGGGTGAGACAGCACGGGACAACTGGTAGCTGGTCGCCAATATTCTCAAATGGCTGGATGTTATCAGAAAGCTGGAAGCAGTCACTAGGGATATGGAATTGCAGGTCTGGGGCTGAGCTGGCTCCCAGTGGGGAAGAATCTAGTTTCCATTTGGCATCACCATGACAACGCCACCAAGAAATTCAGCGTGCGGTTGGATTGTAGTCGTAAATCTGTACCCCACCCCTCCATGGTGCAGTGTATTACAATCCTTCACACTGTACCCCACCCCCCCATGGTGCAGTGTATTACAATCCTTCATCCTGTACCCCACCCCTCCATGGTGCAGTGTATTACAATCCTTCACACTGTACCCCACCCCTCCATGGTGCAGTGTATTACAATCCTTCACACTGTACCCCACCCCCCCATGGTGCAGTGTATTACAATCCTTCATCCTGTACCCCACCCCTCCATGGTGCAGTGTATTACAATCCTTCACACTGTACCCCACCCCTCCATGGTGCAGTGTATTACAATCCTTCACACTGTACCCCACCCCTCCATGGTGCAGTGTATTACAATCCTTCACACTGTACCCCACCCCTCCATGGTGCAGTGTATTACAATCCTTCATCCTGTACCCCACCCCTCCATGGTGCAGTGTATTACAATCCTTCACACTGTACCCCACCCCTCCATGGTGCAGTGTATTACAATCCTTCATCCTGTACCCCACCCCTCCATGGTGCAGTGTATTACAATCCTTCACACTGTACCCCACCCCTCCATGGTGCAGTGTATTACAATCCTTCACACTGTACCCCACCCCCCCATGGTGCAGTGTATTGCAATCCTTCACACTGTACCCCACCCCTCCATGGTGCAGTGTATTACAATCCTTCACACTGTACCCCACCCCTCCATGGTGCAGTGTATTACAATCCTTCACACTGTACCCCACCCCTCCATGGTGCAGTGTATTGCAATCCTTCACACTGTACCTCACCCCTCCATGGTGCAGTGTATTGCAATCCTTCACACTGTACCCCACCCCTCCATGGTGCAGTGTATTACAATCCTTCACACTGTACCCCACCCCTCCATGGTGCAGTGTATTGCAATCCTTCACACTGTACCCCACCCCTCCATGGTGCAGTGTATTACAATCCTTCACACTGTACCCCACCCCTCCATGGTGCAGTGTATTGCAATCCTTCACACTGTACCTCACCCCTCCATGGTGCAGTGTATTGCAATCCTTCACACTGTACCCCACCCCTCCATGGTGCAGTGTATTACAATCCTTCACACTGTACCCCACCCCTCCATGGTGCAGTGTATTGCAATCCTTCACACTGTACCCCACCCCTCCATGGTAAAGTGTATTACAATTCTTCACACTGTACCCCACCCCTCCATGGTGCAGTGTATTACAATTCTTCACACTGTACCCCACCCCTCCATGGTGCAGTGTATTACAATCCTTCATCCTGTACCCCACCCCTCCATGGTGCAGTGTATTACAATCCTTCACACTGTACCCCACCCCTCCATGGTGCAGTGTATTACAATCCTTCATCCTGTACCCCACCCCTCCATGGTGCAGTGTATTACAATCCTTCACACTGTACCCCACCCCTCCATGGTGCAGTGTATTACAATCCTTCACACTGTACCCCACCCCTCCATGGTGCAGTGTATTACAATCCTTCACACTGTACCCCACCCCTCCATGGTGCAGTGTATTGCAATCCTTCACACTGTACCCCACCCCTCCATGGTGCAGTGTATTACAATCCTTCACACTGTACCCCACCCCTCCATGGTGCAGTGTATTACAATCCTTCACACTGTACCTCACCCCTCCATGGTGCAGTGTATTGCAATCCTTCACACTGTACCCCATCCCTCCATGGTGCAGTGTATTGCAATCCTTCACACTGTACCCCACTCCTCCATGGTGCAGTGTATTACAATCCTTCACACTGTACCCCACCCCTCCATGGTGCAGTGTATTGCAATCCTTCACACTGTACCCCACCCCCCCATGGTGCAGTGTATTACAATCCTTCACACTGTACCTCACCCCTCCATGGTGCAGTGTATTGCAATCCTTCATCCTGTACCCCACCCCTCCATGGTGCAGTGTATTACAATCCTTCACACTGTACCCCACCCCTCCATGGTGCAGTGTATTGCAATCCTTCATCCTGTACCCCACCCCTCCATGGTGCAGTGTATTACAATCCTTCACACTGTACCTCACCCCTCCATGGTGCAGTGTATTGCAATCCTTCACACTGTACCCCACCCCTCCATGGTGCAGTGTATTGCAATCCTTCACACTGTACCTCACCCCTCCATGGTGCAGTGTATTGCAATCCTTCACACTGTACCCCACCCCTCCATGGTGCAGTGTATTACAATCCTTCACACTGTACCCCACCCCTCCATGGTGCAGTGTATTACAATCCTTCACACTGTACCCCACCCCTCCATGGTGCAGTGTATTACAATCCTTCACACTGTACCCCACCCCTCCATGGTGCAGTGTATTGCAATCCTTCACACTGTACCCCACCCCTCCATGGTGCAGTGTATTACAATCCTTCATCCTGTACCCCACCCCTCCATGGTGCAGTGTATTACAATCCTTCACACTGTACCCCACCCCTCCATGGTGCAGTGTATTACAATCCTTCACACTGTACCCCACCCCTCCATGGTGCAGTGTATTACAATCCTTCACACTGTACCCCACCCCTCCATGGTGCAGTGTATTACAATCCTTCACACTGTACCCCACCCCTCCATGGTGCAGTGTATTGCAATCCTTCACACTGTACCCCACCCCTCCATGGTGCAGTGTATTACAATCCTTCACACTGTACCCCACCCCTCCATGGTGCAGTGTATTGCAATCCTTCACACTGTACCCCACCCCTCCATGGTGCAGTGTATTACAATCCTTCACACTGTACCTCACCCCTCCATGGTGCAGTGTATTGCAATCCTTCACACTGTACCTCACCCCTCCATGGTGCAGTGTATTGCAATCCTTCATCCTGTACCCCACCCCTCCATGGTGCAGTGTATTACAATCCTTCACACTGTACCCCACCCCTCCATGGTGCAGTGTATTGCAATCCTTCACACTGTACCTCACCCCTCCATGGTGCAGTGTATTACAATCCTTCACACTGTACCCCACCCCTCCATGGTGCAGTGTATTGCAATCCTTCACACTGTACCCCACCCCTCCATGGTGCAGTGTATTGCAATCCTTCACACTGTACCCCATCCCTCCATGGTGCAGTGTATTGCAATCCTTCACACTGTACCCCACCCCTCCATGGTGCAGTGTATTGCAATCCTTCACACTGTACCCCACCCCTCCATGGTGCAGTGTATTACAATCCTTCACACTGTACCCCATCCCTCCATGGTAAAGTGTATTACAATTCTTCACACTGTACCTCACCCCTCCATGGTGCAGTGTATTGCAATCCTTCACACTGTACCTCACCCCTCCATGGTGCAGTGTATTACAATCCTTCACACTGTACCCCACCCCTCCATGGTGCAGTGTATTACAATCCTTCACACTGTACCCCACCCCTCCATGGTGCAGTGTATTACAATCCTTCACACTGTACCCCACCCCTCCATGGTGCAGTGTATTACAATCCTTCACACTGTACCCCACCCCTCCATGGTGCAGTGTATTACAATCCTTCACACTGTACCCCATCCCTCCATGGTAAAGTGTATTACAATTCTTCACACTGTACCCCACCCCTCCATGGTGCAGTGTATTACAATCCTTCACACTGTACCTCACCCCTCCATGGTGCAGTGTATTACAATCCTTCACACTGTACCCCACCCCTCCATGGTGCAGTGTATTGCAATCCTTCACACTGTACCCCACCCCCCCATGGTGCAGTGTATTACAATCCTTCACACTGTACCCCATCCCTCCATGGTGCAGTGTATTACAATCCTTCACACTGTACCCCACCCCTCCATGGTGCAGTGTATTACAATCCTTCACACTGTACCCCATCCCTCCATGGTGCAGTGTATTACAATCCTTCACACTGTACCCCACCCCTCCATGGTGCAGTGTATTACAATCCTTCACACTGTACCCCATCCCTCCATGGTGCAGTGTATTACAATCCTTCACACTGTACCCCACCCCTCCATGGTGCAGTGTATTACAATCCTTCACACTGTACCCCACCCCTCCATGGTGCAGTGTATTACAATCCTTCACACTGTACCCCATCCCTCCATGGTGCAGTGTATTACAATCCTTCACACTGTACCCCATCCCTCCATGGTGCAGTGTATTGCAATCCTTCGCACTGTACCCCACCCCTCCATGGTGCAGTGTATTACAATCCTTCACACTATACCCCACCCCCCATGGTGCAGTGTATTGCAATCCTTCAAACTGTACCCCACCCCTCCATGCTGCAGTGTATTACAATCCTTCACACTGTACCCCACCCCTCCATGGTGCAGTGTATTACAATCCTTCACACTGTACCCCACCCCCCCATGGTGCAGTGTATTGCAATCCTTCACACTGTACCCCACCCCTCCATGGTGCAGTGTATTGCAATCCTTCACACTGTACCCCACCCCTCCATGGTGCAGTGTATTACAATCCTTCACACTGTACCCCACCCCTCCATGGTGCAGTGTATTGCAATCCTTCATACTGTACCCCACATGAAGCAGATAGCATTGACACATTTAAGGGGAGTCTTGATGCACAAATGAGGGACAATTGAATACAGGGATATGGGGACAAGGTGGGTAGAGGTAATTACAGTGAGTGTATAAATGCTAGCATAGACCAGTTGGGCCAATTGCACTGTTTCTCTAGATTCTGTGTAATTCTGTGCAACTCCTTCACAGTGCAGTGTGTTGCAATCCTCATATTGATAATCAGTAAGGTTCATAAAATGTTAAACACTAGATGCTGCTTGTTATGAGGACCATCAGAATCTCCAAGCTTTAATTTTGTACTCCTTTACTTATTTAAAGGGCCGTGATGTGGAGATGCCGGTGATGGACTGGGGGGGACATTTGTGGGAATTGGCTGCCACATTTGGCGACATAATAACAAAGACCTAACTTTGAAGTAATTCATTGTATGCAGCGTTCTTCTAAGAGATGTGATAAGGCAATATCTAAATGCACACCTTTCTTTAGTCTGAGTGGGGGCCTAAGAGCAGGTCACCTGCCTGCCCTCCTAATGGGAGATGGATGCGAGGTGAAGGGTAACCCAAATGAGGTGGCAGGAAAAAAAAAAGAGAAAACCAGAAGCTTTTCTCTCAGCAAAAAGGTTATCCATCTGTACTGCTGCACTTGTGTTGTCTAGTGAGCTGTGGGCTATGTCATTGAAGTATCAACTCTTTGTTTAAGGGTTCATTTTACGAGTCCTAGCTGCCAGTGTGGAGCTTAGCCATTGGAGACGTAAATTGGGAATTTGGGTTGCCCATGATCTTGCCCACAGTCAAATGATGAATATAAAGTTCTTTTGATAGATGCAAGGTGGCAACGGAGTTGGGAGAAAGACTTCAGCACCATCTACTGGTCAAAGCCGGCATCTACATCATTACAGGCAACTGTTTACATACAGGATCTCCATTCTAATTGTTTACATAGATAGTTCCCATGTTAAATGTTGACATAAAAGTGTGACCAAAAACTGTGACGACAGGAAGTGCCGCAAACACATTTTGATCACATCTCAGAGATCATGGGGCACTTCTGGTTTATATGTTCATCTGAAGATCATAAGATGCGTACAGATGAGGAAGGCCATTTGACCTATCCTTGCACATTTATACGGAAAGACGCCACAAATCCCCCCTCCTCATGTTTTCTAGTTCCTTCTTAAATGATTTCAGGGTTTTCACCATTATTACCCTACCCAGAAGTTCATTCCTTGTGTTGATCACTCGTTGTGTGAAGAACAATTTCTAGGACATCAGTATTACATTTTGCCTTTTACTAGTTTGAAGCTATGTCCACTTGTCTTGGTGTTACGTCTCAGTTTGGAATTGTGCTCCTTTTCGATAGTGTTTATTGTCTCATATATATCTATGAGGTGACCTCTCAGTCATTAACGTAAATTAATAATAGAGGTCCTAAAACCATTCCCTGGGGCACCCAACTCAGCACGTGTGCCCACCCTGACATAACTGCTCCAACATGTACCCACTGGTCCCCACCTACCCTTTCGTCAATTTATTATCCATTCCTAAACTTTACCCTGAATCTCCTTTGCTTTAAACCACCTGAACCCCTTGATTACGTTCCAGTCTGTAACTCACTCCTGGGAATTCATTATTCTCTATATACACCATTCAAACCCCTCGATTAGATACCAGTGTGCTACTCAGTTCCGGGGAACCATTGACTCACCTCATGGTTTTTTCCTATTCTTCTTGAAGGGAAGTAGTTTGTGTCCCTTCTTTGGCTTTCCAAATAGACCAGTTGTGATTGGGCACTCACTGTATGGGGAATCTAAAGATTTTGCCATTCCGTGTATCTTGTTCACACTGGCTGCAGTTGTTAACTGAATCAGAATCTGTCCAAAGAGAGCAAACTCACATTCCGCAAACAGATCAAATTCAACCAGTTCTGGGTTGCCCTCTCCCTAGTTGTCTGATGCCCTCTACAATCTGACAGTCCTTCTTTCTCCAGCACCTTGTTTATTAAAACTCGCCCACTGTGGTATGGGAATACAGTATATGTGTTTGTTGATCGGTTCTGGTGTCAATGCAGTGGAAAATGGGATGTCATTTTATTCCCATGGTTCTTAATGTGCCTAAATTATGACCTTGGCCTGGCAGGGATGGGGAGCTACCCAGTTGAGCCATTACGTTGGCTGCTGCGGGCCGGCAGAAAGAGCAGTTGGAGACAACCCGGGATGTTCCTCCGCCTGCTTTAGTGGCTGGGTGTAAAGTCACATTGATAGAAGCCTGGGAGTGGGTTTACACACCCCATCCCCTC
The DNA here is from genome assembly GCF_035084215.1 of Heptranchias perlo. Classification (NCBI taxonomy): domain Eukaryota; kingdom Metazoa; phylum Chordata; class Chondrichthyes; order Hexanchiformes; family Hexanchidae; genus Heptranchias; species Heptranchias perlo. Next base: position 49,958,038 of record NC_090341.1, read on the forward strand.
AGCTGTGGAAAGGTGTCCGATGTGTAAAGAGTAGGGGTGGGGGGAGCCCAGGATTATTGAGGGTCAATATTTATTAGGAAATTGGATGGAGAGATAGTTAATACTGTCCGTGTCTTCATGTGTCATTGATCAAAGTTGTTGGTGTGATGAACATTGGGTGACTAATTTGCATATTTGGGCAGTAGAGGGCCTTCTCTGTAGAGCAGTGCCCAGGAAGATGCTTTGCATGAACACTCCCTTCTCACTAGGTGTCACTACAGCACACAGTAAACCATTTCCAAAGCATGGCGGAGGTTCAGTTTAAAAAAAAACTTCAGTCACTTCAAACATGGAACAGGCAACCCACATGGAGGTATTGCTGCAGTTATATAAGGTATTGGTGAGACCGCACCTGGAATACTGCATACAGTTTTGGTCTCCATACTTAAGAAAAGACATACTTGCTCTCGAGGCAGTACAAAGAAGGTTCACTCGGTTAATCCCGGGGATGAGGGGGCGGACATATGAGGAGAGGTTGAGTAGATTGGGACTCTACTCATTGGAGTTCAGAAGAATGAGAGGCGATCTTATTGAAACATATAAGATTGTGAAGGGTCTTGATCGGGTGGATGCAGTAAGGATGTTCCCAAAGATGGGTGAAACTAGAACTAGGGGGCATAATCTTAGAATAAGGGGCTGCTCTTTCAAAACTGAGATGAGGAGAAACTTCTTCACTCAGAGGGTGGTAGGTCTGTGGAATTTGCTGCCCCAGGAAGCTGTGGAAGCTACATCATTAGATAAATTTAAAACAGAAATAGACAGTTTCCTAGAAGTAAAGGGAATTAGGGGTTATGGGGAGCGGGCAGGAAATTGGACATGAAGCTGAGTTCGGATCGGTCAATGCCCTGTGGGTGGCGGAGAGGGCCCAGGGGCTATGTGGCCGGGTCCTGCTCCGACTTCTTGTGTTCTTTAGATTTGTGGTTGGGATCAGATCAGCCATGATCTTATTGAATGGCGGAGCAGGCTCGAGGGGCCGATTGGCCTACTCCTGCTCCAATTTCTTATGTTCTTATGTTCTTAAGGCAACACTGTGAGAGCCTACCAGCCTACAACACAAACTGTTGAGTGCTGGACTTTCAAGTTTGGGGCCTATGATTGTGTTTGGATGTGTATTGTCGGTTCTCTACGAGACTGTTAAGGTACTGAGGTGTTCTTTCTTGAAGGAGGTGATTTGACTTTGATTTGAATTGCTTTCCTCGAACAATGCCACTTTCCGGCTGAGCAGCACTGGGCCTTTTTTATTATTCATTCTCGGGATATGGGCATCACTGGCAAGGCCAGCATTTATTGCCCATCCCTAGTGGCCCTTGAGAACGTGGTGGTGAGCTGTCCACTTGAATTGCTATGGTCTGTGTGATGAAGGTTCTCCCCCCGTGACGATGAAGGAATGGTGATATATGTCCAAGTCAGGGATGGTGTGTTACTTGGAGGTGATGGTATTCCATTGCGCCAGTTGCCCTTGTCCTTCTAGGTGGTGGAGGTCGCGGGTTTGGGAGGTGCCTTCGAAGCCATGGCGAGTTGGTGCAGTGCAGCCTGTAGATAGTACACACTGTAGCTATGGTACGCTGGTGGTGGAGGGAGTGGAATGTGCTTGTAGTGCCACCTCTCCCTATGCTCTCTGCCAATGCCCCTGAATGGCAGGTAGGGTCACACTTTTTTGCTGGAGTTTCTAGAGCAGCCACTCCCTCCATTATTGTCTGAAGATCCCAAAAGTCTCATCCTTTCTTGCCTCAGCTTTGATTAACATCATCTTTTCTTTCGATATAGGCAGAGCCATATAAATAGAGACTTGGATCTCCTCTTCAGCTTTTTCATTACCGTTTATATTCTAGTTCACCAATTTTACTCATTCATGGTCTACCCAAATCTGTCCAGTATGTGACACCCTCGGGTCATAGTTCTGTAGCCCGACCATCATTCGTTGTATTTACAAAGGTGTTAGCCTTGCCTCAGGGACTCCAGGGACTTGAGCATGTAATCCAAGCTGACGTTCCAGTGCAGTACTGAGGGAGTGCTGCACTGTCAAAGGTGCCATCTTTCTGATGAGACGTTAAACCGAGGTTCTGTCTGCCCTCTCAGGTGGATGTAAAAGATCCCATAGCACTATATCGAAGAAGAGCAGGGGAGTTCTGGCCAATATCTATCCCACGACCAACAACGCTGAAACAGATCATTTGATTGTTCATTAACCCATTGCTGTTTGTGGGATCTTGCTGTGCGCAAATTGGCTGCTGCGGTTCCTACGTTACAACAGCGACAACACTTCAAAAGTACTTCATTGGCTGTAAAGTGCTTTGGGACGTCCCGAGGTAGTGAAAAGCGCTATATAAATGCAAGTTTGTTCTTTTAAAGGATAGTTTCACAAATTGAGCATTTAACAGCTTGTTAAATGCTTCAACACTAAATGCGTGGCCACACACAAACTGATTGCACCTATCATCAGCAAACACAATGTGCAACATTTCCTTCTTGATCTATGCATTTCTTCTCTTGTGTGTGTGTCAGTCAATGAATGTGTTGCAGATGTGATGGATTGTCATCGATCATCATTGTATTGCAGCAGCACCATCTCTAATCTTGTCTGTGATGCATTAGCTGAAATCTTTACTCGCCTTCGTGTTGTCAGACTGTTTATCTGATATCCAATCATGGATGAATCACAACTTCCTCCAGTTCAGCATCAGGAAAAAAGAAAGATTTGTATTTCTATAGCACCTTTCACAACCTCAGGATGTCCCAAAGCGCTTTACAGCCAATAAAGTACTTTTGAAGTGTAGTCACTGTTGTAATGTAAGAAATGCGGCAACCAATTTGCGCACAGCAAGGTCCCACAAACAGCAATGTGATAAATGACCAGATCATCTGTTTTAGTGATATGGATCGAGGGATAAATATTGGCCAGGACACCGGGGAGAACGCCCCTGCTCTTTTTCAAATAGTATCCTGGGATCCTTTACGTCCACCTGAGAGGTCAGTCAGGGCCTCGGTTTAACGTCTCATCCAATAGACGGTACCTCTGACAATGCAACACTCCTCCAGTACTGTACAGAAGTGTCAGCCAGGATTACGTGCTCAACTCCTGGACCTTGGACACTCAACCTTCTGACTCAGAGGCAAGAGTGGTACCACTGAGCCTAGGTTGACAGCTAGATTGAAAGCCAGAAGTTTTCACCCAGTCACCTACGTGACAGCCATCATTGTTTCAATTCATGTATCAGCTTGTTTGTGTTTCGCAAGAAAAATCAACTTTTTTCACTGAGGAGATTATCATTAGATCAGTCGGGACTGTAGATTGGCCAGAGCCAATTCGATTAGTTGGAGGGTGGAACTGAAGGCTGGTAGAATTCCCACCATTAAGATTGACAAAGAAAGAGAAAGGGTTGGAGAAAGAACTTCCTCTTTTGTTAGATTTGTCATTTTGGATTTGAAGAGAACAAGTGTTGATTGGACCTTTCTGGGGGGGATTTTACGCTTCTGTACTTCTGATGTGAAGCCACACCTGCTGGGAGTGCTTACTGGGAAGCAGTCCGTCCATTCAGAAAATCATGAAGGGTCTAGACAGAGTAGATAGAGAGAAACTGTTCCCTTTGGCAGCAGGGTCAAGAACCAGAGGACCATAGATTTAAGGTGATTGGCAAAAGAACCAAAGGTGATATGAGGAAAAACTTTTTTACACAGCAAGTGGTTGGGATCTGGAATGCACAGCTCGATGGGGTGGTCGAGCCAGATTCAATCATGGTCTTCAGAAGGGAACTGGATAAGTACCTGAAAGGAAAAAATTTGCAGGGCTATGGGGATAGGGCAGGGGAGTGGGACTAGCTACTCTTGCATAGAGCCAGCACAGACTCGATGGGTCGAATGGCCTCCTTCCGTGCTGTAACCTTTCTATGATTCTGTTAGCCAGAACACTTTTAAGATGAGCTGATGGCTTCTGAAATATATATCTATATCTTCAAAGTAACTTTGTGGGGTATGGCTGGCTGTAGTCTTACACAAAGGTTTATTTCCTTCAAGACAAACTGCATCTGCTGTTTTGGGATGAGGAGGACATTTCCTGGTTTGTGTGCGATAAATGGCTTTATTTAAATATTCCTAATAGTGTATTTGCAGAACTTTCAGGATTTTGAAATAAAATAGGGAATTGAGCTTGGAGTAGTGATAAATTTTGCTTAATCCAAAAAAAAAATTACACTGCGCTTTTTGAAGATTTTACTACAGTGTACGTACTGCTGTGATGTGAGAGACAGACTGTGGGTCTGTTTGTGATGTTCTGTAATTCTGAAATCTGTTTTTAATACACCCGCGATAGAGTTCCCTTTGCAACAACAGGGAAGAGAGGCTGCACCTTGTGTATTCGAGCAGTCAGCGTCTATGGGGAAATGTGAAGAGTGACAATAAGCTGTAAAATAGATTACAAACCCTAGACTGGAGGCAATGTCAAATCTTGCTGAGAGCACAACATTCAGCTCTCTGTGCCTGTTCCTGCCAATTATCTTTTCATACACTTCAGTGGGTTTTTTTGATGATTGCAGTGTGTAATGAATTTTATTTCCAGTACAAGAAAATCAAATTATTTTAAACGGGTTAACACCCCAATGGCGGAGAGAGGAATGTCCTACAGCTGTGTTGAATGTTTCACCACTAGTGTCACAAACAGTCATTTCTAGCCTCACATGTTTTAAAAACAGAACCTGTTTGAACTGCACAGCAGGCTGGTGAGCATCTAAAAAAGGAAAAGGCCAATTAGTGTTTTCGTGTTTGGGTGTGACCCTTCACCAAAACTTGATTAAAGGTTTAGTTTCAATAATGTTGACTCACCTTTATTACCCCTCCCCCCAACCCTCCCCAGGAGCTACTTAAAAATATAGAGTGAATATTGACACCACTGTGCCAATCAATGAGTTGGAGGCGGGGTGGAGCAAACAGAGTCTCCGAGCTCATGACCGAAACTACGGCAAACACAGTCTCTGAGCTCATGACCGAAACTACGGCAAACACAGTCTCCAAGCTCATGACCGAAACTACGGCAAACACAGTCTCTGAGCTCGTGACCGAAACTACGGCAAACACAGTCGCCGAGCTCGTGACCGAAACTACGGCAAACACAGTCTCTGAGCTCATGACCGAAACTACGGCAAACGCAGTCTCCAAGCTCATGACCGAAACTACGGCAAACAGAGTCTCCGAGCTCGTGACCGAAACTACAGCAAACACAGTCTCCGAGCTCATGACCGAAACTACAGCAAACACAGTCTCCGAACTCCTGACCAAAACTACAGCAAACAGTCTCCAAGCTCATGACCGAAACTACAGCAAACAGATTCAACGAGCTCATGACCGAAACTACAGCAAACACAGTCTCTGAACTCATGACCGAAACTACAGCAAATAGAGCCTCCTGAGTACAGCAGGATTATTTCTCCAGCAAAATGCAGTGAGTTACATAATAAAATTACATAATAAAATTACGAGCATAAAATCAATCCCTGTTACTTACAGCAGTGTGGGCTCCAGGAGTGATTGACAGGGGAATTACCCAATCAACTCCATTCTGGCAGGGACTTGTGGTGTCACTTTCTGCAGCCTTAAAATAAGCTATTGATTTAAATAGTTAAATCAGCATATCCTCAGTCCAGGTTTGTGCTTGCACTGCTGGTTGGCATTGCCGTAGGTGTGTGTTGGCAAAGGTTTTAGTTTACAAATTAACATAATGTATCTGGATTAAAACACCCCCAAAAAATGGCAGATGCTGGAAATCTGAAACAAAAACAGAAAATGCTGCAGGCCCTCAGCAGGCCCAACAACAGTGGGGAGAAGAGACAGGTTACAGTTTCAGGTGTGAACCCTTTATCATAACCATGATATATCTGGGGTTAGGTTCCCAGTGAAAGGAGCTGGACCATGTAAGTTATATTGAAGTTTGCGCAATTACTTATACTTTCATATTTAACATATCTGTAATTCTTCCAAGAGAAATGCTTGAAAGGCAGAATTACATAGAATCAGATAGAATGTACAGCACAGAAACAGGCCATTCGGCCCAACTGGTCTATGCCGGGGTTTATGCTCCACACGAGCCACCTATCACCTCTCTTCATCTAACCCTATCAGCATATCCTTCTATTCCTTTCTCCCTCATATGTTTATCTAGCTTCCCCTTATATACATCTATGAATTACAGTAGGATCCATTTAAAAAAAAAATTAGTTCTTGGGATGCGGGCAAGGCCGCATTTGTTGCCCAGGTAGAGGCCACTTCAGAGGGCATCAAGAGTCACAGTGTGGGACTGGAGCCACGTGTAGGTCAGATCAGGTAGGGGTTCCCTTCCCTGAAGGGCACTAGTGAATCAGTTGAATTTTCATGACAATCTGACTGTTTTTGCGGTCATTTTTCTAGCCCACACATTACTAGATTTATTGTGTCCCATTTCCCAGCTTGTTGTGCTGCGATTTGAACTCATGACCTCTGGGTTAGTAATCCAGTACCGTACTCACTGGGCTACTACATCCACGCTCCAAAGCCAGAAAATGTACCAAGAAAGGGGGCTCGATGTTCCTCTGCTACCAGGTTTCACATAGATCCCAGCCCCTGAAAACAGCACTGTATACTTTCCTCTCCTCTGCAACCACCCCGGAGGGATATCAGTCACCCACCAGCGGAGACTGGGGTTTGGGAAACCATCTTATATGCCTGTCTTCCTGCCTCAGTAACCCCAGGTAAGACCAGAGAAGCACGGCGATACTTGCTTGGGCAGCGGTGGGGAATGTATTGAACACAGAGAATTGGGGAGAAAACTTGTTCCTGGCCATCTCTCCCTCTCCTAATGTGCTCCTCCAGGTGGGTTCCTATCTATTGGCTCTTACCGAGCCATTTGAGGCAATTATGATTTCATCTTCAGGTGCCTTCTGCCCCCTTTAACATTGGTTTCACCCCCCCCTTTGCATCCTTTTAATGGTGGCTCCTCCCCTTCTAGTGCTGCAGTGAGTGACTTGCTGTTGCACCACCAGATTTCACTGGTGGGCTTCCTTCATATACCAGAGTTACCACCAGGAACCCGCCCTGAAGTGTAATGGCTCCTGACCTGTGCCTGGGTCACAGCAGGGTTGGGGGCAGCAGGCAGAAGTCCCATCCCAACCCACCTCTATCAGCGAAACCATCCCAGCGAAACCATCTCATTCATTCAATGCTCACGTTCCCCTTCAGTAATTTCTAAATCCACCTCATCTCCAAAGTGTGCTTTTGTGTACATTAGGTTTTTTCTCCTGCAATAAAAGTGACTGAATGTTGGACATAACTGCAGCTTAATTTATGATCAAACCATGTCCCACTGCACTTTCAGTGAAACTTTTTATTTTTAGATGTCATAAGGTCTGTATTCAAGACTGTTTTGGAGGTGTCAGCTTTTCTGGAGGTCCCGTCAGTTTTCCTGAAGTTGTTCTTCAGCTTTTGCTAATTTTCCCAGTTGACTTGTACACCTCCAGGGACCAACGTTCCAGGGAGAAAGGTTATAGTTTTAAATTTAGCATTTGTACTTGTGGCCATTTTCCTGTCTCGGTAGATTAAATAAGTGGGCAAGAGCCTATTGTGGTGAAATCTGCACACAGCACTTTGGAAGGGATGGGTCGAATGGCATTTTGCCTTCCAATTCCTTCATTTTTCTTTGTCTCTTGACGAGTTTTGTACCCATCAAGGTGAAGGATGTAGTAATGGGGAATGGGACCGTTTCCTACTTTTGGCACCCAGCCTCACCATTATGTGTTCCTAGGTCACGTAAATGATGGGTTTAGTGAAGAGTAAAGCCCTTGGTGCATAATAAAGCATCCAGCACTTATGTCAAAAAGTGTTTCAGCAGCAGTCTGAGATGCAGTTACATCAGTGTGATATCCATTTTTCACACCGACCGTTATTTACCCTCTGCAAGTGTGACTGCCAGATGATGACCAGTTCTTTGGTGGGCATTTGTGCTTGTTAAGAAGTGAATGATGATTTTTCCGAGCTTATTTCAGAGAGAGAAGGCTCTTATCCCTTCATTCTGGGCAAGGTTCAGACCCAGAGTGAAGAGATGAAAGGACCGTATTGCAACTCGGTGTATCCCCAGTCTCCTCCCCACCTTCATTCTCACATTCTACCCAGGGGATAATCAATGTGCCTGCTCAGGAGGGAGATTAAATAAACGGCAGAGATGAAGGATCATAGATGGCACCTAACATTTTAGAACTTGGAGGAAAATCATTCACCTGTTATAATAAAGCAGGCCACAGATGTCACAAGGCCTTGCTATTGTGTGTCAGCCGGGGCTCAGTGGGTCGCACTCTTGCCTCTTGAGTCAGAAGGTCGTGGGTTTGTCCCACTTTGGAAAATCCAGGTTGACACTCCAGTGCTGTACTGATGGAGCGCTGCATGGTCGGAGGTGCCGTCTTTTGGATGAGACGTTAAGCCGAGGCCCCGTCTGCCCCCTCAGATGGAAGTAAAAGATCCCACCGCACTATTTGAAGAAGAGCAGGGGAGTTCTCCCCGGTGTCCTGGCCAATATTTATCCCTCAATCCAACATCATTAAAACAGATTATCTGGTCATTATCACTTTGCTGAGTGCAAATTGGCTGCGTTTCCTACATTACAACAGTGACTACACTTCATTGGCTGTAAAGCGCTTTGGCACATCCTGAGGTTGTGAAAGGCGCTATAGAAATGCAAGTTCTTTTTTTCTTTCTAATGTGCTGTCCTCTCCTTCAGCTCCCGCAGTTGTCTACTGGTTGGCACTCTTCCAGTCAGGCTTTCCTGCATGCTGTTGCACCATCTCAACTTCAGTTGTCCCTGTGGTCTTTTCTCATAAATCCCTATGGGAGACAAATGACTGCTGGCTTTGGGATTTCAGGCCTCAAATTGTGTGAGACTTGAAGGGCCCAACTAAATCAAAAATCAAGCCACTTCAACACTTCAGTTTTGCTTGTTGCTGATGTTGCTGCTGCACTTCAAGTAAGCGTCCAGCATCAGCTCCTGGTGTGAATTGAATTATTATAGTTATTAAATAAATCTGAAAGTTGCTTGGTGTGTAGTCTACTGAAGACTCTTTGCTGGTAATTCATTGAGTATTGCATTTGTGCAGGCACTTAATACATGACAGCTTGGCACTGTTTCTGGCTGCAGAGTGAAAAAAAATGATGTTGTTTTATTTTTCCAGTTTTGTCATCCATCACCTCACAAAACCTTTAAGCAGCTTCCTTCTCCAGTACATTACAGAGGAATATGAGTTATACGGTGTTAGTAAGTGATATACACAAGATCCAGCCTTCACTGGCCCATTTCAGCGTGCGGAATACCAATGAGCTACCAATGCAAGACAAGGGAGCGTTTCCCGATTTTAAACAAATAAATCATTGCGACTGATTAAATCATTCACTGGCTATAATTTTCAATCATGATCGTTTACAAGCAAGTGAAAGCTGCCCGGATGCGGTTGGATTATTATGGAAGAGGCATCCTTGGTCAGTGGTGCAACATAAATATCCCACAGGGCACCAGCTCATCATTCGGTCATGGTTCCTGGCTCACGACGGGAGGTTAGTGGAAAGTATGTGGGTTTGAAGCGTTTCTTCCTGCACAGCTCAACTGATGAAAATGTCAGCAATTCAATCCTGGTGAATCATCCTGGGTATGAAAGGCCCGTTGTCTGAAACGATGAGATGCTTGGAGAACCTTACCTTGTTTACAAATGCAATGGCACATGTGGCATCGGGGAAAAACATTGGCCCACATTTTTCTGGCATCTCACGCCGTGCCCCGTGAGGTGGATTTTTTTTTCCTCGCTCTTCAGCTCCAGTTATTTTTGGGCCACAGATTGCTGGAAGTGCGAGCTGATAATGGTGTGGAGAGGGCAATGGGGTAGTGGGACCTCGATGGACGATGGGACCGACAGGATCTCCTTAACCAAAGAGATTTAAGGATTGAGAAAGAAACCGTGCGAATGACGGAGAAGGAAAGAGGGTGAATTAGAGTTGAATTAGATACTGAAAGAGAAATAAAGAGAGGGAAAGAAAAGATTGGATTGAGAGAGAGAGAGAAAAAAGAGACACAGGAAAAGTAAGAAAAAAAATTGAAAACCTCTACAAACAATTTACTACCTGCAGGAATGAGACTCCATAGTTTCAATTGTTCCCTTTCTGGGCCTCCAAGGTTGAGTGACTGTGAATCACCCCATTAACAGGGTCCTTACGCCGTGAAATACCCGCCGTAACTTTCTGCAGTGAGGTTAATTTGTATTTACGGCGCAAATGCAGCAACTTCTCGATGCTTGCGGGGAGGTTGAGGGCAAGCTCCGTTTTTATGAGGATAACGGCAGAGCGATGTAAATCACCCAGCAATTTGTGGTGATTCATAATTCACGGCATATCTCTTCCTCGCCACAAGCTGCTGGACGATTTAAACACTAATAATGGCGTGCGTCGTGAACTCGTTATTTTTCCAGCAAATTCTGGACCGTTATTGTTTCGTGCCCGAGGACACTGTGGCGGAAATGGAAAGGGTGCCCCTCATTTGCCAAACATAGGTTCCCCATGAGATGCGGAGCGGGGGAACAGCATGGTGGGGTAGGGACAGACAGGATAATCAATGGGATCAGAACGAGGGCCAGAAATACAGCATCACGAGGAGTGTCACTATCTTTATCAATGATCTGGATGCAGATCCTGAGCCTCACTGCCAGGATCGTACAGTTGGAAAATGACCTGTACTATCTAGAAGATTCTGAGCATGCTCAGTACCAGGAACCGCCTCCACCTCCATCAAGTTGCCAAGGCAGGGAAGATTTGGGCTGCAACAGCCACTGTTTGTAGAATAGACTTCCCCATCAAAAGGAGTTTGTTTGATTAATTCCTTCAAAGCAGATAGAAGGTTGAAACACACGATTTAAAGCAGAGAAGTTATGTTAAACTTGTATAGAACCTTGGTTAGACCACACTTGGAGTACTGTGAACAGTTCTGGTCTCCAGATTATAACAAGGATATAGCGGCACTGGAGAAGGTGCAGAAAAGATTTACTAGGATGATACCAGAACGGAGATGTTATGACCATCAGGAAAGACTGAACAGGATGGGGCTCTTTTCTCTAGAAAAGAGAAGACTGAAAGGTGACCTGATAGAGGCCTTTAAAATTATGAAGGGGTTTGATGCGGTAAATGTAGAGAAGATGTTTCCACTTGTGGGGGAGACCAGAACTAAGGGCCATAAATACAAGATAGTCACTAATAAATCCAATAAGGAATTCAGAAGAAATGCCTTTATCCGGAGAGTAGTGAGAATGTGGAACTTGCTACCACATGGAGTAGTTGAGGCGAATAGCATAGATGCATTTAAGGGAAAGCTATATAAGTACTGAGGGTTAAGGAATAGAAAGATATGCCGATAGCGTTAGATGAAGTCGGGCGGGAGGCGGCTCATGTGGAACATAAACACCGGCACAGACCAGTTGGGCTGAATGGCCTGTTTCTGTACTGTAAATTCGATGTAATTGTATGTAATTCCTCTGTGGAACACTGTGGGTCCTGCTGCTGGGCTATGGGCCAGTCACCTCTGGGATGTAAATGAGGCTCGTCAGGTTCGGTGAATATCCTGGCTCTCTCAGGAGATGTAGTGAACTGGACAGGGTTCATGGCAGGGCTGGTGGGTCAAATGGCCTCCTCTTCCAAAATACCTCCCTGTGCTTATACCTGTTGCCACTCAACCTTTTGCGTAGTTTGCTATTACCCCGGTCAAAACTCTTAACTAATAATTAACCAGCAGTGACTAAAGTAATCGGCGACACAGCGATGTCATCAAATCACTCACCTGTAATCTCCTCCCAAGATTAAACATGGAGTTGAGTGTCTTGCAAGACATATCAGCATAGAACACCAGTCCCCGCCCTCCCTTTTAAATGGGGTAGAGATTTTACATGCATTGGACTGATCTCTCTTTGTAAATGCAAGATGGTAATTAGAATTTATAATGGAATACAAAAGCGTGACTGATAGTATTTCATTGTTATAAAAAATGAATTTGATCAATTGAGTCGTGAAGAACAGAGCTCGAGGGCAGCTGGTGGCTTCAAAGTAACGACATTCCTTTTGGTCTCCATCGCTGGTTATACTCAAACATATGAATCACATCGATGCAAATTCCAATTAACAGAGGTCTGCCGGCTGCAAAAATGGAATAAATGTTCTTGGTGTTATTGGGGAAAAAACACGTTTGGAATCAACCTCCGGAGGGCAATAAATAACTTGAGTATTGATTTCTGTGAAAGTTACTGTTTGTTATTGAGGAATAATTGAAAAACTTGGCTTGAGCGCATGGCACGTTGGTGGTGGTGGTGGTGGTGTGTGCAACTACCTTTGACGTTTAGGCCTCTTCCCCAGCTCCACTGCAGCATGGTTATCACAGAGAACCTGGCGTTCTATCCTTCTGAACAACACTTAAGACCCTGCAAGGTCCTGGAAATTACTTTCTGCTAAGGGCTGGCAGTTCATTAAAGCTTATCTGCAGATTGTTGCACTCAGTCCAGTATCTCCATGCGATGCTGCACTCAGTCCAGTATCTCCATGCAATGCTGCACTCAGTCCAGTATCTCCATGCAATGCTGCACTCAGTCTAGTAACTCCATGCAATGCTGCACTCAGTCCAGTAACTCCATGCATTGCTGCACTTCAATCCATTTAACGCCGTACATTGCCCTGCTCAGTCTGTCCAACTGTATAATTCCACTCATTCTCTATACCCAGATAGTTGCAGTGCAAAAACGTGCCCACATACCATGTGCAAATAACGCAGTGGTGCTTACATGCATATGCGCACGTGCGCACGCACGCACAACACACACACACACACACACACACACACACACAGAGCTTGTAATAGTTAAATAAAAGCAGTACAAAAGATAATCTCGGGACGTTTAATGGCTCTGCGCTTTCTGAGATTGAAGTGATTTCTGAGGGGTATCATATTCTTTACTGTTTCATTCAGGCATTCGTTTACAACATCACGGGATGTTTCAATTAATAAAAGCACACAGCCTGCAGGTACTTTGCTGGGGCCTTTATTATTCAGTGGCTTCAGTGTTTCAAACATGTGGTAAATAAATGTACTTTGCCATAAATTGTGAATAAAGCTATTGAGGATTAGGTTGGGCACTTGACCCAAGTGGACACACTGGAACGACTCTGGCAAGCAAGGGCTGCTCTCCTTTTCAGGTTCTGTTTTTAAAAAAAAATTAATATTGAATTCTTTTTGAACTTATCACCCGCCTTACTATTTTCTTCCTGTTTGATGTCAACTTTGCCTGAACATAATTTATCTCCAACCTCCAGATTATGTCCTGCCCCTCAAACTTCGGCTTCTAGAGGGTCTGATGTGTTCGGAGCAGAAGGTGCACTGCTAGTGTCAGCCTTGACTCACTGCTAGCATTCTTGAGTCAGAAGGTCGTGGCTTCAAGTCCCAGTCCAGACACTTGAGCATAAAATCTAGACTGACCCTTCAGTGCAGTACTGAGGGAGCACTGCATTGTTGGAGGTGCTGTTTTTTTGGATGAGACGTTAAACCGAGGCCCCGTCTGCCCTCTTTGAAGAAGAACAGGGGAGGTCTCCCCAGTGTCCTGGCCACTATTTATCCCTCAACCTACATCATTTAAAAAACAGATTATCTGGTCATTATCACATTGCTGTTTGTAGGACCTTGCTGTGCATAAATTGGCTGCCGTGTTTCCTACATTACAACAATGACTACACTTGAAAAAGTAATTAATTGGCTGTAAAGCGCTTTGGGACGTCCTGAGATCGTGAAAGGTGCTATAGAAATGCAAGTTCTTTCTTTCTTTATTGCACTGGAGCCCTGACGTGTGTTGCTAAGGAAAGGGAGGGCAGGGGTCCGTGCCCAGCAGGGACCCCCATTGCGGTGATTGTTTACCTGTTTTTTCCAGTGTGAAGATGGGTCGGTGCCAAGCTGATATTCATCACTGCACCTCCTGCAGGCACTAGAAGGTCACTGCGAGCCTGGCTCCTGCTCGCTCCCTTGTGGTCAGCTGGTGGGATTACAGGCTGAGCCCTGGGGGCAGATGATGTCTCCATGGGCCCTCAGAATAGAAGAATAGGAGGGCCTAAAGAATGGGGAGCAGGTGCATGGACAATGGAAGTTTTTTTAAAAAACTTTGTGAAATGCAGATATGTTTACTAATTCGCCAATTTCCTACAAAACTTTTAAAAAATGTATATAATCCATGTGGAACGGGGTAGAGTCGTGTGGCGGTTATGTTGCTGGACTAGTAATCCAGAGGCCTGGACGAATAATGCAGTAGGAATCACACCATGGCAGTTTGAGAATTTGAATTCAGTTTTTAAAAAAAAAAAATCTGGAAATAAAAGGTTGGTATCAGTAAAAGTGACCATGAAGCTGTCAGATTGTCATTAAAAAAAAATGGGTTAGGGTTGCTAGGAAGCAGTGGACAGAAAGGTAGAAGTTGAAGAGGCATTTCAGTTAAATGGCTGAGAAATAAGCTTTTGCCCGTCACAGCCACATACAATAATGTGACAACTTAAAGACGCTTCTGCTTTGAACGTTGTAACTGAGCATCGGATTGAACAGAAAACCCTTGTTGCTATATTTTGGCTTAATAGTTGTATCATGCATCCTGAAGTGACTTTGTACGGTAATGGAATAAACATTTCACTAGATCATGGCTCAGGCTATAAACAGCCAAATAGATTTATTAAGCAATAAATGGATAAGTGAACTGATGCACTGTAGATTTACAGTGGTTACCATCTTAACGATCCATCTTCCGAACATAGAAAATAACAGTCGCTTCTTATCATAGTAGATACAGCACAGGAGGAGGCCATTCGGCCCATCGTGCCTGTGCTGGCTCTTTGAAAGAGCTATCCAATTGGTCCCGTTCCCCTGCTCTTTCCCCATAGCCCTGTAAATTTTTTCCCCGACAAGTTTTTTTTTATTCGTTCATGGGATGTGGGCGTCGCTGGCGAGGCCGGCATTTATTGCCCATCCCTAATTGCCCTTGAGAAGTATTCATCTAATTCCCTTTTGAAAGTTACTATTGAATCTACTTCCACCGCCCTATCAGGTACTACATTCCAGATCATAACAACTCACTGCGTAAAAAATGTCTCCTTATGTCACCTCCGGTTCTTTTGCCAATCACCTTAAATCTGTGTCCTCTGGTTACTGACCCTTCTGCCACTGGAAACAGTTTCTCCTTATTTACTCTATCAAAACCGTTCATGATTTTGAATACCCCTTAAACTTCTCTGATCTAAGGAGAACAACCCCGGCTTCTCCACTCTCTCCATATAACTGAAGTCCCTCATCCCTGGTACCATTCGAGTAAATCTCTTCTGTCCTAAACCGCAATGTAAACAGGACCAAATACAAGGTCCAGTCCTTTTTATTTCAATACTGCCATAGGATCCTTTACATCCACCTGAGCGGGCAGATGGGGCCTTGGTTTAATGTCTCATCCATAGGATGGCACCTCAGACAGTGCAGCACTCCCTCAGTACTGCATTGGAGTATCAGTCTAGATTTTGTGCTCACATCTCTGAATGTCAGCCATGGCTCAGTTGGTAGCACTCTCACCTCTTAGTCAGAGGGGTATGGGTTCAAGTTTCACTCCAGAGACTTGAGTACTGATACTTCAGTACAAGTAGTGAGGGAATGCTGCACTGTCGGAGGTACCATCTTGCAGATGAGATGTTAAACCGAGGCCCCGTCTGCCTTCTCAGGTGGATGTTGAAAGATCCCATGGCACTATTTGAAGAAGAGCAGGGGAGTTCTCCCTGGACCTGGTCAATATTTATCCCTCAATCAACATCACTAATAATAGATGATCTGGTCATTTATTTCATTGCTGTTTGTGGGAGCTTGCTGTGCACAGATTGGTTGCTACATTACAACAGTGACTACACTTCAAAAGTACTTCATTGGCTGTTGGGACGTTGTGAAAGGCGCTATAGAAATGAAAGTTCTATCTTTCTTTCAAATCCTCAGATGGGTATCTTTCTTTTTGTTTTGATGTTTTCACTAGATGTAGATCAAAGCTACAGTCAAAATGACATGTCCGAGTGTGTGCTTCCGTACCAATGGGTAACGTGGGGAGGCAGCTAAAGTGCTTGCTGTCTGTCAGCTGTCATTTTGAGTACACTTGCTCGGACAAGGCACAGTGAATGATGCTATCGGAACAGGAGTGGGATCAGAGCTCTGAACAATGAATACATGCCTCCTTCGAATTGCTTCTGTAACAGAATATACAAGGTCCATTCTTTAAACTACCTGCAGCCTGGTGTAATCAGCACGAGGTATAGGAGAGTAGCAGAGAGAAATGCCAGGAGTCTTGCTGCTGAAAATCATTGCTTTCTGCATATCATGAGTGAGACTGAGATGAGAAGAAATTGTTTTTCTAGTGGATCAGTGGGTATGGAGAACAGACTTGTCAGCAAAACTAATTCACGTCGTGCTGATTAACTCCCTTGAAAAGAAAAGGGCTGGAATGGAATTGAAGGTTTCAGGGATAAATGTGGACCGGGATGGTCAAATTAATCATACAGCATAACCACTGCTGGGCTCCTTGGCTTTGGGGGAAGGACAAGAACACTGTCCAAGGATTGCAGCCAGCTAGGGTTGAATATCGGAGATGTGATTGTCTTTTGGTTCTGGATGTGTAACTACAAGTCTTTCCCCTTGGGAGATGAAGAGGGCGGGGTGGAGTCAGTGATTGGTGACAGTGTTCACGGTCTATGGAAGAATTGGCCTTGTTCCATATACTTGGTGACATAAGCACAGTGTGCAATCTGAGAGAAGTATAAGAATGTCTGACATTTGACCCTCATGGTGGCTGTGGACATAGGTGGTAAATTCAAAGGTGTCAGCCGTGGCTCAGTGGTAGCACACTCACCTCTAAGTCTGAAGGTTAAGGGTTCAAGCCCCACTCAAGAGAGTTGAGATCGTAATCTAGGCTGACACTTCAGTGTAGTACTGAGGGAGTGCAGTACTGTCTGCGATGCCGTCTTTTGGATGAGACGTTAAACTGAGACTCCATCTGTCCTTGAGTGGGCATGAAAGATCTCGTGGCACTGTTCAAAGAAGAGCATGGGAGATCTCCTGGTGGCCTGGAAACATTTATCTTTCAACCACCATCGCTAAAACAGCTTATCTGGTCACTTTGCTGTTTGGGGGAGCTTGCTGTGCGCAAATTGGCTGCAGCATTTGCCTACATTACAACAGTGACGACACTTCAAAAGTACTTCATTGGCTGTGAAGCTTTGGGATGTCCTGAGGTCATGAAAGGCGCTATAGAAATGCAAGCTCTTTCTTCTTTAAATTGTACAAGGGGAGTAATAGGCAAACCAAAGGTTTCCAGTAGACTGACCCATGCTCCAACAGCCCTAGTTCAGTAAGCGATGGTTAACTCTGTGGATGTACGTGACAGTATTTAACACAATAATACTGTCTGGAAGAGGGCTCTTTCGACAACAGGCATGAGAAGCATCGAGGCCTTTTTGGACTCTCTGCAGCAGACGGTATTGAGGTGAAGCTGCAGGGCTCTTGTTTGGAAACATACCGTAAGCACCAGCAAATCTTGTGGTTCTGTTTCAATGTTAATATTATGGAGTTGACAAATGTAAAGAATCTTACAACACCAGGATATAGTCCAACAATTTTATTTGAAAATCACAAGCTTTCGGAGGCTTTCTCCTTCGTCAGGTGAATGTGGGAATCCTTGAACATTTCGCATTTATATTCAGAGAACAATACCTGGTGATTACAGATAATCTTTCCAACTGCCCGTTGTCAAGGCAATCAAAGTGTTCAGACAGAGAGATGTTACCTACAGGACCACCGAATATACAAACGGCCAGAACACAAGACAGAGAGAGAGAGAGAGGGAGAAACATCCGAAAGGAAGAGAAAGACAGACAATGACCCGTTGTATTAAAAACAGATAACTTTTATTCGCTGGTGGGGTTACGTGTAGCGTGACATGAACCCAAGATCCCGGTTGAGGCCATCCTCATGGGTGCGGAACTTGGCTATTAATTTCTGCTCGACGATTTTGCGTTGTCGTGTGTCTTGAAGGCCGCCTTGGAGAACGCTTACCCGAAGATCGGTGGCTGAATGTCCTTGACTGCTGAAGTGTTCCCCGACAGGGAGGGAACCCTCCTGTCTGGCGATTGTTGCGCGGTGTCCGTTCATCGCAGTGTCTGCATGGTCTCGCCAATGTACCATGCATCCTTTCCTGCAACGCATGAGATAGACAACGTTGGCCGAGTCACAGGAGTGTGAACCATGTACCTGGTGGGTGGTGTCCTCTCGTGTGATGGTGGTATCTGTGTCGATGATCTGGCATGTCTTGCAGAGGTTGCATGGAGGTCTGACAACTGGCCATAGCTTTCTGAAGTTACATGTTGTTGACGTAGGGTGGGTATAGGGTTTGTAGAACACTTAAGTAACCAGTGGTGACAAATAAGACCAAGCTTTGAACTGACAGTTAAGCAATGAATTAAGTTATTCTATTTTTCAAGCTCAGCAGCCTAGACCTGTGTATTGCTTTTTGTCACCCTCCTCAATGAAACCAATATTCTGAAAAGATCTGAATTTCAGACGCTCGTGATGTATAGCATAGTGTAGGTGTTACTCCTAATGTAATGGAAAACTGTTCTAATTGAAAAGGGTCTCAGTGTTGCTGCACAGTTCTGGAGAGTGCATTTTTACCTCTGGTTTATAGGATTTATAATGGAAAAGTTCTGCTTCCATTAGAATCCTATAAACCAGGGATTTAAAAAAAAGAGGCAAGTAGGAAATTTTTTTGCCGCACATTTTGGTGCAATGGTTGTCCAACTTTTTGAAGCTAGGTGCCACCAAAACAGTCTCATAGCATCTCGTGTCTTACTAGCAATGGATGTTAGTGATGGTGAATCAAGCAAACAGTTGTCATGTGGCAAAATGCAGAAGGTCTCGGAAGTCTTTTTTTATTACTTACTCCAATATGAATACACTGGCATGTTCTCTATATATTAGTTAACCTCAAAACTAGTTTGGTCAACCAGATGTCTGACGTTTGTGGAAAGCTGTCACCATGTTTGACTCTCCAACTCAAGATACTGAGGGATTCACAGGAGTGAAGTTCTGTTTGTCAGATATGGAGAGCATACTCTCTCCCTGTATGGATATGTCGCATTTATTTAAGTGCAGAGTGTCTAGGCACAAGTTGTCAAAAGCCAAGGCTTAGGGACCCCTAGGTTTGCACTGGGATACTACTGGAGCTTAACCTTCTACAACCATCTGGCCTACCAGTATGGAGCACTGGGAGGCTCCCTGCTGCCTAGTCTACCGTTTGGGCCATTGGCTTTCAGGGTGATCTGGAGCCTAGCCCCCAGTGATAGATCTACTCCTTCAAGTTCCTCAAAAGAGTCAGGCTCTCTGGCCAATCACCAGTGGTGCCCTGGAGTTAATTATGGACTTGCTGGCCAATCACCAGTGGCGCCCTGGAGTTAATTTTGACTGTCTGGTTCAGGTAATGAATTACCAAATCTGCTATAGATGTTAATTTCAATCTTCCAACATCATCTTGGAACCATGTTTATTCCAAAGAGACCCTACTTATCTCCTTCCCCCAACCCAGGAGCATTGTTATTCATCTTATTGGTCATTAGATAACTCAAACCTGTGGGTTTCAGCCCTTGCTAAATTAGCTGCAGAAACCATCCAACTCCTTACGAGCAGCATGATAAGCAGCACAACTCACCATAAAAGGTGTGAGTGTGTGTATATAGCCACCATCCTTCTTGACCACAACATGGACACACATCCTACCCACTCAGCAGATGTTCCATCAGTCATTTGTCCTCTGTCAATCGTGAGTGGGTATTGAGCCCTGAACATACAAACTCATACCCAGCCCTTAGGTAATGGCTTCCGATTAGTAACACTGTCTCTCTCTGAGGCAGGCTGAGCATGTTGACCAGTACAACATTCAGATGAACACACACACACCACTAGCATATGTGTTTAAATAGAAGCTTTTAATCCTTGTTGCAACTCATTGTAATAAATCTGACCCTGACACCCTATGAGTGGTGACGAGATTCTTTATTGAGGTGATCAAACCAAACAAAAATTAAGAGAATTACAATACTCGAGCTCTTCTCTTCTCTGTACCTTTATCCCCACCCCTGACCTCTTACACCCACCTGTATTTATAATCAGTACAAGCCCGGCCCATGCACCTGGAGCCTCGAAATGTGAAACTGTTTTTCCAACATAACAAGGTCAGGGAAGATAAGGCTAATTGGTTATTGTCAGCTTGATGAGTTTAGACTGGAGGGAGATGAGGCTGATCAGTCATGAGCAGCTTAACTCAACAGGCTAAATTCTTTAAGTGACGGGTATTGTCCTTAGCTACAGTGACTTAAGATAAGGCTGGTTCACCATGAGCAGCTTATCTCAATAAAGCATTCTTACTAAATTATTTTAAAGATATTACCTAGGATTACAGTAGCTAAGCTAAGCACAGGTTATTTCAGCATTTTAGTTTTAACTGTTTCATTGCCAGGCAGAGTAATTAAAATTAAATTTACACCATATCTTCATGGGCTCTTGCTCAAATCTTCCTTGACCTGACCTTACATAATGTCTGAATAGAAGAGTAACAGAAATATGTTTTCACTTAACACCAAAGCCCTGCTTAAAGGCTGATTATGAATGCCACAAGCTGTGGTTAATATTTATATACAGGGTCAGCTGGGCTTAGTTTGTCAGAAGATTGTATGTTTAATCCCCACTATGGATTAGAGCATATAATCTAGGTTAACACTTCAGTGCAGTACTGAGGAAGTGCTACATTGTTAGTGGTGCCATCTTTCAGATGAGATGTTAAACCCAAGGCCCTGTCCACCGGTCCAGGTGGATGCTAAAGATCCTATGCCACTATTTTTGAAGAAGAGTAGAAAGTTCTCCTGGTGTCCTGGCCAATACTCCCTCATCCCCCATCCCCCTCATCCCCCATCCCCCTCATCCCCCATCCCCCTCATCCCCCATCCCCCATCCCCCTCATCCCCCATCCCCCATCCCCCTCATCCCCCATCCCCCTCATCCCCCATCCCCCTCATCCCCCTCATCCCCCATCCCCCTCTTCAATCAACACTACCAAAATCAACTGGTCATTTGTTCATTTGCTGCTTTTGAGACCTTGTCCGCAAATTGCTGCATTTGCCTATAGAACAACAGACTGCATCTCTGGAGTGATCCATTGGTTGTAAAACACTTTGGGATATCCTGAGGACACAATAAGGTGCTTTTATAGATGTCAGTTCTTTCTTGCAATATCAACATTTTACATACCCACTTCCTGACATCGCATTTGAGACGTCTGTCATGCTGTCAAATGCAAAATCTCTCTGTCGCACTTCAAAAGAAAATATAAAACATCAAAGGAATTCCCCAGGAGTACACAGTGCTAGAGCTAGAATGTCTACAGCTTCTTAATTGACATCTACATGAATTTGCTCAGTGTTTACTTAACAGAAAACGAGAGCCTTAAATGGACACACATCTAGAAGTTACAAGGTTATAATATACCTGACACTTCCCTGACTTACCTGGGAGATATGTGAAATATAGATATAGTATCCGAGCGTAAGTGTGTGGTTGAAATTCCAGCAAACAAAGGCCAGGATTTTCCACCTCTGCGCTCCCCAGTCCGCCTTTATCTGCCATTCATGGGTGGTCAATTATGGACTGGCCAGCACTATTTTTTTCTTCACCTTCTGTTCACTGTTTCCTGTCATGAAAGTGTAAACAGTCCCCAGCTCCTTAAAGTGCACTATGCTGTCTATTTAATTCTTATTACGTTTTATTTTTAGTGCTGTCATTGGTCGCCTCGGCACTCAGTTCCCGTGCAGCCTTTCACTCGATTCAAAATGTTTGCCCTCCATAAATTAAAGTTAGGCATCAGCATTAACTGCTAGGCAGTAATGAGCGAGAGGAGGAGGAGGATTATCAAAACTCACAATGCACAAATAAGAAGAGGCTCTGCAAAGACATTCCACGTTATTTACATGATTTCTGAATTATTAATTAGTGTGCCTCATGTCTTTTTTTATCGTCACACACCTCAACAGGCCTCACTCCCACATTTTGAGATCCATTGCCTTAGTGAATCAGTCACTCAGGAACAAACTGATCAAAAAACCAAAGGAGACACTGAATAAAAATATGTACTTCCTGCAACCTGGAACACACTCACTGAACCTCTTCATCTCAATACCTCTCTTCACGCAATAGCCTCTTGAAATTTTGTCTCTTGATCTGTGCCAACAACCACCCCTCTTTTCCCGCTTCCTGTTACGGTGTTCGTTGCTGCTTCAGTAAAACTCCTCGGAGAGTTTTGTTGTGTGAAAGGCATTACATGAGTGTGCTGTTATAGGAGGATCCCAGGTTTTTGCCGCAGTCTGTGCTCTGTTAGCTGAGCTCAGTGAGGGAGGAGGGGGTAGGGTAAGAAGCTGGAAATTGGCCTCCATGCTTGTGAGTTAAGGAGGTTCACTTCTGATCACTATCCAGTGACCTCTGCTATATTGAGTTACATTGAGCCTACAGCACAGAAACAGGCCCAACTGGTCTATGCCGGCATTTATGCTCCACATGAGACACCTCCCTCCCAACTTCATCTCACCCTATCAGGATATCCTTCTATTCCTTTCTCCCTTATGTGCTTATCTAACTTCCCCTTAAATGCATCTATGCTATTTGCCTCAACTGCTCCTTGTGGTAGCGAGTTCCACATTCTTACCACTCTTTGCGTAAAGAAATTTCTCCTGAATTCCCTATTGGATTTATTAGTGACTATCTTATATTTATGACCTCTAGTTTTGAAATTCCTACCATAAGTGGAAACATCTTCTCTATGTCTTTGATAGGGATATCAAACCCTTTCATAATCTTGAAGACCTCTATGAGGTCACCCCTCAGCCTTCTCTTTTCTACAGAAAAGAGCCCCAGCCTGTTTAGTCTTTCCTGATAAGTATTTCCTTTCAGTTCTGGTATCATCCTTGTGAATCTTCTTTGCATCTTCTCCAATACCTCTATATCCTTTTTATAATATGGAGACCAGAACTGTTCATAATACTTCAAGAGTGGTCTAACCAAGGTTCTATACAAGTTTGACATAATTTCTCTGCTTTTCAATTCTATCCCGCTAGAAATGAACCCCAGTGCTTGTTTTGCCTTTTTTATGGCCTTATTAACCTGCATCGCTACTTTAGTGATTTTTATATCTGTAAGCCCAGATCGCTTTTCTCCTGTATCCCATTTAGACTCTTGTAAGTGTATGGCTGTGGGATGAGGACCTGATTGGGCTAGCTGTGATATCGCCTGTGGTTGAGTGACACTCACATGGCCACTTTGGTAGGGTACTGAATCGTGCCTATGAAGCTGTACTCCATCAAGGAAGCAATATTTTGAGGAGGAGATGAAAGAGGAGAGAAAATGAACAAATAAAATGGGAAAAGTATGCTTCCTGGGTTACAAAGAACTGGTTCTGAAATATGCTGCTGTCTCCTGGTGAAAATTAAGATTGGGCTGGCTGCAGTTATTATTGTGTTGAGCATTAATATCAAATAATTGTGTAATGTTTGATGGTTGTATCAGAAATTGTACAAATGGCAATGAATGGCTTTAGTACTAAGAAACTTGGACTAATGACCAAGGGTGTGCAGGATAGCACCAGTGCTGAAAAGAGTAGGAGAGGCATATGTAGTAGTGACACCAAGAGTAATGTAGTCCTTTTGGAGTCCTGCTCAAACTATATAGTGTTTTGGTCAGACCATGCCTTGAGCACTGTACCCTGTCTAGTTACCAAGGGAGACATTCCAGCCCTGGAGATGGTTCAGAGAGGAGCCGAGACTGAACCCTGGTGTTTGAGTTATGAGGAAAGATTGGTGAAACTTGGCTTTTTCCACATTGAAAAGAGGCAACTGAAAAGGAACCTCACACAGGTGCACAAAATATTAAATGGTATCAAAAAGGTGTATCTGGCACACGACTTGAAACAAGGTCAAAAAGCAGAGGTTCAAACTAGTAAAAGGCAAGATTAAGACCAACTTCCGAAGTCGTTTGCCACAAAATTGGTGGACTTCTGGGTAGGGTTGTGGAGCCAAAACCCTGAAATCATTGTGACAAGATGGGAGGGGAATGGCGTGGACTATAGGGTCTTTCAGCCTGGATAAGCTGAGATGGATCGAATAGCCTTCCTCATCTCTCTCTATCCCACAATCTCATAAATGCGGTGGTCGGCCCATTGGAATTCTTTACCACGAGAGTGAACAGGCAACGGTTTGCAGTTGAAAAGGATTATTCTATGGCAATTTCATTGTGCTGAGTATGCGTTTGTCTGTTCTGTATTGGATCATTTGCAAGATTATCTTTATCTGCAAGTTCTTGAGCAAAACTACATCTATTTTTGTTCCCTCACCTCAGATGGCAATATTTTCCGCCAAATATTAATTTTAAGGGCATTTAGAAAATCATAATATGATTAGGCAGAGTCAACACGGTTTTATGAAAGGGAAATCATGTTTGACAAATCTATTAAAGTTTTTTGAGGGTGTAACTAGCAGGGTAGATAAAGGGGAACCAGTGGATGTAGTATATTTGGATTTTCAAAAGGCATTCGATAAGGTGCCACAAAAGAGGTTGTTACACAAGGTAAGGGCTCATGGGATTGGGGGTAATACATTAGCATGGATAGAGGATTGGTTAATGGACAGAAAACAGAGAGTAGGAAAAATAGAAAAACGGAATATTATTTAAATGGTGAAAGACTATTAAATGTTGGTGTTCAGAGGGATTTACGTGTCCTTGTACATGAAACACAAAGTTAACATGCAGGTACAGCAAGCAATTAGGAAGGCAAATGATATGTTGCCCTTTATTGCAAGGGGGTTAGAGTGTAAGAATAAGGAGATCTTGCTGCAATCATATAGGGCTTTGGTGAGACCACACCTGGAGTACTGTGTGCAATTTTAGACTCCTTACATAAGGAAGGATATACTTACCTTCGAGGGAGTGCAATGAAGGTTCACTAGATTGATTCCTGGGATGAGAGAGTTGTCCTATGAGGAGACATTGAATAGAATGGGCCTATACGCTCTGTAGTTTAGAAGAATGACCTCATTGAAACATATAAGATTCTAAGAGGGCTTGACAGGGCTGATGCTGAGAGGATGTTTCCCCTGACTGGAGAGTCTAGAACCAGGGGACATAGTCTCATGATAAGGGGTCGGACATTTAGGACTGAGATGAGGAGGAATTTCTTCACTCAGAGGGTCATGAATCATTGGAATTCTCTACCCCAGAGGGCTGTGGATGCTCAGTCGTTGAATATATTCAAGGCTGCGATCGCTAGATTTTTGGACTCAAAGGGAATCAAGGGATATGGGGATCGGGCGGGAAAGTGGAGTTGAGGTCAAAGATCAGCCATGATCTTATTGAATAGTGTAGCAGGCTCGAGGGGCCTACTCCTGCTCCTATTTCTTATGTTCTTAAATGCCAGTGGACTGAATCGCTCTGCATGATATTAGTGTATGAAAGCTTAACGTGTTGGTGTAAAATTCCTTTTCTGTTTAATGTGGTGAAATCGTGCTGTGCAATATGAGTGTACGAATGGGTTAATGTCTCCCTCGTTAAAATAGCAGACAAAGCAATTATGTTGTGAACCTGTTAAGTTTTCATATGCTAACATCGCACTGAACCATTTCACTGCACTAGTGTTTAACATTGTTATGTCAAGAGTCTGTATTTGGCAGGAAACGCTGACATCTTGAGGCATACGGTGGAGAAAATACACAGCAATTTTTTATATCACAATCCCTCTTGTCTGTTCCAATCATTTGAAGAGATGGTGATGGTTGCATAGATTGGAATAGATTTTCTTTAATGAAGTATGAGACAAGTCATTTGTGATGATGTGAAACAGCATTTCATAGCATTTAATGTATAGGTATTGGTCGTGTGAGTCTGCTGCTCCTGCTGGTTTAAAGAGGAATTAATGCTTCAAGTTGGCAGACAGCAGAAATATGGGCATTAACGAGGAGCATGGACGTCATTAGTAAAATGGCGATGACTTTGTGACGAGGACTGTGTGTCCCCCTTGGTGTGTTCGAAAAACTGGTCACAGGAAAGAGGCCAGCGTTTGACAACTTTGTGTATAGGAAGGGGTCATCGCTGCACAGGAAGGGGTCATCTCTGCACAGGAAGGGCTTGTCTCTGTGGTACCAACCCAGGCTGTTCCTGGAACTGAATCGAGTTGGGAAAGTCCCCAAAGAGATAACCATGATCTTTATCCGTCTTTACTTCATTACAAGAAACAAATGTTTGTCTGTAATTTCTCTCCCCGTCCCTGTGCTATCCTTTTAGGATGAGAGGACAGTACAGCGTGGCACACAGGTAACCCAGAAAGTATATAACAAGAAACTGCTTCCATTTGCCTACAAAACAACATTGACTACACTTCAAAAATGATTGGCTGTAAAGCGCTTTGGGATGTTCTGAGGACGTGAAAGGCGCTATATAAATGCAAGTTCTTTCTTTCTTCATTGTTTTAATGTGAGGAATTTGGGTTTTCGGCAGCTCAAACTACCTCATATGATACTTGCATGTGAATTGCAATGGAATGAAGTTGAGAGCAGGACCACAGTTGGTTTTAATCCAGTTTGTGCACCTCGCTCAGTGCCACTGTGCAGTTTGCTTTCAAGCAGCAATTAATCAATACTTGTCCCAAACTAATCATTTGTGAATAAGCAATTAACGACTCATATAAGACGGAACGTGCTAGTCCCTGAAAAATTGAAGTGGACAGTTTTGATCAATATTAATTTGCAGCTTAGAATCATAATTAGGTTATTTTCGTTGTGTTTTCTCTCTCCTTTGCTTCTTGTTTCCCCTGTTTTAGATTGGGTGGCAATAGCCGAATGCTACTGAATGTTCTTCAAGCACTCTTCTGGGATGGTGCTTCCATAAAATACTCTGCGGCCTATCCAAAATAAATAGTTATTTTACGGATTATTCTCCAGTTCGGGTCCACCGTACAGTAGAAGTCTCATCATGCCCATCCCCCCCAACTCCCTCGATCACACAAAGCTATAGGTAATCTGATGAACACTGTTGTGCTTGTCGTACATGTGTAACAAGAGCTCTAAACTTGGGCGAGCAGGTGGAGAGACAACCCCCAGTGCTTCTAGCCTTCCTGGACCGTTATATTGCAGCTTTCACCAGGCTTGGGAGTGGACCCACCAGGAGGCCCTCTGATCTGCTTGCTCGGGGTGGTCAAGGATGAGTGTCATTGGGGTAGGGGAGGGGGTGAGGTGTAACCATAGATTGATGAGCAGCCCCTTCAAATAACAGACAAAGTGACTGCACCTTCAGGCACTACATGAATATATGCAGCATTGTTCCATTCTGGCCACAGGATGGTCACACAGCCAGGACATTGGTTCAGGACTATTCCCTTCCCCGGCTTAAGCCAAAAACATGCACAATCTCGGTGTTCTATTTGACCCTAGGATTATCTTCAAATCCTACGTCCCATCCATCAATTAGACTGCCTATATCCACCATTGGCTGCACTCATCCCTACCTTCTCCCACTGCAGCTCTCCACATTTTTGTCATCTCTAGGCTCGACGTCTGCAGCATTCTCCTTGCTGATCGCCATAAGTACATCCTACACACATGCCAACTCATCCAATTCTCCGGCCGCACTGTATTGGGTCCCACTTACTCGTCACCTCCACTGGCTCCCTGTTCCCCAACAGATTGAAGACAAGGATTTTAAGTGTCACCGTGCCCTTCACCACCCTACCTCTGTAACCTCCTCATGTCTCTACATATCTCTTCACTTTCCCAACCTTAGTCTACGACGTTCTCCCCATTCTCTCCACCATTACTGGCACAGCCTTCAAGCTATTGTGGCCCTGCAGCATTGACATCTTTCCCTAACTCCCTCTAATGCTCCCCACCATCAAAAATCTCCTTAAAAATCTCCATCTTTGACCATACGTTCAGTCACCTCCCGTAACTCCTGCTTGGCGTGTATTCCACCCCTGCTTTGTGAAGCAACTTGGGGCATTTCACTAAAAGAAAGATTTGTAACACTTGCATTTAGATAGCACCTTTCACAACCTCAGGACATCCCAAAGCGTTTTACAACCAATGGAGTACTTTTGAAGTATAATCACAGTTGTAATGTAGGAAATATGGCAGCCAATTTGCAAGGTCTCACAAACAGAGATAATAACCAGATCATCTGTTTTTTTAGTGATGATGGTTGGGGATAAATATTGACCAGGACACCGGGGAAAACTCCCCCGCTCTTCCTCGAAATTGTGCAATGGGATCTTTCACGTTCACCTGAGAGGGCAGACGGGGCCTCAGTTTAACATCTCATGCAAAAAGACGGCATCTCCTACAGTGCTGCACTCCCTCAGTACTGCACCGGAGTGTCAGCCTCGGTTATGGGCTCAAGTCTCTGGAGCGGGACAGGAACTCACAACCTTCTGACTCAGAGGCAAGAGTGCTACTACCGAGCCACAGCTGACGCCTCAGTGAAAGATGCTATAGAAGTGCAAGTTGTTATTGCTCTGTGTCCAGACATTCACGAAATGAGTGAGAGTGGGCTGGCTTGACTTGCTGTCTGGTTTTAAAATCCCCCCTCCCTGGGTAAATGCTTTGCCCGCCCTCAGTACCTCCGCCTAGCTGAGATGGGATAAGAATGACCCAGTGTCTCATTTTTCCAAGACACAGTGTGCTGCTACTCCAGTACACTGTGTCACTATGCCATGTTGAAAGCCCCTCTGAATTCTTAACACACTTAATCCCACAGTCCTTTTTTTGGGTATAAAAACCATTTGGTGAATGGCTGGGCCTTCAATGAGCAACTCTTTTGAAGCAGTTTCAAACAAACTCTAAGCAGCACTGTTTAGCTGAAAACAATGCAGTGTAATGCTATTTTTTGGCTCCTTTTTTATGCAATCCAATAGTGCTTTACACGTTTTCTCCCTCTGCCGATTCATTCACAAGCAATCAAGCATCCTCCTTGTGATGAGCTGGCCTTGGAATGTTCCCACAGCTGTCCATTCTATGAATGACTCTGTACATTCCTGAAGGGAATAGAAAGAAAGAACTTGCATTTATATAGCGCCTTTCACGACCTCAGACCGTCCTAAAGCGCTTTACAGCCAATGAAGTACTTCTGAAGTGTAGTCACTGTTGTAATGTAGGAAACGTGGCAGCCAATTTGTGCATAGCAAGGTCCCACAAACAGCAATGTGACAATGACCAGATCATCTGTTTTTAGTGATGTTGGTCGAGGGATAAATATTGAATAATGCTATGGGATCTTTTACATCCACCGGAAAGGGCAGATGGGGCCTCGGTTTAACGTCTCATCCGTAAGACAACACCTCCGACAGTGCAGCAGGCCCTCAGTACTGCAGTTTAGTGCTGAGAGTGTGCTACCACTGAGCCACGGCTGACACCTTGCTGTTCAAGGGAGAAAAGTTGGACAATGCCAAGCTACCTCTTTCCCTCCCAGTAGACCTTGAGGCAGAATGGCCTGCTCCCATGCGGCAGTCCCCTCCTCTTGACCTCGCTGAGAATTGGCCAATCATATTTAACTGCATTGGGCGCGTTCAAATCGCAGCTTGCTCTGAGGTTTGAACTGACCAAATAGCGGGCAACCCAAGTAACGGTGCTATTCTTGCTACTAGACCAGCTCGACGGTTTACAGCTCTACAATAGGTGGAGCAGGGCTGGGGAAGGGTTTTGACTGCACAGGTGCTATGTCTGTCCAAGCAGCTGTAAATAACTTGGCAACATTCAATCTAGCTGTAAGTGAACAGTTCATTTGGCTGAACTACACGGCGTTTAAATCACAAGGAGTTACAATTTACATTCCTGTTCTCGGTCTCCAGTTCATTATTCAGTCATGACTTGCAAATTTATTCTGAATCCCTTGCAGTTTGAAAGGTAGTTGTGAGGTACTGTCGAAAGCTTTAACCCTCAAAGAGTCAACTAGCCTCTTGGGGAAAATTATGAGGAGAGGGAAGGCTAAGCATCAACACTTAGGCTGGCCATCCAATGTCTCTTGCTCATAATTACCTTTCCTTCCATTTTCATATATTTTTTTTACTATTGTCATGGTCAGTTTTGGCGTGTTGTTTGATGATTACATGATGACATTGTCCAAACTCATTTCAGGACCCAAGCTGAAAGTGATGAGACAAGAGTGATTGAAGCTGTCACTGGGCACTTTAAAGGTGAAATTGATCCTTTAGCCACCACTTCCCACCTTGGGATAAAAATCCAACATTTTTCTTCAAACTATAGCATAATTCCCCCTCAAAAAAAAAGTTATGTAGTCTTGCATCTGCATGCACTTCCTGTCAATTAACACTCAATTATTTCCTCCTGTTGTGCCTTTTTCTGTCACAATTAAACTTACCTATTCATTTTGATGGTATTAGACAGGAACTTTCAGAAGTTGATTGGGAGAGTCTGTTGGCAGGCAAAGGGACGTCCGTCTGGTAAGTGGGAGGCTTTCAAAAGTGTGTTAACCAGGGTTCAGGGTAAGCACATTCCTTATAAAGTGAAGGGCAAGGCTGGTAGAAGTAGGGAACCTTGGATGACTCGGGAGATTGAGGCCCTAGTCAAAAAGAAGAAGGAGGCATATGACATGCATAGGCAGCTGGGATCAAGTGGATCCCTTGAAGAGTATAGAGATTGCCGGAGTAGAGTTAAGAGAGAAGTCTGGAGAGCAAAAAGGGGACATGAGATTGCTTTGGCAGATAAGGCAAAGGAGAATCCAAAGAGCTTCTACAAATACATAAAGGGCAAAAGAGTAACTAGGGAGAGAGTAGGGCCTTTTAAGGATCAACAAGGTCATCTATGTGCGGAACCACAAGAGATGGGTGAGATCCTGAATGAATATTTCACATCGGTATTTACGGTTGAGAAAGGCATGGATGTTAGGGAACTTGGGGAAATAAATAGTGATGTCTTGAGGAGTGTACATATTACAGAGAGGGAGGTGCTGGAAGTCTTAACGCGCATCAAGGTAGATAAATCTCCGGGACCTGATGAAATGTATCCCAGGACGTTATGGGAGGTTAGGGAGGAAATTGCGGGTCCCCTAGCAGAGATATTTGAATCATCCACCGCTACAGGTGAGGTGCCTGAAGATTGGAGGGTAGCAAATGTTGTGCCTTTGTTTAAGAAGGGTGGCAGGGAAAAGCCTGGGAACTACAGACCGGTGAGCCTGACATCTGTAGTGGGTAAGTTGTTAGAGGGTATTCTGAGGGACAGGATCTGCAGGCATTTGGAGAGGCAGGGACTAATTATGAACAGTCAGCATGGTTTTGTGAGAGGAAAATTATGTCTCACGAATTTGATTGAGTTTTTTGAAGGGGTAACCAAGAAGATAGATGAGGGCTGTGCAGTAGACGTGGTCTACATGGACTTCAGCAAAGCCTTTGACAAGGTACCGCATGGTAGGTTGTTACATAAGGTTAAATCTCAT
Source organism: Heptranchias perlo (assembly GCF_035084215.1). Classification (NCBI taxonomy): domain Eukaryota; kingdom Metazoa; phylum Chordata; class Chondrichthyes; order Hexanchiformes; family Hexanchidae; genus Heptranchias; species Heptranchias perlo. The sequence goes on from NC_090341.1 coordinate 49,989,686, forward strand.
GGGATCCAAGGTGAGGTAGCCAATTGGATACAAAATTGGCTTGACGACAGAAGACAGAGGGTGGTTGTAGAGGGTTGTTTTTCAAACTGGATGCCTGTGTCCAGCGGTGTGCCTCAGGGATCGGTGCTGGGTCCGCTGTTATTTGTTATTTATATTAATGATTTGGATGAGAATTTAGGAGGCATGGTTAGTAAGTTTGCAGATGACACCAAGATTGGTGGCATTGTGGACAGTGAAGAAGAAGGTTATCTAGGATTGCAACGGGATCTTGATAAATTGGGCCAGTGGGCCGATGAATGGCAGATGGAATTTAATTTAGATAAATGTGAGGTGATGCATTTTGGTAGATCGAATCGGGCCAGGACCTACTCCGTTAATGGTAGGGCGTTGGGGAGAGTTACAGAACAAAGAGATCTAGGAGTACAGGTTCATAGCTCCTTGAAAGTGGAGTCACAGGTGGATAGGGTGGTGAAGAAGGCATTCAGCATGCTTGGTTTCATTGGTCAGAACATTGAATGCAGGGCATTGGTGAAGCCACACTTGGAATACTGTGTACAGTTCTGGTCACCCTATTATAGAAAGGATATTATTAAACTGGAAAGAGTGCAGAAAAGATTTACTAGGATGCTACCGGGACTTGATGGTTTGACTTATAGGGAGAGGTTAGACAGACTGGGACTTTTTTCCCTGGAGAGTAGGAGGTTAAGGGGTGATCTTATAGAAGTCTATAAAATAATGAGGGGCATAGATAAGGTAGATAGTCAAAATCTTTTCCCAAAGGTAGGGGAGTCTATAACGAGGGGGCATAGATTTAAGGTGAGAGGGGAGAGATACAAAAGGGTCCAGAGGGGCAATTTTTTCACTCAAAGGGTGGTGAGTGTCTGGAACGAGCTGCCAGAGGCAGTAGTAGAGGCGGGTACAATTTTGACTTTTAAAAAGCATTTGGACAGTTACATGGGTAAGATGGGTATAGAGGGATACGGGCCAAGTGCAGGAAATTGGGACTAGCTTAGTGGTATAAACTGGGCGACGTGGACATGTTGGGCCGAAGGGCCTGTTTCCATGTTGTAAACTTCTATGATTCTATGATTCTCTGATTTTGGTTTGACAGGGTAGATGTATGAAGATGTTTCCATGTGTGGGGGAGTCCAAAACTAGAGGTCATAAATATAAGGTAGTCACTAATAAATCCAATAGGGAATTCAGGAGAAACTTCTTTACCTAGAGAGTGGTTAGAATGTGGAACCTGCTACCACAAGGAGTATTTGAGGTGAACAGCATAGATGCATTTAAGGGGAAGCTGGATAAACAGATGAGGGAGAAAGGAGTAGAAGGATATGCTGATGCGGTTGGATGAATTAGGGTGGGAGGAATCTCGTGTGGAGCATAAACACTGGCATAGACTAGTTGGGTCGAATGGCCTGTGTCTGTGATGTAAGTTCTATGTAATTTTACTTAACTCTGAATCCTCCCGTCTTGGAGATACCACATTGCAGCCTTCTGCCTGCTCACGATCCACTTTTGCTGCTGTCAGCCCCCCTCCGCCCCAGCTCCATAACCAGGTTCTGCTCATAATCCCTGACCTCACCTCAAGCTCCCACTGCAGCTGTGACTCAACCTCACCACGATCCAAGGTGACCTCCACCTTCGCTTGTTCAAGCCCCTCCCCCAGGATCTGGCTGCAAATTCTTCAGCGTTTTTAAGGTAAACCCCAAGTCCACCCTCACATCATTGCCACATTCAGCACCCCTCCTCAAAGCTCGCACACCCCAGGGATCCTTTTCCACTCCTCTCTCACCCCAGGACTTTCCCCTCTTCCTCCAAGTGCTGCCATACTTAAAAAAAAACCTCTCCTGTTCCTCCTGGACCTTGGTGTCCCCCTTCCAGGACTCCCAAACACCACTGTCCCTCCCAAAGCTCCCACATCCCAAAACCACCTTTGTGGTTCTCAAAGACCCTTGGATCCGCTTGATCCTCCCACACTCCATTACACCAGACTCCAAGACCATCCTCCCGACATTACCAACCCACATGTCAGTTATGGGCAAACTCTTAGAATCCATAATTTGAGATAAAATTAGTGAATTTAGAAGTGGGTGCATTAATAAAGGACAGCCAGCACAGGTTTGTTAAAGGCAAGTCATGTTTGACAAATTTAATAAGAGCTTTTTTGAAGAATTGATCAATGGGATAGAATGAGAGAATTCAGTAGAGGTTGTATCATAGTAGGTACAGCACAGGAGGAGGCCATTCGGCCCACCGTTCCTGTGCTGGCTGTTTGAAAGAAATATCCAATTAGTCCCATTCCCCAACACTTTTCCCATAGCCCTATCAATGTTTTCCCTTCAAGTATTTATCTAATTCCCTTTTGAAAGTTACTACTGAACCTGCTTCCACCACCCTTTCAGTCAGTGTATTCCAGATCAATGCAACTCGCTGCATAAAAATATGTTTCCTCATGTCACCTCTGGCTTTTTTGCCGATCACCTTAAATCTGTGTCCCCTGGTTACCGATGCTTCCGCCACTGGAAACAGTTTCTCCTTATTTACTCTATCAAAATCGTTCATGATTTTGAACACCTCTATCAAATCTCCCCTTAACCTTCTTTGTTCTCAGGAGAACAACCACAGCTTCTCCAGTCTCTCCAAATAACTGAAGTCCCTCATCCCTGGTAAATTCTAGTGAATCCCTTCTGCGCCCTCTCTAAGGCCTTGACATCCTTCCTAAAGTGTGGTGCCCAGAATAGAACACAATACTCCAGCTGAAGCCTAACCCGGTCCCTAATTTTGAATCAGGGAATGGGACTGTCCATAATTAACATAAGTAAATTAACAGTAATGAAGAAAATAATGGCACTAAAGAGTGACAAATCCCCAGGACCAGATGGTTTTCATCCCAGGATTTTAAAGGAAGTAGGTGAGAACATTGCAGATGCCCTAACTATAATCTTCCAAACTTCTCTCAATTCAGGAACCGTTCCTTTAGATTGGAAAATTTCACGTCACTCCACTATTTAAGAAAGGTGAGAGAGGGAAACCAGGGAATTATAGACCAGTTATCCTAACATCTGTTGTCGGGAAATTATTAGAGTCTATAATTAAGGATAGAGTGACTGAACACCTTGAAATTTTTCAGCTGATCAGAGAGAGCCAGCATGGATTTGTAAAGGGTAGGTCATGCCTGACGAACCTGATTGAATTTTTTGAAGCGGTGACTAAAGTAGTGGACAGAGGAATGCCTATGGATGTTATTTATCGAATGCCTTCTGGAAGTCCATATAAAGTCCCTCATAAGAGACTGTTAGCTAAAATTGAAGCTCATGGAACTGAGGGCAAATTATTGACCTGGTTAGGAAATTGGCTTAGGAGCAGGAGACAGAGAGTAGGGATAATGGGCAGGTACTCAAATTGGCAGGATGTGACTAGTGATGTTCCACAGGAATCTGTTGGAGCCTCAACTATTCACTGTATTTATTAACGACTTAGACAATGGGATAGAGAATCACTTATCCAAGTCAGCCAATGACACAAAGATAGGCAGCATTGTAAGCAGTGTAGATGGAAGCATAAAATTACAGAGCGACATTAATAGATTAAATGAATGGGCAAAACTGTGCAAATGGATTTCAGTGTAGGAAAGTGTGAGGTCATCCACTTTGGACCTAAAAAGGATAGATCAGAATACTTTCTAAATGGTGAAAAGCTCAAAATGGTGGAGGTCCAAAGAGACTTAGGGGTCCATGTACATAGGTCATCAAAATGTCATGGACAGGTACAGAAAATAAGTAAAAAGGCTATTGGAGTGCTGGCATTTATATCTAGAGGACTAGAATACAAGAGGTTAGAGGTTATGCCATGGCTATACAAAGCCCTGGTTAGACCGCACCTGGAGTACAGTGTTCAGTTCTGGGTACCGCACCTTCAGAAGGATATATTGGCTTTGGAGGGAGTGCAACATAGATTTACTAGAATGATACGTGGACTCAAAGGGTTAAATTATGAGGCGAGATTACACAAATTAGGGATGTATTCCCTGGAACTTAGAATATTAAGGGGTGATTTGATCGAAGTTTTCAAGATATTAAGGGGAACTGATAGGGTAGCTAGAGAGGAACTATTTCTGCTGGTTGGGGAATCTAGGACTAGGGGACATAGCCTAAAAATTAGAGCCAGGACTTTCAGGAGTGAAGTTAGGAAACATTTCTACACGCAAAGAGTGATAGAAGTTTGGAACTCTCTTCCGCAAATGGCAGTTGATGTTAACTTAATTGTTAATTTTAAATCTGAGATTGATAGACTTTTGTTAACCAAAGCTATTAAGGGATATGGGGCTAAGGCGGGTATATGGAGTTAGGTCACAGATTAACCATGATCTCATTGAATGATGGAACAGGCTCGTGAGGCTAAAGGCCTAGTCCTGTTCCTATCTTCCTATGTTCCAATGTTCCTAACCAGTGTTTTACAAAGGTTTAGCATAACTGCCTTGCTTTTGTACTCTATGCCTCTATTAATAAAGCCCAGGATCCCATATGCTGTTTTAACAGCATATGTTACCATTGTACCATTTAGTTTATATTGCCTCTCATCATTCTTCCTACCAAAATGTATCACTTCACACTTCTCTGCGCTAAATTTGATCTGCCATGTGTCTGCCCGTTTCACCAGTCTGTCTATGTCCTCCTGAGGTCTGTTACTATCCTCGACATTGTTTACCACAGATAAGAGTTTTGTGTCATCTGAAAACTTTGAAATTATCCTCTATACCCAAGTCCAGGCCATTAATATATATCAAAAAGAGCAGTGGTCCTAATACAGAACCCTGGGGAACACCACTCTATATTTCCCTTCACTCTGAAAATCAACCACTACTCTCTGCTTTCTGTCCCCGAGCCAATTTTGTATCCACGCTACCACTGTCCCTTTAATCCCATGGGCTTTAATTTTGCTAACAAGTCTATTATGTGTTACTTTATCAAATATCTTTTGAAAGTCCATATACACAGCATCAACCGCATTACCCTCATCAACCCTTTCCGTTACTTCATCAAAGAACTCAATCAAGTTTGTCAAACATGATTTTCCTTTAACAAATCCATGCTGACTTTCATTTATTAGCCCATACTTTTCCAAGTGCCAATTAATTTTGTCCCGGATTATTGTCTCTAATTTTCCCCACCACCGACGTTAGGCTGACTGGCCTGTAATTTCCAGGTTTATCCCTCTCCCCTTTATTGAACAGGGGTGTGACGTTTGCAATCCTCCAGTCTTCTGTCACCATCTCCATATCCAAGGAGGATTGGAAGATTGTGGCCGGTGCCTCCGCAATTTCCACCCTTACTTCCCTCAGTAACCTAGGATGCATCCCATCTGGACCGGGTGACTTTTCTACTTTGAGTACTGCCGATCTTTAAGTACCTCCTCTTTATCTATTTTTATCCTATCCAATATCGCTACTACCTCTTCCTTTATGCTTCAATGGCAGCATCTTCTTCTCTAGTGAAGATGGATGCGAAGTATTTATTTAGTACCTCAGCCATGCCCTCTGCCTCCACAAAAAGATCTTTTTTATCCTTAATCAGTCCCACCCTTCCTTTGACTACCCTTTTACTATTTATATGTTTATAAAAGACTTTTGGGTTCCCTTTTATGTTGGTCACTAATCTATTCTCTTACTCTGTCTTTGCCCCTCATTCCCTTTTTTAGCTCTCCTCTGTACCTTCTGTTTTCAGCTTGGTTCTCTATTATGAAGCTTACATTCGTCATAAGTCTCCTTTTTCTGTTTCATTTTAATCTCTATATCTTTAGTCATCCAGGGAGCTCCAGCTTTGAATGCCCTTCCTTTCCCCGTCGTAGGAATGTGTCTACGCTGCACCTGAACTAACTCTTCCCTGAAGGCCTCCCATTGTTCAATTACTGTTTTGCCTACCAATTTTTGATTCCAATCCAAAATCCCTTTTTAACTCACTGAAATTTGCCCTCCTCCAGTTAAGCATTTTCACATTTGATTTTTCCTTGTTCTTTTCCATAACTATTCTAAACCTAATGATATTATGATCACAGTTCCCCAAATACTCCCCCACTTCATTCCTCAGAACTAGATCCAGCACTGCTTTCTTCCTCGTTGGGCTGGAAATACATGGTTCTAGAAAGTTCTCTTGAACACATTCCAGGAATTCTTCCCCCTCTTTGCCCTTTACACTGTTGCTGTCCCAGCCTGTATTGGGATAATTGAAGTCCCCCATTATCACTACTCTATAGCTCTTGCATCTTTCTGGAATTTGTCTGCAAATTTGCACCTCTATCTCCTTCCCACTATTTGGTGGCCTATAGTATAAACCCAGTAGCATAATAGCTCCTCTATTGTTCCTTAATTCTAACCAAATAGATCCTGTCTTTGGCCTCTCAAAGATTTTCAGAAGGTGTTTGATAAGGTGTCACACAAAAGGCCTGTTAGAAAAATTTAGGTGCATGGTAGAAGAGAAAATGTAGTAGCATGGAGAGAAAATTGGTTGACAGGAAACCGAGAGTAAATGGGTGTTGCTTTGATTGGAGAAAGGTTGGAAGTGATGTATCTCAGGAGACAGTGTTGGGTCCACTTTTGTTCTCAGTATATAGATGATTTGGGCTTGGGCGTAGGGAAGTTGGGTTGGGGAGTCAGTGACGAGGGGTCATCAATTTAATATTATCTCTGAGAGAGTGAGGAGAGCGGTTAGGGGAAATTTCTTTATGCAAAGAGAAAGGAAAGACTTGCATTTATATAGCGCCTTTCATGACCTCAGGACATCCCAAAGTGCTTGACAGCCAATTAAGTACTTTTGAAGTGTAGTCACTGTTGTAATGTAGGAAACGCAGCAGCCTATTTACGCATAGCAAGGTCCCACAAACTGCAATGTGATAATGATATTTTTTAGTGATATTGGTGGAGGGAAAAATATTGGCCAGAGCACTGGGGAGAACTCCCCTGCTCTTCTTCAAATAGTGCCATGGGATCTTTTACATGCACCTGAGAGGGCAGACGGGGCCTCGGTTTAATGTCTAATCCAAAAGATGACACCTCCGACAGTGCAGCACTCCCTCAGTACTGCACTTGGAATGTCAGCCTAAATTTTGTGCTCAAGTCTCTGAAGTGGGACTTGAACCCACAACCTTCTGACTCAGGCAAGAGTGCTGCCATTGAGTTGTTGGAGCATGGAATACTTTGCAACAGGTTTAAGCAGAGACCATTGCATCTTTTAAGAGACAATTGGATAAATATTCAAAACATAGGATGTTACAGGTCTGTGGGCTGAAAGCAGTGCAGTGAGATTAGTTTGGGATTGCTCTAACAAAGAGCCTGCACAGACTATGGTCTGAATGATCGCCTTCTGTGCTGTAAACCTCAATGGTGTTCTACTCCCTGTTGTTATTCTATGTATAAATCACCAAATCCATTGATTGAATTCAATTCTGTAACTCACTCCCAGGCATCCATTACTCTATGGATTACAACAGTGACGACACTTCAAAAGTACTTAATTGACTGTAAAGCGCTTTAGGATGTCCTGAGGTCGTGAAAGGTGCTATATAAATGCAAGTCTGTCTGTCTTTTCTTTATGCATAAACTATCCAAGTGCTTCGATTAGATTCCAGTCTGTAACTCACTCGTGGTATCCATTGTTCCTTCTTTACTTTCTTTTTCTCTTATTTTCTCTTCCTTCCTTCCCTGAATGATTAATTAGGTTGGTTAGAGTTTCTGGGTTTCACTTCTCTTTTGAGTATAAGCTAAAATGGAACAGCATTATCTGTTCTGAATGATTTGGTTTGAGTTGGGGGTTGGGGGAGGGAGGTGGAGGTGGTTGTGTTTTAGAATACCTCTGTCTGCACAGTATCTTATATATTGTCGGCCCTATCATCCATGTAGTCCCACAGGGGTGAAAAAGGCACGTGTCTTGACACCAGGTAAATAATTTGCAGGACCTGTGTAAATTAGGGCTTCAGGCTCTTGACCTTTGATCCACTAATATAGTTTTTCGAGCAGAGGGCTTCAGGAGCTGATGTTTCTGTCTGTAAGCAGCTGTGTGTTGGGAATGGAGCCTGTGGTTCCCTATTAATCTTTGCTTCACTTAGCTACAGGCCTCTCCTTGCTAGCTGCTTGTCAAACAGTCCTCTGCATTCTTTGAAAAGTTTAAAGTTCCATTCAGTGTCAAACTTAATATAGAAAGTCGGGGAGGTGGGGGGATCTATTGGAAGGGGAGAAAGAACACAGCAGAAAGCACCCGATGAGCATTTCAGCTTGTTCAATAGAGATTTTCATCATATTTACATTAAGGTGTTGAGGGATGTCACTTAAAGGAACGGGAACATAAATTTTTGCAGCCCATGTTAGCATTCAAGCCATTCCACAGAATAGATGCAAAATAAATTTACTTGATCCCAAGTGCCTTAACCCCCGGCTCTGAAGAGTGGCCCCTAGTGAATCAGAGTGGGGCATCCTGTGGCCTCTTTGAGCAAGACTGCCAATCTACTCCTGAGTTGTGCACGGTTTTACTCTACCAGTCTGTGCTTGTTGGGTTATAGATTGTCCCAAAGCTCATTTCACTTCAGACTGTTACAGACAGGCGAGACTTTCAGACCTGTCATCATGGGGCTTGGTCTGACTCCGGACCCCAGAGTTGAAAGGGACTGTGTTCTAACCCACTTGATAACCAGCCCAGCAGCAACTGCCTTCATACGCATTGAAGCATGTAGATGATATTTCAGATAGTGAAGGAACACCGACTTTATTCCTCTTGTGAAAAATTTAACTTAGATCTTTTATGTACGATAAAAATTTTATTGTTGAGAAACCTGGGTCAAGGCACATGGAGTAGGACACCATCACTCCAGTGCAGTACTGAGTGAGTGCTGCATTGTCGGAGGTGCCGTCTTTTGGATGTGTTGTTAAACCAAGGCCCAGTCTGCTCCCTCAAGTGGTCGTAAAAGATCCCAAGGCACCATTCAAAGACAAGCAAGAGAGTTCTCCCAAAGTCCTGGCCAATATTTAACCTCAACCAACAGCACCAAAAACAGATGATCTGGCCATTTATCTCATTGCTGTTTGTGGGGCCTTGCTGTGTTCAAATTGGCTGCTGCATTTTCCTACATTACAACAGTGACCACACTTCAAAAGTACTTCATTGGCTGTGAAGCCGTTTTGGACATCCCCAGACACGGGACTGCAGTTAATGTCTCCTCTGAAAGGCGACATCTCCGACAGTGCATCACTCTCTCGGTACTGCACTGATGTGTCAGCCTGGACTATGGGCTTGAATCCATGACCTTGTGACTCAGAGGTGGGAGAGCTACCACTGAGCCAAGCTGACACTTTTAACAATGTAACAGTACCCTTAAGAGTGCACGGGTAGTTGATCCCCTGCCTTTTAGAAGATCCTTGTTGATGTCCTATGGTTGGACTCAGTGCTCGGAGCAAGGGGAGGGGAAGCTCAGTCAGGTTTCCTGTGTCTGATTACTCTGCTGGAAAGTGTACTTGTAGACTTTGGGTAAGGGCAGCATTGGGCTCAACTGCAGCCCTCCCGAGTTGAATAGCTTGCCAACACTTGCTGTCTAGGCTCACAGATGGAGAAGGTGAATGGAACCAGTGGAATTGTATCTCCCATGAGTCAACACCTCCAGGAGAGGAGGAGGGGAGAAAATTAGCTATGAAAAGAGTCCAGACCGAACAAAAATGAGACCTTCCAGAGACACAGGTAGTGGATACTCAGCGCAAAGGGATGTACATGATATGACGATTCTCTTGGGGGAGATTCGGGACATACAATAATAACAACTTAGTTTTGTTTCTTGTTTATTTTTCTTTCCATCAAGAAGAATTTAACAAAAAAAAAGAGCAATTTAATTTCAGTGCAAAACTGTGATATTGCTTTAGGTTGGAATAGGGGAGATGTCATCTCTGGATTTAAAAAGAAATCCATTTAGATAGTTACAAGTTTCTATTGAGCCTATTTCTCCCCACACAATTTATTTTTCTATTATGTTTTGAAAATACACGATTCTAGATTTCACAGAGGGAGAGCAGGGACTCTATTTATTAACAGTTGTAGGGTCTATTCGTGTAGGTGTTCTCAATCTATCACAAGCCGATTCAAAGATGGGTGAGAGTCTATTGACCATTTGCAGGTGCAGTGTGCCAATGTGTGGTGCCATCGTGAGCTGGGATCTGGCATTGACCACATGGTGACTTCTGAGACCTCAACTAGTCTGTGGAGGGGCAACAGAGTTTGATACAAAACGGGGATTAGGAATATGGGTTCACAGGTGCCATTATTGGGCACCATCCTGGCATCGGCCTGTCTGGCCTGTTCATCTGGGTGCAGTGCAGGAAGGGGATCGGAGAATATATAGCTATGAAAAAGGGCATTGTGATGATGCACGGTCTCTCTACAAGGGATGAATCAATTCGGTCATGATAAATAACGCACCATAGTAACTGTGTACATCGCACCTCGGTGTGATCTGTATGCGTTTTAGACAGAAAAAACTCATTGAAAATGTTGCCGATGCTTAAATAGAATACTAACTTTTTTCACACTCTAGACTTCAAAAGTATCTACGGATTGCAGAGATAGACTGGGAGGTGATAGAACATTCAGAGAGATCATTAGCCTCATTATTCAGAGTGCGCAATCACACATCGTATAATGAAATTAAATACACTCTAGAAAGTAATACTTGCATCACAACTTAAATACACACAAGAAATAGTGAAATTATCCATTTTGATACAATGGTGAGAAAGATAGAGCTTGCATTTCTAATAGTGCCTTTTACAACTTCAGGGGGTCCCAAAGCACTTTACTTTTGCAGCAGCCAATTTGTGCACAGCAAGGTCCCACAAACAGCAATGAGATATAGCTCTACCAAAGAGCGGGCTCCGGCACGATGGGCCGAATGGCCTATCATTCTATGATTCAATGATGTGACCAGACAATCTGTTTTTTGGGTGTTGAGAAATATTGGTCAGGACACTGGGAGAACTCCCCTGCTCTTCTTCGATTAGTCCTGTGGGATCTTTTATGTCCAGCCGAGAGGGCAGACGGAGCCTCAGTTTAACGTCCCATCTGAAAGTCGGCAGCACTCCCTCGGTATTGCACTGGAGTGTCAGCCTATTTTTAAACAAGTTTTTCTTTAAAAGAAAATAATTCCTGGATCAGCCTCTTTGCTCAAGAACCAATAGGAGTGGGTTAGGTTGGGGATGGGGGGGTAGGTGGAGCTAGATAACCCCACCCCACCCATAGGTGGGTGGCTGCCCCAGTTTCCAGGTGCAAGGGGCAGGCAGGCAATAAATAAGTGGCACTTGCTGACCCAATGCAAGTGAGGTGCCTTCTCACCAACTCCACAACAGGATGAGGGCCTGTGGAATTTTGGGCCCACAGTGGGCGTCCTTACCAGCTCTCCGGCTAGCAATTTGCCTTGACCTCAGTTGCAGCGTCTCAGTAAAGAGCAAAAGACAGACATTTCAGTTTGTAGGGGATGTGCTTTACTTACATGAGAAAAAGGTGATGGAACAAGTCCACACTGCAGCAGCAAGCTTGACTGCCTTCAGAAGGATTGCTTGCACTGTCCGAGGTACAATACATTCAGACGAGATGTTAAGCCTGAGATCCAAGATCCTGTGGTACCCTTGAAAGACGAGCAGGGGAGTTCCCCCAGTGTCCCAGCCAATGATCCTCGCTTGACCAACACCACCAAACAGATTAATTGGTCATTGCTGTTTGTGAGTCTTTGCTGTGCACAAAATGTCTGCCACATTTGCCTGATAACAACAATGACTACACCTTAGAAGTATTTTATTGGCTATGAAGGGCTTTGGCACATCCTGAGGATGTGAATGACGCTACATAAATGCACGTTTCTTTGATCAGTCTGTGAATTCCACGACTTAACACTTTCCTTGTAATCTGTGCCATGATCCTTGCTGACTGCAAGGATGAATCAATGAAGCAGAATGGGAGACAGCTGTACTGAAACAGTACTGAATGCTTGGTTGCTACTGAGAGCAGCTAATCTGCCCGCCAGACCTGGGGCTCAGCTGTGAAAGGCCCAGAAATGTCGCCGAAAGCAACAACCATGTAAAGTCTTTGCCAACTCTCAGCGTTGCGGAAGACGTTGAATTAATCTGTGTGCTCTTAAATTTATAGTGCATGAAATGCAGATGAACAGTTCAAATCAGTGAACTCTTATTGTCCTGAATGTCTTGTGCTCTGCCACAACCTAAGCAATGATGGGCAGCTTGAACTATATGTACGATCCAATAGTCAGAGCCAATGCTCCAAAGAAATGCATTTCTATAGCACCTCTCACGACCGCAGGACGCCCCAAAGCGCTTTGCAGCCAATAAAGTACTTTTGAAGTGTGGTCGCTGTTGAAATGTGGGAAACAAAGCAGCCAATTTGTGAACAGCAAGGTCCCACAAACAGCAATGAGGTAAATGATCAGATAACCAGTTTTCGGTGTTGATTGAGGGGTAAATGTCACCTGGGAGAACTCCCCTGCTCTTCTTCGAATAGTGCCATGGGATCTTTTACATCCACCAGAGAGGGCAGACGTGGCCTCGGTTTAACATCTCATCCGAAAGACGGCACCTCCGACACTGGAGTGTCAGCCTAGATTACGTGCTCAAGTCTCTGGAGTGGGGCTCGAACCCAGGACCTACTGACTTAAACCCTACGATCCCATTAATCTGTGTATATCTTGGTGTTCTGATTCACAATTTTTTCATCAATGAGGCAACAGCCCTAAAACCTTTCCAAATCACCAGGCCCAGAAAATTCAAACAGGAGAAACCAGCACATAAGAAATATAAGTACAAATAGGACTGTGCTGCTTGGGTTTCGAGGGCTGGATTGCCAAGGGTTAGAGACTGCGTGTGGCCTGAGTACTGTAGGCTGGGCTCCCCTGGCCTTATGCAAGAACCTAAACTGAGCAGCTTAACCTGCCAAGAGCCTGTAAGTGTGAGCAGGAAATAGTGCAAATGGGAAATCATGCAAAATAAGTAATTATGCAAATGGGAATTAATGCAAAATAGGAAATCGTGTTAATGGGAATTAATGCAAAATAGGAAATGGTGCAAATGGGAATTAATGCAAAATAGGAAATGGTGCAAATGGGAATTAATGCAAAATAGGAAATGGTGCAAATGGGAATTAATGCAAAATAGGAATTCGTGCAAAAAGGAAACGCTAAACCAACAGCAGGGAATGAGCAGTCACAGAACAGTTCACGCTGGTTGAGAGCTTGGTAAGATCTGATCTTTGCAATAGGTTCAACATCATTTACCACTTAAGCACCTCCTAAATACTTTTACACTTTAAGTGGAAAGATGAAAGCTTTACGCACACGGATTCCAGTCGGCTGAATCAGAGGATTAATATAATGACAAACTTTCCCTTCTAACATTCTAATTTAAAGGAGCAATTTATATATTTTATAGAGAGGAGAAGGACAAGCCTTAGAACGTTTTATGAAGAGAAGATAAAAAGGGCCCTGAGGATGACAGGCCAGTGAGGCAGTCTCCAGATGGAAGGAATAATGAAGCATTTGGATAAATATGGACTGATAACGAGGAGTCAGCATAGCTTTATGGCAGAGAGATCTAATTTGTAGGAGTTCTTTAAAGAAGTAATGGATCTGGTGGTAAGGGGAACTGAGTGGGTGTTGTGTATACATCAACCTTACTAAAGCTTTTGGCACAGAGATTGGTCCGTTAGGTTGGAAGACACTGAATGGGAGGAGCTTCTGAAGTGGATCAGCTATTGGCTGACTCAGAAAGAAAATAGAGGTAAGTCTGGAATTTATATAGCGCTTTTAATGACCTCAGGATCTCCCAAAGTGCTTTAAAGCCAATGAAGTACTTTCGAAATGTAGTCACTGTTGTAATGTAGGAAACGCAGCAGCCAATTTGCACACAGCAAGATCCCACAAACAGCAATGTGATAATGATCAGATCATCTGTTTTAGTGATGTTGGTTGAGGGATGAACATTGGCCAGGACACCAGGGAGAACTCCCCTGCTCCTCTTCGAAATAGTGTCATAGGATCTTTTACATCCACCTGAGAGGGCAGACGGGGCCTTGGGTTTAATGCCTCATCCGAAAGACGGCACCACCGACAGTGCAGCACTCCCTCAGGACTGCACTGCAGTGTCAGCCTGGATTATGTGCTCAGGTCTCTGGAGTGGGACTTGAACCCACGACCTTCTGACTCAGAGGTGAGGGCGCTCTCACTGATCCCTGAATGAGTCCGAGTTGGGAAAAGACCACGTCGAAAGCCAAAGCTGAGATGGTGGAGCGGTGTACGGGAATATCTGAATAAAAGAGTGACAATAAGTAGGAGGTGCTGGAGGTCGGTTGGGGGGGAGGGGCGGGGTGGTGTGGTGTAGCGTCAATGGCCAGCCTTGTTCTGACTGACGGATCAAATTCCCTTCAGGGCGGCTGTGAGCAGAAATGTTTTTAAAACCTAATTAAAGAGGCATGCAAGAATACTGGCGACTTGCCTTTAATACGCACCCTAAACCAATTGATAAGAATTAAGCAAGAATGCACCTGGGTCCTAACATATATCAAAGAAACATGTTTTATTTTAATCTTAAAGGCAACAAAGGGGGGAGGCACATTGGAGATTGTGACCAGTTTGCACCTAAGTTTGTGCTTGCTTTCAGGGGAAAAATACAGGTCGTTACAAACATTTCCAGGGTCATTGTCAAACAGGGAACTCCTCAGGCTTCATGCCGCCCACTCAGCAAGGCTCAGCTCTGTTTGAAGTATAGTAAGTAATTTTTATTGTGAAACTCAACATCACTCAGATACAACGGAGCTCATCATGATTTGAATCCATTAAGGTAAGTGATTATGACAACCATTTTAAACAGTCGATGCAGTTACCATTAGCAACGGTGCCATGTAACGTGGTGGCAGACTGCAAGCTCGCTGTTATCTTTTAAATAATTTCTTGAATGGTTTGAACAGCACCGTCTAATGAATCTTGAATTGTTTTATTGTCTTGAAACTGCGTTTCTTCCTCCAAACAATTTGTTTCAAAAATGCTCAGCAGACATTGGGTTCTTCTGTCATAATAAATGAAATTCCAGCATTGCAGTTAAAAAAGATAAAACATCATGGACCTTAGGATGTCCCAAAGCTAGTAACAGCCAATGAAGTACTTTGAGATGTAGTCACTGTTGTTATGTAGGAAACACAGCAGCTAATTTGCGCACAGCAAGGTCCCACAAACAGATAACCTGTTGTCAGTTGAGGGACAAATATTGGCCAGGACATTGGGGAGATGTCCCCTGCTCTTCTTTGAAATAGTGCCGTGGGATCTCTTACGTCCACCTGAGAGGGTAGACGGGGCCTTGGTTTAACATCTCATCTGGCACCACTGACAGTGCAGCACTCCACTGCAGTGTCAGCCTGGATTATGTGCTTAAATCTTTGGAGTGGGACTTGAACCCATGACCTTCTGACTCAGAGGTAAGAATGCTACCAACTGAACCACGGCTGACACTTAGAAAACCTTCATGGTTAAGGATGACATAACAACCCACACAAAACCCCTTTTCTAAAGAGCTTCGCTACACTGGACAGTTGATCACCGTGATATCCAGCTGCCGCGACACTGCCAGTCAACCAACTTTAGTGAATCTGCCACTAGGAGCCTCTTTTCCAGGCCTGTCAGAATGTTGGGCCTCACAAAAGCAGTGACACAATGTGCTGGAGAGGGTGGACAAAGCAACTAACATCTCCAAATTGGTTTTCAATAATGAGGGGAAAAAATGAAAAATGTGACAATCAACAGTAACCAAGAAGTGCGTCTCATCACCTCTTTCTCACACTCCCATTCTGTAAGCAGACAATTTTCAAAATTGTGAAGGGTTTTGATAGAGAAAATAAGGAGAAACAGTTTCCACTGACAGGAGAGTCGAAAACCAGAGGACACAGATTTTAAAATAATTGGCAAAAGAACCAGAGGGGAAATGAGAATTTTTTTTACGCTGCGAGATGTTCTGATCCGGAATGCACTGCCAAAAAGGGCAGTGGAAGCAGATTCAATAATAACTTTCAAAAGGGAATTGGATAAATACTTGAAAAGGAAACGTTTGCAGGGCCATGGGGAAAGAGCAGGGGGAGTGGGACTAAATGGATGGCTCTTTCAAAGAGCTGGCACAGGCACGATGGGCCAAATGGTCTCCTGTGCTGTACGATTCGATGATTATATAATTTCCCAGATATGTAAACTCACCCATCTCATAATTAATATCTGCATTTTTTTCAGTCATTTTTCAATACCTCCCCCCCACTCCCCTACCAAGGGCATCACCTTGACAGAACTGTAGTCAAAAAAAAAATGATGTTTATTTAAATCCAAAAAACTAACCCTGGTGAGCACAGATAGTACTGAAAGCTCGAGTTGCAACTACCCCCTTTAAAAACGTTTCCTTTTTGGGGTATCAGTGCTGAGTGATTGCTTCTATAGAGTAGCTCAGTACCAAGGGGGTGTCAGTTGGGTGCTACAGAGACCACACCATGCGCCGGCTCCTCTGTTTTCCAGCTCAGTGGTACTGCCCTCACTTTGTTCCACTCTTACTGATCCAAACGTAGCCAGAGCATCTCCAGCAGTGGCTTCTCTCCCTAACCCCGCACCGTTACTTCTGGAGTCCCCAAAAGATCTAACCTTAGCCCTGCCGCTTCCTCATCTACATGCTGCCCCTTGGCGACGTCATATGAAGACATGGGTTCAGGTTCCACATGTACGCTGATGACACTCAGCTCTACCTCTCCACCACCCCACTTGGCTCCTCCACTGCCTCTGTGTTGTCAGACTGCTTGTCCAACATTCAGTCTTGCATCAGCCGCAATATCCTCCAATTAAACATTGGAAAAACTGAAGCCATTGTCTTTGGGCCCTACCACGAGCTCTGTATCCTCGCCATCGATTCCATCCCCCCCCCCCCCCCCCCCCGCCTGCTGTCTCTGGTTGAACAAGACTGTTCGGAACATTGACGTCCTATTTGACCCTGAGCTGAGCTTCTGATCCCACATCCTCTCCATCAGAAAGACCGCCTACTTCCAACCCCGTAACATCGCCCGTCTCCGCCCCTGCCTCAGCTCATCTGCTTCTGAAACAGTCGTCTCTGCCTATGTCACCTCCATGCCACCTTGGTTGCCCTCCCATCTTCCACCCTCCATAAACTTCAGCTCACCCAAAAGTCTCTGCTGCCCGCACCAAGTCCCATTCACCCATTACCCCTATGCCCCCTGACCTACATTGGCTCCCAATACCCCAGCATCTCAAATTTAAAATTCTCATCCTCGTGTTTAGATCTCTCAATGCCCTAGTCTGTAACCTCCTTCAGCCCTACTACCCTCCAAGAACTCTTTGTTCCTCCAATTCTGGTCTCTTGTGCATCCCCTGGGCCTTCAACGGTCGAATCCAGTTCCCACACACTGCAACTCCTCCCAGCCAGCACCCTGTGTTAACGATTGAATCTGTCCTGATGTTAATGCTGCTCCTTCCTGTCACTGGACTCAGTGACGAGCTTGATAATGTCGTCAACACTTGCTGTTTAAATAGATTCAAAATTAGACAGATGATTATTGTCAAACGTTATATAATAATAAAATCATAATACCGTCCTATCCCTGTGGCTCTGACGATTGAAAGTGGGAGCAGGACAGCATAAATTGAATCCATGGGATGCTAATAAACTGGTCATGTATCTCAGTGTGAGGTTCCATTAACAGTATTATAAAGTTGTAGGATGAGCATTGATAGTCATCTAAATATTTCCGTTGAGCTTCAGAGAGCACAGTTGGGCTGTTTTATTTCCTGGGAGTCGAATTCGGTGAGATTGTTGATTTTGGCGATTGTTTTCATGCATGCTTCACATGCAATCTTAAAGCATGATGGAGTCGGAGGTAATCAGAGAGTAGGTGTCTGCCTTGAGCCAGCCTGGAGGTATGGGGGGCCCACGCACTCAGCTAATTGATTCAGGAAGAGCTACCTTAACGCACTGGTGTGTGAAAAACTCATTTTTGATGTAAACAGCCCAGTGAACATTTTTCTTTTGTAAAAAGAGAGTTGCATTTATATAGCGCCTTATCCTGCCTCTTGCAAACATCCCAAAATGATTCACCTACAGTCAATTAATTTGAAGTGCACTGACAGCTGTTATACACGCAAACGTGGCAGTCACTTTGCAAACAGCAAGTTCCCGCAAGCAACAATTAGTTGAGCAATCATTTGCTCTGCTTTGTTTTGGTGATGTTGGACGGGGGGTGGGGAATGGTGGCCAGGACACTGGAAGGACTCCAGGTCTGCTTTGAATCATGTCCACTGTCTGAACCACTGGGACAGGCATTCAGGGCCTTGGTTTTAAGATTTTACTTGAAATACAGCACCTCTGACAATGCAACGCTCCCTCAGTACTGCACTGGAATGTCAGCCTAGATTATGGGCTCAGGCCCTGGAGTGGGATATGAATCCATGACCCTCTGATTCAGAGGCGAGAGTGCTACCAACTAAGTTAAGAAACTAAAAGGTACGGTCTCCTTAGGAAGTTGGTATCCATCACAAAGACCGCCTACTTCCACCTCCGTCCATCACAAAGACCGCCTACTTCCACCTCCGTCCCTCACAAAGACCGCCTACTTCCACCTCCATCCATCACAAAGACCGCCTACTTCCACCTCCGTCCCTCACAAAGACCGCCTACTTCCACCTCCGTCCCTCACAAAGACCGCCTACTTCCACCTCCAACCATCACAAAGACCGCCTACTTCCACCTCCATCCATCACAAAGACCGCCTACTTCCACCTCCGTCCATCACAAAGACCGCCTACTTCCACCTCCGTCCCTCACAAAGACCGCCTACTTCCACCTCCGTCCCTCACAAAGACCGCCTACTTCCACCTCCATCCATCACAAAGACCGCCTACTTCCACCTCCGTCCATCACAAAGACCGCCTACTTCCACCTCCGTCCCTCACAAAGACCACCTACTTCCACCTCCGTCCATCACAAAGACCGCCTACTTCCACCTCCGTCCCTCACAAAGACTGCCTACTTCCACCTCCGTCCCTCACAAAGACCGCCTACTTCCACCTCCGTCCATCACAAAGACCGCCTACTTCCACCTCCGTCCATCACAAAGACCGCCTACTTCCACCTCCGTCCATCACAAAGACCGCCTACTTCCACCTCCGTCCCTCACAAAGACCACCTACTTCCACCTCCGTCCATCACAAAGACCGCCTACTTCCACCTCCGTCCATCACAAAGACCGCCTACTTCCACCTCCGTCCCTCACAAAGACCACCTACTTCCACCTCCGTCCATCACAAAGACCGCCTACTTCCACCTCCGTCCCTCACAAAGACCGCCTACTTCCACCTCCGTCCCTCACAAAGACCGCCTACTTCCACCTCCGTCCCTCACAAAGACCACCTACTTCCACCTCCGTCCCTCACAAAGACCGCCTACTTCCACCTCCGTCCCTCACAAAGACCGCCTACTTCCACCTCCGTCCCTCACAAAGACCACCTACTTCCACCTCCGTCCCTCACAAAGACCACCTACTTCCACCTCCGTCCCTCACAAAGACTGCCTACTTCCACCTCCATAACATCGCCAGCCTCCATCCCTGCTTCGGCTCATCTGCTGCTGAAACTCTCATCCATGCCGTTGTCACCTCCAGACTCAATTATTCCAATGCTCTGCTGGCCAACGACCCATCCTCCACACTCCGTAAACTTCAGCTCATCCAAAACTCTGCTGCCTGTATGCTGTTCCACGCCACGTCCCACTCACCCATAATCTTTGTCCTCACTGACCTACATTGTCTCCCGATTCCCCAACACCTCCAATTGAAAATTCTCATCCTTGTGTTTAAATCCCTTCATGACCTTGACCCTCCCATGTCTGTAACCACCTCCGGCCGGCCCTACGAGTCCTCCAGAATTCTCCATTCCTCCGACTCTTTTGCATCATCAACCCACGATTGGCAGCCTTGCCTTCAGCCGTCTAGGCCCCACACGCTAGAATTCCCTCTGTAAGTCCCTCTTCCCCTCCCTCTCCTCCTTTAAGAGCCTCCTCAAAGCCCAACTCTTTGACCAAACTTCTGGCCACCCCTCCTTCATATCTGCTTCTCTGGCTCAATATTGATTTTTGTCTTATTACGCCTCTGTAAAGTGCCTTGGGATATTTATCTACATTAAAGGCACAATCTCAATGCAAATTGTTCTTGTTCGATAATTTTTACAGCTGAGTTAAAGAACCAATAGTTACAGAGTAACAGAAACCCATGGGAATAACCTCAACTAATTTGTCACTACAGATAATTGTATTCGGCAGGGTAAGGGTTAATCACAATATGGAGGATGTTTATTCAGCAGGGTAAGGATTAGTGCCTGTGTAACTATGCAGAGTTGCTGTTTAATCAGCAGGGTTTGGGTTATTGTTGTGTATACGGAGCTCCTGTTTCCTTACCACGCTGTTTGGGGAGGGGAAAACCCTGCAATGGAAGTGTGGTTTGGAGAGGGGGGATGAGCAGAGGTCTGTGAGCGGGTGAGTGGGCTCTCCTGTCAGCCAGACAAAGATGAAAGAGGGTGAAACTTAAAAAAAAATCAAAAAATGTTGTTTTGGAACAGAACTGTTAGAACACCCGGAGTTCATGGTTTCAATCAGTTAAAAGGAACCTTTTATGTTAAAGTAAAAACACAAAATGCTGAAAAATCATTGCAAGTCTGTCAGCATCTGAAAAGAGAGATTAAAGTTTTGGGTCTAAGTCCTTCATCGGAATTAGAAACTGGAAGATAAACGCCCCCCTAAATCGATTAACGGTACCACTGCGGCTCTCAAAATGTATTGGCTGTTCCCCCGCCACCCCCTTAATGTGTCAGTTTGTATCGACAAGCTCTAGTGTTTACAGTAATTAATTCTGACTCAACTGCTGAGCGTTAATGCTGTACTAACGGTGCCGAGATGGATGTTGGGGGTGCACAACAGGCAACGAGCACGAAGGAAAACAGATCGTCTTTAAAACTGAACCGAACAGGAGCTGACAGTGGGAGAGCCACCCATCTGGTGTGACATGGAGGGCGGATCACGTGATACAAAACGTTAAAAAAAAAAGTATAAAGCAGGGTTAGAGGGCAGGAGATAATCGGACCAGGATGTGCAGACACAATTCAGCCCCCGGTTTAAAGTCCTACATCCCATCTTTAGTTTTATATTTTCATTATAAATTCCGATCTCCACATTTATAACAGAAGCTGCCTCTGTAAACTTTTCGCACTGTACTTACATCCTCCAGCCAGTCGGGGTGCAGGGTTTTTCATTTTTTTTTTGAGGTTCCTGTCTTTGGAAAATATATTTAATGAGCAGGAAATATTAACAATTCTTCGGTCAACAGAACCAATCAAAGCCCACCGCTCCTTTCAATAAATAAATGTATTTATATTGACATATGTATGTATCTAGATATATATCTATCTACTTATATCTACGCATCTGTTCTGATATCTGTTTCTCTATTTCTCTATGTATCTCGTTATATGTATATCTATAACTATATATCTCTCTGCATTGATATATATTTCTGTATGAATATCGGTATCTATTTATAATCTATATTTGTTTCAATATGTTTCTCTATTTATATCTATCTCTTTATACATATATCTATATCTATATATGTATATCTGTCTCTCTTTATATTTGTCTCTATCTGTTTCTCTATATCTGTATCTTCATTTACTACAACAACTTGCATTTATATAGTGCTTTTAATGTAGTAAAACGTCTCAAGGTGCTTCACAGGAGCGTTATCAGACAAAATTTAGCACCGAGCCACATAAGGTATTAGGACAGGTTTATAATTATATATATATATAGAGATATATCTATCTGCACTGATGTATCTTTCGATATGTATATCTGTATCTCTATTTATATAAAAGCTGTATTTGTACAACTGCCTGTAGTGTTCACTATGGTTGTCTGGCTCAAAGTTCACTTTTGTTCACCATTTTGCATCTCTTGGCCTTCTTTGCAGCAGGAGATTTCTTGGCGAGGGGGGGGGGGCTAACAGCAGTTGCCATGGATCTGGGGTGATGCTACTACCGACTGACGACAGTTGCCATGACGCTGGGACATAATATTGACTGATAGCAATTGCCACGGAGCTGGGACGATGCTAATGCAGACTGACAGTGGTTGCCATGGCGCCAGGACACTAATACTGACAGCAGCACTGATACAATTGGAAAATAATGACAAATAATGAAAATTAATATGAACCATATAAACCATAATACCAGCTCATGGGCCCTTGACAAGCAGCACACAGAAATTTACGTACCTGGCATTTATTGAACTGGTCCTTGATGGCCTGACCACCTGTAGTACTCAGTCGGATACTCTGCTCTTTTGGCTATTTTGCAAATCAAGCACTTTATCTGGATTGTACTGTACGGAAAGACATGGGCATCACACACCAGACACTGCTTTATTACAGATGAAAAGCAATCTTACAAAAAGAGAGCAAGAACGACATTCATTTCAAGATAGGTTCTGACCTGGAGCTTGTCCTTATTTACTTTACAACCCCACGGGCAGTACCTGAGCAGTGGTCTTAAAGGGACAGGCCAAAGTTAAACGCAGCTCCATCGTAGCAGCTAAACATCACAACTGTGTTCCAAATCACAGAAGATTGGCTATCACTACGGCCGGGGCCGAGTCTGTCTGCCTGACTCTTTAAAAGCTTTTGTGTCTGGCATAATGTCCATTGGGCAGAAAGCATCCGTGAGGTGTAGAAAAATCCATCGGGCCTGGATCATGCTGATTTAACCACATGTCCCATTCACTAAAAAAACAACAATTCAAGACCACTATTTGTAAAAATAATCACTTGATCTCTTCGTAAAATTTTTGAATTCAGAAAAAAAAACCACCCAATGAACAACCAGCAGCCACCACAAAATCAACCAATCAAATGCCTGAAATATTTTTTTAAAGCCCTTTGAGCAGTCATTCAGCACAGGCACGATGGGCCAAATGGCCTCCTCCCGCACTGTACCTACTATGTTGGTTTGCCACCCATCGCCGTATGTACTGCTAGAAGTAAAGTGAGTACAGGTTCCCCAGCACAGGCCTACCTCCTCTTAGGCCTCAGGCTTTCTTTATCCTCCAGTGCCGGAGCCTGGATATTTAAGCTGGGCCTTGAATGTTGATATTTTTTGGGCTTCTACACGTGCACAGTCTTCCAGGCCCTCGTGTGTACGAGCTACCAGTGCCCCTCGGGTCCCTGTTTTCTTGGCTTTCCATGGTTCATCTCTCCAGGAAAACAAAAGGGTCAGATTCACATCAAATATTCATTTTCAGAAGCAGATGTTGCTGCATTTTTCATACTTAAATTGTTAGATAGTTAGTTGCTTAAAGTCTCTTGAGCCTAGTGGCGTGTGAGACAACTCATTTCTTCCACTGCCATCTGTCCAGAGCAGGGTATTTGACTCCGATCAGAGTATCACCTTGCCTTAGATCCAGTTGCTTGTGGTTCTCCACAGTTGATGTTTATGTTTGAAAGTCTGTATCAGACCTGTCTTGTCTCTGGGTTGTTTCCGTACTGAAAGGCATTTCTACATGGACTGGCCTTTAGCCTGGCTCTCGATCCCCTACCAGGAGGGCCGTTGGACTGGCCTTTAGCCTGGCTCTCGATCCCCTACCAGGAGGGCCGTTGGACTGGCCTTTAGCCTGGCTCAGGACCCCCTACCAGGAGGGCCGTTGGACTGGCCTTTAGCCTGACTCAGGACCCCCTACCAGGAGGGCCGTTGGACTGGCCTTTAGCCTGGCTCAGGACCCCCTACCAGGAGGGCCGTTGGACTGGCCTTTAGCCTGACTCAGGACCCCCTACCAGGAGGGCCGCTGGACTGGCCTTTAGCCTGGCTCATGACCCCCTACCAGGAGGGCCGTTGGACTGGCCTTTAGCCTGGCTCAGGACCCCCTACCAGGAGGGCCGTTGGACTGGCCTTTAGCCTGGCTCAGGACCCCCTACCAGGAGGGCCGTTGGACTGGCCTTTAGCCTGGCTCAGGACCCCCTACCAGGAGGGCCGTTGGACTGGCCTTTAGTCTGGCTTCGACCTTTTGACCTGCCTGGCTCGGGTGGCCATAGCAGCCGGCATAGCTCTCATAGGGGCAATGCTCGCCTACCCATCAGGTCAAGATGCATTCTCTGGGGAAGGATACTTAAATTGGCATGGATCCAGGAGGTGAGGCCCTGGTCAGGTAGCTGTCATGAAGTCACACGCACAATCTTCTTGTTACTCACACTCACACACATGATGATTCATGCCCACAGTCCTTTCTCTCTCAGACTTCAATGGATATGGGGAGACCTTTGGCCATTGCACTCCTTTAGAGGGAAGGACAATGAGGAAACAGCAAAATGGTGAAAGGGGATAATGCAACAATTTTTAAATTTATTTGTAGGAGACGAGAGGGATGATTTTAAATCCTGGCCGGGGACTCCTGTGGGCGGGGGCCCAGGCAGAGTACAAAACCATCTGTTCCTCCGTAACCTGAGGCCCTGGAGATTTTAACTCCTGCCACTCATCTGCACTGGCCCCCGTCAGTCTCCCACCTGAACCTGGCGGGAAGCACTGGCCGGGGACTCAAAGAGATGATCCCCGGCAGTCGGGTACGTACATTGGAGGAGGAGTGAGGGGGAGGGAGGACATTGTGGTTGGGGAAGAGGAGCACGGGTCAGGGTAGGCCCAAGGTTTCCTTGTCGGGCCCGGAGAAGCACTCCTGTTCCTCCGGGCCTCACGAGTAAAGTAAAACAATCACCTTTCAGGCTGCCAGGACGGCCTAGCGGAGAAGCCACAGCAGCCTCTCTGCACAGGCCTCCCATTCAATTTTCAGCCGAGCCCCGAGGATGTCATCATTGCCCGATCTGCATATTTAAAGTAGGACCCTGCGAGCTCAAATGAGCAGTTTCAGGCCGCAACCTGTGGGATCAGTGCCGGTACGCACACACGCCATTTTAACTGTCCGCCCATCCGGTCTCCGCTGGTTAAAATCAGCCCTAAGATCAAAATGGCTCTGGCAGGAGCACATGGAACTTTTAGTAAGTTGGTCAGTCAGTTATTTCATTACACACCCTCAGAATCTGACATCTGGGGCTAACTGTTGGGATTGTTTTTACAAAGGTTGGCCTGTTTCTCTTCCTGCGCATGAAATAAAGGAAACCGATTCGCAGTGTCCCCAAAGGTGGTGGGTAGCGGGCTCGGTGGGTAGCGGGCTCGGTGGGTAGCGGGCTCGGTGGGTAGCGGGCTCAGTGGGTAGCGGGTAGTGGGCTCGGTGGGTAGCGGGCTCAGTGGGCTCGGTGGGTAGCGGGCTCAATGGGTAGCAGGCTCGGTGGGTAGCGGGCTCGGTGGGTAGCGGGTAGTGGGCTCAGTGGGTAGCAGGCTCGGTGGGTAGCGGGCTCAGTGGGTAGCGGGTAGTGGGCTCAGTGGGTAGCAGGCTCAGTGGGTAGCGGGCTCAGTGGGTAGCGGGCTCAGTGGGTAGCGGGTAGTGGGCTCAGTGGGTAGCAGGCTCGGTGGATAGCGGGCTCGGTGGGTAACGGGCTCGGTGGGTAGCGGGTAGTGGGCTCAGTGGGTAGCTGGCTCGGTGGATAGCGGGCTCGGTGGGTAACGGGCTCGGTGGGTAGCGGGTAGTGGGCTCAGTGGGTAGCAGGCTCGGTGGATAGCGGGCTCGGTGGGTAACGGGCTCGGTGGGTAACAGGCTCGGTGGGTAGCGGGTAGTGGGCTCAGTGGGTAGCAGGCTCGGTGGATAGCGGGCTCGGTGGGTAGCGGGCTCGGTGGGTAGCGGGCTCGGTGGGTAGCGGGCTCGGTGGGTAGCGCTCTCACTTCTGACTCAGAAGGTCGTGGGTTCAAGTCCCATTCGGGAAAACTGAGCACAAAATCCAGGCTGACACACCAGTACAGTACTGAGGGAGTGCTGCACTGTCGGAGATGCTGCCTTTTGGATCAGACATTAAACCCAGGTCCCATCTACCCTCTCAGGTGGACGTAAAAGATCCCATGGTACTATTTTGAAGAAGAGCTGGGGAGTTCTCCCCGATGTCCTGGCCAATATTTATCTTTCAACCAACACCTAAAACAGATTATCTGGCCATTATCCCATTGCTGTTTGTGGGACCTTGCTATGCACAAATTGGCTGCCATGTTTCCTACATTACAACAGTGACTACACTTCAAAAGTACTTCATTGGCTGTAAAGGACTTTGGGACGTCCTGAGGTCATGAAAGGCCCTGTAGAAATACGAGTTCTTTCTTTCTCTGAATCTGTTCAAGGCGTTACAAAAGGAGACAAGTGACCCATGTCACACCGTTTAACCTTCCTGCTTTCTACGTGGCTGATGAAAATGAAAGATATGGCAGCTTAACCCGAGCACAAAACACTCGGTGCAGCAGAACCTGAGACACCTGTCAGGGAGCGTGTGCTGGTTTATTTTTTAAAATCAAATCGCAATTTCATTGATCGTTGGGTTTTTTTCTTTCCAAAAGACGACTCGCTATAGATCTTCATTTTCTACTGATGCGACTTTAATGGCTACATATTTCAACTGGGTAGATCATTTAAATGTATCCTCCTCTCTCCCAGCTGAAATAAAGACCTACAAATGACTGGTTGACAACGATGGCAAGCACTTAATGTGTTGCGATGACATTCTCCTGCCCGCTACTTTAATGGACATATTAACCCGGACACTTGTCTTAAAGGCCATGTCAAGCATTCGAACATTAATATGGCCCAGACATTTCTGTCGTGATATTTATTATACTGGCATCAACATAAGATGATGCCCCTTAAAAATCTTCTCCAATCTTCCCCTTTGATTCACACAATTGACGTAAACAGATAAAATCAGCTTTTCACATCATTTAAAACTAAATTTCAAAAGAAAAGCCCATTGCAGTACGTGATGGTCTATCCACTGAAAATAAAAGTTGTTGCAATAGGACATGGGAGGAATCTTGTGCATCAGCTCTTGACGTCACTTGGAATGAATGTGCAACCTTCTTGATTGACCCTGAGCTTAGCTTCAAACCCCATCCAGTCCATCACCAAAACTGCCTGCTTCCACCTCTGAAATATCCTACCTTGCCGCCACTGCTGCTGACGCACTCGTTTGCCCTTGTCACCTCCAGACTCACCTGTTCCAACTCCTCCCTCTCCTGACCTCCACTGCCCACACCCTATCCCTTGACCTCCTCATTCCCTGCCCCCAGGTGGGTTGCACCTATTTCGGGACTTCCTGTTAATTCCTCCCCCCCCCGCCCCGCCACCCCCTGTGACTCTGCAAGTCCGCTGGCCCATTCGGCCAGCCCCCCGCCTCACTCTGTCACGGGATGGTCCCTCAGTCCCAGCGCCTGGCTTGAAGCGCGTCTGCGGTGCGTTGGCGCCAGACGGCCGCTGGTACTCCGGTACCCGGCTATCGCCTGCCAAAGTGGCACTGGAAGCCCGGGGAGATTCTACTAACCCCCTCCTCCTGTGAAAGCCTGTTGGGAGAGTCGGCATGAGATGTAATGTCCCACCCCAGAGAAACAGGCAAAATAAATGGTCTTAAAATTAGCAGCGCATCCTTGAAATAACTTCTTGGGGGAAATAAAAGATGACTTAAAAAGTTTCAACTTCTCTATGATTCTGCTCCTTTGAAAGTCCATCCATTCACAGCCATCCTTTCATAGAATCTTACAGCACAAAAGGAGGCCATTCGGCCCATCGTGCCTGTTCCGGCTCTCTGCTCAAGAAATCCAATTAGTCCCACTCCCCCGCTCTTTCCCCATAGCCCTGCAAATGTTTCCTTTTCAAGTATACATCCAATTCCCTTTTGAAAGTTATTATTGAATCTGCTTCCACCGCCCTTTCAGGCAGTGCATTCCAGATCGTAACAACCTGTTTGAAACGAGTTCAAATCTATTGCCAATGGACGTAATCTTGCGTTGCAAGTTCTGGGCCGTGTGTGGAACTCCAGCTGCTTAACTTCTTGCAAGGCCAGGAATCTCCCCTCCCCTAGTTCAAGTGCATTCTAGGTCAGTTGACAGTCATTGTTCACTAACAGATTCCAATATGTTCCTTGGTCAAACTAGTTTTTAATTTGCTATGCAGTCTCTAATACTAGTTATTATATAATAATGCCAGTCAGTCACCCATGCCATTGCTCACAAGTTGGATAATGCACTGTTTCCTAACGTGGGCCCCACTAAGCCCAAGTAGGAACTGTCCCTTCTGTTCTCATCAGAGCATCCCCCAGCCCCTATAACAGGTGCAACTTCATGTTGGGGTACTGTCCTCTGATACCTCACCAGAGTATCCATTTCATCAAATGGGGACCTAGATCCTAACTCACACCAAGTCCCGTTCACCCATCACTCCTGTGCTCACTGACCCCCTACATTGGCTCCCAGTCCGGCAACGCCTCGAATTTAACATTCTCCACCTTGTGTTCAACTCCCTCTGTGGCATCGCCCCTCCCTATTTCTGTAACCTCCTCCAGCCCTACAACCCTCCAAGATCTCTGCGCTCTTCCAATTCTGGCCTCTTGCGCATCCCCAATTTTAATCATCCCAACATTGGCGGCTGTGCCTTCAGCTATCTAGGCTCTAAGCTCTGGAATTCCCTCCTTAATCCTCTCTGCCTCTCCATCGGTTCTCCTATGGTCCTTAAAACCTACCTCTTTGTCCAAGCTTTTGGTCACCTTTCCTAATATCTCCTTGTTGGCTCAATGTCAATTTTTGTCTGATAATCGCTCCTGTGAAGTGCCTTGGGACATTTACTATGTTAAAGACGCTATATAAATGCAAGTTGTTGAAGTTGGCGCAGGCTCTTTGACTGTGGGGGCATCGCAGCCAAGCTTGATTCTGTCCTCAGCCATAGCGAGAATGGCTGGAGAACGATCAGAAGCTGCTTTTCCTTTCCTTTCCCTCCTCTCCCTCGAGCCCAACTAAATGGGCGCACAGACTGCGGATCAAACCTAGGGATCCTTCCCACTCTGTACGGCTCACTTCCAAACAAAGGATAAGTTTGCCTTGATCCTCCGGGGGAGCAAAGAGATGGATTTTTTTGTTTTGTTTTGTTTGATGTGGTGTTTACAGACTGTGGGGACCTCTTCTTTTTCCAGCAAGACGTTTAGCCAATTGTGTGCGAGATTAAAATCATCCAGTTGGAAATCTCCGCTCTCTGGCTGGGTTGGGGGCTGTCAGGAAAATTGCTGCTTTAGTGAGTTTGTGAAATGTGACGTGAAAACCATTTGACAACAAGAGCGCAGCAAACCAGGTTCTACATTCATTTGAGAGCTTACACACAAAGATGATCGTTCTTTATAAATTCCCCCTCATGCAGCTGCCGTCGTTGTGGCCAGTTCCACAGCTCCTCAATGAAAGTCAGGCCCCTGGTTGAACCCCCTTGCAAGTAATAGCCTGCGTCAATATGCTGGGTTGTTTAGTGTAGAGCCGTATTCAAGAGGGAGGATTCTTTGATTTTTATTGTCTCTCCCTATCCCAGGGACGCTAACAGTAATTGGAGCACTCCTTCCGCCACCCTGGCTGTGGATCAGTTGATTTAGTATAGTCGGGGGCTCAACCAAGGAATTAACTTTTACTGGAATCTGTGAGTGCACAACGATGCCAGCCGACCCAGAATGCATTTGGTGTTAGCCGTGGCTCAGTGGGTAGCGCTGTTACCTCTGAGTCATAAGGTCATGGGTTCAAGTCAAAGTCCATAGACTTGAGCAGAAAATCTCAGCTGACTCTTCATTAGGGTGAGACAGCACCTTAGAATTAAGTTTCTGATCAAGTGTTATGCCCAAGTATTATCCTGTCTTTTCCTCTTTTAGAATCTGATCAGCCTGCTGTGCGTTTCAGAAGGCACTATGTTCTCAAACCCGTTTAACACACAAGGTTGGAAATCACCCTGGTTGGTTTATATATAGAATAACGGATACCCAGGAGTGAGTAACAGGCTGGAATCTAATCGAGGGGTTCGGGTGGTTTATATATAGAATAACGGATACTCGGGAGTGAGTTACAGGCTGGAATCTAATCGAGGGGTTCGGGTGGTTTATATATAGAATAATGGATACCCAGGAGTGAGTTACAGACTGGAATCTAATCGAGGGGTTCAGGTGGTTTATATATAGAATAACGGATACTCGGGAGTGAGTTACAGGCTGGAATCTAATTGAGGGGTTCGGGTGGTTTATATATAGAATAACGGATACCCAGGAGTGAGTTACAGGCTGGAATCTAATCGAGGGGTTCAGGTGGTTTATATATAGAATAACAGATACTTGGGAGTGAGTTACAGGCTGGAATCTAATCGAGGGGTTCGGGTGGTTTATATATAGAATAACAGATACTTGGGAGTGAGTTACAGGCTAGAATCTAATCGAGGGGTTCGGGTGGTTTATATATAGAATAACGGATACCCGGGAGTGAGTAACAGGCTAGAATCTAATCGAGGGGTTCGGGTGGTTTATATATAGAATAACGGATACCGAGGAGTGAGTTACAGGCTGGAATCTAATCGAGGGGTTCAGGTGGTTTATATATAGAATAACAGATACCTGGGAGTGAGTTACAGGCTGGAATCTAATCGAGGGGTTCGGGTGGTTTATATGTAGAATAATAGATACCCAGGAGTGAGTTACAGGCTGGAATCTAATCGAGGGGTTCGGGTGGTTTATATATAGAATAATGGATACCCAGGAGTGAGTTACAGGCTGGAATCTAATCGAGGAGCTCGGATGGTTTATATATAGAATAACGGATGCTTGGGAGTGAGTTACAGGCTGGAATCTAATCGAGGGGTTCGGATGGTTTATATATAGAATAACGGATACTCGGGAGTGAGTTACAGGCTGGAATCTAATCGAGGGGTTCGGGTGGTTTATATATAGAATAATGGATACCTGGGAGTGAGTTACAG
Source organism: Heptranchias perlo (assembly GCF_035084215.1). Taxonomy (NCBI): domain Eukaryota; kingdom Metazoa; phylum Chordata; class Chondrichthyes; order Hexanchiformes; family Hexanchidae; genus Heptranchias; species Heptranchias perlo. The sequence goes on from NC_090341.1 coordinate 50,020,707, forward strand.
GCTGGAATCTAATTGAGGGGTTCGGATGGTTTATATATAGAATAACGGATGCTTGGGAGTGAGTTACAGGCTGGAATCTAATCGAGGGGTTCAGGTGGTTTATACATAGAATAACGGATACTCGGGAGTGAGTTACAGGCTGGAATCTAATCGAGGGGTTCAGGTGGTTTGTATATTGAATAACAGATACCCAGGAGTGAGTTACAGGCTGGAATCTAATCGAGGGGGTTTGATGGTTTATATATCGAATAACAGATACCCGAGAGTGAGTTACAGGATGGAATCTAATCGAGGGGTTCGGGTGGTTTACATATAGAATAATGGATACCTAGGAGTGAGTTACAGGATGGTATCTAATGTAGGGGTTCGGGTGGTTTATATATAGAATAACAGATACCCAGGAGTGAGTTACAGGCTGGAATCTAATCGAGGGGTTCAGGTGGTTTATATATAGAATAATGGATACCCGGGAGTGAGTTACAGGCTGGAATCTAATCGAGGGGTTCAGGTGGTTTATATATAGAATAATGGATACCCGGGAGTGAGTTACAGGCTGGAATCTAATCGAGGGGTTCAGGTGGTTTATATATAGAATAATGGATACCCGGGAGTGAGTTACAGGCTGGAATCTAATCGAGGGGTTCAGGTGGTTTATATATAGAATAATGGATACCCGGGAGTGAGTTACAGGCTGGAATCTAATCGAGGGGTTCAGGTGGTTTATATATAGAATAATGGATACCCGGGAGTGAGTTACAGGCTGGAATCTAATCGAGGGGTTCAGGTGGTTTATATATAGAATAATGGATACCCAGGAGTGAGTTACAGGCTGGAATCTTATCGAGGGGTTCGGATGATGTCACAAACTATGAGAACAAAGCTTGAATGTGTTTATAATGTTTTTGTGTGAGATGGTGTCACAGTGTTGAGATGATCCCAATCGACAGTCTGAATCACTCTCATACGCAGCACGCATTTAATGTGGTAGTTTGATTTGGTTTTGAGTTCACTGCTGTCACTTTTAGTTTATCAGTTGCAGCTCTCAGTGAGGGCACTGACAGCTAGTGGGCTCTGTGTTGTGGATATACAATTACATTCAAACTGTTCGACAAATGATTACGATACATTCTGCCTCTCCAGAAATGGCACAGATCCCCCTTCCCAACTGTATCAGTTTTCAGGTGGAAATTTTAGAGACGGGGGGAGGGAGGTCACCTGCCACCTCCTCCCCTTTCCCCCCCCCCCCTCAAAAATATAAAAAGTAAAGGGGGGCACAGGCTCTGTAAGGTCCTCTCATAATGGAAATCCTGCTGTTGTGTTACTTACTCATGGATGAAGAATTTAAATCAACCCTTACCTCAAACGAATGCAGAAGACAAGTATTTATTTTGGAGTTCCCTCAGTCAGTCCTGCAGTAACATGTTTTTCCCTTCGTAATACTCTCCCCACCCCTCAACTCAACATGCTAGTTTGTGCTGTGTGTTACTCCACTCGCTCCAACAGCCCTCCAGTGCCTCACCTCACCTCATGTGGCCAGTTAAATCTTTTTTTCTTTCTTGTGCCAACCTGGGCAGCAAGCGGTGGTAGGCTATTCGACTGCGCCGGCATCACAGTTGAGCCCCGTTGTGTCCTCGCCCTGCGTCCGCAGGCGTGCGCACACTAGCGGGACCCGCCCAGCAGGGGTCATCGGATAGCGACCAATGGACAGGCCCCGCTACGGACTGACACCAGCCAGTCTCATCGGTTGCAGAGTCGAAAAGGGTGGAGGGTCGGGGAGACTGGCAGCGCACGGTTTGGAGAGGCAATGGAACCTGCAGCCGGCAGAGTTTAGTTAGTGGCCAGCAACAGCAGGGAGAGAAGGAGGTGGAAATGAAGTGGAGGTTGTGATTGAACTTTTTACTGTCGGCCCTCTGAACCACTGCAACACCACTGGTGGGACTGGGGGGAGAAACACCCATCAAAGGGACTGAGGGGGAGAGAATTATTCCCGCTCTGCAGGAAAACTAGAGTCGCCAACTCTGGTTGGACTTATTCCTGGAGGTTTCATCACATGACCTCCAACCGCCCCACCCAGTCAAACAGCCTTTTTTCCCCCATCTCCAATATTTTTATAACCAATAAACAAAAATGTGCAAGGAAGATGGAAAAAAAACATGATTTTTTTGATGCCTCTATGATTTCTCTCCTGGGTTGTTTGCGGCAGTGTCCAGCAGACTAATCTTTAATTTTCGGAGACTCCAGGACAATCCTGGAAGGTTGGCCAATGCTAAGGAAAATCTGAATGAATTCTTTCTCACCTCAGCACTCTGGCCCTTTAGTCAATGTTAATACCAATGTTCAGGCTCTGATGGTTGTATTTAGTGTCAGCTTTTTTTTTTATTCGTTCATGGGACATGGGCGTCGCTGGCGAGGCCGGCATTTATTGCCCATCCCTAATTGCCCTTGAGAAGGTGGTGGTGAGCCGCCTTCTTGAACCGCTGCAGTCCGTGTGGTGAAGGTTCTCCCACAGTGCTGTTAGGAAGGGAGTTCCAGGATTTTGACTCAGCGACGATGAAGGAACGGCGATATATTTCCAAGTCGGGATGGTGTGTGACTTGGAGGGGAATGTGCAGGTGGTGGTGTTCCCATGTACCTGCTGCCCTTGTCCTTCTAGGTGGTAGAGGTCATGGGTTTGGGAGGTGCTGTCGAAGAAGCCTTGGCGAGTTGCTGCAGATTGGGTTCAGCTTCTTTGAAGCTATTGGTCAGTTTTGCTAGTTTCCCAGCTTGGCACATATAAGAGAGAGGAGAGGGCGAGGAGCGGGAGAGGAGAGGGCGAGGAGCGGGAGAGGAGAGGGCGAGGAGCGGGAGAGGGCGAGGAGCGGGAGAGGAGAGGGCGAGGAGCGGGAGAGGGCGAGGAGCGGGAGAGGAGAGGGCGAGGAGCGGGAGAGGGCGAGGAGCGGGAGAGGAGAGGGCGAGGAGCGGGAGAGGGCGAGGAGCGGGAGAGGGCGAGGAGCGGGAGAGGAGAGGGCGAGGAGCGGGAGAGGGCGAGGAGCGGGAGAGGGCGAGGAGCGGGAGAGGACGAGGAGCGGGAGAGGAGAGGGCGAGAGGAGAGGGCAAGGAGCGAGAGGTGAGGGCGAGGAGCGGGAGGGCGAGGAGCGGGAGAGGGCGAGGAGCGGGAGAGGAGAGGGGCGAGGAGAGGGAGAGGGCGAGGAGCGGGAGAGGAGAGGGAGAGGGCGAGGAGAGGGAGAGGGCGAGGAGTGGGAGAGGGCGAGGAGCGGGAGAGGAGAGGGGCGAGGAGAGAGAGAGGGCGAGGAGCGGGAGAGGACGAGGAGCGGGAGAGGAGAGGGGCGAGGAGAGGGAGAGGGCGAGGAGTGGGAGAGGGCGAGGAGCGGGAGAGGAGAGGGGCGAGGAGAGGGAGAGGGCGAGGAGCGGGAGAGGAGAGGGAGAGGGCGAGGAGTGGGAGAGGGCGAGGAGTGGGAGAGGGCGAGGAGCGGGAGAGGGCGAGGAGTGGGAGAGGGCGAGGAGCGGGAGAGGGCGAGGAGCGGGAGAGGGCGAGGAGCGAGGAGAGGGAGAGGGCGAGGAGTGGGAGAGGGCGAGGAGCGGGAGAGGGCGAGGAGCGGGAGAGGGCGAGGAGCGGGAGAGGGCGAGGAGCGAGGAGAGGGAGAGGGCGAGGAGTGGGAGAGGGCGAGGAGCGGGAGAGGAGAGGGGCGAGGAGAGGGAGAGGGAGAGGAGAGGGAGAGGAGAGGGCGAGGAGAGGGAGAGGGCGAGGAGAGGGAGAGGGCGAGGAGTGGGAGAGGGCGAGGAGTGGGAGAGGGCGAGGAGCGGGAGAGGAGAGGGCGAGGAGAGGGAGAGGGCGAGGAGAGGGAGAGGGCGAGGAGCGGGAGAGGGCGAGGAGCGGGAGAGGGCGAGGAGCGGGAGAGGAGAGAGCGAGGAGCGGGAGAGGGAGAGGAGCGGGAGAGGAGAGGGCCCAAAAAGTAGGAAAATGTCAAATCAATCAAACTATTGGGTACTTTGTAAATCATATATAATATCATATAATTAGTACAAGGGATTATGCCTTATTAGTTTGTTGAATTTATCTATACAGGTATTGTCCTTATTAAACGAAAATCCTTAAAAATGCAAGTCGGAGAGCAGAAGAGCTAGTCAGCCTATGAAACATGATTTGTTTCTAGGTCGTCTACATATTGTCATCGACACTACCCCACTCTCTCAATCTCCTCAGGGCAACAACCAATCTCCAGGATGACTCTCGGCGATGCTGCTCCCCAAACACCAAATGAACAAAATGCTGGAATATTAGTCCAACTCTACAACCCATATGTCCAACTCCAAACCATTATATTCCACAGCAGACTCTGGTCACAGCAGCAGAGTGTCCTGTAGGGTATTTGAAATGACCTGATTACACCTGCCTTGCTTGTAGATAAGGAAGATACAACCATAATCACTAAACAGATTATCTGGTCATCATTGCATTGCTGTTTGTGGGATCTTGCTGTGTGTAAATTGGCTGCCGTGTTTCCTACGTTACAACAGTGACTACACTTCAAAAGTACTTCAGTGGGTCGTGAAAGTTGCTATATAAATGCCAGTCTTTCTTTCTTGTCCCGTTAAAGGCCCCTTTCAATCTGCCTTTCCCCAATGAAAACTGATTCAACTCTACGAAATCTCTCCTTACAACTTAGCACACTAAGACCTGGAATCATCTGCATCACTCACTTCTGAACATTCTCTTCATGCCTCAGTGTGTTCTTCAGAAGATAGAGTGCCCACAGTGTTCAAACCGCGGTCTCTGGGATGAGTTAAACCTGCGATAAAGACTGGCCTGATTCTAATAAAACAAGAGGCAGATAACTCGATGGCATAATTTGTGATAGCGAACAGAATCATTGCATTGTTGCAAGGTTAAACTCTCAGTTTTAACCATTAGTGACCGTGCAGGATTTTAATATCTTACAAGCAAGAGGGCAGAGACGGTAAGATTTCACTTCATCTGGCAGATGGAGCTATGGGCTATGGTAGAGTCGTGGTTATGGTACTGGATCTGGACTAATAATGCAGAGAGAGTGAGTTCAAATCCCACCAAGGCAGTTTGAGAATTTGAATTCAGTTTTTTTTTGAAAAGCTGGAAATAAAAAGCTGGTACAGATAAAATCGACCATGAAACTACCGGATTATTGCAAAAACCCAACTGGTTCACAAATGTCCTTTAGGGAAGGAAACCTGCCGTCCTTACCCGGCCTGGCCTATATGTGACTCCAGTCCCACACCAACGTGGTTGACTCTTAACTACGCTCTGAAGTGGCCCAGCAAGCCAATAGGTTGTATCAAACTGCCACAAAAACAAGGAGAAGGTGCACCGCCATCGTTTCAGGGCAACTAGGGATGGGCAATAAATACGGCCTCGCCAGCGACGTCCATATCCCAAGAATGGAATAAAAAAAACAATGCCATTCTACTTCACCCTAGTTATCTCATGGCTCGCTGTCTGTCATCAAGTGGGCACGGCAAGTTGCTTTACCATGTTAATTTAGAGGAGCGAACAATTATGTGATTGGCTGTACCATCAACACTCGAGAGGTGGGTATCACCTCTCTTCCAGCAGCACCAAAGGTAAATGTGCCAAATTTAGTAGGCCGGTGGCTGGGCAGATCTAGTTTTCAATTGGTTCTTCCTGGCCACCAGCCATAGTGAATCTGGTGGGTTTATCTCCGGCGTTGCCACTGGTCACGTGAGGCCTTCATGTCAGCAGCTGATCGCTCTAGCATAGCATAAAAGCGGCTTTCCTTTTTATTTTCATTAAATTTCCAACATGTGGAGACTGACAGGGCCCGAAGCCGTGTCCTCCAATGATGTCAGAGTGCTAACGTGCTGTGCCACTGCTCAAGAGATAATAAGGCCGACTTTTTCCACCACCCCCACACCTGCCGGGAGTCAGGAGCGCTCCACCTGAACCACTCCAACCTGTATTTCAGGCCATTTTAATAGGCCCAAGGTATCCCCGCCTGTAGGTACGTCTGTTGCCAGGGGCTTGCACCTGGAAATGGAGGGGGTAGAAAGCCAGCCGTTGCTGCAGGCCTTCGAGACCCAAATGCTCCTGGCTGTGGGTGTCCCTATGCTTGGGCCTCTACCTGCCTCATTAGCATGTCATTACCACGCTTGCACATGCCCTTCCCCCTCTGTCAGGTAACCCTTGGAGATGTATGGACAATGCAAAAGGGGCAGGACCCCGCCTTATGAGCCTCTGCCCCTTTTTCCTCTGCTTTTGTGCCTGGGAAATGAGCGCTTCTGGGGTTGCCAACTCTGTTTGGACATATTCCAGGAGGTGTCATCACATGACCGCCTGCCTCTAACCGCTCCGCCCCTTTGTTTCCCCAATGTCCCCATCCTCGTGGTGCCCCGCCCCTTTATTTCCCCAATGTCCCCATCCTCGTGGTGACCCACCCCTTTATTTCCCCAATGGGCCCATCCTCGTGGTGACCCGCCCCTTTGTTTCCCCAATGTCCCCATCCTCGTGGTGACCCGCCCCTTTGTTTCCCCAATGTCCCCATCCTCGTGGTGACCCACCCCTTTATTTCCCTAATGTCCCCATCCTCGTGGTGACCCGCCCCTTTATTTCCCCAATGTGCCCATCATTGTGGTGCCCCGCCCCTTTGTTTCCCCAATGGGCCCATCCTCGTGGTGACCCGCCCCTTTATTTCCCCAATGGGCCCATCCTCATGGTGCCCCGCCCCTTTGTTTCCCCAATGGGCCCATCCTTGTGGTGCCCCGCCCCTTTGTTTCCCCAATGGGCCCATCCTCGTGGTGCCCCGCCCCTTTGTTTCCCCAATGGGCCCATCCTCGTGGTGACCCGCCCCTTTGTTTCCCCAATGTCCCCATCCTCGTGGTGACCCGCCCCTTTGTTTCCCCAATGGGCCCATCCTCATGGTGACCCGCCCCTTTATTTCCCCAATGGGCCCATCCTCATGGTGCCCCGCCCCTTTGTTTCCCCAATGGGCCCATCCTCGTGGTGACCCGCCCCTTTGTTTCCCCAATGGGCCCATCCTCGTGGTGACCCGCCCCTTTATTTCCCCAATGGGCCCATCCTCATGGTGCCCCGCCCCTTTGTTTCCCCAATGGGCCCATCCTCATGGTGACCCGCCCCTTTATTTCCCCAATGGGCCCATCCTCGTGGTGACCCGCCCCTTTGTTTCCCCAATGGGCCCATCCTCGTGGTGCCCCGCCCCTTTGTTTCCCCAATGGGCCCATCCTCATGGTGACCCGCCCCTTTATTTCCCCAATGTGCCCATCCTCGTGGTGACCCGCCCCTTTATTTCCCCAATATCCCCATCCTCGTGGTGCCCCGCCCCTTTGTTTCCCCAATGGGCCCATCCTCGTGGTGACCCGCCCCTTTATTTCCCCAATATCCCCATCCTCGTGGTGACCCGCCCCTTTGTTTCCCCAATGTGCCCATCCTCGTGGTGACCCGCCTTCCCACACCAACTGCAAAGTGAACAGACTCTTCATCACCCGATTGGAGGACTCTTAACGGTCAGTCAAACGGCCATTTTTCCCATGTCCAATATTTTTATGACGAGTAAACAAAAGTGTTCAAAGAAATTTAAAAAATAAACCACAATTTTTTATTGCCCCTATGATTTTTCTCCCGGGTTTGCTCACAGCAGCGTCCAGCAGATCAGTCTTCAATTCCTGGAGACTCCAGGACAACCTTGGTGGGTTGGTGACTCTAAGCGTTCCCCAAGCAGATAGCAGAGGAAAATTACCCTGGAATTTTGCTCGGAAACTTCCTGGCCTGGATCCACGGAGCGTTAAAGGTTAAAAATGAAACAAACGAACTTCAAAGCCCTGATTTTGCCAAGTGGAACCCTGCTTAAAGCAAAAAGAAAATTGAACACTTAATGAAAATGTTAATGACAATTGGAAATATTCTGGCAAAGTGGCTCAAGAAACAACTGCTGTGAGTTCTTTTTTCCCCAAAAGTGATAACGTATTTTGAGTTGATTGTGGGTTTTTTCCATTGATAGTTTGTGAAAGCAGAGCAGAGCTCTGAATTTTCATTCGGAATTTTACAATACTGCTATCTACAAGAAGCAGCTGTGAGTCGGAAAGGAGGATCTGCGATAAATTCCCTTTAAGCTCGAGGTTTACATCCTACAGGAGATGCGCTGTGTAATCGCTCATTCCGAGCACGCCTGAAGGCAGCCCTTGCACAGGATGCTGTCCTGTCCTGGCAGAAACGCTAAGCCTGTTCTACCTGCCAGTTCTTCTCTCACCTAACCTTTGACCTGCCGCTCATATTAAAGCTACAACAGTTCTGCTTAAATGTACGAGTGGAGCATGCTCAGTCAGCCAAACAAAAGAAGTGTTTTAGTGGGGACTGGGTGCTGTAGTGATTTATCTTTCACCTCTACAAAGCAAAGAAGTTATGCTAAACCGTTAGAAAAGACTGGTTAGGCCTCAGCTGGAGTATTGTGTTCAATTGTGGGCACCGCACTTTAGGAAGGATGTCAAGGCCTTAGAAAGGGTGCAGAAGAGATTTACTAGAATGGTTCCAGGGATGAGGGACTTCAGTTATGTGGAGAGACTGGAGAAGCTGGGGTTGTTCTCCTTAGAACAGAGTGAGTTAAGGGGAGATTAAATCGATGCGTTCAAAATTATGAAGGGTTTTGATAGAGTAAATAAGGAGAAACTATTTCCAGTGGCAGAAGGGTCGGTAACCAGAGGGCACAGATTTAAGGTGATCGACAAAAGAGCCAGAGGTGACATGAAGAAACGTTTTTTTACGCAGCGAGTTGTAATGATCAGGAATACACTGCCTGAAAGGGTGGTGGAAGCAGATTCAATAGTAACTTTCAAAAGGGAATTGGATAAATACTTGAAGGGAAAAAATGTACAGGACTATGGGGAAAGAGCAGGGGAATGGGACTAATTGGACAGCTGTTTCAAAAAGCCGACATAGGCATGATGGGCTCAATGGCCTCCTCCTGTGCTGTACCTACTAGAATACCATGATAACATATCACGCACTGTAACACTGCGAGCACTATCATTGCGAGGACTGGTCAGGTGGGCAGAAAAGTGGCAAATGGAATTCAATCCAGAGAAGTGTGAGGTGATGCATTTGGGGAGGGCAAACAAGGCAAGGGAATACACAATAAATAGGAGGATACTGAGAGGTGTAGAGGAACAGAGGGACCTTGGAGTGCATGTCCACAGATCCCTGAAGGTAGTAGGACAAGTGCACGGTAATAACACCGTGTGCACTGCAACGCGACATGCACTGTAACACCGCGTGCACTATTGCAGGGTGTAACATGGAGCACATTGTAACAGGCCACGCACCATAACAGGAAGCGCACCGTAACAGGACGCGCACCATAACATTGACTGCACCATAACACGGAGTGCACTATAACACGCCACGCACTATAACATGGAGTGCACTGGAACACGCCGCACACTATAACACGGAGTGCACTGGAACACGCCGTGCACTATAACATGGAGTGCACTAGAACACGCCGCACACTATAACACGGAGTGCACTAGAACACGCCGCACACTATAACATGGAGTGCACTGGAACACGCCGCACACTATAACACGGAGTGCACTGGAACACGCCGCACACTATAACACGGAGTGCACTGGAACACGCCGTGCACTATAACACGGAGTGCACTAGAACACGCCGTGCACTATAACATGGAGTGCACTAGAACACGCCGCGCACTACAACACGGAGTGCACTGGAACACGCCGCACACTATAACACGGAGTGCACTGGAACACGCCATGCACTATAACATGGAGTGCACTGGAACACGCCGTGCACTACAACACGGAGTGCACTAGAACACGCCGCTCACTGTAACAGGGCGTGCAATATAAAACACTGAGCACTATAACTGGGCAAGCACTATAACACATCGCAGTGTAACATGGAGCACATTGTAACACGCTGCACACTATAACACGACGTGCACTATAACACGGCTCACTATGACACAGAGTACATTATAACACACCCTATAACATGCCGCACACTATAACTAGGAGCGCACAATATCAAGGCGTGTACTATAACATGGCGAGCAATGTAGCATAGAGCAATCTATAGCACGATGCGCACTGTAACATGGCGCACTACAACGCGGCGCGCACGATAACACAATGCGCATTACAACACGATGTGCACTATAACACGGTACACATTACAACACGATGCGCACTACAACACGACGTGCGCTATAACACGGTACACATTACAACACGACGTGCACTATAACACGGTGCGCACTACAACACGGTGCGCACTATAACACGGTGCGCACTACAACACGGTGCGCACTATAACACGGTAAACATTACAACATGACGCGCACTATAACACGGTGCGCACTACAACACGGTGCGCACTACAACACGGTGCGCACTACAACAAGGTGCGCACTATAACACGGTAAACATTACAACACGGTGCGCACTACAACACGGTGCGCACTACAACACGGTGCGCACTACAACACGGTACGCACTACAACAAGGTGCGCACTACAACACGGTGCGCACTACAACAAGGTGCGCACTACAACACGGTGCGCACTACAACACGGTACGCACTACAACACGGTGCGCACTACAACACGGTGCGCACTATAACACGGTAAACATTACAACACGGTGCGCACTACAACACGGTGCGCACTACAACACGGTACGCACTACAACACGGTGCGCGCTACAACACGGTGCGCACTACAACAAGGTGCGCACTACAACAAGGTGCGCACTACAACAAGGTGCGCACTACAACACGGTGCGCACTACAACAAGGTGCGCACTACAACACGGTGCGCACTACAACAAGGTGCACACTACAACACGGTGCGCACTACAACACGGTGCGCACTACAACAAGGTGCGCACTACAACACGGTGCGCACTACAACACGGTGCGCACTACAACACGGAAAACATTACAACATGACGCGCACTATAACACGGTGCGCACTACAACACGGTGCGCACTATAACACGGTAAACATTACAACACGGCGCGCACTATAACACGGCGTGCACTATAACATGGTGCACATTACAACACGATGTGCACTACAACACGGTGAGCACCATAACACAGCACGCACTATAACATGCTGTGCACTATAACACGGAGCACACTACAACACGGTGAGCACCATAACACGGCACGCACTATAACATGGTGCGCACTATAACATGGCACACACTGTAACATGGCGCGCACTATAACACGGCGTGCACTATAACGTGGTGCACATTACAACACGATGTGCACTACAACACGGTGAGCACCATAACACAGCACGCACTATAACATGCTGTGCACTATAACACGGAGCACACTACAACCCGGTGAGCACCATAACACGGCACGCACTATAACATGGTGCGCACTATAACATGGCACACACTGTAACATGGCGTGCACTATAACATGACGCACCATAACACGGCGTGCTCTATAACACGGCGTGCACTATAACACGGCGTGCACTATAACATGACGCACCATAACACGGCGTGCACTATAACACGGTGAGCAGTGTATCATGGAGCGCACTCCAACATGGTGAGCACTACAAAACGTCATGCACTATAACGAGGTGCGATGCACCATAAGAAGGTGAGCTCCATGACACGTCATGCACTGTAACAGGACACGCACTGTAACACTGCCACTGCGTGCACTATAACAAGGTGAGCTCTATAACATGTGCACTGTAACACGACGTGTACTAACACGACGCGCACTGTAACACCACATGCACTATAACACCGTGTGCACTGCAACGTGACATGCACTGTAACACCGCGTGCACTATTGCAGGGTGTTCACTGTAACATGATGTGCATTGTCACACGACGCACACCGTTATGCGGCGAGTATTGTAACAGGATGTGCACTGTAACACTGTGCACTGTAACAGGACGCGCACTGTAATGCGACGGCATTAATGCGACGCGCACTGTCACACTGTGTGCTCTGTAACATGGTGTGCACTGGAGCACAACATGCACTGTAACGCGAGGCGCACTATAACAGGATGTACACTGTGACAGGACGTGCACTATAATACCATGTGCACTATAGCAGGGTGTGCACTGGAACACGGCACGCATTGCACCATGGCGTGCACCGTAACACCAACCACCTTCACGTTGCTAAGTGCAAAAAAAATCATCAGAAAAGGAATATAAAATGTAAAAAAAACATATTTGAAATGGAAAGTCACCAGAGACAGCAAACTGGAGCTGCCTCCTTCAGACAGGTCCATCTTGCGTTAATCAGAACACCCTTAGGGTCGACATGCTGGGCACTGCCAGGGCACTTCAAAATCACTCCGTGTTCGGTCACAACACTGCTGATTGGCAGGTAAAATCAGGTGCCCGTGAATTTGCACGATGCAGGAGCGTGTTAAAGTCGACCGCGAGCAGAACCGTCTTGTAATTTGTTATAATTTGTTTGGCATTTCCAGTTGAATCATCCAGCTTTGCCTTCCTGGTTTCAGACACTGCTGAGTATCCGAAGGGCTCTCCGATACTCGGGCTCTGGACTGATGCATCAGCAAGATTAGTGAAGTTACTTTTAGTCAGAAATATTCTGCATTTGATCCCAGCTTAAAATGAAAGAACTTGCATTTATATAGCGCCTTTTACGACATCAGGACATCCCAAAATGCTTTACAACTAATGAAGTACTTTTTGAAGTGTAGCCGCTGTTATAATGCAGGAAACGCGGCAGCCAATTTGTGCACAGCAAGATCCCACAAACAGCAATGGGCTAAATGACCAGATTTTTTTTTTTTGGTTGAGGGATAAATATTGGCCAGGACACCGGGGAGAACTTCCCTGCTCTTCTTCAAATAGTGCCATGAGATCTTTTACATCCACCTGAGAGGACAGACAGGGCCTCGGTTTAACGTCTCATCCAAATGACAGCACCTCTGACAGTGCACTCCCACAGTACTGCACTGGAAGTGTCGGTCTGTAGTTTGTGCTTAACTCTCCGGAGTGGGACTCGAACTCACGACTTAGCACTCTCGCGGCTGAGTCAGATATCGACTAAGCCACGACTGACAGCTTATCGGGAAGCAAAAATCACCCTAGCAGAGGAAACAGAAAGAAACAATGACTCCAAGGTGTAGCAGTGTTCGTTTTGCAATCACATCTATACGACTGTCAGTTTATAAATCCTTGGGTTACATCAGAATCCTGCTAAATTTGGGGACTGGGTGGCCCAGTGCGAAACACTATAAAGCAAACTGTGGGTTCATCTCTTAGACAGGGGTTCAGGTTCAACTGAAGCTGATGGGATGAACATCTGTTCTCTCCACTGGCTGGAAGTGAAATGAGTTCTGTGAGATGAGTTTGGGGATATTTGACATAGATCCTAGTGGGCATACAATGATAGGAGCCACAGTACAGAAGGGGACCATTCGGCCCTTCGTGCCGGTGATTGAAATCTTGAAATCGGATGATCTACTCTAATCCCATTTCCCTACCCTTTTCTTTTATAGTCTTCCTTCTGAAATACGTATCCAATTCCTGTTTAAACCACGTTTAAATGATGTTCCAGTCTCTGCCTCAATAGCCCCTTGTGGTAAAGCATTCTATGTTAATAACCCTCCCTGTGGAAAAATGTCTTCCAACTTCCTCCTTTATTCTTCTAGAGATGATCCATTAGCACAAATCTGCCCATAATTCAGTGTAAAATGAATAGTCTCAGAGAGACTACAAGAATGGGTAGTGAGAGCTATGGTAAAAAAAACACTGCACAGGTAGGGATGCTTTTGTGAGGCTGACCCAGGAGTGTTTGGTGGGACAGTGTAGAGGGAGCTTTACTCTGTATCTAATCCTTGCTGTACCTGACCTGGGAGTGTTTGGTGGGACAGTGTAGAGGGAGCTTTACTCTGTATCTAATCCTTGCTGTACCTGGCCTGGGAGTGTTTGATGGGTCAGTGTAGAGGGAGCTTTACTCTGTATCTAATCCTTGCTGTACCTGGCCTGGGAGTGTTTGATGGGTCAGTGTAGAGGGAGCTTTACTCTGTATCTAATCCTTGCTGTACCTGACCTGGGAGTGTTTGATGGGTCAGTGTAGAGGGAGCTTTACTCTGTATCTAATCCTTGCTGTACCTGACCTGGGAGTGTTTGATGGGTCAGTGTAGAGGGAGCTTTACTCTGTATCTAACCCATGATGTACCTGACCTGGGAGTCTTTGATGGGACAGTGTGGAGGGAGCTTTACTTTACATCTGATCCATGCTGATCTGGAATGTTTTATGTTGACATTGGATACCAAGAGTGGAAAGTGTTCCATTCCTCAACACTGAATAACCATTATCTAATGAGCAAAGTGAGTTCACAACTGGGGTGAGGGGAGGTGCTGTAATGTTTAAGACTATATTATGCAATGAGGAACATGTCCAACAGGGGAGCCAAGTCACATTGGTAAGAGCCTGGCTGGGGGTGAACTGGGATTAACCATGGAATCTGGCTGCGGAGTCAAGTCGTGGACACACTGACCTCAGCTTCATTCAAATTCAGTTCCATGCGTACAAAGTTGGCATTGAGGACTGGCAAAAGGCAGCTGCAGTAGGGGAAGAGATCAACGTCATAGAACTGGAGAAAAGGCGACGACCGCGTCAAGTAAAGACCCAGCAGCTGTGTCGCAGGTTGAAGGCGCTCGAGTGAGAGTTTTACTCGCTTCTCTGTGCCTGAGAAACATTGCCGATGAGTGCGGTTCCAAAGAAACGGAGTGGAGTTCTAACTCCAAGCTGACACTACTGAGGAGCTCCACCAAGCCTGTTTTCCATTCTGATGTTACATCATACCTCCGTCAGTATTCAGTTAGTTTTTTTTACAGCGGGAAAGAAAAGCCAGCTTGTGAAGTATATATTTTTTTTATTCGTTCATGGGATGTGGGCGTCGCTGGCGAGGCTGGCATTTATTGACCATTCCTAATTGCCCTTGAGAAGGTGGTGGTGAGCCGCCTTCTTGAACCGCTGCAGTCTGTGTGGTGACGGTTCTCCCACAGTGCTGTTAGGAAGGGAGTTCCAGGATTTTGACCCAGCGACAATGAGGGAACAACGATATATTTCCAAGTCGGGATGGTGTGTGACTTGGAGGGGAACGTGCAGGTGGTGTTGTTCCCATGTGCCTGCTGCTCTTGTCCTTCTAGGTGGTAGAGGTCGTAGGTTTGGGAGGAGCTGTCGAAGAAACCTTGGCGAGTTGCTGCAGTGCATCCTGTAGATGGTACACACTGCAGCCGCGGTGCGCCGGTGGTGAAGGGAGTGAATGTTTAGGGTGGTGGATGAGGTGCCAATCAAGCAGGCTGCTTTGTCCTGGATGGTGTTGAGCTTCTTGAGTGTTGTTGGAGCTGCACTCATCCAAGCAAGTGGAGAGTTTTCCATCACACTCCTGACTTGTGACTTGTAGATGGTGGAAAGGCTCTGGGGAGTCAGGAGGTGAGTCACTCGCTGCAGAATACCCAGCCTCTGACCTGGTCTTGTAGCCACAGTATTTATATGGCTGGTCCAGTTAAGTTTCTGGTCAATGGTGACCCCCAGGATGTTGATGGCGGGGGATTCGGCGATGGTAATGCCGTTGAATGTCAAGGGGAGGTGGTTAGACTCTCTCTTGTTGGAGATGGTCATTGCCTGGCACTTATCTGGCGCGAATGTTACTTGCCACTTACCAGCCCAAGCCTGGATGTTGTCCAGATCTTGCTGCATGCAGGCTCGGACTGCTTCATTATCTGAGGGGTTGGGACGGGAGGGAAATGCTGGGTCTCTTTAAGCCAATAGGCAGCCCAAGAGCTGCAGTTGCTGAGTTTAGGTGATGGAGTTAATAAAGTGAAGGAAAGCAGCATTGCTGATGAAAAAGAAAGAGAAAAATAAAGACTTGCATTTCTATAGCATCTTTCACGACCTCAGGACATCCCAAAGTGCTTTACAGCAAATTAAGTATTTGTGAAGTGTAGTCACTGTTGTAATGTAGGAAACACAGCAGCCAATTTGCGCACAGCAAGGTCCCTCAAACAGCAATGTGATAATGACCAGATCATCTGTTTTAGTGATGTCAGTTGAGGGATAAATATTGGCCAGGACCTCAGGGACAACTCCTCTGCTCTTCTTCAAAATAGTGCCGTGAAATCTGTTACATCCATCTGAGAGATCAGACAGGGCCTCCATTTAACGTCCGATCTGAAGGACGGCACCTGCGACAGTGCAGCACTTCCTCAGTACTGCACTGAAGTGTCAGCCTGGATTTTGTGCTAAAGTGTCTGGTGTGGGACTTGAACCCACGACCAACTGAGCCACAGCTTCCAAAGTATAGCAAGCTAAAGAGCGTAGAAATGAACCTAGACGTAGATGAATCTGTGATGTCCTGTCACACTGTGCCAGGAAACCCCTGTTCCAGCTCAGAAGGAGCTGACTGAACTGGTGGGAAATGATCTACTTGACGATGCAGATGGTCCTATCTGTTGGGCATCACCAATAGTGGCTGTACCAAACTGAGATGTCTGAATGTGTCTGCACCTGCATGCTCCAAACAAGAGTGGCAACACTGAGTGGAGTTATTGCTGACCTAACTGGATTGTGTGTCGTTTCCAAGTTTGATGTAAAATCAGGTTGCTGCCAGATTGTAATCAGCCCTGAGAGCTGCTGCTTAAACTGAAAAATTAAAGAAGAAACTCGCAATTGTATAGCGCTGTTCACGACCTCAGGATGTCCCAAAGCGCTTTACAGCTAGTGAAGTACTTTTGAAGTGTAGTCACTGTTGTAATGTAGGAAACACAGCAGCCAGTTTGTGTACAGCAAGATCTCACAAATAGCAAGTGAAATGGAATAAAATGATAAAATGTGTGAGGGTTCTGTGACAGGCAGGCAATCTGTTCCGCCAGATTTACTGTGGTGAAAATCTACCCAGTGTTACCACTGCCCTGTCTTGTAAGCCCTGAAGTTAGCAGCCTTTCAGATCATTGAACTCCCCTCTTGCAATTCCAGGAAATCAGTGCTTACTGGAGTATAATCCTTGTGAAGAAAAAGATAATATGCACAGAGTCTGGAGCTCAGCTTGGTGTCATGTGCTTCCTGTTGATTCACATACTCAGACACTAGCTCGTAAATTAGGTGTTCTTTATAGGGTAGTACAGATTTATTCTCAGATAGTTTGTCAATAAAGTAGACCTCATCGGCCTTTTGCAAAGCAAAGGTTCAAACTTCAAGTTTTTAGGAGTTACTAGAGATGGCGCTTATGGGGAATGTCTGTTGGGAATACAATTTATTTTACTCAAGTGTTCTTAGTGTTAGCGCTGTGCGTTCTCTGAACTTGATATGTAAGATTCTCAAAATTCACAGATCCCCAAAACTCGGAGAAAAACCCTAAAGAAATTCACCTTTTCCCTGAGTATGGAAAACTTTGGCCATTGACTGAAATCCTAAGATGGAAGGATAGGTGAGAGGTCACCAGATGAATCCACAACCCACACGTGGAATGTGGGAGAATTTACTGCTTCAGACATGTCTCTGTTTTAATGCAAAACCGACAGCAGGTGGTCAACACTCAAGGCCATTGAAAGAGGTAACTGCTCCAGACATGGTGGGGCCATGCCTTTGTTAAAGCAAAACCGATCAACACCTAGGACATTGGATACAAAAGGAAGCCTTGTGTGACAAGCTCTAAAAAAAAAATCAGAATTAACAATGACCCAGCAACAACAAGGAAAGGAATTCTACAGAGAAGATCAGCAGCTCTAGAAGCAGGCCGACACACAAGAAGAAACCAGAGGAACAGCCCCAGTGACCATCAGACACCTCGCGGCAACAAGGGCCTTACGAAACAACCAATGGAATATTGCCACCAACCAACCGGGTAATATCGGGCCACCGCGACCAAAGAAAACCAACTCGGGAGAAAACCGAAGATCCGCAAAGTTTCCACTCTACAATCTATTTCTGGCTTACCTCTGGGTGAATTACTGTCAAAGATTCGTTTGGTGAGCATTATCTCTGGCCCTTTAGAGTCCAACTTAGCTAGTACAGTGGGATTGGGAGGGGTGAGGTATCTTTCTATTGTAATTTCTCGTGTGTACCGAAGTGTTCCCCATTTTATTAGAGTGTTAAGATTGTTGTGTTGTATTTTCTCTCTTGAATAAAGGTCAAAGTTTCTTGCACCAAAACCAGTTGTCTGCTGCACTTTGTCACAACCCCCAAACTCAGTAGTGTTAGCACTGTGCGTTCTCTGAACTCGGTAGTGTTAGCACTGTGCGTTCTCTGAACTCAGTAGTGTTAGCACTGTGCATTCTCTGAAATCGGTAGTGTTAGCACTGTGCGTTCTCTGAAATCAGTAGTGTTATCACTGTGCATTCTCTGAAATCGGTAGTGTTAGCACTGTGCATTCTCTGAAATCGGTAGTGTTAGCACTGTGCATTCTCTGAACTCATTAGTGTTAGCGCTGTGCATTCTCTGAACTCAGTAGTGTTAGCACTGTGCATTCTCTGAACTCGGTAGTGTTAGCACTGTGCATTCTCTGAACTCAGTAGTGTCAGCGCTGTGCATTCTCTGAACTCAGTAGTGTTAGCACTGTGCATTCTCTGAACTCAGTAGTGTTAGCACTGTGCATTCTCTGAACTCGGTAGTGTTAGCGCTGTGCATTCTCTGAACTCGGTAGTGTTAGCACTGTGCATTCTCTGAAATCAGTAGTGTTAGCACTGTGCATTCTCTGAAATCAGTAGTGTTAGCACTGTGCATTCTCTGAAATCAGTAGTGTTAGCACTGTGCATTCTCTGAAATCAGTAGTGTTAGCACTGTGCATTCTCTGAACTCGGTAGTGTTAGCACTGTTCATTCTCTGAAATCGGTAGTGTTAGCACTGTGCATTCTCTGAAATCAGTAGTGTTAGCGCTGTGCATTCTCTGAACTCAGTAGTGTTAGCACTGTGCATTCTCTGAAATCAGTAGTGTTAGCGCTGTGCATTCTCTGAAATCAGTAGTGTTAGCGCTGTGCATTCTCTGAAATCAGTAGTGTCAGCGCTGTGCATTCTCTGAAATCGGTAGTGTCAGCGCTGTGCATTCTCTGAAATCTGTAAACAATTTTACAACACCAAGTTATAGTCCAACAAATTTATTTTAAATTCCACAAGCTTTCGGAGGCTTCCTCCTTCCTCAAGTGAACGGTGTGGAAATGAAACCCTCGAATCCTTCGCATTTGTAAATCACAGAACAATGCCCGGTGATTACTGCCCGTTGCCAAGGCAATCACAGTGAGCAGACAGAAAGGTGTCACCTAAAAGGCCACCGAATATACAAACCCCCCAAAAAAAAAGAGAGAGAGAGAGAAGGAAGACAGTCAATGACCCGTTATATTAAAAACAGATAACATTTGTTCGCTGGTGGGGTTACGTGTAGTGTGACATGAACCCAAGATCCCGGTTGAGGCCGTCCTCATGGGTGCGGAACTTGGCTATTAATTTC
The DNA here is from genome assembly GCF_035084215.1 of Heptranchias perlo. Classification (NCBI taxonomy): domain Eukaryota; kingdom Metazoa; phylum Chordata; class Chondrichthyes; order Hexanchiformes; family Hexanchidae; genus Heptranchias; species Heptranchias perlo. The sequence continues at coordinate 50,040,206 of NC_090341.1, forward strand.
TGCTCGACGATTTTGCGTTGTCGTGTGTCTCGAAGGCCGCCTTGGAGTATGCTTACCCGAAGGTCGGTGGTTGAATGTCCATGACTGCTGAAGTGTTCCCCGACAGGGAGAGAACCCTCCTGTTTGGCGATTGTTGCACGGTGTCCGTTCATCCGTTGTCGCAGCGTCTGCATGGTCTCGCCAATGTACCATGCTCTGGGGCATCCTTTCCTGCAACGTATGAGGTAGACAACGTTGGCCGAGTCACAGGAGTATGAACCGTGCACCTGGTGGGTGGTGTCCTCTCGTGTGATGGTGGTATCTGTGTCGATGATCTGGCATGTCTTGCAGAGGTTACCGTGGCAGGGTTGTGTGGTGTCGTGGACGCTGTTCTCCTGAAAGCTGGGTAATTTGTTGCGAACGATGGTCTGTTTGAGGTTGGGTGGCTGTTTAAAGGCGAGTAGTGGAGGTGTGGGGATGGCCATAGCGAGGTGTTCGTCATCATTGATGACATGTTGAAGGCTGCGGAGAACATGGCGTAGTTTCTCCGCTCCGGGGAAGTACTGGACGACGAAGGGTACTCTGTTGGTTGCGTCCCGTGTTAGTCTTCTGAGGAGGTCTACGCGATTTTTCGCTGTGGCCCGTCGGAACTGTCGATCAATGAGTCGAGCATCATATCCCGTTCTTACTAGGGCGTCTTTCAGCGTCTGTAGGTGTCCATCACGTTCCTCCTCGTCTGAGCAGACCCGGTGTATTCGCAGGGCCTGTCCATAGGGGATGGCCTCTTTGACGTGGTTAGGGTGGAAGCTGGAAAAGTGGAGCATCGTGAGGTTGTCCGTGGGCTTGCGGTAGAGTGAGGTGCTGAGGTGCCCGTCTTTGATGGAGATTCGTGTGTCCAAGAAAGAAACTGATTCTGAGGAGTAGTCCATGGTGAGCTTGATGGTGGGATGGAACTTGTTGATGTTATCGTGTAGTCTCTTTAGTGATTCCTCACCGTGGGTCCATAGAAAGAAAATGTCGTCGATGTATCTGGTGTATAGTGTTGGTTGGAGGTCCTGTGCAGTGAAGAAGTCCTGCTCGAACTTGTGCATGAAAATGTTGGCGTATTGGGGTGTGAATTTGGTCCCCATGGCTGTTCCGTGTGTTTGGGTAAAGAACTGGTTATTGAAGGTGAAGACATTGTGATCCAGGATGAAGCGGATGAGTTGTAGGATGGCGTCTGGAGATTGGCTGTTGTTGGTGTTGAGTATTGATGCTGTCGCAGCGATGCCGTCATCGTGGGGGATACTGGTGTAGAGTGCCGAGACGTCCATCGTGGTGAGAAGTGTTCCTGGTTCTCTGAAATCAGTAGTGTTAGCACTGTGCCTTGTCTGAACTAAGTAGCCTGCCTGACAATGACTGGATCAAATTACAAATTGCAGAGAACTTGAATTACTCTGCAGCAGAGTGGATCAAATTCCACATTCTAGACAAAGTGTTGGGTGAGTATTGTCCTCCCACTTCCTCTCGGCGAGATAAGAAATTTTGGTATTTGCACCACAGTGGTGTAAATAGACGCAGCCCAAAAATAATGGCTGCAGGAACACACCTGGGTACTTAAAGGGATGGTGCCGGCTCACTTGATAGCTCAGTTGGTAAATGCTAGTGTGTAACATATAGGCCAAAAGGTCGCAGGTTCAATTCCCTCTGCTGAGTTTCGCTGTTCGGGGTGGCAGTAGAGAGACTACAAGTGGCCTTGATATTCTTGGGATGGGGAAGGAATGTTTTGGCGGGGCTTCTAATTCCTACCCAGTGACTTCTGCTGGGATGTGTGGGGATCAGTTAGGGGCAGGGTTGGGCCTTGATGTGATGCACTCCCCTGGGTGAGTAGTTTGCCAGCACTCACTGTCTAGGCTCACTCGTGAACAATGGACACGAGTCAGGTACTGGAGGTGGGGTGTCCTCCTTGGAAGCACAGGATCCTGGGAAGAGGAGGGGGAGAAAAGGGATAGTATCACTATTTTAGGGAACTAGCAGACAGCCGTGAAAACAGGTGCCAAGCCACCTTGTTGCTTGCTATGGAAAGTTTACACTCCAAAGGACGTTGTAGTAGTTGGTTGTGTCGTACTATGTGGTGCAGAGAAAGATACTTTACCATTGGGCAGTGAATGCCTTTTCTTTGTGTGTTCTCCTCACTTGATATACCTTCCTCCAGCCAGAAGGAGGTTGGTTGCCAACAGTACACCAATGCTGCTCTATAGCTGACTGCTTGTAGGCATGAGAGTAGTCTGGAGTGAAAGACCCTCTACATCAACCTTCCACAGTGACAGCTGTGGCTCAGTGGGTAGCATGCTTACCTCTGAGTCAGAAAGTTGTGGGTTCAAGTCCTACTCCAGAGACTTGAGTATATAATCCAGGCTGACACGACAGTACAGTACTGAGGGAGTGCTGCACTATGGGAGGTGCCTTCTTTCAGATGAGACGTTAAACCAAGACCCTGTCTGCTCTCTCAAGCAAATGTAAAAGATCCCATGGCAATATATCCAAGACGAGCAGGGGAGTTCTCCCTGGTCTCCTGACCAATATTTATCCCTTAACCAACATCACTAAAAAACAGATGGTCTTGTCATTTATCTCATTGCTGTTTGTGGGACCTTGCTGTGCGCAAACTTGCTGCTGTGTTTCCTGCATTACAACAGTGACTACACTTTGAAAGTACTTAATTGGCTGTGAAGCCCTTTGGGATGCCCTGAGGTTGTGAATGGCGTGATATAAATGTAAGTTCACTCTTTTCCTATCCTCTCCTCTAATGATCCTGATTTCCTTGGGAGTTACTCACAACATCTACTCAGCTGCGTTATCGGATTTGAAGGTCATTGGGGGCAAAGGAAATCTGGGCCTTGCCACAGCTGCACTTTCTGTACGCCCCAAGGCACAATAACTGCACTGATCATCCCGGACTGCCATTGATTTGAACTTTTCTGTCTAAGCCTGGAAGATAAACAAAGACATTTTCTACTCTCATATGTTGTCTAAAATAATAATTAAAGTAAGACATAATTCCGAATGTGACAGGAAGGCACAGGTAGAGATGATGGAATGTTGTGTAGGATATGATGGTTTGCTGGTCATAACAAGGAGGGCAACTGGTCAATGATTAATCATCTAGGACATTAGGTAAGATAGATGTTTGCTTCCCATCACAGACTTGGGAGAAGCTTGGTACAACTGTCTCTCAGGATGTTGGGTGGAGTCTTTGATGGAATGGGCTTAATTTTATGAAGGGCTCTGATCTGTTCGATATTCCCCTAGGTTATAAGACACGTGGAACCTTGTCTCTATTTATACAGGTGTAACTGAAGGAAATAGAAGTGAGGTGAAATCATGTTGTGCAGTGTTAGTGTCCTATTGCTTAATGTATTTGAAATTCCTTTATCTGCTACTTTCATTGAAGTGCTGAAATAAATAGGTTAGCACCATCATTAGAACCAGCAGATTGAACAATTTTGTGAGAGAGCATTCGTTTGGATGCTAATAACGCGCAGTTCGATTTCATCTCAGTCGCCTTTCTCTTCTGCTGGTTTTGATTTGTAAGAAAGTGCTTTGTTTAATTCAATCCCTCTTTTTTCCTATTCCCATTAGAATGTTTAAAGGAAGCCTGGGGAAGGGGTGGGCAACATTTTGTGGAGAACCTCCCCTTTAACACGAATGGGTTCGATATTGTCAATTCACGATGTCCCAGCAGTGTGTGTTACACACAAAATGGCTGAACCTGGCCAAGTGTATGACAGCAGAGAGCAGAGGAATACAAGGGGCTTCAGAAGTCTGCCGATATCTTGCTCTCTCCGCGTAACATTTAGGAGCTATGTGTTAGTTTAGCAGAATGCACATCTCCTTTAAGCATGTCGCTGCTTAAAATTGCGTGGCTGACTTTTCCATCTCAGGCAGATGGTACGGGGTTGGCTCTGTACCAGGCTGCACTGCAGTTCATACTGTGGGACTGCCTGAATTGCTAGCAAGAGAGATCTGTGCACCTGAGCAGTCCAGAGGTTTCCTCAATGATCAGATTCCATTCACGGACCCTCTCCCCCCTGACTTTTGGGATGGAGTACTGCACCAAAACAAATGAAATTCAATGAGTTAGTCTTTGAGTGAAGCCTTCACCCTGTGATGTTTGAACAGAATGGTTTGACCGACATAACATTGCTTCCTTAACCCCCTTTCCCCCAGATTGGCAGATAACAGGAGCACATGTCAGCACAGTAGATCGTAGATAAGAAAGAAAGAACTCGCATTTATATAGCGCCTTTCACGACCTGTACACAGATTTGTCTGCATGTTCTCCCCCCTCCCCACACCAACCTACCTAAATCCAGAGAGCTCAGGTACAGCTTGGCAGAGCCAAGTCTTAGGACCTCCTAAATGTGGGCAGGGGCCACTGCTGGGATTTAATCAGTTAGGCCATGCAGCACAAAGCACTGGTACACTTCACACTGCTTGTCCAGCTGGGACCATCCATACCTGTTGGGGCATTGGCCTGTACCTGGGGTCGAGTGGGGAAAAGCTCCAGCTCCTGGTATTCTTGTAAAAATAGGCATTAACATTAAATCTGATTGCTCTCCCTGTCCAAAATTCAGATGACTCGAACTCACGTAAAACACACAAACAAATATCAGGAGGGGACGCAAAGTGCAGTACAAAGATTGTGCAGTCAATGGTCTTAGGTGTCGAGCTTCATCTCTCAGCACTGCCCTTCGTACCAATAAGTTATACAATCCAATGTTGCACTTGTTGTTCCCATATTGATGAGAATTCCCAGCTCTCCCAGGTAGAATTCTGAAGGGATCTCTGTGAATCTACAGGGACGAGAGAGAGAGAGAGAGACACACACACACACTCTCTCTCAGAAAGATTCATGGGGTCCAGCTCTCTCTACACTCCTCCGTGGCTGTGTCTCTCCACTTTGACTCCATACCTCTGTGGCTCCCTTTGTCCAACAACAGCCCTACTTTCTTTCTGCTGTTCCATGATTATCCCTCTCTCTGCTTCTTCATAGCTACTTCTATTTGCTTTAGCCCCGTTCTCTTTCTGTCTCTCTGCTGCCTCTTTCTGTTTCGGCCTCACTTTCTTTTTGATCTTTCCGCTCTGGCCTTACGCTCTCTCCACTCTTACTTATCCATTCCTATGATAAAATGATATCTTAGTACTGAACAGAAGAAAAGGGAAGCAGACAGAAAAAATTAGAATGGTAGAGATGCACTCAATTCCAGAAAGAGGTACACTTTTATCCAGGAACAACACCATGGGAGATCAGCTAGTTCTATATATAACCCCCTGGACTCGATTCCAGGACGCAACTCATACATAGGTATGTTTTATTCTGTTTGGATTCCAGCCTGTAATTCTCTCCCAAGAATCCTTATTCTGTATATAAAACAACCATTTGCCAAAATCATTATCGTTCCTGGCTGGTGGCTGCATTAATTTGGAAAGTGATGTGACAAAATGTGAGAGAAGATCATTTCTTATTCGAATACCTTTAATCTCCTTGTGCGACAGGCTTTGTTATGCAGCACTTCTCCGATCTACTTACTGTGGCATTATCTTTGATTGAATCACGGAGGGATTGGTACCAGGTGATAGGGACTGTTGATGAAAACGAAGATGTGTTTTTTTTTAAACTAGTCTACTGATGGCAAGATGCAGCTTGAATTGCATAAAAACTCTTCGAGAAAGTGAACTGTGCACACGTGGAACATAAGGACGTTAAGTGGAAGACACTTAAAGTTGGACGGTGTGAATTCATCATGTGAGCAGTAAGGTTGAGCATAGTTGCATCCTGGTTCTTCTAGACATGGTTAATACACCCACTGCTGCTTCATTGAGCTGGGGTGCACTTGTAATTTCTGATGAATACACTTGGCAAACAACCACACTGCGATATGAGAATCCACAAAGATTATCAATAGACTGGCTGAACCATTGGAAACTATGGTAACGGGCTATCTTGCTTAGTTATTCTCCCTCTACCTGGCTTCATTCAGCTGGATCAGGATGCATAGTAGAACCCCAGGCTTTGGCCTAACGTGAATTTACTGAGATGATATTTGAAACTGGCTGTGCTGCGACATGTTTACGTGGTAACGAGCCGTGTGAGACACTTTGTCACGTTTTATTCGCGGAGACGGGTGCAGTGATTCAAATAAGCACTTGTATTTCAAAAATCTATATTTAAAACATTTTCTTCCTCATCCCTTTCCAAGTTATAAAATGCCAATCTGTCCAGATTTATATTCTTGAGGCCTGCACTCACCCAAAGCGGCTCCTTTGATTGCTGGGCCAGGATAATGAGCCTCTTTGCCACCAACAAGGCTGACAGAATCTTTCTGCATAGCGAATAATCCCAATAAGTGTATTTTAGGGTCATTATCAATGGCTGCTTCATCTCCCTTGGCTCGTTCCTACTTACTTCTACCACCCAAAAAGGGGTTTAGGGCTGAGCCATTGTATGTGAAGGGAGGTATTCTAAGTCACATTGCCAACCTCTACCCTTCAGTGATTGGCCATTTCTGTGAAGAGTATAATAGAATCTGTGAGGGAGATCTTCAAATGGATTAATCTCATCTGCTCAAGGTTAACTGTACACTTGACTAAATTGTAGACAATTGGAGTGCAAGGTTCAAGTCTTTCTCAACTCCTTTTCCTCATACAAATGGCTTGAGGGCAGTTTGCCTAAGCAGAATATGTCTCTTCTGAACTGAAACCTGCGTATTTTATTGTCTGCTGTACTGCATTAGTGTAGCTCGGGTGTAACAAGGAACTCTGATCATTGCTTACAGGAGAGAAGCTCGCTGCATCCCTGTCAATCCAGATGATGGAATTACTATCACACCGCTAGGAAGAACTCACATTTTTATCATGCCGTATCACATTCTCGAGATGTCCGAAAGCATTTTGCAGCAATCAGTTACTTTTGAAGGGCATTCACTGCTATCCTGTAGGTAAACATGGTAGCCAATGTGTGCACAGCAAGCTCCCGCAAACAGCAAATGAATCATTAACTAGGTGAGCTGTTTTAGTGATGTTGGTTGAGGGATAAATGTTGGCCAGGACACTGGGCGAACTCCCTGTTCTTCTTTGGATAGTGCCGTGGGGTCTTTTATGTCCACCTGAGTAGACAGACAGGCCATGGATCAACAACTCAGCTGAAAGACGGCATCTCTGACCATGTTTTCAAATGGCTCCAAGACTTTGCCCATCCCTATCTCTCCTACCTCCTCCTCCAACAACAACAACAGCAACAACTCGCATTTATATAGCATCTTTAACGGAGTAAAACACCCCATGGCGCTTCACGGGAACATTATCAAACAAAATTTGACACTGAGCCACATAAGGAGATATTAGGTCAGGTGACCAAAAGCTTGGTCAAAGAGTTAGGTTTTAAGGAGCGTCTTAAAGGAGGAGAGAGAGTTGGAGGGGCAGGGAGGTTTAGAGAGGGAATTCCAGAGCTTAGGGCCTAGGCAGCTGAAGGCACGGCCACCAATGGTGGAGGAGGTTCCACTCTATAACCTTCCGAGGTCTCTGCGCTCCTCCAATTCTGGCCTCTTGCGCATCCCCGATTTTAATCGCTCCACCATTGGCGGCCATGCCTTCAGCAGCCTAGGCCCTAAGCTCTGGAATTCCCTCCCTAAACCTCTCTGCATCTCTACCTCTCTCTTCTCCTTTAAGATGCTCCTTAAAACCTACCTCTTTGACCAAGCTTTTGGTCGCCTGTCCGAATATCTCCTTATGTGGCTCGATGTCAAATTTTGTCTGATAACGCTCCTGTGAAACGCCTTGGGACATTTTACTACGATGAAGGTGCTGTATAAATACAAGTTGTCGTTGTGAAAACGGATACAAAGTACACGTTAAACAAGACTGACATTTTCTTTTTATCCATTATAGTCTCACCTGCATCGGTCTTTAATGGGCCCACATTTCCCTTTGCCACTCTCTATCTCTTAATATATTGATAAAAACCTTTGCTGTTAGCTTCGATTTCCCTTGCAGGTTTTTTTCATATTCCCTTTCTGCATCTCTTATTACTTTCTTTGTATCCCTTTGTTGCTTTTCATAGCTCTTCCAGGCCGCTGCAATTATACTTTTCCTTGCATTTGTGTAAACCTTTTCTTCTAGCCTAATACTGTCCCTTACCTCACCTGTTGACCATGTTGGATTAATTACACAAGTGAAGCCTTTGCCTTTTACTGGTTTTGTATCGTATCAAATACTTATTTGAATACTTCCCACTGTTTGTAGGTTTATCCATTGATCGTTTAGTCTGGTTTACTGATCTCAATTGATGTGAAAGCAAGCTTTTTTAAAGAAATCAGATGAACAGAATGTTAAGACTCTTAACACCGTAGTGAACATTTGGATAATGATCTATGACTGTTGAATTCCCCCAGTTTTGGCTGCCACACGTAACAGCTTGTTTATCTTAACACTTGACAATAATTGGAAAGTATATTTCGGTCTTCCCTGTCACACTGACGGGAGCACGGGAAGCATGGAAAAAAATCCCTTGATATGCTAATCAAAGAGAAACATAAATTGTCTGGGGTCCAAACATCATAGTACTGGTGGATTATCTATTGAAAGAAAGAAAGAAATTGCATTTATATAGTAACTTTCATGATCTCAGGATGTCCAAAAGCGCTTCACAGCCAATGAAGTAATTTTGAAGTGTAGTCACTGTTGTAATGTAGGAAACATGGCAGCCAATTTGCGTACAACAAGCTCCCACAAAGAACAATGTGATAATGATCAGATAATCTGTTTTAATGATGTCGCTTGAGGGATAAATATTGGCCAGGACACCGGGAAAAACTCCTCTGCTCTTCTTCGAATAGTGCCATGGAATCTTTTGCGTCCACCTGAGAGGGCAGACGGAGCATCTGTTTAACGTCTCATCCAAAAGACAGCACCTCCAACAGTGCAGTTCTCCCTCAGTACTGCACTGAAGTGGTAGCCTAGATTTTGTGCTCAAGTCTCTGCAGTGCGGTTTGAACCTATAACCTTCTGATCCGAAAGTGCTACCAACTGAGCCACAGTTGACACCTAAATAAACTATTGGTCCTAGCTTATAGGGCTTAACAATATACCATTGTTTTGTATATACTCAGAGTTTTGTACCCGAGAATTATCTCTGGGAAATCATTTTTAACTTAATGAAGGAGCAGTCTTCATTTCAAAAGAAATCATCCTTGCTAATTAAAATTCTATAAAATCAAAAGTTAAACAATTCCTAGTTGTCACATTGAGCCCAATCCCAAGTGCCTTCTCCCAGAGCTTTTGGGCTTTGTTTGGTGGTACTGTCTCCCACCTTGTTGAATGCCCTGCTAGCTTTGGCCATAATATCATGTTTGTTGGTTTTTTGCCAGACACAGGTCTCCAGGTCAGAGGGAGCTTGCCTCGTAAAATCTTAAGTCGACACCACTGCTTCTTAACACAAACAGAATGAATAATTGAATGCTGTTGATGATTACCTCACAGGAAGTCTGCATTAAACTGCTGGTTGACAACCTAATGCTGATCAACCATTCTTTGACCTGATTAGAACTGCTGAATGTAATTATAAATTAATTAATAGTTGATGGGCTTTAGTGAGCAATTTTCTTTTGATTGTGTTAGCCAGATTCAGACAGAAGCCATAAATTAGATAGCATATCAGCGATTTGTGGCAGCTAGTATAGTGATAAAGTCACTGTTTTGAAAAGCAAACTGCTGTACAATTGGGAGTAAAAGCAGTTAGAATTAAATTACACAATGGGCCCATCTGAAAAGGGAGAAGACAGGTTAATGTTTTGGGTTTAGTCCCTTCACAAGGACTGGAAAATAAGTGAATCCCCTAAATGGACTGAACAAAATGGGGATGAATGGGGAGGTGAGCAACAGGCAGAAGTCCAGAGGCAGGAATATGCACACCTGGCACGGAAAGGAGTTAATGGGTTGACTGCCCAGCAAACTGGGTTTCTGAAAAGCTGGAAAAGTGAAAACTGGCAGATGATATACAAAAGATATCTCAGTGAAACAATGAAAAGGCTTTGAAAGAAATAAGTCATGTGAAAATAGGCAGGTAATGTGGTGAAAAGGCATGTGGGCATGCAAGTGCACAAGTTCTGCATGTGATGGAGAACCTTTCTTGCCCAGCATTGTGGGGCAACCTTGGGGCAGCACGAGGAGTTTGAATCCCACGCTAATTTTTGGCAGCAACACTGGCAAGTGGACGCCACAAAGAAAATGCGGACCGCCAGTGTCAAATCCTGATGGTTTGTCGTTTCTGCAGGAGCTCATTCTTCAGGGGTTAGTCTCAGTGCACGCACCAGCCAAAGCGAGAATTTTCAGTTGAGCTACCTAGTGGCATGCTTTACTTGTGCCAGTAGGCTACATCGTATAAGCATGGGCTTTAGTATCTAGTTAGACTCATTCCCCCAAAAAGCTCTGGATGCTGGGTCAATTGAAATTTTCAAGACTGAGATCGTTAGATTTTTGTTGGGTAAAGATAGCGAGGTGATATGGATCAAAGGCAAGTAAATGGTATTTGATAGAGTAGACAAGGAGAAACTGTTTCCACTGGCAGGAGGGTCGGTAGCCAGAGTACACACTTTTGAGATAATTGGCAAAAGAACCAGGGGGGAGATGAAGAGAATTTTTTTTACATAGCGAGTTATGATTTGGAATGCACTACCTGAAAGGGCAGTGGAAGCAGATTCAATAGTAACTTTCAAAAGGCAATTGGATATATACTTGAACAGGAAAAAATTGCAGGGCTTCGGGGAAAGAACAGTGGAGTCGGACTAATTGGATAGCTCTTTCAAAGAGCTGGCACAGGCACAATGGGCTGAGTGGCCTCCTTCTGTATTGTAAGATTCTATGTGTTGAGGTACAGATCAGCCACAATCTAACTGAATGGCGGAACAGGCTCGAAGGGTTGAATAGGATGAGTATGCTATTTTTCTATGGCCTCCAGCATAGCATGTCATTGAAAATATTTATGCCGCAGCTAGTGATACACAATGTGTGATAGAAGTCGATTCCTAAAAGCTGCCGGTTACCCAATAGGTCATGAATTGCCAATATCCCACCAGGAGTTAGATTGTGCCAACATTGATCAAACTGGCACTAAATCTGTGGCATCTGTTCTCAATAGGAACAAAGCAATTAACCACTCTGGGTGTGAATGAGACAACAGCTGAGCCATTGCTACAAGTTAGGTATCGGTGACTTGATCTATTCAACAGCAGTGCTCGCAAGTGGAGATCATAGAGGGAACTTTGCCAGCAGAATGACTGCAATTAAGGCTTTTAGTCATTTTCTTACACTTGACCTGATTGCTGAGTGTCTGCACATTACCCAGTCCTGGTTTGTCGTTTTTTTTTGTCTGCTTCATTCGCAACTTACGTTGCATCCACGCTACAAGTTGAACGTCGGTGCGATGCTGTTTCGGCAGAATGTCTTTGAAATGGAGCAAGTTTACCTCTGGTACGTGTTGGTAGTTCCCGATGATGTTTTACTGCCGCTCAGAGCTTGTGGCCCTGAATATACTCAATAGGCGTAAGTTGTTCGGCCGATGTGACATTTTCAAAACGTTCTGTGCTCTGTTTAGTTCGGCTACTCTGGGTTGCCGTGACGCCATTTTTCTGCTCGCCATTTTGTGTAAATGAGGTAAGTGGGGACTGTCACTTCCTGTTCATGCATAAAAGTCAAGTTAAAGAAGGCGGGGTTTGCACAGGAAGTGCCATTGACATCATCGGCCCACAATTCTTTGCATGAAAAGAAGCTACATAAGTGAGTACAGAGTTTTGACTGAAGGAGCCCGAGCCCGAGCCCATTGAAAGAAGTGACTTTATCAATGAAGGTTCACGTGCCTTTAAGCTTCAACTATTCCTCTGAATTTTGGGAGGTTTTATACTCCCCTGTGGTTGTTCAAGAACTCTAAAGTATGTCGGTGCTGGGCACCAGTCATAATCGCTGCAAAATAAATGACCTTGTTCACCTGAAGTTGCTGAATAAAGAAAATAAATTCATCTAAATGGAAGATTGTGTGTGTTTGACCTATGTTTCACTTTCCATAATGGCATTTCTGGAAGTGAGTTGTGTTTCGTCTGGTTATGGGTGAAATCATTTGCTGTTGTTACTCGTTACCTCAGGGCTTGACGATATAATTGATGTCTGGTTTAGGGTCAACTCTCATGTAAGGCTCTGTGGGTCTGTGTACAAAGTGGATATGTGACATTCTGAACACAGGGATAGTTTTAGGATGAGACACCATTTCATGACCAAAGAACAAGCCAAAAATTGTAGACAATTAAATTGAGAACATGCGCCACAGACTACTGAATCAATAGAAAGAAAGACTTGCATTCGACCTCAGGACATCCCAAAGCGCTTTACAACCGGAGAAGCACTTTTGAAGTGTAGTCACTGTTGTTATGTAGGCAGTCAATTTGCGCAGAGCAAGATCCCACAAACTGCAATGAGATAAATGACCAGATAACCTGTTTTAGTGATGTTGGTTGAGGGATAAATATCAGCCAGGAGATTGGGGCAAACTCCCCAGCTTTTCTTTGAATAGTACCATGGGATCTTTTACGTCTACCTGAGAGGCAGATGGGGCCCTGGTTTAATGTTTTATCCGAAAGATGGCACCTTCGACAGTGCAGCACTCCCTTAGTACTGCACTGGAGTATCAGCCTGGATTTTCTGTTCATGTCTCTGCTGTGGGGCTTGAACCCACAACCTTCTGACTCAGAGGTGAGAATGCTTCCACTGAACCAAGGCTGGCAGTTAATGCATTAACTGACTGGGTGCGCCTGTAATGTGATTGATACCCTCAAATACTGAGGTGTGACAACGAAACTCTGCATATGAAATTTTCCACTGCTTGTTTATTTTTGTATTTTGTTCTGATGTTTGGCTGTGGTTGTATCTCTTTCATTCATGTGTATCTGAGAGACAGGAAGAGCAGAGAAAGATTTAACGTAAAGGAGGGAAATCTTCAAACGACTGTACCAGCATTCAAATAAGGAGGGGAGTTTTGAATAATAAGTCCTGAATTTAGGCATGATCTATAAGCAAGAGCTCCTTAGTAACAATAAGCACTGTGGCAGAAATGTTTGTAGGAAGTAGGAAAGCTGCAAGTTATTTTAATATTTTGTTAAGTCTTAGACTTTTGATTTTCACTATCAAGATCCATTTCCAATCAAATTGGAACAGTCGATATATTCGCTAATTGTCAGTAATGACCCTTGGATTGATTTGACTCTCTGAAAGGCCTTCTAATCTGTATTAATGTTGTACAGAACATTGTATTTTGTACTGCTAACCATGTGTGAAGCAAGGAAGGAATCGTAAGGCAGATTATTTAATACCAGCGACTTTTGATTTTCTGAGAAAATACCTATTTTCCAACAGTCAATACATGTAATGTGGACAATTCAATGAAATGGCTTGTGACGAACAAAAGTTATTATTTTTAATCTCACTTGGCTGATTCTCCTGCCTAATTTTTTTTGATATATATTAATGCCTTGGACGTGGGTGTACAGGGCACAATTTCAACATTTGCAGATGACACAAAACTTGGAAGTGTATTAAATAGTGAGGAGGATGGTAATAGACTTCAAGAGGACATAGACAGACTGGTGGAATGAGCAGAGACATGACAGATGAAATTTAACGCAGAGAAGTGTGAAGTGATACATTTTAGCAGGACGAACGAGGAGAGGCAATAAAAACTAAATGGTACAATTCTAAAGGGGGTGCAGGAACAGAGAGACCTGGGGGTGTATGTGCACAAATCTTTGAAGGTGGCCGGACAGCTTGAGAAAGTGGTTAAAAAAGCATACCGGATCCTGGGCTTTATAAATAGAGGCATAGAGTACAAAAGCAAGGAAGTTATGTTGAACTTTTATAAAACACTGGTTCAGCCATAGCTGGAGTATTGGGCTCGATTTTACCAGGCCGGCGGGTTGGGTTTCGGGAGCGTGGTCAACACGCTCGGTGAAATTAGTGGGTTGCCCACGCGATCGTAGCAGGCAAACCACTAATTGGAGCCACTTACCTGCTCTCCCGGGCTCCGCGCTGCTGGTCTGCGCGTCGGGCGGGCTGCGCATGCGCAGTACGATCTGTCAGCTGGAGGCTCTCTAGTTAAAGGGGCAGTCCTCCACTGACAGATGCTGCAACCAATAGAACAAATTACAGCATGGAGCAGCCCAGGGGGAAGGCTGCTCCCAGTTTAATGATGCCTCACCCCAGGTATCATCGGATGGGGTGAGGAGGAGGGGGAGGACAGAGATCTTCCACCCGGCGGGCGGGAGGAAGCGGCCTGCCTCTGCCACCAAGAAGGCCTGGCTCGAGGTGGCAGAGGAGGTCACCTGCACACCAACATATCGCCCACCTGCATACAGTGCAGGAGGCGCTCCAATGACTGCAGTAGGTCAGCCACAGTGAGAACACGTAGTCTTTCCCCTACACTCCGTCTGCCGCAACACTGCCCCCACCCCACATCTCCTTCGGCACCGCCAACACTACTCTGTCACATCACCCCTCATACCCAATAAATCCCATCCTCATCTTACCTGCACCTACTCACCTCGCGAGTACTCACCCCGCCACTAACACGCAACCCAATCCTCATATAATCTCATGGCTCTATCCCATACTCACCCTCTCGTGCATCTCCCTCACGGCCAGCCTCACTCAACCTGCCACCACCTGTACTGCAGCCACAGGGCATGCATCACATATGTGCAGTAGGCAGCATAAGGCAAACGTGTCGTGAGCATGAAGGGGATGCACAAGGGTGTTTGAGGGTTTGTCATGGGTGTTACCTATATTGAATTTCAGAACAACTCACATCACATATTATATTGGCACCACCACTGCCATGTCTCCGCAAATCCTGTCTGTTTTGTGCAATAATGCCTGCTCCTGGGTATCACAATGAGGACCCACCACTGATGCCACCCGTTGTGTTACTGCAGAGTAGGTGCAGGTGTATTTGCAGGGCTCTTCCGCGCAGACGACTGAGAGACATTGGCGGTGTACCCGGCTGCACCCTGGAAAGATGCGGTGGAGAAGTTGTGCAGTGGTGACTTTGGCAGCGACAGGTAAGCAGATGGTGCTGGGGCCAGCCAGGAGCAGCTCGGCATGAAAGAGGCTGCAGATGTCCACGACTACATGTCGAGTGAATCTGAGCCTCCGTGTGCACTGCTGCTCGGAGAGGTCCGGGGAGCTGCGCCTCGGTCTGTGGACCCTGTGGCGAGGGTAGTTCCCTCTGCGACGCGTCTCTCTCTGCGGTTGCCCTCCCTCCTGCTGTGCAGGTGGATGTGTCACAGCACTGTGTTGTGGAGCTCCACGTGTCAGAGGTGGACGGCGTGGATGGCGAGGCTGGTGATGCTGTTCGCCCTCCGAGGGGGTCATGACTGCAGCTACGACGGCCCCCATCCGCAATATGTACATCTGAGGGGGTCCGCAAGGTAGGTACATGTCTCTGGACCCCGGGGTAAGTGTGCAAGTTGGTGACTTTGACCGTCAGGAGGGGGGTGGTGGAGGCCACACTTTGTCCCAAGTGACAGAGCGGCCTCCTGCAATGAGTGAGGGTCTCCCCACCCCCCCTCCCCCCCCACCCCCCCACCCCCCACCTGTCAAATGGACCTTTGCAGCTGCCACAGGCTGACGGCTGCAACACGTCCAGTTCAACTGGGACTGTTTCCCCCAGTGTGTGAAACAGTCCCATGTTTCTCCAAAATCACACACAGTCCCTCAATCAGGTCAGTTAATGACCTGAACAAGCAAAATAAATACACTCAAGTGGCATCCCGCTGGCTTTAATTGCCTGCGGGATTCCCACCAGCGGGGGCTACGCACGCACCCCCGCACGTCATCGGGGAACCCGGAAGTGGGCGGGATCGTGGCGCAATCTGGTCACGTGCCTGGATATCGGGATTTTCGGGGCCCCCCCTGCTGGAAACGCACAGGAAACCCGCCGGTAAAATCGAGCCCATTGTGTCCAATTCTGGGCATCGCACTTTAGGAAGGATGTGAAGGCCTTAGAGAGGGTACAGAAAAGATTTACTGGAATGATTCCAGGGATGAGGGACTTTAGTTATATGGATAGACTGGAGAAGCTGGGGTTGTTCTCCTTAGAGCAGAGAAGGCTAAGAAGTGTTCAAAATCATGAAGGGTTTAGATAAAGTAAATAAAGAGAAACTGTTCCCATTGACGTAAGAGACTAGAACTAGAGGACACAGATTTAAGGTGATTGGCTGAAGAACCAAAGGTGACATGAGGAAAAACTTTTTGATGCAGCGAGTAGTTATGATCTGGAATGCGCTGCCCTCGTGTCTTTCAAAAAGGAATTGGATAAATACTTGAAAGGAAAAAGTTTGCAGGGCTGCGGGGAAAGAGCGGGGGAACGGGACTACCTGGATTGTTCTAACAAAGAGCTGGCATGGGCTCGATGGGCCGAATGGCCGCCTCCTGTGCTGTAACCATTCTATGATTCTATAATTGGGGGAGAGAGACCATAGAGGAAGGAAAGGAAGCAAATAAAAACACAGTGGGGGTGGATTTGCATCTTTACCAGCTGGGTGTTGAGAATTGCCTGGTGGAGCACAGGAAGGAAACGGTTGTGGAGAGGATTGCAGGCCCTTGAGGAACCTGCCAGACTTTCCCTCCATTAACTCCGATGGAAGAAAAATCAGGTGGGTTCTGTTACTGGGGTACGTGGAAGTAATAATGACATAATCCAGGCTGATACTCCAGTACAGTACTGATGGAGTGCTGCACTGTCGGAGGTGCTGTCTTTCGGATGCGACGTTAAAGCAAGGCCATGTCTGCCTTCTCAGATAGATGTAAAATATGCCAAGGCACTATTTTGAAGAAGAGCAGGGGAGTTCTCCTCAGTGTCCTGGCCAATATTTATCCCTCAACCAACAACACTAAATCAGATTACCTTGGCATTTATTTCATTGCTGTTTGTGGGAGCTTGCTGTGTGCAATTTTGGCTGTCGCGTTTCCTACATTACAACACTGACTACACTTCAAAGTTGGCTGCAAAGCATTTTTGGGACGTCCTGAGGTCGTGAAAGGGGCTATATAAATGTAAGTTATTTCTTTTCTTTTTCCCCCTGTGACTTCAGCCCCATTAATGAGTCCTCAGCTCGAAAAAGCAGTTACTTGGCTTTGCAATAAAATGTCAAAGTCTGAGAATGGTTTGATTCTGTTCAAATCAATAGTAGCTTTAAGTAAAATGCTTACTGGCCATTTTGAGCTAGTCAATGAGATTCCCTTATAGGAGTGGGTAATTCTGCTGTACACATTCTTCACTGCACAGCCTCTGAACTAGAACGGGAATGAGCTTGATGTTGTCCATCATATAATCGACATTCTCGGTCCCACTATCTCCTCTGACCTCAAATGAAGCTCCCCTATCTACATTGCCTGAGCTACCTCCTTGAAACTCGGTTTTCCCTTTCATTACAAATAGTTTGTTTTGCCTCAACAACTTTCCACCATCTATGCAGGGCTATGGGGAAAGAGCAAGGGAGTGGGACTAATTGGATAGCTCTTTCGTAGAGCCGGCATAGGCACGACGGGCCGAATGGCCACCTTCTGTGCTGTATGATTCTATGATCAAGCTCAATCCGTCCAACGCTTTAATACTGCTCCCGTATCTGAAGAAGTGAACACACTGCTCGCATTCCTGGGCAGGAACAAGGAAAGAGTTTGTTGGCTGACGGGCAGTACTGCTCCCAACTCTAGCCTCCAACTTCTCTCTCTGTCGCAATCATGCTTGTTGTCAGCTGTGGCTCAGTCTCACCTCTGAGTTAGAAGGTTGTGGGTTCAAGTCCCACTGCAGAGATTTAAGCACAAAAATCTAGACTGACACTCCAGCACTGCACTGCCGGAGGTGCCGTCTTTTGGATGAGACATTAAACCCGTCTGCCCTCTCAGGTGCATGTAAAAGATCCCATGGCACTATTTCGAAAAAGAGCAGGGGAGATCTCCACAGTTTCCTGGCCAACATTTATCCCTCAACCTCAATCACTAAAAGATATGTCATTTATCACATTACTGTTTGTGGGAGCTTGCTGTGGACAAATGGACTGCCATGTTCCCTATATTAAAACAGTGATTACACTTCAGCCAGTTAAATACTTTCTGCAAAGTGCTTTGGGACTTGAGGTCATGAGAGGCGCTATAGAAATGCAAGTCTTTTTGTGTGTGTGCGTGCGTCCCCTCATTCTGTCTATTTATCAGTTTTACTACAGTCAGTGTTCCTCCAAGTGTCTCTCCCCTGTTCTTCTAAACTCCTAAGTGCTGTCCTACTTACTCTTCCTCCTCCCTATATTCTCATTGCGTTGAAATTGAGAATTTTTGCACAGTGTCCAACCTAGTCCTCTCTCCAGGACCTCTTAGTGTGACGTTCCTTGCCTTTCTCGGTCTTCCTATCCTCTTCCAACCTTCAGGGTCTTGGAACACGAGCTTGTTATCTCCTAATCACTGCTTCCTGACTTGCTATGCCTTCCCTTGTGTCAAACCTCATCATTGTTTGACGTATGTCTCTCATCTGTGAATAGCAGCTCAAAATGGCAGCAGATAGGACAGCCAACGACACAACAAATACTGAACATCCGGGCCTCCACTCACTGGGGATAAAGTTCGACTTTGGCAGGGATGCAAAACAGGCTGTATCTTAACTGCCACCTGTTCTACGTCCCGTTCAATATTCAGGTTCATGGACTTCAATAGAACGGGAATCTCGAGTGGGGGGCACAACTCGTGGCAGGGCGATACTGCCTGGTTTGCGTTCCTGCCCAAGTCGAATTTCACCCCATTTGCCTTCCTCCAGCACTACGGTCAAAGAAAAGAGCACAAAGTCTGGAGTGAGTAAAGGCGATTTGACTGACCATTCCCGCTCCATCCAGAGCTTGTGTATATTTACTTTATCAAGGACTTCCCTCACCCCATCACCACCCGTTGAGCCCTACTTTAAGGAACACTGAGTTTCTTCTCTTATTATCGCCCTGAAAAACCCTCCTCAACTACCTTCTCTGGCAGTCTGTTCCACGTGAGGGAAAAAAAAGTTTTTTCAACTCTCTCACTGTTCTCGCGCCTTGTGAACTTTGAACTTGTATCCTCTGGTCCTCTGCTTAGCGGTCCATTAATTTAAAAGGAAGGGAAATCGGGCCACTCCTCGCCCAAATTTCCTCTATGGGCTGTGCTGGGGAGATCCTTTACACCCAAGTGCAATAGAGGAAACTATTCCCCAAGGAGCTTTGCCGTGGTTCCCAGATAAAGCAGCTAACATGGGAACTTAACAAAAATAGCTGGGTGAACATTAGCAGGGTGCGTGCTGATGGGGGGAGGAGGCAGGGTATCCCATGCAACCTTAAGATGCTGCTGGGAAAATTTAAAGGGATGTGGCCACATAGTGGGGGTGGGGGTGGGGTTGGCAAATATTTTTCCAGTCTTTAGAAAGGCTAAAGTAGTTTTAAAATATTTGTCAGCCTTTCCAAAGGCTGTGTGTGGATAGGAAAGTTGGCAGATGTCCTGAGGTGCTATATAAATGTAAGTTCGTTCTTTCTTAGACCTATTGGTGAGTTTTACATAGCCCCAAATGTGTAATCAGCCAAGATCTAATTGAATGGCAGAGCAGACTCGAGGGGCTGAATGGCCTACTCCTGTTCCTATGTTCATCCCAGCCCAAAATGCCACTGAATCGGCCCCTATAGAGCAAGAAACCTGCACACTCACCGGTTTGTCTCAGTCTTTCTCTATTCTAGCGCTTTTATGTTTCAAAACCGCTGGCCAGGGACATCATGAATGGGAGTGCTGCCCATTCCCCATCCACAATGTCATTGAGAGTAACTTAATGATGCCAACTGCAGGGCAAAATTCTACACAAATTGCCGTCTTCTGGCTAATATGGTGCTTCAGAATGTGCCTCCTGGCCAAACAACTGAGAAATTGGTGACCTTTTGTGGTGTCATCCTTTTCACGCAAGATTTAGACCGTGGGGGTCAAGGGAACCTCCGGGAAAAGGTCAACTTCAGTGTTTTTTTTCTTGCATAACCTTTAAAGTGGAAATCTATTGGCCAGAATTACTGATTATATTGCAGTCCATGGAGTCCTTGAGTAAATCAAACATTCCAACTAGTCCGCAGTGGTATTTATTGAGTGGAGCCCCAAGAAATAACACAACAAATCAGATATTGTAGTTGACGGGTTGTCACTAGGCCTGCTTTTAGTCCTGCCAAAATCCATAATCTGATTCTATCGGAAGCTTTTGACTCAGGCCACAAGAGATTGTCAGTGCAGAGTAGGCCTGATCCCTTAGGGTACAGTTTTCAGGAAACTGGATGCTCTTTGCTTCATCACCGTAGCAAATTTACTTCAGGGTCTTTTCACGTGACAGACTTGAGTACGTGCTTTGTTGCATTGGTCTGGCCAGACAAGTGAGGATCATTTTTATTACTTGTTTGTCTACTGGTGTTTGTGAGGAAAGCCTTTACGGCGCAGTTTTATAAAATCAGAACGTGTGTGTTGGATGAAATAAAGAGGACATTTAAAGGGGTAATATTTGGACATCGCACTCCATGCCGCAATACCACTGGGTGGAGAAACGGTGGTTGCCGCTGTAAGCTAGCGTACGTAGATGGCAGAACGCATCCCGTGCGCTCGGGACTTCTGATATTCAGCCTGAATGTGTCAGAGATGTTGGCCCAATCTTTGTCCTTTCTCCTTCCATGCATGTTGGAGAGGAATTTCCTAGATTTTGTCCTCCCAAATTAGCCTGGGTTTTTATATGCTTTATCATCTCTCCCAGGAGATCACATTAGACTGTAGGGTGTGCAACTCAAAGCCTTTCAGAAATTGATTCTTGTGGTCCCCTCCTTGGCAGGGAATGAAATGTTGTTAAAAGTATTGGCATTGTGTGCGTAATCAAGATTTTAACCGATCTCACGCTCAAAAGTTGCGCATTAATCCATAGTTCCCACTGAAAATAACATGGCAAACAAGTAGTGCTTTTTAAAAATGGACTGCCATGCCCAAGCAATGTTAAAAAACAGTACAAATTGTTATCAGCTAATATGCAAGAAAATACAATATTCAACTACTACTTATGACTGGAAATTGATTGAATCAATTTTTTATATTAAAATATTGTGGTTCCAGTCACTCTCCTGTCAGTTCTTCTCTTGTGAGGAAGCATGTGTAAGGCCTATGGTAGCTGGCATGGTAGCAAACTTCTATTGCAACCTTGGTTCTCTGTGTGGCAGCAGGTTCTGGTCTTGCTTGAGACGGGCAGCTTCCAGTAATTGCCCACCGTTGACCAACTCGCATTGCACCAGAACTTCAGGACGCCTCTTACGGTTAAAGTCTATGGTATCCTCTCGGCCATGGCCGATGATGAAGACTTTGGTGAGAAGATCGAACGCAGTACCCTTGTTTGCTTCTTGGCAGGCTCTGATGGCTCTCCATTCTCTGTGCATGGACTTGTATCGGCTACTAAAAATAAAGAGAGAGATAGGGAAAACTCATCAACATTGAATATAAAGAACAAGTCACCGAGCACTAAAATATTATATAAACCAAAAGATGAAGAAATGGAAAGTGAGACTTCATTTTTAAAACTGCAAGAAATTGTAAGTTTATTCATTCATCCGAGTTTGTTTGACTATTGTTCAGTTTTCATAATAAAAATAGTATCAGATAAATTTAAACATTCTACCTATCAGCAACGGATGCAGCTTAATGCTTCTTCTTGGCGACTAAACCCCATTTCTGTTTTGATGAATCGGTAGCATTTTCGATGGCAACCAGCATTTTCAGGTATAGGAATGTTCCGTAGATTATGATCCTGCACAAAACACTTCGCTATTTCAGCCTGATTTCTGATCAAATCTGCCCAAATCTCTACAGTCCGTAAAATTGATTCCGTGAACGGTCTGATATCTCCAACAACGTTCGAGATGTGGGCATAACAACATTTAATTGAAGAATTTATCACTACCAAATCGGCCATGGTATTAAGGAATGCTTTTTTGAATTCTGAAGGATCACTTATAGACTCTGAAAACTTATTCATAAACAGCAGATCTGTTTCTAGGTTCTGCTGTTGTTTGTACCACGTGACATTTCTTTATCTTTGTCAGGTGCTGTAACTCTCTAAAACAGCACTTCTCATACCGCATACGTGATTTAATTGGACAAATTAGTCGGCTTGATCATTGATTTTAGTAACCTAAAACGATTTCTTCCACTGAAAATTATGTGAAAATGTGCAAATCAGATATGCGCGATCGGTCGAAACCTTACAATATTATCGTGGTTTTCAAGTTCTGCCTCGGAGAGGACCACAAGACTAACAGCTACGATCGGACACCTGACCATCTACATGGTTTTGGGTGGGGTGGGGAGTGTATATATTGTGATACGCAAAGCATCACAACTGTGGGGGACAGGCTGGATGCACCAGAGGGTCTTTTCCTATCCGTCATTGTTCGTATGTACAAACTAGATGGCACTTCTACCATAGATCCCTAGGCATCAATGGATAAACCTCGAGCCAATTAACATAGAGCCTCAGTACAAACGAGAGAAATTAGTCAATTCCTCTTGCCAGAGTCTGACATTATAACTGTACTATTATAACACACATCTACATTAATGCACTAACGGTCTCATACGATAAAGCATCGATGTTACAACAGCATTTGCTTAGGTCTTTATTAAGGGTATTTTGCTAAAAATTTATGTGGCGTCATCTATTTGATTAGCAGCGAGTTTATAGTCGACGTTATTTAACATGTTTAATTTACAGCAGAGGAATTTAAGTGGAGGTGATAAAATACATAAGAGTATTTGAATTAATTAGCACCAGCAGACTTTAATGTCTTGCCGCCCTTTCAACTGTAGCTGAGAACGGTTCAGTCCGAGGTCGGTGTACGGCACAGTCAGTTCCATTATCACTTGGACCTTTGGTGGATTGACTTCATGGCACCGGCTGTTTGACTCCCTCCTGGATGCTCCATGTCGACTCCAGGAACGCCTGTCGTGAGTCACCATCTGTGTCCCCTCCGCTTTACGCCTTGGTCGTCATCTTCTCGTCCCGGATCAGCTAACCAGCAAGTACAGTTTCTTCAATACCGCTGGGCGACAGTATGAAATGTCTCAGTGGGTAGCACTCTCGCCCCTGAGTCAGAAGGCTGTGGGTTCAAGTCCCTCTCCAGGGACTTGAGCACTATATTTAGGCTGACGCTCCAATGCAATACTGACAGAGTGCTGCACTGTCAGAGGTGCCGTCATTCAGATGAGACATTAAACTGAGGCCTGGTCTGCCCTCTCAGGTGGATGTAAAAGATCCCATGGCACTATTTCACAGAAGAGCAGGGGAGTTCTCCCTGGTTTCCTGGTCAATGTTTATCCCTCAACCAACATCACTTAAAAAAAAAACAGATGATCTGGTCCTTTATCTCATTGCTGTTTGTGGGATCTTGCTGTGTGCAAATTGGCTGCCATGTTTCCTACATTACAACAGTGACTACACTTCAAACAGTACTTCATTGGCTGTAAAGCGCTTTGGGACATCCTGAGATTTTGAAAGGTGCTATATACACATTGTTGTGATTGGTTCAGCTACACTTGCATTTGTTCCCAAATTCTGTGGCCCCTGTTACTGCTGGAATGTCCACGTCATCATAGGATTCTGCATAGCCCAACCAGCAAAGCAGAGATGTCCAAACTTTTGTCTGCAAAATGGATTGAACAGACCATGGCGGGATTTGATTGAAAATCGGACTTTTTCATTCTGAATCCAGTGATTAGGCTGATCCACTCGGGTGACGGAGAGGTGGAGCGATGACAGAGATCCTTGGGTCCGGGGGCTTCATTTATATTCATGATGAGTGACAGAAAATACACAGCTGTCACTCAAAGTTCCAGCACAGTGTGTGAGAGAACCTTGGTGAACTTCTGCTATCTGGCTTAGAGCTCTAAAGAACTGTGTCTATTGAATGCTGCTCCTGACAGTCAGTCCTTCAAAGCGAATCAGGTATCCGCACCCCAGCTCGCAATATTTATTGCAGGTTTATTTTATGCTTTAGAGGCTGACGGTGTTTCTGTCACCAGCAGCTTAAGAAGATAGAAAGAACTTGCATTTATATAGCGCCTTCCATGACCTCTCGACGTCCCCAAGTGCTTTACAGCCAATGAAGTACTTTTGAAGTGTAGACACTGTTGTAATGTAGGAAACGTGGCAGCCAATCTGTGCACAGCAAGATCCCTCAAACAGCGAAGAGATAATGACTAGATAATCTGTTTTAGTGATGTTGGTCGAGGGATAAATATTGGCCAGAACACTAGGTAGAACTCCCCTGCTCTTCTTCGAAATAGTGCCGTGGGATTTTTTACGTCTACCTGAGCAGCTAGACGGGGCATCGGTTTGACGAATCATTCGAAAGACGGCACCTCCGACTGTGCGGTTTAGCATCTCATCTCATCCAAGTGAACTCCAAGAGTGCAGCACTCCTTCAGCCTGGATTATGTGCTCTATTCCTAAAATGGGGCTTACCTACATTTCCTACATTACTACAGCGACTACATTTCAAAAATATTTAATTGGCTGTAACACGCTCTTGAGGTCGTGAAAGACGCTATATAAATGCAAATCTTTCTTGTCTTTTAAACTGTGTCAGGTTAAGGATCCCATGGCATTGTTTGAAGAACAGCAGGGGGTCCCTCCCTCTCAGTCCTGGACAGTGTTTCTCCCTCAAGATATCACCAAAAACAGATGAACGGTCATTCCCCTGGTCATTCAGCTCAGGACCGTGCTGCAAAATGGCTGCCGTGTTCACTTGCATAACAAATTGTCACTGCACTTCAGAGTAACTCATTGTTAGGGGAGCTCTCTGAGATGTTGCTGAGAGATGGGACGAGGAGCTGTTTAGATGCAAGTCTTTGGCAATGAAGCTGTTACAGAATCCCTTCGGACCAGCAGCTGCCACTAGATGGTGCAGTAGTTATAACATTCGTCCCATCCCAGCCGCACTGCCTGCTCTGCTCGTTGGCCTGTGAGATGATTCTTTCATTGAATAGACTTTGTGCAGTTTGTCAGGCTTAGATTAAAGAATTGCATAAGGTCATAGAAAGTGCTGTGTAAGTGTGTTTTACAGTTGTTATTGTTATAAAAGCCCTATAAGCTGCTCTGCTGTGTATAAAAGGTTGAGGAAAGGCCACCCGGGCCTGACAAGGCCATCCTTTCCTCAGAAAGGGGCTGCCTGCCAGCAGTAAAACCTGGCAGGAAAGGAGAGGAGGCCCTCTAAGGCAGGAGAGAAACTTTTTTTTTTCGTGGGCCCAGGAGGAGCAAGAATGCTGTTATAGGCCCCACAAAGAAAGTCTGGGCCTCTGTTGCCCTCTATGCTGCCCCAGGCTCCCCCCTCCTCCACCCCCCAATGGCCCCGATTTGCACCCCGCACCCCCCACAACCTACCTGAAACCGGCCAGCTGCCTCCTTCTGCTCAGTTTGGGCAGGGAGCCAGCCGGTGTTAAAATGGGCCTGGCCTCAACCCAATGATATCAGGCAGGATTGACACCAGCACTGCCCCCCTCGTCCAGGTAAAATCCCCCAACCCCACAAGTCCTGTTTCTAGTTAAGACATTCATCCAGATCTCATGTTAAAGGAGTTAATCGACAAAGCCTCAATCCTACAACTGTGTGGGCAAAAGGAATTCTTTTCATCTTTAGTCTTGCTCGAGGCTTATTCATGCTTTCCAGTTGGTCTCTCCTTCTGTTCCCACAGTTCCAAGTTAAATAATCTATTTGTTGCTAAGGGCACAGTGATGTAGTGGTTATGTTACTAGTAACCCAGGGAACGTGAGTTCAAATCCCACCATGGCAGTTTGAGAATTTAAATTCAGTTTAAAAAAGCTGGTATCAGTAAAAGCAACAAGAAGCTATTGGATTGTTGTAAAAATCCAACTGGTTCATAATGTCAGGCACTCAGTTGTACTGGAGATGGGCAATAAATGCCGGCCTTTCCAGCGATGCACACATCCCAAGAATTAATGAAAAAAAAATCAATGGTTTTTGTTGAAGAGCTGGAACTCCATGAGGCAGAATTCCTAGATCTGTGTGAGGCAGAGGTCCTAGAACTGTGTGAGGCAGAGGTCCTGGATCTGTGTGAGGCAGAGGTCCTAGATCTGTGTGAGGCAGAGGTCCTGGATCTGTGTGAGGCAGAGGTCCTAGATCTGTGTGAGGCAGAGGTCCTGGATCTGTGTGAGGCAGAAGTCCTAGATCTGTGTGAGGCAGAGGTCCTGGATCTGTGTGAGGCAGAGGTCCTGGATCTGTGTGAGGCAGAGGTCCTAGATCTGTGTGAGGCAGAGGTCCTGGATCTGTGTGAGGCAGAGGTCCTAGATCTGTGTGAGGCAGAGGTCCTGGATCTGTGTGAGGCAGAGGTCCTAGATCTGTGTGAGGCAGAGGTCCTGGATCTGTGTGAGGCAGAGGTCCTGGATCTGTGTGAGGCAGAGGTCCTAGATCTGTGTGAGGCAGAGGTCCTGGATCTGTGTGAGGCAGAGGTCCTGGATCTGTGTGAGGCAGAGGTCCTAGAACTGTGTGAGGCAGAGGTCCTGGATCTGTGTGAGGCAGAGGTCCTGGATCTGTGTGAGGCAGAGGTCCTGGATCTGTGTGAGGCAGAGGTCCTGGATCTGTGTGAGGCAGAGGTCCTGGATCTGTGTGAGGCAGTGGTCCTGGATCTGTGTGAGGCAGAGGTCCTGGATCTGTGTGAGGCAGAGGTCCTGGATCTGTGTGAGCTAAACGATCCCACAACCAATGGATCAGATCAAAGCTCTGCAGTCCTGCCACATCCAGTCTTGAATGGTAGTGGACAATTAAACAACTAACGGGAGGAGGAGGCTCTGTAAACATCCCCACCCTCAATGATGGCAGAGTCCAGCACGTGAGTGCAAAAGACAAGGCTGAAGCGTTTGCAACCATCTTCAGCCAGAAGTGCCGAGTGGATGATCCATCTCGGCCTCCTCCCGATATCCCCACCATCACAGAAGCCAGTCTTCAGCCACTTCAATTCACACCACGTGATATCAAGAAACAGCTGAGTGCACTGGATACAGCAGAGGCTATGGGCCCCGACAACATCCCGGCTGTAGTGCTGAAGACTTGTGCTCCAGAACTAGCCAAGCTGTTCCAGTGCAGCTACAACACTGGCATCTACCCGACAATGTGCAAAATTGTTCAGGTTTGCCCTGTCCACAAAAAGCAGGACAAATCCAATTTGGCCAATTACCGCCCCATCGGTCTACTCTCAATCATCAGCAAAGTGATGGATGGTGTCGTCGACAGTGCTATCAAGCGGCACTTACTCACCAATAACCTGGTCACCGATGCTCAGTTTGGGTTCCGCCAGGACCACTCAGCTCCAGACCTCAGCCTTGGTCCAAACATGGTCAAAAGAGCTGAATTCCAGAGGTGAGGTGAGAGTGACTGCCCTTGATATCAAGGCAGCATTTGACCGAGTGTGGCATCAAGGAGACCTAGTAATATTGAAGTCAATGGGAATCAGAGGGAAAACTCTTTAGAAGCTGGAGTCATACCTAGCACAAAGGAAAATGGCAGTGCTTGTTGGAGGCCAATCATCTCAGCCCCAGAACATTGCTGCAGGAGTTCCTCAGGGCAGTGTCCTTGGCCCAACCATCTTCAGCTGCTTCATCAATGACCTCCCCTCCTTCATATGGTCAGAAGTGGGGATGTTCGCTGATGATTGCACAGTGTTCAGTTCCATTCGCAACCCCTCAGATAATAAAGCAGTCCATGCTTGCATGCAGCAAGACCTGGACAACATCCAGGCTTGGGCCGATAAGTGGCAAGTAACATTCGTGCCAGACAAGTGCCAGGCAATGACCATCTCCAACAAGAGAGAATCTAACCACCTCCTCTTGACATTCAATGGCATTACCATCACTGAACCCCCACCATCAACATCTTGGGGGTCACCATTGACCAGAAACTAAACTGGACCAGCCACAAGAGCAGGTCAGAGGCTGGATATTCTGCAGCGAGTGACTCACCTCCTGACTCCCCAAAGCCTTTCCACCATCTACAAGGCACAAATCAGGAGTGTGATGGAATACTCTCTTGCATGGATGAGTGCAGCTCAAACAGCACTCAAGAAGCTCGACACCATCCAGGACAAATCAGCCCACTTGATTGGCACCCCATCCACTACCTCCACCACCAGTGCACAGTGGCTGCAGTGTGTACCATCTACAGGATGCACTGCAGCAACTCACCAAGGCTTCTTCGACAGCACCTCCCAAACCCAAGACCTCTGCCATCTAGAAGGACAAGGCAGCAGGCGCATGAGAACACCATCACCTGCACGTTCCCCACCATCGCGACTTGGAAATATATCGCCGTTCCTTCATCGTCGCTGGGTCAAAATCCTTGTACTCCTTTCCTAACAGCACTGTGGGAGAACCTTCATCACACGGACTGCAGCGGTTCAAGAAGGCAATTAGGGATGGGCAATAAATGCTGGCCTTGCCAACGATGCCCACATCCCATGAACGAATAACAAAAAAAGTCCTAGATCTGTGTGAGGCAGAAGTCCGAGACATGCATGTGCTTGTTGCTGTCCAACGCAAAGCAATGCGAGAAGGCCAAACCTTTCTAAATTGAGAAACCAAGATGAGGGGGCCAAGTGGATCAGGTAAATCGGGGAAGCTGCGATTGGCTGACACCAAGCTTGTAATTTAAATGTCTGAAAGTTTCAGGAAGATTAATGGATGTAAGAAGTTCCAACATTTTAATATCCTGGGAAAGAACAGGAAGATTTTCGACTTGCCACCAAACAGAAATTAAAATTGGGCGGTTTCTATAATGGGCGGCTGATCTGCATCGCCGACTTTAGCTCCCCCCAGTCGCCTCCAAGTTAAAAGATCATGTGTTCAAGCCCTACTCCTGAGACTTAATCTAGGCTGACGCTTCGGTGCAGTACTGAGGGAGTGCTGCACCGTTGGAGGTGTCATATTTCGGATGAGGTGTTAAACGGAGAACCCCTATTCCTGTTCAACTGAATGTAAAAGATCCCATAGCACTAGATAGGTTGAAAATCTTCCCCAATGAGCTAGAGTAGGAGACAGTGTGAGTTGGGGGAGGGTGCGCAGGGGCGGGAATTTAAAGAAGACCAGGGTAAAGGGTGCAATACTGGTTGAGAAACCAAGGAACCGAACGGTTTGGGTTGAGTGGTTATGAGATATGTTCTTGTGGCAGGTAATAATAGCATTGAAGAGAGAAGTGGGTGATTATTGGACAAAGTAACTGATGGGTATGAGGATACAAAACCTGGTTTTACAAGGTCACTCTGTTGGTAGGAAACCTCACCCACCAGTAACATAACAACAACTTGCATTCATACAGTGCCTGTAGGGAGACGTCCCAGGGCACTTACTTCACTGGAGCGTAACCAGACGAAAAATTGATAGCGAGCCAAAGAACGAGATATTAGAACAGGTGACCAAAAGCTTGGTCAAAGATAGGTTTTAAGGAGCATCTTAAAAGAGGTGGAGAGGCTTTGGGGGAAATTCCAGAACGTAGGGTCTAGACGGCTGAAGGCACGTTAGAAATCCAAGCGTACGTTACAGCCGATTTCCTCACCAAATTTCTGATGTGTGTTTGACAGTGGATAGGGCCCCCTGCCGGCAACGTGGGCTCGTGAGACTGTCCCATTAGTGTACGGAGCCGGCCAGATGGTCTGTGATGCTCTCTTCTGGTTCTTACGTTCAGGAGAGTAATTCCAAGTTTGAGACAGAAGGGGTAGGGAGAGAGGGTTAAGAAAAAAAAAGATCTGGCAATACCGCAGGACGCCAGAAAAGAAAGGAGTTGCATTTGTATAGCGCCTTTCATGTCCTGTTGAAACGCGGCAGCCAATTTACGCACAGCAAGTTCCAAAAACAGCAATGGGATAAATAAGCAGATAATCTGTTTTGGCATGGTTGAGGGATGAATATTGACCAGGACATGGGGGAGAACTCCCTGCTCTTTTTCCAATAGTGCTGTGGGATCTTTTACATCCCGTTGAAGTCTCCATTTAACATGTCGTCTGAAAGACGGCACCTCTGACATTGCAGCACTCCCTCAACACTGCACTGGAGTGTCAGCCTAGATTAGGTGCTCAAGGCTCTGGAGTGGGACTTGAACCTGTGATCTTCAAACTCGGAGACGAGAGTGCTACCAACTAAGCAATATCCTTGACGGGCTAATGAGAGGTGTCAGCGCTACTATCTCAAACCATCCAGGCAAATCCACCACCTATTAAACTGTTAAACCACATGTACGGTATTTGACTGAATCACAAGTGCAGGGTGTAATGATTATGCAGAGTTTAGAGAGCCAATTGCCCTCTTCAAAGTGGAGCAGTTGAACAGAATTCTAGTTAATGTGTTAACACACATTCATTAATAGTTCTATTTCTGTTTGTACAGTGAGAGCCGATAAAATCAACAAGGACAACCGGCTTAGGAGAGCCTCGAAACCTGACAGCTCCAGTGTCTAAAAAAAGAACAAATTTGCATTTCTGGCCTTTCCCAATTAAGAGAGGCTAACTGGAAGATACAAGTGTCAATTATTTAAAGTTATGAATGAAATGTATATTTGAATGACAACAACAACTTGCATTTACATAGTGCCATTACTGTAGTAAAATGTTCCCAGGAATTTCTCAGGAGTGATTAGCAAACAAAAATTGACACCAACCCACATAAAGGGATATTAGGACAGGTGAGCAAAAGATTGGTCAAAGAGGTAGGTTTTAAGGAACGTCTTAAAGGAGGAGAAAGAGGTGGAGAATTTAGGGAGGGAGTTCGGGAGCATGGGGCCTAGACAGCTGCATAAATGAAATGACTCTGTTTATTATCATTACCCAATGTACACACCTCCCTATGCTGAGGCTAGATTGATCATTGCATGGGGTACTTGATCCATCTTAGATTCAGTGAGATCGAGTTGGGCAGATCAGTTTAGGTCTGGTAATTGAGGTAAGGTTGGGTTGTGGCAACAGGGAATCGGGTTAAATGTGGCATCGGAGGTTGAGGGTTCAGTTGGGTATGGGAGCGGGAGTTTAAAAAAAATTCTTGAGATGAGGGCATCGCTGGCAAGGCCGGTATTTATTGCCCTTGGGAGGGTGGGTGAGGTCAATAAGGCAACAGGAATCTTGGCAGACATGGCAGCAAAAGTTGGGTGTGGCACTGGGGGTCAGGTCGGGACTGGCATTAGCATCACCACTGCCACCCCTCCCCCACCCCACGACCCGCCAAATCTGTATTGCTCCTGTTGGTGCTAAATAGACTCTTAAAAAGAAAGAAATACTGGCATTTATATAGCGCCTGTCCCAACCTCAGGACATCCCAAAGTGCTTTGTAGCCAATGAAGTACTTTTGAAGTGTAGTCACTGTTATAATGTAGGGAATGGGGTAGCCAATTTACGCACAACAAGATCCCACAAATAGCAATGAAATAAATGACCAGATAGCTCAAAATTTCACTATATGCATACGATTTAACGACCATTTAAATGAATTTGGGTAAAGCTCTCCACAAGATCATGGCCTCAAAAATATGATCCCTTTAATGCACAAGAAGTGCTCCTTTCTATTTAACTTCTGAACAGTGTGAGCGGCAAAGGACTTGGAGCAGATTCCTGTGAAACGCCATCAGTCACTGCTCCCCTCCACCTAGATAGAGACGTCCCACTTCTCTAATCATCTGTTCTCTGTTGCTAAGTCAGTTTCCAATCCAATTAGCTAATTTGCTATTAATTCCACAGGCCTTAATCTTCTTTATGTGTGGAACTGTATCGAATGCTTGTTGAAAATCCAATTAGATTACATCCACTGGATTGTGCTTGTCAACCAATTTAGTCACTGCCTCAAAGAATTCCAGCAGATTCATGAGCCTCATCTTGTTTCTATGTAGGTGTCAGCCGTGGCTCTGCTGGTAGTACATCGCCTCTGAATCAGAAGGTTGCGGGTTTAAACCCAGCTCCAGAGACTTGAGTACATGTTCTAGGCAGACACTCCAGTGCAGTACTGAGGGAGTGCTGCACTGTCAGAGGTGGCGTCCTTCAGATGAGACATTAAACCAAGGCCCTGTCTGCCCTCTCAGGTGGAAGTAAAAGATCCCTTGGCACTATTTCAAAGAAGAGCGGTGGAGTTCTCCTCGGTGTCCTGGCCAATATTTACCCCTTAACCAACATTACTGAAAACAGATAATCTGAGCGTTATCTCGTTGCCGTTTGTGGGACCTTATTGTGTGCAAAATTAGCTGCTGCGTTTCTTACATTACAACATTATTTCAAAAGTACTTAATTCACTGTACAGCACTTTGGGCATCTTGAGGCCATGAAAGGTGCGATAGAAATGCAAGTTCTTTCTTTCTTTTTATACTAATTGCCCCTTATCATCTCTCAAAAGAAAACTGATCAAATCTTCTTGGCCTCATTATGGATTTTGGGGTAATTGGTCTTTTCTGTTCAGCTGAGCCTTTGATGTGTGGAAACCATCATACAGTTAAGGTTTCCAAACTGCTGAGCAATCCACATCAGTAGAGTTTCTACACACCTGATGCAGTACACATTCTCTACCTATAGGACATAGCACTCTCACCCAAGTCTCGAAAACAGGTCAGCAAATGTCAAGACTTAGGTATTGACCAAATGTGCATAAGTACGCATAGCACTGATAAGCTTACTGCACTTGGTCAATTAGGACCACCCTACCCATTAAAGCATTGGTCTTACAGGGTTACCTGGTCAGTTAGGACCACCCTACCCATCAGAGTATTGGCCTCCAGGGTTATCTGGTCAGTTAGGACCACCCTACCCATTAAAGCATTGGTCTTAGAGGGTTAGCTGGTCAATTAGGACCACCCTACCCATTAGAGCATTGGCCTCCAGGGTTATCTGGTCAATTAGGACCACCCTACCCATTAGAGCATTGGCCTCCACGGTTATCTGGAGCAAGTGGGAAAATTATAAGCCCCTCGTGACAGGTGTACTGCTCCAGGTACCATTAATGAGCCAGTCTGGCTGGTCAATTATTGTTATTACAATTCATTGGCGTTCTGTCTATGTCAGATGTTGAAATACTTATTCCATCTCTCAGCACCAGCACGTCTTCTTGGAGCCAACTTGGTCCCAAAGAAATTCCACTTACAGTCCTCTCCTATAAATTGGGAAAGCATTCACAATCCTTCTCATGACAAATAATAAACCAGTTCTGTATTGTTTTGGCCTAGTACCTGCCCCTTTAAATCAGGCACAATACATAACATTTCAAAAGACACCTCCACTGACTCAATCTATATCTGCATATGTTGTGAAGTTTGTTCTTATTGTCTGTCAGGGAACAGGCTTGAGAGGAAGTCAAACACGTGATTTCAAATATATGCAGACTTGGTGATTAGTTCAGTTATGGATATGACAGCTGTTATTTTTTGAATGAGACTGTCAGCTATGAATCTCTAACAAGCTTTGGCAACCTGCTAAAGGAACATAGGAACAGGAGTAGGTCATTCAGCCCCTCAAGCCTATTTGGCCATTCAATTAAATCATGGCTGATCTGTATCTTAACTCCATTTACCTGCCGTTACTCCATATCCTTTGATACCCTTACCCAACAAAAATCAGTCTTAAAAATTAAGGGTATTAAAAAGATGAGAACTGAGAAGATTTAACTACCTCCCACAGATTCCAGCCTGTAACTCACTCCTGAGAATCCTCTATTCTATTAGATACCAGCCTATAACTCTCTTGTGAGATTCCACTATTCTATTGGATTCCAACCAGTAACTTACTCCTGGGAATACATTATTATATAAGAAAGAAAGATTGCAAAGCCCTTTACAGCCAATGAAGTACTTATTTACATCGAGTCACATTGAGGTTACATTGAGTCTACAGCACAGAAACAGGCCATTCGGCCCAACTAGTCTGTGCCTGCATTTATGCTCCACACGAGCCTCCTCCCTCCCTACTTCATCTAACCCTAGCATACCCTCATCAGCATATCCTTCTATTCCTTTCTCCCTCGTGTGCTTATTTAGCTTCCCCATAAATGCATCTATGCTATTTGCCTCAGCTACTCCTTGTGGTAGTGAGTTCCACAGTCTGAGGGTAAAGATGTTGCTCCTGAATTGCCTATTGAATTTATTAGTGACTATCTTATATTTATGACCTCTAGTTTTGGGCCCTCCTACAAGTGGAAACATTTTCTCTAAATCTACCTTATCAAATCCTTTCATTATTTTAAAGACCTCTATCAGGTCACTTCTATCAGCCCTTGCCTGATCAGTCTTTCCTGATACAGGACACAGATATAAGGTGATTGGCAAAAGAACCAAAGGTGACGTGAGGAAAAACTTTGTTACGCAGCGAGTAGTTATGATCTGGAATGCGCTGCCTGAAAGGGTGGTGGAGGCAGATTCAATTGCGGCTTTCAAAAAGGAATTGGATAAATATTTGAAGGGGAAAAAATTTGCAGGGTTACGGAGAAAGAGCGGGGGAATGGGACTAACTGGACTGGTCCTACAAAGAGTCGGCATAGGCTCGATGGGCCAAATGGCCTCCTTCTGTGCTGTAACGATTCTATGATTCTATATCCTCTCAGTTCTGGTATCATCCTTGTGAATCTTTTTTTGCACCTTCTCCAGTGACTCTATATCCTTTTTATGATATGGAGACCAGAACTGTGCACAGTACTCCAAGTGTGGTCTAACCAAGGTTCTATACAAGTTTAACATAACTGCTCTGCTCTTCAATTCTATCCATTTAGAAATGAACCCCAGTGCTTGGTTTGCCTTTTTTATGGTCTTAGTAACTTGTGACACTACTTTTAGTGATTTGTGTACCTGTACCCCGTGGTCCCTCTGCTCCTCTACCCCATTTAAACTCTTATTACGCAAGTACTATGTGGCCCCCTTATTCTTCCTACCAAAATGCACCACCTCACACTTATCTATATCAAAATTCATTTGCCAATTATGTACCCAATCTGCAAGTTTATTAATGTCTAATTGCATTTTGAAGCATTCTTCCTTTGTATTAATTACACCCCACCAATTTGGTGTCCTCTGCAAATTTTGAAATTGTCCTTCTGATTCCCGAGTTCCAATAGGTATTGTAAATTGTGAGCAACAGTGGTCCCAGCACCGATCCCTGTGGAACACCACTTCCCACTTTTTGCCAGTCTAAGTAGCCTACTCTCTGTCTTGTAGCCAGCTTGCAATGCATTCTGCTACCTGTCCCCTAATTCCACATACTTTGACTTTAGTCATGAGTCTGCAATGAGGTACCTTATCGAAGGCCTTTTGAAAATTCAAATATACTATATCTACTACATTACCCTCTTTCTGTTACTTCTTCAAAGAATTCAATAAGGTTGGTCATGCATGACTTTCCCTTCTGAAATCCGTGCTGACTATTTATTATATTTTCGTTCTCTGGATGTTTTTCTGTTACATCTTTGAGTATAGATTCCATTATCTTTCCTACCACCGACGTTTAGCCAATTGGTCTATCGTTCCCTGGACTTGTTTTATCTTCCTTTTTAAATATAGGAATAACATTAGCTGTCCGCCAGTCCCCTAGCACTATTTCCTATTCTAGTGAATTTGTATAAATATGTAATAGTTCCTCTGCTATCTCCTCCCTAACTTCTTTTAATATGCGTGGATGCAATCCATCCGGACCAGGGGTTTTATCCTCTCTAAGTTTGATTAGTTTATCAATTATCTCCCCTCTTTCTATCTTAAATGTCTTCATATCTCTTTTTGATCTCTTCTTCTAATTCATGCCCACCTTGTTAGTCTCTCTGGTAAATACTGAGGCAAAGTAACAATTCAATATTTCTGTCATTTCGCTGTCATTACTTGTGAGTTTATTGTGTGCATCCCTTAGTGGCCCTATTCCTATCCTGATTTTTCATTTATTATTTATGTGACTGTAGAATAGTTTACTATTTCTTTTTATATTCCCTGATAATTTAATTTCGTAGTTACTCTTTGCTTTCCTAATTGTTTTTTTAACTTCTTTCTTAACCTCTTCATATTTCCTTTTGTCATTCTCTCTTTTATTGTCTATGTACTTAGTGTATGCCTTTTTCTTTAGTTTCAATTTTACCCTGTCTCTTTATTCATCCATTATTGGCTAGTTTGTTCTTGCTTTTTAGAGGAATATATTTCTCCTGAACTCTATTGATCACCATTTTAAATACTTTCAACTGCTGTTCTGTCTCTTTGTCGAAATTTTTTTTCCAGTTTCCCTTCTCTAGTTCCACTCTCATCCCCTCAAAATTAGTTTTTTTCCAATCTATTATTTTGGTCTTTGTCTTACCTATGTCCTTCTCAATCATTATTTTAAACCTTATTATGTTATGATCGCTATTGCCTAGATGTTCCCCTACTCTTACTTCTCTTATCTGTTCTGGTTCATTTCCTGTTACTAGATCCAGCAATGATTCCTGTCTTGTTGGGCTCCTCATGTACTGGGTAAGAAAGCAGTCATGTACACACTGTAAAAACCCCATTCCCCTTTCCCTAACTCTTCTTACCAGTTTATTTGGGGATAGTTGAAATCTCCCATGATTATTATTCAATGTTTTTTTACTTATAGATTTGTCTATGCATTTCATCCTCCACTTCCCTTCCACTATTAGGTGGCCTGTAGAATATCCCTATTAACGTGATCGATCCCTTCTTACCCTTTGTCTCAATCCATATGGATCCTGTTTCTATCTTAATATTACTTATGTCCCTTTTTTTCTGTTGCTATTATGGTGTCTCTAATTAGTACAGCTACTCCACACCCCCACTTCCTTCCCCATCCTTTCTAAATACATTACAACCTGCAGTATTTAACTGCCAGTCCTATTCTTTATGTAACCAAGTTTCAGTTATCCCTACTACATCTGGCTCCTCGCTATGAATTATTGCCTCCAATTCACCCGTTTTGTTTTGGATGCTGTGCACCTTGCTGTGCAGACAATTTTATAATTATTCCCCTCACTTTATTTTTAACAGTCATTTTGTACTCATGGTCTATCAGTGTATTTGTTCCCTGAATGTTTATGTTACCCTTGTTCCTTACCTTGGTCTGACCTTTACTCTCATCTCCTTTTTCTTTTATCTTCAGATTTATGTTATCTTCCCCAGATCCCTCCCCCCGTTTTACTGGTTTAAAGTCCTATCTACAGTCCTATTTACCCTTTCTGCTATGACACTGGTCCCATTCTGGTACCGCTCCTTCCTGTCCCAGTACCGGTGCCAGTGTCCCATAAATGGAACCCCTCCTTCCCATGCCAGTCCTTCAGCCACGCAGACACCTTTCTGATCTGTCTATTCCTATGCCAATTAGCATGTGGCTTGGGTAATAATCCCGAGGTTACCACCCTTGAGGTCCTGTTCTTTAATTTAATTCCCAACTTCAGATATTCTCTTACCAGGACCTCCCCTCTTTTCTTCCCTATGTGAATGGTCCCAACATGGACCATGACAACTGGACCACTCCCTTTCCAAATTCCAGTCCAGTTGCTCCAAGATATCCTTTATCCTTGCACCAGGTAGGCAACACACCCTCCTGGACTCTCGGTCATGACTGCAGAGGATGCTATCTATCTCCCTAATTATCGAATCCCCCATGACTCCAACCTTTCCATTCTGCTCCTCCCCCCCACCCCAAGACTGCCTCCTGCTCCACGGTGCCATGGTCAGCATTCTGGCTGTCCACCCCGCAGCCTGCATGGTTATCCTCAAAGGTAACAAGTACATCATACCTGTTGGATAGGACCAGTGTCTGCGGGACCTCCATCTCTATCTCCCCTTTGGTTCCCCTTACCCTGCTGACTAACAGTCACACTCTTCCCATCCTGTTCCTGTCCTTTCCTCTGAGGTGTGACTGTACACTGGAGAAAATGATCCAGAAATTCCTCCCCCCTCCCTTATGTGTTGAAGTGTACACCTTTTTGAAGTGTAGTCACTGTTGTAATGTAGGAAATGCGGCAGCCAATTTGCGCACAGCAAGATCCCACAAATTGATTGGATGGATGTGTCAGTTATGGATGTGACAGCTGTTATTTTTTAAATGAGACTGGCAGTTATGAATCTCTAACAAGTTTTGGCAACCTGCTGAAGGAACATAGGAACAGGAAAAGGCCATTCAGCCCCTCGAACCTGTTCTGCCATTCAGTCAGATCATGGTTGATCTGTACCTCCGCCTTTACCCCCCCCCCACTTTGGTCCATATCTCTTGATACCCTTACCCAATAAAAATCTGTCGATCTCAGTCTTGAAAACTTCAATTGACCCAGCATCCACAACCTGTCTATATATGGAGCTTGTGATCTATTTCCTCAAATAAACACTCCACTGCTAACTGCTTTAATGTGTGTAAAAGTGGTTTATTGTGTCTGGCACAACTTGTTGAGCCTGATGGAAGAGAATTGTTTTGTTTGCACATTCTAGGCTTCACAGGGTCTCTGGAGGTCTGCCAACAGATGCCTGCCAACTCCTGAATTTCTGCCTGTCCTTTATCATGTTTTCAGCATTTGTCAATGTACCAGCATGTTATTTCCAGAGCTGTATACCATCTAAGCACATCTTCTCGGCCAGAAATTGCTTGTAAAATAACGGTGAGCCTAACACCACTCACCGTTATTAATGGGCAAATCAAAGAGCAAGTTTCAGCGACCACACATGCGCAATCAAACGCAGAAATCCAGAACTTGCTCTTCCTGATTCCTTGGTGATGTGAAAGCTTCGCGTTAAAGGGACCTTGCCGACTGCAATCAATGGAATCAATGGACCAGCGCCAACTTGCTCTCCTGCCCAGCAAGAAACTAACTAATCTCGCCAGGAAAAAGGTACACTGAGTTTTTTGGGTCCAAACTAACTTTTAAGGGTGTGGTAAGTATTAATGACTGCCAAACAACCTCTCTGGCACTGAAAATTAACTTCTCAAAATGTGGAGTCACATTACTCCTGATTTTAATAGTTTTTGGACATTTAAAAAAAAATTAAAAATTAAAAAATTTAATTTTTTGATAACTTTTTCTTTCTGTCTCTTTTGTCTCAGTCTTCTAATCTTACCCTCTCTTTATTTCACTTTCTCTATCCCATATTATAGTACATTTACTAACTTTATCGGGCACTTCCTGGTTTTTAGCATGCGTGTTTTGTCAATCAGTTTCACTACCTGGCTCTCACAGCGTGGTTTATTTCAAGCTGATTAGTTGAGGGGACATAGAGATCCTTTCACCACTCACACAGCCCGGGAAAGAACGCTGCTGTTTTTTGAACTCGTAGTTCAGGAATTTGCCGTCAAAAAGAACGGGGTAACTTAGTGGGTGAATTTAAATCTAATGAGCAGCGAGCGCTGCTGGTTCACCGCTCGAAGCAATTTACGGGCCAATTTCTCTGCACCGACAGCACTGTAATCCTCTAGGCGGCAGGCACTGTCTTTGAGAAATTAAGACAAGTGTTCCCTGGTGTGGGCCGATATTTCCTGGGGGTCCCTGGAGCAAGGTCAGTATTTGCAGGAGGGGATTGTCTCAATATTTGCAGTCGGCCGCTGGAAGTGTAGATATTTGCAGCGGGTCTCTGGGAATTGGTCATTATTGGCACGTGTTGGGGCCATGACAGCAGAGCCTAGTCCTGCCCTCACCTGAACGCCACACTCATGCCTCATCCAGTAGGGGGCACTGAATAGCATTCCAGAACCAAGAATGTCATCTTTCTGGGTCAGGGGTGCTGAGGCCAATTCTGTCACCCCTCTAAGTGGGATCAGCAGTCTCCAGCTGTGACTCTGGTGCTTGGAATGGGGATCTGTGAAAGATGTAGCACCTTCATACAACATTTCTGCGTAAAAGGAGAGCCTGAGAAATTATATTGTCGATCTCAGCAGACCAGCATCCAACACGATCGATTGGCAATCAGCTGTCCGCTATTTTAGCAGAGACGTTAGCCCATTTAAAATAAACGGTTAGCGCCACAGTTAAAATAGGGGACAGAAGAATATCAAGTGAGCGTATCGAGTGTTCATCCACTGATAACTGCCATTGCTAATTTCCAGGATCATTTCCTGGTTGAATTTAGTCTCGGACTGCACCAATACTGAAGGCACAAGGCAAAGCAATTGGGAGTAATCAGTTTGTTTGATCAGGCTTGAACTACTCATAAAAAGGGAAGTACCTCAGAGGGAGAACAATAAAACCAGGCTAGACCTGGCAGTGAATGTGTGCCTTTGGACCAGAGATTGAAACGAGAGAATGAAAGAGCTCGTCTTTGTGACGAGGAGACACCTGGGAATATTTCCCTACTGACCGTCAGGTATCACAGTTTGGCACCTGATGAAAGACACTTGTTTTTATTTAACAATCAAGAATCCTGGTCTGGACCAGTTCCAATTTGGTAATAACCGAGCTCAGATTGAGTGAGCATTAGGTAAAGATGACAGTGAGCCAAACTGATTAATTCATTATTTGTCAGGATCTATAAATGGTTGCCTGTCTTCTGCAGCATTTACATTTTTAGTTCGGGGGCTTTTGAAAAATGGCTTATCTGGGAATCTAAGGACTCCCATGTTACCTTGAGACAGTTATTGAAACTAAGAGGCCTGTAAAATAGGACGATGGCCCCGTTTAGAGTGATCTATGGCTGTGGTCTTAGCTACACTGCGCCATGCAAAGGGTGGGCAGACAACCAGCCCAAGGCCCAGTTCTAGTAGTGCCCTTGAATTTCTATTTGGGGGGCGGGCAAGAAATGCCCTTTGACGACCAGTTCACCGCCTCTCCCAGGATGGCCTGGCTAACATCAGGAACTCGCAACCTGTACACGTCGGAGGGGTGGGGGAGCGAGAGAAAGACTTCATACAGTGAAAGCTGCTTGCAGTGTGCTGAAGCATTGGTGCATCAACACACCCCCTCCACAGTTAAATGGTTGGCTAATGTGTTATAAACCGCACTGTGCTGATTCGCATCAGCCATTCTCCAGGCATTGGCCAAAGTGACCTCTCCCTACGGGTGACCTCTCCCTAAGGGTGACCAGCCTGTGTTACTTATGACGCTTGGTGAGAAGAAGTGCAGTAAAAGAAGGATCAGTCTGCATGTGTGACAGCAACAGCTATCGGGTCCACTAGCTGAGCATTGACTTGACAATATCTCCGATAAATGATCAGCAATCAAGAAACCATTTACCGCCCCGGTTTCCCGCGTTCACTCTGTGCCTAACTTCATTTGTTTGGAGCTGTGTTGAGATTGGAATGAGCTGCCTGCAGCACTGCGCTGACCTACATCTCCAGTCTCATCTTCATTTCCATGAAATCAGTATGATTTAATGTCCCACTGCCAATTTTGGAATGAAATATACATGAAGCTGACACAGTTCAAAGGAAATTTGTTCCTAAAGATTTCTCTTCCCCACTCCCCCCTACTTATATTGGCTGCTTCCACTTCCATTTCCTCCCCCCCCCCTGCCCCTGCCCTCACACACACCCTCAAAGGGACCCTGGGGAAATGTACATGTGTTGCTTCTGCATATCTCCTAGTGACTAATAACAGAGCAACATTGACAGATGCTGATCTACCCTTCACTGCATGGTGGAAGAGGGAGGGGGTGAGGGGGAGTCTATATAAAAAATATTGTTAAGGAATATAACTGTTAGCCTTGAGGGGCCATTCCTGTTTACTGCAGTAGGGAATTAAGAAACAAGAGGGAATTAGAATTAAACTTCCATGCATAGAAATCAGAAAGTTGCATGTTGCCACCGACTAGGGACTAGCCTTTAAACAAGACCTCATAATATCACTGACTGGCACCATTAATGCCAAGGGCTTTAGTGAGCAGAATGTACCTGTGATTCATGAATCACAGAAGGCATTGCTTCCCCTGTTATGGACCCATTCTCTCACCTTTGAGAAGGAGATGTTCAGGGCGGTCTGTCTCACTTTGAGTCCTCTGCATCAGGCATTAACGCATTGGTGCATCTGTGGACAATCTGACCTCAGGGCGTCCGTTCGGTGCCTATCGACCATCCGCTTCATCGTCACCCGGTGAAACCAAACTTCTGTGGGCCAGGAACTGTTGAGTTGCTCAGTGAAATCAAAGCTTGGCCAGGTCCAATGTTACAGTGAGGTTGTTGGTCCAAACATCTTGCAAGTGAATGGCGTGTCACGCTATACGTGCTGAACTCCACCTTCACAATGGGCTCCTTCATCGCGATGGCCAGTCAAGGCAGGCTGGCTCAGCTTGCCTCAATCCAGGCCCTGCCCAAACACCTGGTCCCACCTACTTGACAATAGTTACTACACTTCAAACAATGCTTCATTGGCTGTAAAGCGTTTTGGGACATCCTGAGATCATGAAAGGCGCTATATAAATGCAAGTCTTTCTTTTACAACTAACCCTGTTGCTAAGTACTACAGTGATAAATGTCCCCACTGTGTCCTCCACCTTCTCAGTCAGACGATGCACAATTGCCCACAAAAGCAAAGGGCATAAAACGAGGAAATTAGGAGTAAAGAGGAGAGCCAGTTCCCTCAATAGCTCAACGAGTTTATCAAGTGACCATCTTGGGCCCTACAGACCTGATAGGTCCTGGGTTCGACCCCTGGTCTGCGCTGAGTTAGCTGATCTCAGCTGGGATGGTGGCCGGGCCATAGAGTTGGCCCCAGAATCCCTGGTTATTATTCACATTTAAGCCTTGACCGTGATTGTCAGCAGGTTATTTGAGTCCCACAGCCAAGCCCAGTTCTGATCTCACCCAGTGTTCATAGAATTAGAGCACTTAGAGCAGGGATTTCTGGGTAACAATCAGGAGCAATACCCCTGGCTGATTTCCCCCTCCCTAACTCAGGGTTAGAGGTCAGTTATGACCCTATCACTGACCCACGTGGGAATGAGCCAACTCAGCACATGCTGGAGATCAAACCAGAGCCTTGCCGGGCTGTATGACTCAGCCACTGACTACCATAGTCAGCTGAGTTCTCAGAATGGCTGTGGTGTTCTCCCTTAGTTATAAGGCCGTTTCAGTTTGAACACTCAGCTTAAGAAAAGAAAACAAGAGGGAATTAGAACTGAACTTTAAAAGTGTTTTTGCAATAGTTTTGTTTACATAGTGAGGCCTACTGATGACATCATGGGGGGAGGGGTGGTGAAGGAGGAGGGAAGGAAGGAGAGCATCTGCCAGCCATTAACATATATGGCTGATACTTTACTGAGCCCGAGAGTACAAGGGAGCTGGACTAACATCAATTGAGAAACAGTTGGTAACACAGGATACTGGCTGTCAGATTCTTTTTATATTTGTTTTCAGGATTTGGGGGTCACTGGCAAGGCCGGCATTTATTGCCCATCCCTAATTGTCCTTGAGAAGGTGGTGGTGAGCCGCCTTCTTGAACCGCTGCAGTCCGTGTGGTGAAGGTTCTCCCACAGTGCTGTTAGGGAGGGAGTTCCAGGATTTTGATCCAGCGATGAGGACACAGGCTGTAGGCTGGAAGGTTACTGAGCCAATAGCGTGAAGGAGCAGGGTTTAAAATTAGTAGAGACAGTGACTATATCTTTCAACTGTTCTGGTTTAATGGAATTGATCTGATTTTGTGGGTTAGCTTTGATCCCATCCCAACTTCAGAGCAGCAATCCCACATTACTAAATATTGTTCTAAGCCTACCTAAAAATTTCCAGTAGTCTCCTACCTCCTGATCACAATCCGCCAGGTCTCTCTCTCTGTCAACTGCACTCCTAAAGAATCCCTCTACCTTCCCCGATCCCTGCTCCAGCCCATGTGCACCCTGCTCCTGGCCCATATCTGTCTCCGCTCCCACCCTATCTCCTGGTTCAGCCCTGCGTTGTCACCGCTCCTACTCTGCTCCTTTCCTATGGAGTCTCTGGCCAGTCCCGCAGGAGTGAGGTGGGACTGGCCAGAGACTCCATGGTGGAGGAGTGGAGCAGGAGTGAGAACTGGACTGGCCAGAGACTCCATGGGAGAGGAGTGGACTGGGAGTGAGAACTGGACTGGCCAGAGACTCCATGGGGGAGGAGTGGACCGGGAGTGAGAACTGGACTGGCCAGAGACTTCATGGGAGAGGGGTGGACCGGGAGTGAGAACTAGACTGGCCAGAGACTCCATGGGAGAGGAGTGGACCTGGAGTGAGAACTGGACTGGCCAGAGACTCCATGGGAGAGGAGTGGACCGGGAGTGAGAACTGGACTGGCCAGAGACTCCATGGGAGAGGAGTGGACCGGGAGTGAGAACTCGACTGGCCAGAGACTCCATGGGAGAGGAGTGGACCGGGAGTGAGAACTGGACTGGCCAGAGACTCCATGGGAGAGGAGTGGACCGGGAGTGAGAACTGGACTGGCCAGAGACTCCATGGGAGAGGAGTGGAC
The DNA here is from genome assembly GCF_035084215.1 of Heptranchias perlo. Classification (NCBI taxonomy): domain Eukaryota; kingdom Metazoa; phylum Chordata; class Chondrichthyes; order Hexanchiformes; family Hexanchidae; genus Heptranchias; species Heptranchias perlo. The sequence goes on from NC_090341.1 coordinate 50,084,665, forward strand.
CGGGAGTGAGAACTGGACTGGCCAGAGACCCCATGGGAGAGGAGTGGACCGGGAGTGAGAACTCGACTGGCCAGAGACCCCATGGGAGAGGAGTGGACCGGGAGTGAGAACTGGACTGGCCAGAGACTCCATGGGAGAGGAGTGGAGCAGGATGGAAATATTATATTTGCCATTTAGGCAATTTTTAAATAAATGAGCTGGACAATTTACTATTTTACTGTAAATGCTTAAAGGGACCATTTAAAATGAGATAAAGTGGTAAACTGATAGCTTGCGTTCATTTATTACAAAAACATTATATAATAGCAAATTTAGTTATTTAACCTGGTTCAGCATTTACTACGGCAAGGGGAAAGGAACAATTTTAATAACAAAAGTTTATTTTCTCTTATTGTGCTAGCTCCTGATCTTCCCTCTCACTTCCTCCGTCCCATTCCCTGCCTCATCTCCGGTTCTCTGTCTCTCTTGTGCTCTCTCTGGAACAGTCTGCCCTTTCTTGCCTCCTTTTAGCCTCTCTGAGCAGAGACATCCAGCAAACTGCTCCAAAGCCCGCTGTGAGTTCGGGAAATAATTTTTAAAAAAGAATATCTTATAAATATCTGGCTCCAAATTCTATTGGAGAAACAAACTCTTCCGACAAATATTTAAAATGGGAAAGGTCATTGGCTCCTGATATCAGTACTTTTTCATAATAGCAGGCGGAGAAGTATGCCCATTGTAACCCCTTTAGTGTTCAACCAGCAGTGTGGGCACATTGAACTGTTTTGTGGGACTATCCGATTTACTCCTGATATGGATTTTGCTGCAGTGCTTGCTGTCCGTTCCTGGGTTATTTTGGGATATTACCTTGCTGAATCAATCCCACCAGTGACGGGACAACGAGAGTGCACCCACATACACGATTAGTTTCTCGTGGGACTGGGTGGTAAATTGTTCTCAGATGTTCAGTAGTTTTCAGACACGTATAGGAAGCTGCAGGAGGTCTGGGGGTGGGATGAAATATTACGCATCTTGTTACGATAAGTATTGCAATGTGTCAATAATGTAATGTCCTGTCAACTTAGGGACTGAGAACAGTTACAAGACAGTGAGTTACACAGAGAATAACAAACACCAGGCAGGGAGACTTGAGCCCCTTATCTAGGCTGACACTCCAGTGCAGTACTGAGGGAGTGCTGCACTGTCGCAGGTGCCGTCTTTCGGATCAGATGTTAAACCGAGGCCCCGTCTGCCCTCTCAGGTGGACATAAAGGATCCCATGGCACTATTCAAAGGAGAGCAGGGGAATTTTTCCTGGTGTCCTGGCCAATATTTATCCCTCAATCAACACCACTAAAACAAATGACACGGTCACTTATCTGTTTGTGGGACCTTGCTGTGCGTAAATTGGCTACTGTGTTTCCTACATTACAACAGTGACTACACTTCAAAAGTACTTCATTGGCTGTCAAATGTTTTGGGATGTCCCGAGGTTGCGAAAGGTGCTATTTAAATGCAAATTTTCTCTTTTAAAAAGTAAAGTCATGAGATCTGAAATTTATTATATGTCTCACAAGTACTACAGTCACTCTGTCCCTCTCACTCAGTCCAGATACCACACAATCTAGGCTGACATGTCTGTGTGGTACTGAGGAAGTGCTGCACTCTTGGAGGTGCGACATTTAACTGAGTCCAGTGGCCGTCCCATTCAGCCCAGGAATCCCGGCACTCTTTGAAGTAGAGCTGGGGAGTTCTCCCGCTGCCCTGGCCAACATTCCTCCCTCAACCAGCATCACCAGAAGCACAGGTTAACGGGCCAGTGGTCTTGTGAATGGCTTTGAGATCTAACTGTGCACAAAATGGCTACTGCATGTGCCTACATAACAACTGTCACTGCACTTCAAAGTAATTAATTGTGTGTCAAGTGCTGCGAGTAATTTCTGAGAGGTGTGATACGAGGTCATATAAATGTGTCTTTCTCCACTGATATTCACTGGTGACGACTGCAGACAGAGCCCCCTCAGTACCACGTCATCGATGGGTTGCCCACTGTCGAAATATGCCTGGGGCTTGTTATTATCACCGCTCAGGCATCCCCCGCGTTTACGCCCCAGTCTGGATTCCCATTGCGTTGCCGTAACATCTGTCTGTTAAACAAGCGTCTGCCGTTATTTCTTTTTAACACACCATAAATCCACCGATTGAAATTGGATCAGTGATCATATCTCATGCCTGCTACCAGCATGAAATGAGAACAGTGGCACAAAGGGGGGTCTTGAGAAAACCCTGATGGGTAGAACAGTGAGGGGGAAGGGGGGGGGGGTGCGGACCTCTCCCACTAATGAGGGATGCCCAAGTTTCATTTATAATTCAGATTATAAACTGCCTGTTCAGTGTCTTCCGGCCGGAGATATGCAGCAAGTTTGCTTTAACAGGAACAGCTGTCCTACATAATCACAGCGTCAGCCTGGTTATGAAATCCACTGGATTTCAAAGTCAATTAATCAGTGCGGGATGGCAGTACAGGAGAAGGGGAGGGGGACTGGAATGTGAAGAGACGCAGCAGAGAGAGAGAGAGAGAGAGAGAGGAGCAGACGGAGGAACTCGCTCTTATTAGTTAACAGGAGCTGTTTCTCAGCTGATGCCGAGGTGCCCAGGATTCCTGGGCTGAATGGGACGGCCGCTGGACTCAATGCCTCTGGACCACTAGAAACGTCAAATAGTGCTTTAACTCCAGCAGACTTGCTATCGTCTGCAGCGGGCACTGCCTCTCGAGGTCGGGGGCACCCGTAGCCTTTACCTGTGAAGGGGAAAGTCGGGGGGGTGGTGAGGTGGAAACGGCGCTGCGAAATGAATCGGATCCACTCGTTCTTCAAGCTGATGAGGCGGTCGACGAGGAAGAAAAGAGAGGAGGTCGAGGAGCAAGGAGGCCGGAAGGAGGCGACGTCCAGCCCTAGCCGCGATGCTGGCGGTAAGAGGAATGTTTGACGTAGGCGATCGCGATTTATTCACGGTCCCTGCGTTCAGAGTTTGGGTCAGTCTCGGGCCAAGCTGTTGAAAGTGCCAAACAAAATTCAAATGGGTTTCCTTTAAACTGCGTGTGAACACAGCATCAGTCAGCTGCATTATTAATCTTTTTACTTCACAAACATGTTTCACACAATTTTTGTTCCCTTCAAGGGTTAAGTTACGAGGAGAGCTTACACAAATTGGGGTTGTATTCTCTGGAGTTTCGAAGGTTAAGGGGTGATCTGATCGAAGTTTATAAGATATTAAGGGGAACAGATAGGGTGGATAGAGAGAAACTATTTCCGCTGGTTGGGGATTCTAGGAGTAGGGGGCACAGTCTAAAAATTAGAGCCAGACCTTTCAGGAGCGAGATTAGAAAACATTTCTACACACAAAGGGTGCTAGAAGTTTGGAACTCTCTTCTGCAAATGGCAATTGATACTAGCTCAATTGCTAAATTTAAATCTGAGATTGATAGCTTTCTGGCAACCAAAGGTATTAAGGGATATGGGCCAAAGGCAGGTATATGGAGTTAGATCACAGATCAGTCACGATCTTATCAAATGGCGGAGCGGGCACGAGGGGCTGAATGGCCTACTCCTGTTCCTATGTTCTCCTCCCGTTGCCCACCATCCCTTCAATGTTATCCCTTTCCCTTCTGAAGATGTGCACCATTGCACATTGTTGATCTTAAAGAGCTGAGTCTATTTACTTTAGTAAGGAGTCTTACAATACCAGGTTATAGTCCAACAGCTTTATTTGAAATCACAAGCTTTCGGAGGCGTCCTCCTTCGTCAGGTGAGTCACCTCCGCCTCCGAAAGCTTGTGATTTCAAATAAAACTGTTGGACTATAACCTGGTATTGTAAGACTCCTTACATTTGTCCACCCCAGTCCATCACCGGCATCTCCACATCATATTTACTTTAGAGCAGCGCAGACTTAGAAGTGAACTGATGGAGGTTGATAAATTAACGAAAGGGCTGGATTGCATGCTTATTGATAGATTATTTGAGTTTGACAGATTGGGGAGGACCTGGGGACATGCGTTTAAACGACGCAGAAAAAACTTGCATTTATATAGCACCTTTCAATTACCTCAGGACATCCCAAAGTGCTTCACAGCTTTATTGAAGTGTAGTCACTGTTGTAATGTAGGAAATGCAGGAACCAATTTGCACACAGCAAGATCCACAAATGGTCCAATGTGATAATGACCAGATAATCTGTTTTTACTGATGTTGATTGAGGGATAAATATTGGCCAGGAATCCGGGGAGAACTCCCCTGCTCTTCTTCTAAATAGTGCCCTGGGATCTTTTACATCCACCTGAGAGGGCAGATGGAGCCTCGGTTTAACGTCTCGTCCGAAAGACGGCACCGCTGACAGTGTAGCACTCCCTTAGTACTGCATCAGCCTAGATTATATGCCAAAGTCTCTGGAGTGGGACTTGAACTCACAATCCCCCGACTCAGAGCCACGGCTGACACCTGAAGTAGGAATAGACCAGATGTTAGGCGGTTCGTCTGTTCCCAGAGCTCCTGGAATGAGTTGCCGGCTTGTGGGGTGGATGCTGACTCTCTGCATGGCCTTCAAGAGGGAGCTGGATCGGCTCTTGGCCGGGGCAGAAATTGCATCATTGAGAATGTAAGTCAATTAACAGATAATGTACGCATGGTCAATGTGATCTCCTGGACTGGCTTGGATCGTCAGAATGGGTCGGAGAGGAGTTTTCCAGATTTTTTTTCCCTTAGCGGCCCTATGTTTTTTTTCTCTGTTATTTTGCCTTTCCCAGGAGATTACATGGCGGGGGCGGAGGGGAGGGGTGGGGAAGGGGGTAGGAAGTGTCTAGTAATGATGCTCCAGGCATTGAGTGTGGGGCGGGTTTGATGGGCCAGTTGGTCTTTTCCTGCCCGTCATTTTCGTATGTAACCCGGGCCAGAATAGCAATTTCTTTTCCCGTGAGTCCCCACGGTGAGTGTCGACAGGCTATTCGACTGTCGGGCCATCACAGTCGAGCCGGATCCTCTCCTCACCCGGTATCACATTTACTTGCAGGGGTCAGTGGGTAACAGTTGGGACAGGGATCCCTTTCTCCCTTCTCCCTATCCCCAACTGCTGCTCTGGCTGAGGTCAGCTATCTCAGCGTAGCTTGGGATTGAAATTGGGACCTTCCCAGTCTATGTAGCTCGGTGGCATACCCAGCAAAGTCCAGCTCCCTCCCTGACAAGTCACCTCTCTTGTATCTTTGCTCATCCACTCTGTAAGCAAACGCAGGGAGACGCAAAGTGCACCCTTGGGTGCCTGCCTGATCCTTATTTCCTTGTTGCCTCCACTGCAGGAATTGCCTGGTCTCCATTCACCTTTTTGTTGTCTCATGCGCGGCCTATGTTTCTCCTGAACCGAGAGGAAGTGATAAGCTGTTGAAGACAGAATTTATCCCAGATACAAGTGACCAGGTGGTGGAACTATTCATGTGCACTGGCCAAGTGCCCCCCATGAATGGTTCCATAGCGCTGGATTATCGGCATTCCCCCTTTTCCCATGAGAATCCCAAAGAATCTCGCACCCTTTCAGGGGAGCCAGTCTGCCCGTCTGCACAGCAAATGCCTGATCTAGTGACTCCTCATTGATTCATTCTTAGAACTTGCATCTTGCATTTATCTAGCATCTTTCACTACCTCAGGATGTCCCAAAGTGCTTTACAGCCAATTAAGTACTTTTTGAAGTGTAGTCACTGTTGTAATGTTGAAACACGGCAGCCAATTTGCGCACAGCAAGGTCCCACAAACACCAATGAGATAATGACCAGATCATCTGTTTTAGGTGTTGGTAAATATTGGCCAGAACACCGGGGAGAACTCCCCAGCTCTTCTTCGTAATAGTGCCTTGGGATTTCTTACATCCACCTGAAAGGGCAGGCGGGGCCTCAGTTTAACGTCTCATCCGAAAGACAACACCTCTAACAGTGCAGCACTCCCTCAGTACTGCACTGAAGTGTCAGCCTAGGTCGTGTACTCAAGTCTCTGGAGTGGGGCTTGAACCCACAACCTTAAGACTTAGAGGCAGAAGTGCTACCCACTGAGCCATGGCTGAGACCATTTGACGAATGTGATGATTTTGGTGAATTATTTTTTAAGACTTCTCATATCCAGCCTATTTCACCGACCATTTTGGAAATCATGTTGACGGGGATGAAAGCTGGAGATCAGTTACAAGGAAAGACTGGGGACCGTTTAATAGCGGTGACTGAGAGGGCACCTTATAGAAGTGTGCAAGATACTAAATGGTATAGAAAAGGTTACTCCAGAGCACTACTTCATGCTATGGCAGAGTACTAGAACAAACAGACACAGATTAAAATCGATGAAAGGAAAGATTAGGTCAGATTTCAGGAAGAACTTTGCCACATAAAATTGATCAGTGTTTGGAATGGTCTTCTGGGTAGGGAAGTGGAGACCAAATTCTTCGATTTATACAGTTAGATGGAGGCACTGTAATACTTTGTATTCTGTGTGGGTGAGCTATGATGGCCCAGTAATCCCTTTTATTTGTGGATTTTTTCTGCTGTTCTTGGGCTCCCATGTTATAGCTCACTCCAGTGGAACCAGTGGATGTAGTATATTTGGATTTTCAAAAGGCATTCGATAAGGTGCCACATAAGAGGTAGTTACACAAGATCGGTGCTCATAGAGTTGGGGGTAATATATTAGCATGGTTTGAGGATTGGTTAAGGGACACAAAACAGAGAGTAGGGATAAATGGGTCATTTTCAGGTTGGCAGGCTGTAACTAGTGGGGTGCCGCAAGGATCAGAGCTTGGGCCTCAGCTATTTACAATCTATATTAACGACTTAGATGAAGGGACCGAGTGTAATGTATCCAAGTTTGCAGATGATACAAAGCTAGGTAGGAAAGTAAGCTGTGAGGAGGACACAAAGAGTCTGCAAAGAGATATAGGCAGGTTAAGTGAGTGGGCAAGAAGGTGACAGATGGAGTATAATGTGGGGAAATGTGAGGTTATTCACTTTAGTAGGAAGAATAGAAAAACAGAATATTTTTTTAAATGGTGAGAAACTATTAAATGTTGGTGTTCAAAGAGATTTGGGTGTCCTCGTACAAGAAACACAAAAAGTTAACATGCAGATACAGCAAGCAATTAGGAAAGCAAATGGCATGTTGGCCTTTATTAGCAAGGGGGTTGGAGTACAAGAGTAAGGAAGTCTTACTACAGTTGTACATGGCTTTGATAAGACCACACCCGGAGTACTGTGTACAGTTTTGGTCTCCTTATCTAAGGAAGGATATATTTGCCTTAGGGGTGGTGCAGTGAAGGTTCACTAGATTGATTCCTGGGATGAGAGGGTAGTCCTATGAGGAGAGATTCAGTAGAATGGGCCTATACTCTCTGGAGTTTAGAACAATGAGAGGAGATCTCATTGAAACATATAAGATTCTGAGTGGGCTTGACAGGGTAAATGCTGAGAGGCTGTTTCCCCTGGCTGGAGAGTCTAGAACGAGAGGGCATAGTCTCAGGATAAGGGGTCGGCCATTTAAGACTGAGATGAGGAGGAATTTCTTCACTCAGAGGGTTGTGAATCTTTGGAATTCTCTACCCCAGAGGGCTGTGGATGCTGAGTCTTTGAATATATTCAAGGCTGAGATAGATTTTTGGACTCTAGGAGAATCAAGGGATATGGGGATCGGGCAGGAGTTGAGGAAAAAGATCAGCCATGATCTTATTGAATGGCAGAGCAGGCTCGAGTGGCCTTATGGCCTACTCCTGCTCCTATTTCTTATGTTCTTAGTATCTTACTCTCATAGGTGAGTCTCAACCTCCTACAATCTCAAGACTATCTTCACTGTCCCTGATATTTAGCTAAGTTTCTTTTGGTAAGGGAGTCCAGAACAAGGGGGCAAAACCTTAAAATTACATAGAATTACATAAAATTTACAGCACAGAAACAGGTCATTCGGCCCAACAGGTCCATGCTGGTGTTTATACTCCCCATGAGCCTTCTCCACACCTACTTCATCTAGCCCTATCAGCATATCCTTCTATTCCTTTTTCCCTCATGTGTTCGTAGAATCATAGAAAGTTGCGGCACAGAAGGAGGCCATTCTGCCTATCATGTCCGCGCTGGCCTAAAAATAGCTATCCAACTTAATCCCACTTTCCAGCACTTGGTCCGTAGCCCTGTAGGTTATGGCATTTTAAGTGCTCAACCATGTACTTTTTAAATGAGTTGAGGGTTTCTGACTCTACCACCCTTTCAAGCAGTGAGTTCCAGACCCCCACCACCCTCTGGGTGAAAAAATTTCTCCTTAGCTCCCCTCTAATCCTTCTACCAATCACTTTAAATCTATGGCCCCTGGTCACTTACCCCTTTGCTAAGGGAAATAGATCCTTCCTATCCACTCTATCTAGGCCCCTCATAATTTTATATAGCTCACTTAAATCTCCCCTCAGCCTCCTTTGTTCCAAAGAAAGCAACCCCAGCCTATCTAATCTTTTCTCATAGCTATAATTCTCCAGTCCTGGCAACATCCTCGTAAATCTCCTCTGTACCCTCTCTAGTGTAATCACATCTTTCCTGTAATGTGGTGACCAGTACTCAAGCTGTGGCCTAACCAATGTTTTATACAATTCTAGCATAACCTCCCTGCTCTTATATTCTGTGCCTCGGCTAATAGAGGAAAGTATCCCATATGCCTTTTTAACCACCTTATCTACCTGTCCTTCTACCTTCAGGGATCTGTGGACATGTCCTCTAGGGTCCCTTTGCTCCTCTGCACCTCTCAGTGTCCTCCCATTTATTGTGTACTCCCTTGCCTTGTTAGCCCTCCCCAAATGCACTACCTCACGCTTCTCTGGCTTGAATTCCATTTGCCACTTTTCTGTCCACCTGACCAGTCAATTGATATCTTCCTGCAGCCTACATCTTTCCTGCTCAATATCAACCACACGGCCAATGTTTGTATCATCTGCAAACTTTTTGATTAAGCCCTCCCTACATTCAAGTCCAAATCATTAATATACACCACGAAAAACAAGGGATCTAGTACTGATCCTTGCAGGACCCCGCTGGGAACAGCTTTCCAATCGCAAAAACACCCGTCAACCATTACCCTTTGCTTCCTGCCACTGAGCCAATGTTTAGCTAGCTTCCCCTTAAACTTAGAGCTGGACCGTTGAGGGGTGATCTCAGGAAGCATTTCTTCTCACAAATGGTAGTGGAAATCTGGAACTCTCTTCCCCCAAAAAACTGTTGAGGCTAGGGCTCAATTGAAAATTTCAAAACTGAGATTGATAGATTTTTGTTCGGCAAGGGTACTAAGGGATATGGAGCCAAGGGGGGTAAATGAAGTTAAGATACAGCCATGATCTAATTGAATGTCGGAACAGGCTAGAGGGGCTGAATGGCCTACTCCTGTTCCTATATTCCTATAGTGAGCGTGGTATAATATACTGTAAACTTTTCTATAAATTGCTCTTAACTGCTAGATCTATCCTGCGCCTTCACATGCCACAGGCAACATGGCATCAAGAGATCGCACCTTGCTTTAGACTTTTAGTAACAAGCAAATTTATTAAACAAGAAAATATATAACAAAAATACCATACACATATATATATAATTCATTCTTGGAGTTTGGGCGTTGCTGGCAAAGCTGGTATTTATTGCCCATTCCTAATTGCCCTTGAGAAGGTGGTGGTGGGCCTTCTTCTTGAACCGCTGCAGTCCGTGTGGTGAAGGTTCTCCCACAGGTGCTGTTAGGGAGGGAGTTCCAGGATTTAGACCCAGCGACAATGAAGGAACGACTAATATATATCCAAGTCAGGATGGTGTATGAGTTGGAGGGGAACTTGGTGGTAATGGTGTTCCCATACACCGGCTGCCCTTGTCCTTACAGTAGGTATTGCATTAACCAACTCCTTAAACGGAAAACAACAAATGGTTCCAATCTACGTGCTAAACTATGGGCCTAGAATTTCCTGCATTGGTGATTTTGATGACGAACACCACAAGTTAGACCATTGGCTACTCTGATCCTCCAGTGGCAAATTTACACCAAAGGTTGCTGGAAAACTGATTGAAATAGGCCGCAGCGAGCGTAGCGGGGAATCAGAGGCGATGGAGTCAATGGCTTGTATCTGAGGGAAGATGGAGACCAGCGTTCCCCACCACTCACACGTTGGAGTCAGAGGTCTGTAGCTTTGACGTGTTGAGGTGGCAATAATACAGGCCCCACCGTTTATAGCGGGAGTGTTGGTGTTATCGTGATTTAACCTCTGTAAGAGGACGGTAAAGCCAAAAAGCACAGTAACCAACATATTTAAAAAGCAGGAAGTCTCACTGAGCATCTGCCTCTCCTAATTGTTAGTAGTTGCATTCATCTCATCACTAAGCGATGGTGGGTTCAGTACTTTTAGTAAAAAGGCACGTTTGGTGAGTAATCCATTTTAGGCCAACAGCTCCACTGCTCTCTCTCACTCACCTCGCTCGAAGTCCAAGTTCAGAACAGATGAGCTGATGAATGAGCAGAGAAGGAATCCGCTAAACTTTACTGAGCGGCTTAACTTTTACTGGAAAATCTTCACTTTAAAAACAGGAGAGATCGGTTTGGACAATCTTATTTTTTGTCACTAGTTAATGAGATTTCCTTTTCCAGGTGATCGAGCAGCTTAAGGCTCTCCCGGGATTTCTTTTTTATCGCATTCAGTTGAGACACAGTCCTGACGGGGAGAAGGGCTGGCTCTGGGTAATAAATCTCTCTGGATGCTGATCTCCCCTCCACTGTCCAGACGCTGGATTTGCTTAGGGTTGCCAACTCTGGTTGGACATATTCCTGGAGCTATCATCACATGACCCTCCCGCCTCCAACCGCCCCGCCCCCACACTCTTGCCATTGGTCGCCCAACACATTCATTATCACAGTGCACCGCCTTCCCACACCAATCGGAAAGTGAACAGACTCCTCTTTACCTAAATGGATGATTCTTGACTGTCAGCCTTTCTCCCCCCCATCTCCAATATTTGTAAAACTAATAAACGAAATTTGCAAAGTAAATGGAGAAAATCCCACATTTTTTTAATGCCCCGAAGATTTTTCTCTCAGGTTTGCTCACATCACTGCCCTGGAGATTAACCTTTCATTTCTGGAGACTCCAGGTCAATCCTGGAGGGTTGGCAACCCTACATTTGCTGCTGAGGAAAATACTTTGAACCTGATTAATCTGAACAAGTACTTTATGGGAGGAAAGTGTCGGGCCGAATTCCTTCCATTATAAGCCTTGCATATCGCCTATATTTTGGAACCATTTGTTGTTTTCCTCTTAAGGAGTTGGTTAATGCAATAACTACTGTAAGAACAAGGGAAGCAAGTGCAATCCAATCGATCCCCTTTATATAATTTTTTATTCGTTCATGGGATGTGGGCGTCGCTGGCGAGGCCGGCATTTATTGCCCATCCCTAATTGCCCTCGAGAAGGTGGTGGTGAGCCGCCTTCTTGAACCGCTGCAGTCCGTGTGGTGAAGGTTCTCCCACAGTGCTGTTAGGAAGGGAGTTCCAGGATTTTGACCCAGCGACGATGAAGGAACGGTGATATATTTCCAAGTCGGGATGGAGTGTGACTTGGAGGGGAACGTGCAGGTGGTGTTGTTCCCATGTACCTGCTGCTCTTGTCCTTCTAGGTGGTAGAGGTCGCGGGTTTGGGAGGTGCTGTCGAAGAAGCCTTGGCGAGTTGCTGAAGTGCATCCTGTGGATGGTACACTCTGCAGCCACGGTGCGCCGGTGGTGAAGGGAGTGAATGTTTAGGGTGGTGGATGGGGTGCCGATCAAGCGGGCTGCTTTGTCCTGGATGGTGTCGAGCTTCTTCAGTGTTGTTGGGGCGGCAATGCTAATCATGGCCCTAGGATTTTGTTTGGGGATCCCAGCCCCACTTCTACCGCACAAAGGACCTACACACCGGGTTCATCCAGGCGTTCAGATCGCTGGGTGGGAGAGAATCTGGGGCTGAAGAAATTCCTGGTGTGGCAATTGCCTCCCCTCTGTCCCTGCCCCCTCTGACGTCAGGGGCAGAGACCTGTTTGGGACAGATGGAAGCATTGGCAGGATACCTGGGTGTAAGTTGACATCAGCAAAATGGCCGCAGGTTCGGGCATAATTTGGGGTCTAATATCGGGTTGTGCCCAAGGAGGAAACTCCAGGCCCCAATGGGATGAATTGCTTTTGTGCTGTAATATCTTTGAGTTTTCTTCTGCTCTAATAATTACAGTGCTATTTATAAATTATATTAGTATTAACGTGTGATTGTATAACCTGGCCATTTGGAAGGAAAACACTTGGTCCAGGCCGGATGTGCAAATTAATAACCGGCAGTATTCCATATGGACACTCGGCCTCCTGGGTCCTACCAGAACTCCGCCTCAATTGGGCCTCCTGCGGCCTCCTTCCTCCCTTGAGGCCGAGGAATTTCAAGGCCCCGTTATGTCTTGTGATTGAGTTTAAAAAGGACCACTACTAAGCTGGAAGGAGACAAAAATACTTAATTTTTGTCAGACTTTCCCTCATCTGTGATGTTGTGATAAGTAGGCGCCTGCCAAATAGCCAGAGATTTAATAGGTCCCTCCCTCTTGTTTTAAATCTCTTCCTCCCTTTTCCAAGGAGGGCGTTATCACTCGAGGAATGAAAGTGGAAAGGTAGAATTGTTCTTCTTCACGCAGGCTGATTATTAGAACACGGAATGCTTTGCCACAAGTGATAACGGAGCAGAGATGCATCATTTAAATGCAAATTGGATAAGCATTTGGAAAGCAAGACTATAAGAGGATATGGTGAAAAGGGCAGGGAAATTCGATTAGAATAAACTGCTCCAGTTGATGGGCTGGCACAGGCACAGATGCAGACACAATGGTCTGGACTTTCCTCCACCTTTGTGCCCAGAGGCTCCCGTAACCTGGGCACAAACCAATTACGCGGCTTAAAAGATGGTGGCATTTTGGGCGTAAATGAGTTACCTGCATGACTACAATACACCCAAGTCTCTTCGATCTTTTACATCCGTCCATCAAACCCTCCGTCCGAACAAATCATTGCCTGCAAAACTGGCCACGTCTCCGACTCTCAAACGCAAGTATCCTGCAATTGGGCTTGTTGGAGGGGGGTCTCTCAACATTGCGATCAGATCTTCAGGCGCAGCAGGAAAGAAAGTCATTATTCTGGTCTTTTAACTGCAATTTTTTGAGTTTTTTATCCTGAGATCGCTGTATTTTCTGTTTTCTTTTAATGCATTTTTATGACATAAGTATCTGTCACATTAATAATTGAAAAGCTTCCCCGATTGCAGGTTCTTAAACATGCTGTGCCTGATGTGCATGAGTGATGGTTAAATGAGTTGAATCTTAAATTTTAAGATTCAAAGAAGAAATATACTGTTGAGGATTTGGCTTTTCTTTGGGCCCTGATTGTTTACCCTGATTTGCACCCATTTTAAGATTGGGCGTATTCTAATGAGAGTGACAGGATTCTTGGGTGTAACTTGACATCGGCAAAATGGGCACAGGTTCAGGTGCAATTTCAGGGAGTGTGACATTCGGGTTGTGCCCAAGGGGGAAACTCCAGGTCCCAATGGGCTGAATGGGCTAATAACAACAGCGCTATTAATAAATTATATTAATATTAACGTGTGATTGTGAAGCCTGGCCACTTGGAAAAAAAACGGTCAACTCGTATCATAACCAGTTTAGAGATGGCGGTGAGATGTGCTGCAATGGTTATTGGTTATTGGTTTTATGCCTGCCCACCTCTAACCCCTGACGTTTACCCGTTGGGGCGCCAAGCAAAGGTCTTGCATTCCAGCACCCCCCCCGCCCCCCTCCGCTGCCCCTCTCACCCCGGGAAGGAAAATAGGGGGAGGGGGGGGGGGGAAGGAGAGGTCACTCTTTGCACCCTCCCCCTAGTAATTGTCTCTGGTAAACTGGGATCAGGTCAGCTGCCACAGAAAGACCAGGGGAATTGAGAGAAAAACAAAGGAAGTCTTCATCTCAGATTAAACCCATGCTGCTTATGTTCGCAACGTACTGCAGAGATAGAATCCCTGCCTAGCACCGAGACAGAAATGATTTACAAAATAGATTATTTTCGAAGTATTAACTGAGGCACGTCTATACCTGACAGTATGATTTTAGTGCCCTACTGATTAACATTGGTGTGATGCTTATTGAACAGTTGGATCCCACTAAATGATGCAGGAAGAATGAAGCTGTGAGTGTGCTTCAATATTGGGTCGGGCTGTAAGATAAGTGTCATGTCGGACAAGTCCCCACTGTGTTTCAACGCTGCACTTTTTCTGCCAGTCATCGCTGAGAAAGTGGTTTTTCACCTTTCTTCAATGAGGGGCCCAGATTACCAACAGAGTTTCAGTGCTGGGGAGGCCTCAAACTACTGGGGAGAGGGGGTGGGGGATTGGAGTTGATAAAGGTTTACAGCCTTCATTCTCTTTCAACCCACTTCTCCTTGCTGCCACTCCCAAATGAGCTGAGTGTCTGTCCCTGCCTCCCACTCACTCCTCCTGTCACTGTTCCTGTCCCCCCCACACCTGAAAGCAGCTGTGTCTCCATTCCCCGCTTGCTCCTATGTCTCTCACCACTCCTGGTCCACTGCCTCCAGTGCCCCTGCCTTTCTCCCCATCCCCCACTGTCGGACCACCCTCAATAAAAGCCCTTATTGCTGCATTCCATACTGTGACCAATGAATTGACATTAAGTTTATGTAAAGTGTTTGCTGCACCTTTACTAAGACTGTGAAATCACAGTGCACGCTTTAGGGAACTTGCAGCCAGTTCCCCAGTCACGGCTGTCAATGCAGCTGTACTATCTCTCAGCGGTACCTGCAAATCCCCTCCCCCATTGTTCTTGTCACCTAAGATCTGTCTACCACTACTCCCATTCCTCGCAAATCCCTCCCCCAACCTCTCAACCTCATCACCACTATACCAATGCTCCCATATCTCAAGACCTCCCTCCATCCACTTCACACTTTGAGACCCCCTAACCCCACTCCCCAATACCCCCACATCCCTAGACAATCTTCCCAACACTACAAAATCTACCCCGCCTCAGTACATCTCTATGCCTCCTATCTACCATCTCCCCCTTGACTCTGGACTTTAGGAAAAGATAAAACATCTAATTGAATAAAGAAATATATAATAGGAATGAAGGGCAATGATTTGCATGAGGAATGTGCAGTTAATCCAATAATACCGCTAACACTCTCATAACACTTTCTAATAAAAACACAATTTCAATTATTTAATCACCATAAATCAGTGGCCCTGATAGTACATTATACGTTACAGAATATAAAACATTATATCCTCTGACTCACTCTGAGCAAAGCCAAGGGAACCCTTCTGGTTAACACAAGGAAAACGGTATGTGGTCAGGCCTTTACTGTCCATCCTGTCAACACTTGTGTGTCACATTTACTTGGCTCAGTGGTAGCACTCTGATTCAGAAGGTTGTGGATTCAAGTTCCATTCCAGAGAATTTTTTTATGCGTTCTTGGGATGTGGGCGTCGCTAGCAAGGCCGGCATTTATTGCCCATTCCTAATTGCCCTTGAGAAGGTGGTGGTGAGCCGCCTTCTTGAACCGCTGCAGTCCGTGTGGTGACGGTTCTCCCACAGTGCTGTTAGGAAGGGAGTTCCAGGATTTTGACCCAGCGACGATGAAGGAACGGCGATATATTTCCAAGTTGGGATGGTGTGTGACTTGGAGGGGAACGTGCAGGTGGTGTTGTTTCCATGTGCCTGCTGCCCTTGTCCTTCTAGATGGTAGAGGTCGCGG
Organism: Heptranchias perlo; assembly: GCF_035084215.1. Classification (NCBI taxonomy): domain Eukaryota; kingdom Metazoa; phylum Chordata; class Chondrichthyes; order Hexanchiformes; family Hexanchidae; genus Heptranchias; species Heptranchias perlo. The sequence goes on from NC_090341.1 coordinate 50,100,503, forward strand.
GTTTGGGAGGTGCTGTCGAAGAAGCCTTGGCAAGTTGCTGCAGTGCATCCTGTGGATGGTACACACTGCAGGCACAGTGCGCTGCTGGTGAAGGGAGTGAATGTTTAGGGTGGTGGATGGGGTGCCAATCAAGTGGGCTGCTTTGTCCTGGATGGTGTCGAGCTTCTTGAGAGTTGTTGGAGCTGCACTCATCCAGTCAAGTGGAGAGTATTCCATCACACTCCTGACTTGTGCCTTGTAGATGGTGGAAAGGCTTCGGGGAGTCAGGAGGTGAGTCACTTGCCACAGAATACCCAGCCTCTGACCTGCTTTTGTAGCCACAGTATTTATATGGCTGGTCCAGTTAAGTTCTGGTCAATGGTGACCCCCAGGATGTTGATGGTGGGGGATTCGGCGATGGAAATGCCATTGAATGTCAAGGGGAGGTGGTTAGACTCTCTCTTGTTGAAGATAGTCATTGCCTGGCACTTGTCTGGCGCGAATGTTACTTGCCACTTATCAGCCCAAGCCTGGATGTTGTCCAGGTCTTTCTGCATGCAGGCAAGGACCGCTTCATCATCTGAGGGGTTGCGAATGGAACTGAACACTGTGCAATCATCTTGAGCACATAATATAGTCTGGCATCTCAGTGCAGTACTGAGGGATTACTGCACTGTTGGAGATACCATTTTTCAGATGAGACGTTAAACCAAGGCCCCGCCTGCCCCCTTAGGTGGATGTAAAAGATCCCACGGCACTATTTTGAAGAAGAGCAGGGATAGTTCTCCCTGGTATCCTGGCCAATATTTATCCCTCAACCATCATCAGTAAAACAGATTATCTGGTCATCATCTCATTGCTGTTTGTGGGAGCTTGCTGTGCGCAAATTGGCTGCCGTGTTTCCTACATTACAAATGACTACACTTAAAAAAAAGTACTTAATTGGCTGTAAAGTATTTCGGGATGTCCTGAGATCATGAAAGGCTGCTATATAAATGCAAGTCAAGTCTTTTTACTTGCAAATTTCTTGCTACTGATTGTTTAATATACAAATTTATAACTTTAACAAAGAGAGATCCAGTAATTTTCCATGCCCCCCCCCCCCCCCCACCCCATCAACAGAGGATAATTATTCACACAGGAGCCATGATGTCCACAGCCTCGCTGTAATATATTAAATTGGTCATACTATCAAGCCCCTAGTACGATGGGCAGCGCTGTAATTATAATACTAATGCATGTTATTCTTACTTTTACAAAGGAAAATTCATAGAAATCCGCAGAGAGAAACTGAGCAGATGAATTTAGCATAGAGATTTGTAGGATAAAACATGAAAATAACAAATATCATCGCAAAATGAAGGCCACATCACTGAATAAGGAAGCGGGAGAAACAGTCTTAATAGACTAAGCACTGAGGGTATCCTTACCATGTACAGAGGCAATATCAAAGGCAGATAAGAGTTTTGAGCCACTTAAGTAGATTCATAGAATAGAAAGCTGAGGAAGCAATGGTCATGCTCTGTACAGATTAATGAGACCGCAGTTGGAGTATCTGGTTGAGTTGGCAGAATAAAAGATGTAAGCCTAGCAATCACTGTTGCTAATAGTAGCAGGGACGAATGCTTAACGCAGTCCAATGATGTTCCTCTGGCTGCTGTTTCACCACAGGTGTTATCCCCACTATTTGAAATGGGGTAACTCCTCTCCAAAATAGAAGATAGAGGAACATCATTCAAACGCGTTAAGCATTGATCGGCTGGGATCACCAGCAGTAATTTCTAGTGCCAAGGATTCGAAGAAGGAGAGATACGATTCCAGGCTTTAGGTCACTGAGCAATGAAGATAGGCCGAGGAAGTCAAGTGACAAGTGAGTAAAGTTCTCAGCTTTGATTCAGTGGTAGCATTCTCACCTCTGAGTCAGGTCATGGGTTCAAGCCTTAGTCCAGAGACTTGAGCACATAATCAAGGCTGACCCTTCAATGCAGTACTGAGGGAGTGCTGCAATGTCAGCGTTGCCGTCTTTTGAATGAGATGTTAAACTGTCTGCTCTCTCAGGTGGACATAAAAGATCCCATGGCATTTTTTGAGGAAGAGCTGGGGAGTTTATCCTGGTGCCCTGACCAATATTTATCCCTCAGTTAACATCACCAAAACAGATTACCTGATTATTTATCTCATTGCTGTGCGCAAATGGGCTGCTGCGTTTCCCCATATTACAACAGTGACTGCACTTTTTTTTAAAAAAGTACTTCATTGGCTGTAAAGCGCTTTGGGATGTCCTGAACAGGGTGTGCTCAGCTGGCAGGGATTCTTGGCATTATGACTTCCTATCAGAGGCTGTCTCTCACCACAAGGACTCCAGACAATCTCACCAAGTAGTGTGAAAAGAGAAAAGGCCTTTCAGTCCAGCCAGCTCGGGATCCAACCAGGCCGTTTCCATTTTTTCCTATTCTAAGGCTGTATCTCTTTACTTCCTCTTGGATCAGGAATCAATCCAATTCCCTCTGAATGCTCGAAGTGAACCAGGTTTTACTGCATACCGTGGCAATCTACTTAGTCAGTAGTCAACCCTGAGGGCTGGGATTCCTTTTGTTTGCTGCATGTAGCGAGATCATGAGCTCATGGCTTGCTCAGCTTAATAATCATACTCTCACTCGTCCACCCTGGTTTTGTCACAGAACACCTCTCTCCAATAGGCTCCATGCTTTTCCTCATTATTTTGCATCATTCATGCTGTAACATTTTGCCCAATGACAATAGATTAAGGGTAGAAGTTCTGGTTGGCAAAATTCACGTCCATAAGCTTGGCGTGCCCATGCTACATTCCTGGGTATGCCCCTGGGAGGCAGTGGTAGGGATAGTATATTGGACCACTTTACTGGGAACACATTGATGACTGGTTGTGTATTGGGCAGAACACACACTTACGTGAAGATCTAAGGTACGTACAGCATAAAACGATCAGGGCCAGAGTGCTCTCCAGAGTGTTTCGATCGCCTAAGGAGGTTGGAGAGGAATTTTCCGGGTTTTTTTCCCTAATTGGCCTGGGATCTTATCTGGTTCTCTCCCAGGAAATCACATGGTTTTGAGTGGGGTGGGGAGTCTTTGCATTGTGATGCACAAGGTATTCCAATTGAGTGGGACTGACTGGATGGACCAGAGGATCTTCTCCTGTCTGTCATTGTTCGTATGTTTGTATGTTCGTACATTCTAATTGATTAAAGCCTGCTTTAGGATTTGTCTGCTTAAATTTTCTGATGTGATAGTTTATATCCGAGCAGTTAGTGTTGGTAGAATTGGCAGAGACTAGCTTTGGTCGGGCTCCATTACATATTGTTGATAGGACACCAGTGGGTTTGCCACCTCCTTCGAGGAGCCTGCCTAGGAGCAGGAGGATGGTGCAAAATGGCCACAACAGGGCCCAGGCGCTTGTCACCTGGCAACACAGCGGACAGCCTACAGGGCTGGCCCCACAGTAACCTTTCTTTTGTTGAGTTAAGGAAGTCCTTTAAATTTGAGTAAAGCTGCATTCCTGGTGCCCAGCATTGCAAGGGCACAAATGGCATGAAATACAATGGATGACTTATTCCCATCACTTTCACGTCATTAGAACACATCCATCCATTATTAAGAAGGACTTATTCTGCATCCCTTGTCATGGTGTGTGTGTGTGGGGGGTGGGTGGGTGGGTGGGGAGCCCTTGCAGTGCTGCTTGCACACTTTGGCTGTGCTCCCTGCTGCTTCTTGGAAGGATCCAGCAGCATCGAAGTTGAGGACTGTGCTCACCTTGACAGCCGCTGGCAGAGCCCTGGAACCTGTATGTTCTCCATGTCTGCCTCCTAGTGAAGTGACAGCAAAGGCCGACCTCCTCAGATTGGCGGTCTTACCGAACCGAAAGGGTGCTGGGTAAGGGCAGATGTGGTCAGACCACCTTGATGTACACGTACCTCCCTCTCACACCTCCTTAGATCCTCAACCTTCTGCCCCTACGATCATGATGGCTGAGGCATCACCACCAGACACGTCCTGGCGCACAATCAGAAAAAAAAACAATAAGGAAAACAAATACTCTGGAAATTCCTCTCCGACCCCCACAGGCGATCAAAACCAGTCCATGAGATCACAGTGACCACGTGTACGTTAACTGTTAATCCACTTACCTTCTATATGATGCGATCTGTGTCCCAGTCAAGAACCGGTCCAGCTCCCTCTTGAAGGTGTGCAGAGAATCAGCACACACCAAACCATCCGGCAAGGCATTCCAGAGGCTCACTACTCTGGGAAATGAAGAACCTCCTAACATCTTGCCTATTCCTACTTTTGCGTAGTTTAAACGCATATCCTCCTGGCCTTCCCCAATCTGTCAAACTGAAATAACCTAGCGATAGGCAGGCAATTCAGCCCTTTCATTATCTTACAGACCTCCATCAGGTTGCCTCTAAGGCTATGTTGCCCAAGGGTACGGTAGCACACTGGACTAGTAATCCAAAAGCTTGGACTAATAATCCAGAGTCATGAGTTCAAATCCCGCCACAGCAGCTGGGGAATTTAAATTCAATTAATTAAATAAAATTTGGAATAAAAAAAACTAGTATCAGTAATGGTGGCCATGAAACTACTGGATTGTGGTAAAAACCCATCTGGTTCACTAATGTCCTTTAGGGAAGGAAACCTGCCGCCCTTGCCAGGTCTGGCCTATATGTGACTCCAGACACACAGCAATGTGGTTGGTTCTTAACCTCCCTCTGAAATGGCCCAGCAAGCCACTCAGTTGTACCATCCCGCTACAGAAAGTCATAATAAGAATAAAACCGGACGGACCACCCGGCATCGGATCACTAGGCACCGGACACAACAAAGGCAAACCAAGCCCAGTCGACCCTGCAAGGTCCTCCTCACTAACATCTGGGGACTTGTGCCAAAATTGGGAGAGCTGTCCCACAGACTCGTCAAGCAACAGCCGGACATAGCCATACTCACAGAATCATACCATTCAGCCGACGTCCCAGACTCTTCCATCACCATCCCTGGGTATGTCCTGTCCCACCGGCAGGACAGACCCACCAGAGGTGGCAGTACAGTGGTATACAGTCAGGAGGGAGTGGCCCTGGGAGTCCTCAACATTGACTCTGAACCCCATGAAATCTCATGGCATCAGGTCAAACATGGGCAAGGAAACCTCCTGCTGATTACCACCTACCGCCCTCCCTCAGCTGATGAATCAGCCCTCCTCCATGTTGAGCACCACTTGGAGGAAGCACTGAGGGTAGCAAGGGCACAGAATGTACTCTGGGTGGGGGACTTCCATGTCCATCACCAAGAGTGGCTCGGTAGCACCACTACTGACCGAGCTGGCCTAGTCCTGAAGGACATAGCTGCCAGACTGGGCCTTCGGCAGGTGGTGAGCGAACCAACACGAGGGAAAAACTACTTGATCTCATCCTCACCAATTTACCTGTCGCAGATGCATCTGACCATGACAGTATTGGTAGGAGTGACCATCGCACAGTCCTTGTGGAGACGAAGTCCTGTCTTTACACCAATAACCTGCTTACCGATGCTCAGTTTGGGTTCCATCAGGATCACTCGGCTCCAGACCTCATTACAGCCTTGGTCCAAACATGGACATAAAAGCTGAATGCCAGAGGTGAGGTGAGAGTGACTGCCCTTGACATCAAGGCAGCATTTGACCGAGTGTGGCACCAAGGAACCCTGGTAAGATTGAAGTCAATGGGAATCAGAGGGAAAACTCTCCAGTGGCTGGAGTCATACCTAGCACAAAGGAAGATGGTGGTGGTTATTGGAGGCCAATCATCTCAGCCCCAGGACATTGCTGCAGGAGTTCCTCAGGGCAGTGTCCTAGGCCCAACCATCATCAGCTGCTTCATGAATGACCTTCCCTCCATCATAAGGTCAGAAATGGTGATGTTCGCTGATGATTGCACAGTGTTCAGTTCCATTCGCAACCCCTCAGATAATGAAGCAGTCCGTGCCCGTACGCAGCAAGACCTGGACAACATCCAGGCTTGGGCTGGTAAGCGGCAAGTAACATTTGTGCCAGACAAGTACCAGGCAATAACCATCTTCAACAAGAGAAAGTCTAACCACCTCCCCTTGACATTCAACGGCATTACCATCGCCGAATCCCCCACCATCAACATCCTGGGGGTCACCATTGACCAGAAACTTAACTGGACCAGCCACATGAATACCGTGACTACAAGAGCAGGTCAGAGGCTGGGTATTCTGCAGCGAGTGACTCACCTCCTGACTCCCCAAAGCCTTTCCACCATCTACAAGGCACAAGTCAGGAGTGTGATGGAATACTCTCCACTTGCCTGGACAAGTGCTGCTCCAACAACACTCAAGAAGCTCAACACCATCCAGGACAAAGCAGCCCGCTTGATTGGCACCCCATCCAGCACCCTAAACATTCACTCTCTTCACTGCAGCCACTGCACAGTGGCTGCAGTGTGTATTATCTACAGGATGCACTGCAGCATCTCGCCAAGGCTTCTTCGACAGCACCTCCCAAACCCGCGACCTCTACCATCTAGAAGGACAAGGGCAGCAGGTGGGGGGGAACAACACCACCTGCACGTTCCCCTCCAAGTCACACACCATCCCGACTTGGAAATATATCGTCGTTCCTTCATCGTCGCTTCGTCAAAATCCTGGAACTCCCTTCCTAACAGCATTGTGAGTGAACCTTCACCACACGGACTGCAGAGGTTCAAGAAGGCGGCTCACCACCCCTTCTCAAGAGCAATTAGGGATGGGCAATAAATGCCAGCCTCGCCAGCGACGCCCACATCCCATGAACGAATAAAAAAAAGAGTAAAAGCACCGAGCTCTTTAAGCCTATCTGAGTAACTATGGATTTTAAGGTGGGAATCATTCTCGTAGGTCTCCTCTGAACCTTTTCGAAGGCTACTATATCATCCAACATGTGAGGGGACCAATACTGGTCAAAAATTCATAGATGCCTTCAGTTTGGTGGGAGAAACTTGGCAGCACAGCATGCAACGTGCCCCTGTTCGGGACTGATGTCCAATGCTCCTTACAGGCTTACTCATCATCAACTACTGCTTAATCCAGGTTATCGTATGGGAGAGTTTTGACAAAGGCAGGTGTTTACCTTGAGGCTGACTTCCCCTCCAGGGTGCTGAGCAATAGGTCAGGGAACGGTCCTGTTGTGGTTATGTTACTGGACTAATAATCCAATGAGTTCAAATCCCACCACGGCAGTTTGAGAATTTAAATTCAGTTTTTAAAAATCTGAAAATAAAAAGCTGGTATCAGTAAAAGTGACCACAAAGCTTTCGATAAAAACCCAACTGGTTCACTGATTACCTTAGGGAAGGAGACCTGCCGTCCTTACCCGGTCTGGTCTATATGTGACTCCAGTCCCACACCAATGTGGTTGACTCTTAACTGCGCTCTGAAGTATCCTAGCAAGCCACTCATTTGTATCAAGTTGCTACCAGGGGTTCAAGAACGTGGCTCACCACCACCTTCTCAGGGCTACCAGGGATGGGTAATAAATGCCGGCCTTGCCAGCGACGCCCACATCCCGAGAATGAATACCAATAATAGAAAGACCCTGTTTTCCTTCTTTGGGCCTGCCCCACATTCATGGGGCTTGATTTTAAACTGGAACTGTGGGTGCGTTGGGGGCGAGGTGGGGGCGGGGGGGCGATGAAAATCGCGATTTCCAGGAGCGGGCAGAAATCCCGGCTCCAACACACCCAAGAACGCGCACGACCCAGAGTCACCTGGGAGCCCGTAACCGTTCCCAAACCCGGAAGCCCCGCCGGCAATTAAAGCCGACGGGACGATATTTAAACAAGGAATTCAAGTACTTAAAGTACTTGAAATGTACGTGAATCTAATTAAGAGTGAAGGCGAGCGATTTCAATGCTGCCTCAGCGTGTTTCCCGTGCTGTGTGAAACATGCCGTGGTGAACAAGTCGTGTTTCAGCCGGCGGCCATTTGACCATTTAAATCCCTGTTCGACAGATGGGGATAAAAGGTGAGTTATTGCAGCAGGGCACTCAGTTCTCTCAAACAAACTTTGGTGAGATCTTTGTGTTTAGACTGAGAATTTTTGGCTTCCACCCAGAATTGTTCTGTTTACACATATTTACCAACTTTTCGGACCCTCTCAAACTGACACCATCAGGATGGAGGGGTGCAATGGCTGCATTCACCAGTACATCCGAGGACGAGCAACATCACCATCCTCACCAGGCACGGCGTGCACTTCCGCCACTTGGAGCTCCACAACACCGTGCTGCGCCACAGTCACCTGCACAAGAGCAGAGAGGGCAACAACAGAGAGAGTGACGTCGCAGGAGGCACTACCCTCGCCACAGGGTCCACAGACCGAGGCTCAGCTTCCTGGACCTCCCTGAGGAGCAGTGCATACAGAGGTTGAGAGTGAGTCACCAGGTGGTCGTAGACATCTGCAGCCAACTTCATGCCGAGCTGCTCCCGGCTGGGCCTGGTGGCATCTCATTACCCGTCGCGGTTAAAGTCACCACTGCCCTCAACTTCTTCGCCTCCGGATCGTTCCAGGGTGCCATCGGGGACATCGCCGGGGTCTCTCAGTCGTCTGCGCACAAGTGCATAAGGCAGGTCACCGACGGCTTGTTTGCAGGGCCTCGCACTATGTCAGCTTCCCCATGGACGACCTCAGCCAGACGGAGAGAGCAGTGGGATTCCACTCTGTGGCTGGCTTCCCACGGGTGCAGGGTGTAATCGATTGCAGGCATATAGCAATCCGAGCACCTCTAACACGAGCCAGGACTGTTCATCAACAGGAAGGGCTATCACTCCATCAACACTCAGCTCATCTGTGACCACCGCAAGAGATTCCTTCACGTGTGCCAGATACCCTGGCAGCTGCCATGATTCCTTCATTCTGAGGGAATCCAACATCCTGGGCCTCTTCCACCACCGGACACCCTTAAGGGCTGGCTCCTCGGGGACAAGGGATACCCCCTGCACACATGGCTCATGACCCCTCTGAGGAACCTCACCACCGAGCAACAGTGTCGATACAATGACAGCCACATTGCCACCAAGTCTACAATTGAACATGTGACAGGACTGCTGAAGTTGCGATTTCAGTGCCTCGATCGTTCTGGGGGAGCGCTCCAAGCACACCAGAGAGAGTGAGTCACATTATAGTAGTGTGTTGTGTCTTGCACAACAGAGAGGGGTACTTGTTGATGAGGCCCCATACCCTCATCCACCATCCACATCTGCCATCCACATTGAGGATGAGCAGCAGGAGGAGGACGAACCCATGGGCAGAGCAGCGGCTCACCTGGCTGCTCGTGAGGCCAGGGGTCACTGATATGTGAACGGTTCTCATAAGATCAGAAAGTGAGAAGAGTCCAGTCCTCACACCACCTGGAAAGACCAGCGCCAACACCAGCACCACCCTCCCCCCAAGTCCTGCAACTACACATACACCCACTGTAGACTCACCCACTGGGTGGCATCAAGTGTCGCCGTTCATTGTGAAGCTCGTGAAAGGGCCCTATCACAAAAGCCAGTCAAGAATGGGCAAGACATGGCAGTAGTGGTGAGAATGATAAGATTTAATTGTGACTTTAACAAAAAACAAATATTAATGAAAAACATGACTGTCTGTCAGACACCCTTGTGCATACCCTTCGTGATCACAAATCCATAGCCTTTCTCTTCCTACCGATTCTACGTGGTGCATCCCCTGTAGCTGCAGCAGAGGTAGTGGCAGGTTGCTCATCTTCATGCCCTGACTGCTTAGATGCTTTCAGCCTACGTCCTCTGGGTTTCGGTGCCCATGAGGGCCCCGCCAAAGACTGCTCCACCTGCACCTGTGCAGGGGCAGACTCGGCCACCTGGAGAGGAGGCTGCATTGTGGGTACTGGGTGAGACATGGGAGCACTTTGAGTGGTGTCCCCACTTCCATGTCCCCATTCGCCATCATCCCTCTCCTGGACCAGGCCCACATCACTCCTACCACCCTGCTGGAGAACAGTTTGGAGGACATGTATGATGCCTTGGAAGCCCAGTTGTAAAGTTTCTGTCTGCCTGTTTAAGGCGGCAGAATGTTATTCACCCTGACCCCGAACAGCCATTGTCAGGGACTGAATGGACTCATTTGTGAGCCGTGCTTTAAGCTCAACAGAGGCTAGCCATCTCTCCATCGCAGACATTCCCGCAATTACCTGCAACACTATCTCAGACATTTCAGCAGTTACTTGCGACACTATCTCAGACATTCCCGCAATTACCTGCAACACTATCTCAGACATTTCAGCAGTTATTTGCGACAGTATCTCAGAGAGTTGCTCACGTCCCTGTGACACTCTCTCAGAGATTCCCTCCTGTACCTCTGCCACCATTCCACTAATGCAGGAGTTGGACTCCTCCATCCTCTGTGCGATTGTGGAGAGTGCGCCTGGTACCTCTTCCAGTACCTCGCAAATGTGCTGCTGCCCCTCGATCATTCCCTTTTAAAGGATGGTCCCCAGGGTTCAGCATCTGTCTCCAGCTGAGCAGAGCCTGGAGATGAGTTCGCCCACCGACGCAGACTCTCCACAGCTGCCCCTGCCACCAGTGTCTGCTCGTGCTCACTTGTGTGTGGTGCATCATCAGGTGCCAACCAACTAACTCACGACTAGGACCCACCGAGGTGTGAGTATCTGCGCTGGTGGATGGCTCGTTATGATATGACGGTGCACCCTCAGATGCCGGCAGGTCCTCTGAGGAATCGCCCTCTGCCGTCACTGCGGTCATTGAAGGGCCTGTAAGAGAACAGAAGGCAATACTAAGCATCAGCACAGATGTATTATTTTGCGATGAGCATACTGAGGTGTTTAACATGCCAAGCATTGTTAACATCAATTCATGTTGTGTGTGATGAATGATAAAGTTGTGTCACCAGACGTTTGTGAGGTGCCAGTCTCGACGTCCCTGATGGACAGGCACTCGAGGGTGCGACTGATCTGCAGGGCTTCCTGCTCCGCGTCTGTGAGGACCACTCTTTGTTGTGGCCCCCCTCCAGTCTTCGCCCTCCCGCGTGCATTTTGCGTTCTCTTCTCCTAGAAGGGAAGAAAGTACAGATGTGTGAGTCAGTGATGGTGAAGTGGCCAACCGATGAATGTATTGGTTTGGGTGAGGCTGACCGTGAGAACGGTTCATCAGAGGGTGAGTATGAGTCAGAGCCATCACACTGGATGAGGATTGGGTTGAATGGTAGTGGTGGGGTGACTAATGGAGGTGAGGAAGTGCAGGTGAGTTGAGGATGAGCGTTTAGTGAGTGTGAGGAATCTTGGCCGTGCAGAATAAGTTGTGGGTGGGGGCGGGGATGATATGCATCACGGAATGCAGGAGAATCAGTAAGTGTACTCACTTTTGCTGACCTAGTTCGGTCATTGAAACGTTTCCTGCACTGGACCCAACTGTGGGATATGTTGCTCCTGCTGGTCACCTCCTCTGCCACCTTGAACCAGGCCTTCTTAGTGGCAGAGGCGGGGCGCATCCTCCTATCGGCCGGGTAAAACAGTTCCCTCCTCCTCCTCACCCCGGTCAGTAGCAGCTGAATTGAGGCATCGCTGAATCTTGGAGCCGCCTTGCCCCTGTGCTGCTCCATTGAGTCTTCTTGCTCTTTGCTCCAGCAAAATCCACGAGAGCAATGGCCCTTTAAATAGAGACGTTCCAGCTGACAGCAGGTCATGTGGGTGCACAGTCCGCTCGCTGCGCAGCTTTCGGACGGCAAACCTGGAAACAAGGTTAAGGGGCGCCAATTAAGTCGTGATCGCGTGGGGAACGGTAAGTTTTTATTATTCGGGTTTGCCGCGCACCCATTGACCCCCTATCCCCGCCCCCCCCAACCCACCTCCGCTGCCATCCTGCCGCCCTTTTAAAATCAAGCCCATGATACCTGGAGCATCATTGACTAGACACTTTTTAACCACCCCAACCCTGCCACCGCAGTCAGGTAATCTCCTAGGAGAGGCAAAAAAATTACCCCTATAACCTTTGACCTAACACTTTACAAAACTCGTTTACGGTGTAAGTAACTTTGTTCTTCACTCCTCAAACCCTTTATTCTCTGTTATTTACATTGTTCTTTTTGCTCCACCTCCTATGGTGGATTTGCTGTATTTGCTTAAAAAATAAGTATTCATTTTTTTACGTGAAATGACAAGCACTGGAAACTGAAGCTACACGGAGAGGCTTGAGATACTGGGATTATTTCCACTGGAGCAGAGAACGCTAAGAGGAAACTTAGTCGAGGTTTTTAAAATTAGCGAGAGTTTTGATAGAGTGAATATGGAAGCACTATTTCCTCAGTGACGAGGCGGGATCAATTTCAAGTTATTACTAAGAGAGTGAGGAGGGGTTGAGAGCAATATTTTTACACAGAGCATTGTTGGAACATGGAATGCTTTCCCATAGGGGATGGATGTGCAGAGACCATTGCGTCTTTTAAGGGAAAATTGGATACATATTTGAAGCTATTTAGGGAGTCAGTGACGAGGGGCGGTCAATTTAAACTGACACCAAGAGAATGAGGAGAGAGGTTAGGAGAAATTTCTCTTCACAGAAGGTTATTGGAGCATGGAATGCTTTGCCAGAGGGAGTGGTTGAGGCAGAGACCATTGCATCTTTCAAGGGACAATTGGATAGATATTTAAAGCAGAGAAAGATATAGGGCTATGGGGAGAGAGTGGGGCAGTGGGATTAGTTATAGATTTTTTTTGTTCGTTCATGGGATGTGGGCGTCGCTGGCAAGGCCAGCATTTATTGCCCATCCCTAATTGCCCTTGAGAAGGTGGTGGTGAGCCGCCTTCTTGAACCGCTGCAGTCCGTGTGGTGAAGGTTCTCCCACAGTGCTGTTAGGTAGGGAGTTCCAGGATTTTGACCAGTGACGATGAAGGAACGGCGATATATTTCCAAGTCAGGATGGTGTGTGACTCGGAGGGGAACGTGCAGGTGGTGTTGTTCCCATGTGCCTGCTGCCCTTGTCCTTCTAGGTGGTAAAGGTCGCGGGTTTGGGAGGTGTTGTCGAAGAAGCCTTGGCGAGTTGCTGCAGTGCATCCTGTGGATGGTACACACTGCAGCCACTGTGCGCCGGTGGTGAAGGGAGTGAATGTTTAGGGTGGTGGATGTGGTGCAAATCAAGTGGGCTGCTTTGTCCTGGATGGTGTCGAGCTTCTTGAGTGTTGTTGGATCTGCACTCATCCAGGCAAGTGGAGAGTATTCCATCACACTCCTGACTTGAGCCTTGTAGATGGTGGAAAGGCTTTGGGGAGTCAGGAGGTGAGTCACTCGCTGCAGAATACCCAGCCTCTGACCTGCTCTTGTAGCCTAAGTATTTATATGGCTAGTCCAGTTAAGTTTCTGGTCAATGGTGACCCCCAGGATGTTGATGGTGGGGGATTCGGCGATGGTAATGCCATTCAATTTCAAGGGGAGGTGGTTAGACTCTCTCTTGTTGGAGATGGTCATTGGCTGGCACATGTCTGGCGCGAATGTTACTTGCCACTTATGAGTCCAAGCCTGGATGTTGTCCAGGTCTTTCTGCATGCGGGCACGGACTGCTTCATTATCTGAGGGGTTGTGAATGGAACTGAACACTGTACAATCATCAGCGAACATCCCCATTTCTGACCTTATGATGGAGGGAAGGTCATTGATGAAGCAGCTGAAGATGGTTGGGCCTAGGACACTGCCCTGAGGAACTCCTGCAGCAATTTCCTGGGGCTGAGATGATTGGCCTCCAACAACCACTACCATCTTCCTTTGTGCTAGGTATGACTCCAGCCACTGGAGAGTTCTCCCACTGATTCCCATTGACTTCAATTTTACTAGGGCTCCTTGGTGCCATACTCTGTCAAATGCTGCCTTGATGTCAAGGGCAGTCACTCTCACCTCACCTCTGGAATTCAGCTCTTTTGTCCATGTTTGGACCAAGGCTGTAATGAGATCTGGAGCCGAGTGGTCCTGACGGAACCCAAACTGAACATCGGTGAGCAGGTTATTGGTGAGTAAGTGCCGCTTGATAGCACTGTCGACGACACCTTCCATCACTTTGCTGATGATTGAGAGTAGACTGATGGGGCGGTAATTGGCCGGATTGGATTTGTCCTGCTTTTTGTGGACAGGACATACCTGGGCAATTTTTCACATTGTTGGGTAGATGCCAGTGTTGTAGCTGCACTGGAACAGTTCGGCTAGAGGTGTGGCTAATTCTGGAGCACAAGTCTTCAGCACTACAGACGGGATGTTGTCGGGGCCCGTAGCCTTTGCTGTATCCAGTGCACTCAGCCGTTTCTTGATATCAAGTGGAGTGAATCGAATTGGCTGAAGACTGGCTTCTGTGATGGTGGGGATATCGGGAGGAGGTCGAGATGGATAATCCACTCGGCACTTCTGGCTGAAGATGGTTGTAAAGGCTTCAGCCTTGTCTTTGGCATTCATGTGCTGGACTCCGCCATCATTGAGGATGGGGATGTTTACAGAGCCTCCTCCTCCCGCTAGTTGTTTAATTGTCCACCACCATTCCCGACTACAGAACTTTGATCTGATCCATTGGTTGTGGAATCGCTTAGCTCTGTCTATAGCATGTTGCTTCCGCTGTTTAGCATGCATGTAGTCCTGTGTTGTAGCTTCACCAGGTTGGCACCTGGTGCTGCTCCTGGCATGCTCTTCGACACTCCTCATTGAACTGGGGTTGATCCCCTGGCTTATTGGTGATGGTAGAGTGAGGAATATGCCGGGCCATGAGGTTACAGATTGTGCTGGAATACAATTCTTCTGCTGCGGATGGCCCACAGTGCCTCATGGTTGCCCAGTTTTGAGCTGCTAGATCTGTTCTGAATCTATCTATCCCACGGTGGTAGTGCCACACAACACGTTGGATGTTGTCCTCAAGGACTATGCGGTGGTCACTCCTACCAATATTGTCAAGGACAGATGCATTTGAGACAGGTAGATTGGTGAGGACGAGGTCAAGTAACTTTTTCCCTCGTGTTGGTTCACTCATCACCTGCCGCAGGCCCAGTTTAGCAATGTGTCCTTCAGGACTCTGCCAGGTCGGTCAGTAATGGTGCTACTGAGCCACTCTTGGTGATGGACATTGAAGTCTCCCACCCAGAGTACATTCTGTGCCCTTGCTACCCTCAGTGCTTCCTCCAAGTGGTGCTCAACATGGAGGAGGACTGATTCATCAGCTGAGGGAGGACGGTAGGTGGTAATCAGCAGGAGGTTTCCTTGCCCATGTTTGACCTGATGTCATGAGATTTCATGGGGTCCGGAGTCAATGTTGAGGACTCCCAGGACCACTCCGTCCTCACTGTATATCACTGTGCTGCCACCTCTGGTGGGTCTGTCCTGCCGGTGGGACACGACATATCCACCTGTCCCACCTTCTTCGAAATAGTGCCTTGGGATCTTTTACATCCACCTGAGAGGGCAGACAGGGCCTTGGTTTGATATCTCATTCGAAAGTCAGTGCAGCACTCCGTCAGTGCTGAACTGTGGTGTCAGCCTGGATTATGTGTTCAAATCCCTGGCGTGGGACTTGAACCCACGACTTTTTGACTCAGAGGCGAGAGTCCTCCAACTGAGCTGCAGGTGACACCAAGTATTCCCCACTGTCGAGTCCTCAATGACCAGTAACTGTGATTCACCTTGCTCCAGGCCTGACTGACTAAGTCTCTCTACTGTGTCTAAGAGCAGCATCAAAGCATCTCAAAAAAAACATGGCCCTCTGTGCCACCGCAATCATCAGTCAACACCAAAAAAACTCTGCCCAAAAAACACATTTAGCTCAAAAGTGTTTATTCAGTGGTTTATATTGTATTAAATGCCAATATTTCTATTTTATGATATTTCTTCATTTGCTGTCTGCAATTCACAGAAATTATTTCTAAATTTTTTGCCTGGTCATTAATCTTACCTAACAAAACTCAGAAAAGCTGATAAACAGCTTTGAAAAAGCTGACAACTCAAAAGAAAGCAGGCAACTTAAAAATTAGCCCTGAATGATGAACCTTTATAAAACACTGGTTCGGCCACAACTGGCATATTGTGTCCAATTCTGGGCACTGCACTTTAGGAAGGATGTGAAGGCCTTAGAGAGGGTGAAGAAGAGATTTACTGGAATGATTCCAGGGATGAGGGACTTTAGTTACATGGATAGACTGGAGAAGCTGGGGTTGTTCTTGGAACAGAGATGGTTGTGAGGAGATTTGATAGAGGTATTCAAAATCATGAAGGGTCGAGACAGAGTCGATAGGGAGAAACTGTTCCCATTGGTGGAAGGATGTAGAACCAGAGGACATAGGTTTAAAGTGATTGGCAAAAGAACCAAGGGCGACATGAGGAAAATCATTTTTACACAGGGAGTGGTTATAATATGGAATGCATTGTCCAAGGGGGTGGTGGCAGCAGATTCAATTGTGGCTTTCAAAAGGGAATTGGACAAGTACTTGATGGGAAAAACTTTGCAGGACTATGGGGAAAGGGCGGGGGAGTGGGGCTAGCTGGATTGCTCTTGCAGAGAGCCAGCACAGGCTCGACAAGCTGAATGGCCTCCTTCTGTGCCGTACCCATTGTATGATTCTATGAATAAAGGGCTATGAAAAAGATCACTGCTTCAGAGCAACTGAATAACTTAAATTCTTTTTGACTACATTGGATTGCAGGAGTTTTAATGCTGCTTTGGGATCACATTTGCAAATCAGTTCGTTTTTCTGTATAAACTGAAATCCAATGGCCTCGCTATGACAGATGGAAAGAATTAGTTACAATGGGAGTGCAGCGGGACATGAACTTGTTTTGAGTTAGGCTGCAGCTATACTCAATATTCCGTTGGTTGTAATATAAGGTAAAATACATTCTTGAAGGGCAAAATGAGCTCTGGTGGTGCAAAATTTATTTGCTAGGTGAGTCTAGGGGATGATTTCCTGGAAATTATTCCCAGGAAATTTTTGTAGTGTTCTGGTGTATTTTCCACCATTTTGAAGTGTACTGTGATTTCTTTCCATCAGGTTGCCTGTAAAGATTTTTTTAAAAATAAAAATGTATTAATATAAACACAGATGGTAATAGAAACAAGACTTACTTGCACATGGAAAGTGACTGTAGTCCAAATCTTATATTCTTAGCTATTCCCAATTTCCAACAAGAAGACAGGATAATGGAATGGCAGATTTTTTAAAAATCTAAATTGGATGCGTCGGGTTTACAATCAAACAAGGTTGTCTTTCAGCTCATGGGCATTTATCATTCAGTTTTATGTTTTATGAATCAGTTTGTAAAAGAGCCAAAAAGGGGAGAAAACATCCTGGATTTGATAACGTGTAATACATAGAATTACATAGAATGTACAGCACAGAAACAGATCTGTACCGGTGTTTATGCTCCACATGAGCTCCCTCCCTCCCTACTTTATCTAACCCTATCAGCATATCCTTCTTTTCCTTTCTCCCTCATGTGGTTATCTAGCTTCCCCTTAAATGCATCTATGCTATTTGCCTCAACTGTTCCTTGTTATAGCGAGTTCCACATTCTAACCACTCTCTGAGTAAAGAAGTTTCTCCTGAATTCCCTATTGGATTTATTAGTGACTATCTTATATTTATTGCTCATAGTTCTGGTCTCCCCCTCAAGTGGAAACATCTTCTCTGTATGAACCCTATCGAACCCTTTCATAATCTTAAAGACGTCTATGAGGTCACCCCTCAGTCTTCTCTTTTCTAGAGAAAAGAGTCCCAGCCTGTTCAATCTTTCTTGATAGGTATAACTTCTCAGTTCTGGTATCATCCTAGTAAATCTTTTTTTGCACCTCCTCCAGTGCCTCTATAACCTTTTTATAATATGGAAACCAGAGCTGTGCACAGTACTCCAAGTGTGGTCTAACCAAGGGTTTACACAAGTTTAACATAATTTCTCTGCTTTTCAATTCTATCCCTCTAGAAATGAACCCTACTGCTTGGTTTGCTTTTTTTGTGGCCTTATTAACCTGCATTGCTACTTTTAGTGATTTGTGAATCTGTACCCCCAGATCCCTCTGCTCCTCTACCCCATTTAGACTCTTATTTCCCAAGCAATATGTGGCCTCCTTATTCTTCCTACCAAAATGTAGTGACAGTGAAATCTCCAATACAAAGGTGGGTGAGGATTTAAGTACCAGTGATTTGACATTATAGGAATTACAGAGGCTACTAAAACCCAAACAAAATTGCCCAATTTTAATCGGACCAACTTTGTGTGCAAGAAAGTCTTCTTAGAGGGGGCCTGGAAGGTTTAAATATGGCTAGGAGAGTGGATGAACTCTGAACTGCCTTCAAGGAGTTGATTCTGAATGCAATGGACCAATGTGTTCCCATACAAAGCATAGATACTAAGCTTAAAGACACATCTGCCTGATTAAAAGGCACCACCGAACTCAGAAAGAAGAGAATAAAAAACATTTAAGACCTTGAAGGAAAATGGCACAGAATTAAAATGGATTCAATACCAAAAGGCAAGCCTGGAGTGTAAAAAGGGCATCAAAATGGCAAAGAAAATTTATCAAACTGAATATAGCAAGAGAAGTGAAGGGTAATTCTGTGGCTCAGTGGTAGCTCTCTCACCTCTGAGTCAGAAGGTTGTCAGTTCAAGCCCCACTCCAGAGACTTAAGCACATAATCTAGGCTGACGCTCCAGTGCGGTACTGAGGGTATGCTGCAGTATCGGAGGTGCTATCTTTCGGATGAGACGTTAAACTGAGACCCCTGTCTGTTCTCTGAGGTGGATGTAAAAGATCCTATGGCACTATTCGAAGACTTTGGCCCCGGTGTCCAGGCCAATATTTATCCTTCAACCAATGACCACTAAAATAGATGATCTGGTCATTATCACATTGCTGTTTGTGGCACTGTCAGAGGTGCGGACTCCTGAATGGGACATTAAACCGTCTGACCTTTCAGGTCGTTGTAAACAATCCCATGGCATTATTTGAAGAGGAACAGGGGCGCTCCCAAATTTCTGGGCCCATAAGTTCTCAGATTTCACTGTAGGGCAGAAGGAGGGATAAATAACTGAAGCTGCCACTGCCTGAACACGTGTTACTGGAAGAACGTGCAGTCTCTTATCACAGTAGTTCAATGTGTATAATCTAATGGAGATCGACCCTTATCTGTGCCAGAGAGGCCTCTGGAATTGAGCTATATTTAATCATCGTCGGACAAGACACATTCAATGCTCGGCAAGGTTTGCAATTTGTCAAAAGTTAGCGTGTCTGGGAGGATTTCCAATGAATGGAAAACCAAAGGTAGCGCACAGATGATGAATGTTTGTCTACAGCTGCCAGAACTGTTCTGTCAGCTGCATTATGGTGTATGTTGGGAAATTGGGCAATGGAATCTGACATAGACAACACAAGGCCAGTACATGTGACGCACCAGGCAACATGATCGTCAAGTGCAAGTCGGCCATAATTATTTCAGTAGATGTGTTTTCACAGTCTTCAGTGGTGGAAATGTGTAGAGTTGGCAGTTTTTTAAAATGTAATTAAGGATTCTTTGCTTGCAAGCTTTAAATTCACTCTTACTATGTAGAGAACCTGTCTCACTGATATATAATATGCTCACTATTTATGGGATGTCGATGCTGGGGAACAGAAGACATTAAGCAGTTGTAGATCAAGCGTAGTATGGGCGAGATGCGAAATAAATCTCCCTCCATACCGCTCTATCAAGCACTCCCTGTTCATGTTTTGCATTGCCATCTACAGAGTATACCCAGTGCTCACCAATGTGCCTTGATGCCCCACTCCATGAGTTTGGCATTTCTAATTTCTTACCGACGCCTGGGGCTCGATGTTACCAGGGCTGCGGGTTCGCGGCGGGGGCGCACGCGCCCAGCGAAATCAGTCTGCCCCCCGCGCGATCACAGTCTAATTGGATCCACTTACCTGGTCTTCCGGGTTCCCCACTGCTGATCTGCGCAGTAAGGTCTGTCAGCTGGAGGAGCTCTATTTAAAGGGGCAGTCCTCCACTGACTGATGCTGCAAAAAACAGGAAAAATCACAGCATGGAGCAGCCCAGGGGGAAGGCTGCTCCCAGGTTTAATGATGCCTCACTCCAGGTATCATTAGATGGGGTGAGGAGGAGGGCGAGGACAGAGATCTTCCCCCCGGCGGGCGGGAGGAAGCGGCCTGCCTCTGCCACCAGGAAGGCCTGGCTCGAGGTGGCAGAGGAGGTCACCTGCACCACAAACATATCGCCCACCTGCATACAGTGCAGGAGGCGCTGCAATGACCTAAGAAGGTCAGCCAAAGTGAGTACACTTACTCATTCCCCTACACTCCGTCTGCCACATCACCGTCCCCACCCCACATCTCCTTCTGCACTGCCAACACTACTCTGTCACTTCACCCCTCACACCCACTCAAAGCTCATCCTCATCTTACCTGCACTTACTCACCTCGCCAGTACTCATCCCACCACTACCACTCAACCCAATCCTCATACAATCTCATGGCTCTATCTCATACTCACCCTCTCATGCATCTCTTTCACGGTCAGCCTCACTCAACCTGCCACTACCTGTGCTGCAGGCACAGGGCATGCATCACATATGTGCAGTAGGCAGCGTAAGGCAAACGTGTCGTGAGCATGAAGGGGATGCACAAGGGTGTTTGAGGGTTTGTCACGGTTTTTACTTATATTTAATTTCTGATCAACTCACATAACCTATTATATTGTCACCACTACTGCGACGTCTTTGCGAATCTTGTCTGGTTTGTGCAATAATGCCCTTTCCTGAGGATCACTATGAAGACCCACAATTGATGCCACCCATTGTGTCACTGCAGAGTGGGTGTAGGTGTATTTGCAGGGCTCTTTTGTGCAGACGACTGAGAGACGTCGGCGATGTCCCCGGTGGCACCCTGGAAGGATGCGGAGGAGAAGTTGTTGAGGGCAGTGGTGACTTTGACAGCAACAGGTAAGAAGATGGTGCTCGGGCCAGCCGGGAGCAGCTCGGCATGAAGGAGGCTGCAGATGTCCACGACTACATGTCGAGTGACTCTGAGCCTCCGTGTGCACTGCTGCTCAGAGAGGTCCAGGAAGCTGCGCCTCGGTCTGTGGACCCTGTGGCGAGGGTAGTACCCTCTGCGACGCATCTCTCTCTGCGGTAGCCCTCCCTTCTGCTGTGCAGGTGGATGTGTCACAGCACTGTGTTGTGGAGCTCCACGTGTCAGAGGTGGATGGCGTGGCCGGCGAGGCTGGTGATGCTGTTCGCCCTCCGAGGAGGTCATGACTGCAGCTACGGTGGCCCCCATCCGCAATATGTACATCTGAGGGGGTCCGCAAGTTAGGTACATGTCTCTGGACCCCGGGGTAAGTGTGCAAGTTGGTGAATTTGATTGTCAGGAGGAGGGTGGTGGAGGCCAAACTTTGTCCCAAGTGACAGAGTGGCCTCCTGCAATGAGTGAGGGTCTCCCCCCACCCACCTGTCAATTGGACCTTTGCAGCTGCCACAGGCTGACAGCTGCAACACGTCGATTACAACTGGGAGTGTTTCCCCCAGTATGGGAAACAGTCCCAGTTGTTTGTAAAATCCCACCCCTCCTCACATAATCCCTTAATCAGGTCTGTTAATGACCTGAAATAGCAAGATAAATACTCTCAAGTGGCACCCCGCTGGCTTTAATTGCCTGCGGGAGTCCCACATGCGGGGGCTGCGCGCGCACGCCGGCGCGTCAGTGGGGAACCCGGAAGTGGGCGGGTTGGAGCCGGGCTCCGGACCCGCTCCGGGATTCCCCGATTTTCGGAGCCCCCCCGTCAGGAACGCACCCGATAGCGGGTGCTAAAATGAAGCCCCTGGAGGTTGCTGTTGCTAATATTATCGGACAGTGTGTTAGAATGACATGCCACTCTGTGTTATTTTAATGGATGCTTTAAGCAGCTTACATTAAAAGGGTTATTATTTCTGTTAATATAGTGGACAGACGAATATCATATGACTCTGTTAAACATTCATTTGCTAACAGTAATTTCTGAGCTTATATGTTCAAAATTATGATCAGTTTTGTGGCCCCCCTAAGAACTGGATTGGGACTGTCCCGAATCCATTTAACTAAAATATCAGCCTTGGCTTACTGGTAGCACTCTCATCTCAAGTCCCACTCCAGAGATTGGAGCACAAAATCTAAGCTGGCACTCCAGTGCAGTACTGCGGGAATGCTGCACTGTCAGAGATGCCGCCTTTCAGATGAGACGTTAAACTGTCTGCCCTTTCAGGTGGTTGTAAAAGATCCCATGGCATTATGTGAAGAGGAACAGGGAGTTCTCCCTGATGTCCTGGCCAACATTTATCCCTCAATCAACACCACTAAAAGCAGATTAACTGCTCCATCATCTCATTGCTATTTTTAGGACCTTGCTGTACACAAGTTGACTGTCATGTTTGCCGACGTAACAACTAAACTTCAAAATTGCTTAATTGATTGTGAAGTGCTTTGGAACATCCTGAGGATGTGAAAGGTGATATATAAATGCGAGGTCTTTCTTTCTTTCTTAAAGCCTTACTCCAAGAGAGGAAGCTTTACCAGAAATCTAACGTGACCAACCAGTCATCTGGTCAGTGCTAACAGGACATTGACAGTGACACAACCACGGCCCCACCCAGTCCCGAGACTCCAGATGTACATTTTAGTTATTACAGGAAGATGGGAAGAGAATAGAAGCAGGTTAAAGCCATCCCAACGCTGAAGACTTAGTAGGGGCTGATTTTCTTAATGCATGCTCCCAGTGTGAAGCCTCACCTACTGGGTGCACGTATTGGGAGACTGCGGGTGCAGTCCCTGTGAAGGTGTTGGTGAAGTAGATGCACTATTCTGAATTGAATGCAGTAGAGTACAGCTGTACATGGCAATTTTATCAAAGAGATCACCCAGCCTCACTGAAATGTTTTCAGAACATCTTCTCAGCACTTTCCACCAACATCAATATGCATTTAGGTTTGAACAAAACTGCCTCCAGGACATCATTAACCCACGCATCTCTTTACAGTCTGCTGTGTGCCGTGCAATCTGTGAAATCTGTTCTGTGAAGGAGGTACTGTTGATGCACTTTGATGAGAATAATATATCAACGCTATGGGGTTGTATCCTGGGGGTGGGAGAAATAAAGTTCTATATGTTTACCGATCTTGAAAGGGAGAGGAACAAGTCTGGGAAAAAAGGCAGTGAGTGGGTGCAAGGAACATGTGTAAGAACAGAGCTTGTAGAATCCACAGCCACCCACAGTGCTGACACATGAAGGAAGTATACTTAGCAACACTGAATGGATGAATTGAAACCAGAGCATCAGTATAGGGACAAGAGTCAACAAAGCTGTTGATAGGCCTGGTCACTGATGCAGAACTATTGGGTGGCCAAGTGTTCAAAAGCTACATAGATTTAACAGTTGTGAGCAGTCAATTCCCATTATCAGATACACTCCGCAAGCCTAAAAACCACAGCGAAAGAAGGAACTTACATTTATATAGTGCCTTTTTTGTCCTCAGGATTTCCTGAAGTGCTTTACAGCCAATGAAGTACCTTTACAGCCAATGAAGTACCTTTGAAGTGTAGTTACTGTTACAGGTATATGCAGCAGCCAATTTGCGCACAGCAATGAGATAAATGACCAGATGATCTGTGTTAGTGATGTTTGTTGAGGGATAAATATTGGCCAGGACACAGGGGAGAACTCCCCTGCTCTTATTCGAAATAATGCCACAGGATCGTTTCCATCCACCTGAAAGGGCAGACTCCGCCTTCCCTTTGACAACTCAGCCTGATATTGTATAGAGTGGTGATAGTTACAGCTTCACTTCACCTACTTCAGGTATTGACTTTCTCTTCCATTAAAGGTACCCAGTCTTGAGGTTTATATCTAAATTAAAAGAAAGATTGGCATTTCTGTAGCATCATTTGTATCCTCAGGATGCCCCAAAGCACTTCATAACCCAATGAATTACTTTTGAAGTGTAGTCACTGTTATTTTTGTAGGTAAACATGGAAACTAATTTTGCACAGCAATAAGATAAATGTCAAGTAAATCTGTTTTGGGTGGTGTTGGTTGAGGGATGACTGCCAGGGCACCAGGAACATAGGAGCAGGAGTAGGCCATTCAGCCTCTTGAGCCTGTTCCGCCATTCAATTAGATCATGGCTGATCTGTATCTTAACTCCATCGACCCGCCTTTGGTTCTATATGCCTTAATACCTTTACCCAACAAAAATCTATCAATCTCAGTTTTGTAATTTTCAATTGTCTTAGCCTCAACTGCTTTTTGTGTGAGGGAGAGTTCCAGATTTCCACTACCCTTTGTATGAAGAAGTGCTTCCTGACATCAGTCCGGAACGGCCTAGCTCTAATTTTAAGGTTATGCCCCTTTGTTCTGGACTCCCCCGCCAGAGGAAATAGTTTCTCTCTATCTACCCTATTTAATCATTTTAAACAACTCAATTAGATCACCCTTTACTCTTCTATATTCAAGGGAATATAAGCCTAGGAGGTCTCTTTGTTCTTCTGTATATAGTGTCATGGGACCACTTATGTCCATTTGGTTGAGTTTAACGCCTCATCCAAAAGATTACGCCTTTGACAATAAAAAGAAATAGTAAAGAATTCTACAGACACATAAATAACAAAAGAAAAATCAGGATAGGGATAGGGCCACTATGGGATACACACGATAAACTCACAGGTAATGACAGCGAAATGACAGAAATATTAAATAATGTCTTTGCCTCAATATTTACCAGGGAGATTAACATGGTGGGCATGACATGAGAAGAAGAGATCAAAAAAGATATAAAGACATTTAAGATAGAAAGAGGGGAGATAATTGATAAACTAGTCAAACTTAGACAGGATAAAACCCCTGGTCTGCATGGATTGCATCCGTGCATATTAAAAGAAGTTAGGGAAGAAATAGCAGAAGCGCTACTACGTATATATAAAAAATTCATTAGAAAAGGGAATAGTGCCGGAGGACTGGCGGACAGTTAATCTGATTCCTATAATTAAAAGGGGAAATAGAAGCAGTCCAGGGAAGTATAGACCAATTAGCTCAATGTCGGTGGTAGGAAAGATAATGGAATCCTTACTCAAAGATAGAATCATAGAAAGCTTACAGCATGGTAGGAGGCCATTCGGCCCATCGAGTCCACGCTGGCTCTATGTAAGTGCAATCCAGCTAGTCCAACTCCCCCATCCTTTCCCCGTAGCCCGAAAAAAAAAAATCTTTCAAGTACTTATCCAGTTCCCTTTTGAAGGCCATGATTGAATCTGCCTCCACCACCCCCCCCCCCCCGCCCCCCCCCCCCCGGCAGTGCATTCCAGATCCTAACCATTCGCTGTGTGAAAAAGTTTTTCCTCATGTCCCCTTTGGTTCTTTTGCCAATCAGCTTAAATCTATGGTCCTCTGGTCCTTGACCCTTCCGCTAATGGGAACAGTTTCTCTCTATCTACTCTGTCTAGACCCTTCATGATTTTGAACACCTCTATCAAATCTCCTCGCAACCATCTCTGTTCCAAGGAGAACAACCCCAGCTTCTCCAGTCTATCCACGTAACTAAAGTCCCTCATCCCTGGAATCATTCTAGTAAATCTCTTCTGCACCCTCTCTAGGGCCTTCACATCTTTCCTGAAGTGCAGTGCCCAGAACTGGACACAATACTCCAGTTGCGGCCGAACCTGTGTTTTATAAAAGTTCATCATGACTTCCATACTTTTGTACTCGATGCCTCTATTTATAAAACCCAGGACCATTTATACTTTTTTAACCACTTTCTCAACCTGCCCTGCCAACTTCAATGATTTGTGCACATATACCCCCAGATCTCTCTGTTCCTGTGCCTCTTTTAGAGTTGTGCCCTCTAGTTTACATTGCCTCTCCTCATTCTTCCTGCCAAAGTGTATCACTTTGCATTTTTCTGCGTTAAATTTAATCTGCCATGTGTCCGCCATGCCATTAGCCTGTCTATATCCTCTTGAAGTCTATCACTATCTTCCTCACTGTTCACTACCCTTCCAAGTTTTGTGTCATCTGCAAATTTTGAAATTGTGCCTTGTACACCGAAGTCTAAGTCATTAATATATATCAAGAAAAGCAGTGGTCCCAGCAAGATATAATAGAAAAGCATCTAGAAACCGAAAATATAATAAAGAATAGTCAGCACGGATTTCAAAAGGGAAAGTCATGCTTGACCAATCTTATTGAATTCTTTGAAGAAGTAACAGAAAGAGTAGACAAGGGTAATGCAGTAGATGTAATATATTTGGATTTTCAAAAGGCCTTCGATAAGGTACTGCATTGTAGACTCATGACTAAGGTCAGAGCATGTGGAGTCAGCGGCAGGTAGCAGAATGGATAGCAAGCTGGCTACAAAACAGAAAACAGAGGGTTGGGTTTAAGGGTAGCTACTCAGACTGGCAAAAGGTGGGAAGTGGTAAACGATTTGGACTCGGGAATCGGAAGTACAATTTCAAAATTTGTGGATGTCATCAAATTGGTGGGTATCGTTAATGCTGAGGACTACAACAAAATACAGGAAGGCATTAATAAACTTGCAGAATGGACGTATAATTGGCAAATGAATTTCAATGTAGATAAGTGTGAGGTGGTACATTTTAGTAGGAAGAATAGGAAGGCCATGTAGTCCTTGGAAAATAAGAGTCTAAATGGGGTAGAGGAGCAGAGGGATCTGGGGGTACAGATACACAAATCACTAAAAGTAGTGATGCAGATTAATAAGGCCATAAAAAAAGCAAACAAAGTACTAGGGTTCATTTACAGAGGGATAGAATTGAAAAACAGAGGCGTTATGTTCAACTTATATGGAACCTTGGTTAGACCACACTTGGAGTACTGTGAACAATTCTGGTCTCCATATTATAAAAAGCATATACTAGATCAGTATGTTGAGGAACCAACGAGGGAACAGGCTATTTTAGATCTAGTATTGTGCAATGAGAAAGGGTTAATTAATAATTTTGTTGTAAAGGAGCCCTTAGGGAAGAGTGACCATAATATGATAGAATTCTTCATTAAGTTTGAAAGTGATGTAGTTCAATCTGAAACTAGGGTCTTAAATCTAAACAAAGGAAACTACGAAGGTATGAGGCGCAAGTTGGCTGTGGTTCATTGGGGATCTATATTAAAAGGTATGATGGTAGACAGGCAATGGCTAGCATTTAAAGAATTAATACATAATTTGCAACAAATAGATATTCCTTTAAGGCACAAAAACCCAACAGGAAAAGTGGCTAACAAGAGAAATTAAAGATAGTATTAAATCAAAGAAAGAGGCATATAAAGTTGCCAGAAAAAGCAGTAAGCCTGAGGATTGGGAGCATTTTAGAATTCAGCAAAGGAGGACCAAGAAATTGACAAAGAAAGGGAAAATAGAATATGAGAGTAAACTAGTGAGAAACATAAAAACAGACTGTAAAAGCTTCTATAGGTATGTAAAAAGGAAAAGACTGGCAAAGGCAAATGTGGGTCCCTTACAGACAGAGATGGGAGAATTTATAACGGGGAATAAGGAAATGGCAGAGAAATTAAACAAATATTTTGTGTCTGTCTTCACAGAAGAAGACACAAAAAACCTTCCAGAAATATTAGAGAACCAAGGGTCTGGCGAGAATGAAGAATTGAAGGAAATTATTATTAGTAAAAAAATAGTACTAGACAAATTAATGGGACTGAAAGTCGATAAATCCCAAGGACCTGTTGATCTACATCCCAGGGTTTTGAAAGAGGTGGCTATAGAGATAGTGGATGCATTGGTTGTCATCTTCCAAAATTCTATAGATTCTGGAACAGTTCCTGCAGACTGGAGGGTGGCAAATGTAACCCCACTATTTAAGAAAGGAGGGAGAGAGAAAACAGGGAACTACAGACCTGTTAGCCTGACATCAGTAGTAGGGAAAATGCTAAAATCTATTATAAAGGATGCGATAACAGGACACTTCAAAAATAATAACAGGATTTGGCAGAGTCAACATGGATTTATGAAAGGGAAATCAGGTTTGACAAACCTATTGGAGTTCTTTGAGGATGTAACTAGTAGAATAGATAAGGGGGAACCAGTGGATGTGGTGTATTTGGATTTTCAGAAGGCTTTCGATAAGGTCCCACACAGGAGGTTGGTGAACAAAGTTAGAGCACATGGAATTGGGGGTAAAATACTGGCATGGATTGAGAATTGATTAACAGACAGAAAACAGAGAGTAGGAATAAACGGGTCTTTTTCAGGTTGGCAGACTGTGACTAGTGGGGTATCGCAGGGATCGGTGCTTGGGCCCCAGCTATTCACAATATATATCAATGATTTGGATGAGCAGACAATTGTAATATTTCCAAGTTTGCTGATGACACAAAACTAGGTGGGAATGTGAGTTGTGAGGAGGATGCAAAGAGGCTTCAAAGGGATATAGACAGGCTAAGTGAGTGGGCAAGAACATGGCAGATGGAATATAATGTGGAAAAAATATGAAGTTATCCACTTTGGTAGGAAAAACAGAAATGCGGAGTACTTTTTAAATGGTGAGAGATTGGGAAATGTTGATGTTCAAAGGGACCTGGGTGTCCTTGTACATGAGTCACTGAAAGCTAACATGCAGGTGTGGCAAACAATTAGGAAGGGAAATGGTATGTTGGCCTTTATTTCAAGAGGATTTGAGTACAGGAGTAAAGATATCTTACTGCAATTATATAGGGCCTTGGTGAGACCGCACTTGGAGTATTGTGTACAATTTTGGTCTCCTTACCTAAGAAAAGATTTACTTGCCATAGAGGGAGTGCAACGAAGGTTCACCAGACTGATTCCTGGGATGGCGGGATTGTCGTATGAGGAGAGGTTGAGTAGACTAGGCCTGTATTCTCTAAAGTTTAGAAGAATGAGAGGTGATCTCATACAAACATACAAAATTCTTACAGGGCTCGACAGGGTCGATGCAGGGAGCATGTTTCCCCTGGCTGGGGAATCTAGAACCAGGGATCACCGTCTCAGAATAAGGGCTAGGCCATTTAGGACTGAGATAAGGAGAAATTTCTTCACTCAGAGGGTGGTGAAGTTCTTTGGAATTCTCTACCCCAGAGAGCTGTGGAGGCTCAGCCATTGAGTACATTCAAAACAGAGATTGATAGATTTCTAGATATTAAAGGCACCAACGGATATGAGGATGGTGCAGGAAAATGGTGTCGAGGTAGAAGATCAGCCATGATCTTGTTGAATGGCGGAGCAGGCTCGAGAGGCCGGATGGCCTACTCCTGCTCCTATTTCTTATGTTC
This sequence comes from Heptranchias perlo, assembly GCF_035084215.1. NCBI lineage: Eukaryota > Metazoa > Chordata > Chondrichthyes > Hexanchiformes > Hexanchidae > Heptranchias > Heptranchias perlo. The sequence goes on from NC_090341.1 coordinate 50,129,827, forward strand.
TATGTTCTTAAGCACTGAAGAAGGTGCAAAAAAGATTTGCTCGGATGATACCAGAACTGAGAGGTTATACTTATCAAGAAAGATTGAACAGGCTGGGGCTCTTTTCTCTAGAAAAGAGAAGACTGAGGGGTGACCTGATAGAGGTCTTTAAGATTATGAAAGGGTTTGATAGGGTAGACGTAGAGAAGATGTTTCCACTTGCAGGGGAGACCAAAACTAGGGACCATAAATATAAACGAGTCACTAATAAATCCAATAGGGAATTCAGGAGAAACTTCTTTACCCAGAGAATGGTGAGAATGTGGAACTCACTACCACAAGGAGTAGTTGAGGCAAATAGCATAGATGCATTTAAGGGGAAGCTAAATAAACACATGAGGGAGAAAGGAATAGAAGGATATGTTGATGGGTGGGAGGAAGCTTGTGTGGAGCATAAATACCGACATGGACCCGTTGAGCCGAATGGCCTGTTCCTGTGCTGTACATTCTATGTAAACCTTGTGGTCTATTGACATTCTCATACAATGGGAGTGAATGGGAGGAGTTTGGGCAACTGGAATTCTGTACTGTGAGAGTGACTGGACAGTGGTTGGATACACTATGCCCTGGAATCTGAAGTGGACTTATCGTCCATTTCAATGTCTCGGTTACTTTGAACACCCAACTAATCTGCTTGCAGCATTGAAAGAAGCTGTGATAAAATTTCCACTGCTGGTTTGGCATTTTTAAATAATTTGCTGACATCAGTACCTTTTCCTGAACCTGCATTTCTCTAGATTGTGCTCAACAATTGTTCAATTTGTGTCGCCTGTACCTTAACATGTTCAATTAATCACTGGCTCAGCGAATCAATCTGAATTACAATGATAGACAACGCTGCACTCACACTTAGCGTTTCAACAATAGGAAGACATTTTGGGGTCGTGGGTCAGATTCTAAAAACATTCAGCTTTCCTCAGGTGAATTAACTCATAACTTAACATTGATTTCTACCTTAATATCATTAACAGGTTAATGCCTCTATTAAAATTGAGAAAGGAATATGATACGGGCAAATTAATGAGAGACTTTCACTTATTTGGCGCCTTTCACGTCCTCAGGTCATCCCAAAGCTCTTTACAGCCAATTAAGTACTTTTTTTTAAGTATAGTCTCTGTTGTAATGTAGGAAACGCGGCAGCCAATTTGCGCACAGCAAGATCCCACAAACAGCAATGAGATAATGACCAGATCATCTGTTTTAGGTGTTGGTTGAGGGAAAAATATTGGCCAGGATACTGGGAAAACTCTCCTGCTCTTCTTCGAAATAGTGCCATGGGATCTCTTACGCCCACCTGAGAGGGCAGAAGGGACCTCAGTTTAAAGTCTCATCTGAAAGACGGCACTCCCTCAGTACTGCACTGAAGTGTCAGCCTAGATTATGTGCTCAAGTCTGCCACACGTTAAGTGAGATAACACCACCAACAACCATTTCTGCCTTATTCAGGATAAACATGTGACCAGGGTCTGAAACTTGAAAAATGTCCATTAAAGGGTCCAACTGGATCAGATGTTAGAAAGATACCTGGAACTATCTTGTTGCCATTGTTCACTGTAAAGAAAGAAAAGAAAGACTTGTATTTATATAGCGCCTTTCACGACCTCAGGATGTCCCAGAGCGTTTTACAGCCAATGAAGTACTTTGAAGTTTACTCGCTGTTGTAATGTAGGAAACGCAGCAGCCAATTTGCACACAGCAAGGTCCCACAACCAGCAATGTGATAAATGACCAGATAATCTGCTTTGTTTTAGTGATGTAGTCATTGTTGCTGATGCTTTTCTACATTAACAAATACAACATTAACATTGTTATTGTGAGACAAGGAAATCAGGCATTCAATACTAAATGATGTTTATTAAAAGCATGTCAAGATTTGATCTTCTTTGAATTTCTCCCTTTGTATCGGTGACCAGAATTGGATGACCAAGGTGTCATCTGACAAGGGCGCTACATAGTTTGAGCGTGTCTTCCTCCAACTCTACTGTTGGGCCTGTATAGTTCGCCTTTCTATTGCCTCACTGCAGATGGACATGGTGAGTCTACTAAAACCCCTGGATCGCTTTCACTGTCACCCTCTATCTGTTTTGAACCATCCAGGGAGAACTTATCTTATCCATTTCTCCCGTGTTCAGTACTTCTCACTAATCTGCGTTATGATTTATGTGCCTTGTGGCGACTGATGTTGAGTTATGGTACCATGGGCACCAGCAGTCTCCTGTCACCCCAGCGAAGACGCTGGATTCATGTGCCAGCCTAAACTGGAGAACTATAATTTCCCATGATGTGTAAATCAGGGGTGTCCCAACACAATGTCATCTGACAAACCAGCTTTTCTTAGTTTTCTTATGTTTCCAAGAATAACTTGCAAAGAGCAGGATGGCTATGAGCAGAACAAGTACTGGTCCCTTTAACAGCATACAAATAGTACAATGTTTTAAATGTTGAAAGGAGTTGATAGGGTAGATACAGAAAAATGATTTCCTCTGGTGGGGGATTCCAGAAAAAGGGGACATAATCTTATTAGAACTAGGCCATTCAGGAGCAAAATCAGGAGGCACTTTTTTACACAAAGGGTAATAGAAATCTGGAACTCCCTCCCCCAAAATACTGTGGACGCTGGAACAATTGGAGCTTTCAAGACTGAGATCGATAGATTTTTGTTAGATAACGGTATCAAGGGATATGGTGCAATGGCCACTAAATGGAGTTGAGGTACAGATTAACCATAATCTAATTGAATGGCGGACCAGGCTCGAGGGGCTGAATGGCCTCCTCCTGTACATAAGTAATTAATAGGGGGGGAGGTTGATGGTCATTATTTTGGAGGAATGCACGAATCAGCTGTTACATACCATCTTAGTCATATATTTTATGCTTCATACTTTATAAAACGTCACGGTTTCAACACACATGAGTGGAGCTAAGGCCGAAGGGGTGGGGATGGGCCAAATCTGGACCTTGGCCAACGTGGCATAGCACACGATTAGAGCCAGGCCATTTAAGAGTGAAATCAGGAGGAATTTTCTGACACAAAAGCAGTGGAAAGCAGAAAGAACAAAGTTAAATTGGTCCGTAGTTGCTATTTGAAACCCAGGATTATCTTTGCACAGTGGTACTTGTTAACAATGATAGAGTATGGAGTGTTAATTTTGGTCAGTTTGTTTACTGTTAGTGGCAGTCACATGCTCCGTGTCCGTGATACATGGTGTTTGTCCTAGAGAATTTATGGTAATAACAGCAAGCTTGTTGGGAGATTCTATGAATATTGAATGCAAAATAATTTGCTCCATTGGTATTTAAATGAGGTATGCTTTTGCTCACTAGGATTCTGAAATTCAATTTTGCTTGATTAGGCAAAGGAACATAGGAATTGCAAGACAAAAGAAGACCAAGGTCCATCTTTGTTTTCCACCATCCTGGGAGTCGCATGATATAATGATAATGGAGTTGTTGACTAATGACAGCAATCAATCACTCTCAATGAGTCTAAAACAGACCCAGACATGAGGTGGGGAAAACCCCCAGTGGTGGAGAGCTTTGGGAACCAAAGGTCCAAAGTCACCTGTTCCTCCCAAGCATGTTACACTCACCACATGTCATGTCTCAAATTACCCATATACTGTATCCCAAGATATTATTTTCTGAAAGAAATCTACCTAATTTACATTTGAATGAATCAATACTATTTGCTTTCACCATCTCCCTAGAGAGCCTGTTCCACAGATTGACCACTCGCTCACTGAAATAATGGCCTCGATATTAACGGGAGGGCGGGGAGGGTGCGGGGAAGACCGGTAGTGGGCGAAGAACCCGGCAAGGCCGGGGATGTGGAGGCCCTGCCGATCTTAATGGCAGGGCCACATTTAAATAAAAATATGCAGACTCCCGCCCGACAGCTGCCCAGATTGACTGCCTGGTCGGCAGGCGAGAGTAGGAATTTAGTGATCGGAGGCCACAGCCGGGGATCCATGGAGACGGTCCCCGGCAGTCAGTGGTAAGGAGGGCTGTGCACCAGATTGGGGATTGGGGGTATCAGTGAGGCCGGGGCTGGGGAGGCCCAAAGATTCCTTGAGAGACCTTGGGTGGTGGGGGAACACACCTGCTCCTCCTGGCCCACAAGGAGTTCGAAAAGGAGCAGATCTTTAATGACCTTGGCCAGTCGGCCCTCCTGCCTTAGATCTGCTGCCGGGCAGCCGATAGGGTGGGACTCCCCCTGCAGTTAATTCTGCGTCGGAGCGCCGGTGATGTACTAGGGTCTGTGACTTTTGAATGTTAACTAGGTCCCCGCCTGCCTTTTGCGGGAGCCTTGTCGACGGCCTGATTTGGGAGTAGTAAAAAGTTAAACGGCTGGGGAGGCGGCAGGATGGAGCTGGATGGTAGAATTTTTAATTTTAAACCTCTCCCACACACCATTGCGTCTGGGCGGTGGGGGGATAGGGGGGTGGTGGGAGTGTTAAAATCGGGACCAATGTTTCCGCAGATCAGTTTTGAATTTAACCCCCTTCAAGCGCAGGCTGTCTCCTCTGGTTCTACAGTTCTGGACAAGGTGAAAGAACTGGCCATGGTCGACATTATCTAGTCCCTTTAGAATCCTAAAAACAGCAATCATATCACCTCTCGACCTTCTCTTTTCCAGTGAGAAAATGCCCAATTTACATAATCACTCCTCATGATCTAATCCCTTCACCCCCTCAATCATTCAGGTTGTTCTCTTCTGTACCCTTTCAATAGCTCCAATATCCTTTTTGTACTGCGGTGTATTCTAAGTGTGTTTGCACCAATGGTTTATAAAAAGTGGCAGGATTGACTCAACATTGACCTTTTAATGCATCCCAACATTTAATTTGCTTTACTCACTGCCACCAAGTATTGTTGCCATAGCTTCAATTTATTGTCAATCAGGACCCTCAGATCTCTTTAATTTTCCACGCACATTATTTTCTTTCCGTTTAAGTAAGTTATCTAGTATCAACTTAATAAAATCAGATGGTAGAATATTAAGAATCATTGGCAAGATTTCCAGTTCTGAGCTCCCATTACTGCTTTCCTTTACAGCCTTCTCTTTAGCTGCTTCTTGCCTTCAGCCTCTGTAAACCCCACGGTATATTTTCCAACAGACTCTGTACCCATGCCAGTGTTTAACAAGCTCGTACTAAATTCCTCTGTGCACTTTTTTAAAACGGGCTTTTTTTTAATCCTTTCCCATGCACAAGTGCAATGCTCACTGTAAAAATAGACCTTGCATTTAATCCTGTCCAATCCATCCATCATTTTAAATGCTTTGATCATATCGTCCCGCAATCTGCATTGTTCTAATAAAAAAAGCCCCAATTTTCAGTCTTTCTTCGTATTTGTATTTCCTCATATCAGATATGTTCCTCGTGAATCTGCGTTGCATCCTTTCTAAAGCTTCAGTATCCTTCCTACAGTCTGGTACCCAATACTGCCCACAGTACTCTAACTGAGGTCATTTTAAGGTTTTATGTTCAACAACCTGCATTTATATAGCATCTTTAAATTGGTAAAACTTCCCAAGGCGCATCACAGGAGAATTTGAATCAAGCAAAATTTAACGTCGAGCCACAAAAGGAGACATTAGGACAGGCGACCAAAAGCTTGGTCAAAGAGGAGGTTTTGAGGAGGGTCTTAAGGAGGTGACAGAGGTGGAGAGGTTTAGGGAGGGAATTCCAGGGCTTATGGCCTAGGCAGCTGAAGGCACGGCTGCCAGTGGTGGAACGAGGAAAATCAGGGATGCGCAAGAGACCAGAATCGGAGGAGTGCAGAGATTTCAGAGGGTTGTAGAGCTGTAGGAGGTTACAGAGATAGGGAGGGGCGAGGCCATGAAGGGATTTGTAAACATAGATGAGAATTTTAAAATCGAGGCATTGCCGGACCGGGAGCCAATGTAGGTCAACACAGGGGTGATGGGTGAACAGGACTTGGTGCAAGTTAGGATACGAGCAACAGAATTTTAAATGAGCTCAAGTTTACAGAGGGTGGAAGGTGGGAGGCCGGCCAGGAGAGCATTGGAATAGTCGAGTCTAGAGGTAACAAAGGCATGGATGAGAGTTTCAGCAGCAGATGAGCTGAGGCAGGGTCGGAAACGGGTGATGTTACAGATGTGGAAATAGGCGGTCTTGGTGATGGAGAGGATGTGTGATCGGAAGCTCAGCTCAGGGTCAAATAGGACGCCAAGGTTGCGGACAGTCTGGTTCAGCCTCAGACAGTGGCCAGAGAGAGGGATGGAGTCAGTGGCCAGGGAACGGAGTTTGTGGCGGGGACCAAAGGCAATGGCTTCGGCCTTCCCAATATTTAATTGGAGGAAATTTCTGCTCATCCAATATTGGATATCGAACAAGCAGCGTGACAAATCAGAGGCAGTGGAGGGGTCGAAGAGGCGGTGGTGAGGTAGAGCTGGGTGTCCTCAGCTTATCTGTGGACCCTGACCTGTTTTCAGATGATGTTGCCGAGGGGCAGCATGTAGATGAGAAATAGGAGAGGGCCAAGGATCGATCCTTGGGGGACTCCAGAGGTAACGGTGCGGGAGTGGGAAGAAAAACCATTGCAGGCAATTCTCTGGTTACGACTGGATAGATGAGAATGGAACCAGGCGAGCGCAGTCCCACCCAGCTGGACAACGGAGGTGAGACTTTGGAGGAGGATGGTATGGACAACGATGTCAGAAGCTGCAAACTGGTCGAGAAGGATGAGGAGGGATAGTTTACCACGGTCACAGTCACATAGGATGTCATTTGTGATTTTGATAAGGGCCGTTTCAGTGCCGTGATAGGGGCGTAAACCCGATTGGAGGGATTCAAACATGGACAGTGCTATCAAGCGGCACTTACTCACCAATAACCTGCTCACCGATGCTTAGTTTGGGTTCCGCCAGGACCACTCGGCTCCAGACCTCATTACAGCCTTGGTCCAAACATGGACAAAAGACCAGAATTCCAGAGGTGAGGTGAGAGTGACTGCCCTTGATATCAAGGCAGCATTTGACCGAGTGTGGCACCAAGGAGCCCTAGTAAAATTGAAGTCAATGGGAATCAGAAGGAAAACTCTCGAGTGGCTGGAATCATACCTAGCACAAAGGAAGATGGTAGTGGTTGTTGGAGGCCAATCATCTCAGCCTCAAAACATTGCTGCAGGAGTTCCTCAGGGCAGTGTCCTCAGCCCAACCATCTTCAGTTGCTTCATCAATGACCTTCCCTCCATCATAAGGTCAGAAATGGGGATGTTTGCTGATGATTGCACAGTGTTCAGTTCCATTCGCAACCCCTCAAATAATGAAGCAGTCCGAGCCCGCATGCAGCAAGACCCGGACAACATCCAGGCTTGGGCTGATAAGTGGCAAGTAACATTCGCGCCAGATAAGTGCCAGGCAATGACCATCTCCAACAAGAGAGAGTTTAACCACCTTCCCTTGACATTCAACGGCATTACCATTGCTGAATCCCCCACCATCAACATCCTGAGGGTCAACATTGACCAGAAACTTGACTGGACTAGCCATATAAATACTGTGGCTACAAGAGCAGGTCAGAGGCTGGGTATTCTGCAGCGAGTGACTCACCTCCTGACTCCCCAAAGCCTTTCCTCCTACAAGGTGCAAGTCAGGAGTGTATTGGAATACCCTCCACTTGCCTGGGTGAGTGCAGCTGCAACAACACTCAAGAAGCTCGACACCATCCAAGATAAAGCAGCCCGCTTGATTGGCACCCCATCCACCACCCTAAATATTCACTCCCTTCACCACCGGCGCACTGTGGCTGCAGTGTGTACCATCCACAGGATGCACTGCAGCAACTCGCCAAGGATTCTTCGACAGCACCTCCCAAACCCGTGACCTCTACCACCTAGAAGGACAAGAGCAGCAGGCAGGGGGGAACAACACCACCTGCACATCCCCCTCCAAGTCACTCACCATCCTGACTTGGAAATATATCGCCGTTCCTTCATTGTGGCTGGGTCAAAATCCTGGAACTCCCTTCCTAACAGCACTGTGAGAGAACCTTCACCACATGGACTGCAGCGGTTCAAGAAGGCGGCTCACCACCACCTTCTCAAAGGCAATTAGGGATGGGCAATAAATGCTGGCCTCGCCAGCGACGCCCACATCCCTTGAACGAATAAAAAAAAAGTTACGGGAAAGATGGGCACGGATTTGGGAGGCGACAACATGTTCAAATACTTTGGAGAGGAAAGAGAGGTTGGAGATGGGGTGGTAGTTTGCAAGGACAGAGGAGTCAAGGTGGGTTTTTTGAGGAGGGGGGTGATGTCGGCAGATTTGAAAGGGAGGGGGACAGTACCTGAGGAGAGGGACCATTAACAATATCAGCTAACATGGGGGCCAGGAAGGGAAGTTGGGTGGTCAGCAGTTTGGTGGGATTAGGTTTGAGGGAACATGAGGTGGATCCCATGGACAAGATGAGCTCAGAGAGGGCATGAGGCGAAATAGGAGAGAAACTAGAGAATGCAGGCTTATCATTACCTCTTGGCTGTCATATTCTACGCACCTTGTGATAAAACATAGAATTCCATTAACTTTCTTTTTTTACAGCTTTATCAACCTGAGGTGCTGCCTTTAATGCCCTCTGAACCTCTTCCCCCCAAATCCCTCTGCTCTTCCACAGCATCAAACCTACCTCCATCCACAGTAAAATTGCTGCTGTTTATTTTTAACCAAAATGCATCAACTCATGCTATCATTGAATTCCATCTGCCGCTTGTTATCCCAATCCCCCATTTTATCAATATCCCTTTGCAGCTTTCGCCTGAAGAATTAACTATATCTCATATTTTGGTATCGTCTGCAAATTCTGACACTACTCCCTCTAGGCCTGGAGGATTGGCTGGCAGGTCATCTGGAGCTGAGTGGGAAGAACTTCAGCACTCCCCAGTGACAGGCCTATCCCTCCAGGTCCCATCAACGATCGAGACTGATCACCAACAGTGCCCTGGACTACTGCAGACCTACCTGGTTCAGGTGTAGGACTGCTGAATCTGCCAACCTCTCGTTCCAACCTCGCCCTGCCAGGCCTGTCACCTTGGAACTAACTCAACCCCAAAGAGATCCCACTTATGAGGATAATCACTCGTTTAATCATTAAACAGCTGTCAGGCAAGGGTTGGAGCCCTTGTACCTATCATGTGCTCTCCATTTAAACCAAAATGTTCACATAGATTATTCTCTGAAAGAGTTGCTGTTTGCTGCTTCCCAGCGTAGAAATGATTGTTGCTGACATTTGCAGACAGTCTTATTGACAGATTTATATGACCTTCCTTTGCCTGCCATCTTAAGGCAGGTGCTAACCCATTCATTTTGAATACTTTGGTGATATGCCGGAGTGCCCATTCCTTCCGAATTACATTCCAAAAATTGTAAGTGCATCATTGTCAATTTAGAGCAGAGTGTCCACATCGCTGAGTCCAGTCCATGCTATTTATAGGGCTTAATGTCTCTTCCCTTCCCTTCCATAAGACCAGAGCCTGTGAAAAATTCTGTAGATGTGCCATAAATCACTGCTTCATTAAATTGTAATGGGATTGTACATCCGCTGAACAGCTACTCCATCTATTACAGTTAAGTGTTTCTTGTGCAGTGATTCTGGTCCTTACCTAATAATGGATGAATATTTCATCAGCCCAATACTTGTTTGTTCATCAGAGGCAGCATACGTGTGTGTGTGTGTGTGTGTATACATATATATGTATATATAAAGGGAGAGAAATTTGAAAGATGGATTGTTCTTCAGGCTGGACTACCTATTACAGGCTTTGACATCACACTCTTGAGGGGGAGTTTTAACTCCCGATCGGCAGGAAAGGAGCGAGGGGGGAGCAGTTAAAATGGAGCGGCTTCCTTTCCCCTCCGTTCCACCCAATTCCCTATTTTAACATCGCTGGTTTTGGCGGCTGATTGAGGGTCCTTTGCCCCACGCACCTCCTCCCCCACCCCCCCCAGCCACGAGACCCTCACAATATCTCCCCACCTCCTAGACTTCCCTGGATGCTGGCAGCTTTCTCTTGGTCCCTCCACTCTGCCCAATCTTCGTTCCATTTTTTAATCAGTTATAATAAAAATAACTTCTTGTCGGCCTTCAATGGATTAAGATCGGTTTAAAACCAAACATAATCCCTAATTAAGAGGAGAAAGAATTTGCATGTAAATATTGCCGTTTATGAGCTCAGGACGTCCCAAAGCACTTTACAACCAATGAAGTATTTTTGAAATGCAGTCACTGTTGTAATGTAGGAAACACGGCAGCCAATTTGCACACAGCAAGATCCCACAAATAACAGTGAAATGAATGACCTGATAATATGTTTTAGGTGTTGATTGAGGGATAAATTTGGCCAGGACATCGAGAGATATCACCTGCTCTTCTTCGAAATAGTGCCATGGGATCTTTTACGTCATCCTGAGAGGGCAGGTTTAATGTCTCATCCTAAAGACAGCACTTCTGACAGTGGAGCACTCCCTCACTGCTGCACTGGAGTGTCAGTCTGGATTATATGCTCACGTCTCTGGAGTTGGGACTTAAACCCACAACCTTCAGAGGTGAGAGTGTTACCGACTGAGCCATATAAGATAGTAGATACCGGGGAGTGAGATTCAGGCCGAAATCTAATTGAGGGGTTTGGATTTATAGTCACTGTTGCAAGGTAGAACATTTTCTGTGATTGAAGGAGTGTGAGATCTATTTGGGACACTTCATTCAGGGGCTTGGGGCAGAAATTAATTTCTCCCATCTCGGCAGCCTGTAGACTACTGTTTGAAAGTGGACAGCTTAACAAGCATGTACCTGTGACTGTGAGCCATTGGGGCTCCTGCATCTACCTGTCCCCTTGTTCACCAAACAGTTGGTGTGCCTTTTATAATACAAACAATAAGGACGCACTGGGTTACAGCAATGAAAAATCAAACAAATGTGCCCCCCCTTTTAAAGGGGCACAACTAATAACAGAACTTAATCATAATGAAAAAGGAAACTTTTATCAAACTAAATAACCAATATTATTCTGGACATCCACCAAACACTCCAGTCCCTGCGGTGCCCACCGGTCGTGGAAGGCCTCAAGCATACCGGCGGGCACCGTGTGCTCCCTCTCCAGGGCCACCCGGGCTCAGACAATACCGCGGAAGAGAGGCGGGCAGCCAGAGCGACCCCTCCCTCCCCGGGCCGCCTCTATCCTCGGCCTGTAGTTGGCCACCTTGGCCAGGCCCAGGAGCAGACCCATGAGTAGGTCCTCCGACTTGCAGGCTTCCCCCCAACCCCCCCCCCCCCTCCCCCAACTCCCCTCCCCCACCTCTGCACCGAGCGGCCAAAGATCACGAGTGACGGACTGAAGTAGAGCCAGAAGTTGAGGAGCAGCCCCTTCAAATAGTGGAAGAGGGGCTGCAACCTCTCGCATTGGATAAATAGATGAAACACGGACTGATCCAGGCCACAAAGTGACGCTCACAGGCTCGGACATGAATGGTCATTTGGGAGCAGTTCTGGAGGGCAGTGGCACCTGGGAAATCTGCTCTCCAGCAAGAGCCATCACCTCAGGAGGGGAGGAAACTGGAAACGGAGAAAAATCACGGTTTAAAGAATAAAATCTGTGAATGTGCTAAACAAGATACAAGTGGGGAGTGGGAGGCTTCTTAAAAAAAATAAAGGGAGACACAAAGAGTAGAAATCAGCAAAAGGGAAAAAATGTGCCAGGATTTAGCAGACTTCAATGGACAATAGACACAAATTTAAGGTAATTGTCACAAAATCCAGGGGGGAAATGAGGAGATTTTTTTTTTACACAGCAACTTGTTCTGATCTGGAATGCACTGCCTGAAAGGGCGGTAGAAGCTGATTCAATAGTAACTTTCAAAAGGGAATTGGATAAATACACCTGAAAAGAAACATTTCCAGGGCTATGAGGAAAGAGCAGGGGAGTGGGACTAATTGGATAGCTCTTTCAAAGAGCCGGCACAGACATGATGGGCCAAATGGCCTCCTTCTGTGCTGTATGATTCTAAGGTCAAATCTGGTCTTTTGGAACTAAAGCAACAACTAAGATAATTAGCAACAGCATCCAGTTTTGCCAACATTGGAAATCACAAATCTTTAATAAAAAGCTAGGTTTCTGCGGTGATGTGCTAAATGGGACAGTGTGGCTCTTGGAGTGCTGATTCCAAAATGGCCGCCCTGGCAATGTCAGGGAACGATCAGGTCAACCAATTGGGCTTTGTCAAACTGTTCGAAGGGGAAGGAAGAAAATGGACAGACGGGTCTGAGTATTTGATTGGTAAAGGTGCAGTGATTTTTAACTAAGGTTTCGAGGTTTGTTGAGAGAAATAGGAAATGGGGGGAATAGAAATATACAGAGGAATGGAGAGAGAGAGAGAGAAAACGTCCATGATAGAACTCAATGTATTACTGGAAAATAAGCCAGAGTGACATTGGACGCATACCCTGTTTCTCAGAAAGTTCTCAAAGCACATCACATACAATGAATTACTTTAAAGTGCATTGATAGTTGTTATGTGAGGAGACAATGCCGTATACAGAGAGATGACCAGGGATCTTTTGAGAAGTGCCTGCCACTTTAAAAGACTCCATTTAAAGTGGTAGGCACCTACATGGAGGTGACACAGCACCTCCTTACTGGAGCCCTTAGAGCAGCCATTTCTGGGAATTTAAACCCCCGACCCCCAGAATTCTGGAACGAGAAGAGTGTCAGCATGGATGGGGGTGGCATATCGTTATTCATTTGGAACAAACTTTTATCATTAAACCAGCATCCACCACAAAGATGGAAAATCAATGCTTGCAGGGGAGAAAACAGAGGCTTTAAAAGTTCTCCAATCAGCAATTTACGGTTTATGGTCCTTTTGCTTCTAAAATCTATAGTTCCTGCCTCAGGATTATTTTTTGGGGCCCAGTTTATTCCAGCAATAACAAGGGCAATTGCAACTTGGGGCCCTAGGTGTTGTCAGGTGGCCGAGGCAATCGTTTTATCGTAGCACCAAGGTTTTCGACTGGTGCCCAGGCACGGTGAGCAGGAGCGCTGTACGTGGTTGAGTGATTAAATGCACGAATGGCCCGGGGTTCTCCGTCAATGGCGACGCGCGCCGTAAACCTCGCCGTCTAGCGTGCTGATCTCGCCGTCGCCAGCTCGCTGTAGCGGGCGCGCGCTGCCGGTTGAGGAGCTGGAGCGACGGCACAGTCGCCAACCGGGAGGGTTTCAGTGAACGGAGATGTATCCCTCAAGTGAACTTTAACCTCACGATCGAGCTTCGTATTAAACACCGATGCCCCCACTAAAATACCCACCCGTGCCCACGATGGAAAGGTGAAGAAAAATAATTGGGCTCGGCTGCAGCTATCGAAACATGGATTACCCTGCGGCAGCAAGTGTTCCGTTACACGCGGCAGCAACGGTGAAGGACGTTATCCCTCCCCCCGCCCGTACTGCCAAATCTCCTCTCACTCTCTAGTTTATTTAAGGCACAAGTTAAGTATGATAAAATCATAGATTATAAATCACTGGTTCCGCCCCAGCTGGAGTATTGTGTCCAATCCTGGGCACCACACTTTAGGAGGGATGTCAAAGCTTGGAGAGGGTGCAGAGGTGATTTACCAGAATGGTACCCGGGATTAGGGACTTTAGTTATGTGAAGAGACTGCAGAAGCTGGGATTGTTCTCTTTAGAGCAGAGAAGGTGAAAGGCGAGATTTAATCGAGTGGTTCAAAATTATGAGGGGTTTTGATAGAGTCGATAGGGAGAAACTGTTTCCACTGGCAGAAGGGTCAGTAACCAGAGGACACAGATTTAAGATAATTGGAGAATGAACCAGGAGGGAGATGAGGAGAATTTTTTTTACACAGCGAGTTGTTATGATCTGGAATGCACTGCCTGAAAGGGTGGTGGAAGCAGATTCAATAGGGAATAGGATAAATAGTTGAAAAGGAAAAATTTGCAGGGCTATGGGGAAAGAGCAGGAGAGTGGGGCTAATTGGATAGCAAGAGCCGGCAGAGGCACGATGGGCTGAATGGCCTCCTTCTGAGCTATATGATTCTATGAAATAATACTGGAGGCTTTATTGCAATCTTGCAGCATATCTGTGCCATTGTATTGTGGGCGCGTACCTTCATTATCTCCGCACCACGTGAGAAATGACTTCTGCGGCAGCTGCACTGGAAAATCGATATAAGTAGAAGATTAGCCTGATATTAATTCCAAATCATTATTCCGAAAAATACTGGGAATTACTCGAGCCTCCTCGTTCTTCAACTTGCTAGTATAAGTTACGATCTATACAACGGTTCTCCATTTCCAGCTGAACAAATATTTCTTTCTTCTGGGGAAGTGTGGAAATTTGACTCCGCAATTGTCTTATTTTGTCTCAAAAAAAGATTGTGCAAGTAGGGTTGCCAATCCTCCATAGAAATAGGAGCAGGTGTAGGCCATACGGCCCCTCGAGCCTGCTGCACCATTCAATAAGATCATGGATGATCTTCTACCTCAACTCCACTTTCCCGCCCTATCCCTTGATTCCCTTAGTGTCCAAAAATCTATCGATCGCAGCCTTGAATATACTCAACGACTGAGCATCCACAGCCCTCTGGGGTAGAGAATTCCAAAGATTCACAACCCTCTGAGGGAAGAAATTTTTCCTCATCTTGGTCCTAATTGGCCGACCCCTTATCTTGAGTCTATGACCCCTAGTTCTAGATGCTCAAACCCCCTCAGAATCTTATATATTTCAATGAGATCACCTCTCATTCTTCTAAACTCCAGAGAATATCGGCCCATTCTACTTAATCTCTCCTCATAAGACAATCCTCTCATCCCATGAATCAATCTAATGAACCTTTGTTGCACCGCCTCTAAGGCAAGTATATCCTTCCTTCGGTAAGGAGTCCAAAACTGTACTCGGTACTCCAGGTGTGGTCTCACCAGAGCCCTGTACAATTGCAGCAAGACCTCCTTACTCTTGTACTCCAACCCCCTTGCAATAAAGGCTAACATACCATTTGCCTTCCTAATTGCTTGCTGCACTTGCATGTTAACTTTCTGTGATTCGTGTATAAGGACACCCAAATCTATCGGAATGCCAACATTTAATAGTTTCTCACCTTTTAAAAAATATTCTGTTTTTCTATTCTTCCTACCAAAGTGGATAATTTCACATTTCCCCTCATTATACTCTACCTGCCACCTTCTCACCCACTCACTTAACCTGTCTATATCCCTTTGCAGCCTCTTTGTGTCCTCCTCACAGCTTACTTTCCCACCGAGCTTTGTATCATCAGCAAACTTGGATACATTACACTCGGTCCCATCATCTAAATCATTAATATAGATTGTAAATAGCTGAGGCCCAAGCACTGATCCCTGTGACACTCCACTAGTTACAACCTGCCAACCCGAAAATGACCTGTTTATTCCTACTCTCTGTTTTCTATCCGTTAACTAATCCTCAATCTATGCTAATATATTACCCCCAACCCCATGAGCCCTTATCTTGTGTAACAATCTCTTGTGTGCAAAAAGGCTTGAAGGCGATTTAGACAGATGCAAAGAGGCTTCAAGGCGATTTAGACAAGTTGAGTGAGTGGGCAAATACATGGCAGATGCAATACAATGTGGATAAATGTGAAGTTATCCACTTCGGAAAGAAAAACAGAAAGGCAGAGTATTATTTAAATGGTGATGGATTGGGAAATGTTGATGTACAAAGGGACCTGGGTGTCCTTGTACACCAGTCACTGAAAGTAAACATGCAGTTGCAGCAAGCAGTTAGGAAGGCAAATGGTATGTTGGCCTTCATTGCAAGAGGATTTGAGTACAGGAGCAAGGATGTCTTACTGCAGTTATACAGGGCCTTGGTGAGACCACACCTGGAGTATTATGTGCAGTTTTGGTCTCCTTACCTAAGAAAGGGTATACTTGCCAGAGGGATTGCAGCGAAGGTTCACCAGACTGATTCCTGGGCTCTCATTAAAACGTACAAAATTCTAACAGGGCTAGACAGACTGGATGCAGGGAGGATGTTTCCCCTGGCTGTGGGGTCCTGAACAAGGGGTCACAGTCTCAGGATACGGGGTAGGATATTTAGGACTGAGATGAGGAGAAGTTTCTTCATTCAGAGGGTGGTGAACCTGTGGAATTCTCTATCACAGAAGGCTGTGGAGGCCAAGTCACTGAATATATTTAAGAAGGAGCTAGATAGATTTCTAGACACAAAAGGCATCAAGGGGTATGGGGAGAGAGTGGGAATACGGTATTGAGATAGAGGATCAGCCTTGATCATATTGAATGGCGGAGCAGGCTTGAAGGGCTCCTATTTTCTTTGTTTCTATGTGGCACCTTATTGAATGCCTTTTGAAAATCCAAATATACGACATCCAGTGGTTCCCCTTTATCTACCCTGCTAGTTACACCCTCAAAAAACCCTAATAGATTTGTCTAACACGATTTCCCTTTAATAAAATCGTGTTGACTCTGCCTAATCATATTATGATATTTTCTAAGTGTCCTGTTACTACGTCCTTAATAATAGGTTCTAGCATTTTCCCTACTATTGATGTCAGGCTAACTGGCATATAGTTCCCTGTTTTCTCTCTCCCTCCTTTCTTGAATAGCAGGGTTACATTTTCTACCTTCCAATCCAAGAGAACTGTTCTAGAATCTAGGGAATTCTGGAAGATCAAAACCAATGCATCCACTATCACTGCAGCCACCTCTTTTAAAACACTAGGATGTAGGTCATCAGATCCAAGGGATTTGTCGACTTTTAGTCCCGTTAATTTCTCCAGTACTTTTTTTTTACTAATATTAATATATTAATTACTTTAAGTTCCTCGCTCTCATTAAACCCTTGGTCCCCACTATTTCTGGTATGTTTTTTGGGTCTTCTACTATAAAGACATACAAAATATTTGTTCAATGTCTCTGCCATTTCCTTATTCCCCATTATATTTTCTCCTGTCTCACCTCTAAGGGACCCACGTTTACTTTTGCTAATCACTTCCTTTTTTATACTTGTAGAAGCCCTTACAATCTGCTTTTATATTTCTTGCTAGTTTACTCTCATATTCAATTTTATCCCTCTTTATCAATTTTTTGGTCATCCTTTGCTGATTTCTAAAACCCTCCCAATCCTTAGGCTTACTACTTTTTTGGAAACATTGTAAGCCTCTTCTTTTAATCTAATACTGTCCTTAACTTCTCTAGTTAGTCTTGGTTGGATCACTTTTCCCATGGAGTATTTATTCCTCAAGGGACTATATAGTCATTGAGAATTATGAATTATTCCTTTAAATGTTCACCATTGCTTATCTACTGTCATATCTTTTAATCGAATTTCCCGATCTACCTTAGCCAACTCGCTCCTCATACCTTCGTAATTGGCTTTGTTTAAATTTAAGACCCTAGTTTTAGACTTAACGGGCGCTCTATTGTGCCGTGAAATGCCTGTTGTTTCGATGCTACACGGCCTCTCTGACTTCCAAGATGGCGACTTGGATGCGCACGCACGTTTCCAGTGTGACGTGTGCCGGATGCCATCTTGGTATAGGAGTTAGCGAAGGTGCAGGTAACGAACACTGGAATCATGTAAAGTAGGGAGAAAATGGCTTCAATCAGTGTGATTTAAAGTGATAGACACCATTTTGGGACTTAACACTCAACTCAACGCACAGTCTTAACCGACCATCTGAACGTGTCTTAGAGTGCCTGGAGGACCCCCCCACTGGTGCTATTTAAAGGGACCTTGCAGGATTTACAGGTTAGTGGCTGGATTATTGCTTCTGGCTGCTGAGACATTTGTAACTGTTTTTGGAGGTCTCCTAGACTTGAACACTAGGACGCGGGGATATAGCCTAACATTTAGAGCCAGGACGTGCAGGAGTGAAGTTAGGAAAGGCTTCTACACACAAAGGGTGCTCTTCTCCAGACAGCAGTTGATGCTAGAACCCTTTTGAATGTTAAATCTGAGAGTGATAGATTTCTGTGAACCAGGGGTATTAAGGGATATGGGGCTAAGGTGGGTATATGGAGTTAGGTCACAGGTCCACCATGATCTCATTGAATGGTGGAACAGGCTCGAGGGGCTAAATGCCACTGCCACTCGCTGCCTCCTGATATGCGCCACCTTCTCCAGCAAGAAAGTGGGACGTGTGTCTGGGTGATGTGCCTGTCATGGTTGAATAGCTGCCAGTGTGTTTGGCCTGTGAGTTGTGGGTGGGCAGCATGAAAAGTGGTAATGTGTAAGGGTGAGAGGAAGCATCTGATTGGAAGAGTTGAGTACTGATGGAAAGAGTTTGTTGGTAGGTGGGTGATGGGGGTGTAGTGTGTGGAGCAGTGGATGCGGCTAGTGGTGCAGTTGGTGGGAGATGCCACTTGACAGTTGACCTCACTCACCTTGACCACTCATGTCAAAGTATTGAACTTCTTCCTGCACTACATCCATGTTCATGATGCTGTGCGCCTGGCATTGACTTCGTCCCCCGCTGCCTCCCACTGCCTTTTGGTTATATGTCTGGAGGGCCTCTTGTTTCCTCCCCCCACCACTGCGGATATAGGATGTCCCTCCTTCTGTCCACCTCTTGCACCAAGGCCTCTAGTGCATCAGCAGAGAACCTTGGTGCACTCACTCTCGCAGGCCTGGTATCAACTCAGATCGGCAGATTGGTGAGGTCTGATGTGCAGATTGGAGGATGTGGGATTTAGTAGTGTGCAACCCTTAGTCAATATTTTAACATAACTCATCAGTGTGTAAACATAGGGATGGGACCTGCATCTGTGTTTTACATGTGCGATGTCTGATCTCCGTTCAGACTCCGTGCAGACCGTAGACTGTTATTTTCAGCAAATAACAGGTACCAGCTTCCTTTAAGAGAGTTCTAAGAAACATCCTCCCTTTAAGAGATTGAGCTCCCCTGGTGGTGGAAAGTGCGAATTGCATTGATTCCACGTGCAAGGCCCGGAATGGAACGCTGATTGCAGGTGTGTCCTCGGGCCGGCCGAAACTCGTGTCCTGCCTGCGCAGGGGTCAGTGGGTGTGGGGTAATAGCACATCACGCTACCTAGGCCCATAAACGGCCCTCATCCAATTTTTCCCCCAACTACATCACCTTCAAACTCAATATGAAATTCTATCATATTATGATCACTCTGCCCCAGAGGATCCATAACTATAAGATTACTGATTAACCCTGTCTCATTACACAATACTAGATCTAAAATAGCCTGTTCCCTAGTCGGTTCCTTGACATATTGCTCTAGAAAACTGTCTCGAATGCATTCCATGAACTCGTCCTCCAAACTACTTTTGCCGATTTGATTGGCCCAGTCTATATGAAGATTAAAGTCCCCCACGATTATTGTAGTACCCTTGTTACATGCTCCTCTAATTTCCTGATTTCTACTCCGTCCAACACTATAACTATTGTTAGGGGGCCTATAAACTACTCGCACCAGTGTTTTCTGCCCCTTGTTATTTTGTAACTCCATTCATTGTCCTGGAATGTGCTGGAGTCTCCAGGAATTAAAGACCAATCTCCACGATACTGCTGCGAAAATCATAGGGGCATTAAAAAATTTTTTTTTTTTTCACTTTTATTTATTAACTATAAAAGTATTAGAGATTGGGGGGGGCGGACAGGGGGCGGTGGGAGGGGGAAATGGATGTTTGACCAGACGGGGCAGTTGGAGGCCGGAGGTCATGTGATAAAACCTCCAGGATTATGTCAAACCAGAGTTGGCAACCCTATGTCGAAGAAATGGGTGCTAACGTCGGATTAAACAAACGAGTGAGTAAAAGCTGCCTTGCTCTCTTTGTGACTTGAGATGGATGGAACATTCCCTGGTCCATACTGACCTTCTTCTCCCCTCCCCCAGTCCATACTGACCCCTTTCTCCCCTCCCCAATCCATACTGACCCTCTTCTCCCCTCCCCCAGTCCATAATAACCCTCTGCTCCCCTCCCCCAGTCCATACTGACCCTCTTCTCCCCTCCCCAATCCCTACTGACCCACTTCTGCCCTCCAGTCCATACTGACCCTCTTCTGCCCTCCCCCAGTCCATACTTACCCACTTCTGCCCTCCAGTCCACACTGACCCTCTTCTGCCCTCCCCCAGTCCATACTTACCCACTTCTGCCCTCCTGTCCATACTGACCCACTTCTGCCCACCAGTCCATATTGACCCTCCTCTGCCCTCCTCTCTATACTGACCCTCTTCTGCCCACCAGTCCATACTGAACCTCCTCTGCCCTCCTGTCCATACTGACCCACTTCTGCCCACCAGTCCATACTGAACCTCCTCTGCCCTCCTGTCCCTTAGCCCATGCTGACACTGGTACAGCAGGGCATTCTGTCCTGAGGTTCAGTTTGAGGCTCTGTTAACACTAGACAGAGGCTGGATCTGAGAAGTTCAGGCCTGAGCTGTATATGCGAGGTGTCAACTTATAGCAAAACGTACTCACAGATAAAGAAAAAAGCTGCATCTGTCACACGGATCACAGGGGACAACCAAATCAGAAATGGCATAAACGTCTTCTCTCTTTGCTAGCTGCAAGGGGTCTGGCAGCCTTCACCCATTTCCTAGTGCCCTTCAATAGCACAGAAATCTTCTTTAATATCTTGCCATCTTTCTCATTTTTCTGTCTCACTGTTTTCCATATTTCTCTTTCTCTCTTCACAGCATGCCTGGCTGGAAAGCAAAGAAACAGTTATCCCAACATTCACAGCGGTAGTGAGATCTCTCCATTAAAACTATAGGCCCATAGTTATCCCATGGGATAGAGTCATCTCCGTAGCAATCCAGACCTGCCCCCAAAATAATAAATATCACCAATATAAGATACAACAACAACTTGCATTTATATAGCGCCTTTAACATAGTAAAACGTCCCAAGGCGCTTCACAGGAGCGTTATCAGACAAAATTTGACACCGAGCCTCATAAGGAGATATTAGGACAGGTGACCAAAAGCTTGGTCAAAGAGGTAGGGTTTTAAGGATCGTCTTAAAGGAGGAGAGAGTGATAAAGAGGTTTAGGGAGGGAATTCCAGAGCTTAGGGCCCAGGCAGCTGAAGGCACGGCCGCCAATGGTGGAGCGAAGAAAATCAGGGATACGCAAGAGGCCAGAATTGGAGGAGCTCAGAGATCTTAGAGGATTGTAGGGCTGGAGGATGTTACAGAGATAGGGAGGGGTGAGGCCATGGAGGGATTTGAAAACAAGGATGACAATTTTAAAATTGAGACATTCCCAGACCGGGAGCCAATGTAGGTCAGCGAGCACAGGGGTGATGGATGAACGGGACTTGGTGTGAGTTAGGATTCGGGCAGCAGAGTTTTGGATGAGCTCAAGTTTATGGAGGGTGGAAGATGGGAGGCCGGCCAGGAGAGCATTGGAATAGTCAAATCTGGAGGTAACAGAGGCACGGATGAGGGTTTCAGCAGCAGATGAGCTGAGGCAGGGGCAGAGACGGGCAAAATACTGTAAAATAATATAATTGCAAAGACTAAACCTATGAAAAAAGTACAGTATGTGGAGGGATAACCCAGTCAGTTGGTTTAAGGGGTAATCGATAATTGGTCAAAAGGAATGTCAATCATGAACATCATAAGTACTAATTAGTTGACTAGATCTTATGGTTCTTATTCAGCAAGAGATATGTCAGAAGTTGATAAACACTAAGACTACAGTTGCTGCTTGGGTAGATTGAAAAGATCCCATGGCACTAGTCAAAGGAGAGCAGGGAATTCTCCTGGTGTCCTGGCCAACGTTCCTTGCTCAATCAATGCCATAACTCCCCCCCTCCAGGCGCTTGGCAGGGGTTGTCTGGCAGGCCTCTCCTTCTGGCTGTGAACACAGGGAAATAAAAATACAGGCACAGGCAGTCAGTCAGTTTTTAAACACAGAGTTGCGAGGGCACACAGTGGTCAGGCTCAGATATTTAGCGTGTAGGAGAGTAGGTAGAGTTTTTTAAGTCAAGTAAGATGACTCACTGGTGTGGGGAAGTGTGCTGATTGAATTAAATGAGTCTGATCATAACTGTTGCCCTGTATGTTCACTTGTTGAGAAATAAAGCAAGTTAATGATTGATACCTGGCCTCATCTTACCAGGTGTTTTCTAAGTTTATCTTCAAAAAGATTGGAGGGTCACATGCAAAAGATACAGATATCCAGTTCAGATTATAATAGGTCCTATTGTTACACCTTTACGTTAGACTACCACCTAATTAGATACTAGGCAGTATGGGCACACTCCTGAACTTAAGACACTCAGACCACTTATGGGAGTAACCTGTGTTGGAGAGAATTTCTAAAGCAGGACCTTAAAGTTGTAACAATGAGCCACGCTGCAGGGGGCAGGAACAAGAAATGATTGTTTCAACAACCCTCATTCAAACGATAGTCCTGGCTGGGTAGCAAAGGCACTTCTTTAGTTTTTAACCTTAATAAAAATGCATAAATCTTATTTGGCAAAATATCAGCAATTCAGGTGTAGGGTGTTTTAGGAATGGGTGAGGTAATCCTGAAAGTGGCCGTGAGCTTGCTGTGGGTGGAAGAGCCATCTGACAACAAATCTTAAGACTTCCTTTTACGAAGTTTGGCCAGTGCGCATTGGGAGTCATGAGGTCATCTCCGGTGACAATATCTGGGCACCCTGGATGGAAGCAAGCAGTGCAGTGACATGGTGTATTGGGAGTTTACTTGCACTGTGCCACATAGAGGTTGGATCTCCAAGCAGCAGGTTCCTGATCTCGACCATGCTGCCCTGTTGTTTGCTTCACCACGAGCATACTGTATAGATCCAGCACATGCAACAGCAAACTATTGTGAGGTAATCTCTGCGTTTCAAGAGCTTTTAAGTTTAATTAAATGTTAAATTAGCAGCAGGTGTGATAATATCATTTTTGTTGGACCCTACCATCTTACTAATCTGAACAAACACAGAAGATAATCCTCTTTAAGAGGAGCAGTATAGATTGTGTGATGGCGCAGTCTAGAGATGTATTGATCGTGTGCTACTGAAGCCAAACTAATTAAGTGGTACATCTTGTAACATTAGCACCAACCATATCAATAAAAAAACATTGTTGGTGCATAAAATCACGATAAATGACGCTTAACTATCTCTGTAACCTCCTCCAGCCCTATAACCCTCTGAGATCTCTACGCTACTCCAATTCTGGCCTCTCCGATTTTCATTGCTTCACCATTGACGGTCGTGATTTCAGTCATCTAGGCCCCAAGCTCCGGAATTCCCTCCCTGAACCTCTCCGTCTCGCTACCTCTCTCTCCTCGTTTAAAACCTACCTCTTTGACAAAGTTTTCCCAATATCTCCTTATGGGGCTCGGTGTCAAGTTTTGTCTGATGACGGTCCTGTGAAGCACCTTGGGACATTTTACTACATTAAAGGCGCTATATAAATGCAAGTTGTGGTTGTTGTTAGCAGAAGCTGGGAGCGGCTGTACTTTCCCCCAGATGTAAATTTGCCCTCACTTTAAAAATACATTGAACCCCTTGAATTAGCAACGATAAAGAAACATCCCATGCCAAGACCTCTGGGACAATTTACATCCTCTCATGTTCCTCCAGGCTGTGCTGAGTTAGCAAGTCTTGGCCGAGGCAGTAGCCTAGCTGGCTTTCGTTATGGAGGGACAATATCAGCCAGCGTTCCGTTTCCAATGACACCTCTTGGAAAGGTCATGTGCTTTGAATTGGGTTAGGACACGGATTGGTCTTGACTGTGAGGCTCCCATGGTCGAATAGACTGGTGATGCTCACTAGCAAGGATCATATACGAAGAATGGCCACTCGGGCGAGCTGCTGGAGGGTGGCGCATACATGTGTGTGCATGGGAGGGGAATACGCTGCCTGAGAAATGGGGGCTGGGGGACAGTCAGGTTGCAGAGGGGGAGCGGTCGGACTGTGGGAGGCAGGAGCCCCCAGGCAGCATTCATTCCACCTAACTGGTTTCAAAAATGGCAGCCTTGGCATAAAAACAAGAAAGAAAGACTTGCATTTCTATAGCACCTTTCACAACCTCAGGACATCCCAAAGTGCTTTACAACCAATGAAGTACTTTTGAAGTCACTGTTGTAATGGAGGAAATGCAGCAGCCAATTTGCACACAGCAAGATCCCACAAACAGCAATGTGATAATGACCAGATTATTAGTGATGTTGGTTGAGGGATAAATGTTGTCCAGGACACCGGAAAGAACTGTCCTGTTTGTCTTTGAAATAGTGCTGTGGGATCTTTTACACCCACCTGAGAGGGCAAACAGGACCTCAGTTTAACATCTCATCCGAAAAACAGCACCTCCGACAGTGCAGCACTCTCTCAGTACCGTACTGGAGTGTCGGCCTGGATTATGTGCTCAAGCCTCTGCAGTGGGGCTCGAACCCACGACCTTCTGACTCAGAGGTAAGAGTACTATCCACTGAGCCAAGGCTTCCACAGCAAGCTTCAAATTCCTACTTTGGTTTTAAGAAACAAATTTCCTATAACTGACATTTTGTCACCAACCATTCAAGTTGGAGATCGACCGGTTTTCGGTGTATAAAATCCCCTGTGAGGAATTGTAACTTAGCAGAAGCTGACTGGCGCTGTGATTCCCCTGAAGGACATGATTTACCTGTCACATTTAAAAAAAAATGTAAACCATTTAATTAGCCCTGATAAAGAAATATTAGGAGCCATGAGATAATGTAATAGCCTCTCAATGCAGCACTTCGATATCCTTTCCCACCCCACTGCGTAGGTGCCTCTAGGTGTTGTGGCTACCAGGCTGACATTTATTAAAGAATTGATTGGTGATCTGACCAACACTGAAACGAGAGATGATGGCAAGCAGGCAGAGCTTGAGAAGGTACATCTCACTCCCCCATCCAGCCACGAGGAAGGATTCTCCATCCAGAGGCATTTACTTTTCTGATTCGTCTTGAACTCTTTGGTTAGGGGAACCTGAAAGGGAGAGCTCGGACTGGGGGCACATGGCTACCTGCCTTTTCTAAGTCCTGGTGAAGAGGGGAAAGGGGAAGAGGAGGATGATGTTGGCGGCTTCCTTCAAGTGCCAGCTAGGGGTTGTCCGAGTGAGTACAGCAGGTACTGTCAGCCACTCGGCTCCTTCATGTTAATCTGCCGACACGTTGTGTTTGTAGCGATGAATTGACAGTAATGAATTAGGAGAGTTACTGCAGCTGGACTCGGCATTGCAGGACCCCGGCTACCTTCCTCTGTTTACAACCAAACATCCTTCCTACCTTTTTGGAGTTTTGAACTGTTTTCACTAAGTGTTTAAGATGTGGAACTTGATTTGTAATTTTGACCGGAACATGCTTCTAATCAAAACAGCAATTGTCTAAAGTGAGCCAAGCATATTCTAATGTGGTACAATTAGAGTCTGTAAAGGGTTTGAATTATCTTCTGTGCTTCTGTTTGATAAGAACAGTGTTGCCTTAATTTGTTAAACATAGATATTTCCTAGTTGTTAAGAGTTTTTAATCCTTTTGCTTTGATTTTTTTAAAGTTAACTTGACACTTTCAGGCTGTTCATCACTAGCTTTCATTTAAGGCAAATATATAAATAAACTAGCTTGCAGCATGTCTTCAAACGAAACCCAGTGATTGAATGGGACCCAGCAGCCGAGACACTAATGTAAAGTAATTAATCACATAAATGGTTGCATTATACAGTCAAAGAAGGGGTCGTGGGTCTGGGAGGTGCTGTCGAAGAAGCCTTGGCGAGTTGCTGCAGTGCATCCTGTGGATGGTACACTCTGCAGCCACAGTGCGCTGGTGGTGAAGGGAGTGAATGTTTAGGGTGGTGGATGGGGTGCCAATCAAGCGGGCTGCTTTGTCCTGGATGGTGTCGAGCTTCTTGAATGTTGTTGGAGCTGCACTCATCCAAGCAAGTGGAGAGTATTCCATCACACTCCTGACTTGTGCCTTGTAGATGGTGGAAAGGCTTTGGGGAGTCAGAAGGTGAGTCACTCACCGCAGAATACCCAGCCTCTGACCTGCTCTTGTAGCCACAGTATTTATGTGGCTGGTCCAGTTAAGTTTCTGGTCAATGGTGACCCCCCAGGATGTTGATGGTGGGGGATTCGGCGATGGTAATACCGTTGAATGTCAAGGGGAGGTGGTTGGACTCTCTCTTGTTGGAGATTGTCATTGCCAGGCACTTGTATTATCAGAACTCGGCTATTATATAAGGTGCAGAAGGCTTTAAACTAGCAAGATGGGGGGAGGGATCTGGTAGCAATAACAAAAGCCTAAAGATAAAAGAAACAGGAGATGAGTGTAAAGGTCAGACCAGGGTAAGGAATAAAGATAATATAAACAGTCAAGGAACAAATACAGTTATAAAACAGAAGTATAAAAGGACTGTTAAAAATAAAGTAAAAGGAACAGCCCAATGAGGAAGAAAGCAGTGCTGGATCTAGTTCTGGGGAATGAAGTGGGGCAGGTGGAGCATGTTTCAGTGGGGGAGTATTTGGGGAACAGTGATCATAATATCATTAGGTTTAGAATAGTTATGGAAAACGACAAGGAACAATCAAATATGAAAATGCTTAACTGGAGGAGGGCAAATTTCAGTGGGTTAAAAAGGGATCTTGCCCAGGTGGATTGGAATCAAAAATTGGTAGGCAAAACAGTAATTGAACAATGGGAGGCCTTCAGGGAGGAGTTGGTTCTGGTACAGAGTAGACACGTCCCTAGGAGGGGGAAAGGAAGGACATCCAAAGCTGGAGCTCCCTGGATGACGAAAGATATAGAGATTAAAATGAAACAGAAACGGAGGCTTATGATGAATGTAATATTCATAACACAGTAGAGAACCAGGCTGAACACAGAAAGTACAGAGGAGATCTAAAAAAAGGAATAAGAAGGGCGAAGAGAGAGTATGAGAATAGATTAGTGGCTAACATAAAATGGAACTCAAAAGTCTTTTCTAAACATATAAATAGCAAAAGGGTAGTCAAAGGAAAAGTGGGACTGATTAGGGACAAAAAAAGGAGATCTTCTTGTGGAGGCAGAAGGCATGGCTGAGGTACTAAATGAATACTTTGCATCATCCTCACTAAAGAAGAGGATGCTGCCTTTGTAGCAGTAAAGGAGGAGGTAGTAGTGATATTGAATAGGATAAAAATAGATAAAGAGGAGGTACTTAAAAGATCAGCAGTACTCAAGGTAGAAAAGTCACCCGGTCCAGATGGGACACATCCTAGGTTACTGAGGGAAGTAAGGGTGGAAATTGCGGAGGCTCTGGCCACAATCTTCCAATCATCCCTCAGTATGGGGACAGTGCCAGAGGACTGGAGGATTGCAAATGTTACACCCCTGTTCAAAAAAGGGGAAAGAGATAAACCCAGCAATTACAGGCCAGTCAGCCTAACGTCAGTGGTGGGGGAACTTTTAGAAACAATAATCTAGAACAAAATTAATTGGCACTTGGAAAAGTATGGGATAATAAATGAAAGTCAGCACAGATTTGTTAAAGGAAAATCGTGTTTGACTAACTTGGTTGAGTTCTTTGATGAAGTAACGGAGAGGGTTGATGTGGGTAGTACAGTTGATGTTGTTCATATAGACTTTCAAAAGACATTTGATAAAGTACCACATAATAGACTTGTTAGCAAAATTAAAGTCCGTGGGATTAAAGGGACAGTGGCAGCATGATACAAAATTAGTTCAAGACTATGGGGAAAGAGCAGGGGAATGGACTAATTGGATAGCTCTTTCAAAGAGCCAGGACAGGCATGACGGGCCGAATGGCCTCCTTTTGTGCTGTACCTACTATGATACAAGAACTATTAAAGATGAATTAAATTGCCTGTACAGCAATATACACAGCATCCAAAATAAAAATGGGGAACTGGAGGCAATTATCTGTAACGAGGAACCAGATATAATAGGAATAACTAAAACAATTTGGCAAATTGGCAAAGGTAGTTTGGAGGATGAGTTCATGGAATGCATTCAAGACGGTTTCCTAGAGCAGTACGTCATGGAACCAACCAGGTAACTTGCTATTTTAGATCTTGTGTTATGTAATGAGACAGGGTTAATTAGTAATCTCACAGTAAGAGATCCTCTGGGGAAGAGTGATCATAATATGATAGAATTTCACATTGAGTTTGAGAGTGACATACTTAAGTCAGAAACTAGAATCTTAAACTTAAATAAAGCGAATTATGTGGGTATGAGGAGCAAATTGGATAAGGTAGATTGGGAAACCAAACTAAAGGGTTTGACGGTTGAAAAGCAATAGCATTTAAAGAAATATTTCAATATTCTCAACAAATATACATTCCATTGAGAAATAAAACTCCACCCGTGGCTAACTAAAGAAGTTAAGGAGAGTATTAGATTAAAAGAAGAGGCCTATAATGTTGCCAAGAAGAGTAGTAAGCCTGAGGATTGGGAGAGTTTTAGAAACCAGCAAAGCACGACCAAAAAATTGATAAAGGGAGAAAATAGAATATGAAAGTAAACTAGCAAGAAACATAAGAACGGATTTTAAGAGCTTCTACAAGTATGTAAAAAGGAAGAGAGTAGCGAAAGTAAACATTGGTCCCTTAGAGGCTGAGACAGGAGAAATTATAATGGGGAATCAGGAAATGGCAGATGCGTTAAACAAATATTTTGTATCTGTCTTCACAGTAGAAGGCACAGAAAAGCATACAGAAATAGTGGGGAACCAAGGGTCTAATGAGAGTAAGGAACTTAAAGTAATTAATATCAGTAGGGGAAAAGTACTTGAGAAACTAATGGGACTAAAAGCTGATAAATCCCCTGGACCTGATGGCCTACATCCTAGGGTTCTAAAAGAGATGGCTGCAGAGACAGTGGATACATTGGTTATGATCTGGCAAAATTCCCTAGATTCTAGAACGGTCTCAGCGGATTGGAAGGTAGCAAATGTGACCCCAGTATTCAAGAAAGGAGGGAGAGAGAAAACAGGGAACTACAGGCCAGTTAGCCTGACATCAGACTTCGGGAATATGCTGGAATCCATTATTAAGGAAGTGGTAACAGGGCACTTAGAAAATCATAATATGATTAGGCAGAGTCAACATGGTTTTATGAAAGGGAAATTGTGTTTGACAAATCTATTAGAGTTTTTTGAGGATGTAACTAGCAGGGTAAATAAAGGGGAACCACTGGATGTAGTATATTTGGATTTTCAAAAGGCATTCGATAAGGTGCCACATAAAAAGTTATTATGCAAGATGAGTGCTCATGGGGTTGGGGGTTATATATTAGTATGGATGGAGGATTGGTTAACGGATAGAAAACAGAGAGTAGGGATAAACGGGTCATTTTCAGGTTGGCAGGCTGTAACTAATGGGGTGCTGCAAGGATCAGAGCTTGGGCCTCAGCTATTTACAATCTATATTAATGACTCAGATGAAGGGACCGATTGTAATGTATCCAAGTTTGCTGAAGATACAAAGCTAGGTGGGAAAATAAGCTGTGAGGAAGATGCAAAGAGTCTGCAAAGGGATATAGACAGTTTAAGTGAGTGGGCAAGAAGGTGGCAGATGGAGTATCATGTGGGGAAAAATGAGGTTATTCACTTTGGTAGGATGAATAGAAAAACAGAATATTTTTTAAATGGTGAGAAACTATTAATTGTTGGTGTTCAGAGAGACTTGGGGGACAAGAAACACAAAAAGTTAGCATGTAGGTACAGTAGGCAATTAGGAAAACAAATGGAATGTTGGCCTTTATTGCAAGGGGGTTGGAGTACAAAAGTAAGGAAATCTTACTACAATTGTACAGGGCTTTGGTGAGACCTCACCTGGAGCACGGTGTACAGTTTTAGTCTCCTTATCTAAGGAAGGATATACTTGCCCTTGAGGCGGTGCAACGAAGGTTCAGTAGATTGATTCCTGGGAGGAGAGGGTTGTCTTATGAGGAGAGGTTGAGTAGAATGGGCCTATACTCTCTGGACTTTGGAAGAATGAGAGGTGATCTCATTGAAACATATCAGATTATGAGAGGGTTTGACAGGGTAGATGCTGAGAGGTTGTTTCCCATGGCCGGAGAGTCTAGAACTAGGGGGATTTAAGACTGAGATGAGGAGCAGTTTCTCCACTCAGAGGGCTGTGAATCATTAGAATTCTCTACTCCAGAAGGCTGTGGATACTGAGTCTTTGAATATATTCAAGGCTGAGATAGATAGATTACTGGACTCTAGGAGAATCAAGGGATATGGGGATTGAGCAGGAAAATGGAGTTGAGGCCGAAGATCAGCCACGATCTGATTGAATGGCAGAGCAGGCTCAAGGAAACGATGTGGCCTACTCCTGTTCCTATTTCTTATGTTCTTCTGTTAACATGGCGAAATGAAGAACAGGACTGGCAACTAAATATTGCAGGTTACAACATAATCAGAAAGGATAGGGAAGGAAGAAGGCGGGGGGGCTGGGGGTGGAGTAGCTGTACCAACTAGAGACAACACAATGACAGTAGAAAAAAGGGACGTAACTAACAGAAGGATCGATCACACTAATAGGGGTAAACTACAGACCACTGAATGGTGGAAAGGATGTGGAGGAAGAAATTTTTAAGCCAATATGTGAAATGAGTAAAGGACATAGAATAATAATCATGGGAGATTTTAACTACCCCCAAATAGACTAGCAAGAAGAGGTAAGTAAAGGGGTACAGGGAATAGCGTGTTTACAATGTGTGCAGGACTCCTTTCTTACCCAGTATGTAAAAAATCCCAACAAGAAAGGAAGCACTGCTGAATCTAGTAATGGGAAATGAACCAGAACAGATAAGAGAAGCAAGTGTAGGGGAACATCAAGGCAATAGCGATCACAACATAATAAGTTTTAAGATAAGGATTGAGAAGGACCATAAGTAAGACAAAGACCAAAGTAATAAATTGGGAAAAAGCTGATTTTGAGGGGATGAGAATTGATCTCGAGAAAATAAACTGGAAAAAATTATTGACAAACAAAGAAATAGAATAGCAGTGGAAACAATTAAATGGTGATCAAGAGGGTTCAGGAGAAATATATCCCATTAAAAAGCAAGAACAAACTAGCCAGTAATGACACACCATGGATGAATAAAGAAATAAGGGCAAAACTGAAACTAAAGAAAAAGGCACACACTAAGTACATAGACAAGAAAGGAAAGGATGACAAAAGGGAATACGAAAAGGTTAGGCAAGAAATAAAAAAAAACTATTAAGAAGGCAAAGAGAAATTATAAAATTAAATTATCAGGAAATAAATAAGAAAAGAAAAATCAGGAAAGGGACAGGGCCACGAAGGGATACACGTGATAAACTCATAGGTAATGACAGTGAAATGGCAGAAATATTAAATAATTATTTTGCCTCAGTATTTACCAGGGAGATTAATATGGTGGGTATGACATTAGAAGAAGAGAACAAAAAAGATATAAAGACATTTAAGATAGAGAGGGGGGAGGTAAATGATAAACTAATCAAATTTAGAGAGGATAAAGATCCTGGTCCAGATGGATTGCATCCACGCATAATAAAAAAAAAGTTAAGGAAGAGATAGTAGAGGCACTATTACATATATATAAAAATTCATTAGAAAAGGGAGTAGTGCCAGAGGACTG
This sequence comes from Heptranchias perlo, assembly GCF_035084215.1. NCBI lineage: Eukaryota > Metazoa > Chordata > Chondrichthyes > Hexanchiformes > Hexanchidae > Heptranchias > Heptranchias perlo. Next base: position 50,161,490 of record NC_090341.1, read on the forward strand.
GTGGACAGCTAATGTTGTTCCTATATTTAAAATGGGAAATAGAACAAGTCCAGGGAACTATAGACCAGTTAGCTTTCTGTCAATGGTAGGAAGGATAATGGAATCTTTACTCAAAGATGTAATAGAAAAACATCTAGAGAGCGAAAATATAATAAAGAATAATCAGCATGGATTTCAAAAGGGAAAGTCATTCTTGACCAATCTTATTGAATTCTTTGAAGAAGTAACAGAAAGAGTAGACAAGGGTAAAGTAGTAGATGTAATATATTTGGATTTTAAAAGTATCGCATGTCATGACTGAGATCAGAGCATGTGGAATCGGGACAAATAATAGAATGGATAGCAAGCTGGCTACAAAACAGAAAACAGAGAGTAGGGGTTAAAGGTAGTTACTCATATTGGCAAAAGGTGTGAAGTGGTGTTCCACAAAGATCGGTGCTGGATCACTCTTGTTCACTATTTACATAAACAATTTGGACTCTGGAATCGGAAGTACAATTTCAAAATTTGCGGATATATCAAATTGGGGGGTGGGTAGCTTTAATACTGGGGAGGACTGCGACAAAATACAGGAAGACATTAATAAACTTGCAGAATGGGTGTGTAATTGGCAAATGAAGTTTAATATAGATAAGTGTGAGGAATTACATTTTGGTAGGAAGAATAAGGAGGCCACATACTCCTTGGGAAATAAGAGTCTAAATGAGGTAGAGGAGCAGAGGGATCTGGGGGTACAGATACACAAATCACTAGAAGTAGTGACGCAGGTTAATAAGGCCATAAAAAGCAAACAAAACACTGGGGTTCTGTTCTAGAGGGATAGAATTGAAAAACAGAGAAGTTATGTTGAACTTGTGTAGAACCTTGGTTAGACCACAATTGGAGTACTGCGCACAGTTCTGCTCTCCATATTATAAAAAGGATATAGAGGCACTGGAGGAGGTGCAAAAAAGATTTACTAGAATGATAGGTTATACCTATCAGGCAAGATTAAACAGGCTGGGGCTCTTTTCGCTAGAAAAGAGAAGCCTGTGGGGTGACCCGATAGAGGTCTTTAAGATTATGAAAGGGTTTGATAGGGTAGATGTAGAGAAGATGTTTCCACTTGTGGGGGAGACCAGAAACCAGAACTAGGGGCCATAAATATAAGATAGTCACTAATAAATCCAATAGGGCATGCAGGAGAAACCTTTTTACTCAGAGAGTGGTTAGAATGAGGAACTTGCTACAACAAGGAGTAGTTGAGGTGACTAGCATAGATGCATTTAAGGGGAAGCTAGATAATCACATGAGGGAAAAAGGAATAGAAGGATATGGTGATAGGGTTAGATGATGTAGTGAGAGAGGAGGCTCATGTGGAGCATAAACACCGGCATGGACCTGTTGGGCCAAATGGCCTGTTTCCATGCTGTACTTTCTTTATAATTCTATGTATTCCTGTGATTGCATTGATTAAGTATCTTTAGATCAATCTTTGATATCCCATCTGTACCTCACTGAGTCTGCTGTGATGATAATAATTATTGGTATCAGATATTACTCTTGTTTGTTTTTCTATAAGCTGATTAAGGATCTTGGGGAGTTGTTGCCTCTCATTCACACTGAAGGATTTCTAAAGGGAGAGAAGTAGATTTGAGGGAGAGATGGTTAATTGTTTTTCTCACTCAGAGACTGGAGGTGTTGCCTTGTCTTGCCATCAGTCCCCTGGGACTTGGGTCACTCTTTTGTGTCAGATACTGGTGAATGCATAATCAAAATACTGTGGATGCTGGAAATCTGAAATAAAAACAGAAAATGTGGAAACACTCAGAGGTCAGGCAGCATCTGTGGAGAGAGAAACAGAGTTAACGTTTCAGGTCAATGACCTTTCATCAGAACTGGGGATTGCAATTTATTTAACCAGCGTTATTGTTTATATTTCTCTATCACCCTGGGCCTTTCCCCACCCAGCCCCCTTCCCTGTCCTTCCTATAATAAACTTGCAGAATGGGTGTGTAATTGGCAAATGAATTTCAATATAAATAAATGTGAGATGGTGCAATTTGGTAGGAGGAATAAGGAGACCACCTACTCCTTGGAAAATAAGAGTCTAAATTGGGCAGAGGATCAAAGCTTCTAGGGGTATAGATTAACAAGTCATTAAAAGTAGCAATGCAGGTTAACAGAGGCATAAAAATGCAAACAAAGCACTAGGGTTCACTTCTAGAGGAATAGAATTGAAAAGCAGGGAACTTATGTTAAACGTATATAGAACCTTGGTTAGACCACACTCAGAGGACTGCGCACAGTTCTGGTCTCCATATTACAAAAAGGATATAGAGGCACTGGAGAAGGTGCAAATAAGATTGACAATGATGATACCAGAACTGAGAGGTTATAACTATCAGGGACTGAACAGGCTGGGGCTCTTTTCTCTAGAAAATAGAAGACTGAGGGGTGACCTACTGGAGGAGTATATAATTGTGAAGGGGTTTTATATTGATGTAGAGAAGATGTTTCCACTTGTGGGGAGTCCAAATCTAGCGGCCATAAATATAAAATAGTCACTAATAAATCCAATAAAGAATTCAGGAGAAACTTCTTTACCCGGAGAGTGGTTAGAATGTGGAACTTGCTACCACATGTAGCTTGATTGGCACCCCATCCACCACCCTAAAGATTCATTCCCTTCACCACCGGCGCACTGTGGCTGCAGTGTGTACCATCTACAGGATGCACTGCAGCATCTTGCCAAGGCTTCTTCGACAGGACCTCCCAAACCCGCGACCGCTACCACCTAGAAAGACAAGAGCAGCAGGCACATGGGAACAACACCACCTGCACGTTCCCCTCCAAGTCACACACCATCCCAACTTGGAAATATATCGCCGTTCCTTCATCGTCGCTGGGTCAAAATTCTGGAACTCCCTTGCTAACTCCCTTCACCACACGGACTGCAGCGGTTCAAGAAGGCGGCTCACCACCACCTTCTCAAGGGCAATTAGGGATGGGCAATAAATGCTGGCCTTGCCACCGTCGCCCACATCCTATGAACGAATAAAAAAAAAGTTGAGGCGAATAGCATAGATGCCTTTAAGGGTAAGCTAGATAAACACATGAGGGAAAAGGGAGTAGAAGGATATGGTGATAGTGTGAGATGAAGTGGGGTGGGAGGAGGATCTTGTGGAGGATAAACATTGGCATAGGCCAGTTGGGCCGAATGGCCTGTTTCTGTGCTGTAAGTTCTATGCAATTCTATTTTCATAACTCTGTTGTTTTTCCCCTTTCAGTAATCTCTCTCGCAATCTATTTTCTCTACCCTTTCTTCATTCTCTTTGAATTCTGGCTTGCTGATTGTTCTTTGCTTCTCTGTGGCTCTGTGTTTTAAGTTCATTGTTAGCTATGGTGTAGAGCTTCCCATAGCCCACTTGGGTTGTCACTTGCTCAGACAGGTTTAGAGGAGATTGGTCAGATGGGATCTTTCCCTTCTGAACCCACGTTAGCTGCAGTCTACTGTTATATTATTATGTGTTTTACTGGTTCTCAGCACCCGATGAAGGAGGACATTGCATGGATAATTTTATAAATTCACACTCCCTCTGTTGATCCTTGTCCACTGGAAGCATATATTGAGAATTTGGGCACATGCTTCCTGTAATTTTTATGTTCATAGGTATCAGCTGTGGCTCAGTCGGTAGCACTCTCACCTCTGAGTCAGAAGGTCATGGGTTCAAGTCCCACTCCAGAGAGCACACACTCTAGGCTGACAGTTCAGTGCAGTACTGAGGGGGTGCTGCACTGTCAGAGGTGCAGTTTTTCAGGTGAGATGTTAAACCGAGGCCCTGTTTACTCGATGTAAAACTGTTGGGAAATTCTCTCGGTATCCTGGCCAACGTTTATCCATCAACCAGTATCGCCAAAAACAAATTAACTGGCCACGTGCTGGGTGTGCCTTTGTTGTGTCTGAATTCAATGCCTAGGTCGCAGCCGAGTGGTCCATCCAACAGGCCATTCAGCCCTTCAAGCCTGTTCCGCCATTCTGTCAGTTTATGGCTGATCTGTACCTCATCTCCATCATCAGGTAACCAACATCAAACCTCATAGCCTGGAGATTACTGCTGGTGAGGTCAGTCAATGAATGAACACATAATGCGATCGTTTAGCATCCCTCTAATTGCTATTTTAGCGGAGGAGTTAACAGGTCAACGCTTGTGTCAATCGAACAAGACAAAATGTTCTCATACAGATTTGTTGATGTTCGATCGCAGATGTCATGAAAGTTATATCCAGACTCATTTTTAAGCTGGCTAGGGTTCGACGAAGTTTACATCCGAGCACTGAGCATGCCCTACCAAACTCCTGTGTGCGCCCTTTTTACGAAGGCATTAACCTCTTTGTGTTATTTAACGCCCGCACAGAAACAGTGTCACGAGAGTGTAGAATGAATGCGGTAAGTGTTCCGATGTGAATCCGCCCATTGGAAATTCTAGCCTCTTGTGCTTGCAAAGAGTAGGCTGTCTGTCAGCTCTTCAGTCCCATTGAACATTTAAACTGTGTTTGAACACTGGTGAGTGGAGCATAAATGTAGATGGGCATACACAGAGCTCTGCTTTGCGTGACCACTGAGCAATATGGAGCTGATAGTATAACTGATAGGTTTCAGCCGTGGCTCAGTGGTAGGACTCTCGCCTCTGAATCAGGAGGTTGTGGGTTCAAGCTCCACTCCAGAGACTTGAGCACATAATCTAGCCTGACACTCCAGCGCAGAACTGAGGGAGTGCTGCACTGTCGCTGGTGCCATCTTTCGGATGAGACATTAAACCAAGGCCACGTCTGCTCTCTCAGGTGGACATAAAAGATCCCATGGCACTATTTGAAGAAGAGCAGGGGAGTTCTCCCGGTGTTCTGGCCAATATTTATCCCTCAATTAACACCTAAAATAGATGGTCTGTTCATTTGTTTCATTGGTGTTTGTGGGACCTTGCTGTGTGCAAATTGACTGCTACATTTCTTACATTACAACAGTGACTACACTTCACAAGTACTTAATTGGCTGTAAAGCACTTTGGGATGTCCTGAGGTTGTGAAAGGCGCTATATAAATACAAGTTCTCTCTTTCTTTCTTTAACTAGATGCAGGAACCCAGCTCCAACTGGTGTTAATTCAGAGGAATGTACCTCACCAGGATAACACTGGAATCTGGTCACCTTTGGTTCTCTGCAAGAAGATGGTGATCTGATGGAGCTGAAGGGCTTTCTACAATAGTGCCATGTACACAATAGGTCTCCTGGTGGCATTGTCCATAGTGCATCAGAGGTTAGGCTGTTGTGAGGGGGGGAGTGCTCGGGCGGGGGAGTGGAGAAGGGGTGAACGTGTCTGTTGGAAGGTTCTGGAAAGAGCTTTGTGAGAGATATGCTTGGAGACGGCAATTTCTTGGCGTGACAGTACAATTCCCATGTGTGAGGAATACATACTGGATGTGGCACCTGTTACACATGCCAGCAAATCTCCCATGATGCTTGCTTTTACGTGAAGGGCAGGGGTTAAAACCCCTTGAACATTGTGAATTCAAAACCCTTTGGAAATTACATTTGGGCATTTGGACATTGTAAGTTGAAAACTGTAAAGGCCACAATGTGCAGAAACCTCGAGATGCTTCGAACAACTTTGGTTCTCAAAACAATTGACTTGGAAAAACAATGCTGAGACAGTTAGAAATTACTACACCTGGGTTGACATAGACAAGAAGATAGAGCAGGTTTCACATGGTGAAAAGGCTGCATCTGGGTTCACACGGTTTTGAGTGGTCCAGCCAACCGTCCACCATTAAAGCAATGTTGGGTGAGTGGCCAGAATGGGACTTCCTTAACTTTCACTCACACCCAATTGGCAAAAATCAGATAAAGATGGGACACCACGGCAGCTTCATTACTGCAATCAAAGGAGCTTGACAAAGCTTCGCCTCGAGGAAGGACACCCAACAACAAGAAGAATCTCAAGAGCTACGAGTGAGCTGATCACTCTAACTGCCCTGAAATCCTTGTTTTTTAAGGTTGTATGTATTGCTTGATTTGCTTGATGCTTGTGTGAATTGCTTAAATCATTAAATAATCACTTTGATGAATGAACTTACCGCATGCATGTGACTTTCTTTGACTGACTATAGTCCAGGTTCACGAATCACTGGAACATCTATATCCCTACATACGTTACGCCATTAACATGGAAAAAAGATGCTTCACAGCGGTGCAATTGGACCAAAATGGCCACCTAGCCAAATATTTGGAGGAGTGACCAAAAGCTTGGTCAAAGAGTTTTGTTTTAAGGAGGAGAGGGTGGTGGAGAGGCAGAGAGGTGTGGGAGGGAATTCCAGAGTGTGTGGCAGGAATATTACCACATGTAAAAGACAGTGGCCCAGAAATTTGCAATAGATAGTGTGACGGACAGGAAGTGTGACGGACAGGAAGTGTGACAGACAGGAAGTGGAGACAGACAGTGGCCTGCCGGCATTACTTTACTTCCAGTGAAGTTATGCCAGCAGAACGGGAGTAGCTCCGAGAAATTTCCTGGCCTGAAAGTTTTTATAATAAAGAAAGAAAGGATTGCATTTATATAGCGTCTTTCACGACCTCAGGATGTCCCAAAGTGTTTTACAGCCTAAAATAATCATGTATATTTTAAGATACATGTATGGATAGTACAGTATAGATTTTTACATATTTATTCACATCATCCATTGCACCATTTGGTCTCCCATTGATGCAGGTTTTAAACTAATCACTGTTAATAGGATGCTATGTTTGTGATGAATTATTTAAAGCACTTGCTTTCTCACTATGTTAGCAAAATGGGGCCAATTCTGCTGACACATACTTAATAGGCATACATATCGCAGGGCTTTTTGTAGGACTGTGAGCTGTTTATGAAGTAAAAAGGAGTGTTATTTCCATAAATAGCTGGAAATATTCACCCCACCAACACTGCTTGCATTAACACCTTTCGGCTGGTTGCTGACTTAGATATTGTTGTGTTTTGAATAACTTTTTAAAAGATGAGAAACCCGTATGTAGGGCCCAGGCAGAGAAGGTGAGGGAAATCGAGAAGTGGTCATTAGGTGATGCCAAGCTTGGATTTTAAAAGCTGGTATGAGTGACCTATACCTGTTCCTATGTTCCTGAGCGGAGACTGAGTGAAGTGAGAAGCGCCAGAGCTGAGAGGAATTGGAAAAGAATGAGTTAGGGTAGAAGGGTGTGTGAGGAGTCTTGACTTCAGCAGCGAGGAGAAAGTAAACCTGAGTGAAGGCTTTAGGGATAAGATCATGAGCAGGAACTGGACATTCACAAGTCGGTCCCTGCCGGTGAAACGCTGAAAGCTTTCATCCAACAGGATTCCATTTCTTAAACTAACAACAACAACATTCATTTATATTTGCGCACATCATGGAGAAAAGAAAGGTCCCAGGGTGCATCACGAGGGCAAAACAAAAATCTTACATTTCTTACAGAATTGTTGGCTGTTGCTTGTGTAAATGCAGACAGAACTTGACAAATCCCTGGCAAAATGTTACTTGTGAGAAATGTTATTATCCATACATTCGCTGTCTATACATTCACTGTCTAGACATTCACTGTCGACACATTCACTGTTGATACATTCACTCTCTGCACATTCACTGACTATACATTCACTCTCTGCACATTCACTGACGATACATTCACTGACTACACATTCACTGTCTATACATTCACTGACTATACATTCACTGTCTGCACATTCACTGTCTATACATTCACTGACTATACATTCACTGTCTGCACATTCACTGTCTGTACATTCACTGTCTATACATTCACTGTCTACACACTCACTGTCTATACATTCACTGTCCACACGTCCACTGACTATACATTCACTGTCTATACATTCACTGTCTACACACTCACTGTCTATACATTCACTGTCTACACACTCATTGTCTGTACATTTACTGTCTACACATTCACTGTCCACACGTCCACTGACTATACATTCACTGTCTATACATTCACTGTCTACACATTCACTGACTTTACATTCACTGTTGAGACATTCACTGTCGACACATTCACTGTCTACACACTCACTGTCTATACATTCACTGTCTACACACTCATTGTCTGTACATTTACTGTCGACACATTCACTGTCCACACGTGCACTGACTATACATTCACTGTCTATACATTCACTGTCTACACATTCACTGTCTATACATTCACTGTCTACACATTCACTGACAAAACATTCACTGTCTATACATTCACTGTCGACACATTCACTGTCTACACACTCACTGTCTATACATTCACTGTCTACACACTCATTGTCTGTACATTTACTGTCTACACATTCACTGTCCACACGTTCACTGTCTATACATTCACTGACTATACATTCACTGTCTATACATTCACTGTCTACACATTCACTGACTATACATTCACTGACTATACATTCACTGACTATACATTCACTGTCTACACACTCACTGTCTATACATTCACTGTCTATACATTCACTGTCTACACATTCACTGCCTATACATTCACTGACTATACATTCACTGTCTACACACTCACTGTCTATACATTCACTGTTGACACACTCACTGTCTATACATTCACTGTCTACACATTCACTGACTATACATTCACTGTCGACACACTCACTGTCTATACATTCACTGTCTACACATTCACTGTCTATACATTCACTGTCTACACACTCATTGTCTGTACATTTACTGTCTACACATTCACTGTCCACACGTTCACTGACTATACATTCACTGTCTATACATTCGCTGTCCACACGTTCACTGTCTATACATTCACTGACTATACATTCACTGTCTATACATTCACTGTCTACACATTCACTGACTATACATTCACTGTCTATACATTCACTGTCTACACATTCACTGACAACACATTCACTGTCTATATATTCACTGACTATACATTCACTGTCTACACACTCACTGTCTATACATTCACTGTCTATACATTCACTGTCTACACATTCACTGCCTATACATTCACTGACTATACATTCACTGTCTACACACTCACTGTCTATACATTCACTGTCCACACACTCACTGTCTACACATTCACTGTCTATACATTCACTGACTATACATTCACTGTCTACACACTCACTGTCTATACATTCACTGACTATACATTCACTGTCTACACACTCACTGTCTATACATTCACTGTCTACACACTCACTGTCTATACATTCACTGTCTACACACTCATTGTCTGTACATTTACTGTCTACACATTCACTGTCCACACGTTCACTGACTATACATTCACTGTCTATACATTCACTGTCTACACATTCACTGACTTTACATTCACTGTTGAGACATTCACTGTCGACACATTCACTGTCTACACACTCACTGTCTATACATTCACTGACTATACATTCACTGTCTACACACTCACTGTCTATACATTCACTGTCTACACATTCACTGACTATACATTCACTGTCCACACATTCACTGACTTTCCATTCACTGACTATACACTCACTGTCTCGACATTCACTGTCTACACATTCACTGACTATACATTCGCTGTCTATACATTCACTGACTATACATTCACTGTCCATACATTCACTGTCTACACACTCACTGTCTATACATTCACTGACTATACATTCACTGTCTATACACTCACTGTCTATACATTCACTGTCTACACACTCACTGTCTATACATTCACTGTCTACACATTCACTGACTATACATTCACTGACTATACATTCACTGTCTGTACATTCACTGCCGACACATTCACTGTCTGCACATTCATTGTCTATACATTCACTGTCTACAGATTCACTGTCTACACACTCACTGTCTACACACTCACTGTCTACACACTCACTGTCTGCTCATTCACTGTCTACACATTCACTGTCTACACATTCACTGAATTGCCATTCACTGTCGATACATTCACTTTCTATACACTAATTGTCGATGCATTCACTGTCTGCACATTCACTGTCTACATATTCACTCTCTATACATTCACTCTCGATACATTCACTCTCTATACATTCACTGCCGAGACGCTCACTGTCGATACATTCACTTTCTACACACTAATTGTCCATATATTCACTGTCCATACAGTCACTGCCTACTCATTCACTATCTGCACACTCACTGTCTGTACATTCGCTGTCTTTTCATTGACTGTCCACACATTCACTTTCTACACACTCACTGTCCACACATTCAATGTCCACACATTCACTGTCCATACATTTGCTGTCTATACATTCACTGTCTATACATTCACTGTCTGCACATTCACTGTCTGTACATTCGCTATCTATACATTCACTTTCTACACACTCACTGTCTACACATTCACTGACTGTACATTCACTGTCTAGACATTCACTGTCTACACATTCACTGACTATACATTCACTGTCTGTACATTCACTGTCTATACATTCGCTGTCGATACATTCACTGTCCACACGTTCACTGTCTATACATTCTCTGTCTACACATTCACTGACTGTACATTCACTGTCTAGACATTCACTGTCTACACATTAACTTTCTATACATTAGCTGTCTATACATTCACTGTCTAATCATTAGCTGTCTATACATTCACTGTCTGTACATTAGCTGTCTATACATTCGCTGTCTATACATTCACTGTCTATACATTAGCTGTCTGTCCATTCACTGTCGAAACATTCACTGTCTATACATTCACTGTCTATACATTCGCTGTCTATACATTCACTGTCTACACATTCACTGACTGCACATTCACTGACTATAAATTCGCTGTCTATACATTCACTGTCTATACATTCGCTGTCGATACATTCACCGTCCACACGTTCACTGTCTATACATTCACTGTCTATACATTAGCTGTCTATACGTTCACTGTCTATACATTCGCTGTCGATACATTCACTGTCCAAACGTTCACTGTCTATACATTCACTGTCTATACATTAGCTGTCTATACATTCACTGTCTATACATTAGCTGTCTGTACATTCACTGTCCACACATTCACTGACTATATATTCGCTATCTATACATTAGCTGTCTATACATTCGCTGTCCATACATTAGCTGTCTACACATTCACTGTCTACACACTCACTGTCGACACATTCACTGACTATACATTCACTGTCTATACATTCACTCTCTATACATTCACTGTCCACACATTCACTGTCTACACACTCACTGTCTACACATTCACTGTCCACACATTCACTGTCCACACATTCACTGTCTACACATTCACTTTCTACACACTCACTATCTACACATTCACTGTCTATACAATCACTGTCTACACATTCACTGTCCACACATTCACTGACTATACATTAGCTGTCTATACATTCACTGTCTATACATTAGCTGTCTGTACATTCACTGTCCACACATTCACTGACTATATATTCGCTATCTATACATTAGCTGTCTATACATTCGCTGTCCATACATTAGCTGTCTACACATTCACTGTCTACACACTCACTGTCGACACATTCACTGACTATACATTCACTGTCTATACATTCACTGTCTACACACTCACTGTCTACACATTCACTGTCCACACATTCACTGTCCACACATTCACTGTCTACACATTCACTTTCTACACACTCACTATCTACACACTCACTGTCTATACAATCACTGTCTACACATTCACTGTCCACACACTCACTGACTATACATTCGCGTTCTATACATTCACTTTCTACACACTAATTGTCTATACATTCACTGTCTGCACATCACTTTCTACACACTCACGGTCTACACATTCACTGACTATACATTCACTGTCAGGACATTCACTATCCACACATTCACTGACTACACATTCACTGACTATACATTCACTGTCTATACATTCACTTTCTGCACACTCACTGTCTACACATTCACTGACTATACATTCACTGTCGAGACATTCACTGTCTTTCCATTCTCTGTCTATACATTAACTTTCTATACATTAGCTGTCTATACATTCACTGTCTATACATTAGTTGTCTATACATTCGCTGTCTATACATTAGCTGTCTATACATTCACTGTCTATACATTAGCTGTCTGTACATTCACTGTCGATACATTCGCTGTCGATACATTCACTGTCCACACGTTCACTGTCAACACACTCACTGTCTATACATTCACTGACTATACATTCACTGTCTACACACTCACTGTCTATACATTCACTGTCTACACACTCACTGTCAAAACATTCACTGTCTACACATTCACTGACTATACATTCACTGTCGACACACTCACTGTCTATACATTCACTGTCTACACATTCACTGTCTATACATTCACTGTCTATACATTCACTGACTATACATTCACTGTCTACACACTCACTGTCTATACACTCACTGACTATACATTCACTGTCTACACACTCACTGTCTATACATTCACTGTCTATACATTCACTGACTATACATTCACTGTCTACACACTCACTGTCTATACATTCACTGTCTATACATTCACTGACTATACATTCACTGTCTACACATTCACTGACTATACATTCACTGTCTCGACATTCACTGTCTACACATTCACTGACTATACATTCGCTGTCTATACATTCACTGGCTATACATTCACTGTCTATACATTCACTGTCTGCACATTCATTGTCTATACATTCACTGTCCACACATTCACTGTCTATACATTCACTGACTATACATTCACTGTCTGCACACTCACTGTCTATACATTCACTGTCCACACATTCACTGTCTATACATTCACTGACTATACATTCACTGTCCACACATTCACTGTCTATACATTCACTGACTATACATTCACTGTCTACACACTCACTGTCTATACATTCACTGTCTACACATTCACTGACTATACATTCACTGTCCACACATTCACTGTCTATACATTCACTGTCTACACAATCACTGACTACACATTCACTGTCTACACACTCACTGTCTATACATTCACTGACTATACATTCACTGTCTATTCATTCACTGTCTATACATTCACTGACTATACATTCACTGTATACACACTCACTGTCTATACATTCACTGTCTACACATTCACTGTCTATACATTCACTGTCCACACATTCACTGACTCCACATTCACTGTCTATACATTCACTGTCTACACACTCACTGTCTATACATTCACTGTCTACACACTCACTGTCTATACATTCACTGTCTATTCATTCACTGTCTACACACTCACTGTCTATACATTCACTGTCTACACACTCACTGTCTATACATTCACTGTCTACACATTCACTGTCTATACATTCACTGTCCACACATTCACTGACTATACATTCACTGTCTATTCATTCACTGTCCACACATTCACTGACTTTCCATTCACTGTCGACACAATCACTGACTACACATTCACTGACTATACATTCACTGTCTATACATTCACTGTCTATACATTCACTGACTATACATTCACTGTCTATACATTCACTGTCTATACATTCACTGACTATACATTCACTGTCTACACATTCACTGACTATACACTCACTGTCTCGACATTCACTGTCTACACATTCACTGACTGTACATTCGCTGTCTATACATTCACTGTCTATACATTCACTGTCTATACATTCACTGTCTACACATTCACTGACTATACATTCACTGTCTGTACATTCACTGACGACACATTCACTGTCTGCACATTCATTGTCCATACATTCACTGTCTACAGATTCACTGTCTACACACTCACTGTCTACACACTCACTGTCTGCACATTCACTGTCTACACATTCACTCTCTATACATTCACTTTCTACACACTAATTGTCCATATATTCACTGTCTATACATTCACTGCCTACTCATTCACTATCTACACACTCACTGTCGACACATTCGCTGTCTTTTCATTGACTGTCCACACATTCACTTTCTACACACTCACTGTCCACACATTCAATGTCCACACATTCACTGTCTGTACATTCGCTATCTATACATTCACTTTCTACACACTAATTGTCTGTACATTCACTGTCTATACATTCACTGTCTGCACATTCACTGTCTGTACATTCGCTATCTATACATTCACTTTCTGCTCACTAATTGTCTATACATTCACTGTCTATACATTCACTTTCTACACACTCACTGTCTACACATTCACTGACTGTACATTCACTGTCTAGACATTCACTGACTATACATTCACTGACTATACATTCACTGTCTATACATTCGCTGTCGATACATTCACTGTCCACACGTTCACTGTCTATACATTCTCTGTCTACACATTCACTGTCTATACATTAACTTTCTATACATTAGCTGTCTATACATTCACTGTCTAATCATTAGCTGTCTATACATTCACTGTCTGTACATTAGCTGTCTATACATTCACTGTCTAATCATTAGCTGTCTATACATTCACTGTCTATACATTCGCTGTCTATACATTCACTGTCTATACATTAGCTGTCTGTCCATTCACTGTCTATACATTCGCTGTCGATACATTCACTGTCTATACATTCACTGTCGATACATTCGCTGTCTATACATTCACTGTCTATACATTCACTGACTATAAATTCGCTGTCTATACATTCACTGTCAATACATTAGCTGTCTATACATTCACTGTCTATACATTCGCTGTCGATACATTCACTGTCCACACGTTCACTGTCTATACATTCACTGTCTATGCATTAGCTGTCTATACATTCACTGTCTATACATTCGCTGTCGATACATTCACTGTCCAAACGTTCACTGTCTATACATTCACTGTCTATACATTAGCTGTCTATACATTCACTGTATATACATTAGCTGTGTATACATTCACTGTCTATACATTAGCTGTCTGTACATTCACTGTCCACACATTCACTGACTATATATTCGCTGTCTATACATTAGCTGTCTATACATTCGCTGTCCATACATTAGCTGTCTACACATTCACTGTCTACACACTCACTGTCTACACATTCACTCTCTATACATTCACTGTCCACACATTCACTGTGTACACATTCACTGACTATACATTCACTGTCTACACACTCACTGTCTACACATTCACTGTCCACACATTCACTGTCCACACATTCACTGTGTACACATTCACTGACTACACATTCACTGTCTACACATTCACTGTCCACACATTCACTGTCTACACATTCACTGTCTACACACTCACTGTCTATACATTCACTGTCTGCACATTCACTGTCCACACACTCACTGACTATACATTCGCTTTCTATACATTCACTTTCTACACACTAATTGTCTATACATTCACTGTCTGCACATCACTTTCTACACACGCACTGTCTACACATTCACTGACTATACATTCACTGTCCAGACATTCACTGTCTACACATTCACTGACTATACATTCACTGTCTATACATTCACTGTCTTTCCATTCTCTGTCTACACATTCACTGTCTATACATTAACTTTCTATACATTAGCTGTCTATACATTCACTGTCTATACATTAGCTGTCTATACATTCGCTGTCTATACATTAGCTGTCTATACATTCACTGTCTGCACATTCACTGACTATACATTCACTGTCCAGACATTCACTGACTACACATTCACTGTCTATACATTAGCTGTCTATACATTCACTGTCTATACATTCGCTGTCGATACATTCACTGTCCACACGTTCACTGTCTATACATTCACTGTCGATACATTCACTGTCTGCACATTCACTGACTACACATTCACTGTCTATACATTAGCTGTCTATACATTCACTGTCTATACATTCGCTGTCGATACATTCACTGTCCACACGTTCACTGTCTATACATTCACTGTCTATACATTACCTGTGTATACATTCACTGTCTATACATTAGCTGTCTATACATTCACTGTCTATACATTAGCTGTCTATACATTCACTGTCTATACATTCGCTGTCGATACATTCACTGTCCATACATTCACTGACTATATATTTGCTGTCTATACATTAGCTGTCTATACATTCACTGTCTATACATTCACTTTCTTTCCATTCACTGTCTATACATTCACTGTCTACACACTCACTGTCTACACATTCACTGACTATACATTCACTTTCTATACATTCACTGTCTATACATTCACTGTCCACACATTCACTGACTATACATTCACTGACTAGACATTCACTGTCCACACATTCACTGACTATATATTCGCTGTCTATGCATTAGCTGTCTATACATTCACTGACTATACATTCACTTTCTATACATTCACTGTCTATACATTCACTGTCCACACATTCACTGACTATACATTCACTGACTATACATTCACTGTCTAGACATTCACTGTCTACACATTCACTGACTATACATTCACTGACTACACATTCACTGTCTATACCTTCGCTGTCGATACATTCACTGTCTATACATTCACTGTCTATACATTCACTGTCGATACATTCACTGTCCACACGTTCACTGTCGATACATTCTCTGTCTGCACATTAACTGTCTGTACATTCACTGTCTATACATTCACTGACTATACATTCACTTTCTACACAATCACTGTCTACACATTCACTGTCTATACATTCACTGTCTATACATTCACTGTTTATACATTCACTTTCTATACACTCACTGTCTGTACATTCACTATCTATACATTCACTGTTTATACATTCACTTTCTATACACTCACTGTCTGTACATTCACTATCTATACATTCACTGTTTATACATTCACTTTCTATACACTCACTGTCTGTACATTCACTATCTATACATTCACTGTTTATACATTCACTTTCTATACACTCACTGTCTGTACATTCTCTGTCTACACATTCATTGTCTATACATTCACTGTTTATACATTCACTGTCTGCACACTCACTGACTATACATTCACTGTCTATACATTCACTGTTTATACATTCACTTTCTATACACTCACTGTCTGTACATTCTCTGTCTACACATTCACTGTCGATACATTCACTGACGATACATTCACTGTCTATACATTAGCTGTCTATACATTCACTGTCTAATCATTAGCTGTCTATACATTCACTGTCCATACATTCGCTGTCGATACATTCACTGTCCACACGTTCACTATCTATACATTCACTGTCTATACATTAGCTGTCTATACATTTGCTGTCTATACATTCGCTGTCTACACATTCACTGTCTATACATTCACTGTTTATACATTCACTTTCTATACACTCACTGTCTGTACATTCTCTGTCTACACATTCACTGTCGATACATTCACTGACGATACATTCACTGTCTATACATTAGCTGTCTATACATTCACTGTCTAATCATTAGCTGTCTATACATTCACTGTCCATACATTCGCTGTCGATACATTCACTGTCCACACGTTCACTATCTATACATTCACTGTCTATACATTAGCTGTCTATACATTTGCTGTCTATACATTCGCTGTCTACACATTCACTGTCTATACATTCACTTTCTATGCATTTACTGTCTATTCATTCACTGTCGACACCCTCACTGACTATACATCCACTGTCTATACATTCACTTTCTATACATTCACTGTCAATACATTCACTGTCTACTCCTTCACGGTCTACACATTCACTGTCTATACATTCACTGTCTATACATTCACTGTCTGTACATTCACTGTCTATACATTCACTTTCTACACAATCACTGTCTATACATTCACTTTCTATACATTCACTGTCTATACATTCACTGTCTACACACTCACTGACTATAAATTCACTGTCGATACATTCACTGTCTATACATTAGCTGTCTATTCATTCACTGTCTAATAATTAGCTGTCCATACATTCACTGTCTATACATTCGCTGTCGATACATTCACTGTCCGCACGTTCACTATCTATACATTCACTGTCTACACATTAGCTGTCTATACATTCACTGTCTATTCATTCACTGTCGAGACATTCACTATCTTCACATTCACTGACTACACATTCACTGACTATGCATTCGCTGTCTATACATTAGCTGTCTATACATTCGCTGTCTTTACATTCGCTGTCTGCACATTCACTGTCTGTACATTCACTTTCTATACATTTACTGTCTATACATTCACTGTCGACACCCTCACTGACTATACATCCATTGTCTATACATTCACTGTCTATACATTCACTCTCTATACATTAACGGTCAACACGTTCACTGACTATACATTCACTGTCTACACATTCACTGTCTATACATTCACTGTCTACACATTCACTGACTATACATTCACTGTCCACACGTTCTCTGTCTTTCCATTCACTGTCTATGCATTCACTGTCCACAACTTCACTGTCGACACATTCACTGTCTATACACTCACTGTCTACACATTCACTGTCTGCACACTCACTGTCTATACACTCACTGTCTGCACATTCACTGTCTATACATTCACTGTCTCTACATTCACTGTCTGCACATTCACCGTCTATACACTCACTGTCTACACACTCACTGTCTATACATTCACTGTCGAAACGTTCACTGTCTACACATTCCCAGTCTGCACATTCTCTGACTATACATTCGCTATCTATACATTAGCTGTCAGCACATTCACTTTCTATACATTCACTGCCTATACATTCACTGTCTACACATTCACTGTCTGCACATTCGCTGTCGACACATTCACTGTCTTTATGTTCGCTATCTATACATTCACTGGCTACACATTCACTGACTATACATTCACTGTCCATACATTCACTGTCTGCACATTCACTGTCCATACATTCGCTGTCCACACGTTCACTGTCTATACATTAAATGTCTATACATTCACTGTCTATACATTCACTGTCTACAGCTTCACTGTCTACACATTCACTGTCTATACACTCACTGTCTACACCTTCACTGTCGACACATTCACTGTCTACACATTCACTGTCTGTACACTCACTGTCTACACATTCACTGTCTACACACTCACTGTCTATACATTCACTGTCCACACATTCACTGTCTACACATTCACTGTCCACACACTCACTGTCTATACACTCACTGTCTACACATTCACTGTCTACACACTCACTGTCTACACATTCACTGTCTATACATTCGCTTTCTATACATTCACTGTCAACACACTCACTGACTATACATTCACCGTCTATACACTCACTGTCTACACACTCACTGTCTACACACTCACTGTCTATACATTCACTGTCTGCACACTCACTGACTATACATTCACCGTCTATGCACTCACTGTCTACACACTCACTGTCTATACATTCACTGTCTACACCTTCACTGTCTGCACACTCACTGTCTATACATTCACTGTCTACACATTCACTGTCTACACATTCACTGTCTACACACTCACTGTCGAAACATTCACTGTCTACACATTCACTGTCTCCACACTCACTGTCTATACATTCACTGTCTACACCTTCACTGTCTACACATTCACTGTCTACACATTCACTGTCCACACATTCACTGACTATGCATTCACTGACCATACATTCACTGTCTATACATTCACTGTCTACATATTCACTGTCTGTACACTCACTGTCTACACATTCACTGTCTACACACTCACTGTCTATACATTCACTGTCCACACATTCACTGTCTACACATTCACTGTCCACACACTCACTGTCTATACACTCACTGTCTACACACTCACTGTCTACACACTCACTGTCTACACATTCACTGACTATACATTCACTGTCTATACATTCGCTTTCTATACATTCACTGTCAACACACTCACTGACTATACATTCACCGTCTATACACTCACTGTCTACACACTCACTGTCTACACACTCACTGTCTATACATTCACTGTCTACACCTTCACTGTCTGCACACTCACTGACTATACATTCACCGTCTATGCACTCACTGTCTACACACTCACTGTCTATACATTCACTGTCTACACCTTCACTGTCTGCACACTCACTGTCTATACATTCACTGTCTACACATTCACTGTCTCCACACTCACTGTCCACACATTCACTGACGATACATTCACTGACCATACATTCACTTTCTATACATTCACTGTCTACACATTCACTGTCTATACACTCAACGTCTACACCCTCACTGTCTATACATTCACTGTCCACACGTTCAATGACTATACACTCACTGCCTATACATTCACTGCCTACACATTCACTGTCTATACATTCGCTGTCCACACCCTCACTGACTATACATTCACTGTCTATACATTCGCTGTCTACACACTCACTGACTATACATTCACTGTCTATACATTCACTGCCTATACATTCGCTGTCTGGACATTCACTGTCTATACATTCGCTGTCTAAACATTTGTTGTCTTTTCATTCACTGTCTATACATTCACTGCCTATACATTAGCTGTCTGTACATTCACTGTCTATACATTCACTGTCGAGACATTCACTGTCTATACATTAGCTGTCTGTACATTCACTGTCTATACATTCGCTGTCTATACATTAGTTGTCTCCACATTCACTGTCGATACATTCACTGACTATACATTCACTGTCGAGACATTCACTGTCCACACACTCACTGTCTACACATTCACTGTCTACACACTCACTGTCTACACATTCACTGTCCACACATTCACTGACTATACATTCACTGTCTACACACTCACTGTCTATACATTCACTGTCTACACCTTCACTGTCTACACACTCACTGTCTATACATTCACTGTCTACACATTCACTGTCTCCACACTCACTGTCTATACATTCACTGCCCACACATTCACTGTCTACACATTCACTGTCTGCACATTCACTGACTATACATTCACCGTCTACACACTCACTGTCTATACGTTCACTGTCTGCACCTTCACTGTCTGCACACTCACTGTCTATACATTCACTGTGTACACATTCACTGTCTATACATTCACTGTCCACACACGCACTGTCTATACATTCACTGTCTATACATTCACTGTCTACACATTCCCAGTCTGCACATTCTCTGACTATACATTCGCTATCTATACATTAGCTGTCTGTACGTTAGCTGTCAGCACATTCACTTTCTATACATTCACTGTCTACACATTCACTGTCTACACATTCACTGTCTTTATGTTCGCTATCTATACATTCACTGGCTACACATTCACTGACTATACATTCACTGTCCATACATTCACTTTCTACACACTAATTGTCTATACATTCACTGTCTACACATTCACTCTCTGTACATTAGCTGTCTTTATGTTCGCTCCCTATGCATTCACTGCCGACACATTCACTGACTATACATTCACTGTCTTTATGTTCGCTATCTATACATTCACTGCCTACACAATCACTGTCTACACATTCACTGACTATACATTCACTATCTATACATTCACTGTCTGCACATTCACTGTCTAGACATTCACTGTCTATGCACTCACTGTCTACACATTCACTGTCTACACATTCACTGTCTGTACACTCACTGTCCACACCTTCACTGTCTACACATTATCTATGCACTCACTGTCTACACCTTCACTGTCTACACATTCACTGTCTACACATTCACTGTCTACACATTATCTATGCACTCACTGTCTACACATTCACTGTCTATACATTCACTGTCTATACACTCACTGTCTCCACCTTCACTGTCCACACATTCACTGTCTATACACTCACTGTCTACACATTCACTGTCTACACATTCACTGTCTATACATTCACTGTCTTTACATTCACTGTCCACACATTCACTGACTATACATTCACTGTCTGCACACTCACTGTATACACATTCACTGTCTATACATTAGCTGTCTGTACATTCACTGTCTATACATTCGCTGTCTATACATTAGTTGTCTACACACTCACCGTCGATACATTCACTGTCGAGACATTCACTGTCTGCACATTCACTGACTATACATTCACTGTCTACACATTCACTTTCTACACATTCACTGTCTGTACATTCACTGTCTCCACATTCACTGTCTATAAATTCAATTCAATACATTCACTGTCTATACATTCACTGTCTACACACTCACTGACTATACATTCACTGTCTATACATTCTCTGTCTCCACATTCACTGTCTATACATTCATTTCAATACATTCACTGTCTATACATTCTCTGTCTCCACATTCACTGTCTATACATTCATTTCTATACATTCACTGTCTATACATTCACTGTCCACACATTCACTGCCTGCACATTCACTGTCTATACATTCACTTTCTATACATTCACTGTCGATACATTTACTGTCTACACACTCACTGACTATACATTCTCCGTCTCCACATTCACTGTCTATACATTCATTTATATACATTCACTGTCTACACATTCACTGACGAAACATTCACTGTCCATACACTCAATGTCAACACATTTACTGTCCACACATTCACTGTTTACACATTCACCTTCTATACATTCGCTGTCTATACATTCACTGTCTACACATTCACTGACTATACATTCACTGTCTATACATTCACTGTCTATACATTCGCTGTCTACACATTCACTGTCTACACATTCACTGTCCACACATTCACTGTCTACACATTCACTTTCTATACATTCACTGTCCACACATTCACCTTCTATACATTCGCTGTCTATACATTCACTGTCCGCACATTCACTGTCTATACATTCACTGGCTACACATTCGCTGTCTATACATTCACTGTCGACACATTCACTGTCTAAACATTCGCTCTCTATATATTCACTCTCAGTACATTCACAGACGATACATTCACTGTCTATACATTCACTGTCCACACAGTCACTGCCTACTCATTCACTGTCTACACATTCACTATCTACACATTCACTGTCTACACATTCACTCTGTATACATTCACTGCCTATAAACTCACTGCCTATAAATTCACTTTCTACACACAAATTGTCTATATATTCACTGTCTATACATTCACTGTCTGCACATTCACTGTCTATACATTCACTGTCTACACATTCACTGTCTAGACATTCACTGTCTACACATTCACTGTCTATACATTCACTGTCTATACATTCACTCTCAGTACATTCACAGACGATACATTCACTGTCTGCACATTCACTGTCTATACATTCACTGGCTACACATTCGCTATCTATACATTCACTGTCTACACATTCACTGTCTATACATTCACTGTCTATACATTCACTCTCAGTACATTCACAGACGATACATTCACTCTCTATACATTCACTGTCCACACATTCACTCTCTATACATTCACTGTCCACACATTCACTGACTATACGTTCACTGTCCACACGTTCACTGTCTATACATTCACTGTCTATACATTCACTGTCGACACCTTCACTGTCTATACACTCACTGTCTATACATTCACTATCCACACGTTCACTGCCTATACATTCACTGTCTACACATTCGCTGTCTATACATTCACTTTCTATACATTCACTGTCTACACATTCACTTTCTATACATTCACTGTCTATACATTCACTTTCTATACATTCACTGTCTATACATTCTCTGTCTCCACATTCACTGTCTATAAATTCATTTCTATACATTCACTGTCTATACATTCACTGTCTACACACTCACTGACTATACATTCACTGTCTACACACTCACTGTCTATACATTCACTTTCTATACATTCACTGTCTACACATTCACTTTCTATACATTCACTGTCTATACATTCACTTTCTATACATTCACTGTCTATACATTCTCTGTCTCCACATTCACTGTCTATACATTCATTTATATCCATTCACTTTGTTTACATTCACTGTCTACACATTCACTGACTATACATTCACTGTCTATACATTCACTGTCCACACATTCACTGCCTATACATTCACTGTCTACACATTCGCTGTCTACACATTCACTGTCTTTATGTTCGCTATCTATACATTCACTGCCTGCACATTCACTGTCTATACATTCACTGCCTACACATTCACTGTCTATACATTCACTGTCCATACATTCATTGTCTGTACAATCACTGCCTATACATTCACTGAATATGCATTCACTGTCTACACATTTGCTGTCTACACATTCACTGTCTACACATTCACTGACTATACATTCACTGTCCACACATTCACTGTCTATACATTCACTGTCTACACGTTCACTGACTATACATTCACTGTCTATACATTCACTGCTCATTCACTGTCGATACACTCACTGTCTACACATTCACTGTCCATACATTCATTGTCCATACACTCACTGGCTACACATTCACTATCTATACATTCGCTGTCTATACATTCACTGTCTGCACATTCACTGTCTATGCATTCACTGTCTACACATTCACTGTCTATTCATTCACTTAATATACATTCACTGTCTACACATTCGCTGTCCACTCACTCACTGACGATACATTCACTGTCTACACATTCGCTGTCTATGCATTCACTGAATATCCATTCACTGTCTATACATTCACTGCTCATTCACTGTCGATACACTCACTGTCTACACATTCACTGTCCATACATTCATTGTCCATACACTCACTGGCTACACATTCACTATCTATACATTCGCTGTCTATACATTCACTGTCTGCACATTCACTGTCTATGCATTCACTGTCTACACATTCACTGTCTAGTCATTCACTTAATATACATTCACTGTCTACACATTCGCTGTCCACTCACTCACTGACGATACATTCACTTTCTACACACTCACTGTCTACACATTCACTGTCCACACATTCACTGTCTATACACTAATTGACTATACATTCACTGTCTACGCATTCGCTGTCTATACATTCGCTGTCTACATATTCACTGTCTAACATTCACTTTCTACACACTAATTGTCTATACATTCACTGTCTGCACATTCACTGTCTACACATTCACTGTCTATACATTCACTTTCTACACACTAATTGACTCTATATTCACTGTCGACATTCACTGTCTATACATTCACTGTCTATACATTCACTGTCTGCACATTCACTGTCTATGCATTCACTGTCTTTACATTCACTCTCTATTCATTCACTGCCTTTACATTCACTGCCTATACATTCACTTTCTATACATTCACTGTCTATACATTCTCTGTCTCCACATTCACTGTCTATACATTCACTGTCTACACATTCACTGTCGATACATTCACTGTCTGCACATTCAGTGTCCATACATTCACTGTCCATACACTCACTGGCTACACATTCACTGTCTACACATTCACTGTCTATACATTCACTGTCTATACATTCACTGACTATACATTCACTGTCTGCACATTCACTGTCTATACATTCACTGTCTACACACTCACTGACGATACATTCACTGTCGACACATTCACTGTGTACACATTCACTGAATATACAATCAATGTCTATAAATTCACTGTCTACACATTCGCTGTCTACACATTCACTGTCTGCACATTCACTGTCTACACAATCACTGACTATACATTCACTGAATATCCATTCACTGTCTATCCATTCACTGTCTATACATTCACTTTCCATGCACTAATTGACTATACATTCACTGTCTACGCATTCGCTGTCTATACATTCGCTGTCTATACATTAACTGTCCATACATTCACTTTCTACACACTAATTGTCTATATATTCACTGTCTACATTCACTGTCTATACATTCACTGTCTATACATTCACTGTCTTTACATTCACTCTCTATACATTCACTGTCTTTACATTCACTCTCTGCACATTCACTGTCTATATATTCACTTTCTGCACACGAATTGTCTATACATTCACTGTCTGCACATTCACTGTCTACACATTCACTGTCTATACATTCACTGTCTATACATTCACTTTCTACACACTAATTGTCTATATATTCACTGTCTACATTCACTGTCTATACATTCACTGTCTATACATTCACTGTCTTTACATTCACTCTCTATACATTCTCTGTCTTTACATTCACTCTCTGTACATTCACTGTCTATACTTTCACTGTCTGCACATTCACTCTCTATACATTCACTGTCTTTACATTCACTCTCTGTACATTCACTGTCTATGCATTCACTGTCTGCACATTCACTGTCTATACATTCACTGTCGTCGCATTCACTGTCTTTACATTCACTCTCTATACATTCACTGTCTATACATTCACTGTCTATACATTCACTGTCTGCACATTCATTGTCTACACATTCTCTGACTACACATCCACTGCCGACACATTCACTGTCTGTACATTCACTGTCTGCACATTCATTGTCTGTATAATCGCTGTATATACATTCACTGTGCATTCACTGCCAATACATTCACTGTCTACACATTCACTGTGTACACATTCACTGTGTACACATTCGCTGTCCACACATTCACTGTCTATACATTCACTGTCTATACATTCACTGTATTCATGTTCGCTATCTACACATTCACTGTCTATACATTCACTGTCCATACAGTCACTGTCTACACATTCACTGTCTATACATTCACTGTCTGCACATTCACTGACTACACATTCACTTACAATACATTCGCTGTCTATACCTTAGCTGTCTATACATTCACTGCCTATACATTCACTGTCTACACATTCACTGTCTATACATTCGCTGTCTATACATTAGCTGTCGAAACATTCACTGTCGACACACTCACTGACTATACATTCACTGTCGACACATTCACTGTCTATACTTTCTCTGTCCACACACTCACTGTCCACACACTCACTGACTATACATTCACTGACTATACTTTCACTGTCTATACATTCACTGAATATAAATTCACTGTCTACACATTCACTGTCTATACTTTCTCTGTCCACACACTCACTGTCCACACACTCACTGACTATACATTCACTGACTATACTTTCACTGTCTATACATTCACTGAATATAAATTCACTGTCTACACATTCACTGTCTATACTTTCTCTGTCCACACAC
This sequence comes from Heptranchias perlo, assembly GCF_035084215.1. Lineage (NCBI taxonomy): Eukaryota > Metazoa > Chordata > Chondrichthyes > Hexanchiformes > Hexanchidae > Heptranchias > Heptranchias perlo. The sequence continues at coordinate 50,188,693 of NC_090341.1, forward strand.
TCACTGTCTATGCATTCAATGTCTATACATTGGCTGTCTATGCATTCACTGTCTATACATTCACTGTCCACACACTCACTGTCCACACACTCACTGACTATACATTCACTGACTATACTTTCACTGTCTATACATTCACTGTCTACACATTTGCTGTCTATACATTAGCTGTCTATACATTCACTGTCTATACATTCGCTGTCGATACATTCACTGTCTGCACATTCGCTGTCTATATATTCACTGTCTACACATTCGCTGTCTATACATTAGCTGTCTATACATTCACTGTCTATACATTAGCAGTCTACACATTCACTGTCTACACATTCGCTGTCTACACATTCACTGTCTATACAATCACTGTCCATACATTCACTGTCCACACATTCACTGTCTATACATCCACTGACTATACTTTCACTGTCGATACATCACTGAATATAAATTCACTGTCTACACATTCACTGTCTATACATTCACTGTCTACACATTCACTGTCTATACATCACTGTCCACACATTCACTGTCTATACATTCACTGTCTACACATTCGCTGTCTACACATTCACTCTCGAAAGATTCACTGTCTGCTCATTCACTGTCTACACATTCACTGTCTATACACTCACTGACGATACATTCATTGTCTATAGATTCACTGTCTACACAATCACTGACTATACATTCACTGAATATCCATTCACTGTCTACACACTCAATGTCTACACATTCACTGTCTACACATTCACTTTCTATACACTAATTGACTATACATTCACTGTCTACGCATTCGCTGTCTATACATTCGCTGTCTATACATTCTCCGTCTCCACATTCACTGTCTATACATTCATTTCTATACATTCACTGTCTTTACATTCACTGTCCACACATTCACTGACTATACATTCACTGTCTGCACACTCACTGTGTACACATTCACTGTCTATACATTAGCTGTCTGTACATTCACTGTCTATACATTCGCTGTCTATACATTAGTTGTCTACACACTCACCGTCGATACATTCACTGTCGAGACATTCACTGTCTACACATTCACTTTCTATACATTCACTGTCTATACATTCACTGTCTATACATTCACTTTCTATACATTCACTGTCTACACATTCACTTTCTATACATTCACTGTCCATACATTCACTGTCTACACATTCACTTGCTATACATTCACTGTCTATACATTCACTGTCTATACATTCACTTTCTATACATTCACTTTCTATACATTCACTGTCTCCACATTCACTGTCTATAAATTCATTTCTATACATTCACTGTCTATACATTCACTGTCTATACATTTACTGTCTACACACTCACTGACTATACATTCACTTTCTATACATTCACTGTATATACATTCTCTGTCTCCACATTCACTGTCTATACATTCATTTATATACATTCACTGTCTACACATTCACTGACTATACATTCACTGTCTACACATTCACTGACGAAACATTCACTGTCCACACACTCACTGTCAACACATTTACTGTCCACACATTCACTGTTTACACATTCACCTTCGAAACATTCGCTGTCTATACATTAGCTGTCTATACATTCACTGTCTATACATTCGCTGTCGATACATTCACTGTCTGCACATTCGCTGTCTATATATTCACTGTCTACACATTCGCTGTCTATACATTAGCTGTCTATACATTCACTGTCTATACATTAGCAGTCTATACATTCACTGTCTACACATTCGCTGTCTACACATTCACTGTCTATACAATCACTGTCCATACATTCACTGTCCACACATTCACTGTCTATACATCCACTGACTATACTTTCACTGTCGATACATCACTGAATATAAATTCACTGTCTACACATTCACTGTCTATACATTCACCGTCCACATATTCACTGACTATACATTCACTGTCTATACATTCACTGTCCACACATTCACTGTCTATACATTCACTGTCTACACATTCGCTGTCTACACATTCACTCTCGAAAGATTCACTGTCTGCTCATTCGCTGTCTACACATTCACTGTCTATACACTCACTGACGATACATTCATTGTCTATAGATTCACTGTCTACACAATCACTGACTATACATTCACTGAATATCCATTCACTGTCTACACACTCAATGTCTACACATTCACTGTCTACACATTCACTTTCTATACACTAATTGACTATACATTCACTGTCTACGCATTCGCTGTCTATACATTCGCTGTCCACACATTCACTGACTATACATTCACTGTCTGCACACTCACTGTGTACACATTCACTGTCTATACATTAGCTGTCTGTACATTCACTGTCTATACATTCGCTGTCTATACATTAGTTGTCTACACACTCACCGTCGATACATTCACTGTCGAGACATTCACTGTCTACACATTCACTTTCTATACATTCACTGTCTATACATTCACTGTCTATACATTCACTTTCTATACATTCACTGTCTACACATTCACTTGCTATACATTCACTGTCTATACATTCACTGTCTACACATTCACTTTCTATACATTCACTGTCTCCACATTCACTGTCTATAAATTCATTTCTATACATTCACTGTCTATACATTCACTGTCTACACACTCACTGACTATACATTCACTGTCTATACATTCACTTTCTATACATTCACTGTCTATACATTCTCTGTCTCCACATTCACTGTCTATACATTCATTTCTATACATTCACTGTCTATACATTCACTGTCCACACATTCACTGTCTGCACATTCACTGTCTATACATTCACTTTCTATACATTCACTGTCTATACATTTACTGTCTACACACTCACTGACTATACATTCACTTTCTATACATTCACTGTCTATACATTCTCTGTCTCCACATTCACTGTCTATACATTCATTTATATACATTCACTGTCTACACATTCACTGACTATACATTCACTGTCTACACATTCACTGACGAAACATTCACTGTCTATACATTCACTGTCTATACATTCGCTGTCTATACATTCACTGACTTTACATTCATTGTCTATACATTCACTGTCTCCACACTCACTGTCTACACATTCACTGTCTTTACATTCACTCTCTATACATTCACTGCCTATAAACTCACTGCCTATAAATTCACTTTCTACGCACAAATTGTCTAGAAATTCACTGTCTATACATTCACTGTCTGCACATTCACTGTCTATACATTCACTGTCGACACATTCACTGTCTAAACATTCGCTCTCTATACATTCACTCTCAGTACATTCACAGACGATACATTCACTGTCCACACAGTCACTGCCTACTCATTCACTGTCTACACATTCACTCTCGACACATTCACTGTCTACACATTCACTCTGTATACATTCACTGCCTATAAACTCACTGCCTATAAATTCACTTTCTACATACAAATTGTCTATATATTCACTGTCTATACATTCACTGTCTTCACATTCACTGTCTATACATTCACTGTCTGCACATTCACAGTCTATACATTCACTGGCTACACATTCGCTGTCTATACATTCACTGTCTACACATTCACAGTCTATACATGCACTCTCTATACATTCACTCTCAGTACATTCACAGACGATACATTCACTGTCTATACATTCACTGTCTGCATATTCACTGTCGATACATTCACTGGCTACACATTCGCTATCTATACATTCACTGTCTACACATTCACTGTCTATACATTCACTGTCTATACATTCATTGTCGACACCTTCACTGTCTATACACTCACTGTCTATACATTCACTGTCCACACGTTCACTGCCTATACATTCACTGTCTACACATTCGCTGTCTATACATTCACTTTCTATACATTCACTGTCTACACATTCACTTTCTATACATTCACTGTCTATACATTCACTTTCTATACATTCACTGTCTATACATTCTCTGTCTCCACATTCACTGTCTATAAATTCATTTCTATATATTCACTGTCTATACATTCACTGTCTACACACTCACTGACTATACATTCACTGTCTATGCATTCACTTTCTATACATTCACTGTCTATACATTCTCTGTCTCCACATTCACTGTCTATACATTCATTTCTATACATTCACTGTGTTTACATTCACTGTCTACACATTCACTGACTATACATTCACTGTCTGCACATTCACTGTCCACACATTCACTGTCGACACATTCACTGTCTACACACTCACTGTCTATACATTCACTTTCTATACATTCACTGTCCACACATTCACTGTCCACACATTCACTGTCTACACATTCACCTTCTATACATTCGCTGTCTATACATTCACTGTCTACACATTCACTGTCCACACACTCACTGTCCACACACTCACTGACTATACATTCACTGACTATACTTTCACTGTCTATACATTCACTGAATATAAATTCACTGTCTACACATTCACTGTCTATACATTCACTGTCTACACATTTGCTGTCTATACATTAGCTGTCTATACATTCACTGTCTATACATTCGCTGTCGATACATTCACTGTCTACACATTCGCTGTCCATATATTCACTGTATACACATTCGCTGTCTATACATTAGCTGTCTATACATTCACTGTCTATACATTAGCAGTCTATACATTCACTGTCTACACATTCGCTGTCTACACATTCACTGTCTATACAATCACTGTCCATACATTCACTGTCCACACATTCACTGTCTATACATCCACTGACTATACTTTCACTGTCGATACATCACTGAATATAAATTCACTGTCTACACATTCACTGTCTGTACATTCACCGTCCACATATTCACTGACTATACATTCACTGTCTATACATTCACTGTCTATACATTCACTGTCTACACATTCGCTGTCTACACATTCACTCTCGAAAGATTCACTGTCTGCTCATTCGCTGTCTACACATTCACTGTCTATACACTCACTGACGATACATTCATTGTCTATAGATTCACTGTCTACACAATCACTGACTATACATTCACTGAATATCCATTCACTGTCTACACACTCAATGTCTACACATTCACTGTCTACACATTCACTTTCTATACACTAATTGACTATACATTCACTGTCTACGCATTCGCTGTCTATACATTCGCTGTCTATACATTCTCTGTCTCCACATTCACTGTCTATACATTCATTTCTATACATTCACTGTCTTTACATTCACTGTCCACACATTCACTGACTATACATTCACTGTCTGCACACTCACTGTGTACACATTCACTGTCTATACATTAGCTGTCTGTACATTCACTGTCTATACATTCGCTGTCTATACATTAGTTGTCTACACACTCACCGTCGATACATTCACTGTCGAGACATTCACTGTCTACACATTCACTTTCTATACATTCACTGTCTATACATTCACTTTCTATACATTCACTGTCTACACATTCACTTTCTATACATTCACTGTCCATACATTCACTGTCTACACATTCGCTTGCTATACATTCACTGTCTATACATTCACTGTCTATACATTCACTTTCTATACATTCACTGTCTACACATTCACTTTCTATACATTCACTGTCTCCACATTCACTGTCTATAAATTCATTTCTATACATTCACTGTCTATACATTCACTGTCTATACACTCACTGACTATACATTCACTGTCTATACATTCACTTTCTATACATTCACTGTCTATACATTCTCTGTCTCCACATTCACTGTCTATACATTCATTTCTATACATTCACTGTCTATACATTCACTGTCCACACATTCACTGTCTATACATTCATTTATATACATTCACTGTCTACACATTCACTGACTATACATTCACTGTCTACACATTCACTGACGAAACATTCACTGTCCACACACTCACTGTCAACACATTTACTGTCCACACATTCACTGTTTACACATTCACCTTCGAAACATTCGCTGTCTATACATTCACTGTCGACACATTCACTGACTATACATTCACTGTCTACACATTCACTGACGAAACATTCACTGTCCACACATTCACTGTCTACACATTCACTGACTATACATTCGCTGTCTATACATTCACTGTCTATACATTCGCTGTCTACACATTCACTGTCTACACATTCACTGTCCACACATTCACTTTCTATACATTCACTGTCCACACATTCACCTTCTATACATTCGCTGTCTATGCATTCACTGTCTACACATTCACTGTCTACACATTCACTTTCTATACATTCACTGTCCACACATTCACCTTCTATACATTCACTGTCCACACATTCACCTTCTATACATTCGCTGTCTATGCATTCACTGTCTGCACATTCACTGTCTATACATTCACTGTCTATACATTCACTGTCTACACAATCACTGTCTGTACCTTCACTGTCTGCACATTCATTGTCTCTACAATCGCTGTATATACATTCACTGTGCATTCACTGCCTATACATTCACTGAATATGCATTCACTGTCTATACATTCACTGTCTGCACATTCACTGTCTATACACTCACTGTCTACACATTCACTGTCTATACATTCACTGTCTACACATTCACTGTCTTTTCATTCACTGTCTATACACTCACTGTCTATACATTCACTGTCTAAACATTCACTGTTCATACATTCACTGTCTACACATTCACTGTCTATACATTCACTGTCTAAACATTCACTGTTCATACATTCACTGTCTACACATTCACTGTCTATACACTCACTGTCTACACATTCACTGACTAAACATTCACTTTCTACACATTCACTGTCTTTATGTTCGCTATCTACACATTCACTCTCTGCACACTCACTGTCTATACATTCACTGTCTACACATTCACTGTCTACACCCTCACTGTCTGCACACTCACTGTCTACACACTCACTGTCTATCCATTCACTGTCTAAACATTCACTGTCTCTACGTTCACTGTCTACACATTCACTGTCTACACATTCACTGACGATACAGTCACTGTCTATACGTTCACTGTCTACACATTCACTGTCTATACATTCACTGTCTACACACTCACTGACGATACATTCACTGTCTACAAATTCACTGTCTATACTTTCACTGTCCACACATTCACTGTCCACACATTCGCTGTCTACACATTCACTGTCTATACGTTCACTGTCTACACATTCACTGTCTACACATTCACTGTCTATACATTCACTGTCTATACGTTCACTGTCTACACATTCACTGTCTACACATTCACTGTCTACACATTCACTGTCTATATGTTCACTGTCTACACACTCACTGACGATACATTCACTGTCTACACATTCACTGTCTATATGTTCACTGTCTACACACTCACTGACGATACATTCACTGTCTATACATTCACTGTCTAAACATTCACTGTCTACACGTTCACTGTCTACACATTCACTGTCTACACATTCACTGTCTGCACACTCACTGACGATACATTCACTGTCTATACGTTCACTGTCTACACATTCATTGTCTAAACATTCACTGTCTGTACACTCACTTTCTACACATTCACTTTCTTTACGTTCGCTATCTACACATTCACTGTATATTCATTCAATGTCTTTACATTCACTCTCTGCACATTCACTGTCTACACATTCACTGTCTATACATTCACTGTCTGCACATTCATTGTCTGTACATTCACTGTCTACACATTCACTGAATATACATTCGCTGTCTACACATTCACTGTCTGCACATTCATTGTCTGTACGTTCACTGTCTATACACTCACTGAATATACAATCAATGTCTATACATTCGCTGTCTACACATTCACTGTCTATACACTCACTGACGATACATTCATTGTCTATACATTCACTGTCTACACAATCACTGACTATACATTCACTGAATATCCATTCACTGTCTACACATTCACTGTCTGCACATTCACTGTCTACACATTCACTGTCTATACGTTCACTGTCTATACATTCACTGTCTGCACACTCACTGACGATACATTCACTGTCTATACGTTCACTGTCTGCACATTCACTGTCTAAACATTCACTGTCTACACGTTCACTGTCTACACATTCACTGTCTACACATTCACTGTCTATACGTTCACTGTCTACACAGTCACTGTCTGCACATTCACTGTCTACACACTCACTGACGATACATTCACTGTCTATACGTTCACTGTCTGCACATTCACTGTCTAAACATTCACTGTCTATACACTCACTTTCTACACATTCACTTTCTTTACGTTCGCTATCTACACATTCACTGTATATTCATTCAATGTCTATACATTCACTCTCTGCACATTCACTGTCTACACATTCACTGTCTATACATTCGCTGTCTACACATTCACTGTCTACACATTCACTGTATATTCATTCACTGACTATACATTCACTGTCTAAACATTCGCTGTCGACACATTCACTGTCTGTACATTCACTGTCTATACATTCACTGACTATACATTGACTATATGTTCGCTGTCTATACATTAGCTGTCTATACATTGACGGACTACATTCACTGACAATACATTAGCTGTCTATCCATTCACTGACTACATTCACTGTCTGCACATTCACTGAATATACATTCACTGTCTACACATTCGCTGTCTGCACATTCACTGACTGTACATTCACTGTCTATACATTCACTGACTATACATTCACTGTCTACACACTCTCTGTCTATACATTCGCTGTCGACACATTCACTGTCTGTACATTCACTGTCTATACATTCACTGACTATACATTGACTATATGTTCGCTGTCTATACATTAGCTGTCTGTACATTGACTGACTACATGCACTGACAATACATTAGCTATCTATACATTCACTGACTACATTTGCTGTCTGTACATTCACTGGCTGTACATTCAGTGTTATATACATTCACTGACTGTACATTCAATGTTGCAATATACATTCGCTGTCTATACATTCACTGGCTGTACATTCATTGCCTATACATTCACTTTGGCGCTGGGTGGGGATCTGGCCTAACCGGGTCCTGACGTGGTTTCTGCCAGAGTGGCCATGGATTTTCATCACCACTATCATTAGTTCAATGGTTTTGTTAAATCTGTCTGTGTTTTTTACCCCAGTTATTCACTTGTTTCGACCCTTCATGATTTTGAATACCTCTATCAAATCTCCTGGCGACCTTCTCTGTTTTAAGGAGAACAACCCCAGCTTCTCCAGTCTATCCACGTAACTAAAGTCCCTCATCCCTGGAATCATTCTAGTAAATCTCTTCTGCACCCTCTCTAAGGCCTTCACATCTTTTCTGAAGTGCGGTGCCCAGAACTGGAAACAATACTCCAGTTGTGGCTGAATCAGTGTTTTATAAAGGTTCATCATGACTTCCTTACTTTTGTACCCTGTGCCTCTTTAAAGCCCAGGATCCCGTATGCTTTTTTAACCGCTTTCTCAACCTGCCCTGCCACCTTCAACGATTTGTCGGCCAGTCACTGGCTGTATATCTATCCTGCCCATCCTGTGGTCTCTGTCTGTCACTGGCTGTCATCTGTTATACTCTCTTTGTCTGTTGGGGCATGATTTTAGCATGGAGCCGGGACCTGAATGGGTGGGTAGATTATCGCGTGGGAGACCCGGAAGTCAAGTGAGCGGGCTGGTTTCTGTAATTGTCACTCAATTGAATTCACTTTCAGGTTTCCCGCGCGACAGACAGCCACATTGGCTGGCCGGCTGACTGATTGGCTGGCTGGCTGTCGGGAGGGAAATCAACCGGGAATCGGAGAAGAGGGGCGGAGGGAGAGATGATAGGCTGTGGAGGACATGGTGGGGAAATCTGATGTCGGAGACGGCCATTGGGGTGGGGGGGGATCTCATCCATGGGTGGGGGGGCAGGGTCTCGACCATGGTGGAGGGAACTTCGCCATGGTGGGGTTCTCGACCATGGTGGGGGTGGGGTCTCGGCCATGGGGGTGCGGGGATTGGACCATGTTGGGGTGTCTCGATCATGGTTGAGCGCCCCGACCATGGGGGGAGTCTCGACATTGGAGAGGTCTTGACCATGGTGGGGGGGCACTCGACCATGGCCGGGGTGCTTGACCATGGTGGGGGTCTTGACCATGGGGTGAGTGTCTCGGCCATGGCGGGGGGGTGGGGTCTCGACCAAGGGGGATGTGTCTTGGGATAAACGTTGGTTTAATATCCTAACCAGCAGTTTCTGAGTTGGGGCGGTTGGGGGTGAATGAGAGTTTCTGATCCTTTGCCAGAGTTTCTGCTCAGTGGTGGGGAGGAGAAGGTTTGTTGTCCTATCCTGGAATTTCTGCTTTGTGTTTGTGGTCCTATGCTGTGGGGATGAATTTAGGTTCATGGCCATTTTTTAGGGGCTTGTTCTCGGATATATACTCATTGACTTGGTTCCCAATCTTTGCTCAGTGGGTGGGGTTTGATTTGATTTTTTTTGAGTGGGGGCCACGATTATTATTGTACTGGGCGATGTAGAAAGTGATGCAATGGGGCTGCTGCGGGGGAGAGATTTCTTTTCATTGGTTGCAATTTTTTCTACTTGATCTCCGCTGGCATGGCAGATGGGAAGTCAAAACCGAAATAACTCTTCAGGTCAACCAAGGGAGATAATTGAACCAAGACAGGGAGGGGAGGGGTGAGAGAAAGGGGGAGGAGGAGGACAGTGAAGGCAGACTGAGTGAGGGAGATTGGAAGGGTAGGGAAGGGAGAGGCAGCGAGCGGGGGGAGGAAGAGAGGGTGGATAGAGGGTGAGGACAGGGGAAGGGTGGGATGAGGGGAGAGGAGGATGGTATGGGAGAGGAGAGAGGGAAAATGAAAGAGGGAGCAGTAGGAGGCGAGAGGGAGAGAAGAAGGTGAGGTGGAGAAGGAGGGAAGCGAATTGATGATCAGTGCAATGTAAGTAACATTCATTTTAGAGCTTCATAACAGCACCAGCACTAGCATTAACATCAAAAGATGAAAAGCATAACGGATGTCCCTGGCAGTTACTTTCCTCTGCACACGGAAAATGTAGTGGATTCAATCAAAGGGCCCGTCAACCACTGCTGAGGGAAGACTCAGCTGAGGACAAAGAAGGACCTTTAGGAACTCTGGTGTAGAAAATAGATTTATTACAGAAGATATGACAGAGAAGGATAAAATTAGAGAAAGGGATGAAGTATTTACTGGAAATGGGGAGGGAAGAAACACAATCCAAATAGTTGTGGGAGTCTGAGCTTGTAATAAATATCTATGGAAGGCCAATTGCCAAAGATGGAGAGAGAGAAAGCCAGAAAAAGAAGGAGCACACAAAGGTAAATAATGAATGAGAACTGGAAACACGGTTGGAATTCTATAATTTTTATTCGCAAAACAGACAAGTTCGTATGAAATGTTACGATTCTTTCAAGTAACTTGGCTGCAGGCTATTCCAATATTTCAGATGTTGCCATCATTCTTAAAATTATAAGCTTGAGCACACACTCAACATTGATTCAGGATGTTAAAAATTGATTATTTTCAGTTTATTTAATTTAATTGAGTGAATCGAGACTCAACACAAACAATTCTGAGCCAAACGTGTGCCTGAGAGTACTGAGGGACCAGCTGCGATCCCCGAGCTTTTCTTGAGCTGTGTTTAAAGGGCAAAATCAACTTCTGCATGCATCTCGCCTCCGTTTCACTGGTGTGTTTGAGAAGTCATGGGTGCAGGTAAGGTAAAATTCGTTTCAGGTTCAGAATCCACAAGAAACTAAGTACCTCAGCTGTTTAAATGACCTACATTGCCCCATTAACAAGCCAGCCGCGACGTCATGGTTTTGGATGCGCGCGCATCCATACGCACCTGGGTTAAACCCGGAAGCGGGCGTGTTGGAGCCGGGTTGCGGTCCGCTGATGAAATCAACAATTTTTACTACCCACCTGCCCCCAGTCCACCCGTTCTTTGGGGTTAAAATGATCTCCTTTCTGTCTATCACTGGCTCTCTGGCTGTCACTAGCTATCTGTCACTAGCTGTCTGTCTGTCAATGGCTGTCTGCCTGACCATTTTTTCTGTCTGTCGCCGGCTATCTGTCTGTTATGCTTTTTGTTGTTGTCTGTCAGTCCCGCTCTCTCTGTCTGTCTGTACTCTGCCTCTGCCTGTCTCTCTGTCTATCTATCCTGCTTTCTCTGTCTGTCTGTCTCCTCTCTCGGCCTGTCTCCTCTCTCTGCCTGTCTGTCCCCTCTCTCTGCCTGTCTGTCCCGCTTTCTCTGCCTGTCTGTCCCACTCTCTCTGCCTGTCTGTCCCCTCTCTCTGCCTGTCTGTCCCACTCTCTCTGCCTGTCTGTCCCGTTCTCTCTGCCTGTCTGTCCCGTTCTCTCTGCCTGTCTGTCCCCTCTCTCTGCCTGTCTGTCCCACTCTCTCTGCCTGTCTGTCCCGTTCTCTCTGCCTGTCTGTCTCCTCTCTCTGCCTGTCTGTCCCCTCTCTCTGCCTGTCTGTCCCGCTTTCTCTGCCTGTCTGTCCCACTCTCTCTGCCTGTCTGTCCCGCTCTCTCTGCCTGTCTGTCCCGCTCTCTCTGCCTGTCTGTCCCGCTCTCTCTGCCTGTCTGTCCCACTCTCTCTGCCTGTCTGTCCCACTCTCTCTGCCTGTCTGTCCCGTTCTCTCTGCCTGTCTGTCCTGTTCTCTCTGCCTGTCTGTCCCGTTCTCTCTGCCTGTCTGTCCCGCTCTCTCTGCCTGTCTGTCCCGTTCTCTCTGCCTGTCTGTCCCGTTCTCTCTGCCTGTCTGTCCCCTCTCTCTGCCTGTCTGTCCCGTTCTCTCTGCCTGTCTGTCCCGTTCTCTCTGCCTGTCTATCCCATCTCTCTGCCCGTCTGTCCCATTCTCTCTGCCCGTCTGTCCCATTCTCTCTGCCCGTCTGTCCTGTTCTCTCTGCCCGTCTGTCCCATTTTCTCTGCCTGTCTGTCCCTTTTTCTCTGCCTATTTGTCCCTTTCTCTCTGCCTATTTCACCATGCAGAGCAGGACAAATGAGCATTATCCTCTCTCACCTGATGACTGCACATTCAGTTTGTAGCAGGAGTCACTGCACAGCATCAGGAGTGGGAATCCTGGAACAGAGCAACAGGAGTAGGCCATTCAGCCCCTCGAGCCTGTTCTGCCATTCAATTAGATCATGGCTGATCTGTACCTCAACTCCATTTACCCGTCTTAGATCCATATCCCTTGATACACTTACCTAATAAAAATGTGACAATCTCAGTCTAGAAATTGACCCAGCATCCATGGCCTTTAGGGCAGAGAGTTCCAGGTTTCTACTACTGCATTATTTAAGAAAGGTGAGAGAGAGAAACCAGGAAATTATAGACCTGTTAGTCTAACATCTGGTATGGGGAAGTTATTAGAATCTATAATTAAGGACAGAGTGACTGAGCACTTAGAGAAATTTGAGCTGATTAGAGAGAGCAAACATGGATTTGTAAAGGGTAGGTCATGTCTGATGAACCTAATTACATTTTTTGAGGAAGTAACTAAAGTAGTAGACAGGGGAATGTTTATGGATGTAGTTTATATGGACTTCCAGAAGGCATTTGATAAGGTTCCACTGTTAGCTAAAATTATAGCTCGTGGAATTAAAGGCAAATTATTGACCTGGTTAGGGGATTGGTTAGGCGGTAGAAGACAGAGAGTAGGGACAAAGGATATGTACTTGAATTGGAAGGAAGTGACTAGTGGTGTCCCACAAGGATCTGTGCTGGGGCCTCAACTATTCACTATGTTTATTAATGATTTAGATAACACAATAGAAAGCCATATATATAAGTTTGCCGATGACACAAAGATTGGTGGCATAGTGTAAATGGGAGCATAAAATTACAAAGGGATATTGATAGATTAGGTGAGTGGGCAAAACTGTGGCAGATGGATTTCAATGCAGGTAAGGATGAGGTCATTCATTTTGGACCAAAAATGGATGGATCTGAGTATTTTTTAAATGGTGGAATGATAGGAACAGTGGAGGTCCAAAGAGATTTAGGGGTCCGTATAGACAGATCAATAAAATATAGTGGTCAGGCACAAAAAAATAATCAAAAAGGCTAATGGAATGTTAGTCTTTATATCTAGAGGGCTTGAATATAAATGGGAGGAAGTTTTGCTACAGCTATACAAAGCCCTAGTTAGAGCACATCTGGAGGACTGTGTACAGTTCTGGGCACCGCACCTTGGAAAGGAGATATTGGCCTTGGAAGGATTGCAGTGCAGATTCACCAGAATGTTATCAGGGCTCCAAGGGTTAGATTATGATGAGAGATTACGTAAAGTAGGTTTGTATTATATAGAAGGTTAAGGGGTGATTTGATTAAGGTTTTTAGTATTTTGAACGGAATTTATGGGGTAGATAGAGAGAAACTTTTTCCGCTGGTGAGGGAGTCTAGGACAAGGAGGTATAGCCTTAAAATCAGAGCCAGGCCATTCAGGAGAAAAATTAGGAAACATCTCTTCACGGAAAGGGTGGTAGAAGCTGAGATCGATAGATTTTTGGACTCTAGGGGAATCAAGGGATATGAGGATCGGGCAGGAAAGTGGAGTTGAGGTCGAAGATCAGCCATGATCTGATTGAATAGCGGAGCAGGCTCGAGGGGCCATATGGCCTACTCCTGCTCCTATTTCTTATGTTCTTATGTCCTTAAGTGTGGAACTCTCTCCCACAAAAAGCAGTAGATGCTCAATTAATAATTTAAAATCTGAGATCGATAGATTTTTGCCAACCAAGGGTATTAAGGGATATGGAGCCAAGGTGGGTAAATGGAGTTACGATACAAATCAGCCATGATCTCATTGAATGGCGGAACATGCTCGAGGGGCTGAATGGCCTACTCCTGTTCCTTTGTTCCTACTACCCTCTATGTGAAAAAGTGCTTCCTGATTTCAGTCCTCAATGGCCTGGCTCTAATTTTAAGATTGCACCCCCTTGTTCTGGATTCCCGCACCAGAGGAAATAGTTTCTCTGTATCTACCCTATCAAATCCATAATTTATATTCCCCCCCTCCCAACCCAGAAATGCTGAAGCCAATTGTAGCACCCCAACCGCTGCCCTGCCTGAGAGCAGCTAACTCGCCAATTGATGGCTCAGTGGAATTTACCAACTGACTCATCGTGGGGGTAGAGTTCAGATATTCACCTTCTAGCCCACGGAGAGTGAGAAAGCCTTCAGAGATCAGCTGGGGCTTTTGTCCAAGTTTCGTGTGTTGTATAATGCCACTGTAATGTTTTTTGGTGGGGGTGAGGGGTTTGGGGGGGGTCTTCCTCCGAAGGACCCTTCAACATCTCCACTGCAAAGAAACTCATCCGGTTGACTTCTTGTTCTGTCCGAAGGGCTGACGGGCTGAATAAAACATGGTCTTCAGTTGACTCAGAGTGCCCTCTCCTGTTGCCATGATGCTGGGCACCTTGGCCCACATTTCCTCAGTATCTGCCAGTGATATAGGGCCACGTTGGTTCAGTGGAGCCAAGCTTTGTATTACCTCGTCTAATCTTGACTTTATGTCTTTCGATCGTATCTTCAATCCCTAGCTGTAAGATTTATGGAACTGGAGGAGTACATTCATTTCTTTGTCCCAGTAAATCATACAGTTTTAATGAAAACTCCCCATGCTATGTCAGGAGCTGGGCTATTTGGTCATTTATTTCGAAGTAGGGTTGGATAACCAACGTACTTAAAGTACCGTTGACCTGTTCAATGCGAAATGTGTTGATTTACAGCTGCACTGGTCCCACAGACAGGTCAATCTGGTTCTGGATTTGAAGATCAGCACTTGCATTATTTTTTTTGGGGGGCAGG
This sequence comes from Heptranchias perlo, assembly GCF_035084215.1. Classification (NCBI taxonomy): domain Eukaryota; kingdom Metazoa; phylum Chordata; class Chondrichthyes; order Hexanchiformes; family Hexanchidae; genus Heptranchias; species Heptranchias perlo. The sequence continues at coordinate 50,204,541 of NC_090341.1, forward strand.
TGTAATGCTGACTTATAGGGTGAAACTTTTTTATTTTCTGCTTTCCTTTTTTCCCTTCCTGATTCCTGCCTCCGGCATCATCGTGTGCCATGTGACCTTCATGGGCCGGGAAGACTGGCTCGACCGCAGTGCTGGTCCACTGCTGCCATCAATAACAGTCTGCCAAGTATGAAGTCTTGAGAGAGGGCAAGGAGGGGAGGGTCATATTGCTCCTGACTGCCGTGGGATTAGCCATTAGGAAGCAGGGTCCATGCACGGGATAATGGATCGACCACCACAAGGTGACATTTTGGGTTAAAATTCTCTTTCCCGTAAAGCCTCCCTACAAAATTATGTGCCATGTAGCATGCGACATAGGGAACTGCACATCTGCTTGCTTGCTTGTCCTTTTGAGCAGGGATAGTATGCGGCACGGGGAGATCAGTGAGGGGCAGGAAGAGTGCCTCTGATTTTTTTTTATTTGTTCATGGGATGTGGGCACCGCTGGCTAGGCCAGCATTTATTGCCTATCCCTAATTGCCCTTGAGAAGGTGGTGGTGAGCCGCCTTCTTGAACCGCTGCAGTCCGTGTGGTGAAGGTTCTCCCACAGTGCTGTTAGGAAGGGAGTTCCAGGATTTTGACCCAGCGACAATGAAGGAACGGCGATATATTTCCAAGTCGGGATGGTGTGTGACTTGGAGGGGAACGTGCAGGTGGTGTTGTTCCCATGTGCCTGCTGCCCTTGTCCTTCTAGGTGGTAGAGGTTGCGGGTTTTGGAGGTGCTCTCGAAGAAGCCTTGTTGAGTTGCTGCGGTGCATCCTGTGGATGGTACACACTGCAGCCACTGTGCGCGGTGGTGGACGGAGTGAATGTTTAGGGTGGTGGATGGGGTGCCAATCAAGTGGGCTGCTTTGTCCTGGATGGTGTCGAGCTTCTTGAGTGTTGTTGGAGCATGTGGAGAGTATTCCATCATACTCCTGACTTGTGCCTTGTAGATGGTGAAAAGGCTTTGGGGAGTCAGGAGGTGAGTCACTCGCCGCAGAATACCCAGCCTCTGACCTGCTCTTGTTGCCACAGTATTTCTGTAGCTGGTCCAGTTAAGTTTCTGGTCAATGGTGACCCCCAGGATGTTGATGGTGGGGGATTCGGCGATGGTAATGCCGTTGAATGTCAAGGGGAGGTGGTTAGACTCTCTCCTGTTGGAGATGGTCATTGCCTGGCACTTGTCTGGCGCGAATGTTACTGATGGCTTGGTTGGTGCGATGCTGAACCATAAGGAACAGGACCTCCCCCCTGCTGTACTGAGTTAGTCCATCTCAGCTGGGCCATCAGTGGCGATGTTATAGTTGGCCTCAGTGCCTTGGATTAGGGAAAAAAAATCAGTCAAACTCCTGCTCCTCGTCCCTGTCTAGTGTTGGACAGGTGGACAGTGGCTGAGTGTAAGATTGGGCCTGATTTGAGTCTCTGAAGTTGAACAGTCTACTAGCACTCTCAGATACAGTAGTGTAGTCGTTAGGTTATAGGGGCTAGTAATCCAGCGAGTGTGACTTCAAATCCCAGCATGCCATTTTGAATTCAGTTTTTCAAAAAAATCTGCCATCAGTTAAAAAAAAGTAATCATGTGGCTGTGGGATTGTTGTAAAAACCCAACTGGTTCAGCAGTGTCCTTCAGGGAAGGAAACCTGCTGTTCTCACCCGGTCTGGTCTATATGTGACTCCAGTCCCACATCAATGTAGTTGACTCTGAAGTGGCCTAGCAAACCATTCAGTTGTATCAAACTTTAGGGCAAGTAGGGGTCGGCATTAAATGCCAGTGGCACCTACGTCCCAAGAATGAATAAAGAATAGATAGGCTTGGACATGATTAACGACCACTTGGGCAAGGAAACAGGACAGCTGATCCCTTGGGCCAATTGAAATTTTCAAGACTGAGATCAGTAGAATTTTATTAGGTAAGGGTATCGATGTGGAGCAAAGGCGGGTAAATGGAGTTGAGGTACAGATCAGCCATGATCTAATTAAATGGTGGAACAGACTCGAGGGGCTGAATGACCTCCTCCTGTTCCTATAAGTGGACGAGAGCCATCTGGAAAGCTGGTGCAATGCTGAATAAGAAGATATTTGGTAAAGATACTGAATCAGCAAGTCAGACCTTCAGAATGGGCCTATCACGGCGACAAAATAAGCAGATTTCTGTATTTATGTGATCCCTATGTAACCCTCACTATCTCTGTAACCACCTCCAGCCCTACAATTCTCCGAGATCTCTGCGTTCCTCCAACTCCGGCCTCTTGTGCGTCCCCCACTTCCTTCGCCCCACCATTGGCGGCCGTGCCTTCAGCTGTCTAGCCCCTAAGCTCTGGAATTATCTCCCAAAACCTCGCCACCTCTCTACCTCTCTCTCCTCCTTTAAGAGCCACACAAATGCCATCCCCCCACCCTCCCCGACCCCTGCCTTGAAGTTTACCCGGGGACCCTCGCTGCTCTTTAACAGGCTGAGAGATTGTGCTGGATAGAATCAATTTTAAATACCGTAAGACTTGCTGGGTCAACTGTGCACCAAAGGCAATGTAAATAAATGATTAAGGACGCGGCAGAGGGTGGAAGCAGGGGAAACAGCTCAGATTCACATGCACGCCAGTGACCTCGACTAGCAGAACCTGGCTCTGCTTCATACTGGATGCTGCGGCACTTTCCCAAGGGTGGGGGATGCTTTCTTAGTGGAGCTCAGAGCTACTTGATTGTTAGTCGAAGATTAAAACAATGAGGGGGGCAAAGCCTCTGAGCAGAGATACATGAGCTTTCTCGAGGGGAAACGGCCCCATTTATCACTTTATGCATCCATGAGGCGAGATGAAAAATGTAAAAGCCCCGAGTTTTGAATTACGCTGCTCCTGCTACGATTAAGATGAATGACCGGCCCCAGGAAATGTCTCCCTGTAATCGCATTCACGTACAGAGGGTGTGACTGAGCAATAGAAGCTTGGCAATGCTAACAGAAATGGATTGTAGTAGCAGCACCCACTCACCTGTTATCTCAAGACTCCCACTCCCGCTGAGGGGGGAGGGATTAAGCGAGCAGGCTGCACTTTGAGGGAACACAGTCTCAAACACCGAGGGAAATTCCCATCGCTGCCCTTAAAAGATGATGGGGGCATAATGCGACTTGGGCAGGGTCCCTGCTGCCTGTTGTACATCCCGCACGATACTCATTTCGATTAAAGTCAATGGAATCTCTGACGGGGCCTATAACGGGTGGCCGATGCGTTCCTGCCTGTTGTACGTCCTCGCCCAAGTCGCATCTCACCCATAATGCGCTTAAACTGTTAAAAAGAAAAAATAGAGTGGTCTGTATCTTGGGATGTGTCTGCTGCGCTGTGAGCTCACGTTCCAGGCATCGCATTTCACGTAAAACACCGGCAAATCGCATCGGAACAATCTATCAATGAAAGCCAGTTATTTCCTGCTTGGTTTGCAGCCGACCGGGCCTCTCCATGATGAGAGGACCCAAGCAGCTGCCGGTCTAGAGGGATTTCCAATAATTATCCCTCAACCAACTAAAACAGATTATCTGGTTGTTATCACGTTGCTGTCTGTGGGATCTTGCTGTGCGCAAATTGGCTGCCGCGTTTCCTACATTACAACAGTGATTACAGTTCAAAAAGTGCTTCATTGGTTGTAAAATGCTTTGGGACATCCTGTGATCGTGAAAGGCATTATATAAATGAAAGTGTTTTCCTTTTTCTTTTACTTTAGTTTTAAAATCACTGTAACCTGTGGAGGGACATGCACAGTGTGTGTGTGTGTGTGTGTGTGTGTGAGATTGTCTCTCCCTCGTCTCAATTTAACAGTCAGTAGTTAAGAGGCAATAATTCTGCTTCTGCTCTCCTGAAGGACACCGGGAATGATTCCCTGTCCGGGTTGGCAGTGCCCAATTTCACGATCTATGGAAGGTTACAAGCCAATGTTGCCAGTCCTGCGATTATGTGCTTCTGCCATTTCTACCTCATCATACCTCGCTTGTTCACCATCGCACTGTGCAGTTTGCATTGAAGTAAAATCCCCTCCCTAAGAATTCCTAAACTCGGCCTGATCAGAAAATCCATCCCACTGAAAACAAATGGGAGCGGTCCGTATACACACGGCAGATATACACACGGCAGATATACACACGGCAGATATACACACGGCTGTATCGTGCAACTTCCTGGTGTCAGGCTCGGCGTTAAAGTTGAGTAATTTGTTACCCATCGCAAACTATTTTACAGTTTGTTATATACTGGCTTCTCCTAGAGTTGCCTCAGTCGGACGTATTTCTGGAGGTTTCATCACATGACCTCCTGCCTCCAATCACCCCGCCCGGTCAGACAGCCTCTTTTCCCCCATCTCCAATATTTTTAGAACTAATAAGCGAAAGTGTTCAAAGAAAATTAAAAAGACACAATTCTTTTCAATGATTTTTCTCCTGGGTTACTAGTAGCAGTGTGCTGGAGATTACTTTTCAATTCCTGGAGACTGGGTTGGTAACTCTATGTTCTCCCGAGTGTTCGAGCTGCAGACTAAATGGTCTTTACTGGTGACTTAACCTTTGCTATTGATTGATTTCAACTGTGAAACACTGTCACCTTCAAGGCAATCCCAGTGTAACTGCCTGACCAGAGAATTACAGGGCTTCTCATCCCTTTCTGCTCAAGCTATACCCTCCAGTTTGGATTTTCGTGCCATCTAATGCACTGAGCTGAGGGTCCAACTGCCAACTATGTGGTTAATGGGAGATTTCACATGCTATGTCACACAGCTGAAGAGCCAATCAGAAACCAGCTTGCAGATCACAAGGTCACAAAGTTACAGGATGATAACGGCCCATCTTGGTTCATCCGTCCAGATCTACCCTGCATTCCCCTCATTGTAGTATCCAATTGTTTCTTAAATGGAATGCCCTGAGGTTGTAAAAGGCACTATATAAATGCAAGTCTTTTCTTTCTGTTAAAATGAGTGAATGAGAAAATCATGGGGAACGTGTTCGTGAGTTCCCAATGCGTGCTCCTGGTGGGCGAGGCTCCATCCTGGAGCAGCAGCTCATAATATCAGCCCATACATCCCTAGTCCGCCTCATCACTCGCATTCCGTGACATACCATCATTCAACACCTTCATCTTTGTGGCTGTACTAGCTTATAAAACATTCCCTTTTCCGTCAAAGAAACTATAAATGGGTCAACGATTACTGGCGTTCTGAAACAGACAAATTGTTATTACTGCCTCCCGAGGGAAAGCTTGGACTCCATCTTAGATTACCACAATATTAACATGTATATAGGCTTGATTTTGTTCTCCAGGCTAAATTTAGTCTTCAATACCAAGCTGCTGGGTTCAGCTGATTTGCATAATTATTCATAGATTTTTGCTCCGTTTTGGCCTTGTGGAGGCAGTTAGGGAACTGCCAGCTCACACCTTAGCTGAAATTTAAAGGCACATGGCCATTTAAAGGGAAATGGCCATCTCTGGTGGGAGAGGTGGGGGAAATCCTAGAACCTTTAGAAGCGCTCAAAATGAACTTCAGCCCTTTTAGCAGACTTTGCCAAGAGTAAAGGGGATTGGGAGAAAATAGTGTGAGGCAAAAATGCAGTGATAGGAAACCTGGTGTGAAGGGATGAAACAGAGTCTGGGGGCAAGGAACGATGAGGTGAGTAGTTATGATCTGGAATGCGCTGCCCGAAAAGGTGGTGGAAGCAGATTCAATAGTAACTTTCAACAGGGAATGAGATATATATTTGAAAAGGAAATATTTGCAGGGCTGTGGGGGAAGAGCAAGAAGAGTGGGACTAATTGGAAAGCTCTTTCAAAGTGCTGGCACAGGCATGATGGGGCGAATGGCCTCCTTCTATGCTGTAAGATCTTTGCCCTCCTCCAATTCTGGCTTCTTGCGCATCTCCGATTTCCTTCGCTCCACCATTGGTGGTCGTGCCTTCAGCTGCCTGGACCCTAAGCTCTGGAATTCCCTCCCTACACCTCTCCGCCTCTCTATCTCTCTCTCCTCCTTTAAGACACTCCTTAAAACCTACCTCTTCGGCCAAGCTTTTGGTCACCTGTCCTAATGTCTATGAGGCTCGGTGTCAAATTTTGTTTGATAATCGCTCCTGTGAAGCGCCTTGGGATGTTTTACTACGTTAAAGACTCTATATAAATGCTAGTTGTTGTTGTTAAAGGCACACTCCCGATCTTGAGAAAGACCAGCCTGGTGTGACGTAAGTGGCAGGGTGACGTCTCCTCAAACAAAATGGTGGGTCCATGCAGCTCACCTCACCTGCAGTCACACCTCCCTCTGATCATTCCTCTGTTAACTCCTCCTCATCCTCAAGCCCCCAGACAGGAAAAGGAATTCCCAGCGGACTGCTCTGCGTAACACTCCAGGCTGCTTAAAATATGTTTTAAACTCTTCGGAAATGCCGCAATGTCAAAATACGGGCAAGCTCAAAAAAAAACTCCAAAAAAATTAGTCAAGAATGCCCAACAAAATGCAAAAAAAACAGGCCCAAATTTAAAAAAATGCAATTATGTGAAAAACTATCTCAATCCAGCACAACACAGCTATGAAAAATCAAAGGTCAAGAAGGGCCAATTGTTTTGGGCCTACTGTTGCTTTTCCTGGGCAAACCTCAAGAATTTGCAGGTCTGCTAAATTTACATTTCTTGAAGCCCTCATGCACCTTCAGTGAGAGCATCCAGTGATGCCTGCAAAACTTGGCTAAAATAAACCGGGCTGCACGATCCTGGGGCAGAGCAGGAGCAAGGCCTACTCTCCTGGGATTTTCCAACCTCTCCACCATACCTTCATCTTTCATAAACTAATCTCCTCAAAGCAGTGCCCTGAGGTAGACCACACTGTATCCGTGCAAGGCTGATGCACCGTAGAGCATTACAGCGATCAGACCTTTCCCGGGAATGGATTCATGTCCTTGCCCTACAGGAAATGTGCGGGATGCTCAATGACTGTCGCCCACGTTTCCATGGTTACCAAGTAGTTCAAAGGCCTATGGGTCCACATGCAAATGGGGCCTGGAGTGCAGGTTTGATCATTGCCTGAGGACCTACTCACAATGAAAGCTGGGTGTGCTTGGCCATCCAGGAATCAGGCACCTGAAGATTGAGGAAGCCGGCAATGTTTATGTTGGAGCAAAGGCAGCTCAGGTGAAACCTTATCAGAAGAGGGAAGGCAGAGAGTTTCGACTTAATTACTTCGCACTGAGGGATGTGGAACAGACTGCCCAGGGAGACTGGTGAGGCAGTTCAGTGTCAGCAGGTTCAAGGGGGGAGCTGGACAGTTTACGGGTGAAAGACAAGAGGTGGAGGTGCAGCATGGCACTTTTTGAACTTTGAGACCAGTCAGATAACACGGTGCTCTCTTCTGGTTCTGTTCATTCCTGGGTGTCCAAGTCCAGATCCATTAACTCAGCACAGACACAAGATCTCTCCAACGTGGCACCTTTCTGGACCAGCATGGATCAGTACTACACCGAATGTTGCACTTACCCACTGAGCCATGTCGGGAGCTTCGGGAGAAGTTTCATTTGTTTATTTATTCTAACAAGATATTCTTTTATTGACGTCCCAGCTGATGTCGCACTTACATGGATTTAACTAATTGCTGCATCTCTCAGCATCTCTCAACTCCACAGGTGAACCTCAGTGCTGGAGGCGAGAGTTATAATTGGAAAATGGTCTGCGGCAATGATTAAAGTGATTCACTGCAATCGCAGCCAAGGCTGTTTTGTTAGTTTTCTCTCTTCTGCCAAATCCAAGATTACTGAAGAGGAACCCTCAGGCCTTTATCAGTGCCACTCTAAAGCATGTCGAAAGAAGGCTTGATTTGTCTCACTCCCCCAATTATGAGAAGGAAGGAGAGACTACCTGAGGTAAGGGGTTTTAGGAGAATAAGACGAGGGGGATTCTTCTCAGATTTCCAATGGGTGCTTTCAAACTGATGTCTGATGAAGAGATTCAGTCTGAATATCACCCACGCCTGCTGTCCTACTGGTGACCTTTGGAAGGGAAGCAGAGAGCACTGCTGTCAGAGGGATCAACCACACTCTTGAACCATATTCCAATTGCTCTTCAGAAGCAACGTGCTATGCAAGGGCTCCCAGAGACACACCGACAGTTGTGAGGATCCCCCAAGGCTCAGAATCCTGCAGCTTCCGAGGATCTCACAAGTCAAAGCCTAACCCAAAATAGTGTCATTGCCGACACTATTGTGTTCCTATTTTCAGCCAGCTTTGTATCATTAGCAAACTTAAGACAGCAGTATTTCTGTGGAATGGCAATAGGATGCTACAAATAGCCCCAGCGGCCCAGACTGGGAAAAATCAAGTAGCGTTCTTGTTGCTGACAGCAATCTAATGTTCAGGAATCCAATACTGGATTCAAGGAGCCAGAGTGGGGAAACAGTTGATGCAGCAATGATGTTCAGTCCCGAGATATCTGTAGCAAACTGCGTGTCTACAATAGTGTTGTTGTACTTTTAACATCCAGCGGCAGATCAGTAGCTCAGTTCAATACTGCATCAGTCTCTGTACTTGTTGTATTGACAGGTTGTCTGATTTGAATACCTTGGATCCTGTCTGAAAAGTTTCTTTCTCAAAGATGTCAGCCATGGCTTAGTGGGAACACTCTCGCCTCTGTGTCAAAAAGGTTATAGGTTCAAGCCCTACTCCAGAAACTTAATCTTTCAGATCAGATATTAAACCAAGGCAAAGGCTATGGGCCTCGACAACATCCCGGCTGTAGTACTGAAGACTTGTGCTCCAGAACTAGCTGCGCCTCTAGCCAAACTGTTCCAGCTACAACACTGGCATTTACCCGACAATGTGGAAAATTGCCCAGGTATGTCCTGTCCACAAAAAGCAGGACAAATCCAATCCGGCCAATTACCGCCCCATCAGTCTACTCTCAATCATCAGCAAAGTGATGGAAGGTGTCATCGACAGTGCTGTCAAGCGGCACTTACTCACCAATAACCTGATCACCGATGCTCAGTTTGGGTTCCACCAGGCTCCAGACCTCATTACAGCCGTGGTCCAAACATGGACAAAAGACCTGAATTCCAGAGGTGAGGTGAGAGTGACTGCCCTTGACATCAAGGCAGCACTTGACCGATTGTGGCACCAAGGAGCCCGAGTAAAATTGAAGTCAATGGGAATCCGGGGGAAAACTCTCCAGTGGCTGGAGTCATACCTAGCACAAAGGAAGATGGTAGTGGTTGTTGGAGGCTAATCATCTCAGCCCCAGGACATTGCTGCAGGAGTTCCTCAGGGCAGTGTCCTAGGCCCAACCATCTTCAGCTGCTTCATCAATGAACTTCCCTCCATCATAAGGTCAGAAATGGGGATGTTTGCTGATGATTGCGCAGTGTTCAGTTCCATTCACAACCCCTCAGATAATGAAGCAGTCCGAGCCCACATGCAGCAAGACCTGGACAACATCCAGGCTTGGGCTGATAAGTGGCAAGTAACATTCGTGCCAGACAAGTGCCAGGCAATGACCATCTCCAACAAGAGAGAGTCTAACCACCTCCCCATGACATTCAACGGCATTACCATCGCCGAATCCCCCACCATCAACATTCTAGGGGTCACCATTGACCAGAAACTTAACTGGACCAGCCACATAAATACTGTGGCTACAACAGCAGGTCAGAGGCTGGGTATTCTGCAGCGAGTGACTCACCTCCTGACTCCCCAAAGCCTTTCCACCATCTACAAGGCACAAGTCAGGAGTGTGATGGAATACTCTCCACTTGCCTGGATGAGTGCAGCTCCAACAACACTCAAGAAGCTCGACACCATCCAGGACAAAGCAGCCCGCTTGATTGGCACCTTTTCCACCACCCTAAACATTCACTCAAGGGGCAACTAGGGATGGGCAATAAATGCCGGCTTTGCCAGCGGCGCCCACATCCCAAGAATGAATTTTTAAAAAACTCACAGGGTGCGGGTCTTGGGAAATTGTGGGCTGGGTGCCGGCTATTTTTCTGAGGCGCTCCCTACGTGGGGCGTTCCCCGCCGGGAGCACCGGACTCAAGAATCATCTCTAGAATGAGATAACGTTAACCCACAGAGGGAGTTCAAACTCGCAGGTCTGTATACATTTCATTGCCTTAAATAATTTGGCTTAATACAGGAGATTATGAAAGTATGGTCCAGTCGGTGGTATCTGTTACAGTCCTCCTTTGTCAGTTAGTTTGGGGGAATGTTTATGTAAGTGAGGGTTCTTTGTTAACACCACCATCTGAGGTCCCTGCCTTAGGTTAGAGAGCACTTGGATCCAGACTTAGATGTAGCTATTTGTACGATGAACAGCTGAGATTCCAATGAGACACTGTGGTCGGCCAAGCCTATCGCATAGGTTCCTGCTGCTGGTTGCAGCCCAATGAATCTTGCTGGGACATGTGTGAATGTGGATGGCAGTGAGGACAGGATGAGGCTCAGCTGTGATGCCCTCGACATTCAAATAGCCAGCCGGCTTTCACTGTCCAGGCTTATACATCAAGACTGGTGTGGTGAGAATGTTACTTGCCACTTATCAGCCCAAGCCTGGATGTTGACCAGGTCTTGCTGCTTGCGGGCTCGGACTGCTTCATTACCTGAGGAATTGCCAGTGGAGCTGAACACTGTGCAATCATCAGTGAACAGCCCCACTTCTGACCTTATGATGGAAGGAAGGACATTGATGCTGAAGATGGGTGTCTGTTGTGGAACAAATGAGCACACACCGCCCTGATTACACACTCCCCTGGTCACACATCCCTCCTGGTTACACACTCCCACTGGATATAGACTCTCCCTGGTTACACACTCCCCCAGTTATAGACTCCCCCTGCCAGTCGCACACTCCCCCCGGTTAAACCTCTCCCCACTAACCCCGGTTACACATTTCCCTAGATATAGACTGCACCCCCCCTGGTTACACCCCCCCTGGTTACACCTCCCCCTGGTTACACCTCCCCCTGGTTACACCTCCCCCTGGTTACACCTCCCCCTAGTCACACCTCTCCCCTCCAACCCCGGTTACACACTCCCTTAGTTATAGACTGCCCCCCCCCTGGTTACACCCTCCCCCGGTTCCCCCCCACCCACCCCGGTTATACCTCCCCCTGGGTACATCCTCCCCCCGGTTACACCTCCCCCACCACGGTTACATCCTCCCCCCAGTTACATCCTTCCCCCTGGTTACACCCTCCCCCCCAGTTACATTCACCCCCCCGTTTACACCCTCCCCCTGGTTACGCCCTCCCCCCCCCCGGTTTCATCCTCCCTCTGGTTACACCCTCCCTCTGGTTACACCCTCCCCCTGGTTACACCCTCCCCTTGGTGACGCCCTCCCCCCCGGTTTCATCCTCCCCCTGGTTACGCCCTCCCCCTGGTTACGCCCTTCCCCTGGTTACACCCTCCCCCTGGTTACACCCTCCTCCTGGTTACACCGTCCCCCTGGTTACACCCTCCCCCTGGTTACGCCCTCCCCCTAGTTTCATCCTCCCCCTGGTTACGCCCTCCCCCTGGTTACGCCCTCCCCTTGGTTTCATCCTCCCCCTGGTTACGCCCTCCCCCCCGCCCGGTTTCATCCTCCCCCTGGTTACGCCCTCCCCCTGGTTACGCCCTCCCCCCCGCCCGGTTTCATCCTCCCCCTGGTTACGCCCTCCCCCTGGTTACACCTTTCCCCTGGTTACACCTTTCCCCTGGTTAAGCCCTCCCCCCGGTTTCATCCTCCCCCTGGTTACGCCCTTCCCCTGGTTTCATCCTCCCCCTGGTTACACCCTCCCCCTGGTTTCATCCTCCCCCTGGTTACGCCCTACACCCCCCTCCCCCTGGTTACACCTTCCTCCCGCCCAGGTTTCATCCTTCCCCTGGTTACACCCTCCCCCTGGTTACGCCCTCCCCCTGGTTTCATCCTTCCCCTGGTTACACCCTCCCCCTGGTTACACCCTCCCCCTGGTTACACCCTCCCCCTGGTTACGCCCTCCCCCTGGTTACGCCCTCCCCTTGGTTACGCCCTCCCCCTGGTTACGCCCTCCCCCTGGTTACGCCCTCCCCCTGGTTTCATCCTTCCCCTGGTTACACCCTCCCCCTGGTTACACCCTCCCGCTGGTTACGCCCTCCCCCTGGTTACGCCCTCCCCCTGGTTACGCCCTCCCCCTAGTTTCATCCTCCCCCTGGTTACGCCCTCCCCCTGGTTACACCCTCCCCCTGGTTACACCCTCCCCCTGGTTTCATCCTCCCCCTGGTTACACCTTCCCCCCCGCCCTGGTTACACCCTCCCCCTGGTTACACCCTCCCCCACGGTTTCATCCTCCCCCTGGTTACACCTTCCCCCCCGCCCTGGTTACACCCTCCCCCTGGTTACACCCTCCCCCTGGTTACACCCTCCCCCAGGTTACACCCTCCCCCAGGTTACGCCCTCCCCTTGGTTACACCCTCCCCTTGGTTTCATCCTCCCCCTGGTTACGCCCTCCCCCTGGTTACACCTTCCCCCCCGCCCTGGTTATACCCTCCCCCTGGTTACACCCTCCCCCTGGTTACATCCTCCCACTGGTTACGCCCTCCCCTTGGTTCCGCCCTCCCCCTGGTTACGCTCTCCCCCTGGTTTCATCCTCCCCCTGGTTACGCCCTCCCCCTGGTTTCATCCTCCCCCTGGTTACGCCCTACCCCCCCTCCCCCTGGTTACACCTTCCCCCCGCCCAGGTTTCATCCTCCCCCTGGTTACGCCCTTCCCCTGGTTACACCCCCCGCCCTGGTTACACCCTTCCCCTGGTTACGCCCTCCCCCTGGTTACGCCCTCCCCCTGGTTACGCCCTTCCCCTGGTTACACCTTTCCCCTGGTTACACCTTTCCCCTGGTTATGCCCTCCCCCCGGTTTCATCCTCCCCCTGGTTACGCCCTCCCCCTGGTTTCATCCTCCCCCTGGTTACGCCCTCCCCCTGGTTACACCCTTCCCCTGGTTACACCCTCCCCCTGGTTTCATCCTCCCCCTGGTTACGCCCTCCCCCCCCTCCCCCTGGTTACGCCCTCCCCCCCCTCCCCCTGGTTTCATCCTCCCCCTGGTTACGCCCTCCCCCTGGTTACACCCTTCCCCTGGTTACACCCTCCCCCACGGTTTCATCCTCCCCCTGGTTACACCCTCCCCCTGGTTACACCCTCCCCCTGGTTACATCCTCCCCCTGGTTACGCCCTCCCCTTGGTTACACCCTCCCCCTGGTTACGCCCTCCCCCCCCTCCCCCTGGTTACATCCTCCCCCACGGTTTCATCCTCCCCCTGGTTACACCCTCCCCCTGGTTTCATCCTCCCCCTGGTTACACCCTCCCCCTGGTTACGCCCTCCCCTTGGTTACACCCTCCCCCTGGTTACACCCTCCCCCTGGTTACACCCTCCCCCTGGTTACACCCTCCCCCTGGTTACATCCTCCCCCTGGTTACGCCCTCCCCTTGGTTACACCCTCCCCCTAGTTTCATCCTCCCCCTGGTTACATCCTCCCCCTGGTTACACCCTCCCCCACGGTTTCATCCTCCCCCTGGTTACGCCCTCCCCTTGGTTACACCCTCCCCCTGGTTACACCCTCCCCCTGGTTACACCCTCCCCCTGGTTACGCCCTCCCCTTTGTTCCGCCCTCCCCCTGGTTACGCCCTCACCCTGGTTTCATCCTCCCCCTGGTTACACCTTCCCCCCGCCCAGGTTTCATCCTTCCCCTGGTTACACCCTCCCCCTGGTTACGCCCTCCCCCTGGTTACACCCTCCCCCTGGTTACGCTCTCCCCCTGGTTACACCCTCCCCCTGGTTACGCTCTCCCCCAGGTTACACCCTCCCCCTGGTTACGCCCTCCCCCTGGTTACGCTCTCCCCCTGGTTACACCCTCCCCCTGGTTACGCCCTCCCCCTGGTTACACCCTCCCCCTGGTTACGCTCTCCCCCTGGTTACACCCTCCCCCTGGTTACGCTCTCCCCCTGGTTACACCCTCCCCCTGGTTACGCCCTCCCCCTGGTTACACCCTCCCCCTGGTTACGCTCTCCCCCTGGTTACACCCTCCCCCTGGTTACGCTCTCCCCCTGGCTTCATCCTCTCCCTGGTTTCATCCTCCCCCCAGTTTCATCCTCCCCCTGGTTACGCCCTCCCCCCCTCACCCTGGTTACATCCTCCCCCACGGTTTCATCCTCCCCTTGGTTACGCCCTCCCCCTGGTTACATCCTCCCCCCCCACCCCGGTTTCATCCTCCCCCTGGTTACACCCTCCCCCTGGTTACATCCTCCCCCTGGTTACGCCCTCCCCCTGGTTACATCCTCCCCCTGGTTACACCCTCCCCCTGGTTACATCCTCCCCCTGGTTACGCCCTCCCCCTGGTTACACCTTCTCCCTGGTTATGCCCTCCCCCCGGTTTCATCCTCCCCCTGGTTACGTCCTCCCCCTGGTTTCATCCTCCCCCTGGTTTCATCCTCCCCCTGGTTACGTCCTCCCCCTGGTTTCATCCTCCCCCTGGTTACGTCCTCCCCCTGGTTACATCCTCCCCCTGGTTACGTCCTCCCCCTGGTTTCATCCTCCCCCTGGTTACGTCCTCCCCCTGGTTTCATCCTCCCCCTGGTTATGCCCTCCCTCTGGTTACATCCTCCCCCTGGTTTCATCCTCCCCCTGGTTACATCCTCTCCCTGGTTTCATCCTCCCTCTGGTTATGTCCTCCCTCTGGTTATGCCCTCCCCCTGGTTACATCCTCCCCCTGGTTTCATCCTCCCCCCCCCCCCGGTTTCATCCTCCCCCTGGTTACATCCTCTCCCTGGTTTCATCCTCCCCCTGGTTACGCCCTCCCCCTGGTTATGCCCTCCCCCCGGTTTCATCCTCCCTCTGGTTACGCCCTCCCCCTGGTTACGCCCTCCCCCTGGATATGCCCTCCCCCTGGTTACGCCCTCCCTCCGGTCACACACTTCCTCCACAGGGACCGAGAGTAACATTTGCCAAGCGCCCTTTGTAAGATTGGGTTAAATATTTCCTATTCCATTTGTTTTCTCCCCGATTCAAACAATCTCTGTTGATTTTAGATGGTCTCTTCCTTAGAAGAGCTTAGAATTGGTCAGAGTGAATGGATACCTTTGTTCTGACTATACTCATCACATGAACATATTATGGACCATTTCATTCAAGTTTTCACCCTGTTTCAGAATATTATGTAAATCGCCATGTACAAGACTGCCACCTCGTGGTGCTAATAGAACTGACGGCTCTCTTCCACTTTATCCTTGTGTGATTGTAATCTCGGAGTTGTGTCTGCTACTGAGCGCACCGAAACATTTTACTGGGGCCCGCATGGCACAGTGAGTGCCTATTATAGGTTTAATGTGCCAGTGGAAGCTTCTGGAGCACGTCGCAGTGCTCTTTTCAGTCACATTTTTGAGAATGCTTCAAGAAATGATTACATAGAATTTACAGCACAAAAACAGGCCATTCGGCCCAACTGGTCTATGCCGATATTTATCCTCCACATGAGCCTCCTCGCACCCTACTCCATCTCACCCTACTCCATCTCACCCTACTCCATCTCACCCTACTCCATCTCACCCTACTCCATCTCAGCCTACTCCATCTCACCCTACTCCATCTCAGCCTACTCCATCTCACCCTACTCCATCTCACCCTACTCCATCTCACCCTACTCCATCTCACCCTACTCCATCTCACCCTACTCCATCTCACCCTACTCCATCTCACCCTACTCCATCTCACCCTACTCCATCTCACCCTACTCCATCTCAGCCTACTCCATCTCACCCTACTCCATCTCACCCTACTCCATCTCACCCTACTCCATCTCAGCCTACTCCATCTCAGCCCACTCCATCTCACCCTACTCCATCTCACCCTACTCCATCTCAGCCTACTCCATCTCAGCCTACTCCATCTCACCCTACTCCATCTCAGCCTACTCCATCTCACCCTACTCCATCTCACCCTACTCCATCTCAGCCTACTCCATCTCACCCTACTCCATCTCAGCCTACTCCATCTCACCCTACTCCATCTCACCCTACTCCATCTCACCCTACTCCATCTCACCCTACTCCATCTCAGCCCACTCCATCTCACCCTACTCCATCTCACCCTACTCCATCTCACCCTACTCCATCTCCGCCTACTCCATCTCACCCTACTCCATCTCACCCTACTCCATCTCACCCTACTCCATCTCACCCTACTCCATCTCACCCTACTCCATCTCACCCTACTCCATCTCACCCTACTCCATCTCACCCTACTCCATCTCACCCTACTCCATCTCACCCTACTCCATCTCACCCTACTCCATCTCACCCTACTCCATCTCAGCCTACTCCATCTCAGCCCACTCCATCTCACCCTACTCCATCTCACCCTACTCCATCTCAGCCTACTCCATCTCACCCTACTCCATCTCAGCCTACTCCATCTCACCCTACTCCATCTCACCCTACTCCATCTCACCCTACTCCATCTCACCCTACTCCATCTCAGCCTACTCCAGCTCACCCTACTCCATCTCCGCCTACTCCATCTCAGCCTACTCCATCTCAGCCTACTCCATCTCACCCTACTCCATCTCAGCCTACTCCATCTCAGCCTACTCCATCTCACCCTACTCCATCTCACCCTACTCCATCTCACCCTACTCCATCTCACCCTACTCCATCTCACCCTACTCCATCTCACCCTACTCCATCTCAGCCTACTCCATCTCACCCTACTCCATCTCACCCTACTCCATCTCACCCTACTCCATCTCACCCTACTCCATCTCACCCTACTCCATCTCACCCTACTCCATCTCAGCCTACTCCATCTCACCCTACTCCATCTCAGCCTACTCCATCTCACCCTACTCCATCTCACCCTACTCCATCTCACCCTACTCCATCTCAGCCTACTCCATCTCACCCTACTCCATCTCACCCTACTCCATCTCACCCTACTCCATCTCACCCTACTCCATCTCACCCTACTCCATCTCAGCCTACTCCATCTCAGCCTACTCCATCTCACCCTACTCCATCTCAGCCTACTCCATCTCACCCTACTCCATCTCACCCTACTCCATCTCAGCCTACTCCATCTCACCCTACTCCATCTCACCCTACTCCATCTCACCCTACTCCATCTCACCCTACTCCATCTCACCCTACTCCATCTCACCCTACTCCATCTCACCCTACTCCAACTCACCCTACTCCATCTCAGCCTACTCCATCTCACCCTACTCCATCTCACCCTACTCCATCTCAGCCTACTCCATCTCACCCTACTCCATCTCACCCTACTCCATCTCACCCTACTCCATCTCACCCTACTCCATCTCACCCTACTCCATCTCACCCTACTCCATCTCACCCTACTCCATCTCAGCCTACTCCATCTCACCCTACTCCATCTCACCCTACTCCATCTCACCCTACTCCATCTCACCCTACTCCATCTCACCCTACTCCATCTCACCCTACTCCATCTCAGCCTACTCCATCTCACCCTACTCCATCTCAGCCTACTCCATCTCACCCTACTCCATCTCACCCTACTCCATCTCAGCCTACTCCATCTCACCCTACTCCATCTCACCCTACTCCATCTCACCCTACTCCATCTCACCCTACTCCATCTCACCCTACTCCATCTCAGCCTACTCCATCTCAGCCCACTCCATCTCACCCTACTCCATCTCACCCTACTCCATCTCAGCCTACTCCATCTCAGCCTACTCCATCTCACCCTACTCCATCTCAGCCTACTCCATCTCACCCTACTCCATCTCAGCCTACTCCATCTCACCCTACTCCATCTCAGCCTACTCCATCTCAGCCTACTCCATCTCACCCTACTCCATCTCACCCTACTCCATCTCACCCTACTCCATCTCAGCCTACTCCATCTCAGCCTACTCCATCTCACCCTACTCCATCTCACCCTACTCCATCTCAGCCTACTCCATCTCAGCCTACTCCATCTCAGCCCACTCCATCTCACCCTACTCCATCTCACCCTACTCCATCTCAGCCTACTCCATCTCACCCTACTCCATCTCACCCTACTCCATCTCACCCTACTCCATCTCACCCTACTCCATCTCACCCTACTCCATCTCACCCTACTCCATCTCACCCTACTCCATCTCAGCCTACTCCATCTCACCCTACTCCATCTCACCCTACTCCATCTCACCCTACTCCATCTCACCCTACTCCATCTCACCCTACTCCATCTCACCCTACTCCATCTCACCCTACTCCATCTCACCCTACTCCATCTCAGCCTACTCCATCTCACCCTACTCCATCTCAGCCTACTCCATCTCAGCCTACTCCATCTCACCCTACTCCATCTCACCCTACTCCATCTCACCCTACTCCATCTCACCCTACTCCATCTCAGCCTACTCCATCTCAGCCTACTCCATCTCACCCTACTCCATCTCACCCTACTCCATCTCACCCTACTCCATCTCACCCTACTCCATCTCAGCCCACTCCATCTCAGCCTACTCCATCTCACCCTACTCCATCTCAGCCTACTCCATCTCACCCTACTCCATCTCACCCTACTCCATCTCAGCCTACTCCATCTCACCCTACTCCATCTCACCCTACTCCATCTCACCCTACTCCATCTCACCCTACTCCATCTCACCCTACTCCATCTCACCCTACTCCATCTCAGCCTACTCCATCTCAGCCTACTCCATCTCACCCTACTCCATCTCACCCTACTCCATCTCACCCTACTCCATCTCACCCTACTCCATCTCACCCTACTCCATCTCAGCCTACTCCATCTCACCCTACTCCATCTCACCCTACTCCATCTCACCCTACTCCATCTCACCCTACTCCATCTCACCCTACTCCATCTCAGCCTACTCCATCTCAGCCTACTCCATCTCACCCTACTCCATCTCACCCTACTCCATCTCACCCTACTCCATCTCACCCTACTCCATCTCACCCTACTCCATCTCACCCTACTCCATCTCACCCTACTCCATCTCACCCTACTCCATCTCAGCCCACTCCATCTCACCCTACTCCATCTCACCCTACTCCATCTCACCCTACTCCATCTCAGCCTACTCCATCTCACCCTATCAACAAATCCTTCTATTGCTTTCACTCCCATGTACTAATCCAGCTTCCCCTTAAATGCATCTGTGCTATTCGCCTCAACTACTCCATGTGGTAACAAGTTCCACGTTCTGAAACACTCTCTGGGTAAAGAAGTTTCTCCTGAATTCCTAATTGGATTTATTAGCGACTATTTTATATTCATAACCCCCAGTTTTGGATTCCCCCACAAGTAGAAACATTTTTTCTATGTCTACCTTATCGAACCCTTTCATAATTTTGAAGACCTCTACCAGGTCACCCCTCAGCCTCCTCTTTTCTAGAGAAGAGCCCCAGGCTGTCCAATCTTTCCTGATAGGTATATCCTCTCAGTTCTGGTGTCATCCTTGTAAATCTTTTTTGCACCTTCTGCAGTGCCTCTATATCCTCTTTGTAATATGGAGACCAGAACTGTGCACTGATTGAAAGTAAATAGACTGTATGATCCGTTAGCGATGTAAACAGAGGGGAGCCTGTGCAAAGTCACCAGTCTCGCCATGTCCAAAGTAGGCACGCACCAGTGTCGAGATGAAGTGGACAAGCAGGAGGCTTCTGTCACCCATTGCCACTGACCTCACGTTTAACAAGCAGCATCTCTATCACTTTGTAGGTTAGAGGGTGCAGTAGATCTAACCAGTGATCCTATAGCCTTCTCACTTACATTTGTGCAGGTTAATATTTTAAAAAGGGGCGTCAGCTGTGGCTTGGTGGGTAGCACACTTGTCTTTGAGTCAGAAGGTTGTAGGTTTAAGTCCCACTCCAGAGACTTGAGCACCAAATCTAGGCTGTCACTCCAGTATAGTACTGAGGGAGTGCAGACTGTCTTTCAGATGAGATTTTAAAGCATGTGGACATAAAAGATCCCATGCCACTTTTTGAAGAGCATGTGCTGTTTTATAAGTATATTAAGTAGTGTAGACGGAAGCATAAAATTACAAAGAGACATTGATAGATTAAGTGAGTGGGCAAAACTGTGGCAGATGGATTTCAGTGCGGGCGAGTGTGAGGTCATCCATTTTGGACCAAAAAAAGGATAGATCCGAGTATTTTCTAAATGGTGAAAAACTAGGAACAGTGGAGGTCCAAAGAGATTTAAGGGTTCGTGTACACAGATCAATAAAATATAGTGGTCAGGTACAAAAAATAATCAAAATAAATAATGGAATGTTAGCCTTTATATCTAGAGGGCTAGAATATAAATGGGAGGAAGTTTTGCTACAGCTATACAAAGCCCTGGTTAGACCACATCTGGAGGACTGTGTACAGTTCTGGGCACCGCACCTTAGGAAGGAGATATTGGCCTTGGAAGGATTGCAGTGCAGATTCACCAGAATGTTACCAGGGCTCCAAGGGTTAAATTATGAGGAGAAATTAAATAAACTCGGTTTATATTCCCTGGAATATAAAAAGTTTGGTGTGATTTGATTGATGGTTTTAGGATTTTGAAAGGAATTGATAGGGTAGATAGAGAGAAAATTTTCCACTGGTGGGTGAGTCTAGGACAAGGGGACATAACATTAAAATCAGAGCCAGGCCATTCAGGAGAGAAGTTAGGAATTATTTCTTCACACAAAGGGTGGTAGAAGTGTTGAACTCTCTCCCATGAAAAGCAGTAGACGCTAGCTCAGTTAATAACTTTAAACCTGAGATCGATAGATTTTTGCCAGCCAAGGTTATTAAGGGATATGGAACCAAGGCGGGTAAATGGAGTTGAGATACTGATCAGCCATGATCTAATTGACTGGCGGAACAGGCTCGAGGGGCTGAATGGCCTACTCCTGTTCCTATCCCTCAGCCAACATCACTAAAACAGAACATCCGGTCATTTATCTCATTGCTGTTTCGGGGACCTTGCTGTGCGCAAATTGGCTGCCGCATTTCCTACATTACAACAGTGACTACACTTCAAAAAGTACTTAATTGGCTGTAAAGTGCTTTGAGACGTCGTGAGATCATGAACGGCTCTACAGAAATGGAAGTTCTGTCTTTCTAAATTTATCAGCCCAGCCTGGGAACACTGGGTTTGATGCAGCACCCTCTACTGTGAGGATCAAGTACAGCCACTCAGTGTGATTTTGTCTTCAGGCTGGTTTGGGTGGTGTAAAATCTGCCAGAAGTCCCATTCTCGATCACCACACATGCTGGAAAGAGCACTTTTGTCGAACTCTGCAGATTGCTTTGTGTTCCTTGGAGAGGGTGCTGCACAGCTTCTTTAGAATGATACCAGGGCTTAAAGGGTTAAATTATGAGGACAGGTTGCGTAAACTTGGCTTGTATTCCCTGGAGTTTAGAAGGTTGAGTGGTGATCTGATCGAGGTCTTTAAAATGATTAAATGTTTCGATAGGATAGATACAGAGAAACTATTTCCTCTGATGGGGAAATCCAGAACAAGGTCGCACAATCTTAAAATTAGAGCTAGGCCCTTCAGGAGTGAAATCATTGGTACTTTTTTCACACAAAGGGCAGTAGAGATCTGGAACTTTCTCCCTCAAAAGGCTGTGGTTGCTGGGGGACAATTGAAATTTTCAAGACTGAGATCGATAGATTTTTATTAGGTAAGGAAGGACATCGAGGGATATGGAGCTAAGGTGGGTAAATGGAGTTGAGGAACAAATCAGCCATGATCTAACTGAATGGTGGAACGGACTCGAGGGGCCGAATGGCCTACTCCTGTTCTGATGGGATCAGCCTCGATTCTGATGCAGACATTGATAAACATATTGATGAAACTGATCATATCGCAATCATTAATCCTGCACACGTAAACTCACAGAGCTGGGGAGGGGGGGTTTTCAAAGGTGGTGCACAGCAGGATTAATGATCCAGATTTAGCAGTGTAAACACAGGAGGTCAATGGATGGACAGCAGTCTCTGACAATCTGAGCTAAACACGTGCCAATGTGAAAGCTCCCCCGAAAGTTTTTGTTGAGGCTGTTTTGTTTACCTAGTGCTTGATGCGATGACACACTTGGCTCCATGTATCAGTGCATCGTGAAAATATCCTGATGAAAATAACCCTGCCCCGCCCAGCTCATGACCTTTCCCCCTTTAAGAAAATCATAGAATCATACCAGCACAGAAGGAGGCCGTTCGGCCCATCGTGCCTGTGCCGGCTCTTTGAAAGAGCTTTCCAATTATTCCCACTCCTCCGCTCTTTCCCCATAGCCCTGCATTTTATACTTGAAGTTATATTATGAGAATATCTAAAAGGTGCTGAGGGACTTGTGGAACAATTACTGGGACTTCACACTCCACCAGTAGCTGTGGGTTAGTGGATGAGACAAAATGCTGTAAAAGGTTTTATAGTTGAACGGCAACCTGAGTGAAATTGTTTGCAGACTAATTTCAGGACTGAAACTTGCTCCCTAATGCCCGAAGGTACCGAGCGTAAAACACAGCCTGTTAAATATCCTCAGCTTCAATCTTATTAAAGGCAAAATGTGCAAACTTTTAATTGTCGGCATAGGGATGTAGAAAGCGAGAGAGAGGAGATTTGAAGAGAAAAAGTGAACAAAAGCAAGTGTCAATTAACTCGAGCCCAAACCCCACCCGAAGCCCCCTACCCGTACAGTTTGGGATTAGACACAACCTGCCCTCCACAAACACGCAGGGCCATTTTGTACTTTTGAGGATCGTTTCTGCACAATGCAGCTCATCGCTGGATGGAAGGTTCAAAATTCCAAATAGTGATTGCCCTGTGTACTTCTCCTCCCCTCGAATGTCCCCTCCGGCTTTCTCCCTACTGCCCTTCCTCTCCGACACCTCATTCTGGGGTACAGTTCCACAGGCACCCTACAGATATAGGAACACAGGAACAGGAGTAGGCCATTCAGCCCCTCGAGATTGTTCCGCCATTCATTTGTATCATGGGTGATTGAATTTAATTTAATCAGTTGCCTCACCCAGGTGGCCGTTCTTCTTGTATGGTCCCGGAGGGTGGGTGTCAATGGGCTATGGAACGTGTGACATCAGAGCGGAGCCTGATCCCGTCCTCATCCAACAGGCAATCTGCACTTTCTGCAGGGGTCACCACTAGTGGTGGGAACCCTGGCTGGTTTTCACCTCCCTGGCCCAAGCCCAGTTAGACATCAGGAGTCAGGGTGACTTAGTACCACATGTCAGGGTGCCCTCATCTACTAAGCCTTTAAGGGAGCAATCTTAGCATTTGTGCTAAGAATGGCTCTTTCCAAATCTCCAGGCCCACAAAATTCAAACTAAACAAACCAGCAAACAAGTCATCTAAACACAAATAGAACTGAGTTGCCTTGGGCTTAGACATCTCTCTTGCAGTTAATCATTAATTAAGGATGAGGGACTTCCGTTATGTGGAGACATTGGAGAAGCTGGGATTGTTCTCCTTAGAACAGAGAAGGTTAAGGGGAGATTTGTTAGAGGTCTCAAAATTATGAAGGGTTTTGATAGAGTAAATAAGGAGAAACTGTTTCCACTGGCAGAAGGATCGATAACCAGTGGACACAGAATTAAAATAACTGCCAAAAGAACCAGAGGTGAGAATGAGGAGATTTTTTTTTTACGTAGTGATGATCTGAAATGCACTGCCTGAAAGGCTGGTGGAAGCAGAATCAATAGTAACTTTCAAAAGGGAATTGGATATATATTTGAAAAGGAAAAGTTTCCAGGCAGTGCGGAAAGAATGGGGGAGTGGGACTAAGAAAGAAGACAAGGCAAGAGAGCAAGGTAGCAATAAGGGAAATGATAATCAGAGAGTGGCAGGAAGGGACAGAGCATGCAAACCTAAGAGTGCGCCAGCAGATAAGGCTAGAGGTTGCAAAAATAGTAAAAAGCACTCAAGGCTTCGTATCTGAATGCGCGTAGCATTCGTAACAAAATGGATGAATTGACAACTCAAATAGAAATAAATATGTACAATCTGATAGTCATTACAGAGACATGGCTACAAGATGACAAAAGCTGGAACCTGAATATTCAAGGGTACTTGACATTTCGGAAGGACAGGAAGCTAGGAAAAGGTGGAGGGGTAGCTCTGTTAATTAAGGATGACATGAGTATAATAGAGAGAAATGACCTTAGTTCTAAAGACCAAGATGTAGAATCAGTTTGGGTTGAGATAAGAAATAGTAAAGGCAAGAAGTCACTTGTGGGAATAGTTTATAGGCCCCCGAACAATAACCACTCTGTAGGACAGGGTATACAGGAAGAAATAATGGGGGCTTGTGAGAAAGGAACAGCAATAATCATGGGTGATTTTAATCTATATATAGATTGGAAGAATCTGATTAGCAAAGGTAGCCTGGAAGATGAGTTCATAGAGTGCTTTCAGGACAGTTTCTTAGAGCAGCATGTTCTAGATCCAACCAGAGAGCAGGCTATTCTAGATCTGGTAATGTGTAATGAGACAGGATTAATTAATGATCTCATTGTAAAGGAGCCTCTAGGTAGCAGTGATCACAATATGATTGAATTTCGCATTCAGTTTGAGGGAGAGAAGAGTAAGTCTAAGACTGGTGTATTAAACTTAAATAAGGGCAATTATGAGGGCATGAAGGCAGAGCTGGCTGAAGTGAACTGGGAAATTAGGTTAAGGGATAGGTCAGTAGAGATGCAGTGGCAGACATTTAATGAGATATTTCATAACACTCAACAAAGATACATTCCAGTGAGAAAGATTCTAGTGGAAGGACATACCATCCTTGGCTAACTAAGGAAGTTAAAGATAGTATCAAATTGAAAGAAAAAGCATACAATTCCACGAAGATTAGTGGCAGGTCAGAAGATTGGACAGAATATAAAAAACAGCAAAGAATGACTAAAAGAATAATAAGGAGGGAGAAATTAGAGAACGAGAAAAAGCTAGCTAGAAATATAAAAACAGATAGTAAGAGTTTCTACAGATATTTAAAAAGGAAAATAGTAAGTAAAGTGAGCATTGGTCCTCTAGAGAGTGAGTCTGGGGAATTAATAATGGAGAACAAGGAAATGGCGGATGAACTGAACAGATATTTTGCATCCGTCTTCACTGTAGAGGATACAAATAACATGCCAGAAATAATTGTGAATCAAGAGGTGAAAGGGAGGGAGGAACTTAAAACATTTACAATCACCAGGGAAAGGGTTCTGAAAAAAATAGTAGAACTAAAAGCTGACAAGTCCCCAGGTCCTGACAGACTTCATCCTAGGGTCTTAAAAGAAGTGTCTGCAGAGATAGTAGATGAATTGGTATTAATTTTCCAAAATTCCCTAGATTCTGGAAGGGTCCCATCAGATTGGAAAATAGCGAATGTAACTCCTCTGTTCAAGAAAGGAGGGAGACAGAAAACAGGAAACTACAGGCCAGTTAGCTTAACATCTGTCATAGGGAAAATGCTAGAGTCTACTATTAAGGAGGTTATAGCAGGGCACTTAGAAAATCTCAATGCAATCAGGCAGAGTCAACACGGCTTTGTGAAAGGGAAATCGTGTTTGACTAATTTATTAGAGTTCTTTGAGGAAGTAACAAGCAACGTGGATAAAGGGGATCCTGTGGATGTGGTGTACTTGGATTTCCAGAAGGCATTTGACAAGGTGCCACATCAAAGGCTACTACACAAAATAAGAGATCATGGTGTAGGGGATAACATATTAGCACGGATAAAGGATTGGTTAGCTAACAGGAAACAGAGAGTAGGCATAAATGGGTAATTTTCAGGTTGGCAAGATGTAACGAGTGGAGTGCCATAGGGATCAGTGCTTGGGCCTCAACTATTTACAATCTGTATCAATGACTTGGATGAAGGGACCGAATGTATGGTTGCTAAATTTGCTGATGACACAAAGGTAGGTAGGAAAGTAAGTTGTGAAGAGGACATAAGGAGTCTGCAAAGGGATATAGATAGGTTAAGTGTGTGGGCAAAAATTTGGCAGATGGAGTATAATGTGGGAAAATGTGATCTTGTCCACTTCGGCAGGAGGAATAGAAAAGCAGTATATTATTTAAATGGAGAGAGATTGCAGAACTCTGAGGTACAGAGGGATCTGGGTGTCCTAGTACATGAATCACAAAAAGTTAGTATGCAGGTAGAGCAAGTGATTAGGAAGGCAAATGGAATGTTTTCATTTATTGCAAGGGGAATGGAATATAAAAGTAGAGATGTTTTGCTATAGTTGTACAGGGCATTGGTGAGACCACATCTAGAATACTGTGTGCAGTTTTGGTCTCCTTATTTAAGAAAGAACATAATTGCTTTAGAGGCGGTTCAGAGAAGGTTCACTCGACTGATTCCTGGGATGAGGGGGTTATCTTATGAGGAAAGGTTGGACAAGTTGGGCCTGTATACACTGGAGTTTAGAAGAATGAGAGGTGATCTTATTGAAACATATAAGATCCTGAGGGGACTTGAAGGGGTAGATGCTGAGAGGATGTTTCCCCTTGTGGGAGAGACTAGAACTTGGGAACATAGTTTAAAAAGACGGAGATGAGGAGAAATTTTTTCTCTTGGAGAGTCGTGAGTCTGTGGAACTCCCTTCCCCAGAGAGCGGTGGAGGCCGGGTCATTGAATATTTTTAAGGCTGAGTTAGATAGATTCCTGATTAACAAGGGAGTCAAAGGTTATAGTAGGTAAACGGGAAAGTAGGGTTGAGGTCACAGTCAGATCAGCCATAATCTTATCAAATGGCAGAGCAGGCTCGAGGGGCCGAATGGCCTACTCCTGCTCTTAATTCGTATGTTTGTGTGTAATTGGATAGCTGTTTCAAAGAGCTGACACAGGCACAATGGGCCGAATGGCCTCCTTCTGTGCTGTAAGATTTTATGATTCCATGAATATGTGATTCTGTATTAGTTCGTCTCAAGTTGTCCTGCATTGAACCAACTGAATAGCAGTAAGTATTCTAACAGCCAAGTAAAGTGCAGCATTGGTTGAAAACCATTTAACTCGTACCCTACCAGGGATCAAGAAATGAACGGTAAAAGAATTGTATCTCTAACACAGCTTTATTATCCTAATACTACACACTCAAAGACAGTATGGTGTCAGCTGTGGCTCAGTGGTAGCACTCTTGTCTCTGAGTCAGAAGGTTGTGAGTTCCAGCCCCACTCCAGAGACTTGAGCATGTAATCTGAGGGAGTGCTGCACTATCGGAGGTGCCAAGTTCCGGACGAGACATTAAACCTGAGGCCCTGTCCGCCTCTACGGTGGATGTAAAAGATCCCATGGCATTATTTAGCAGAAGAGCAGGGGAGTTCTCCTCGGTGTCCTGGCCAATATTTATCCCTCATCCAACATTATTAGGCCATAGATTATCTGGTCATTATCACATTGCTGTTTGTGGGATCTTGCTGTGCGCAAATTGGCTGCCGCGTTTCCCACATTACAACAGTAACGAGACTCCAAAAAGTACTTCATTGGTTGGAAAGCGCTTTGCGACATCGTGAAAGGCGCTATAGAAATGCAAGTTGTTTGTTTAACATGGTTATTGGACTG
This sequence comes from Heptranchias perlo, assembly GCF_035084215.1. Classification (NCBI taxonomy): domain Eukaryota; kingdom Metazoa; phylum Chordata; class Chondrichthyes; order Hexanchiformes; family Hexanchidae; genus Heptranchias; species Heptranchias perlo. The sequence continues at coordinate 50,232,115 of NC_090341.1, forward strand.
AGCACCACAATAGTTTCAACAGTAGCTGAGTTCCTCTTGACGTGATGTAACTCAGTTCACCATTCCAGTCTCAGATCCTCAGCTGGGCTCAGTTCAACATAGCATCTCTCCGTTCTGCATTACACTTTGCAAGATTGCACCACGGGGGTCATTCTGTGAATTTGTACCCCAAGCACAGAGCTACGTATTCCAGGGATGGCACATCTCGGGAACTCGGGCATGGAGATCAGGGCAAAGGTCACTTTTCGGCCCCTTCTCTCCAATGGGATTCAGAACCCTGCGATAGAAATTCACTGTTAAGCTGTACACAACTGGATGCTTCAGTGATCCATTGATTACAGTACTGACATGACACGTAATTATTCTGAAAAATCCTATAAGGTGACTCCTATTTAAACTCTAAATGCATTATTGAGCGTCATGGTGCTGAAGTGGTTGAAATTTCATTACATTTGTTGTTCCCTGTTTGAAATCTACCATTCCCAGTACGTGTTTTTCCAAAAATATAATTGCAGGGCTCTAAATTGTAAGGAGCCATTCATGCAAATTGCTGAGCTTTACGGTGGGTGGGAACGATCTAAAAAACAAACAGAAAGAAATGATTTTATAATTTGTGAATTTTTCGACTTGCTCAATCACCTTGGCAGCAGGAATTTTTCATCTTCTCGAATCTAGCCTTTTAAGTCTCGTGTCTCTTTATCTATGTGAGCCTTTCTAGTCTTCCCTTGTCCTAGTCTTCGTTCCTGTCTTTCTGTCAGCCGTGGCGCAGTTGGTAGCATTCTTGCCCCTTGTGTCAGCAGGTTGTGGGTTCAAGCCCCACTTCAGAGACTTGATCACAAAATCTAGGCTGACACTCCAGCGCAGTACTGAGGGAGTGCTGCACTGTCGGAGGTGCCGTCTTTCAGATGCGACATTAAACTGAGGCCCCGCCTGCCCTCTCAGATGAACACAAAAGATCCCACGGAGTTCTCCCCGGTGTTCTGGCCAATATTTATCTCTCGAGCAACATCACTAAAAACAGATTATCTGGTCATTATCACATTGCTGTGCACACATTGGCTGCTGCGTTTCCTACATTACAACAGTGACTACACTTCAAAAAAGTACTTCATTGGCTGTAATGCACTTTGGGACATCCTGAGATTGTGAAAGGCGCTATAGAAATGCAAGTCTTTCTTTTCAAGGCCTTCTTTCTCTGCCCATCAACGGCGGGAGAAGCTTTTCCTCCTCCTGCTTGGACACCAAAGCTAGTCAAAGGAAGGTGTTATGCCAAACAATGATCAGGTCATTTCCTTGGAGCTGCTCCTGCTCAGCTGCCGTCACTACGCCGGAAACCGCATTTATGCCGCACTTGCGATAAAGTTACGGTGGGAGTAGCTCTTGAGGAAATACCCCGGCCAAGGTTGAATGACCTCCTCTTTCGATAACACTTGACCAAACCTTCAATGTATGATGCAATCGGTGCCAATGGTGCCCTAACTTTCCGCTTAGGGTTGCGGCCCGATCTTGGGCGGATCTGGGGGCAGGCGGCAGGGGAAATCTGCCCATGGGGCCATTCCGCCAGCCCCCCACTAATTGCCGTCACTTCCGGGATTTTCCACCCGACATGACGGTGGACGTTCATTATGCCCACCCCAAATATAGGCGGGCGTGCCCAAATCATGCGGCTGTGGCAGAGTGACTCCATGTGTCACATTTTCCATCATTATTGCCAATGCAACATTGGACGCAAGGAACATCGGCATGGGTTGTGGGAAGAGATTTCAATTTTAAACGGTCCTGTTTCAGGCATACAACTGATCGCACAACCCTTGCAGTTCATTTTTTTTTAACTTTCAGCTGCCCTGCAGGTAGTTGGAGGTAGATGGGTTTGCTCCGTTGCTGCTGGCATCCAAGGCCTGAAGCAGCCATTTTCCTGCCCATACCATTGCCGAATCCCCCACCATCAACATCCTGGGGGTCACCACTGACCAGAAACTTAACTGGACCAGTCACATAAATACTGTGGCTACAAGAGCAGGTCAGAGGCTGGGTATTCTGCAGTGAGTGACTCACCTCCTGACTCCCCAAAGCCTTTTCACCATCTACAAGACACAAGTCAGGAGTGTGATGGAATACTCTCCACTTGCCTGGATGAGCGCAGCTCCAACAACACTCAAGAAGCTCGACACCATCCAAGATAAAGCAGCCCACTTGATTGGCACCCCACCCACCACCCTAAACATTCACTCCCTTCACCACCGGTGCACAGTGGCTGCAGTGTGCACCATCCACAGGATGCACTGCAGCAACTCGCCAAGGCTTCTTCAACAGCACCTCCCAAACCTGCGACCTCTACCACCTAGAAGGAAATGGGCAGCAGGCACATGGGAACAACACCACCTGCACGTTCCCCTCCAAGTCACACACCATCCCGACTTGGAAATGTATCACCTGTTCCTTCATCGTCGCTGGGTCAAAATCCTGGAACTCCCTTCCTAACAGCACTGTGGGAGAACCTTCACCACACAGACTGCAGCGGTTCAAGTAGGCGGCTCACCACCACCTTCACAAGGGCAATTAGGGATGGGCAATAAATGCCGGCCTTGCCAGCGACGCCCACATCCCATGAACGAATAAAAAAAAACACCCCATCCCTCCCCTCCCCCCTCCACACAGAGGCGGGCTCCCCGGTGCAGTCAGAATTCCCAGAAGGAGCTTGTCTAAATTATCTTAATTAGGCGACCCCGGAACATCTGCCGAGGCTCAACGGTGGAGAGGTCGGACAGCTGGGTGCAGGACCCATCTTGCCAACTTTCCGCCACAGTGGAAAGTCGGTCCCAATACGTTTATCTCAGGCTGGCCCCCCTGAGGACTTCACAGGAAGTGATTCCTTATTAGAAACAACCTTTTGCTGTAAAATAATTTGAGCCATTTGTTTTTTAAATGACTTTCGCAGGAACTGACTTGGATGCTTGAGGAACAGTCTGGCCGTTTCTCTTGATTTATGGTCTCTCTTGCTTTAGCCATCTGGTATTTCAACGTGTTAAGAATCTCCAAATATCAAACAAAGTTGCGTTTTAACTCTATCCTATCTTGTTGGATTTGCTCTTAATTTTCCGACATGAACTATCTCCTATTCTAATTCATTATAACTATCAGGAAAGACTGAACAGGCTGGGGTTTGATAGGGTAGACATAGAGAAAATGTTTCCGCTTGTGGGGGAGTCCAAAACTAGGGGCCGTAAATATAAGGAAGCCACTAATAAATTCAATAGGGAAATCGGGAGAAACTTCTTTACTCAGAGAGTGGTTGGAATGTGGAACTCGCTACAAGGAGTAGTTGAGGTGAATAGCGCAGATGCATTTAAGGGGAAGCTAGATAAACAGATGAGGGAGAAAGGAATAGAAGGATATGCTGATAGGGTTAGATGAAGAGAGGTGGGAGGAGCCTCAAGTGGAGCATAAACACCAGCATAAACCTGTTGGGCTGAATGGCCTGTTTCTGTGCTGTAGACTCAATATAATTCTATTCTAAGACCCCAAAGCTGTAGAACTCCTTACCTCCCTCACTATTTAATTCCCCTACAATCTAGGGGCTTTTAAAACCCAAACTTGGTGTCACTAAATGGCTTCTTTATTGCCCCCCTCCCCCTCCCCCAGAGCTCCTGAGGCTCTAATCCACAGCTTTCTCACCTCAAACCTTGACTTCCCTGATGCTCACCTTGTTGATCCTACCATTCCCACCTTTTCCAATGTACAAACCCACGTCTGCTTCCACATTCCCGTCCCCTCCATCCTTACCAAGTTTCACTGCCTCCCTGTACCTCAGTGGACTGATGCTGAACTTTCAAATTTGTTCAAATTCCTCCATGGATTTGTGCATCCTATCTCAGCAATCTCTCCCAGTTTGACATCACCGTGCACACCCTTCATTCCTCCGACACTGAATTATTCCTTGTTCCCTGTTCCATCCCATCCACTGTCGAATAGATGTATCCTACACTTGTGCCCAAAGCAGGCGTGTTGGCCGTGCTGGCCTAAGGCCTGAGCCAAATTATGCTTCGGGCCTCATTTAAATGACATCAGGGAGCTGCGGGCGCCAAAGACGGGTCCTACTGCAGCACGCCGGTCAGGGAGGGCATAAAATCGGGTTGGATCTGGGGGTTGGAGGCAATCCTGGGGAGGGCCTCAAATTGGCCGACAGAGGGCTGGAGTTTTGGGCTTGAGGAGCGCTCAAAGTTTCCCGGGCCTTTTTTGTGCGGCCTCCTGTGGTCCCTTTCAGGATCGCTGGTTAGGCCGCTCAATGCCATGCCTGGCTCACACTCCATCCATTTGTATCTGAAATTTGCATTCGGAGCCCCACAATCGACGTAGGACCATGATTTGCATATTTAAGCAGCCTTAGGCCTGTTACAGGCGGCAGGCGAGCGGCTCATCCATTTACAGGCCCACCTAAATATGGCAGCAGGCAGGCCTTGGGGCGCCCGAGGTGCTCCCTCCCTCGCTGACTTTCAACTACTGGACGCCCGTTTTTCAGGGGCACAGTGGGCAGCCATGAGTTAAATTTCTCCCCCACTACCTCAACATACAGAAAGTATTGTATTGACAAATTCCAGTAGGTAGATGGAAGTGCATTGGATGGCTCGTTTTTCCTGCATAAACCTCGCCTACCTCTGAGAATTAGACTGAAATCTCCTATTTTCTCTCTAGATGGCTGAGTAAGCTTGCCTTGGCCTGCTCCGTAACCCAGTCCAAGAATATTGATTATTGACCAAACTAAATCGGTCACCGGCAAGATTAAGATCCAACACTGAGTGAAGTGCAACTAAACCGTTTACTTGCGAGAGACATCAAAGACTAAAATGGATACTGAGATGTATCAGTAACATTACTTTATTTAGCTACGGCTACAAGCAAATGGTCAATGCCATCACAAGGTTAAACACTGGTGATTACAATAAAGGGCAGTAGTTTTTAACAATGGTCAATACAAAATAAATCATTATGAGTATAATGGTCACCGAACTGTAAGCTTTACAGTGTCTCAGTGTTAGCTGGGCTTCTCTAAATAATGATATAGCAGAATTACGTTCAATGTGCAAGAATACAGTATAGTTTTACTTAGTTTAAATTCAGAGTCCATAATCCACTATATCAACAGCAACAACTTGCATTTATATACCGCCTTTAATGTAGTAAAATGTCCCAAGGCGCTTCACAGGAGCGTAATCAGACAAAAAGATTGACACCAAGCCAAAGAAGGAGCCATTAGGACAGGTAAACAAAAGCTTGGCCGAAGAGATAGGTTTTAAGGAGCGTCTTAAAGGAGGAGAGAGAGGTAGAGAGGCAGAGAGGTTTAGGGAGGGAATTCCAGAGCTTAGGACCTAGTCAACTGAAGGGACAGTAGCCAATAGTTGGGCGAAGGAAGTGGAGGATGCACGATAGGTCAGAATTGGAGGAACGCAGAGTTGTTGGGCTGGAGGAGGTTACAGAGATAGGGAGGGGCGAGGGCATGGAGGGATTTGAACACGAGGATGAGAATTTTAAAATTGAGGCGTGGATGGAATGGGAGCCAACAAAGGTCAGTGAGCACAGGTAGCAGTATTGAAGTGGGTTCTTGGTGATGTGAATAGAACTGCATTCGACCTCTGAGCAGCCAAGGAGTTGGACGGTGTTGCTCTTCTCAGTGATGCTCTTGGGGCAGTTATGGGATGTCTTGATAGAGGACTGTTCTCATTGTCTTTCTCTTCTGTTACGCACTGGAACCTATCAGCTGAATTATACTCTTCATGATGAAGTCCGTTGCTACAAACATTTTACATTCTGAACATTAATATTAAGGCAAGAAGGACATAACTGACGGGACTGAGCTAAGCTCAACTCTCAAACAAAAAGCAAAGCACTGAGACGGTAAATACGGGAAACACTCTGCAGGTCAGGCAGCCTCTTTAGGATGAGGAAAAAGGTTAACGTTTCAGGTCGATGACCCTTTGTCAGAACCTAAGGTGAACTCCCATGTGTTGGCAGGTCCTAGCGAGCATTAGTGAGACTTAGTAGGCCTGTGTCTCTCAGCAAGCTTGAGTCTGCGTCCGATGCCCAAGTAAATCTGAGTCTGCTTGAGCTCGATCCCAAAACAAAATCTTTTTACACACCTCAAGCTTTACATTAAGGAATCCCACGTGACCAATCATTAAAGGTCATTTTAGTGCCTGACACCCCTTCAAAGTCACTCAAGTACATTTAACATGTCTTCTAAAGCTGTAACTGTATGTCCATGAGAAACTTAGCAACACAGTTTTTTTTATACTGATAAATAGAGTAACGAAAAACTCCCTATAAGATCTTGGAACAGTGCCTCCAGCCTATCTGGTGTAGGGTTCTTATCCAACGCCCAAGGCCACTTGACCCAAAGAAGAAAGATTCAGCTTTGGATTCTTATCATGTGCTTAGGTGTGCAATGAACTCCAATTTATTGGTCACAGAAAGCATGCAGTGAGACGCCATTTTGTCTGAATAACCATCATTTTGTACGTCACTAAAAATCACATAAGGGAACGAATTAACCCCTTTTTGGACGCACCTACCCTATGATATCATCGGTGGCCGTTCTTTCATAAACCAATCCTCTGCAACTCGCTCCCTAAATCCCTTCAGGTGTTTTCCGAAGCCCGCTTAAAACCCTTCTCTTTGACTCACCCCTTACCCTCTCTGACTTCTGACTTCCATCTTGTTTGGTGCCCAGCCCTCTGCCTTGTAAAACGACTTGAGATGTTTTTTTCCCTTTGAGAAAAGTGCAAGCTCTTGACAACCATTCGATCAGAAGACTTGTGGTTCCAAACTTTGCAGGTCCCAAATAGATCTGCCAGAAGATGGATTGATTTTGCATGCTGAGCTGACTGCGATTAACTGTTGTGCGAAGGCTTGGAGGAAACCTAGCAACTGGTTCAAGCACAAAAAAAACAATAATAAACAACCAGCTCTCATCAATGGAGCCTGGTCTCTTCTCCTGTATCAGAGCTCGAGGGCTCTTCACAACCATGCGAAGGTCCTTGAGTTCAGTGCCACAGTACAAAGTGATGCTGATTGCACATGGTCATTGATATTCAATCTCCGCACTTTTCTACATAATTACCACCGCTGTTCTATAATTAACAGCACTTTGATTTAATTTATTTTGTCGAGTGTGTGTGTGCAGGTTTGTGTGTGTGTGTAGAAGAGTAGGGTGTAGTTCCTGCACACAACAGCAAGTTCTAATGGTTAACCCTTCGGCTGCTAAATTTGCAACGCAGCTTTCATATGCAGTATATTAAAAGTCTAACATCTGCACGCACTTTTCCGTTATAAATCTCTTTCTCCACATTCATGATGAAAGCTCCCAATGTAAACTTGCCAGACTGTAATTCCAGCCTCCCACCAGTGGAGGTGTTGCAGCGCCACCACTGGCTGGAAGGTGTAATTGCAGCGTGACAAGTTTACGTAGGCAGTTTCCATTATGAACGTAGACCTAGGAATTTACAATGGAAATATAAAAATAAGGACTGGATCTATGACTTTAAGCTGCGGACTGGATTAAGTCTGCACACCCTGGTCCGTTGATGCCTCTTCCTCTGACCCCACTTCGCCTGAAGGCTACGCTTGGTCTTGACTCCCTGTGTGCAGAACCACGGGAAATTGACTAGTCATAGACTGAAATCCGTGAATTTGTGATGTTGTCCATTGAAATCCACGAATAATGCTGTATTGGTTATGCCTGTTGTTCTTTCTTGCAACCTCTAAAGAACAGTATTCCAACAGTGCCTGTTATTCCTATCTGCTTCAGGTATGGCGCTGTAACTTCTCTCACACTGTTAGAATCATAGAATTGCAGAAAGGTTACAGCATGGAAGGAGGACATTCGGCCCATCGAGTCCGCGCCGGTTCTATGCACGAGCAATCCAGCCAGTCCCACTCCCCCACCCTATCCCTGTAGCCCTGCAATTTTTTCCTTTCATGTACTTATCCAGTTCCCTTTTGAAGACCATGATTGAATCTGCCTCCACCACCCCCTCAGGCAGTGCATTCCAGATCCCAACCACTCACTGTGTAAAAATGTTTTTCCTCATGTCACCTCTGCTTCTTTTGCCAATCACCTTAAATCTATGCCCTCTCGTTCTTGACCCTTTTGCCAATGGGAACAGTTTCTCTCTATCTACTCTGTCCAAACCCTTCATGATTTTGAATACCTCTAACAAATCTCCTCTCAACCTTCCCTGTTCCAAGGAGAACAACCCCAGCTTCTCAAGTCTATCCACGTAACTAAAGTCCCTCAACCCTGGAATCACTCTAGTAAATCTCTTCTGCACCCTCTCTAAGGCCTTCACAACTTTCCTAAAATGCAGTGCCCAGAACTGGACACAATATTCTAGTTGTGGCCAAACCAGTGTGTTATAAAGGTTCATCATGACTTCCATACTCTTGTATTCTATGCCTCTATTTATAAAGCCCAATTTCCCATATGCTTTTTTTAACGCTTTCTCAACCTGCCCTGCCACCTTCAACGATTTGTGTACATATACCCCCAGATCTTTCTGTTCCTGTGCCCCTTTTAGAGTTGTGCCCTCTAGTTTATATTGCCTCACCTCTTTCTTCTTACCAAAATGTATCACTTTGCATTTTTCTGTGTTAAATTTCATCTGCCACGTGTCCGCCCATGCCACCAGCCTGTCTATATCCTCTTGAAGTCTATCACTATCCGCCTCACTATCCTTCTAAGTTTTGTGTCATCTGCAAATTTTGAAATTGTGCCCTGTACACCCAAGTCCAAGTCATTAATATATATCAAGAAAAGCAGTGGTCCCAGCATCGACCCCTGGGGAACACCACTGTACACCTCCCTCCAGTCTGAAAAACAACCGTTCATCAATACTCTTTGTTTCCTGTCATTTAGCCAGTTCTAGATCCATGTTGCTGCTGTCCCCTTTATTCCATGGGCCGTAATCTTGATAACAAGCCTACCATGCAGCACTTTAATCAAATGGCCTTTGAAAGTCCATATACACCACATCAACTGCATTGCCCTCATCTACCCTCTCTGTTACCTCATCAAAAAACTCTATTAGGTTAGTTAAACATGATTTGCCTTTAACAAATCAATGCTGGCTTTCCCTAATCAATTCACTCTTGTCCAAGTGATTGTTAATTCTGTCCCGGATTATCGTTTCTAAAAGTTTGCCTACCACCGAGGTTAAACTGATTGGCCTGTAGTTGCTGGGTTTATCCTTACACCCTTTTTTGAACAAGGGTGTAACATTTGCAATTCTCCAGTCCTCTGACACCACCCAAGTATCTAAGGATGTTTGGAAGATTATGGCCAGTACCTCCACAATTTCCACCATTACCTCCCTCAGCAACCTTGGATGCATCCCATCCGGACCGGGTGATGTATCTACTTTAAATACAGTTAGCCTTTCTAGTACCTTTTCTTTATCAATTTTTAGGCCATCCAGTATCTCAACTGTATCTTCCTTTACTGAGACTCTGGCAGCACCTTCTTCCTTGGTAAAGACAGATGCAAAGTACTCATTTAGTACCTCGACCATCCCCTCTGCCTCCATGGGTAGGTCTCCTTTATGGTCCCTAATCAGCACCCCTCCCACCCTTACTATCCATTTACTGTTTACTTGCCTGTAGAAGATTTCTGGATTCCCTTTTATGTTGGCTGCCTATCTATTCTCATACTTTCTTTTGCCCCTCTTATTTCCTTTACAACAGCTGTTACAACAAACACAGCTCCGACCAACCATGCGCAAGACCACAGGAGATTTACTAGTTTAAAAATAAATGTTTTCAAAGCGTCTGTCATGTTTAAGATGGTGCATTTCAGATGTCAGACTTCAAACATTACATTTAAGACGTCACATTTCTGGTGTCACACTTCAGACGTTACCATTCAGATGTCAAAGTGGCAAACCATTGGAAACCTGAGATAAAAACAAACATATTAAAAAAGAAAAAGGCAGCAATTTTGTGTTGATCATAAATACTGCAGCCAAAGTGCACTAGTGATGGAGAGGTTGGATTGAGCTTGGTGATAGGGACACCGATCAAGCGAACTGCTTTGTTTTAACCTCTATTTCCTTTGTCATCCAGGGAGCTCTAGCTTTGGTAAATGGTACTATTTTGAGGGGGGTGCAAGAGCAGAGGGACCTGGGGGTGCATATTCACAAATCTTTGAAGGTGGCAGGGCAAGTTGATAAGGCGGTTATGAAAGCGTATGGGATACTTGGCTTTGGAAATAGGAGCACTGAATATAAAAACAAGGAAGTCATGCCAAACCTTTACAAATCATTGGTTAGGCTAAGGGATAGGAGGCAGAGAGTAGTGATGAGCGGATGTTTTTCTGATTGGAGTGAAGTATGCAGTGGGGTCCCCCAGGGATCGGTATTGGGACCATTGCTTTTCTTGTTATATATAAATGACCTGGACTTGGGTATAGGGAGTGCAATTCAGAAGTTTGTGGATGATACAAAAGTTGGCAACATAGTGAATAGTGAGCAGGATAGTAGCAGACTGGTGAAATGGACGGAAACACGGCAGATGCAATTTAATGGGGATAAGTGCAAAGTGATGCACTTTGGGAGGAACATCATGGAGAGGCAGTATAATCTAAAATCATAGAATCATAGAACTTTACAGCACAGAAGGAGGCCATTCAGCCCATCATGCCTGTGCTGACTCTTTGAAAGAACTGTTCAAATTAGTCCCACACCCCAGCTTTTTCCCATACAAATGAGTCCTCTTCAAGTACATGTCCAATTGCCTTTTGAAAGTTCCTATGGATTCTGATTCTACCACCCTTTCAGTGAGTGCGTTCCAGGTCTTAACAACCCTCTGTGTGAAAATATTGCTCCTCATTCCCCTCTAGTTCTTTTGCCAATTATTTTAAATCTATGAGTTTTAGTTACGACCCACTTGCCAGAGGAAGCAGATTCTCTCTACTTGCTCTATCAAAACCTCTCATAATTTTGAACACCTCTTATTAAGGCTCCCCTTAACATTCTCTGCTCTAAGCAGAACAAACCCAGCTTCTCCAATCTCACCACATAACTGAAGTCCCCGATCCCTGGTATCATCCTAGTAAACCTCCTCTGTACCCTCTCCAAGGCTTTGACATCCTTCCTAAAGTGTGGTGCCCAGAATTGAACACAATACTCATCCGCAAACTTCTAAATTGCACTCCCTATACCCAAGTTCAGGTCATTTATATATAACAAGAAAAGCAATGGTCCTAATACCGACCTCTGGGGGACCCCACTGCATACTTCTCTCCAGTCAGAATAACATCCGTTCACCACTACTCTCTGCCTCCTATTAGCTAATTATGTATCCAAGTTACCAACGTCCCTTTAATCCCATATGCTTCTATTTTCTGAATAAGTCTGTTATGTGATACTTTATCAAATGCCTTTTGAAAGTCCATATATATAACATCTACTGCACTACCTTCATCAACCCTCTCTAATACTTCATCAAAGAACTCAATCAGGTTAGTCAAACACTTTAACAAATCCATGCTGGCTGTCCTTTATTAACCCATGCTTCGCCAAGTCAGAATTAATTTTGTCCTTGACAATGGTCTCCAGTAGTTTTCCTAACTGATGTTAGACTGACTGGCCTGTAGTTACCAGGTTTATCCCTCTCGCCTTTTTTGAATAGGGCTGTAACATTTACAATCCTCCAATCCTCCGGCACCACTCCTATATCCAAGAAGGATTGAAAGATTGTGGTCAGAGTTTATGATATCTCAACCTTTGCTTCCCTCAGCAACCTTAGGCTGGAAGCAAGATCATGTAGTTCCTATTTTCAAAAAAGGGGACAAATCAAAGATGGGGAACTACAGGCCTATCAGCCTGACGTCAATTATTGGAAAGATGCTAGAAGGGATCATAAGAGATGCCCTTCATGATCACTGGGAAAGGGAAGGGGCCATTAGAAACACACAACACAGCTTTCGAAAAAATTGGTCGTGCCTAACAAATCCGATAGAGTTTTTTGAGGAAGTCACTGGGGTAGTGAGTAAGGGTAATCCTGTAGACATTGTCTACCTGGACTTTCAGAAAGCCTTTGATAAGGTACCTCACAGGAACATAGGAAGATAGGAACAGGAGTGGGCCAATTAGCCCCTTGAGCCTGTTCCGCCATTCAATGAGACCGTGGCTGATCTGTGACCTAACTCCATATACCTGCCTTAGCCCCATATCCCATAATACTTTTGGTTAACAAAAATCTATCAATCTCAGATTTAAAATTAACAATTGGGCTAGCATCAACTGCCGTTTGCGGAAGAGAGTTCCAAATTTCTACCACCCTTTGTGAGTAGAAATGTTTCCTAACTTCACTCCTGAAAGTCCTGGCTCTAATTTTTAGGCTATGTCCCCTAGTCCAAGACTCCCCAACCAGCGGAAATAGTTTCTCTCTATCTACCCTATCAGTTCCCCTTAATATCTTGAAATGTTGATCAAATCACCCTTAATTTTCTAAATTCCAGGGAATACAACCCTAGTTTGTGTAATCTCTCCCCGTAACTTAACACTTGGAGTCCAGGTATCATTCTAGTAAATCTACGCTGCACTCCCTCCAAGGCCAATATATCCTTCCTAAGGTGAGATGCCCAGAACTGAACACAGTACTCCAGGTGTGGTCAAACCAGGGCTTTGTATAGCTGTAGCATAACCTCTACCCCCTTGTATTCTAGTCCTCTCGATATAAAGGCCAGCATTCCATTAGCCTTTTGATTATTTTCTGTACCTGTCCATGACATTTTAATGATCTATGTACATGGACCCCTAAGTCTCTTTGGACCGCCATTGTTTCGAGCTTTTCACCATTTAGAAAGTACTCTGATCTATCCTTTTTATGTCCGAAGTGGATGACCTCACACTTGCCTACATTGAAATCCATTTGCTACAGTTTTGCGCATTTACTTAATCTGTTAATCTCTCTCTCTGTAACTTTATGCTTCCATCTACACTGCTTACAATGCTGCCTATCTTTGTGTCATCAGCAAACTAGGATAAGTGGCTCTCCATCCCATTGTCTAAGTCGTTAATAAATACAGTGAATAGTTGAGGCCCCAACACAGATTCCTGTGGGACATCACTAGTCACATCCTGCCAATTTGACTACCTGCCCATTATCCCTACACTCTGTCTCCTGCCGTTCAGCCAATTTCCTAACCAGGTCAATAATTTGCCCTCAATTCCATAAGCTTCAACTTTAGCTAAAGTCTCGTATGGGGGACTTTATTGAATTCCTTCTGGAAGTCCATATAAACAACATCATAGACATTCCTCTGTCCACTATTTCAATCACCTCTTCAAAAAAATTCAATCAGGTTCGTTAGGCATGACCTACCCTTTACAAATCCATACTGGCTCTCTGATCAGCTGAAAATTTTCAAGGTGTTCAGTCACTCTATCCTTAATTATAGACTCTAGTAATTTCCCAACAACAGATGTTAGGCTAACTGGTCTATAATTCGGTAGTTTCCTTCTTTTACCTTTCTTAAATAGTGGAGTGACATGTGCACATTTCCAATCTAAAGGAATAGTTCCTGAATTGAGAGAACTTTGGAAGATTATAGTTAGGGCATCTGCAATGTGCTCACCGACTTCCTTTAAAACCCTGGGATGGAAACCATCTGGTCCTGGTGATTTGTCACTCTTTAGTGCCATTATTTTCTTCATTACTGTTAATTTGCTTACGTTAATTCTGGTGAGTCCCCGTCCCTGATTCAAGATTAGTTTCCTTGGGGCGTCCGGCATGCTATCCTCTTCCTCTACTATAAATACTGATGCAAAGTAATTATGTCTACCATTTCCTTATTTTCATTTACAGTATCACCATTATCAGTTTTTAAGGGGCCCACATTGCACTTGATCACCCTCTTTTTCCTCATATAATTGTAATTTTTTTTGTGTTGATTTTGATATCGCCTGCAAGTTTATTTTCATACTCCCTTTTTGTAGTTCTTACTATCTGTTTTGTCACCCTTTGCTGTTCCTTGCATCTCTCCCAGTGGCCAGGATCTGTGCTATTTTTTTGTATTTTTGTATGCTTTTTCTTTTAATTTTATATTGTCCTTTACCTCTTTTGTCATCCATGGCTGTTTTTTTGACAAGTAGAGCTCTTGCCCCTTAGGGGTATAAACTGGTTCTGTATCATTCTAATCTCGTGGTATTGGTAGGAATTTGACAAGCATGGATTAGGAATTGGCTCCAATCCCGCAGCCACAAAGTTATAGTTAATGGATGTGGTACAGTTTGAAGAGTAGTATCCCCCACTACTCTTCGCGGTCTTTATTAATGAACTGGACAGTGGTGTTGGGAGTATGGTAAGTAAGTTTACAGATGACACCAAAATCTGTGGTTAAGATGGTAGAGGAGTGCAATCAAATCCAAAAAGATTTAAATGCGCCGGGGACTGGGCCACACATTGGCAAATGGTGTTTAATTTAGATTAATGTAGTGTCATGCATGTTGGTAGGGCCAACACAGAATACACATATCATGTACAGGGAATAATACTGGAAGGGGTTGAGAGAGAAAAAAATCTTGGTGTTATTGTGCACAGTTCACTAAAAGTTCGTAACCAATGTAGAAAAAAAGTAGCTAAAGCTAACAAGGTGTTGGGTTGTAATAATAGAACCATTCAGTATAAATGAAAAGACACCATTTTGACACAATACAGGTCGCTGGTCAGACTGTATCTAGAGTACTGTGCCCAGTTCTGGTCCCCCCACATGGTGGGTGATATAGTGGCCTTGGAGAAGGTCCAGAGGAGAGCTACAAGAATGATTCCGAGCTTAAAGAACCTCAGCTACTCAGATAGGCTCAAGGACATTGGTCTATTTACTTTAGAGCAGTGTAGACTTAGGGGTGACCTGATAGAGATCTATAAAATAAGTAAAGGGCTGGATAGCATGCCTACTGATAGATTGTTCCAGTTTAACAGGTTGGGGAGGACCAGGGGACATAAGTTTAAACTATGGAAGAGTAGGAATAGACTGGATGTTCGGCAGTTCTTCTTCTCCCAGAGAACACTGAGCCTCTGGAATATGTTTCCGGCTGGTGTGGTGGGTGCCGACTCTCTGCCTTCAAGAGGGAGCTGGACTGGTTCCTGACTGGGCCAGAGATCGCATCATATAGAAGGTAAGTGGCTTTACAGGTAACACTTGGTCCATGCGATACCCTGGACTTGTTTCGATCATCTGAGGGGATCGGAGAGGAACATTAGAGTATTTTTTCCGTTATTGGCCCTGTTTTTTTTCTGTTTTTTGCCTCTCCCAGGAGATTACATGGCTGCGGGGGTGAGTGTGAGGATGGGAGGTCGGGGGAAGGAAGAAGCGTTTAGCCACAATGCTCCGGCCCTCACAGTGTGGGGCAGGCTTGATGGACCAGCTGGTCTTTTCCTGCCCATTAATTTCGTATGTTCGTGTCCCATCTGGACCAGGTGACTTGTTAACTTCGAGTGATGCCAATCTATTTAGCACCTCCTTTCTATCTATTTTGATCCTATCCAATATCTCTACTCCCTCCTCCTCCACTGCGACATTAATGTCATCCTCTTCTTTTGTGAAGACAGATGCAAAATCCTCATTCAGTACCTCAGTCATGCCCTCTGCCTCCACAAGAAGATTTCCTTTTTTGTCCCTAATCGGCTCCACCATTGCTTTAATGACCTTTTACTTTTTATATGTTTATAAAAAATTATTGCATTCCCTTTTATGTTACCTGCCAATCTTTTCTCATATTCTCTCTTTTCCCTTCTTAAATCCTTTTTCAATTTCTCCCTGCACTCTCTGTATTCTGCCTGGTTTTCTACTGTATTCTGTACCTGACATTTGTCATAAACCTCCTTTTTCTGTTTTATTTTAACCTCTATTTCCTTTGTCATCCAGGGAGCTCTAGCTTTGGATGCCCTATCTTTCCTCCTTATGGGAATATGCTTGGTTTGTACTCAAACTATCTCTGCCTTGAAGGCCTGCCATTGCTCATTTACTGTTTCCTTTGCCAATCTTTGTTTCCAGTCCCCCTGTGCTAGATCCCTTCTCAAATCACTGAAATTGGGTCTCTTCCAGTTGGGTATTTTCACCTTTGATTTTTCTTTGTCCCTTTCCATACCTACTTTAAACCTATGTAAGGAATCTTACAACACCAAGTTATAGTCCAACAGTTTTATTTGAAAATCACAAACTTTCGGAGCTTACCTCCTTCGATGTTCTCCCACTGAAACACACTCCACTTGCCTTATTTCATTCCCCAGAACTAGATCCAGCATTGCTTCCTTCCTCGTTGGGCTAGAAACATACTGATTAAGAAAGTTGTCCTCTACACATTTGGATTAATGGGGGACAATCTACATTTAATTGCTGTGTAGCACCTAGTTCACACTGTGTTGTAACATTAGTGTACTGCTGGGGTCCGTTCTAAATATGGCATCGAAAAACCGTCCTAAAATGTAGTTATTTACTGATCTTACGGAGACTAATCGATCAATAACAATTAGTTCTCAGCTAAGCCAGGGTTGATTAAGCCCTTCTGAAAATAAACTGCATTGGAAAATGGTTTGGGATGGGACTGGAGGTTCTACAGATAGACAGAGACTGAGATGGGAACTGGAACAATACGCAGCTCTTCAGAGCAATAGAGTTCACTGGGAAGAAAAAGAGTTAAAATTGCAGACACAAGCTCGAGTTGCAGCATTTTGCAGAGTGCTTGTCAAAAAAGCATTTATTTAATATTCAGTTGCGACTGATTTGTGCCCGTTTCAGAGTGTTTGGTCTCTAATAGTCTGCAGGTGTCTGCTATTGTCTGGGTCCAGCTGCAGCTGTTGGCTCTAATTGCTCTAAGTATCGTGTTCCGCTCATTACTTTTGGTTTATTTCCAGACTCTCCGACTTTACAAAAGGTTTTTTTTAACAGCTTCTGTTTCTCCTGGTCTTTCTGGAATGTACCGCTTATCTAGCTCTTAATTTTCTTCCTCTTCCTCTTCCTCCCACACCTCCCCCCGCCCCCCACTGACTCTTGCTGATGAATAGTTTGATGGCGATCCCCCCCACTGCCTCATCCAACTGGCTTCCTCCTGTGAGCCCGAACACTGAGTGTGAACAGGCTGATCAGCCTCCTTAAAACCCAAGAACGATATTGCAGTAATTCAGTGAACGGATCTTCCCGGAGCCACCTGCTTCTGCCCTCACTAGATGTCCACTTCCCAGGAGAGGGCATTGGATGGCAATGGGGGTACGGTAATGTAGTGGTTATGTTACTGGATTCATAATCTAGAGAATGTGAGTTCATAACTCACCACGGCAGTTTGAGAATTTAAGTTCAGCTTTAAAAATCTGGAAATAAGAAGCTGGTATCAGTAAAAGTGACCATGAAGCTGTCGGATTGTTGCGAATGCCCAACTGGTTCATTAATGCCCTTTAGGGAAGGTGACCTGCCATCCTTACCCGGTCTGGCCTATATGTGACTCCAGTCCCGTATCAATGTAGTTGACTCTTAGCTGCCCTTTGAGGGGGCCTAGAAAGCCACTTAGTTGTGTCAACAACTGGGATGGGCAATAAATGACGGCCTTGCCAGCGATGCCCACATCCCGAGAATGAGTATAAAAAAAAATCAGGAGCGGGAAAACCCCGGCTAATAGTTTTGCTTCTCCCGAGCCCAGCAGGGCCAAGGACAGTAACAGCTCTTCAACCGCTGGCCAGGCTGTGATGGGCTGATTCAGCACAGACCAAGGGATTGAACTGGGCCTTTCCTGGCTCAGTATGGCTCAGTTTTACGTAGGACCAATTTTAGCTGCCGACACCCCGCCTGCTCTTGCCTGGCGTGAAGCCTCAGCCATTATGAAGCCCGGGCCTCATCTACATTCTGCCAGTGAGAAGAATTGGGGACCAAACCAGTGCCTCCCTGCGGCTTGCCGGTTCTGGGAGGATGGAAAATCGGCTGGCTCTCATGTTGAGCTGGCCGACAGTTGGAGCCTCAAAGGGGGAGGAGGAAGGCAATCACGAGGGGGGTGAAGGGAAGCCGCCTGCTCTTCCTAGGCTCACCGAAAAAAAAACAATTTCCTGGGCCATTTTATGAGTGGCTTCTCGTGGTGCCTTTAAGGATCACTGGTTAGGTTGCTCACCACCAAATGGGTGGACTGCACAGCGCAAGCTCCACCCATTTGTCCCTCGGAATTGCAATCGAGGTCCTTTGTACAACACAGGACCCCGATTTTCATATTACAAGTATCCTCCCACCTGACACAGGAGGTTTCTCCGGCCACCCATCTCAAGACCCTATCCAGGACGGTGGCTGGCCAGAGCAGCAGCACAGAGGGGACAGCAAGTGGTCATTTTCGGGCCTTGTTTACACTGGGCAAAGGGAGTTAAAATCAGCCCTGGTGACTTCACCCACTGAGCCTCACTCTGCCGTCTTATCTCTTTAATCCCTCTCCGCCTTGGTTATGAATGATATGAATCAAGCCAGGTGTAGGTGCCACCTGCACTGTCGATGTTGGCCTCATTAGACTTGCCTCCCTCAACATGACGACCTGCCAGCTCTTTGCTTCTCAACCAATTTAGGAAGTGATTGGAATACATTGGTAAATCGGCCGGTGGCCATTTTGACGATCATTGGGCAGAGACAGCCTAAACCGTGTCGTGTCACAAATTGGGAAATTTGTGCTGGTTTATTTTTAATTGGAAATGAAACCTCCCCTGGCAGAATTCAGTGGCCTGATTCTTCATACTTCAAAGGGGCCCCAACACTTCATCCTGAAGTTACGTAATTAGTTCACTCTCTTTGAAGGGACAGTGTGAAATCTTGGATCCTGTCAAGCTAACAGTTTTTACCTGTCTGGAATTTTAATTGTAGGAAGTTTGCAAATAGTTTGATGGTCAGAAGGAATGTGGTTTGCAACTGGTGTGACAGGTCAGTGTCTGGTTGTTTAAAAGGAAGCCCATCGTCCGATATCTCGGATTCACTCGTTAACTAACTATCTTGGCAGTTATTGATGTTCGATAAAGTTGACTGCTCAGGATAACCTTCAAAGAAATTGCTTCTACTTCGAAGAAAGTAAAGGCATACAGCAGAAGTGTATCTCAGTGCTCAGCAGATCTGATATATTCAGGGCATTCAACTCCATGAGCACGTGCGATCATGACTATCAATACCATTTATCAAGGGCCAAGACTAGGCTCATCCATTCATTCTAAGAGAGCGCTCTTATTTTGCTGAACTTTAACTAAGGAAAGGTTTGCTGCTTGAATAGTGTTAATTAAATGCTTGTGGGTCGTTTTGTTTTGCAAAATGATTGCATTGTTCAATATTTTATATGCATTGCTTCTGTAAGACATGTAAATATACATAAACTCGATTTGTAATTTTAGCCTGCACAAATAGGTCCAGCATACTTTGCATCTTCCAGATTGACAAATGATGTAGGTTGGAGTGTACTAAATAGGCTAATTATTAGCCCTGAGCTACACGAGCTCAGAACAGCAGAGAGTGAGAGGATCATAAGGGACATCTGCAAATTGTATCTGGTATTAGAAAATTTTTTTTTATTAAAATGATTGAAAATTAGAAACCCACAGAGCAGATGTGATGCACTCTGCTGTCGAACAGCTTGTCAACACTATGGTAAGTGCAGCATCCTTGGGAGGAACAAGTTACCTTGGACCTGTGGTTTTCCTCACCTCATGTCCGGGTCTGTTGTAGACTAATTGATAGAGATTGATTGCTATGGTTAGCTAACAACTCCATTATCATTATATCATGCAACTACCAGGATGGTCGAAAGCAAATTATGTGAACCTTGGTCCTTTATCATCCAGCAATTCCTATATTCCTCAACAGCTGGGCTTATACTTAAAGAATGGCCTCTTGGGCAAAGCGACAGAAAGTGACCGCAGCCTCTGTAGGTCAGCAAGGGTCAACGGGGGTGAAATTGGTCTTTGGCGATCGCGAATCGGCCGCCTGTTTTACACACCGCCCGATCTTCGTTTCCAGTGAAGTCAACCGGAGTGTAGAGCGAGCTGCCGATTCACTATCGCCCGTTTTGCGCTACTCACCCCAGAACAATTTCACCCTCAGCGTCTGTATGAGAGGAGAAGGGAGGATTGGAGGGGGGAATAGTTGTGAAAGGAAGAAAACCAATTAACAAAATGTGGGCTCAGGGGAAAAACCTTAAAGGACTTAGTACCAAATGTCATCCTTGGCTCAGCAATAGCCCCCTCGCCTCTGAGTCAGAAGGTTGTGACTTGAGCACATTATCTAGGCTGACACTTCAGTGCAGTACTGAGGGTGTGCTGCACTGTCAGTGGTGCCGTTTTTCGGATGAAACGTCTGCCCTCTTAGGTGAACGTAAAAGATCCCATGGCACTATTCAAAGAAGAATAGGGGAGTTCTTTCTGGTATTCTGGCCAATATTTATCCCTCAATAAACAGCACTAAAAAAAGCAGATTATCTGGTCATTATCTCATTGTTGTTTGTGGGACATTGCTGTGCGCAAACTGGCTGCTGCCTTTCCTACATTGCAAAATTACTTAATTGGCTGTAAAGCGCTTTGGGGCATCCTGAGGTCGTAAAAGACGCTACAGAAATACAAATTCTTCCTTCCTTTCTTTAGTACAAAATGGGCACAGTGCCATTTGGGAAGTATGAATTACGTTCAAGACTCAGCCCAATGTGTGCGCCATTTATATACGTAAAAACACCGATAACCTTAAAGGAATTGTTCGAAATAGCATTGCTGGTAATGCAGCTGCTGTTAGGGCTCCAACAGCCAACTATACAGATAGAGGTTATTCAGAGCCTGGTCACAAGTTAACATAGAAACATAGAAAATAGGAGCAAGAGTAGGCCATTCGGCCCTTCGGGCCTGCTCCGCCATTCAAAATGATCATGGCTGATCGTCTAACTCAGTACCCTGTTCCCACTTTTTCCCCATATCCCTTGATTCCTTTAGCATTAAGAATTATATCTATCTCCTTCTTGAATACATCTAATGACTTGGCCTCCACTGCCTTCTGTGGTAGAGAATTCCACAGGTTCACCACCCTCTGAGTGAAGAAATTTCTCCTCATCTCGGTTCTAAATGGCATACCCCGTATCCTGAGACTGTGACCCCTGGTTCTGGACTCCCCAGACATCGGGAACATCCTCCCTGCATCTAGTCTGTCTAGTTCTGTTAGAATTGTATATGTTTCGGTGAGATCACCTCTCATTCTTCTAAACTCTAGTGAATATAGGCTTAGTCGACCCAATCTCTCCTCATACGTCAGTCCTGCCATCCCAGGAATCAGTCTGGTAAACCTTCGTTGCACTCCCTCCATGGCAAAGACATCCTTCCTCAGATAAGGAGACCAAAACTGCACATAATACTCCAGATGTGGTCTCACCAAGGCCCTGTATAACTGCAGTAAGACATCCCTGCTCCTGTACTCAAATCATCTTGCAATGAAGGCCAACATACCATTTGCCTTCCTAACTGCTTGCTGCACCTGAATGCTCGCTTTCAGCGACTGGTGTGCAAGGACACCCAGGTCTCGTTGCACCTCCCCTTTTCCCAATCTAACACTATTCAGATAATAATCTGTCTTTCTGTTTTTACAACCAAAGTGGATAACCTCACATTTATCCACGTTATACTGCATCTGCCATGTTCTTGCCCACTCAGCCAACTTGTCTAATTCACATTGGAGCCTCTTTGCATCCTCCTCACAGCTCACATTCCACCCCAGCTTTGTGTCGTCTGCAAACTTGGAAATGTTACATTCAGTTCCCTCATCCAAATCATTGATATATATTGCGAACAGCTGGGGCCCAAGCACTGATCGCTGTGGTACCCCACTAGTCACTGCCTGCCACCTGGAAAAAGACCTGTTTATTCCTACTCTCTGTTTCCTGTCTGTCAACCAATTCTCAATCCATGCCAGTATATTCCCCCCAATCCCATGTGCTTTAATTTTGCACACTAACCTCTTGTGTGGGACCATATCAAAAGCCTTCTGAAAATCCAAGTACACCACATCCACTGGTTCTCCCCAATCTATTCTACTAGTTACATCCTCAAAAAACTCCAGTAGATTTGTTAAGCATGATTTCCCTTTCATAAACTCTTGCTGACTTTGTTCAATCCCATTAATGCCCTCCAAGTGTTCTGTTATCACATCCTTTATAATAGACTCTAGCATTTTCCCCACTACTGATGTTAGGCTAACTGGTCTGTAATTCCCTGTGTTTTCTCTCCCTCCTTTTTTAAATAGTGGGGTTTGTTCCTTAGTGACCGAGTGACTTAGTGATTGTGGTATTTTGTACACTGGATGCTAGAGAGAAAGTTTAAACCATATTATAATTCAGGAATGTCAAAGGCTTTCTTATTTTTAATACGTACTTTTTTCACAGAACATGTGTGTTCACCAAAGTGAGGATTATCCATGCTGTGAATGGAAAGTTATATTTTGCACTTTTGGCAATAAGGCTTGAGTATGAAGCTCTTCCAACAACAACAACTTGCATTTATATAGCGCCTTTAACAAAGTAAAACGTCCCAAGGTGCTTCACAGGAGCGTTATCAGACAAAATTTGACACCAAGCCACATAAGGAGATATTAGGTCAGGTGATCAAAAGCTTGGTCAAAGAGGTAGGGTTTAAGGAGGGCCTTAAAGGAGGAGAGAGAAGTACAGAGGTGGAGTACTGTGTGCAGTTCTGGTCGCCGCACTACAGGAAGGATGTGATCGCTTTGGAGAGGGTGCAGAGGAGATTCACCAGGATGTTACCAGGGCTGGAGCGCTTCAGCTATGAAGAGAGACTCGGAAGATTGGGTCTGTTTTCCTTGGAGCAGAGGAGGCTGAGGGGGGACATGATTGAGGTGTACAAAATTATGAGGGGCACAGATAGGATGGATACTAAGGAGCTTTTTCCCTTCGTCGAGGGTTCTATAACAAGGGGACATAGATTCAAGGTAAAAGGCGGGAGGTTTAGAGGGGATTTGAGAAAGAACTTTTTCACCCAGAGGGTGGTTGGAGTCTGGAACTCACTGCCTGAAAGGGTTGTGGAGGCAGGAACCCTCACAACATTCAAGAAGCATTTGGATGAGCACTTGAAATGCCATAGCATACAAGGCTACGGACCAAATGCTGGAATATGGGATTAGAGTAGACAGGGCTTGATGGCCGGCGCGGACACGATGGGCCGAAGGGCCTCTATCCGTGCTGTATAACTCTATGACTCTATGACTCTATGACTCTATGAGAGGTGGAGCGGTTTAGGGAGGGAATTCCAGAGCTTAGGGCCTAGGCAGCTGAAGGCACGGCCACCAATGGTGGAGCGATGAAAATCGGGGCCGCGCAAGATGCCAGAGTTGGAGGAGGGCAGAGGTCTGGGAGGTTGTAGGACTGGAAGGGGTTCCCAGGGCAGGTCATTAGACGCTTCTACAGACATTAACAAAGTGCTTTCAAAGCAGGGTGGGAGGGAATCGGAGCGGGGTGAGGGGAGGGTGGTGTTGGGAAATCATGTGTTTGTAGAACACAGCATGCTTTCAGCCTAGTCTGCGCTTGATGTTAATCTCCTCAGGTTATTGCTTGCGGTGGTGTGCGCCCTAGCACAGAGTGTGCGAGAGCTTCATTCTGGGTTTAAATCCCGTACGGAAACAGGCATTCATGGGGATTTCCGGAATTTTCACACCACACGTGCAGTGCGCTAATCTATCCCATTTCCCGCTTGTTCACTACTACCCCTGTTCTCGCTGCCCTACATTGGCTCCCAGTCAGCCAAAGCTTCAGACTTAAAATTTTAGTCCTCATGTTTAAATCCCTCCCTGACCTCGCTCCTCCCCATCTCTGGAAAGTCCTCCAGCAGCACAACCCCGTACCAAAATCTCTGTCCCTCTGCCTCTAGCCCCCCGCCTCCCCCCCATCCTTTGCCCCACCTTTGACAGCTGTACCCTCAGCTGCCTAGGCCACATGTTCTAGTATTTCCTCCCTCGCCATCTTCCTCTCCTTCTTTAAGACCGTCCCTGAAGCCCACCTTTGCTCCTAATATCTCCATCTATGGCTCAGTGTTGCAAAGTGCAGTTCCATTCGCAACCCCTCAGATAATGAAGCAGTCCGAGCCTGCATGCAGCAAGACCTGGACAACATCCAGGCTTGGGCTGATAAGTGGCAATAACATTCACGCCAGACAAATGCCAGGCAATGACCATCTCCAACAAGAAAGAGTCTAACCATCTCCCCTTGACATTCAACAGCATTACCATCGCCAAATGCCCCACCATCAACATCCTGGGGGTCACCATTGACCAGAAACTTAACTGGACCAGCCACATAAATACTGTGGCTACAAGAGCAGGTCAGAGGCTGGGTATTCTGCAGTGAGTGACTCACCTCCTGACTCCATAAACCCTTTCCACCATCTACAAGGCACAAGTCAGGAGTGTGATGGAATACTCTCCACTTGCCTGGATGAGTGCAGCTCCAACAACACTCAAGAAGCTCGACACCATCCAGGACAAAGCAGCCCGCTTGATTGGCACCCCATCCACTACCCTAAACATTCAGTCCCTTCACCACCGGCGCACAGTGGCTCTCCTGCGGAGAGGATTTCCTTTAGGTGAAATGTACCATCTACAGGATGCACTGCAGCAACTCACCAAGGCTTCTTCGACAGCACCTCCCAAACCTGCGACCTCTACCACCTAGAAGGACAAGGGCAGCAGGCACATGGGAACACCATCACCTGCACGTTCCCCTCCAAGTCACACAGCATCCCGACTTGGAAATATATCGCTGTTCCTTCATCGTCGCTGGGTCAAAATCCTGGAACTCCCTTCCTAACAGCACTGTGGGAGAACCTTCACCACACGGACTGCAGTGGTTTAAGAAGGTGGCTCACCACCACCTTCTCCAGGGCAGTTAGGGATGGGCAATAAATGCTGGCCTTGCCAGCGATGCTCACATCTCATGAACGAATAGTAAAAAAAGCATCCTTTTTTTTATTATGCCTCTGTGAAACGCTTTGGGATGCTCTCGCCAGTCAGGACCTGATCCCTTAAAGTTATTTTCCCTGCCACATAGTGGCAAGCTGTGAGAATTGCTTCCAGTGCTCCCCATTCACTGGATTTCTAGGAAGTGGACAAAGAAAAGCCAGGGAGAAACGCCTGGGATATGTTCAGGAGTGCGTGAGTGTATCGGGGTTGAATTTACATAGCGGAGGAGTTATATTGGAAAGAAAGAATGTGCATTTACATATCACTGTTCACATCCTCAGGACATCCCATAGCACTTGATGGTCAACAAATTACTTTGAAGTGTAGTCATTGTTGTTATATAGGCAAATATGGCCACCAGTTTGCGGACGCCAACAAGCTCCTACCTACCCAGCCACTCACCATATCCATCAATTCCTTCTCCCTATGGAAACATATGTAGTTGTCTTTTGACTCTAATTATACCGTCCCCTTCAACGGCCTCCTATGGTCATTTATTCCCAAAGTGTTAAATATATAGTAGGGTTCCTAAGCAGCTCCCTTGTACCACTTCAATTAGAGTCTTGTTTCAGGGCCACACGAGAGGCTGTTCAATTGGACTTGACCTCGGGGGCCCAGCAGTGAGGGAAAGAACTGAATCCTAATTTCCCTTTTTACTGATATCCAGTTCGAATCCTGCGGAGAGGATTTCCTGTAGGTGAAATGTGCCATTTCTAAAGATCATGTTTCTGGTTTGGCGACACAAAGCGGGCAGAAGAAATCTTCACAGTGGATAAGATCAGATCCCCTGTTCAAAGGGGCATTGAGAGGGAGTCCAACAATCTCTCGCCCGTGCTTGTCCAATAATCGAGGAGGGCAAAATCCACTGAACGTTGGCAAAGTGGAGGACGGCAATTCAGATTATCTTTCTATTTTTAACAACCAGTGCAGCTACTCAAAAACTTTGAATGGCAAGCTGAGAGCATGAAAACAAATTAGAAGGGATTTTCTGGTCCTCTCAGTGACTGAGTGAGCAGCAGCTTGTGGGCAGGAACCTGAGTAAATACCCCAATTTGTGTCAAGATGTGTGACTGTAAATGGAACTGTGAACAGTCCCCCCCCCCCACCTCTCTTGTCTTTTCCTGCTGCTGAAACGCCCCCTCCCGCCGCACCGATCTTTATTACGGAGTTATCCTGGAATATTAAATCGGTGCGGATCAAAGGAATCATTTGAAATGATTGGGCTGACTCACTGTCTCCGATTAAAGCTTTTAAGTTGTCAGGAATATTTTAAGCATGTTAGTTGCGTGTCTCTCTGACACCAAAGGAGTATTAGTACTATACGTCACTGTTGCTGGGTAACTTTCAGTGTCCGATTACCATTAATGTTACCCCATCGAGCGGAGAGTTTTCCAACTATTTTTGATTTACTTTGGGAGTTTTTTTTTTGTGCTGTCAGTGTGTGTGCAGAGGTCGCAACAGAACGGGTCGAATTGGTGAGGAGGCGAAATAAATTGGGCTTTATTTGGACCGTGGTGGTTTCCTTTCGGGACACTTCCTGTGAATTTCTGCCTCCGCACAAACAAGCAGAGGAGGCGTTCGGAAAATGACTCCATACAAAACAGAAAGGATGGGCCGGCAGAAGACTGTAAGCTGTGATCCTCAATGGGAAGGTTCGGTTCGGCTTCCTAGCACAGCACAGTGCACCTCTCACACTGCTTTTCCACACCACCTGAGGAAGGAGGAAGCCTCTGAAAGCTTGCGGAATTTAAAATAAATTTGTTGGACTATAACTTGGCGTTGTAAAATTGTTTACAATTGTCAACCCCAGTCCATCACCGGCATCTCCACATCATGACTGCTAAGTCCTGCAGGGGTGTTCAGTGTCCTGGGGTGTTGTCCAGACCCTTTGTGCTCTCTTTTCCGCTCTCCATCTCATAGGAACAGGAGGAGGCCATTCAGCCCCTCACGTCTGTTCAGCGATTCAATTAGATCACGGCTGATCTGCGCCTCAGCCCCATCTACCCACCTTTCATCCATATCCCTTGATACCCTTACCCAACAAAAATCTATCGATCTCAGACTTGAAAACTTCAATTGACCCCCAGCATCCACAGCCTTCTGGGGGAGTTCCAGATTTCCACTACCCTTTGTGTGACAAAGTGCTCCCTGATTGCACTCCTAAATGGCCTAGCTCTAATTTTAAGGATACGCCCCCTCGTATTGGATTCCCCCACCTGAGGAAATAGTTTCTCTGTAGCTACCTTATCGAATCCCTCTCCTATTTTTAAACACCTCAATTAGGTCACCCCTCAACCTCCTAAACTCAAGGGAATACAAACCTAGTCTTTGCAACTTAGTCTTTGTCCTCATAATTTAACTATTTGAGCCCTGGTGTCATTCTGGTGAATCTCCACTGTACCCCTTCCAAGGCCAAGATATCTTTTTGTGCCCAAAACTGAACGCAGTACTCCAGATGGGATCTGACTGAGGCCCTGTACAACTGAAGCATATCTTCCACCCCTTTGTATTCCAGCCTCCATGAGATAAAGACCAACATTCCATTCTGACAAAACCCAAGCTTGGGGTCACTTATCTCCTACCTCATGCTTTACCTTGTTGTCTCTCCTGTTTTCAACCCTGATGGTGTCCTGCACTGTGGGGTTTAGCCCTTCACCTCTGCCTCCTCAATAATAAAAGCTCTAGGAATTCAGATGAAGTAATACTGTGTCAGAGCTAAGGTTGAGTGGGCTTTAAGTATCTGAGTCCCATGTATTATACCCTGCTCCTGCTTATCAACTGTCTTCTATACATTACGGGATGGGTGTAACTCAGGCTGTGGTTATTGTTTGGAAGGAAAAGTCTTGCTCCTCTGGTCAGCGGGTGAATAGATAAACTGAGCCCTGTGTTTTCTGTATTATAGGGATAACATCATCCGAGAAGGTCCTTGAGAGTCCTTGGGGAATTCTCTACCCCAGAGGGCTGTGGATGCTCAGTTGTTGAGTATATTCAAGCCTGAGATCGATAGATTTTTGGACTCTAGGGTAATCAAGGGATATGGGGATTGGGCGGGAAAGTGGAGTTGAGGTCAAAAATCAGTCATGATCTTATTGAATGGTGGAGCAGGCTCGAGGGGCCGTATGGCCTACTCTTGCTCCTATTTCTTATGTTCTTAGTTCATTTCAAACTAGCCATTGATGGGTGGGATGTACATTTTTCTTCCATCCTGTCTTGACTCGTGCTGGGTTACAATTCCACGGGCACTGTGAGTTTTTGGCATGGCTGAGCCCTATCTTGTCCTGTCAAAGATCCGCCTTTCCACAGGGCTCACTGAATAGCGACCAATGTCGTAAATCCCGCCCGGTTTTCTTATTCCCCGGCGATCTGTGACATCCCCAAGTGCTGCCCGGTTGGGATCAACTAACTCAGCACAGGTTGGGGATCGAGTCTGGGAACTTCCTGGGTTCAATTCCACGATGGGCAAGGTACCTCCAAACCGAACTATTGTGGCGGATTCCAACTGCATTTGTCTTTTTCTTTGGTTATTGATATTGAGATTGTGGTGGTGAGAAGCAACTTTGGCGGGGGGCGGGGGGCGGGGGGAACCGTGTTCGCAGTTTAGCTGCCCGTTTATAGAAACATAGAAAATAGGAGCAAGAGTAGGCCTCTCCCGATTGTTCTTCCCATTGACTAACTGGGTGTATAACGGGCGACTGATCCACTACCACCAATTTTGCCTCCCCCGCCCCCCGATGTTGAATTTCGTTCCCCTGTGAATTCTTTGGGTTTTTTGACTGTTTGTGCAGCAAAAAGTAGGGCTGCCAGCTTGTGGCAAGTCCAAAACTGGGTGAGGCAGGATATTAAAAATATCGGTCCTGACATTCCGCAGGGATTCCCCTGGTCTTGCATTGTAACTCTGGCAGGAGACCAGGGAACCCCCATGGAATTTCAGAGCCACTGTTATTACAGGAGTATAACACACCTGTGCATGTATCAGAAGATAAGAAAGACTTGGATTTATATAGCCCCTTTCGTGACCTCGGGGCGTCTCAAAGTGCTTTACAGCCAATGAATTACTTTTGAAGTGTAGTCGCTGTTGTAATGTAGGGAAACATGGCAGCCAATTTGTGAACAGCAATGTGATAATGACCAGATCATCTGTTTTAGTGATGTTGGTTGAGGGATAAATATTGGCCAGGACACGGGGAGAACTCCCCTGCTCTTCTTTGAAATAGTGCCATGAGATCTTATACGTCTACCTGAGAGGGTTCAATGTCTTATCCAAAAGATGGTACCTCTGACAGTGCAGCACTCCCTCAGTACTGTGCTGGAGTGTCAACCTGGATTATGCACTCAAGTCTCTGGAGTGGGGTTTGAATCCACAACCTTCTGACTCAGCGGTGAGAGTGCTCCCATCTTAGCCACGGCTGACACATAACATTAAATTACAAGTTGTCCTCTGACTGACCCTGGCCTTGTATAAATTGCCTGGTATTGGGGTGGCCCTCAATGGACGGGCCAGATTAGTGGCTGAGTATCACAGCAGTGTTCCAGATCATGGACTGCATGGGAGCACCGCCACGGGAGGTCCACAAGTACAGACTGAACGATGACTTTATGAAGCACATTTGAAATGGGAAGAAATTTCCCAACAATTGACAACGGCAGTGAAGCCTGTTCAAGAGACCGAAACTTTAAGGTTTCACACACTTCTCTGAAAGGATTGGGCCTGCAATGAGTATTCTCAGAGTGCCAAAGCCGTTGCTTGATAATTCACGGGCAGGTTCTGGCATTGCTAATTTATATTCATCAAAGTGATGACTGTATTCAGTGCTAACACAGCAATCGTTTGGAGCTACGAGCTCAAACTTCCACGCGAATCTCAGTTGTCAGCTTTTAGATTTGGAGTAGAGCTGACTTACCATGAGCCCTCAGAGATTAATTTCAAAGCCAGCCCACTGAGTCATTTCCCAGACTGTCAAAGGGTTCCTCAGTCCAATAATCTAGTTCTGCGGAAAGGAGTCTGGTACAGATATCACCCGAGAGTGAGAGAAACAGGTTAGGTACCACCGCAGAGTCTGCACTGTGTAGACAAATAATTTCCCAGATGTCACAACGTACCGAAATTCTTCCCAACAGCAGTGGAAAAGCTCCCAGGCCAGAGTTTTCTCTGTATTCTCCATGCATCAATTTACTGTGAAATGAAGGGGAGGGAATCTCAATGAGAAACGCATCAAGATTGAACTTTAATGAGGGTCTCATCTTCAGAACACCCTTTGAACAGAGTTGAGCAATCAGGACCATTTTTAAAGACAGAGTAGGTGATCTTAAGCCTACCTAGCCAGCGGAAACTGGTTGTCCATATTTGCCCCTTATTCCTTTGTAGAGCAGGTCAGTTTCTTTGAAGAAAAAGCATTGATCAAAGCAACCCTTTCGCACTAGGCTAACAAACATGTTGTTACATGATCTTATCTTCCAGGTAGGTAAGGCATGAACTGCTGATTTCCAGCATTTGGATGGATTTTGAATCTTCAAACATTTGACCAGCATAACAAGTAGCTTGGCCCCAAGTGACCAATTTGCATCCGCTCCCTCAATGTCAAACTTGCATACATTGGCTATTTCACTAGTCTGAGGTATTTGATCAAACAATCTTGGTCTGATGAGGTTTGTCTATAGTGAATATCATAAACAGATTTCTTTTTTATCTCAGGGCACGTATCCATGGAATTCCTTCTCATTGCCATGATGGGAAAATACAGTTGAACTGAGTGAACTAAGTATCTTAGGACTGTTGTCTATTCCTTTGCTTTGTAGTGAAGGCCAAATTCGATCAAAGCAATCCTTTCACACTAACCACACAAACATGTCATGTGACCCTCATGGAGAAGTTTTTGGAGTACGTGGCCAAGTCTTAGATTTTTATCTGGAACGGGTACTCCAGCTCCAAGACCATTGGAGGGATGGATTGAAGATTCACTGAAGCTATCTCTCTTAAAGGAGGAGATTGTCCATGATCACTCATCCTATTTGACATCTTCATCAATGATGTGTTAAAGAAAGACTTGCATTTCTACAGTGTCTGTCACGACCTCAGGACGTCCCAAAGCATTTCACAGCCAATGAAGTAGTTTGAGGTGTAGTCACTGTTGTAATGTAGGAATGGTAATGTTGGATAGTATTGTGAGGGATCTGATCTGATTACTTCTGGAACGCACTGCTTTTCACAGTTGATAATGCTGTTGTTGTTGGGTTCACCTTTTTCTCTGTCCACTCACCATTATCTCTGTCCACTCACCATTATCTCTGTCCACTCACCATTATCTCTGTCCACTCACCATTATCTCTGTCCACTCACCTTTTTCTCTGTCCACTCACCATTATCTCTGTCCACTCACCATTATCTCTGTCCACTCACCATTATCTCTGTCCACTCACCATTATCTCTGTCCACTCACCATTATCTCTGTCCACTCACCATTTTCTCTGTCCACTCACCTTTTTCTCTGTCCACTCACCAATATCTCTGTCCACTCACCATTATCTCTGTCCACTCACCATTTTTGGCTTCAAAGGCAGAGTTACAGTAAATTCCAAAATGCAGGAAAATGCACCAAAAAATGTCAAAAGTCAAAATTCCCTGTGGGAAGAAATGCTTCCAAACATTGCTTAGAAATAAATGTATCTTCAGTGGTTACCACCCCTTCTAAATCCTCCACTACAAAACAAACACAGGTTTAGTTTTGTCCCTATAACGCAGTTGATGGAATGCTGCGTATAGCTGCAGCTTAAGTCAATACGCTCACGTCCCACTACACTCTCAGTGTAAATACTTCTTTTTATACGTCACGGACGAGCTTTTGCAGAAAAACAAACCAAATTGGGGAACGTGATCCGAAAAGCACTGATAAAAATCCTGAAGTATCCCATGTAATTATCCCATGCAATAAATAGGGGAATTTGGCTCATTCAGTCAGCTTAAAGCAGCAGCCTTAGCCACAGGCCTTTACTCAGGGCTGTTTTTCCAACTGTATGTTGTTTTATTTTGAGCTGTCAGTTTTTTGGGGGATGTGCCAGTTATTTCCTTGGTCGGGGTGGTGGGGGGGGGGGGAATGTGCCAGCTATCGTGCATTTTCTTTGGGTTGGCAGGTGTGCTCAGGGATGCTGATGCCCAGTTGTGTCACTCGCACTGTCGCCCTGCCTGAGTTAAGCTTAATCCGTACCTGGCCGGATGATGCATATGGCTTCTGAGAAGTGAGGCTCCTTCTTAAAAATAAGGTGGGGGGGGGTGGAGGCGTGGGTGGCTGCAGACAGCGGGACTTCCTCTTTAAAAGCCTTGGAAATGGAACCTTTACTTGTTGGCTTTGTAACAATGCCAGTACTTACCCCTTTGAAGCAGCTCCTTGTCAAGTGGAGATGAAAGATGTGCAGAGGCTCCCTGCTAGCACACACACCCCATGCTGGGCCTATATGGATCTGGAACTCATTCAGCTCTGTAGGTGCTGTTGCCCCTCAGACAGAAGGCTGATTGCTCCGTGTTGGATTAATCGGAACCGTTTGATTCTCGAGAGCAGGACTTTTCATCAGTGCTGTTCTGATGAATGAGTTTTGGCCCTTGCGTTGCGTGTCTTTTTCTAAAGTGTTTGCAGATGTACCAGAGTTTCAGTTGAAAGGCAAACTAAAGGGTGTCGTTAAGCCTGATTTTGGATGCAATGGCTGTGTTGCACATCAGCGCAGGGCAGGAATGGGGCTGTAGTTGCTACTTATTCTCTCAGTGTGGGAGAGTGCGCATCGAGTTGTAAAAGGTCTGGTCAATGATTTGTCCTGCATTCAGAAAGGATATATTGGCCTTGGAGGGGGTGCAGCGCAGATTCACCAGAATGATACCAGGGCTAAAAGGATTAAGTTATGAGGACAGGTTGCATAGACTAGGCTTGTATTCCCTTGCGTTATAGAAGATTAAGGGGTGATCTAATTGAGGTGTTTAATATGATTAAAGGATTTGCTAGGGTAGATAGAGAGAAACTATTTCCTCTGGTGGGAGAGTCCAGAACAAGGGGGGCATAACCTTAAAATTAAAGCTGGGCCATTCAGGGGTGATGTCAGGAAGCACTTCTTCACACAAAGGGTAGTGGGAATCTGGAACTCTCTCCCCCAAAAAGTTGTTGAGGCTGGGGGTCAATTGAAAATTTCAAAACTGAGATTGATAGATTTTTGTTAGGTAAGGGTATTAAGGGATATGGACCAAATCCGGGTAAATGGAGTTATGATACAGATCAGCCATGATCTAATTGAATGGCGGAAAAGGCTGGAGGGGCTGAATGACCAACTCCTGTTCCTATAGAACGCAAGTGACATCTAAAGCTTCAATTCCTGCCCCTTCCTGCTGCAGGCCCATTGTAAGCCAGATGGACAAGCAGCAAATGACAAAGGTAAGTCAAGCAGATCTCATAAGCCATCTGGCCTATGATAAGGGGCTAATCCAACAAGGGGAACCAGTTGAAGCCAGCCCCACCTCCTCTGCTAACCCGTCACTATTATCATTTTTGTGATTATTGAAATGTATTACACCAGGGACCACGTCCTCCCTGGCAGGAAGCTGTCCTCAGTGTAATTGCGCACCTCATAGAAAGGTGTGGGTTTAGGGCTAGGATAGGGGGAGCCTTGCAGGAAGTCTGGTTTGGTGGGCAAGGGGAAGGGAGGGGAGTGCGTGCAGTAGAGGCAGTTGAACAGGTGGTCTCAACCTTGGTGACAAGGAAGTCCGATAGCTCCTTGTACTTGTTGTTGGAGGTGAGGTTAGAGGGTACAGGGGATGAAGAAGACAATTGGTGGTGGAGAAAAGAAGCTGGGATGGTCCCTGAGTTGTAGGCAGTTTTGTCTGAGGAGAATGATGCCCCTTAATGCTTGATGTGGTCCAGCAAGATCTGATGATGGATGGCTAAGCCAGTTGTACACCAGATATGCTCAAGTCTCTGCCCCTTGCACTTGAGGGAGAAAAGATGGGGAACGACCAGGATGGAAGACAGCAAAGGTATTGCTGGGGACAAGAGCTTCAAAGGTGGAGGTGAGGGAGTGGCTGAACAGACCAATGGCTACAGAAGAATCATGCTGAATGGAGGCCAAAGGCTGGGCAGTTGGATGAGAATTTAGGAGGCATGGTTAGTAAGTTTGCAGATGACACCAAGATTGGTGGCATTGTGGACAGTGAAGAAGGTTATCTAGGATTGCAACGGGATCTTGATAAATTGGGCCAGTGGGCCGATGAATGGCAGATGGAGTTTAATTTAGATAAATGTGAGGTGATGCATTTTGGTAGATCGAATCGGGCCAGGACCTACTCCGTTAATGGTAGGGCGTTGGGGAGAGTTATAGAACAAAGAGATCTAGGAGTACAGGTTCATAGCTCCTTGAAAGTGGAGTCACAGGTGGATAGGGTGGTGAAGAAGGCATTCGGCATGCTTGGTTTCATTGGTCAGAACATTGAATACAGGAGTTGGGATGTCTTGTTGAAGTTGTACAGAGCATTGGTGAGGCCACACTTGGAGTACTGTGTACAGTTCTGGTCACCCTATTATAGAAAGGATATTATTAAACTAGAAAGAGTGCAGAAAAGATTTACTCGGATGCTACCGGGACTTGATGGTTTGACTTATAGGGAGAGGTCAGACAGACTGGGACTTTTTTCCCTGGAGAGTAGGAGGTTTAGGGGTGATCTTATAGAAGTCTATAAAATAATGAGGGGCATAGATAAGGTAGATAGTCAAAATCTTTTCCCAAAGGTAGGGGAGTCTATAACGAGGGGGCATAGATTTAAGGTGAGAGGGGAGAGATACAAAAGGGTCCAGAGGGGCAATTTTTTCACTCAAAGGGTGGTGAGTGTCTGGAACGAGCTGCCAGAGACAGTAGTAGAGGCGGGTACAATTTTGTCTTTTAAAAAGCATTTGGACAGTTACATGGGTAAGATGGGTATAGAGGGATATGGGCCAAGTGCAGGAAATTGGGACTAGCTTAGTGGTATAAAGTGGGCGACATGGACATGTTGGGCCGAAGGGCCTGTTTCCATGTTGTAACTTCTATGATTCTATGATTCTATGATAAGAAGAGGAAGAAGAAGAAGCATTTATATTTATACCGTTAACATAATAAAATGTCCCAAGGCGCTTCACAGGAGCGTTATCAGACAAAATTTGACACTGAGCCTCATGAAGCGATATTAGGACAGGTGACCAAAAGCTTGGTCAGAGAGAAAAGTTTTAAGGAGTGACTTAAAGGAAGAGAGGGAGGTAGAGAGGTGGAGAGGTTTAGGGAGGGAATTCCAGAGCTTAGAGTCTAGGCAGCTGAAGGCACGGCCGCCAATGATGGAGCAAAGGAAATCGGGGATGCACAAGGGGCCAGAATTGGAGGAATGCAGAGATCTCGGAGGGTTGTACGGATGGAGGAGGGGCGAGGCCATGGAGTGATTTGAAAACAAGGATGGGAATTTTAAGATCGAGGCGTTCCCGGACCGGGAGCCAATGTAAGTCAGCGAGCACAGGGGTGACGGGTGAACTGGACTTGGTGCGAGTTAAGATTCGGGCAGCAGAGTTTTGGATGAGCTCAAGTTTACGGAGGGTGGAAGGTGGGAGGCCGGCCAGGAGAGCATTGGAATAGTTGAGTCTGGAGGTAACAAAGGCATGGATGAGAGTTTCGGCAGCGATGCACAAATACAAATGTATTAAAATAAGCATGTCATTTATGTTGTGATCCTAAGCTCCTGTCCATTAACAAAGGGTTGGGGGGGGGGGTTGTTGGTGGAGGGCTATTAACCCTTCGTTTCTGAGCTGGCCACTGGCTGACTGTTTCTTCAGCTGCTTCCCATTAATAAAGCTGGCGTTACCAAGCCTCCATCGTTGATATGGCTCCATGCCCTCAGCACGGCTGTAATAACAGGCTTCACCTTTTACTAATGGATGTAATGGCTGGTGCTCAGCAAGCTGATAAAGAGCCTGCGGCAATCTGCTATGTAAATGCCTTTTAATGAAGGTTAATGGCACAAAGGGGGCCCTCTGCTCAATTTCTCTTTACATTTGACGATGGGACAAGGTCACCTATACTTGTCAGCTTGTCTCTCTCACGACAGAGTACAGGAGGCACTGACTGCTCCTCTCATGACCCTCGCTGTGTCAGTGTCTGAACTCTACTGCTCGGTTACTGAGGGGCGTTGCAAATCATTTCCAACCGCAAAGGAGGAGGGAGGGAGCTTGGCAGAAATGGCACGACTGTTGAAGAATTCAGAGGGTTTAGACCTTTTGTTTCTTTTACCACTTCTCCCTTCTTTCACGCAAGCTGCTGACTCAACAAAGGGACCTTGAAGGACACAAAAAGGCCTTTAAAGCTCATTCTTACAGAACACTCAGTCCCCCATTTTGAATGTTTTTGCCCTTATTATCTTACCTGGCCAGTTATTTTAAATTAAGTTAATAATCTTTGGCAGTAATGTTAACTGGGCGATGGTTTAAAATGGGTAATATCCAATTTGCCTCCCATTATACACAACACCTGATTTTCCTGTCCATTGAAGTCAGTCGAAAGTAAGATTGAGCGTCTTGTATAATAGGTGGCAAATTCAATTTCACCCATTTTAAACCATCGTCCAGTTAAAATTACACCCTTTGAGTGAAGACGTTCTTCCTAATACTGGCTTTACATTTAACTTTCAGGAATTTAAATTTATGTCTTCTGGCCCTACGAACTTGATTAACTTTGAAGAAATATTCCTCTCCAGACCATTTTCACTTTATATACCTCATGAGGTCACCACTTACCCTTCTTGAGTCTCTCTAATCTTTCTTCGTAGTTTGTCTTCTTTATAACCGGGATCATTCTTGTTGCTCTCCTTTCCAGCCTTTCCAGTGCACCTGTACCCTTTACGTGGTATGGTGAGGTGAGCAGAACGGAACATAGTGCGGACTCTCCATGGGGGGACAGCAGCCCTCTGGTACCTCACCCTTTCTGCATGTGTGAGTCTGCACAGTGAGTGACGCAGGGTATTTGATCGTGGAGGAGGAGTGGGCATCACAGCAAACCCTCAATGCTCTCTACCTCCCTCTCCTCCTTTAAGACCCTCCTTAAAACCCGTCACTTCCCGTCCTAAGATCTCCTTCTTTAGCTTGGTGTCAACTTTTGTCTGTTAACCCTCCTGTGAAGTGCCTTGGGTCATTTTCCTTCGTTAAAGGCGCTATATAAATGCAACTTGTTGTTGTGATCCAGTTCTCACCCAATAGCAATTCCCCCTCACCCTGTTTAGCGAGGATCAATTGCCGCCCAGCTGAGATCAACTAACTCAGCATGGACCTGGAATCGGAATTGTGGCACCTACCAGCATGCATGACTCAGTACCACATTATGTAGTGCATTTCACCAATATTTAAAAAAAATTCTTCCTCTTCCTCATAACTATTATTTCAACTTGCTCTCGAAGTCAACCACTTTTCCTGGAGTAGGCTGATGGCCTCTCCCAAATGACCACTACTTATTCTGTTGGGAAGCATGTGCTCTCCACTCTGTAAATCCTTCCCCATCTTCCTTCCCTCCCAGCCTTGACTGTACACTTGGATGTCAGCCTTGGCTCATTGGGCAGCTCACTCGCCTCTGAGTCAAAAGGTTATGTCTTCAAGCCCCACTCCAGAGACTTGAGCACACTAGAACTTAAGAAATAGGAGCAGGAGGAGGCCATACGGCCCCTCGAGCCTGCTCCACCATTCAATAAGATCATGGCTGATCTTCTACCTCAACTTTACTTTCCTGCCATATCCCCATATCTCTTGATTCCATTGTGTCCAAAAATCTATCGTTCTCAGTCTTGAATATACTCAATGACTGAGCATCCACAGCCCTCTGGGGTAAAGAATTCAAAGCAATCCTCTGAGTGAAGACATTTTTCCACATCTCGGTCCTAAATGGCCGACCTCTTACCCTGAGGCTATGACCCCTAGTTCTAGACTCTCGAGCCAGGGGAAACAGCCTCTCAGCATCTACCCTGCCAAGCCCTCTAAAAATTTTATACATTTCAATGAGATCACCTCTCATTCTTCTAAACTCCAGAGAATAGAGGCCCATTCTACTCAATCTCTTCTCCCTCTCATAAGACAACCCTCTCATCCCAGGAATCAATCTAGTGAACCGTTGTTGCACCCCCTCTAAGGTAAGTATATCCTTCCTTAGGTAAGGAGACCAAAACTGTACTCGGTACTCCAGGTGTGGTCTCACCAGAGCCCTATATCATTGCAACAAGACCCCCTTGCAGTAAAGGCTAACATACCATTTACCTTCCTAATTGCTTGCTGTACCTGCATGTTAACTTTCTGTGTTTCGTGTATAAGGAGACCCAAATCCCTCTGACTACCAACATTTCTTAGTCTCTCACCTTTTAAAAAATATTCTGCTTTTCTATTCTTCCCACCAAAGTGGATAATTTCACATTTCCCCACATTATACTCCATCTGCCACCTTCTCACCCACTCACTTAACCTGTCTATATCCCTTTGCAGCCTCTTTGCGTCCTCCTCACAGCTTACTTTCCCACCTAGCTTTGTATCATCAGCAAACTTGGATACATTACATTTGATCCCCTCATCTAAGTCATTGTTGCATATTGTAAATAGCTGAGGCCCAAGCACTGACCCTATCAGCACCCCACTAGTTACAACCTGCCAACCCGAAATGACCCATTTATTCCTACTTGCTTTCTGTCCGTTAACCAATCCTCAATCCATGCAAATATATTACCCCCAATCCCTAATCTTTTGTGTGGCATCTTATCGAATGCCTTTTGAAAATCCAAATATACGACATCCACTGGTTTCCCTTTATCTACCCTTCTAGTTACAGCCTCAAAAAACTCTAATAGATTTGTCAAACACGATTTCCCTTTCATAAAACTGTGTTGACTCTGCCTAATCATTTTATAATTTTCTAAGTGCCCTGTTACTACGTCCTTAATAATAAAGACTAGCATTTTCCCTACTGCTGATGTCAGGCTAACTAGTCTATAGTTCCCTGTTTTATGTAATGCATATAATGCAGGCTGACACTTCAGTGCTGTACTGAGGGAGTGCTACACTGTTGGAGGTGCAGTTTTTCAGGTGAGATGTCAAACCGAGGCTCCGTCTGCCCTCTCAGGTGGACGTAAAAGATCCCATGACACTATTCAAAGAAGAGCAAGGGAGTTCTCCCCTGTGTCCTGGCCAATATTTATCCTTCAACCAACATCACTGAAACAGATTATCCGGGCATTTTCTCATTGCTGTTTGTGGGATCTTGCTGTGAGCAAATTGGTACACATTCTCCAAAGCAAATTAATGCATTTGCTACATTACAATAATGACTACACTTCAAAAGTACTTCATTGGCTGTAAAACGTTTTGGGACATCCTGAGGTCGTGAAAGGCGCTATATAAATGCAAGTCTTTCTTTGCGATCAGCAATTGGCCCAGATACAGTGAACTTGTGCCCTGTCACTCCATGGTTCAGCGTGATGGTAGCACCAGGGCCTTTACATAACTGCCAGGTTTTCATCTCTAGACCAGATCGTGAATTATCACCTCAGCCTGGGACTATACTTCAGAAGTCATTTTAGTAACTTCTGCACAACTGCGATCATTTTGCCTGTGCAAGACTTAACTCCCATCTCAAAAAATGTTTTAAGTGCTCCAATAGCTGAGATGCTAAGAACATTGCTTAAAATGGTACTAAGACGTACAGATCGAAGAACATTCCAGGTTTGATTCTCGTTCTGTACTGAGTTAGTTCACCTCAGCTGTGTTGGTAATAAGAATTAATATCGATCATTAGTTGTCAATTAGCTGTGGTGAAACTAAGACTTATCAAAATATCTGCTGTCTAATTTATTTCCCTGGGACTCAAATCAGTGCAACTCTTCACGTCCTTCAGGAATCACTTCCTTCTACAAGCTGTTGAAATCCAAGCTTAGCGCCACCTATTTTCTGATTTACATTGTCTTCTCTCCCACTGTTTCCACCCATGCTGGTGCCCTGCACTTTGGCCCTTCACTTAGGCTTCTCAAGCAAAACTAGAGTTGCTATAATTGGCCTAAGCACCCCCTGGTCTCGGAAGGATAAATGCCACCAGTGTCCGCACATTGTATTGCTGTCTAGTGACTTCCATTGGAAAGTATGTATGGATGTCAGGTCAGGGCAAGGATCGGGTACAACTTTAATGCCCTTTGCAGTGAAGTCACTTTGCAGTTCCCCCCGTCTAGACTTCACACTTGAGAATGGCCATTTGGGTGAAGTATCAAAGGGAGGCCGGAGAACCAGGCCCCAGAATGAGTGAGGAGAGTATGGATTACAAAGGGGTGGACGTTATGGTACAGCTGTACAGAGCTCTGGTCAGACCCCATCTGGATCACTGTATTCAATTCTGGGCAGTGCACCTCAGCAAAAATATATTGGCCTTGGAGGGAGTGCAGCACAGATTCCCCAGAATGATACCAGGGCTAGAAGGGTTAAATTACAAGAACAAGTTGCACGAACTGGGCTTGTATTCCCTCGAATATAGAAGATTAAGGGCTGATCTAATTGAGGTGTTAAGATGATTGAAGGATTTGATAGAGTAGATAGAGAGGAACTATTTCCTCTGGTGGGACAGTCCAGAACAAATGGACATAATGTTAAAATTAGAGCTAGGCTGATCAGGGGTGATGTCAGGAAGCACTTCTTCACACAAAGGGTAGTGGAAATCTGGAACTCTCTCCCCCAAAAAGATGTTGATTCTAGGTCAATTGAAAATTTCAAAACTGAGATTGATAGATTTTTATTAGGTAAGGGTATTAAGTTATGGAACCAAGACGGGTAGATGGAATTAAGATACAGATCAGCCATGATCTAATTGAATGGTGTAAAAGGCTTGAGGGGCTGAATGGCCTACTGCTGTTCCCAGCAGGGAATAACCCTAGAAAATGGGAAAAAAATGGATGCTACTTAGCAGCGATCATGTTGAGGGCTAACAATATTTTATACTCTGATGGGATTTGTCTACTCCAGTGCTGATGGAGAGCTCTTTTCAATAAGCATAGCAAGTGCTGTGGCATGTTAATGCGATTTCTGACTTTTAACATCATTTTGACACTTGAATTTAGAAATAGTCAAATAGGATGCAGAGTGATGACTCAGTGCGAGATGGCGAGTGCTGGGGACGGGCTGAGAATAGAATCCCTGCTGAAACGTTAGAAACAATGGACAGACGCATCACCTGGACATCAGCGAGGAATGACCCGTTTGATCAGGAATGCTGTTGCATTAAAGGACGAGGCCATTCCACAGGCAAGTACTTGCTCCCAGGTCGCCCCTGTGTGTTTATGTGTAGAGTTTATTTAACGAATGCATAATGGATCAGTCAGTAAATATACATCGCCTGGCCTGAAGTAGGTTCCAGGTTCGTTCCCCGGTCTGTATAGGGTTGCCATGCCTCCGGGATTGTCCTGGAGTCTCCAGTAATTAAAGATCAATCTCCGCGAGCAACCCCAGGAGAAATACCTATCAGGAAAGATTGAACAGGCCGGGGCTCTTTTCTCTAGAAAAGAGAAGACTGAGGGGTGACCTGATAGAGGTCTTTAAAATTATGAAAGGGTTCGATAGGGTAGATGTAGAGAAAATGTTCCCTCTTGTGGGGGAAGCCAAAATTAGGGGCCATAAATATAAGATAGTCACTGATCAATCTAATAGGGAATTCAGGAGAAATGTCTTCACCCGGAGAATGGTTAGAATGTGGAACTCGCTACCACAAGGAATAGTTGAGGCGAATGATATAGATGCATTTAAGGGGAAGCTCGATAAACACATGCGGGAGAAAGGAATAGAAGGTTATGTTGTTGGGGTTAGATTAAGAAGGGTGGGACGAGGCTCGTGTGGAGCGTAAACACCGACATAAACCTGATGGGCCGAATGGCCTGTTCTGTGCTGTACATTCTGTGTAATTCTACGTAAAAATCATTGGCGCATTAAAAAAAACCCTGTTTTCATTTTTTTTGAGCACTTATGTTCATTAGTGATACAAATATTGGAGATGGAGTGGGGTAAATGCTGTTTGATTGGGCAAAGCGGCTGGAGGCGGGAGGTCATGTGATGAAACCTCCAGGAATATATCGAACCAGAGTTGGCGACCCTAGCTCTGTGCTGGGTTAGCCAATCCCAGCTCAGCTGGCGATAAAAGTGCTATAATTGGTTTTAGAAGCTCTGGGCTGGTAAGGTTGAAAAAGCAGACAGGTTTACCATTCCTGATCACTGACCGATACCCCACCGCACCCCCCCCTCCTCCTCCAACCCCCATCCTTGTTGGAAGATGTGCACGAGTTTCAGGATCGAGCCTGGCTGCGATGCCCCCCATAGTTAAATAGCCTGCTGATGCACGACGTCATGTGTTCTGATCACATCATAGGGCAAATGGATCTGGGGGAATGATGGAGCCAGACAGGCGAGGTCGGAAGCTGTACCAAGCCAGGTTCACCTCTGCTGGTGTTAATTCAGCATCCTAATCCTGTCAGCCTCAGTCATGTCTCCAGGGCTTGCTATCTTTTACCTGGGGCAAGATCAGACGGGTGAGACGTGAGGGTGAAGCCTTGGCCTTCGGTTGGCATTAAATTCTGTTTATTTGGTTCAGTTTTTCTCTTCAAATCTCCTTTCTACCTCTCTCTGCTACTTTTCTTTATCTTTCTGTCTCTATCTTTCTTTTACCGACATCCGGTATTTTACGCCATTAAACGTTGAGATGTGTTGGGAATAAAATATATTCGATTTGAATTCGGCAGATTCACTTTGGATTCGAGTCAGAAGGTCATGGGTTCAAGCCCCACTCCAGAGACTTGAGCACATAATCTAGAGTGTAGTACTGAGGGAGTGCTGCTCTGTTGGAGGTGCCGTCTTCCAGATGAGATGTTAAAACAAGGCTCCGTCTGCCCTCTCAGGTGGACGTAAAAGATCCCATGGCAATAATCGAGTAAGAGCAGGGGAATTCTCCCTGGTGTCCTGGCCAGTATTTATCTCTCAACCAACATCACTAAAATGGATGACCTGGTCATTTATTTCGTTGCTGTTTGTGGGACCTTGCTGAGTGGAAATGTTCTGCTATGTTTCCTGCATTACAACAATGACTACACTTCAAATGCTTTCATTAGCTGTGAAGTGCTTTGCGACGTCTTGTGATTGTGAAAGGCGCTATATAATTGCAAGATAGGGAGGGGGATAAAAAAGGAGGGGGGGGGTGGCAATACTGGTTAAAGAAACAATTACGGCTGTGAGGAGGGATGATATGTTCGAAGGATCATCAAATGAGGCCATATAGGTTGAGCTAAAGAACAAAAAAGAGGCAGTCACATTGCTGGGAGTG
This sequence comes from Heptranchias perlo, assembly GCF_035084215.1. NCBI lineage: Eukaryota > Metazoa > Chordata > Chondrichthyes > Hexanchiformes > Hexanchidae > Heptranchias > Heptranchias perlo. The sequence goes on from NC_090341.1 coordinate 50,275,475, forward strand.
TACTATAGACTCCCAAACAGTCAGAGGGAGATAGATAGAAGAGCAAATATGTAGGCAAATTTCTGAGAAGTGCCAAATCTAGAGCTCCCTGGATGACAAGAAGCATACAGGGTAAGATAAGGCAAAAAAGGGAAGCTTATGTCAGACACCGAGAGCTTAATACTGCAGAAAGTCCAGAGGAGCAGACAAAGTGCAGGGGTGAAATTAGGAAGGAAATTAGGAAAACAAAGAGAGGGCGGGAAAAAATACCAGCAAGTAAAATTAAGGAAAACCCAAAAATGTTTTATAAATACATAAAGAGCAAGAGGATAACTAAGGAAAGAGTAGGGCTTATTAGAGACCAAAAAGATAACATATGTATGGAGGCGGAAGATATGGGTATGGTTCTTAATGAATACTTTGCATCTGTCATCATAAAAGAGGGGGACAATTCAAAGATTGTGAGTTAAGGAGGAGGAGTGTGAAATATTGAATGGGATAATTGAGAGAGGAAGTATTAAGGGGTTTAGTATCTTTGAAAGTAGATAAATCGCCAGGCCCGGATGAAATATATACCAGGCTGTTAAGAGAATCAAGGGAGGAAATAGCGGAGGCTCTGACCATCATTTTCCAATCCTCCCTGGCTAAAGGCATAGTGCCAGAGGATTGGAGGACTGCTAACGTTGTACCATTGTTTAAAAAGGGAGAAAGAGATAGGCCGAGTAATTATAGGCCAGTCAGCCTTAACTTGGTGGTGGCCAAATTACAAATTATTGGAATCAATTCTAAGGGACAGCATAAACCATCATTTAGAAAGGCAAGGGTTAATCAAGGACAGCCAGCGTGGATTTGTTAAGGGAAGGTCATGTCTGACTAACTTGATTGAATTTTTTGAGGAGGAAACAAGGAGGGTCGATGAGGGTAGCACATATGCTGTAGTCTACATGGATTTTAGCAAGGCTTTTGACAAGTTCCCACATGGCAGACTGGTCAAAAAAGTACAAGCCCATGGGATCAAAGGCAAGTTGGATCCAAAATTGGCTCAGTGGCAGGAAGCAAAGGGTGATGGTTGATGAGAACCGAGGGACCTTGGAGTGCATGTCCACGGATCCCTGAAGGTAGCAGGACATGTGGATAAAGTGGTTAAAATGGCATATGGGATACTTTCCTTTATTAGCTGAGGCATAGAATATAAGAGCAGGGAGGTTATGCTAGAATTGTATAAAACACGAGTTAGGCCCCAGCTTGAGTACTGCGTACAGTTCTGGTCACCACATTACAGGAAAGATGTGATTACACTAAAGAGGATACAGAGGAGATTTACAAGGATGTTGCCAGGGCTGGAGAATTTTAGCTATGAGGAAAGATTGGATAGACTGGGGTTGTTTTCTTAGGGACAAAGGAAGCTAAGGGGAGAATTAATTGAGGTGTGTAAAATTATGAGGGGCCGAGATAGAGTGGATAGGAAGGACCTATTTCCCTTATCAGAGGGGTCAGTGACCAGGGGGCATAGATTAAAGTAATTGGTAGAAGGATTAGAGGGGAGCTGAGGAGAAATGTTTTCACCCAGAGGGTGGCGGGGGTCTGGAACTCACTGCCTGAAAGGGTGGTAGAGTCAGAAACCCTCAACTCATTTAAAAAGTACTTGGATGGGCGCACTAAAAGTGCCGTAACCTACAGGGCTACGGACCAAGTGCTGGAAAGTAGGATTAAGCTGGATGGAGTGGTGAATGGGGTGCCAATCAAGCGGGCTGCTTTGTCCTGGATGGTGTCAAGCTTCTTGAGTGTTGTTGGAGCTGCACTCATCCAGGCAAGTGGAGAGTATTCCATCACACTCCTGACTTGTGCCTTGTAGATGGTGGAAAGGCTTTGGGGAGTCAGGAGGTGAGTCACTCGCCGCAGAATACCCAGCCTCTGACCTGCTCTTGTAGCCACAGTATTTATATGGCTGGTCCAGTTAAGTTTCTGGTCAATGGTGACCCCCAGGATGTTGATGGTGGGGGATTCGGCGATGGTAATGCCATTGAATGTCAAGGGGAGGTGGTTAGACTCTCTCTTGTTGGAGATGGTCATTGCCTGGAACTTGTCTGGCGTGAATGTTACTTGCCACTTATCAGCCCAAGCCTGGATGTTGTCCAGGTCTTGCTGCATGCGGGCTCGGACTGCTTCATTATTTGAGGGGTTGTGAATGCAACTGAGCACTGTGCAATCATTAGCAAACATCCCCATTTCTGACCTTATGATGGAGGGAAGGTCATTGATGAAGCAGTTGAAGATGGTTGGGCCTAGGACACTGCCTTGAGGAACTCCTGCAGCAATGGGCTGGGGCTGAGATGATTGGCCTCCAACAACCACTACCATCTTCCTTTGTGCTAGGTATGACTCCAGACACTGGAGAGTTTTCCCCCTGATTCCCATTGACTTCAATTTTACTAGGGCTCCTTGGTGCCACACTCGGTCAAATGCTGCCTTGATGTCAAGGGCAGTCACTCTCACCTCACCTCTGGAATTCAGCTCTTTTTTCCATGTTTGGGCCAAGGCTGTAAAGAGGTCTGGAGTCGAGTGGTCCTGGCGGAACCCAAACTGAGCATCGGTGAGCAAGTTATTGGTGAGTAAGTGCTGCTTGATAGCACTGTCGACATCACCTTCCATCACTTTGCTGATGATTGAGAGTAGACTGATGGGGCGGTAATTGGCCATATTGGATTTGTCCTGCTTTTGTGGACAGGACATACCTGGGCAATTTTCCACATCGTCAGTTAGATGCCAGTGTTGTAGCTGTATTGGAACAGCTTGGCCAGAGGCGCAGCTAGTTCTGGAGCACAAGTCCTCAGCAATAAGCTGGGATGTTGTCGGGACCCATAGCCTTTGCTGTATCCAGTGCACTCAGCCGTTTCTTGATATCAGGTCGCTCAATCTACCTCTTTGCCCAAGCTTTAGGTCACCTGTCCTAATATGTGGTTCAGTGTCAAATTTTGTCTGATTACGCTCCTGTGAAGCACTTGGAGCATTTTACTACGTTAAAGGTGCTACACAAATGCAAGTTGTTGTTGATATAGCTCTGGTCGTTCTTTCCACAGCATCACAACCCTCTGTTTTTTTTTATTCGTTCATGGGATGTGGGCGTCGTTGGCGATGCCGGCATTTATTGCTCATCCCTATTTGCCCCTGAGAAGGTGGTGGTGAGCCGTCTTCTTGAACCGCTGCAGTCCGTGTGGTGAAGGTTCTCCCACAGTGCTGTTAGGAAGGGAGTTCTAGGATTTTGACCCAGCGACGATGAAGGAACGGCGATATATTTCCAAGTCGGGATGGTGTGTGACTTGGAGGGGAACGTGCAGGTGGTGTTGTTCCCATGTGCCTGCTGCTCTTGTCCTTCTAGGTGGTAGAGGTCGCGGGTTTGGGAGGTGTTGTCGAAGAAGCCTTGGCGAGTTGCTGCAGTGCACCCTGTGGATGGTACACACTGCAGCTACTGTGCGCCAGTGGTGAAGGGAGTGAATGTTTAGGGTGGTGGATGGGGTGCCAATCAAGCGGGCTGCTTTGTCCTGGATGGTGTTGAGCTTCTTGAGTGTTGTTGGAGCTGCACTCATCCAGGTAAATGGAGAGTATTCCATCACACTCCTGACTTGTGCCTTGTAGATGGTGGAAAGGCTTTGGGGAGTCAGGAGGTGAGTCACTCGCCGCAGAATACCCAGCCTCTGACCTGCTCTTGTAGCCACAGTATTTATATGGCTGGTCCAGTTAAGTTTCTTTTTTTTTTATTCGTTCACGGGATGTGGGCGTCGCTGGCAAGGCCGGCATTTATTGCCCATCCCTACTACAGCTGGGATGTTGTCTGGGCCCATAGCTCTTGTTGTATCCAGTGCACTCAGCCGTTTCTTGAAATTACGTGGAGTGAATTGGATTGGCTGAAGACTGGCTTCTGTGATGGTGGTGATATCGGGAGGAGGCCAAGATAGATTATCCACTCGGCACTTCTGGCTGAAGATGGTTGCAAACGCTTCAGCCTTGTCTTTTGCACTCACGTGCTGGACTCCGCCATCATTGAGGATGGGGATGTTTGCAGAGCCTCCTCCTCCCGTTAGTTGTTTAATTGTCCACCACCATTCATGACTGGATGTGGCAGGACTACAGAGCTTTGATCTGCTCCGTTGGTTGTGGAATCGCTTAGCTCTGTCTATAGCATGTTGCTTCCGCTGTTTAGCACGTATATAGTCCTGAGTTGCAGCTTTACCAGGTTGGCACCTCATTTTTCGGCACGCCTGGTGCTGCTCCTGACATACTCTTCTACACTCCTCATTGAACCAGGCTTGTTGGTAATGGTAGAGTGAGGAATATGCCGGGCCATGAGGTTACAGATTGTGCTGGAATACAATTCTGCTGCTGCTGATGTCCCACAGCGCCTCATGGATGCCCAGTTTTGAGCTGCTAGATCTGTTCTGAATCTATCCCATTTAGCACGGTGGTAGTGCCACATAACACGTTGGATGGTGTCCTCACTGCGAAGATATGACTTCATCTCCACGAGGACTGTGCGGTGGTCACTCCTACCAATACTGTCATGGACAGATGCATTTGCAACAGGTAGATTGGTGAGGACGAGGTCAAGTAAGTTTTTCCCTCCTGTTGGTTCGCTCACCACCTGCCGCAGGCCCAGTCTTGCAACTATGTCCTTCAGGACTTGGCCAGCTCGGTCAGTAGTGGTGCTACCGAGCCACTCTTGATGATGGACATTGAAGCCCCCCACCCAGAGTACATTCTGTGCCCTTGCTACCCTCAGTGCTTCCTCCAAGTGGTGTTCAACATGGAGGAGGACTGATTCATCAGCTGAGGGAGGGCGGTAGGTGGTAATCAGCAGGAGGTTTCCTTGCCCATGTTTGACCTGATGCCATGAGATTTCATGGGGTCCAGAGTCAATGTTGAGGACTCCCAGGGCCACTCCCTCCTGACTGTATGTGACTGTACCCCCACCTCTGGTGGGTCTGTCCTGCCGGTGGGACAGTACACACCCAGGGATGGAGATGGAAGAGTCTGGGACGTTGGCTGAAAGGTATGATTCTGTGAGTATGGCTATGTCAGGCTGTTGCTTGACTAGTCTGTGGGACAGCTCTCCCAATTTTGGCACAGTAAAAACGTTTCTCCTGCTTTCTATCCTAAATATCTACATTTAATCGTATATCCGTGTTTCTTTCTTCTAGACTCTTCAATCACTAAAAATAATCTGTTTCCCTCAACACTTACCCATCGTTCATAATTTTAAACGCATCTGTCAAATCGTCCCTTAATCTCCTCTGTTCCACCAAAGAAGCCCCAATTTTTTAAGTCTTTCTTCGTATTTTATTTCTTCATACCAGGCAGCGTCTGAGTGAATCTGCGCTGTATCCTTTCAATTGCCTTCACATCCTTTCTACAGTGTAGAACCCACGTAAGCTTCAGTTCACAAAGGGTTAACTCCTGGAGTGACACAAGAGATCTGAGATGTTGTTTAGGGCAGGTTATTACCAGCCATTCCAGAATTGTGTACTCTCATATTCCAGATCAGTTTGAGACAATGGGGCTTGCAACACCTCCTGGAGATAGTCACACTTTTAATGTTGGAATGGTTCTCATTCAGAGGCGTCAGCAGGGGGCTTAGCTAAACAGACAATGTAGTTACCACGGCTCCCACACCAAGGGAGTGGGGGTGAGTCTCTCATTCAAGATGGTAGGTTCGATTGTCAGCTCACTGAGACAATCCTCAACACAGAGAGCTGAGGGACAGGTCAGAGGCCAACCTTTGTCTTGTTCTTTTCTCCCTGGAAGATTCAGTCTGCAGCAGGTTTGAGTCTGGAACAGTGAGAGAGACAGATTGGTCTTGATTTCTAAAGTTAGTGCAGGTTAGTTCAGAAAGTGTTGCCATGAAAAGGGAATTAGGCCCATGCCAATATTGTGTTATGTTTCACGATATGAGGAGTGCTCGCAAATTGATTGAATGTCACCATGAAAACTGTATTCTGTTCACATATGTATTACGTATAAAATAAATCAGTTCATGGTTATTGGAGAACTTATCGGTCCACCTTCTAAAAAATAGGAGAAACACATGTGACGGCAAATGTGAGAATCTCAGTAAAGAAAAAAGAAAGACTGGCATTTATATAACACCATTAACAACCTCACAACATCCCAAAGAGCTTTACAGCCAATTAAGTATTTTTGAAGTGTAATCACTGTTATAATGTTGGAAACATGACAGCCAATTTGCACACAGCAAGGTCCCACAAATAGTAATGAAATAAATGACCAGATTCTGTGTTTTAGGTGTTGGTTGACGGATAATTGCTGACCAAGACACCGGGGAGAACTCCCCAACTCTTCTTCGAAATAGTGCCACAGGATCTTTTCTGTCCATCTGAGAGGGCAGATAGGGCCTCGGTTTAAGAACATAAGAAATAGGAGCAGGAGTAGGCCATACGGCCCCTCGAGCCTGCTCCGCCATTCAATAAGATCATGGCTGATCTTCAACCTCAACTCCACTCTCTGGCCCAATCCCCATATCCCTTGATTCCCTAAGAGTCCAAAAATCTATCTATCTCAGTCTTGAATATATTCAATGACTCAGCATCCCCGGCCCTCTGGGGTAGATAATTCCAAAGATTCACAACCCTCTGAGTGAGGAAATTCCTCCACATCTCAGTCATAAATGGCCGACCCCTTATGCTGCGACTATGCCCTCTAGTTCTAGACTCTCCAGCCAGGAGAAACAGCCTCTCAGCCTCTATCCTGTCAAGCCCCCTCAGGATCTTATATGTTTCAATGAGATCTCCTCTCATTCTTCTAAGCTCCAGAGACTATAGGCCCAGTCTACTCAACCTCTCCTCACAGGACAACCCTCTCATCCCAGGAATTAGTCTAGTGAACCTCGTTTGCACCACCTCTAAGGCAAGTACATCCGTCCTTAGATAAGGAGACCAAAACTGTACACAGTACTCCAGGTGAGGTCTCACCAAAGCCCTGTACAATTGTAGTAAGATTTCCTTACCCTCGTACACCAACCCCTTGCAATAAAGGCCAACATTGCCTGCTGTACCTGCATGCTAACTTTTTGTGTTTCTTGTACCAGGACACCCAAGTCTCTCTGAACACCAACATTTAATAGTTTCTTACCATTTAAAAAATATTCTGTTTTTCTATTCTTCCTACCAAAGTGAATAACCTCACATTTTCCCACATTATACTCCATCTGCCACCTTCTTGCCCATTCACTTAACCTGACTGTAGCCATTTGCAGACTCTTTGTGTCCTCCTCACAACTTACTTTCCCAACCTAGCTTTGTATCGTCAGCAAACTTGGATACATTACACTCGGTCCCTTCATGCAAGTCATTGATATAGATTGTAAATAGCTGAGGCCCAAGCACTGATCCTTGCGGTACCCCACTAGTTACAGCCTGCCAACCTGAAAATGACCCGTTTATCCCTACTCTCTGTTTTCTGTCTGTTAACCAATCCTCTATCCATGCTAATATGTTACCCCCAACCCCATAAGCCCTTATCTTGCGTAACAGCCTCTTGTGTGGCACCTTATCGAATGCCTTTTGAAAATCCAAATATACTACATCCACTGGTTCCCCTTTATCTACCCTGGTAGTCACATCCTCAAAAAACCCTAATAAATTTGTCAAACATGATTTCCCTTTCATAAAACCATGTTGACTCTGCCTAATCATATTATGATTCCAGCATTTTCTTGACGGCTGATGTCAGGCTAACTGGCCTGTAGTTCCCTGTTTTCTCTCTCCCTCCTTTCTTGAATAGTTTTCTGGAATAGTTTAATATCTCATCTGAAAGACTGCACTTCTGACAGTGTAGCACTCGCACAGTACTCCACTGAAGTGTAATTAGGTGCTCAAGTCCCTGGAATGGGACTTGAACCCATGACCTTCTGACTTAGCGGCGTGTGTTCCAAGGTAGTTACTGGACTGCATTTACACCGCCCAATGCGTATAGCGGGCAATAAAAGCAGAAAAAGCTGGAAATGCTCAGCAGGTCAGGCAGCATCTGTGGAGAGAGAAACAGAGTTAATGTTTCAGGTCGATGACCTTTCGTCAGAACTGGAAGAAGTATAGATTTAACAGTTTATAAACAAGTACAGAGCCAGGGAAAGGTGGGGGCGAGGAGAGGAAAGAACAATGGGGAAGGTCTGTGATAGGGTGGAGGGCAGGAGTGATTAAATAACAAAAGGGATGAGAGAGCAAGACAAAGGGGGTGGTAATGGGATAATAAGGAAACAAATGATGGGTCTAGAGGAGTTGTAAATGACAACAGCACAACCATTACCAGCACCCGCTGTCCGAATAAATGGGAACAGTGGTTATGATCTGAAGTTGTTGAACTAAAGCTGTGGTAAAGTGCCTAATCGAAAGATGAGGTGCTGTTCCTCGAGCTTCCATTGAGCTTCATTGGAACAGTGTAAAAGGCCGAGGACGGAGTGGGAGTGGGGCAGAAAATTAAAATGGCAAGTGACCGGAAGCTCAGGGCCACGCTTGCTGACTGAATGGAGGTGTTCAGCAAAGCAATCACCCAACCTGCGTTTGGTCTCCCCAGTGTAGAAAGAAGTACAAGTAAATCGCTGTTTCACCTGGAAGGAGTGTTTGGGGCCCTGGACAGTGGGAAGGGAAGAGGTGAAAGGGCAGGTGATGCATCTCCTGCGCTCGCACGGGAAGGTGCCGTGGGGAGGGAGGCAGGTGTTGGGAATGATGGAAGAGTGGACCAGGACGTCACGGAGGGAGCGGTCGGTCCTTTCGGATTGCTGAAAGGGGTGGGGAGGGGGAAGATGTGTTTGGTGGTGGGGATCGCGCTGGAGGTGGTGGAAATGGCGGAGGATGATCCGTTAAATGTGGAGGCTGGTGGGGTGGAAGGTGAGGACAAGGGGGACTCTATCATGGTTCTGAGAGGGAGGGGAACGCCTGAGGGGAGAAGTGCGGGAAATGGGACTGACACGGTCGAGGATCCTATCAACTACAGTGGAGGGGTTGAGGAAAAAGACAGACATATTGGAAGCACTGGCGTGGAAGGTGGCATCGTCAGAACAGATGCGATGGAGACGGAGAAACTGGGAGAAGGGAATAGGGTCCTTACAGGAAGCGGGGTGGGAGGAGGAGTAATCAAGGTAGCTGTGGGAGTCAGTGAGCTAATAGTAGATATTGATTGACAGCCTATCCCCAGAAATGGAGATAGAGAAGTCGAGGAAGGGAAGAGTCGGAGATGGACCTTGTGATTGCAAGTGAGGGGTGGAAATTGGAAGCAAAGTTGACGAAATTTTCCAGTGTGGGGCGAGAGTAGGAAGTGGTACCGATAGAGTCATCAATGTACGGGAAAAAGAGGTGAGGGAGTGGGGGGACCTGAGTAGGACTGGAACAATGAAAAGGCAGGCATCGCTAGGACCCCTACGGGTTCCCATAGCGACACCTTTTATTTGGAGTAAAAATAAAAGGCTTTAAAATAAAAGGCAAATTGCGATAGCACCAACACACCCGCTATGAGTGGTGTGAACTGAAGTGAAATTACTGCTCGAGTAACTTATGGTTCTGCCTCACTCTAACGGGTTGAGCAGGTATAATCAGGATAGCACAACGATAGCTGATCATCCTCTGCTTCAAGAGCCGTGCCAGCATACAGGAATCAGAGCAGTCAGGTTACTCCATTAATCAGACCTGTCAGTGAAGCCTTCCCATATGGTGAAGGCCACACACTGAGAGACACTAACACAACGTGACTGTTGCATGTTGGCGGACTGAGGCAATCTTTGTCAAACTAATGATGTGCATTGATGTCCTATTACACACATAATAAAGCACTGAGAGGAACCCTGCAATGAGTAATGTACAAGTGATAATGGTGAGACTGTGAGCATGATTTTTACTTGGAGCCAGGAAGAGAGCGAATGGGTGGATTTTCGCGTGGGAATCCCGGAAGTGAAGTGAGGGCGTCAGAATCTGTGATCGCAACTCAATTGAAGGCAATTATTTTTGCTTCCTGGTTTCCCGCACGCCAGATTGACAGGCTGGCTGCCTGTCAGAGGGAAAGCAGTCGGGTTTCAGAGAGGAGGGAGGGAGGGAGGGAGAGAGTTCATTGTCGGGGGGGGGGGGGTGGAGTTCGAGGTCGGGCTCTTCAGTGGTGAAGATCGCGGGCTGGGAGGTGATCAGAGGTCGACAAGGCAGAAGATCGGAGGTTGACAGGGCAGAAGATCGGAGGTCGGCAGGGCAGAAGATCGGAGGTCGGCAGGGCAGAAGATCGCAGGTTGGCAGGGCAGGAGATCGGAGGTCGGCAGGGCAGGAGATCGGAGGTCGGCAGGGCAGGAGATCGGAGGTCGGCAGGGCAGGAGATCGGAGGTCGGCAGGGCAGGAGATCGGAGGTCGGCAGGGCAGGAGATCGGAGGTCGGCAAGGCAGAAGTTCGGAGGTCGGCAGGGCAGAAAATCGGAGGTCGGCAGGGCAGAAGATTGCAGGTCGGCAGGGCAGAAGATCGGAGGTCGGCAGGGCAGAAGATCGCAGGTCAACAGGGCAGAAGATCGGAGGTCGTCAGGGCTGAGGATCGGAGGTCGGCAGGGCAGAAGATCGGAGGTCAGGAGGAGTCGGAAGTTGGGAGGAGTCGGAGGTAGAGAGGGGGGTCTCCATCGGGGGGGTGGGGGGGGTCTCCCAGTGGGGGATCTCCTATCAGGGAGGTCTCCCATCGGAGGATGGTCTCCCATCGAGGGTGTCTCCCATCAGGGATCTCCATTGGAGGGGGTCCCCATCGGTGGGGGGATCTACCATCAGGGCGGGTCTCCATCGGAGAGTCTCCCATCGGCAGGGGGGTCTCCCAGTGGGGGATTCTCCCATCAGGGGGGTGTCTCCCATCTGGTGGGGGTCTCCCACTGGTGGGGGGGGGGGGGGGGCTCAGCCGATTGCAGCAGGTAAGCTTGTTGGGCCCCCTGCTGCTTCTGGTCCACAAGCAGTGCAGTATAGGTATGCTTATCTGATCACCTCCTTTCGCCTGGCGAGATTCATGAGCCCAGAAATGCAGTCCTGGACCTGTTATATTTAAAGGTGAGTAACATTAAATAATAAAAAACCTACCTTAACTATCTCAAGTAGGTAAATTGTCCCTCTAACAATCCGCCCGCTGGCATTAATTGAAGATGCGACTCCCGGGTTTCGGCTGCAGCATCCAAACAAGCCCACTCTAAACCTGAGAGTGCTGGAGTTTAGGTGCAGATCAGCCATGATCTAATTGAATGGCAGAGCAGGTCCAAGGGGCTGAATGGCCTACTGCTGTTTCTAATGTTCCTATACTCTTACCTAACAAAAATCTATCGATCTCAGTCTTGAAAGCTCCAGTTGACCCTCAGCATCTACAGCCTTTTGGGGAGAGAGTTCCAAATTGCCACTACCCTTTGTGTGAAAAAGTGATTCCTGATTTCTTATAGTGGAATACAAGCCAATTTTATGCAACCTGTTCTCATAATTGAACCCTCTACACCCCGGTATTATTCTGGTGAATCTGCGCTGCATCTGCTTTAAGGCCAATATATCATTCTTGAAGTGCGATGTCTAAAATTGAACGCAGTACTCCAGATGGAGTCTGACCAAGGCTCTTACAGCTGGAGCATCACTTCCTACTCTTTGTATTCCAGGCCCCTTGAGCAAAAGACCAACATTCCATTAGCCTTTTTGATTGCTTTTTGTACCTGTCTACTGGCTTTTAATGATTTGTGTACTTGGACTCCCAAATCTCTTTGCTCCTCTACAGTTCCTAATTTCTTACCATTTAGAAAATATTCCATTATTCTTTCTTGTGGCCAAAGTGAATGATCTCACACACTCACATTCAACTCCATTTGCCATAGTTTTGCCCACTCATTTAATCTGTCCATGTCCCTTTGCAACTTCCTGCTCCCACCTGCACTACTTACTGTCCCTCCTAACTTATTGTCATCTGCAAACTCAGATATACAACTCTCTAGTCCTTCATCCAAGTCATTGATAAATATGGTGAAAAGTTGAGGCCCCAGAACAGATCCCTGGGGAACACCACTTGTCACATCCCGCCAATCAGAGTACCTACCCTTTATCCCCATTCTCTGTCTCCCACCTCCCAACTAATTTCCAACCCAAGTCAAAAGGCTACCTCCAATTCCGTGCACTCTCATTTTTGCTGATAATCTCTTGTGTGGAACCTTATCAAATACCTTCTGGAAGTCCATATAGACACTCCCATACCTACCTTATTAATAACCGCCTCAAAAAATTCAACTAGATTACCCCTAACAAAGCCATTTGGCTCTCTCTGATCAGCTCAGTCACTCGATCCCTAATTACAGATCCCCACAACTGTCATTAAAGGGAAATGGAGTGAAGATGGGTAAGTGGAGTTGAGGTGCCGATTAGCCATGATCCAATTGAATGGCGGAACAGACTCGAGGGGCTGAGTGGCCTACTCCTGTATCTATGTTCCAAACATGCCCGGTGAGAACAGGTTGCATTCAGGTCAGTCGCTTGATTTACACCCTGCCCAATTTTAAGCTCCATTGACTTCATGGACTTAAAGTAAATGACCAGATAATCTGTTTTATTTTGGTGGCGTTGGTTGAAGGAGGAAATTTGGCCTGGACAACTCCCTGTTCTTATTTGAACAGTGTTATGGGATCTTTTACATCCACCTGAGCAAGCAGGCAGTTTAAGATCTCCTGTGAAATTCAGCACCTCTGACAAGGCAGCATTCTTTCAGTACTGCACTGAAGTGTTGGCCTAGATTATGTGCTTATGTCCATATTGGAGGTTGAATCCGTAACCTTCTGATTCAAATGCAAAAGTGCAATCAACTGAGCCAGTACAAACAGTACATTTACAGTAATTACACACTTTTACTCATCTCCGCAATGTAACATGGTCACTCATTTCTTACATGGTTACTCCTTACCAAAGAGTCCCCTAACCAAGGTCCTACCCTAGACCACATATCCGCTCCATCACTAAGACTGCCAACTTCCTCCTCCGTAACATCACCCATCTCCGCCCCTGCCTCAGCTTATCTGCTGCCAAAACTCTCATCCATGCCTTTGTGACCTCCAGACTCGACTATTCCAATGTACTCTTGGCTGGTCTCCCATATTCACCCTCCATAAACTTGAGCTCATCCAAAACTGCTGCCCATATCCCAACTCGCACCAAGTCCCGTTCTCCATCACCCCTGTGCTCGCTGACCTACATTGCTGTGGGACCGCCACAATTTTAAAATTCTTATCCTTGTTTTCAATCCCTTTATGGCCTCACCCCTCCCTATCTCTGTAACCTCCTCCAGCCCCACAACCCTCCGAGATCTCTGCACTCCTCCAATTCTTGCATCTTGCGCATCCCCGATTTTAATTGCTCCATCATTGGTGGCCATGCCTTCAGCTGCCTAGGCCCTAAACTCTAGAATTCTCTCCCTAAACCTCTCCGCCTCTCTTCCTCTCTCTTCTCCTTTAAGATGCTCCTTAAAACCTACTTCTCACCTGTCCTAATATCTCCTTATGTGGCTCGGTGTCAAATTTTGTTTAATAATACTCCTGTGAAGCGCCTTGGGGCGTTTTACTACGTTAAAGGCGCCATATAAATGCAAATTGTTGTTGTTGTCGATGGCAGACAAATATAAACCTACTTACTACCTGCCGCTCCTGTCTGTCCAAGGGCCTCCAGTGTATCATGGTCCTGCCCCCTCTCGCAAACCTGATTCAAAGTCTTCACCACAAATGCAGCTGTCAATCAAACTGATGACTTTAAGACGATGCCCCGGATGTCAATTACTGTTTGAACTGAATGGAATGGCTTGATCAGTTCCAAACACCTCGAATGATCTGTGAGATGGATCCCCATTCAAGGGCAACGACAGCAACCAAGCCCCTGTCCTGAGGTGTGTATATCAGCCAGTCTGGGCATTTTCTGCAGCCGGCAGGAACAGCTAGCAGTAACTAATTTTAATCCTTAATGTGCTGTGGTCAGCTAGAAGGAATCCAATGAATAATCCAACGCGGGCAAAGAATCTTCATTTTTGTGACAATCAGAGAGATGCATCATGGGAGTTGTAGTTCCCCCCCCGTTCCTGCGATCACTGTTAACGACTAATCACTTTGGCCCATTTCTCGTTCATCTCTCTGCGCCACTTTAAAAAGCTGTTTCATCAGCTGCCCATTCTCTGCTCTCAGCCTCTCCCCTTTTACTGATCGCTGTTCATTTATCTGATTTTGTTCCAAGCTGGCACTCTGGAGCAGAGCACTGCTGTTCAATGTGCCCATGAGCAGTGAGATTGGATGAGTGAGCAGCCCAGCCTGGCAGCCTGCACAGATGTTCAGTGAGGAATAAAACTGTTGGCTTCATCCATCGAGAGTAAACATCCCGGATTACTGTTTACTCTCCACGGGTGAAGTTGGCAGTTTTTGTGGTTTGCCATTCCGCAGTCTAAACTGCCCTTCGCTGCGGCTCACTTGCTCGCTGGCTCTTCACACAAGCCAACGGTGCTCTGCTCAGAGCGGCAGTTCGGAATTAGATCAGATAAATGAAGATGGGCATGGATTTGGGAGGTGACAACTCATTCAAGGACTTTGGAGAGCAAAGGGAGGTTGGAGATCATAGAATCATAGAATCATAGAAGTTACAACATGGAAACAGGCCCTTCGGCCCAACATGTCCATGTCGCCCAGTTTATACCAATAAGCTAGTCCCAATTGCCTGCACTTGGCCCATATCCCTCTATACCCATCTTACCCATGTAACTGTCCAAATGCTTTTTAAAAGACAAAATTGTACCCGCCTCTACTACTGCCTCTGGCAGCTCGTTCCAGACACTCACCACCCTTTGAGTGAAAAAATTGCCCCCCTGGACCCTTTTGTATCTCTCCCCTCTCACCTTAAATCTATGCCCCCCTCGTTATAGACTCCCCTACCTTTGGGAAAAGATTTTGACTATCTACCTTATCTATGCCCCTCATTATTTTATAGACTTCTATAAGATCACCCCTAAACCTCCTACTCTCCAGGGAAAAAAGTCCCAGTCTATCTAACCTCTCCCTATAAGTCAAACCATCAAGTCCCGGTAGCATCCTAGTAAATCTTTTCTGCACTCTTTCTAGTTTAATAATATCCTTTCTATAATAGGGTGACCAGAACTGTACACAGTATTCCAAGTGTGGCTTCACCAATGCCCTGTACAACTTCAACAAGACATCCCAACTCCTGCATTCAATGTTCTGACCAATGAAACCAAGCATGCTGAATGCCTTCTTCACCACCCTATCCACCTGTGACTCCACTTTCAAGGAGCTATGAACCTGTACTCCTAGATCTTTTTGTTCTATAACTCTCCCCAACGCCCTACCATTAACGGAGTAGGTCCTGGCCCGATTCGATCTACCAAAATGCATCACCTCACATTTATCTAAATTAAACTCCATCTGCCATTCATCGGCCCACTGGCCCAACTTATCAAGATCCCATTGCAATCCTAGATAACCTTCTTCACTGTCCACAATGCCACCAATCTTGGTGTCATCTGCAAACTTACTAACCATGCCTCCTAAATTCTCATCCAAATCATTAATATAAATAACAAATGACAGCGGACCCAGCACCGATCCCTGAGGCACACCGCTGGACACAGGCCTCCAGTTTGAAAAACAACCCTCTACAACCACCCTCTGTCTTCTGTCGTCAAGCCAATTTTGTACCCAATTGGCTACCTCACCTTGGATCCCATGAGATTTAACCTTATGTAACAACCTACCATGCGGTACCTTGTCAAAGGCTTTGCTGAAGTCCATGTAGACCACGTCTACTGCACAGCCCTCATCTATCTTCTTGGTTACCCCTTCAAAAAACTCAATCAAATTCGTGAGACATGATTTTCCTCTCACAAAACCATGCTGACTGTTCCTAATCAGTCCCTGCCTCTCCAAATGCCTGTAGATCCTGTCTCTCAGAATACCCTCTAACAACTTACCCACTACAGATGTCAGGCTCAGATGGGGCGCTAGTTTACAAGACAGAGAGGGGTCAACGGTGGGTTTTTTTGAGGAGGCGGGTGATGATGGCGGTTTTGAAAGGAAGAGGAACAATAGCTGAGGAGAGGCAACCATTTGCAATGTCAGCTAGCATGGGGAGCCAGGAAGGGAAGTTGGGTGGTCACTATCTTAGTGGGAGTAGGGAGTCAAGTGAGGCAGGAGGTGGTTCTCAAGGATGAAGTGAGCTTGGAAAGGGCAATGGAAGAGAAATTGGAGAGTGAGGGCTCAGGGTAAGGGCAGGGATTTCTTGGGGATGTCTGGCTTGATGGGGAGGGGGAAAGGGGCAAGCAGCAGAGGCTGCTTGCCCCTTCCCCCCTCCCCATCTAGAGCAGAATGGATGGTCTCTATCTTGGTGACAAAGAAGTTTGTGAGCTTTTTGTGTTTCTGGTTAGAGGTGAGGTTGGAGGGGGAAGGGGAGGGGGGTCTAAGGAATGGAGAAAGAAGCTGTGGATCATCTTTGCTCTCCAGGATGACCGTAGGTGGCTTTAGCAGAGGAGAGCGAGGCCCGGTAGAGCTTGATATGGTCCAGCCAGATCTGGTGATGAATGGCTAAGCCAGTTGTGTGCCGGAAACGCTTAAGTCTGTGCTTCTTGACCTATCCAAGTTCAGCTCATCCATGAGATTCACCTCCTGTTCCCTTGAGGGAGCAAAGATGGAAGGGGCAGTGGCCATAATCATGGGGATAACAGTGAAAGTTTTGTTGGGGACAAGGGCATCAAAGGTCATGGCCCGGAGAGCTCCTGCACGGTCCCGGAGAGCTCCTGCACGGTCCCGGAGAGCTCCTGCACAGACCCAGACGCTCTTACACAGATCCAAACAACTCTAACAGACACCCCGACACCTCCTACGCAGACCCAGGATCTCCTATACCAACGCAGACAGCTCCTACACAGATCTAGACAGCTCCAACACAGACCCAGACAACTCCAACTCAGACCCAGACAATTCCTACACAGACTTAGGCACTCCCACACAGCTCCTAGACAGACCCACACAGCTGCTTTACAGACCCAGACAGCTCCTACACAGACCCAGACAGCTCCTACACAGAGCCAGACAACTCCTAGACAGACCCAGACAGCTCCTTCACAGACCGAGGCAGCTCCTACACAGACCCATGCAGCTCCTACACAGACCCATGCAGCTCCTACACAGACCCAGACAACTCCTAGGCCAACCCAGACAGCTCCTACACAGACCCAGACAGCTCCTACACAGACCCAGACAGCTCCTACACAGACCCAGACAACTCCTAGACCGAACCAGACAGCTCCTACACAGACTGAGGCAGCTCCTACACAGACTCAGACAGCTCCTACACAGTTCCAAGCACTCCCAGACAGCTCCTCAAGATCTCAAGGTAAGGGGTCGGCCATTTAGTACTGAGATGAGGAGGAATTTCTTCGCTCAGAGGGGTGTGAATATTTGGAATTCTCAACCCCAGAGGGCTGTGGATGCTCAGTTGTTGAGTATATTCAAGACTAAGATCGATAGATTTTTGGACTCTAAGGGAATCAAGGGATATGGGGATCGGGTGGGAAAGTAGATTTGAGGTCGAAGATCAGCCATGATCTTATTGAATGGCGGAGCAGGCTCGAGGGGCCGTATGGCTTACTCCTGCTCCTATTTCTTTTGTTCTTATGTTCTTATGTTTTGGAGGGAAGTACAAACAAAGTTGCTTGCAATTTGAACAAGCTTTATAAAATGGCAGGTAAATAATGTTATCTGTGAGGTGTGTATCTTTTAGTATCAATAAGGTATGTAATATTTTTTACCTCAGGACAGTCTTCTGATAATTTGCTTCAGTATATTTGCTGTACCACCGCGATGGGTGAACTGCTATTGGATTTAGGCTGCAGCAGGACAGTAGTAAACATCAGAAACCGCAGTCCAGATCTTGATTTTTGAGCAACGCCAAAGGAGATCTACAAGTGATTGAAAGTAACAATACTCAGCAGCTCGCTTATAAACTCTACTTTGCAGACTAACTCCTCCAGCCCTCATTTAATCAGTTGCTTCATTGCAGTATTGATACAGCACTTACTGACGTTAAAGGGATTTCGTCTGCAAACTGATATATCATTACACCTGGCAGTCCCTTTAACATCTGAAGATGCCTTTATCGGAGGGGAGATGTCTGATTGCTGTCAAGTTTCTTGGTGCAAAACGCTTGCATTTTTCCCCCCTTTGTCTCCAACACATGCCCTCCAACACAAGTCCTCAATGTGCATCATTTAGCATTTAACGCATTTACAAATTAGACTTGTGCTGGGTGCCCCTCCCGTTCCTACCCCCCACCACTGTTAAAATCAGGGCCATTATCATCGAAGGGTGTAGTTACGCCCATGTTCTCTTGCCAACCCTCCATAAACCTCCTGAAAAGCAGGCAAAGCAACCAACTATGTTAAAATGGAGACCGGCCCCTCCTTACCTAAGAAAGGATATACTTGCCATTGGGGGAGTGCAGCGAAGGTTCACCAGACCTGGCAGGATGGCAGGACTGTCGTATGAAGAGAGATTGGGTCGACTCGGCCTGTATTCACTCGAGTTTAGAAGAATGAGAGGGGATCTCATTGAAACATAAAATTCTGACAGGGCTAGACAGACTGGATGCAGGGAGGATGTTTCCCCTGACTGGGGGGGGGGGGGGGGGGTCCAGAAGGAGGGGTCACAGTCTCAGGATACGGGGTAAGACATTTAGGACTGAGATGAGGAGAAATATCTTCACTCAGAGGGTGGTGAACCTGTGGAATTCTCTACCACAGAAGGCTGTGGAGGCCAAGTCACTGAATATATTTAAGAAGGAGATAGATGGATTTCTAGACACAAAAGGCATCATGGGGTATGGGGAGAGAGCGGGAATATGGTATTGAGATAGAGGATCAGCCATGATCATACTGAATGGTGGAGCAGGCTCGAAGGGCCGAATGGCCTACTCCTGCTCCTATTTTCTATAAGAGTTTCTATAAGAGCTCCTGCTCTCAGGATTCCCCCCCTCCCCCACCTTCCCTTCATTCTCAGAATGTGGAATGCTAGGACCCATTGCTGGGCTCACACATGAATAAGGGGCACTAGGGTGAGGTACTAGAGGATGCCTATGGAACCATATCCCTGCTTGAGTTACCCTTGTGAGAGAGGAGGGGAGAAAAATGGGGGCAGGGATGGTGAGAGCCCATTTCCTCATTTAGCATTTAACGCATTTACATTAAATTCTTGCATCTGCTATTTGTGCCAGCCTTGTCTCAGCTGGTCCCCCTCTCAGCTCTGAATCAGAAGATTGTGGGTTCAAGCCAGAGATTTGAGCACAAAGTCTAGGCTGACACCCTAGTTCAGCACTGAGGGATTGTCGTCTTTCAGATGAGACGTACAACTGAGGCCCTGTCTGCCCTCTCAGGTGGAAGTAAAAGATCCCATGGCACTACTTTGAAGAAGGGCAGGGGAGTTCTCCCCAATGTCCTGGCCAATATTTATCCCTCAACTAACATCACTAAAACAGATTATCTGGTCATTATCTCATTGCTGTTTGTGGGATCTTGCTGTGCGCAAATTGGCTGCCGCATTTCCTACATTACAACAGTGACTACACTTCAAACGTACTTCATTGGCTGTAAAACGCTTTGGGACGTCCTGAGGTCGTGAAAGGCGCTATATAAATGCAAGTTCTTTCTTTTAACGCACTTGTTAACCCATTTCACCTAAACCAGTGCATCAAAAACAACACGCAGAGGGAACCAAACCTCCCAGTGGATTGAAGTCAGGTGTAGGGTAAACAAAAATGAGACTGATTGTTAATAAAGATGAAAAAAAAAGGGGAGGGGGATATGTGGGAGCGGGGAAGCAATGGAACAGGTTTGTTAACTGGAACTTCCTTTTTGCATCTTGTACTCCTCCCGTTCCAATGCAAAGATGGAGAAAGACCAATATTGTAAAGGGAGAGGGTTGTAAAATGATGCTCAGATATTTTGATGGCCCCGGGGAGGTGGCAACTGGGAAAACGGAGTCTGGTGCAGCGTCACAATAATATCTGAAACCTGTCCTGTCTCGTGGGGATGTGTGTGTTAATAGCAGCTGCAGGGAACTAGTCGTAGTTAAATGATTGAGATCTGGGGGAGGGGGAGGGTGTTTGTGGGGGATGAGAAAGCTCTGGATCAGAAACAAAAATCACTGAGGAATCTGGAATGTGGCTGGGATTGCAATCCCAAGAAGAGGAGGAATGTTTTGGGGATGTGCCTCAAACAAAAGCAGGATCGAGTACTTGCCACAGAGGGCACTTATCTCTACACACAGGCCAGTTCCCAGGCAGCTTCCGAGTGGGGGAGTCAAAGGAGCCGGAGATATTCCCAGCAGCAGTGAGCACAGTCGAGAAAGGATCAGAGCTGAGATCCCACCGGGAACTGGTGGAGTTGGCGCCTTGTTTACTGCCGGAGGGATTAAACCTTTCTTTCTTCCTGCTTTTTAAATTACAAGAAGAGAGACAGTGTGGGAAGCAGGGTTGGGAGAAGGAAATTTAAAAAAAGGCCATTTACTAACTGTGAGGAACTGCTGCTGCTTGTCAAAGAGGACCAGATTAACTGATCACTCTCTCCATCACTGTTTTTTTACACAGTGCTCTGCCTTAAAGTCACATTGAAAATCGGACGAGCTAGATAGAGGCGAGATAAAGTTTTGTTTCATGTGCATCAGAATATTGGACTTCTACAGGAGAGAGGGAGGAGCGGAAAGCACGCTTTGTGTCTGCTCAATGAGCCTTTTCGTTTTATGGTTTTAAAAATAACCAATGTCATGTGGCATTGATATGACAATCTGCACGGAAGTTGCTTTGGTTGGAAGACTGGAGATACGTGAACGGTGAGGGCAGTGAGCGGCATGTGAGCCAGCACAGTTCCTGCTTGTGTCAGTGGTGTGAGGAGAGGAGCACCAGCTCACTGACACACCAAATCTGGGACAGAAAGGAGTTGATCTGTTCTTGCGATTAGCTTGATTCCATCACTGACAGACAGCAGCAGGCATGCTGTGCGGGCTGAGAAAAGACTTGCAGTCAGACTTTGGTGAGTTCACACAAGAGACAAGTCTCTTGAGAATTTACACTTCGATTTGATGTTCCTTTGATTTAAATCTTGACTCGTTGAGTGTGCCTTGTTGAGGGTATGATGTGGTGGAATATTACAGTGTAACTTAACTCTTTACCTGGCTCAGAGTTTGCAGTAACGTAGCCTGTGTTTGTAATAATTAGAGCCTGATGTACAAAAAAGTGCTCGTAAACTCAGAGCTCTGCAGAGCAGCAGTAAGATGACTTGCTGCCTGACCCAAATAAATCAGAACGCAATGGGTTTCTAACTGTGTTACTCATTCCTGTTTAAAGAAAGTAATCTGAGATTTACAGGGAGAAATACCAGGATTTGGTACTGGTGGGTTAAAGGGAGCGATGCCAGGATTTGGCACTGGTGGGTTAAAGGGAGGAATAGCAGGGTTTGGTACTGGTGAGTTAAAGGGAGGAATAGCAGGGTTTGGTACTGGTGAGTTAAAGGGAACGATGCCAGGGTTTGGTACTGGTGAGTTAAAGGGAACGATGCCAGGGTTTGGCACTGGTGAGTTAAAGGGAACGATGCCAGGGTTTGGCACTGGTGGGTTAAAGGGAGGAATAGCAGGGTTTGGTACTGGTGAGTTAAAGGGAGCGATGCCAGGGTTTGGTACTGGTGAGTTAAAGGGAACGATGCCAGGGTTTGGCACTGGTGAGTTAAAGGGAACGATGCCAGGGTTTGGCACTGGTGGGTTAAAGGGAGGAATAGCAGGGTTTGGTACTGGTGAGTTAAAGGGAGCGATGCCAGGGTTTGGTACTGGTGAGTTAAAGGGAGCGATGCCAGGGTTTGGTACTGGTGAGTTAAAGGGAACGATGCCAGGGTTTGGTACTGGTGGGTTAAAGGGAGGAATAGCAGGGTTTGGTACTGGTGAGTTAAAGGGAGCGACGCCAGGATTTGGTACTGATGGTTTAAAGGGAGGAAAACCAGGGTTTGGCACTGACGGGTTAAAGGGAGCGATGCCAGGGTTTGGTACTGATGGTTTAAGGGGAGGATTACCAGGGTTTGGTACTGGTGGGTTAAAGGGAGGAATACCAAGGTTTGGCATTGTCGGGTTAAAGGGAGCGATGCCAGGGTTTGGTACTGGTGGTTAAATCCTGGTGTCTCCTTTTAACCCACCAATACCATCAACGTAGCCTTTGTTTGTAATAATTAGAGCCTGATGTACAAAAAAGTGCTCGTAAACTCAGAGCTCTGCAGAGCAGCAGCAAGATGACTTGCTGCCTGACCCAAATAAATCAGAATGCAATGGGTTTCTAACTGTGTTACTCATTACTGTTTAAAGAAAGTAATTTGAGATTTACAGGGAGAAATACCAGGATTTGGTGCTGTTGGGTTAAAGGGAGATACCAGGATTTGGTATTGATGGGTTAAAGGGAGATACAGGGTTTGATATTGATGGGTTAAAGGGAGATACCAGGGTTTGGTATTGATGGGTTAAAGGGAAATACCAGGGTTTGATATTGATGGGTTAAAGGGAGATACCAGGGTTTGGTATTGATGGGTTAAAGGGAGATACAGGGGTTGGTATTGATGGGTTAAAGGGAAATACCAGGGTTTGGTATTGATGGGTTAAAGGGAGATACAGGGGTTGGTATTGATGGGTTAAAGGGAAATACCAGGGTTTGGTATTGATGGGTTAAAGGGAAATACCAGGGTTTGATATTGATGGGTTAAAGGGAAATACCAGGGTTTGATATTGACGGGTTAAAGGGAGATACAGGGGTTGGTATTGATGGGTTAAAGGGAAATACCAGGGTTTGGTATTGATGGGTTAAAGGGAGATACCAGGGTTTGGTATTGATGGGTTAAAGGGAAATACCAGGGTTTAGTACTGGTGGGGTAAAGGGAAATACCAGGGTTTGATATTGACAGGTTAAAGGGAGATACCATGATTTGGTATCGATGGGTTGAAGGGAGATACCAGGGGTTGGTATTGATGGGTTAAAGGGAGATACAGGGGTTGGTATTGACGGGTTAAAGGGAGATACAGGGGTTGGTATTGATGGGTTAAAGGGAGATACAGGGGTTGGTATTGATGGGTTAAAGGGAGATACAGGGGTTGGTATTGATGGGTTAAAGGGAAATACCAGGGTTTGGTATTGATGGGTTAAAGGGAGATACAGGGGTTGGTATTGATGGGTTAAAGGGAGATACAGGGGTTGGTATTGATGGGTTAAAGGGAGATACAGGGGTTGGTATTGATGGGTTAAAGGGAGATACAGGGGTTGGTATTGATGGGTTAAAGGGAGATACAGGGGTTGGTATTGATGGGTTAAAGGGAAATACCAGGGTTTGGTATTGATGGGTTTCTATCTCTCTCTCCTCTGCTGTTCTGGTGTAAGTGCAATTATTATTTAAATACCTCAGGTAGACCTTTGTTACCACTAGCCATTTTTGAGGTACAAGCTTAACTTTGTTTTAGTCAGTATAAACATTTCCTAAAGGCGTTAATATATTTCTTTGTATTACTTGTTGTCTGTGGTTCTGTTTGTGATGCTACGTATGTGTGTGGTTAGGTGTCTTTTTGTCCGTGTATCTCTCGTGTCTTTGTGTTATGCGTCAGGTTTTGTCTGTAGTTCTGTCTATCTGGTTGTGTGCGCATATATGTGAGTAAGTCTGATTGTACATGTGTTACCGATTGTGTGTGCCCATGCGTGCATGTGTATCCCCTTTATATATATATCTGATTATGTGTGATTTTTCTGTTTGTGTGTGTTTGAGTATGTGTGTTATCCAGTTGTATGTGTATGTCGGTTGTTTTGTAATTTTGTATATGTGGTTCTGTGCGCTTTTGGTTGTGTGTGTGGTTATATGCATGTGTGGTTGTGTGCCTGATTGGTATGTGTGTCTATGTGTGGTTGTGTGCACATGTGCTTGTATGTGCATGTGCCTGTCATATGTTTTTTGTGTGTGTGTAGTTTTGTGTGCGTGGTTTTGTGTGTGTATATGTGTCGGGGGTTGTGTACATGTCTGTGTACATTTGAGTGTGTGTATGTCTGTATGCACTTGTGAGTTGTCTGTGTGTATGTGCATTTGAGTGTGTGTGTGCATGTCTGTATGCACTTGTGAGTGTGTGTGCGTGTGTCTGTGTGCATTTGAGTGTTTGTGTGTCTGTGTGCACGTGTGTGTGTGTGTACACCTGATTTCTGGCTGAAGTAATGTGTCAGATGGATGTAAAATTCATTAAAGGAACAACAACAACAACTTGTATTTATAGAGCACCTTTAATGTAGCAAAACGTCCCAAGGCACTTCACAGAAGTGATTATCAAACAAAATTTGACACCGAGCCACAAAAGAAGATATTAGGACAGGTGACCAAAAGCTTGGTCAAAACGGTAGGTGTTAAGGAGCATCTTAAAGGAGGATAAAGAGGTAGCGAGACAGTGGGGTTTAGGGAGGGAATTCCAGAGCTTAGGGCCTAGGCAGCTGAAGGCACGGCCGCCAATGGTGGAACGATGAAAATCGCCTTCAAGTAATAAGTCTTTGTTTGAGTAGAGAGAAGAGCGTGAGGGATTTTCATCACAAACAGAGTTTAAAACAAGCGATGAAATGAAATATTTCAATGTGATTTACGTCATTCCATCATGGCATTGGTATTCCTCCATGGGCTGGTTAAACGGAGAGGTAGGTTTGAGTTAACTGGTGAGGAAAACCATGAGACGATGGTAACAGATATTCTTTCATTCCTTCCCACCTTTAGAAGTGTTAGTGAAAATGAAACCAAGCAAAACCTGGCTTGATGAAGCTTAATCAGCCTGGAATGCAGTGTCTTCCTCAGCTTAATTTAATAAAGGAAGTCGCACTATTTTATCAGCTTGGTTCAGTGGGTAGCACACTCGCCTCTGAGTCAGAAGGTTGTGGGTTCAAGCCTCACCCCAGAGACTTAAACACATAATTCAAGCTGACACTTCAGTGCAGTATTGAGGGAGTTGAAGGTGCCGTCTTTTAGACAGATTGTTAAACTGTCGACCCATCTGCCTGTTCGAGTGGGTCTAAAAGATCCCATGACACTATTCAAGGAAGAGCCGGGGAGTTCTCCCTGGTGTCCTGGCCCACATGCATCCCTCAACCAACATCACTAAAATAGTTTAACTGGTCATTTACCCAGTTTCTCTTTGTGAGACCTTGCTGTGTGCAAATTAGCGACTACATTTCCCTACATAACAGTGACTGCACTTCAAAAAGTAACGTATACCATGCATAGAGGTTACAACGCGGAATCAGGCCGTCCGGCCCAACCGGTCCGTGTCGCAAATCTCTTCCACTGTGTTTTTCAACTAAAAGAAAGAAGGAAAAACTTGCATTTATATAGCACCTTTCACAACCTCAGGATGGCCCAAAGTGCCTTACAGCCAATGAAGTACCTTTGAAGTGTAGTCACTGTTGTAATGTAGGAAATGCGGCAGCCAATTTGCGCACAGCAAGATCCCACAGACAGCAATGAGATAATGACCAGATAATCTGTTCTAGTGATGTTGGTTGAGGTTGAGGAATAAATATTGTCCAGGACACTGGAGAGAATTCCCCATCTCTTCTTCAAAATAGTGCCAAGGGATATTTTACGTCCACCTGAGAGGGCAGACGGGGCCTCAGTTTAATGTCTCATTCAAAAGACGGCACCTCAGACAGTGCAGCACTCCCTCGGTACTGAAGTGTCAGCCTAGATTTTGTGCTCAAGCCTCTGGAGTTGAACCCATGACCTCTCTGACTTAGAGGCGAGAGTGTTATCACTGAGCCACGGCTGACACACACACCATAAAAGTGCATTGGGCATAGTTACAGTAATGAGCCTGCTAGATACTTCATCAGATTACTGGGAATAATTGCATCCTAGAGCCATCTCTTGTTCTCCTGGAAACAGTGGGGGGCCCTGACGGGCCTACTTCTGGTTTATTGTGGTGGGTTAGGGGCAGCCATGTAACCTGCTCCGGAGAGGCCGGTCGCTCATAATATTTAAATGAGACTGCGTTCCTCAGAGCTTGGCAGTAATTTAAAATTGCGGGCTGGGGTTCCGGAAACGCAGCAGCAGAAGGGAGGCGAGAACTGCCGGATCCAGCAAGTAAGGGCTTTTCCAGCACTGCTTGTGGGCCAGGAGGAGCAGGAGTGCTTCCCCCTGGCCCCGGCCCCTCCAAACAATCTCTCCACCTGAGATCTCTCCACCTGCAATCCCTCCCCCGCAATCTCTCCCCTCTGCGATCTCTATCTCTCCCCCACAATCTCTCCCCTCTGCGATCTCTATCTCTCCTCCACGATCTCTCCCCTCTGCGATCTCTATCTCTCCCCCACGATATCTCCCCTCTGCGATCTCTATCTCTCCCCCACTATCTCTCCCCTCTGCGATCTCTATCTCTCCCCCACGATCTCTCCCCTCTGCGATCTCTATCTCTCCCCCACTATCTCTCCCCTCTGCGATCTCTATCCCTCCCCCACTATCTCTCCCCTCTGCGATCTCTATCTCTCCCCCACAATCTCTCCCCCTGCGATCTCTACCTCTCCCCCTGCGATATCTCCCCTCTGTGATCTCTATCTCTACCCCCGCAATCTCTCCCCCTGCGATCTTTCCCCTCAGTGATCTCTATCTCTCCCCTGCGATCTCTCCCCTCTGCGATATCTATCTCTACCCCTGCAATCTCTCCCCTCAGTGATCTCTATCTCTCCCCTGCGATCTCTCCCCTCTGTGATCTCGATCTCTCCTCCTGCAATCTCTCCCCTCTGCGATCTCTATCTCTCCCCCTGTGACCTCTCCCCTCTGCGATCTCTATCTCTCTCCCACAATCTCTCCCCCTGTGATCTCTATCTCTCCCCCTGCGATCTCTCCCCTCAGTGATTTCTATCTCTCACCCGCGATCTCTCCCCTCTGTGATCTCTATCTCTCCCCCGAGATCTCTCCCCTCTGCGATCTCTATCTCTCCCCCGAGATCTCTCCCCTCTGTGATCTCTATCTCTGCCCCTGCGATCTCTCCCCTCAGCGATCTCTATCACTCCCCCTGAGATCTCTCCCCTCTGCGATCTCTATCTCTGCCCCTGCGATCTCTCCCCTCTGCGATCTCTATCTCTCCCCCTGAGATCTCTCCCCTCTGCGATCTCTATCTCTGCCACTGCGATCTCTCCCCTCTGCGATCTCTATCTCTCCCCCTGCAATCTCTCCCCTCTGCGATCTCTATCTCTCCCCCTGAGATCTCTCCCCTCTGCGATCTCTATCTCTCCCCCTGCAATCTCTCCCCTCTGCGATCTCTATCACTCCCCCTGCAATCTCTCCCCTCAGCGATCTCTATCACTCCCCCTGAGATCTCTCCACCCACAATCCCTCCCCCGCAATCTCTCCGCCTGCGATCTCTATCTCTCCGCACGATCTCCCCACCGCGATCACACTCTCTCCCCCTGCGACCTCTCTCTATCCTGTGATCTCTCCCCCTGTGATCTCCATCTCTCCCCCGCAATCTGTTCCCACTGCGATCTCCCCCCGCCGTGATCTCTCCCCGTGATTTCTTCCCCCGCGACATCTTTCTACCCTGCGATCTCTCCCCGTGTTCTCTATCTCTCCCCCGCAATCTCTCCCCACTGCGATCTCTCCCCATGATTTCTCCCCGCAATCTCTCCCCTGCGATCTCTCCTCCTGCGATCTCTCTCCCTGCGATCTCTCCCCCCTGCAATCTCTCCCCCCTTTGATCTCTCCCGCCGCGATCTCTCCCCCCTGCGAATTCTCCCCCCGCGATCTCTCCCCCTGCAACCTCTCCCCCCACGATGTCTCCCCCCCGTGATCTCTCCCCCCTGAAATCTCTCCCCCCGCGATATCTCCCCCCCGCTATCACTCCCCCCGCGATCTCTCCCCCCTGCGAGCTCTCCCCCGCGATCTCTCCCCCGTGATATCTCCCTCCGCGATCTCTCCCCCCGCGATCTAGCCTCCCGGTGATCTTTCCCCCACGATCTCTCCCCCCGTGATCTCTACCCCCTGCAGTCTCTCCCCCGCGATCTCTCCCTCCGGTGATCTCTCCCCCGCGATCTAGCCCCCCGGCGATCTCTCCCCCCTGCAATGTCCCCCCGTGATCTCTCCCCGACGATCTCTCCCCCCGTGATCTCTCCCCCACGATCTCTCCCCCCTGCAATCTCCCCCCGTGATCTCTCCCCCTGCGATCTAGCCCCCCGGTGATCTCTCCTTCACGATCTCTCCCCCCTGCAATCTCCCCCCGTGATCTCTCCCCCTGCAATCTCTCCCCCCGCGATCTCTCCCCCCGGTGATCTCTCCCCCACGATCTCTCCCCCCGTGATCTCTCCCCCCTGCAATCCCTCCCCCGTGATCTCCCCCCCGGTGCTCTCTCCCCCGAGATCTCTCCCCCCACGATCGCAACACCCCTGCGATCTCAACACTCCTGCGATCTCTGTCTCTTCCCCGTGATCCCTATCTCTCCATGCGATCTTCCCCTCTCTCCTGCCCTCCTTGCTGCCATGCTCCGAGCCCCCATCCCACATCAGCCCTTTGATCGTCTTGATTGCCTGGGAACGTCCCCTGCTGTCCCTGGCTACTGCCTTTCACAGCAGGCTTTTCCACCCAGCAGCCAGCCAGCCTCTCAATCTGTCTGGCTGCCATGTGGGAAACGGATTTAAAAAATTAAATTCAGCAGGACCTCCGAGTTCCCGGCATTTCCAGGTTTCCCGGCCGCTGACACACACCCCGGCTCCCTCCCCCGCCTCCCCGTAAATATTGGGGCCAGTGTGTCCCTTTGTAGTTTAAAGATTGACAAAATACTGCATATATTGCAAGTGACATAATTTTAGTGAGTGAATAACAGTGCTTGTGATATATAGAATCATAGAAAATTTACGGCACAGATGGAGGCCATTCAGCCCATTGTGTCCGTGCCGGCTGATAATGAGCTACCCAGCTTAATCCCACTATTCAGCACTTGGTCCATAGCCTTGTAGGTTACGGCTCTTCAGGTACACATCCACGTACTTTTTAAATGAGTTGAGGGTTTCTGCCTCTACCACCCTCTCAGGCAGTGAATTTCAGACCCCCACCACCCTCTGGGTGAAAAAGAATTTCCTCAGCTCCCCTCTAATCTTTCTACCAATCACATTAAACCTATGCCCCCTGGCTATTGACCTCTCTGCTAAGGGAAATAGGTCCTTCCTATCGATTCTAACTAAGCCCGTCATCATTTTATATACCTCAATTAAATCACCCCTGAGCCTCCTCTGTTCCAAACAAAAAAATCCCAGCTTATCCAATCTTTCTTCATAGCTAAAATTCTCCAGCCCTGGTAACAACCTTGTAAATCTCCTCTGTACCCTCTCCAGTGCAATCACATCTTTCCTGTAATGTGGTGACCAGAACTGTACACAGTACTCAAGCTGTGGCCTAACCAATGTTTTATACAGTTCCAGCATAACCTCCCTGCTCTTATATTCTATGCCTCGGCTAATAAAGGAAAGTATCCAGTATGCTTTCTTAACCACCTTATCTACCTGTCCTGCTACCTTCAGGGATCTGTGGACATGCACTCCAAGGTCCCTCACTTCCTCTACACCTTTCAGTATCCTCCCATTTATTGTGTATTCCCTTGCCTTGTTTGCCCTCCCCAAATGCATTACCTCACACTTCACCGGATTGAATTCCATTTGCCACTTTTCTGCCCTCCTTACCAGTCTAATGATATCTTCCTGCAGTCTACAGCTTTCCTCCTCACTATCAACCACATGGCCAATTTTTGTATCATCTGCAAACTTTTTAATCATGCCCCCCTACATTTAAGTCCAAATCATTAATATATATCACAAAAAGCAAGGTACCTAGTACTGAGCCCTGTGGAACCCCACTGGAAGCCTTCCAGTCACAAAAACACCCGTCAACCATTACCCTTTGCTTCCTGATGTGGAGATGCCGGTGATGGACTGGGCCAATTTTGTCACTGTCACTGAGCCAATTTTGGATCCAACATGCCACTCTCCCTTGGATCCCATGGGCTTGTACTTTTTTGACCAGTCTGCCACGTGGGACCTTGTCAAAAGCCTTGCTAAAATCCATGTAGACAACATCAAATGCACTACCCTCATCAACCATCCTTCTTACCTCCTCAAAAAATTCAATCAAGTTAGTCAGACATGACCTCCCCTTAACAAATCCGTGCTGACTGTCCTTGATTAGTCTGTGCCTTTCTAAGTGATGGTTTATCCTGTCCCTCAGAATTGATTCCAATAATTTGCCCACCACTGAGTTAGACTAACTGGCCTGTAATTACTCGGTCTATCCCTCACTCCCTCTTTAAACAATGGTACGTTAGCAGTCCTCCAATCCCCTGGCACCACGCCTCTATCCAGTGAGGATTGGAAAATGATGGTCAGAGCCTCGGCTATTTCCTCCCTGGCGTCTTTTAACAGCCTGGTGATTTATCTACTTTCATAGATGCTAATCCCTTTAACATGTCCTCCCTCACTAAGTTTATCCCATCCAATATTTCACACTCCTCCTCCTTAACTACGATGTCTGCATCGTCCCTCTCTTTTGTGAAGACAGACGCAAAGTATTCATTAAGAACCATCCCAACATCTTCCGCCTCCACACACGGGTTACCCTTTTGGTCTTTAATAGGCCCGACTCTTTCCTTAGTTATCCTCTTGCTCTTAATGTATTTATAAAACATCTTTGAGTTTTCCTTGGTTTTATTTGCCAGTATTTTTTCATGCCCTCTCTTTGCTTTCCTAATTTCCTTTTTAATTTCATCCCTGCACTTTTTATACTCCTCTGGGTGGATCTGATATTTATAAAAGGTTAAGGTGCATGTGTATTGAGTTCTCATCTCAGTTTCCTATTGTGCTTTCAACTGAGATTGTGATTGTTCTATGTCAAGTTTCCATCTGTGCATTTTGCCCAAGTGTTCCCCTAACTGAGGGTTGCAGTAGTTAGCAGTAGATGCTGAGCCAATTTTTCAGCTGCCTATGATTGCAAAAAGGCCAGCTACCTACACAAGCAGCTACCTGTCATGTATGCACTAGAGTACCTTGAGAATCATGTGTTGTGGACTCTCAATGAAACATAGAAACATAGAAAATAGAAGCAAGAGTAGGCCATTTGGCCCTTCGGGCCTGCTCCACCATTCAAAATGATCATGGCTGATCGTCTAACTCAGTACCCTGTTCCCGCTTTTCCCCATATCCATTGATCTCTTTAGCATTAAGAAATATATCTATCTCCTTCTTGAATACATCTAATGACTTGGCCTCCACTGCCTTCTGTGGTAGAGAATTCCACAGGTTCACCACCCTCTGAGTGAAGAAATTTCTCCTCATCTCGGTTCTAAATGGCATACCCCGTTTCCTTAGACTGTGACCCCTGGTTCTGGACTCCCCAGCCATCGGGAACATCCTCCCTGCATCTAGTCTGTCTAGTTCTGTTAGAATTTTATATGTTTCAATGAGGTCAGCTCTCATTCTTCTAAACTCTAGTGAATATAGGCCTAGTCGACCCAATCTCTCCTCATACATCAGTCCTGCCATCCCAGGAATCAGTCTGGTAAACCTTCATTGCACTCCCTCCATGGCAAGGACATCCTTCCTCAGATAAGGAGACCAAAACTGCACACAATACTCCAGATGTGGTCTCACCAAGGCCCTGTATAACTGCAGTAATAAGGCCCTTTATAACTGCTGCTATCAGAGGTGCTGCCCGCGTACACTCCTGCAGGACACCAAGACATCGGTATCGCTAGGCAGCTCCTTCGTGTCTCCAGCCGTGCCACCACTGAAGACCATCTCCTCACAAGGCCCAGGTCTCTGTTTGTGCACAAAACCCAGGGCCTTTGCAAGCCTTCCTAATGGTTGTGTTCCAGATTTTGTCCAAGGCAGCCTAGAACCTGCTTCATGGATATTGGACCCCAAGCTTCCATAGCAGCAGTGGGAGCATTCATGCGAGGTGTCCCAAGTGTGTCTTAGGCCGCTGTTACTGAGGATTCAAGCCCAAAATCTAGATTGATACTTCAGTGCAGTGCTGAGGGAGTGCTGCATTGTCAGAGGTGCTATCCTTTGGAGAAGATGTCAAATCAAAGTCCAGTTGGCTCGGATGCCAGGAAAACTCCTTGCTCTTATATGATCTTGAATGTCCACCTGAAGATGGATCTTCAAGATGGAGTTCTCCTGATGTCCTGGCCAACATTCCTCTCTCAGCCAGCACCACCAAAAATAGATTACCTGGCCCTTCATCCAGTTGCTGTTCGTGGGACCTTGCTATGCGTAAATCAACTGCCACGTTGTCTACAAAACAATGGTGACTGTTCTTCGAAGTAATTAATTCTACGTGAATCGCTTTGGAACATTTCTGAGAGATGTGAGGAGGGACTAGATAAGTGCACATTCTTTCCTTCTCTTCCTTTCCTTGTGCTCGAACAGGCTGTGCTAGTCGGTAGTGCAGTAAGTCAACTCAATTCTGCACAGCCCTTCCAGATACTGACCCCCTTCTCCATGCTACATGCTGGCGCAAGTAATTTTGGGAGGTGGGGGCTGTGGGCCTCTCCCCTCCCCATGGAAAATTTCTAATTTTGGATTAAAATGATGTAATCTGCTTAAGTCTGGAACATCTTCCACAGTGGATAGGCTTTTAATCCCCCCCAAAAAACACGACGGGGTCGGTTTTGATGTGACCACTTCCTTCGGGTCGGAGGTGGGCGGATCTGAATTAACAAGCAGACAGGCCCACTGCAAACCAAAAGATCTCCTCAGCGTTTTCAGTGATTTGGTGCAATGTGTTAATGTGCTGAATGTGCCAATCTTTCACACATCACCCAGCCTTTTAAGTAGCATTATAACTTCAGGCGATTCATTTGCCCAGAGTTACAAGATGTTGACCGCATGGGATCGTTGAATCAATGAAAGTTAATACTGTAAATGGAATGCAAATGCATAATGTGAATTTGTTTTAAAAACCACTCTTAAATTAATTTAATGGACATTTAAAGGTAAAAGAGATCAATTTAAGGATGAGGGCATCGCTGCCAAGGCCAGCATTTATTGCCCATCCTGAGACAGCGGTGGCAGCAGTTTGATACAACTGACTGGTTTGCTCGGTCACTTCAGAGGGCAAGTAAGAGTCAGCCAAGTTGTTGTGGGACTGGAGTCACATTTAGGTAAAGATGGCAGGTTTCCTTCCCGAAAGGACATGAGTGAACCAATTGGGTTTTTACGACAATCGGACAGCTTCATGGTCATTTTTACTGATACCAGCTTTTTATTTCCAGAATTTTTAAACTGAATTTGAATTCTCAAACTGCCATGGTGGGATTTTGAACTCACACTCTCTGGATTATTAGTCCAGTAACCTACCCACTACACAATGGTACTGACCGTTAATTAATAATTGGATATTAAGTTACTTACGGAGAAGCCCATTAGATTGACTGTTGAAATGGTTTTACTGCAAGTTGCATTCCTGTGACTCGAATCCACAAGCAATTTCAAGCTAAGCCCCTCCGCTGTCCAATTGAAGCAGTGACCAGCAGGGTACCTGCTCGCAGATTCAAAGAGAAACACTGCAAGCTGGCATTGGAGGAGATGAGCAAATGTTGGTTTGGAAGTTGTCTGCTGTCCCCAGCACAATGCAGTAATCACCCCGAGGGGGAAGAGATATATATACAGTGTACGCTGCGTGCACTCTCCACAGGCAGCTATTGAGGCACCACTTAGTGTGGGTACGGTAATGTGGTGGTTATGCTACTGGACTTAGTAATCCAGAGGCCTGCACTAATAATCCAGAGAATGTGAGTTCAAATCCTGCCATGGTAGTTTAAGAATTTGAATTCAGTTTTAAAAATCTGGAAATAAAAAGGTAGCATCAGAAAAAAGTGACCATGAGTCTACCGGATTATCATTAAAAACCCAATTGGTTGACAAATATCCTTTAGAGAAAGAAACCTGCCGGTCTGGCCTATATGTGACTCCAGTCCCACACCAACTCTTCTTAACTGCCCTCTGAAGTGGCCTAACAAGCCATTCAGTTGTATCAAACCCTTACTCAGTGGTTCAGGAAGAAGGCCCGCCACCAACTTCTCAAGGGTATCTGGGCAATAAATGCCGACCTTGCCAGTGATGCCCACATCCCAAGAATGAATTTTAAAAAGTGGGGTCCTCCAGCCATGACCTGAGATCACTGGGTGCACCTTGCTCTCTAAAAACAGCCAATGGGACCTTATTGGCATTTCATGCAGGCTTACCCATTTAGTGATTCTTTTTTCAGTACACAAACCGTGAAAGACCTATGCGTAATCAGAGAGCGTGTCGATATTGCAAGAAAGAATTGAATTTTTATCGCACCTCATTACATCTTCCAGCTGCCTCTCAAAGTGCTTCACACAGGACAAATTACTTTGAAGTTGTTCTTGTGTAGGCAAATCCAGCCGATTTCCACACAGCAAGATCCCACCAACAGTAGTGAGCTGTTAATCTGTTCTTGGTGGTGCTGGTTGAGAAGGGAACGTCAACCAGGGTGTCGGGAAAATGGCCCTTGGACCGGAGTGGCCAAAGCTACTCGGGGAAACCTGAGGCTCTTCTCGGGGTGAAGATGAGCAAAAAAGGATATGGAGTAAAGGAGTCTTCAGGTGTGAAGTGCGAGGTAATCTGTCCCCCTCTGGTCTGGGAACTTTCTTGGAGCATCCACGGAATTCACACCAGCCCTCAGCTCAAGCCGACTGAGAACATAATGAGTGGAATTCACTGGGTAGCCTTCAGAACTCACCCAGACATAATGTTCCCTTGATCTAGTGGGGGTGGGTGGAAGACTCACCCTCTTACCCTCCACCCCATCCCCCAGGTCAAGGATAAATGGGGCGTAATCCCAGCGGAATTAGGCTGCACCCCAAATTTTAGTCCCTTTTTGGACAATCCATCAGAGTCACACAGATCGGAATTTCAGGCTCAAAGAATATTTGGATAACACGGTGAATCCATTATGCGCACAGACAGGGACTGAGAAGCAAAGTCTAAGCCGCTTCAGGTTGAGTGGGTATACTGCATCAGTCATGGCTCAGTGGTAAGACTCTTGCCTCTGAATCAGAAGATTTGTGGGTTCAAGTCTCACTCCAGAGACCTGAGCACATAATCCAGGCTGACACTCCAGTGCAGTACTGAGGGAGTGCTGCACAGTTGGAGGTGCCATCTTTTGGATGAGACATTAAACCGAGGCCCCATCTGCCCTCTCAGGTGGACATAAAAGATCAAATGGCACTATTTCAAAGGAAAACTGGAGAGTTCTCCCTAGTGTCCCGGCCAATATTTATCCCCAAACCAACATCACTAAAAAAAATCAGATTATCTCATTGTTGTTTGTGGGACCTTGCTTTGTGCAAATTGGCTGCTGCATTTCCTACATTACAACAGTGACTACACTTCAAAAGAACTTCATTGGCTGTAAAGTACTTTGGGATGTCCTGAGGTCATGAAAGGCACTATAGAAATATAAGGGTTTTTTTTCAAGCCTTTACAATGCAATCCATAGGGATCAGTGATTGAGATTTGGGCCAGCTTTGGGGCTCTCAACATTCAGGAATTTTCACCGAGCCAGAACCAGGCCTGAACACCCCCCCACCAAGACCACCAGCAAGTGCAACAGAACCACAAACCCTGCTTTAGTTCTGTTGATGGTGACTCAAACATTTTCCTGTTTTGATAGAAGATCTCCCGGCATTTTCCTTCATTGTTCTGAATAACGAATCAATATCTACATGATATCCATGATGTGGAGATGCCGGTGATGGACTGGGGTTGACAATTGTAAACAATTTTACAACACCAAGTTATAGTCCAACAATTTTATTTGAAAATCACAAGCTTTCGGAGGCTTCCTCCTTCCTCAGGTGAATGTCAAGAAATCCTCGAACCTTTCGCATTTATAAATCACAGAACAATACCTGGTGATTACAGATAGTCTTTCCAACTGCCCGTTGCCAAGGCAATCAAAGTGTTCAGACAGAGAGGTGTTACCTACAGGGCCACCGAATATACAAACAACCAAAAAAAAACACAGAGAGAGAGGCAGAAACATAGAAACATCCGGAAGGAAGTGACCCGTTACATTAAAAACAGATAACTTTTGTTCGCTGGTGGGGTTACGTGTAGCGTGACATGAACCCAAGATCCCGGTTGAGGCCGTCCTCATGGGTGCAGAACTTAGCTATCTATTTCTGCTCGACGATTTTGCGTTGTCGTGTGTCTCGAAGGCCGCCTTGGAGTACGCTTACCCGAAGGTCGGTGGCTGAATGTCCTTGACTGCTGAAGTGTTCCCCGACTGGGAGGGAACCCTCCTGTCTGGCGATTGTTGCGCGGTGTCCGTTCATCCGTTGTCGCAGTGTCTGCATGGTCTCGCCAATGTATCATGCTCTGGGGCATCCTTTCCTGCAACGTATGCGGTAGACAACGTTGGCCGAGTCACAGGAGTATGAACCATGTACCTGGTGGGTGGTGTCCTCTCGTGTGATGGTGGTATCTGTGTCGATGATCTGGCATGTCTTGCAGAGGTTACCGTGGCAGGGTTGTGTGGTGTCGTG
This sequence comes from Heptranchias perlo, assembly GCF_035084215.1. NCBI lineage: Eukaryota > Metazoa > Chordata > Chondrichthyes > Hexanchiformes > Hexanchidae > Heptranchias > Heptranchias perlo. The sequence goes on from NC_090341.1 coordinate 50,312,117, forward strand.
GACGCTGTTCTCCTGAAAGCTGGGTAATTTGCTGCGAACGATGTTCTGTTTGAGGTTGGGTGGCTGTTTAAAGGCAAGTAGTGGAGGTGTGGGGATGGACATAGCGAGGTGTTCGTCGTCATTGATGACATGTTGAAGGCTGCGGAGAACATGGCGTAGTTTCTCCGCTCCAGGGAAGTACTGGACGACGAAGGGTACTCTGTTGGTTGCATCCCGTGTTAGTCTTCTGAGGAGGTCTACGCGATTTTTCGCTGTGGCCCGTCGGAACTGTCGATCAATGAATCGAGCATCATATCCCGTTCTTACTAGGGCGTCTTTCAGCGTCTGTAGGTGTCCATCGCGTTCCTCCTCGTCTGAGCAGACCCTGTGTATTCGCAGGGCCTGTCCATAGGGGATGGCCTCTTTGACGTGGTTAGGGTGGAAGCTGGAAAAGTGGAGCATCGTGAGGTTGTCCGTGGGCTTGCGGTAGAGTGAGGTGCTGAGGTGCCCGTCTTTGATGGAGATTCGTGTGTCCAAGAAAGAAACTGATTCTGAGGAGTAGTCCATGGTGAGCTTGATGGTGGGATGGAACTTGTTGATGTTATTCTTCGCCGTGGGTCCATAGAAAGAAAATGTCGTCGATGTATCTGGTGTATAGTGTTGGTTGGAGGTCCTGTGCAGTGAAGAAGTCCTGCTCGAACTTGTGCATGAAAATGTTGGCGTATTGGGGTGCGAATTTGGTCCCCATGGCTGTTCCGTGTGTTTGGGTAAAGAACTGGTTATTGAAGGTGAAGACATTGTGATCCAGGATGAAGCGGATGAGTTGTAGGATGGCGTCTGGAGATTGGCTGTTGTTGGTGTTGAGTATTGATGCTGTCGCAGCGATGCCGTCATCGTGGGGGATACTGGTGTAGAGTGCCGAGACGTCCATCGTGGTGAGAAGTGTTCCTGGTTCAACTGGTCCGTGGGTACTGAGTTTTTGTAGGAAGTCTGTAGTGTCGCGACAGAAGCTGGGGGTTCCCTGTACGATGGGTTTCAGGATGCCCTCGATGTATCCAGAGAGGTTCTCACACAGGGTTCCGTTGCCTGATACGATTGGACGTCCGGGTGTGTTGGCTTTGTTTATCTTTGGGAGGCAGTAGAAGTCTCCCACACGGGGAGTACGTGGGATGAGAGCGCATAGGATGCTTTGAAGGTCTGGATCGAAGGTCTTGATCAGTTTGTTGAGCTGGTGGGTGTGTTCTTTGGTCGGATCTGCGGGTAACTGTCTGTAGTGTTCCTGGTTGTCCAGTTGTCGGTATGCTTCTTTGCAATAGTCCGTTCTGTTCTGTATGACAATGGCTCCTCCTTTGTCCGCTGGTTTGATGACGATGTTGCGGTTGGTCTTGAGAGCGTTGATGGCGTTGCGTTGTGCTCGGGTGACATTCTGGACTGTCTTGTGAGTGCGGCTGATGAATCTGGCATTGACGCATTTCCTGACAGCTTGAGCATATATGTCAAGCTGAGGGCAGCGACCCTCCGGAGGAGTCCAGTTTGACTCTTTCCTCTTCGGTTGCTGTACCGTGGATCCCTCTGTCTGCTGATCCAGATCGTTGATTGTCTCATTGGGTTCGCTGCTGAAATCTTGGGGTTTGTGGAAGAATTCCCGGAGCCTCATTCTCCTGATGAATTCCTCTGTGTCCGCCGCGAGACTAATGGGGTCCATTTTGGTAGTGGGGCAGAAATTGAGCCCTCGGCTGAGAACTTCGATTTCGTCTGGTTGAAGGGTGTGGTCGGACAAATTGACGATGGACTTCCCTGTGGTTGCAACCGTGGTACCAGGGGAAGCTTGGTCGATGCTGGTGGTGATGCCGAGTTTCTCAAGCTTCCTGCTCTTGGTTTTCATATAGGCAGCGTAGTTCCGTTGCCTCGTCTGTTGCCTTCCGGATGTTTCTATGTTTCTGCCTCTCTCTGTTTTTTTGTTGTTGTTTGTATATTCGGTGGCCCTGTAGGTAACGCCTCTCTGTCTGAACACTTTGATTGCCTTGGCAACGGGCAGTTGGAAAGACTTTCTGTAATCACCAGGTATTGTTCTGTGATTTATAAATGCGAAAGGTTCGAGGATTTCTTGACATTCACCTGAGGAAGGAGGAAGCCTCCGAAAGCTTGTGATTTTCAAATAAAATTGTTGGACTATAACTTGGTGTTGTAAAATTGTTTACATGATATCCAATTTAAGGTCCAGAGTTCCTTAGCCCACCTTAGATGGAAGCAGCTTGTTTGCTGTGGGATTCTGGCGGTGAACTACATTCACTGTCTTAACAAATCAATTCGAGTAGCATTTCTCACTTTTTTTAGTCATGGAAAATGAATTTGTAAAACTCAAACAGTTTACTCTATTACCCATAGGGGCTGTTGGGCAAATATTTTCGAGTAAGACTTCTTACTGTGTATCATATTTGACTATTAACCCAACAGGAATTCTCTCAAAAGGAAAGAACTTGCATTTACATAATGCCTTTCACGGTTTCAGGATTTCCCAAAGTGCTTTACAGCCAATGAAGTACTTTTAAACTGCAGTCACTGTTGTAATGTAGGAAACACGGCAGTCAATTTGCGCACAGGAAGGTCCCACAAACAGCAATGTGATAATGACCAGATAATCTGTTTTAGTGATGTTGGTTGTGGGATAAATATTGGCCAGGATAATGGGAGAACTCCCCTGCTCTTCTTCAAAATAGTGCCGTGGAATCTTTTACCCCCGTCTGGGAGGATAGCCGGGCTCTCGGATTAACGTCTCATCCAAAAGACTCCCTCTTTAAGATAATGAAAGGGTTTGATAGGGTAGACATAGAGAAGATGTTTCCACTATGGGGGGGGAGACCAGAGCTAGGGACCATAAATATAAGATAGTCACTAATAAATCCAATAGGGAATTCAGGAGAAACTTCTTTACCCAGAGAGCGGTTAGAATGTGGAACTTGCTACCACAAAGAGTAGTTGAGACGAAAAGCATAGATGCATTTAAGGGGAAGCTGGATAAACACAAGAGAGAAAGGAATAGGGGTTATGCCGATAGGGTTCGATGAAGAGGGGTGGGAGGAGGCTCATGTGGAGCATAAACACCGGCATAGACCAGTTGGGCCGAATGGCCTGTTTCTGTGCTGTGCATTCTATGTAATCTATGTGCTCAAGTTCCTGGAGTGGGACATGAACCCAAACCTTCTGACTCAGAGACAAGAGTGCTACCACTGAGCTAAGGCTGACTCAACTGGTTTAGTACAATGAATGAAACACATGTCCTCGGGCCGCTGAGTGCAGTTTGGAATGGTCACGATCACCAGCACTCTAACTTTTCCCGCCCACCTTCTTCTCCCTTCCTGTTCTGTCCTGCTGATCTAATGTTGGGTTTTGGTACAACAGGTGCCATTGGCCCTTTTAAACTTTACTTCAGCAGTCAATTCTTCACATGTCAGCTGGGACAATGACAACAACAACAGTAATTTGTATTTATATAGTGCCTTAGACATAGCAAAATGTCCCACAGTTCTTCAAAATTGTCATCAGACAGGAGTAGGAGGGAGGTTTAGGGAAGACACTTGATATATGGATCAATAATCATCACGCAGTGTGGAATGTGGCACGTAGTCGGACTGAATCATGACCTGAGAAAGTGTGAACATATTTTTTATACAACATTACAATAGTGAAGTACATTTTTAAAAAGTCTCTTAAAAAATGGTGACACAGTGGGGTAGACCTCTGTCTTTATTGCCTGGGCCGTAATCGGTTGGAGCAGAGTGCCTGTCCTTCATAGATTATGCATTTTAGGGGAAGCTAGATAAGTACATGAGGGAGAAAGGAATAGATGGATATACAGATAGGGTGAGACAAAGTAGGGTGGGAGGAGGCTTGTGTGGAGCATAAACCAGTTGGGCCGAAAGGTGTGTTTCTGTGTTGTAATTTCTACGTAATTGTACGTAAGAACCCGCCCGATTTTCACTCCTACTCAAATCAACGGGATGAGAATTTGGCGGGTCAATAACAGGCGGACGATCCGCTCCCCAAATTACCACCCAGGCGGTGAAGACAAAAGTCTGACCCGGTGAGGCTCCAACCCATTGTGCCACAAGGTTTGATGGGGTGCGAGTTAGGCAGACTGCACCCGGTCCTTGAAGTTTGACAGAGTGGGGGAGAGTTGGGTAAAGCTCATCAGCATCTCGAAATCATCGACTCATCGACTACAAAAAGTCTTCACAATCCGTGAAAACGTACGACCCTAATTATACGCACTACCCAGCGTCAGTCATGTCATCTGAAATGGGATTGGGGTAGGTATCTACCCTCTCGAATCGCTTTAAATTTTAATCATTTTAAATCTTCGATCAGATCATCAATTTATGCACAGCAAGATCCCACAAACAGCAATGTGATAATGAGCCAGATAACCTGTTTTAGTGATGTTGCTTGAGGGATAAATATTGGCCAGGACACCGGGAAGAATTCTCCTGCTCTTCTTCGAAATTATGTCATGGAATCTTTTATGTCCACCTGAAAGGACAGACAGGGTCTCAGTTTAACTTCTCACCCAAAAGACGGCACCTTTGACAGTGCAGCACTCCTTCAGTACTGCACTGAAGTGTCGGCCTAGATTATGTGCTCAAGTCTCTGGAATCAATTTTTTTTGTTTTGTTATAAAATAATGTAGGTTTGGACAAGCTGCTTTGGGCAGATCCACATTCTATGTACTCCCTGCGTTTGTTTACTGTTACTTTAAACATTAAACAAACTCCCAGTGCAGTACCAAGGGAGTGCCGAACTGTCGGAGGTGCCGTCTTTTGGATGAGGCTTTAAACTGACTGGTTTAATGCAATCAATGTTTCCCTACATTAAAACAGTGACTGCCGCCTCTGCCCTCTCAGGTGGACGTAAAAGATCCCATGGCACTATTTCGAAGAAGAGCAGGGGTGTGCTCTCCAGTGACCTGGCCAATATTTATCCCTCAACCAACATCACTAAAGCAGATCATCTGGTCATTATTACACTGTTGTTTGTGGGAGCTTGCTGTGCGCAAATTGGCTGCTGCGTTTCCTATATTAAAACAGCGACTGCACTTCAAAAAAAAGTACTTCATTAACTGTAAAGTGCTTTGGGACATCCCGGGGCCATGAAAGAATCATAGAATAGAAGCATAGAATCGTTACAGCACAGAAGGAGGCTATTCAGCCCATCAAGCCTATGCCGCTATGCCGGCTCTTTGTAAGAGCAATCCAGTTAGTCCCATTCCCCCGCTCTTTCCCCGTAGCCCTGCAAATTTTTTCCCTTCAAATATTTATCCAATTCCTTTTTGAAAGTCTTGATTGAATCTGCTTCCACCACCCTTTCAGGCAGCGCATTCCAGATCATAACTACTCACTAAGTAAAAAAGTTTTTCCTCATGTCACCTTTGGTTCTTTTGCCAATCACCTTAAATCTGTAAGACACTATAGAAATACAAATCTTTCCTTTTTTAATATTTTTTGCTGGATGAAGCAATCAAAAATTGCTGGTATTTTTATAAAGTGTTTAAACCATTGTTAATTATAACAGATTCCTCAGAATTTTGAATGGTTTTATAATGGTTTGAGGTTGTGGTGTGACAGTTGGTTGGTGAAGGGATGGAACTGATTCAGTCTGGAACTAGCCCCGATCCTCATTGTGTTGCTCAATCCACCTTTTTATAGATAATGAAATATTTTATTAGGAACAGGAGAAGGCCATTCAGCCCCTCTAGCTTGCTCTGCCATTCGATTAGATCATGGCTGGTCCATACTTCAACTCCCCCACCAGAGGAAATAGTTTTTCTGTATCGACTCTATCAAATCCATTAAAATTTTTTCATAATTTTAAATCTTCGATTAGATCAATCTTCTATACTCAAGGGAATTAAAGCCAAGTTTATGTAACCCGGCCTCATAATTTAACCATTTATGGCCTGGTATCATTGTGGTGAATCTGCGCTGTACCCTCTCCAAGGCCAATACATCTTTCCTGAGGTGCAGTGCCTAAAGCTGAATGCAGGACTTCAGATGGGGTCTGACTGGGACTCACTTCCTCAATGAGATAAAGGGGAGCATTTCTGCTTGAGCTAAGCGAGGTGGAATGGGGGTGGGGGGGTGTAGAAGAGGGCCGGGTTGAATTGAGGGGGAGGGAGAAGTGGGGCAGGTTGAACAGATAGAATTTATCGGCAGAACCTCATTATAATTTTTTTCCTCCTTTTCCCAGTTGACAGGCTAGACGGCTGCCAGGCGGGAAAACCAGTGGCAAGAGGTCGCAGCCGATGACCCTTGGGGACTGTCCCTGGCAATCGGGCTTCAGTTGGGGTTGGAGAGGATGGGAGGTCGCCAATCGCGGCAGGGGCTAGAGCAAGGCTGTGATTGGCAGAAGGGAGGCCAAAGGCATCCTTGAGGGGCCGGGGGGGAGAGGGGTGCTGTGGATGTGAGGGAGCACTCCTGCTCCTCCTGGCCCACAAGGAGTACTATAAGAAGCACTTACCTTCTGGAGCTGGCAGCTCTCGTCTCCATTTCGCTGCGGGAGCCTGATTTACATCTGATAATGAAGTTTGCCGCCTCTCTAAGACAGGACACAGGCACGCCTCACAACCCACCGCCGTAAAAACGGCAACGGGCTCGTACGTGGCGGATTGGGGACACGTTCCCCGTTTTTTAAGGTTTATCCCCCCCCCCCCACCAAATCTCCTCCCACTCGCCATGGGGAGATTAATATCGAGGCCTCTGCTGCCCCGGGTGAGAGAAAATTTAAAAAATAAAGAAAAAAAATTAATTCGCCAAATGGCATAAAGTTTTTTCCAATAAATTTGAGCAAAGGTCCCTTCAGTTTTAGGAATAAAGAAAACCACAATGCCCGTGTTCTTGGTAGATTCCAAACCATCGAGCAAATAAAGGGATCGATTTTCCATCCTCCTCTCCCCCTTTAGTTTGGCAGAAACAACAACAATAACTTGCATTTATATAGCGCCTCTAATGTAGTAAAACGTCCCCAGGTGCTTCACAGGAGATTTATCAGATGAAAATTGACACCAAGCCACATAGGGAGATATAGGGCTGGATTTGGCGGTAAAAATAATGGTGAGGTTAACAGCGCTCACCGTTACTCATGTGTAAATCAGACAGTAACTTCCGGCGACCGCACACGCGCAGTTAAACACGGAAATCCGGAGGTTGCTGTCCCAGGTGTCCTGCTCCTTCAAAAGTTGCTCGAAAACGGCATCTCGCCGGTTGGCTTCCCGTTCATGAACGGCGTGAAGTTCCTGTACTGATGTCGCAGATATGGACTAAACTCGCCGACAAAAGTTAAGTCGTCATTTCAAGTCTAAGTACCATTTTAAAGTCTTAATTACTGTCAAACAACCTCTCTGGCACTGAAAATTAACTTTTACAAGCATGGAGTCTCATTCCTTCAGCTTTTATTATTGTTGGACATTTAGAAAAATTTAAATTAAAAAAAATTCTTAGAATCATAGAATCTAACATCACAGAAGTGGGCTATTCGGCCCATCGTATCTGTGCTGGCTTTTTGAAAGAGCTGTCCAATTTAATCCCACACCCCAGTTTTTTCCCCATAACCCTGCAAATTAGTCTTCTTCAATACTTGTCCAATTGTCTTTTGAAAGTTCCTATGGAATCTGCTTCCACCACCCTATCAGGCAGTGCGTTCCAGATCTTAACAACCCTCTGTGTGAAATCATTTCTCCTCATTTCCCCTCTAGCTCTTTTGCCAATTATTTTAAATCTGTGACCTCTGGTTACTGACCCACTTTCCAGAGGAAACAGTTTCTCCCTACTTGCTCTATCAAAACCCCTCATAATTATGACTACCTCTATTAAGTCTCCCCTTAACCTTCTCTGCTCTAAGGAGAACAATCCCAGCTTCTCCAATCTCGCCACATAACTGAAGTCCCTCATCCCTGTTATCATCCGGGTAAACCCCTTCTGTACCCTCTCCAAGGCCTTGACATCCTTCCTAAAGTGTGGTGCCCAGAATTGAATGCAATATTCCAGCTGAGGCCTAACCAGTGATTTGTAAAGGTTCAGCCTGACTTCCTTGTTTTTCTATTCAATGCCCCTATTTCCAAAGCCAAGTATCCCAATCACTTTCTTAACCACCTTACCAACTTGCCCTGTCACCTTCAAAGATTTGTGAATATGCCCAGGTCCGTCTGCTCCTGCATCCCCCTCAAAATAGTACCGTTGAGATTATACTGTCTCTCCATGTTGTTCCACCCAAAGTGCATCACTCTACATTTATCTGCATTAAATTGCATCTGCCATGTGTCTGCCCATTTCACCAGTTCGTCTATGTCCTCCTGAAGTCTGCTACTATCCTGCTCACTATTTACTATGTTGCGAAGTTTTGCATCATCCGCAAACTTTGAAATTCTACTTCCTATACCCCAGTCCAGGTCATTTATAAATCACAAGAAAAGCAATGGTCCTCCCGACCCTTGAGAGACCCCACTGCATACTTCTGTCCAGTCAGAATAACATCCATTCACCACTACTCTCTGCCTCCTAGCCCTCAGCCAATTACGTACCCAAGTTACCACCGTCACTTTAATCCCATATGCTTCTATTTTCTGAATAAGTCTGTTATGTGGTAGTTTATCAAATGCCTTTTGAAAATCCATATATATAACATCTACTGCACTACCTTCATCAACCCTCTCTAGTACTTCATCAAAGAACTCAATCAGGTTAGTCAGACACGATTTGCCTTTAACAATTCCGTGCTGACTGTCCTTTATTAACCCATGCTTCGCCAAGTGAGAATTAATTTTGTCCTTGACGATGGTCTCTAGAAGTTTTCCCACCACTGACGTTAGACTGACTGGCCTGTAGTTACCAGGTTTATCCCTCTCCCCTTTTTTAAATAGGGGTGTAACATTTGCAATCCTCCAGTCCTCCGGCACCACTTCTATATCCAAGGAGGATTGAAAGATTGTGCTCAGAGTTTATGCTATCTCCACCCGAGCTTCCCTCAGCAACCTAGGATGCATCCCATCTGGACTGGGGGACTTGTTAACTTTGAGTGATGCCAACCTATTTAGTGGGAAGAAGTGTTTAGCCACAATGCTCCGGCCCTCACAGTGTGGGGCAGGCTTGATGGACCAGCTGGTCTTTTCCTGCCCATTAATTTCGTATGTTCGTATGTTCGTGTCCCATCTGGACCAGGTGACTTGTTAACTTCGAGTGATGCCAACCTTTTTAGCACCTCCTTTCTATCTATTTTTATCCTATTCAATATCTCTACTCCCTCCTCCTCTACTGTGACATTAACTTCATCTTATTTTGTGAAGACAGATGCGAAGTACTCATTCAGTACCTCAGTCATGCCCTCTGCCTCCACAAGAAGATTTCCTTCTTTGTCCCTAATCGGCCTCACCATTCCTTTAAATATCCTTTTACTTTTTATATGTTTATAAAAGATTATTGCATTCCCTTTTATGTTACTTGCCAATCTTTTCTCATATTCTCTCTTTGCCCTTATATCCTTTTTCAATTTTCCCCCTGCACTCTCTGTATTCTGCCTGGTTTTCTACTGTATTCTGTACCTGACATTTGTCATAAACCTCCTTTTCCTGTTTTATTTTAACCTCTATTTCCTTTGTCACCCAGGGAGCTCTAGCTTTGGATGCCCTTCTTACTTTTTCTTTCTGCCTCCTTTAACTCTGTTTCTTAATGCAATATTTCTTACCCTATCTTTATTTTGCTTACTGTACCTGATTTGATATTGAGTTCACTATTCTAACTTACACTTCCTGGGTCAGTCTCTGCACTGCTCACGAACGATGCTTCAGTCTGATGCTTCAACAGTTGCTTGCCCTGTTCACACAGGTCCCAGATGCCCGTGCTTTTTGGATCTCTAATTTAGAGGAACTTGCCGTGCAAAAGCTCGTAGAAAGTCTATGGGAAAGTGCAAGTTCACTGCTCACACTGTAATCCAGCGATTAGGACAGGTGACCAAAAGCTTGGTCAAAGAGGTAGATTTTAAGAAGTATCTTAAAGGAGGGAGAGGCAGAGAGGTTTAGGGAGGGAATTCCAGAGCTTAGGGCCTAATCAGTTGAAGGCACGGCTGCCAACGGTTGGGTGAAGGAAATCGGGGATGCGCAAGAGGCCAGAGTCGGAAGAGTGCAGAGATCTCGGAGGGTTGTAGGGCTGGAGGAGGTTACACAGATGGGGAGGGGCGAGGCCATGGAGGGATTTGAACACAATGATGAGAATTTTAAAATCGAGGCAAACATGACAGTAGCGCGATGGAAATGGTGGCGCAGCACTTACCGCCTGTACCGACGATATCGAGGTCGCCACCATTTTGGTGGGTGCCGTGAAATGGGCGACTACCCATTGGTACTTGGCATAGAGCAGCCTTACAAGCGATCCTTAAAGGGACTGCTGCAAGCCCCTCAAAACAAGGCAAGGGAAATGTTTTTTAGTGATCTTTGTGGAATCGGGTGGAACATTAATCCACCCTCCCAATGTGCAACCCTCCGTCACGATCACCTCCCCCCACTCCCTTAACCCACCTGGACTAACTGGGCTCCATGAAGCTGCATTTACCGCCCTCCCCGATTGGTGAGCGGCTCTAAATGCGAACGCACCTTGCCAAAGTAATTTAAATGAGGCCCGACCGTGAAAGAGGCTCCCTCCGCCTACTTCCCATCTGGTGCAAACAGTCACTTCAAAACCAACCTCTGATTGTCTGAAATCAAAATTATTATTGCAGGGGTCTGGGCATATCCCCAACATACCCCCTTCTGCCCCAGTAAAAATATCCTGCCTTCAACACTTGTGTATCCCTTCAGGCATTCATGTAATTGTGGCCTACTTTCCCCAATGCAATTTAAGCTACAAGGCCGTATCCCGCTGCGCTTTCAGTGACGTTACTTGTTTTCAGATGTCAGAGGCTTATATTCAGAGTCATTTTTTGGGCTACATTAGCTTTTCCAAAGATGTTAGTCAGCTTTTGCGAATTTCCTAAGCTAGCATGTGTGAACATAATAAAGATAACAATAATAATGGAAAGAAATAATTCTGAAATCCTCGTTCCTCATCAATCTGTAACCATGGAGACCAATGCTCTGAATGGTTCCTCGAGACTGTGTGCTGTGGAGTTACGATGATTGATGTCTTTTGGAGAGAATTTCTCAGGGATTGGATTTTAAGCAAATAGTGTGCAACGTTGTATTTCACTTACCAAAGCCTTTCAACAGCCATCACCACATTTAATAAATTAATTTTGCTAAGCCTGCCAACTCATCTACTTTAAAAACTTATATTGTCTCTGGACTGATGTGGTTCAAAGAGAGAATTGATGACTGGCAGAGGGGCTGCAGCGCAGATTCACCAGAATGATACCGAGGCTTAGAGAGTTAAATTATGAGGCCAGGCTGCATAAACTTGGCTTGTATTCCCTCGAGTATAGAAGATTGAGGGGTGATCTGATCAAGGTGTTTAACATGATAAAGGGATTCAATAAGGTAGATAGGGAGAAACTATTTCCTCTGATGGTGGAATCAAGAACAAGGGGACGTAATCTTAATATTAGAGCTAGGCCATTCAGGAGTGAAATCAGGAAGCACTTTTTCACAGTGAGGGGAGTGGAAATCTGGAAACTCGCTCCCTCAAAAGGCTGTGGACGCTGGGGTTCAATTGGAGCTTTCAAGACTGAGATCGAAGGGTTGAACTCCTGTTCCTATGTTCCTGTCAGTTCAAGCTTGCACTCTTTTCTCCTTCCAATCTCTCCAATTCATGCTGACACTATTCTCCCCTTCTTCCCTAGTTCACCCTGGTACTAGATCCCCTCTCCAGTTTCTATTGGCACTTTCCTTACTCCTTGCTCCCTCAGTTTGCGCCGACACTCTCCTCCCCACCCCTCCCCTCCAACCAGCCAGGGTGGCATTCTCCTCTCCCCTCTCTCAGTGGTGCTCCGAACTCCTTCCTCTCAGCACCGCTCCCCGTTCCGACTCCTTGCAGCGATCAAAACAGGACTGGGGGTACAGAATGTTTTAAAACTTGCCGTTTTTGGTGAGATTCCCACCGGCTGACTTGCTACCTATGCGTTACCGCCTCTGGCGGGCAGCGTTCATATTGGCACTGTAAGCGCTTTTGGCAGTGCGACACCACGTTGGCATCCTGCATCCGGGAGCTGGCAACACCAATGCCAGCATTCAGCGATAGGGCCAGCGCCAGTTCAGCAAACAAATCACTTCTCATCAGTCTGACGGCCTTTAGACAGGACTAATTAAATTGCTTTGTTCTATGGTCAGCACTAAATAGGCTAACAGAGCATCAATTAGCTGCATGCAGGGATCATCAGTGTAGCACATCGATACATAATTATAGATGCAAAGCAACAATCTGTAGTAGATCCCCAGTGTCCAACTCAAAGGTATGAGATTTACCAATTTAATCTTCTTTCATTTCATCTCATTTTTAAAAATATATTGCACCATAATGCGATATATTCTGACAACCATTCATGGCACTTCTGCCCCTTTACCTGTGACCTTTGTCAGATTGCCTGCTCCTTATATAGAGGGGGATGTACCATCTTATTCATAGCGCTAATTAGAGGCCATTTTGTGCGTTGACACTTGCTTCCTGCAGAGGTCTGGAATTGCTTTGGTTAATGTCGTGCAGTTTTTAAATGGTTGAGCACTCCTAGAGTTGGTTTGAGTGCCATTGTGACAAAAATTATAAAAGAAAGCAGCCCATAATTTGCTTCGTGTGGTAGATGGTTCATTAAAAAATGTTCCAGAAAGGAAAGTTGCTGTAATGGGCAAATCTCGGGCCGATGTTTTTTTAAAGTCGTGACTCTCTGGCCAAATCATTTCTCGTTGGGCATTGTTGTGTTCCTTAACAAAAAAAAAATCTACTTCATTAATAATCCTGCAAAGAGCACACATCATAATTTAACGATTGGTTGAGCATTCAAATTTAGATCTCTGACACTTTAAATCTGTCTGTCATCGGGTAATTGGCAGCTTAATAACCGGGATCTGCTCAGTTAATCTGCAATAAAGACAGAACATTGCTGGAAATACACAGAAGGTCAGGATAAAGATATAATGGCAGGTTAACATCATGCTGACCTTATGCGATTTAGCCTATACGTGACTCCAGTCCCACACCAACATGGTTGACTCTTAGCTGCCCTCTGAAGTGGCCTAACAAGCCACTCAGTTGCATCAAACCGCTTGCAGTTCAAGGAGAAGGCCCAGCACCACTTTCTCAGGGCAAACTAGTGATGGGCAATAAATGCCAGTCTTGCCAGCGGCACCCACATCCTGGGAATGAGTAAAAAACAAAATTCTGGGTGCGGAACCCTTCATCAGAACCATCAATCAGGAACAAAGGAACAACCTGCATGAGAACAGCCTGTCAAGCCCCTCAAATAATTTCTTCAAACTGCTTTGAGCCACCATTTGTTACATCATTCAGTCTACTCTTAATTCAGGGCTGCTTCATTTATTTTAACGCAAAAACACCGTTGAATTATGAGAAGTAGACTGTCCGGCTAAAAATGACATTTACAACACAACAAACACATAAAACAACACGATTCTGGGAAAATAAATCGCTAAATTTACCTGTAAAATTGGTCTTTAAATTTTAGAACTGGCCGGAAACAGCTTCCCCTGCGTAGGCCTGCCCCGCTCTCTGGAGTCTGGGTAGAGGCGCCAACCCTCCAGGATTGCCCTGGAGTCTCCAGGAATTAAAAATTAATCTCCAGGACCCTGCTGTGAGCAAACCCGGGAGAAAAATCATAGGGACATTGTGTTTCTTTTCTATTTTTTTGACGACTTTCATTTATTATTTATAAAAATATTGGAGATGGGGGAAAAAGGCTGACCAGCAGTCAACAATCATCCTAAGGGGTAACGAAGAGTCTGTTCGCTTTCTAATAGGCATGGGAGGGCGGGGCAGTGTGTGGATGGATGTGTCAGGTGACCAAGGGCCGGAGTGTGGGGGCGGGGCGGCTCGAGGCGGGAGGGCATTTGATGAAATCTCCAGGAATACATCCAACCAGAGATGGCGATCCCAGGCCTGGGGTTTGAGTTCTGTTTCGGTCCCAGACCTCGGGCTTTAGGTAGGAGGAAATCAAGCTCCTTTGGACAAATTGTGTGTGTGTGTGTGATGCATCAAGGGAGCTAGGGTTTCCAGTCTGCACCTGTGGAATTCCCATACCCAGATCTTAAGCCAATTGACTGTGAGAGGTAGAGCAAAAAAAAAAATTACATAGCTGAGAACGAGAGGTTTTGGGGTGGGAAGAATAAGATAACTTGCATCTTTGCATCTTAAGTAAGTTTTGTAACGTTGTAAGTAAATCGTATTACAAATACATCTGTGAGGCCTGTATCTTTCAGTCACAAGAGGGGGTCATTTTAATCTGACCCACCTGGCGGGAAACTAATGAGATTGGATCGGATGCCTGGTTTATACCCTGCTCGATGTCACTTTCCATTGACTTCGTTGTAAAATTACCCCCAGAAGTAAAACCATGATCTGTCTGGTTACAAAATGGTTCCTGTTCATGGTAAACAATGGTTTTAACTATTGAGAACATTTGGAGTGTCACCTTTGAATGATGCTTGATGACAGAAGGTATTCTTTTTGCATCAAAGGCCAGAGTAGAACATTCTCCAGTTTTCAGATATGAAGACGTTCAGAATTCAACTGAAGTTAACAAATCTCTTAACCAAACTGCCTTCTCACTCTTGACCAATCCTACTATTTGTAATGAGAATAATCATGGATTGGGCAGTTCCACTCTTCTAAGGCCCAATGCACAGTTTAGCTACAGTTCAGAATTTCAGCCTATTCTAGTTTCTCTCCCCTCGCCCGAAGTATATAAAAAGGGCTTTTAATTTTTCTGAAGAAACCGTGAAGCCCCTCAACCCGAAGATTGGAGACTTGAGGGGTATTTCCAATTTCCCAGAATGCAATGGGGAGCCACTCTTCCAGGTCAGAGAATCGTGGCACGATCCACGTTCCCCATTAGCACGCTCCCTGCTGTGGGACGTGAGATCTACTGCCTCCGTCACAAGAGCTGCTCGATCCAGGCCATTGTCCACCCTCAAACAATTTTGGACATAAACAATGATTCATTAAATTCCAATTCCACAACTTATTCTGTCGGGAGGCCCGGACTGTCCTCAGGCGTGGGCTTCACCAGCATAATTCAGGTGGGCTGCCGAGCACTCAATGAGTGGCCAGCTCGCCGCACCGGTGGGAGAGGGGTCGTGGGGGGCTGGGAAATCCGGCAGCTTCATGAGCCGGCCGAACAGAGCTGGAAGTGAGTGGTAAAGTGGGGGAGTGGGTTGGCGTAGGACCCCGATTTGCTTATGTAAGCAGCCTCCTGCCTGCTTTGGGCGGGTTTGCCCTGCGCCCATTCATAGGCTTGCCGGAAAATTGCAGCAGGCGGCCCTCGGGGGTCCATGAGGGCTGGGGGGAGGGAGGTCTGAGGTGCCCCCACCGGGGGCCCACCGCCGATTTTCCAGCAATGGTCGCCTGTTTTCTCAGATGAGAAATGGGCAGGCAGCAGTTGAAAATATTGCCCCACTCTCATTCTTAAAAATACATTGATTCTAAAAAGTAAAGCTTTACTTTGCGGAATGATGAAACCCAGGTTTGAGATCCTATCAGTATCTTGCAACAGAAGTTCTTGGCACACATCCTGCTGCAATTAGTTAATGTATCACAATCAATTCAAAATATATCAGTAGTAGGGTTGCCACAATCAATTCAAAATATATCAGTAGTAGGGTTGCCAATTCTCATTGGACATATTCCTGGAGGTTTCCTCCCGCCTCCAACCTCCCCCCCCCCAGTCAGACAGCCTGTTTACCCCCATCTTTAATATTTTTATAACTAATAAACAAAAGCATTCATAGGAACACTAGGAACAGGAGTAGGCCATCCAGCCTGCTCTGCCAATCAATTAGATCAGGGCTGATCTGTACCTCAGCTCTATTTACCCGTCTTTGCTCCATACCCCTCGATACTCTTACCCAACAAAAATCTATCAATCTCAGTCTTGAAAGCTCCAATTGACCCCCAGCATCCACAGCCTTTTGGGGAGAGAATTCCAGATTTCCACTGCCCTTTGTGTGAAAAAATGCTTCCTGATTTCACTCCCCAATGGCCTAGCTCTAATTTTAAGATTATGTCCCCTCGATCTTGACTCCCCCATCAGAGGAAATAGTTTCTCTGTATCTATGTTCAAATAATTTTTTTTTTAAATGCCCCAATGATTTTTTTTCTCCCTAGTTTCTCATGGCAGTGTCTAGTAGATTAATCTTTAATTGCTGGAGATTCCAGGGCAATCCTGGAGGGTTGGACACGCTAAATAGTCAGCCAGGTCAGACCGCCTGTTTTGTTGTGGCTGATTGTGTCCTACTTGACCCTGAACTGAGCTTCTGACCCCATATCCTCACCATCACCAAGACCGCCAACTTCCACCTCTGTGTCATTGCCTGTCTCTGCCCCGTCTCAGTTCATCTCCTGCTGAAACCGTCATCCGTGCCTTTGTTACCTCCAGACTCGTCTATTCCAATGCTCTCCTGGCCGGCCTCCCATCTTCCACCCTCCATAAACTTGAGCCCATCCAAAACTCTGCTGCCCCATCTTAACTCGCACCAAGTCCCGTTCACCCGTCACCCCTGTGCCCGGGATCCGGTCTGCCAATGCCTCGATTTTAAAATTGTCATCCTTGTTTTCAAATCCCTCCATGGCCTCGCCCCTCCCTATCTCTGTAACCTCTTCCAGCCCTACAACCCTCCGAGATCTCTGCGCTTCTCTAATTCTGGCCTCTTGCGCATCCCTGATTTTAATCACTCCAACATTGGCAGCTGTGCCTTCAGATACCCAGGCGTTAAGCTCTGGAATTTGCTCCCTAAACTTCTCAGACTCTCTACCTCTCTCTCCTCCTTTAAGACACTCCTTAAAACCCACCTCTTCGACGAAGCTTTTGGTCACCTGTCCTAATATCTCCTTATGTGGCTCGGTGTCAAATTCGGCCTGATAACGCTACTATGAAGCACCTTGGGATGTTTTTACTGTGTTAAAGGTGCTATATAAATGTAAATTGTTGTTGTTTGTTATTCTGTACCCCCTCAGGTTAGGACTGAGTGCGCGAGCGGGGAAACTAAACAAAGCATTCAAAGAAGATGCATTTCAGTCTCATAAGAGCTGGACAGGGCTCGCGAGGAGCCGTTCGGCCTCCCTTGCACTGGTGCCTCATTTTCTGCCTGTTCTATTTCTTTATGCTTGACTATAGATGATGCTGCTCTATATCCACCATATCTCAGGTACAGAACGCACCATCTCTAGGATGGCAGAGCTGTCAAGTCTCCCCCATTATAATTCAAAAATATGGTGTCTTTTGTTAAAAAAGCAAACACAGCTCCATATCGTTTAACTGGGCTTGCTGTCAGGCTCACTCGCATAAATCTAACTCCTAACAATTCCCCATTCTCGGGAGCTACAAAGCAGATGCTCGGGGACTAAAAACCTGTTGGATTTGAACGTTAGTAAGTCTTTGGAAGGATTCTCTGTTGCCGTTTGGTCGAACTCAAGGGGAGATTGTTTCTGTTCGGGAGGAGGGGTGGTGTTGGATTTATCAGATTTAATTAGACCAAATTGTAAGCACAAATTGTGCAAGACCAACATCTAGTAATGAGATCTTTGCCGCGATTTACAGAAATTGCAGTGATCTCCACGGGAACAGAATATATGGCCTTTCGGATTGAGCTGTGATACGCAAGGCCCATCAGATTGGCCAGTAGCAATCTCGAACTCACATCCTGCAAATTTATTTTTTGGCCACCTTTGAGATATTGTTCTGACTCGGATGACTCTGAGAATTATAGCTTTCTCGAAATCTTAATTTCTAGTCCGGCTTCTCAGAGGGCGCTCTGCTTCCCTTTGTCCTGCTCCGATTGTAGTGATAAGGCCCGGTTAAAAAGCTGGGCCTCAGTTTTATTAGGGAGGGCTGCGAGCTGCCGATGAACTCGCTGATTATTGATTGAATAGCTTTTCATATGTTTTCAACCACACAATGATGTTTTTTCCCATCACACTGAGTCCAATTTGTGGTCACGTCAGGGGGTTTAGTGATGACTACGTTTACACACAGTGTTTACACAACGAGGAATGCAAATAAGTGCAACACTGGGCATCTAATGGCTCAGACAAGGGGTGGGGTTTGGCGGGGGGGGGTCCCAGGTTGGACTCCCGGCCTGTGTTGAGCTAACTAAACTATGGGAGTGGGTGGGCAGCAATAAGGGTGATGCAGTTGGCATAGTATCTACAGTCAAAGAATGTGGGCTGAGAGATAAAGGCCTCGATATTAACCCACCCCCACGGGCGGGAGAGGGTCGGGGGGGGGGGGTGTTAAAGATTAAATATGGGGCACGCATCCCCAACACACCTCCCACGGTGGATATGGGGGCGTCCGAATGTCCCGCTGTGGAGAAGTGGGATACATCATTAACGTATTTAAATCGGGCTCCCACACTGCAACTGGGCGCCCGATTTAAAATTCACTGTTGCTGCGCGGGTTTCCCAGGCAGTGAAAGGGAGGAGGGAGCTGCCGTCTCCACAAGGTAAGTGCCTTTTCCAGCACTACTTGTGGGCCAGGAGGAGCAGGAGTGCTCCCCCCGCCCTGTCAAGGAAACCTTTGACTTCCCCCAGCCCCGATCGCTGCCTCTATCTCCCACCCCCCCCCCCCACCACTGCAATTGCCAACCGTCGCCCCTCCTGTTTGCCGGTGACCGTCCCCAAGGGTTCCATGTACTGTCATGCCATTTACAATGAATAGGTCCCTTCCCCCAGGAAAAGAAATCAGCACAGAGAATGTCAGTGTGAGGTGGGGTGGGGTGTGGGTGGATATGGGGTGGGTTCTGGGTGGGTGTGGGGTGGGTTCTGGGTGGGTGTGGGGTGGGGTCAGTGTGGATGTGGGGTGGGGTCAGTGTGGGTGTGGGGTGGGTTCTGGGTGGGTGTGGGGTAGATTCTGGGTGGGTGTGGGGTGGGATCAGTGTGGGGTCTAAGGTGGGGTCAGGGATGAATATAAGAACATAAGAAATAGGAGCAGGAGTAGGCCATATGGCCCCTCGAGCCTGCTCCACCATTCAATAAGATCATGGCTGATCTTTGATCTCAACTCCACTTTCCGGCCCAATCCCCATATCCCTTGATTCCCCTAGAGTCCAAAAATGTATCGATCTTAGCCTTGAATATATTCAATGACTCAGCATCCACAGCCCTCTGGGGTAGAGAATTCCAAAGATTCACATCCCCCTGAGCGAAGAAATTCCTCCTCATTTCGGTCTTAAATGGCCGACCCCTTATCCTGCAACTCTGACCCCTAGTTCTAGACTCTCCAGCCAGGGGAAACAATCTCTCAGCATCTACCCTGTCAAGCCCCCTCAGAATCGTATACGTTTCAATGAGATCACCTCTCCTTCTTCTAAACTCCAGAGATTATAGGCCCATTTTACCCAACCTCTCTTCACAGGATAGCCTTCTAATCCCAGGAATCAATCTAGCAGTCTCAGATGGGGTCTGGGTGGTGTGTGGGGTGGGATCTGTTTGGGGTCTGGGTAGGTATGGGGTGGGGTCTGGTTGGGGTTTGGGGTGGGGTCGGGTTAGGGTCTGGGTGGGGTGTGGGATGGATGTGGGTGGGACCTGGGGTGGGGTCTGGGTGGGTATGGGGCTGGGGTCTAGTTATGGTCTGGGTGGGTGTGATGTGGGGTCTGGGATGGGGTCTGGGTGGGTATGGGCTGAGGTCTAGTTGGGGTCTGGGATGGGGTCTGGGTGGGTGCACGGTGGGTGTGGGATGGGGTCTGGGTGGGGTCTGGGATGGGGTCTGGGTGGGTGCAGGGTGGGTGCCGGGTGAGTACGGGGGGGTGCGGGGTGGGGACAGGGAAGAGATTTTGCTGCAGGGTCTGTTCTAGTTCTTTCTCAATTGCTTATGAGAACTTATGGTGGGCAAATCACACTGGTCGGATGCCCAAGCAAGTTACTGGTGAACGGGATTAAATCAGAAAGCCAAGCTTATTGAAAGGCAAAAGAAATGTGAAAATCTACAAGTGACATCAGTGTCTGGAAGATAAAGCATATTAAATTTTCTGTCATCACAATAACCGGAGAATCATTAGAATGCAGTGTGTCGACCTCTCCTCGCAGTTCATATCCTCTCCTGTACATCAGTCAGATGAGGACCTAATCTCCCTGACAGGATTCTGGAGCTATCAGTCCTGTAATTTCGGTGGGTTGATGAGTTTATTCCTATCAACAAAATAAAATTGATGTGTATACTTTCGGAAGAGGTTGCTGACAGGGTGCAGTGCATTTGAGCACCAAGGTCTGGGACTTTGGCACTGGCATTTCAGGGTTCAACTATTTCTTGCCCCAAAACTCAATGCTCGAGAACGTGCAGACTGTCATAGGTCAGAGTAAAACCAGTCCCACCTCCTCCAATCAAACAGAGCAAAGACAGAGGGCATCACATTGTCCAGGGGCAGGGGGCATCACATTGACCAGGGGCAGGGGGCATCACATTGACCAGAGTCAGGGGGCATCACATTGACCAGTGACAGGGGGCATCACATTGACCAGAGTCAGGGGGCATCACATTGACCAGAGACAGGGGGCACACATTGAACATAGACAGGGGGCATCACATTGACCAGTAACAGGGCATCACATTGTCCAGGGGCAGGGGGCATCACATTGACCAGTGACAGGGGGCGTCACATTGACCAGTGACAGGGGGCATCACATTGACCAGTGACAGGGCATCACATTGACCAGTGACAGGGGGCATCACATTGACCAGTGACAGGGGGCATCACATTGACCAGAGTCAGGGGGCATCACATTGACCAGTGACAGGGGGCACACATTGAACAGAGACAGGGGGCATCACATTCACCAGTAACAGGGCATCACATTGACCAGTGACAGGGGGCATCACATTGTCCAGGGGCAGGGGGCATCACATTGACCAGTGACAGGGGGCATCACATTGACCAGTGACAGGGGGCATCACATTGACCAGTGACAGGGGGCATCATATTGACCAGTGACAGGGGGCACACATTGACCAGAGACAGGGGGCATCACATTCACCAGTGACAGGGCACATCACATTGATTAGAGACAGGGGTCACACATTGAACAGAGACAGGGGGCATCACATTGTCCAGGGGCAGGGGGCATCACATTGACCAGTGACAGGGGTCACACATTGAACAGTGACAGGGGCGTCACATTGACCAGTGACAGGGGGCATCACATTGACCAGAGAGAGGGGGCACACATTGACCAGTGACAGGGGGCATCATATTGACCAGTGACAGGGGGCATCATATTGACCAGTGACAGGGGGCACACATTGAACAGAGACAGGGGGCACACATTGACCAGAGACAGGGGGCATCACATTCACCAGTGACAGGGCACATCACATTGATTAGAGACAGGGGTCACACATTGAACAGAGACAGGGGGCATCACATTCACCAGTAACAGGGCATCACATTGACCAGTGACAGGGGGCATCATATTGACCAGTGACAGGGGGCGTCACATTGACCAGTGACAGGGGGCATCACATTGACCAGAGAGAGGGGGCATCATATTGACCAGTGACAGGGGCATCACATTGGCCAGTGACAGAGGGCATCACATTGACCAGAGACAGGGGGCATCACATTGACCAGTGACAGGGGGCATCACCTTGACCAGTGACAGGGGGCGTCACATTGACCAGTGACAGGGGGCATCACATTGACCAGAGAGAGGGGGCATCATATTGACCAGTGACAGGGGCGTCACATTGGCCAGTGACAGAGGGCATCACATTGACCAGAGACAGGGGGCATCACATTGACCAGAGACAGAGAGCATCACATTGACCAGTGACAGGGGGCGTCACATTGACCAGAGACAGGGGGCATCACATTGACCAGAGTCAGGGGGCATCACATTGACCAGTGACAGGGGGTGTCACATTGACCAGAGACAGAGGGCATCACATTGACCAGAGTCAGGGGGCATCACATTGACCAGTGACAGGGGGTGTCACATTGACCAGAGACAGAGGGCATCATATTGACCAGAGACAGGGGGCATCACATTGACCAGAGACAGAGGGCATCACATTGACCAGAGACAGTGGGAATCCCATTGACCAGTGACGGGGGGCATCACATTGACCAGAGACAGGGGGCATCACATTGACCAGAGACAGAGGGCATCACATTGACCAGAGACAGGGGGCAAAACATTGACCAGAGACAGGGGGCAAAACATTGACCAGAGACAGAGGGCATCACATTGACCAGAGACAAAAGGCATCACATTGTCCAGAGACAGGGTGCGTCACTTTGACCAGAGACAGGGGGCATCACATTGACCAGTGACAAGGCGCATCACATTGACCAGAGAGAGGGGGCATCACATTGACCAGAGACAGGGGGCATCACATTGTCCAGAGACAGGGGGCATCACATTGACCAGAGAGAGGGAGCATCACATTGACCAGAGACAGGGGGCGTCACATTCACCAGAGATTGGGGGCATCGCATTGACCAGAGACAAGGGGGCGTCACATTGACCAGAAACAAGGGGGCGTCACATTGTCCAGGGGCAGGGGACATCACATTGACCAGAGACAGGGGGCGTCACATTCACCAGAGATTGGGGGCATCGCATTGACCAGAGACAAGGGGGCGTCACATTGTCCAGGGGCAGGGGACATCACATTGACTAGTGACAGGGGGCATCACATTGATCAGAGACAAGGGGCATCACATTGACCAGTGTCAGAGGGCATCACATTGAGCAGAGATGGGGGCATCACATTGACCAGAGACAGAGGGCATCACATTGAGCAGAGATGGGGGCATCACATTGACCAGTGACAGAGGGCATCACATTGACCAGAGACAGGGGGCATCACATTGTCCAGAGACAGGGGGCATCACATTGACCAGAGAGAGGGAGCATCACATTGACCAGAGACAGGGGGCGTCACATTCACCAGAGATTGGGGGCATCGCATTGACCAGAGACAAGGGGGCGTCACATTGACCAGAGACAAGGGGGCGTCACATTGTCCAGGGGCAGGGGACATCACATTGACCAGAGACAGGGGCGTCACATTCACCAGAGATTGGGGGCATCGCATTGACCAGAGACAAGGGGGCGTCACATTGTCCAGGGGCAGGGGACATCACATTGACTAGTGACAGGGGGCATCACATTGATCAGAGACAAGGGGCATCACATTGACCAGTGTCAGAGGGCATCACATTGAGCAGAGATGGGGGCATCACATTGACCAGAGACAGAGGGCATCACATTGAGCAGAGATGGGGGCATCACATTGACCAGTGACAGAGGGCATCACATTGACCAGTGTAGACCGGAGGTCACCGGTTACGGTTATTGGCTTAGTACAAAGAGGAGAAGAGTCAATTCTCTCTTAATTCTCAATTCGCTTTATTAACGTTGTTAGATCATGTACATATAGCTTATATGTCTGGTTAGATATAGGCATGCTGTTTACAGCAGGTTATAGAGTTTTATACCCAAACTACGATTTAAACGCGCACCCACTAGGTTTCTCTGACACTCCCTGAGTGTTTCCAGAATAGAAAGGATATTATATTACCCGGAAAGGAGAGCTGACGCTGGCCAGGCGTTCCGTTCTCTCTCTCTTGACGCCGTCTCCACGTCCCTGACGTAGGGTCTTCCACTTCCGCGATGGTTAGTCTCCGGAGTCTCGCACACACTGGCACCGAGCCTGCAATTCTTCATTCTTATTCCCAAGTCTTATCTCTTCGAGTGGTGTTGTCTTTCTCCTGTTGGCTTAGATTTGCTCGAGTGGTCGGTGTCATCCCCTGATTGGCTCTGTTCCAAGGGGTTAGGTAGCATCACCTCATTACTCCTTTTCTAAATAAGGACTGGTGTCTCATCACATTCCCTTTGTCTCTTAGAAGCGTAGCTAATTCAAACCGGTTCCGGCCAGCTCAGACCAGTGACTGAACTCCAGGTTACTGCAGTTCAAAAGTTACTTTTGCCTGAGTGTTAGCAGTTCGGAATAAACTCAGTAGTTTTTTGCAGCCCCTGGCCAACACCAGATACAGGGGGCATCGCGTTGACCAGTGACAGGAGGCATCATATTGACCAGAGACAGGGGGCATCATATTGACCAGTGACAGGAGGCATCACATTGAGTAGTGACAGGGGCATCACATTGACTAGTGACAGGGGGCATCACATTGAGTAGTGACAGGGGCATCACATTGACTAGTGACAGGGGGCATCACATTGAGCAGTGACAGGAGGCATCACATTGAGCAGAGACAGGGGGCATCACATTGACCAGTGACAGGGGGCATCACATTGACTAGAGACAGGGGGCATCACATTGACCAGTGACAGAGCACAATCTTTTGGATTGGAAGAAATGGTACAGCATTTTCTTGAACCTTTTGTTCAGGGTGATTTGCAACACTGAAACAGCAGAGGTCAGTACAGGCATCTAGTACATCACAGGTTGTGGTTGAGTCTGAGACATATCATGGAAGTTGTAGCTACACCATCTTCAGTCAACCTTTGATAGGAAAGATACTTCCGGCCTATAGCCAAATTAAAAAAGGTTAATCTTCTTTGATCTCAGAAGATAATCAGAGGCAGGCCTCGTCATATTTGGATGGAGCCTTCTACGCAACACTACGTGCAATCGATAGTCGACTTAAAAGCTTTTTTAGAAACTTTGAAGACAAGTCTCCAAAGAGTTAAGGCCATGACAGGAAGAAGCTACAGCCAGTTTTATTTTTATTCGTTCATGGGATGTGGGCATCGTTGGCGAGGCCAGCATTTATTGCCCATCCCTAATTGCCCCTGAGAAGGTGGTGGTGAGCCGCCTTATTGAACCGCTGCAGTCCCTGTGGTGAAGGTTCTCCCACAGTGCTGTTAGGAAGGGAGTTCCAGGATTTTGACCCAGCGACGATGAAGGAACAGCGATATATTTCCAAGTCGGGACGGTGTGTGACTTGGAGGGGAACGTGCAGGTCGTGTTGTTCCCATGTACCTGCTGCTCTTGTCCTTCTAGGTGGGAGGTGGTTAGACTCTCTCTTGTTGGAGATGGTCATTGCCTGGCACTTGTCTGGCGCGAATGTTACTTGCCACTTATGAGCCCAAGCCTGGATGTTGTCCAGGTCTTGCTGCATGCAGGCTCGGACTGCTTCATTATCTGAGGGGTTGCGAATGGAACTGAACACTGTGCAATCATCAGCGAACATCCCCATTTCTGACCTTATGATGGAGGGAAGGTCATTGATGAAGCTGCTGAAGATGGTTGGGCCTAGGACACTGCCTTGAGGAACTCCTGCAGCAATGTCCTGGGGCTGAGATGATTGGCCTCCAACAACCACTACCATCTTCCTTTGTGCTAGGTATGACTCCAGCCACTGGAGAGTATTCCCCCTGATTCCCATTGACTTCAATTTTACTGGGGCTCCTTGGTGCCACACTCGGTCAAATGCTGCCTTGATGTCAAGGGCAGTCACTCTCACCTCACCTCTGGAATTCAGATCTTTTGTCCATGTTTGGACCAAGGCCGTAATGAGGCCTGGAGCCGAGTGGTCCTGGCGGAACCCAAACTGAGCATCGGTGAGCAGGTTATTGGTGAGTAAGTGCCGCTTGATAGCACTGTCGACGACACCTTCCATCACTTTGCTGATGATTGAGAGTAGACCGATGGGGCGGTAATTGGCCATATTGGATTTGTCCTGCTTTTTGTGGACAGGACATACCTGAGCAATTTTCCACATTGTCGGGTAGATGCCAGTGTTGTAGCTGTACTGGAACTGTTTGGCTAGAGGCGCAGCTAGTTCTGGAGCACAAGTCTTCAGCACTAGAGCCGGGATGTTGTTGGGGCCCATAACCTTTGCTGTATCCAATGCACTCAGCCGTTTCTTGATATCATGTGGAGTGAATCGAATTGGCTGAAGACCGACTTCAGTGATGGTGGGGATATCGGGAGGTGGCCGAGATGGATCATCCACTCGGCACTTCTGGCTGAAGATGGTTGCAAACGCTTCAGCCTTGTCTTTTGCACTCACGTGCTGGACTCCGCCATCGTTGAGGATGGGGATGGTTACAGAGCCTCCACCTCCCGTTAGTTGTTTAATTGTCCACCACCATTCACGACTGGATGTGGCAGAGCTTTGATCTGATCCATTGGATATGGAATCGCTTAGCTCTGTCTATAGCATGTTGCTTCCGCTGTTTAGCATACATGTAGTCCTGAGTTGTAGCTTCACCAGGTTGGCACCTCGTTTTTAGGTACGCCTGGTGCTGCTCCTGACATGCTCTTCTGCACTCCTCATTGAACCAGGGTTGATCCCCTGGCTTGTTGGTAATGGTAGAGTGAGGAATATGCCGGGCCATGAGGTTACAGATTGTGCTGGAATACAATTCTGCTGCTGCTGATGGCCCACAGCGCCTCATGGATGTCCAGTTTTGAGCTGCTAAATCTGTTCTGAATCTATCCCATTTAGCACAGCGATAGTGCCACACAACACGTTGGATGGTGTCCTCAGTGCGAAGATAAGGTGGACTCTAAGGGCAACTTTTGCTCAGGGTCATCTTCAGGATAGTAGTCCTTTCGTAGAACAATGGAGTTTTGAGTACCCCATTCCAAACCACCCCAGTGGATCTTAATATTTGAACTGAAAGATGATCAGCACCTGAGCAACTTTATAATCAGCATCCCCATGTGACTCAGAACGTCCTGGAGTAGAGGGGAGAGAATTAGAAGGGTAAAAAGAGGGAGTCTCTCCCTTACTGCTCCTTTTTCAGATAAATTCTCACCGTGATAGCTTTTTTCAGAAGGATTCTCTCCATCGTGGCCCCTTTTTCAGAGAGAGTCTCTCCATCATCTCCATTATGGCCACTTTTTCAGATAGGCTCTCTCCCTGAAAACCCCCCATTTATAGATGGAATCTCACCATCAGTAATATTAAATATTATAAACTATTGGGAGGGCGGGGGGCAATTTCACACTTCCCCCCTTCCGTGGGGTGCCTCACCAACCATTCAGTCGTTGGGTGCCCAACTGTCCGATACTCACTGCGGATGGGGGAGGCTTCTCATCAGAAGCATGGACTCACAGAGTGGCTCTCTATACACATACACAGAGTGTTCTGGAACATTCCTTTGCTGTATAACATGAGACAGATGGAAAGCTGCTTTCTTGTTTGTTGGGGGGATGGGTTGCACTCATTTCAAATGGTTATGGTCTATTAATGTATAAAAATAAATTCCTAACCGCATCAACACATTTTACTTCTACTCCTACGAGGCTGTGCCGCCTTGTAAGTGGATTTTTGAGAGGATCGTAATGAGAGAGAATGGAAGGTTTCTTTGGCACTAACAACAGATCAGCTCTTTGGATAGTGCAGGTTTTATTACAATCTACTGAATCCCTGTCCCCTTTCAGTATCTCACTCTGTCCACAGAGGGATTCGACCACAACCATCGCTGGGCAATAGTCATTTGTATCATCTCAGAGGTAAATAAAATGGGTTCTTTTTCAAATTTTCTCCTGATAAAGATGAGGGCTGTTTTAACCAGGGAATGGAATGCTGCCCCATTTCAGATTCCCATTGCCAACCCCCATTCCAGACTCTCATTGTTGATCCCCATTTCAAATCCTTGACTGGAGTGGGACTTGAACCCACAACCATTATGACTCAAAGGCAAGAGCTCGACCCACTGAGCCACAGCTGATTGAGAGGCACAATTGCTCCTCCTAGTGTCAGTATTGGGGATTGACTGCACCCTCTCTTTGAATTGGTCGATATTATAGTACGGGATTTTTCCAACATTTTTTTCTTGTGCAAACAGCCTTATGATAGTATCTGTAAGTAGACTGCATCCCTTATAAATTGAGAGCTTTCAATTTCTACCCTGCAGATTTAATATCTGAGACTAATAATTTATCCTAATCACAGGAAATTGCTTTCTGGAGTTAAGTATAGGATTCTCACTATACCTTCCAATCCAAAAGATGGAAATATCAAATACTACAATCACTTACTACAGGCTAAAAGTACTGATGGAATTTATTTACAAATAAAATGAGCTGCAGAAGCCAGAAATAAAAAAAAGTGCGAAATAGCCCAAGGACCGAGAAGGTTAAAATAGCTGAGTGAGTGTTCAAAATTCTGAGGGGTTTTGTTAAGGTAATTAAAGGGAAACTATTTGCAGTGGTTGGTGAGTCAGTAACTAGGGACATAAATTTAAGAACATTACCAAAAGGATGAAGGGAGAAGTTAGGAGAATTTGTTTTCAATATACAGAGGGTTGCTAGGACACGGATGGAATGCTCTACCAGAAATAATAGTGGAAACGGAATCCGTAATAGCTTTTAATAGAGAGGTGGATAAATATTTGACAAAGAATAGTTTGATGAGGTTTGGGGAAAGGGCAGGGTAGCGGGACTAATTGGATAGCTCTTTCAGTGTTCAACAGTTGTGGCATTGTCTGATATTTAGTTCAGTGAGCTGAATTCCATAAACAACTGCTTGAAGCTGTGTCATTTAAAGACTTTGCCAGAAGGAATGAGGAGAACAATGCCAGAACTGCTGAACACTGAACGATTCCTCTATGTTAAGGTTACTTTCCCCTTTGGAGTTCATGGCAATTTCTTTGAACATTGTCCTTAACAAACAGAATCTGAACCTTCTAAAAAATGGGCTAATGGCTGGGGACTAATATATTCACCACCTGCAGTCTTTATACATCTCAACCAGACTGGAAAAGATCCCACTGTATTGTTCAAAGAAGAGCAGGGGAGTTCTCCCCTGTGCCCTGGCCAATATTTATCCCTCAACCAACACCCCAAAAAACAGATAATCTGGTTATTTATTTCATTGCTGTTGGTGGGAGCTTGCTGTGCGCAATTTGGCAGCCACGTTTCCCTGCAGTACAACAGAG
This sequence comes from Heptranchias perlo, assembly GCF_035084215.1. Lineage (NCBI taxonomy): Eukaryota > Metazoa > Chordata > Chondrichthyes > Hexanchiformes > Hexanchidae > Heptranchias > Heptranchias perlo. Next base: position 50,341,150 of record NC_090341.1, read on the forward strand.
ACTACACTTCAGAAATGACTTAATTGGCTGTAAAGTGCTTTGGGACGTCCTGAGGTTGTGAAAGGCGCGATATAAATGCATGTTCTTTCTTCTATCTATAAAATATTCCTGTGGGTGATTTTGTGGAATGCTAATGAGAGGTCAAATGCACATTGGAATCTAAACATCACCTCACCAGTTGACATCCTATTTCACAATAATTAGAAAGAAAGAACAAATTTGGATTTATATAAAGTCTTGTTGGGTCCTCTGGGTGTCCAAATACTTCACAACCAATGGATTACTTTTTAAGTGTAGTTATGTACACAAACCCAGCAACCAATTTGCACACAGCAAGTGAATGAATGACCAGTTAATTCGTTTTTGGTGCAATGATTTGAGGGAGGAATATTTGCCAGGTGACCTGCTCTTCTACCTAATACTAGCATGGGATTCTTTATATCTGCCTAAGCAGGTAGATGGGGCCTTGGTTTAATGTCTCATCCGGATGATAGCACCTCCAACCATGTCACACTCCCTGCATACTATGCTGAAGTGTCTACCTAGATTACGTACTCAAGTCCACAGCAGGGCTTGAACCTACCGCCTGCTGATCAAAGGCAAGAGTGCCAGCACTGACCAAGCAGACACGATTTAAATTCACATCTAGAACAAAAGACATTTTGGAATTGTGATTTAAAGGCCGTATTTTCCTGCTTCTACAATTGCCAGCCTGTGAGCTTTCTCCTGTTCAGTATAAAAGGCTGAAAATCCTGGGGCTGCAAATGTAGGAGCAGAAAATCCCGGAAATAGTTTTCAATGAAGCAGATGGAATCCCTCTTAGAACTGGGTACTTCCCTCTTAGACTTGGTGCAACAAATGCCTAATAGGCCGAGGATTCCACCTTTGTCACAGTTGCCTTTGCCTTTGAGCTTGTTTCTCATGCAGTCTGTTTGTTGATTGCTCTTCCTGGTGGCAAACCGCTAAGGTGCTTCTAGTACTGGCAGGAAATGCCAAATCATGGAGGTTTGGTGCTGCCCAACAGGTGGAAATCTGATCAGAAAGAACTTGCATTTATACAGCGCCTTTCACGACCTCCGAACGTCCCAATGCACTTCACAGCCAATGAAGTATGTTTGAAGTGTAATCACTCTTATAATGCAGAAAAATAACCAACTCTTCCTGGTGCTGTTGGTTGAGGGATAAATATTGGCCAGGGCACCAGGAAGAACGCCCTGCTCTGATTTGAAATATTGTCCGTGGGATCTTTTACAGCCACCTGAGACGGCAGACGGGGCCTCGGTTTAACCTCTCATCTGAAAGAAGCTGACATGTTTGCTTTTTTAAGGCAGCCCACCTTAATGCCAGATAACATATTCCCCAACTTGGGCATTCATTGATTGGTGGCTTGGAGTCAGAGAGTAGAGACAATCCCAGAGAGAGTCACCAGCATCACTTCATGAATTCAAATTTGCTGAGCTCAAGTTTCACATGTATCAGGGAGCTGCTGTGACTGAAGGCACAGATCCCAGAGTACCGAAAATGTAAATCAGTTCATGCATATGCAGTGGCACGGATAATTCCCTGAAAATTCTGGTTCCTCAAGCCATCATTCTATGAATGCCCAAAGCAGTCAATATTTCATCTGGTTATGGAGTGGGCTTATTTACATAAACAAAGAAAAGAATTGAGCTTCTTACTGGGCTCAGCTGGCCTGTAGACAGTCAAAGTCTGTGATTCAGCAGTTTAAACCAGGCCATCTCAAGGTGTCAGCCATGGCTCAGTGGGTCGTACTCTCGACTCTGAGTCAACAGGTTGTGTGTTCCAGAGACTTGAGAATAATCTAGGCTGGCACTTCTATGTAGTACTGAGGGAATGCTACTCGGTCGGAGGTGTCACCTTTCTGATGACCAGGGCTCCGTCTGCCCTCTCAGGTGGGCGTAAAAGATCGCATGGCATTATTTGAAGAAGAGCTTTCCAGTGTCCTGGCCAACATTTATCCCTCAACCAACATCTGAAACTGGTCATTTATTTCACTGCTAATTGTGTGCACAAATTGGCTGCTGCATTTCCTACATTACAACAGTGTCTACATTTCATTGTAAAGTGCTTTGGGATGTCCTGTGGTCATGAAAGGGGCTATATATATACAAGTTCTTCCTCTCCTGGAGCTGTTTGTCGCAGGGAGGGGAGTGGAATGAGAAGTAGGGTTGCATATATCATTAGAATAAACACACTAACCATCAGGAGCACTGAATGAGAATACGAAACAGACTCAGAAACCCTATAAACTGAAGAGAGAAGTATGCGTGTTTGTAAACTTGGTCAGTCAGTGAGCCTCAGTTCTGCTCTCCCAGGTTTCACAAGTTTACGCCAAGTCACCATGGACATTTGATCCCATCTCTTTTGCGAGGGTGGTATTGATTAATTCGGGGACCAATTTGTCATTGAATATGGCTCTTAAAGATAAACGACCTGCAGGTGTTCTATACACAAAGACTCTGAGTACAGCCACAGAACAATCTATATCAGAGAGATGTTCACTGGAGTTTATGAAGGTTGAAGTGATGGATCCTTCCTGTGAAATACAATGCTGAATTCAGTGACCTGAGACTGAGACTCAGACTGTTTCTCCAGATTATAATTGGACTAGATGAATTCTCGCGGGATTGGACGACTAGCATTGTGTTGCTATGGATATTTCCAGAAAATACACTACTAAAGAATTCCTGTAAAATTCCTATGGGAAGACTAACCTACTCTCAGTCAGGATTTGAATGATGTCTCGCACTGAATTGCAAATCATCATCTTAAATTGTTTGTTTTAGTCCCTTACATATTTTATTATAATGTACCGTAGTTTTTTCCAGTCTATCTATATAATTAAAGTTTTGTTTGCAGATTGGCTCATAGCAACATACATCACAAACACCTCACACCTCACAATCACCTCACAATCACCTCACACCTCACAATCACCTCACACCTCACACCTCACAATCACCTCACACCTCACACCTCACAAACCCCTCACACCTCACAATCACCTCACACCTCACACCTCACAATCACCTCACACCTCACACCTCACAAACCCCTCACACCTCACAATCACCTCACACCTCACACCTCACAATCACCTCACACCTCACACCTCACAAACACCTCACACCTCACAATCACCTCACACCTCACACCTCACAATCACCTCACACCTCACAATCACCTCACACCTCACAATCACCTCACACCTCACAAACCCCTCACACCTCACAATCACCTCACACCTCACAATCACCTCACACCTCACACCTCACAAACACCTCACACCTCACAATCACCTCACACCTCTCAAACACCTCACACCTCACAATCACCTCACACCTCACACCTCACAAACCCCTCACACCTCACAATCACCTCACACCTCACAATCACCTCACACCTCACAAACACCTCACACCTCACAATCACCTCACACCTCACAAACACCTCACACCTCACAATCACCTCACACCTCACAATCACCTCACACCTCACAAACACCTCACACCTCACAATCACCTCACACCTCACAAACACCTCACACCTCACAAACACCTCACACCTCACACCTAACAAACACCTCACACCTCACAAACCCCTCACACCTCACAAACACCACACACCTCACAATCACCTCACACCTCACAATCACCTCACACCTCACAATCACCTCACACCTCACAAACACCTCACACCTCACAAACACCTCACACCTCACAAACACCTCACACCTCACACCTAACAAACACCTCACACCTCACAAACCCCTCACACCTCACAATCACCTCACACCTCACAAACACCTCACACCTCACAATCACCTCACACCTCACAATCACCTCACACCTCACAAACACCTCACACCTCACAAACACCTCACACCTCACACCTAACAAACACCTCACACCTCACAAACCCCTCACACCTCACAAACCCCTCACACCTCACAATCACCTCACACCTCACAATCACCTCACACCTCACAAACACCTCACACCTCACAAACACCTCACACCTCACAAACACCTCACACCTCACACCTAACAAACACCTCACACCTCACAAACCCCTCACACCTCACAAACACCTCACACCTCACACCTCACAAACACCTCACACCTCACACCTCACAAACCCCTCACACCTCACAATCACCTCACACCTCACAAACCCCTCACACCTCACAAACACCTCACACCTCACACCTCACAAACACCTCACACCTCACACCTCACAAACACCTCACACCTCACAATCACCTCACACCTCACAAACCCCTCACACCTCACAATCACCTCACACCTCACAAACACCTCACACCTCACAAACACCTCACACCTCACACCTCACAAACCCCTCACACCTCACAAACACCTCACACCTCACAATCACCTCACAAACACCTCACACCTCATAAACACCTCACACCTCACAATCACCTCACAAACACCTCACACCTCACAAACACCTCACACCTCACAATCACCTCACAAACACCTCACACCTCATAAACACCTCACACCTCACAATCACCTCACACATCACACCTCACAAACACCTCACACCTCACAAACACCTCACACCTCACACCTCACAATCACCTCACACCTCACAAACACCTCACACCTCACAATCACCTCACACCTCACAATCACCTCACACATCACACCTCACAAACACCTCACACCTCACAAACACCTCACACCTCACACCTCACAAACACCTCACACCTCACAAACACCTCACACCTCACAATCACCTCACACCTCACACCTCACCTCACGCCTCACAAACACCTCACACTTCACAAACACCTCACACCTCACAAACACCTCACACCTCACAATCACCTCACACCTCACACCTCACAAACACCTCACAAACACCTCACACCTCACAACATCTCACACCTCACAAACACTCACAAACACCTCACACCTCACACCTCACACCTCACAAACACCTCACACCTCACACCTCACAACTCACAAACACCTCACACCTCACAAACACCTCACACCTCACACCTCACAATCACCTCACACCTCACAAACACCTCACACCTCACAATCACCTCACACCTCACAATCACCTCACACCTCACACCTCACAAACACCTCACACCTCACACCTAACAAACACCTCACACCTCACAAACCCCTCACACCTCACAATCACCTCACACCTCACACCTCACAATCACCTCACACCTCACACCTCACAAACCCCTCACACCTCACAATCACCTCACACCTCACACCTCACAAACACCTCACACCTCACAATCACCTCACACCTCACACCTCACAAACACCTCACACCTCACACCTCACAAACACCTCACACCTCACACCTCACAATCACCTCACAAACACCTCACACCTCACAAACACCTCACACCTCACACCTCACAAAAACCTCACACCTCACAAACACCTCACACCTCACACCTCACAAAAACCTCACACCTCACAAATACCTCACACCTCACAAACACCTCACACCTCACAAACACCTCACACCTCACAAATACCTCACACCTCACAAACACCTCACACCTCACAAACACCTCACACCTCACAAACACCTCACACCTCACAAACACCTCACACCTCACACCTCACAAAAACCTCACACCTCACAAATACCTCACACCTCACAAACACCTCACACCTCACAAACACCTCACACCTCACACCTCACAAACACCTCACACCTCACAAAAACCTCACACCTCACAAACACCTCACACCTCACAACATCTCACACCTCACAAACACTCACAAACACCTCACACCTCACACCTCACAAACACCTCACACCTCACAAACACATCACAACTCACAAACCCCTCACACCTCACAAACACCTCACACCTCACAAACACATCACAACTCACAAACCCCTCACACCTCACAAACACCTCACACCTCACAAACACATCACAACTCACAAACCCCTCACACCTCACAAACACCTCACACCTCACAAACACATCACAACTCACAAACCCCTCACACCTCACAAACACCTCACACCTCACAAACACATCACAACTCACAAACCCCTCACACCTCACAAACACCTCACACCTCACACCACCTCACACCTCACACCTCACAAACACCTCACACCTCACACCTCACAAAAACCTCACAAACCCCTCACAAACACCTCACACCTCACACCACCTCACACCTCACACCTCACAAAAACCTCACACCTCACAAACCCCTCACACCTCACAAACACCTCACACCTCACAACACCTCACACCTCACAAACACTCACAAACACCTCACACCTCACACCTCACAACATCTCACACCTCACAAACACCTCACACCTCACAAACCCCTCACACCTCACAAACCCCTCACACCTCACAAACCCCTCACACCTCACAAACCCCTCACACCTCACAAATACCTCACACCTCACAATCACCTCACACCTCACAAACACCTCACACCTCACAAACACCTCACACCTCACAAACACCTCACACCTCACAAAAACCTCACACCTCACAAACACCTCACACCTCACAAACACCTCACACCTCACAAACACCTCACACCTCACAAAAACCTCACACCTCACAAACACCTCACACCTCACAAACACCTCACACCTCACAAATACCTCACACCTCACAAAAACCTCACACCTCACAAACACCTCACACCTCACAAAAACCTCACACCTCACAATCACCTCACACCTCACACCTCACAAACACCTCACACCTCACAAACACCTCACACCTCACAAACACCTCACACCTCACAAACACCTCACACCTCACAAACACCTCACACCTCACAAACACCTCACACCTCACAAAAACCTCACACCTCACAAACACCTCACACCTCACAAACACCTCACACCTCACAAATACCTCACACCTCACAAAAACCTCACACCTCACAAACACCTCACACCTCACAAAAACCTCACACCTCACAAACACCTCACACCTCACAAACACCTCACACCTCACAAATACCTCACACCTCACAAAAACCTCACACCTCACAAACACCTCACACCTCACAAAAACCTCACACCTCACAATCACCTCACACCTCACACCTCACAAACACCTCACACCTCACACCTCACAAACACCTCACACCTCACAAAAACCTCACACCTCACAAACACCTCACACCTCACAACATCTCACACCTCACAAACACTCACAAACACCTCACACCTCACACCTCACAAACACCTCACACCTCACAAACACATCACACCTCACAAACCCCTCACACCTCACAAACACCTCACACCTCACAAACACCTCACACCTCACAAACACCTCACACCTCACAAACACCTCACACCTCACAAACACCTCACACCTCACAATCACCTCACACATCACACCTCACAATCACCTCACACCTCACAAATACCTCACACCTCACAAACACCTCACACCTCACAAATACCTCACACCTCACAAACACCTCACACCTCACAAATACCTCACACCTCACAAACACCTCACACCTCACAAATGAGTCACACTTGATAGAAAGCACGATATTTTACAAGATTACAAGTTACGTTTGGACAAAGAAGGTCCTTCAATCCACTTGTTCTCCTCCTTCCAGAAGATTAACTCTATGGTCTTCCCATGACCGCATCTCGTTGTTTCTTAAATGAGATCAGTATCATGACCTCAGCACTCTTCCCATTCCAGTTGTTCAGCACCTCTCTGTTTAAAGATGTATTTGCTCTTCTATATCCTGAATCTGCCCAGTGGTTTAACATCTGTATCCTGAATTTGCCCACAGGATTAACATCTGTATCCTGAATTTGCCCACAGGATTAACATCTGTATCCTGAATTTGCCCACAGGATTAACTGCTGTATCCTGAATTTGCCCACAGGATTAACATCTGTATCCTGAGTTTGCCCACAGGATTAACATCTGTATCCTGAGTTTGCCCATTGGTTTAACATCTGTATCCTGAATTTGCCCACAGGATTAACATCTGTATCCTGAGTTTGCCCATTGGTTTAACATCTGTATCCTGAATTTGCCCACAGGATTAACATCTGTATCCTGAATTTGCCCACAGGATTAACATCTGTATCCTGAATTTGCCCACCAGTTTAACTTCTCTACCTGAATCTGTGTCCTCGGGTTTTTGCTCCTGTTACTGTGTTAACATCTGAATGGAGCGAGCCTTTAGCTCAGTGTTATCATTTCCGCCCCTGAATGATAATGTGCAGGACATGAACCCCGTTCCAGACAATCCCAGTGAGTGGAGACCGATGCTCCGGATCTGAATTCTGGATTGACATCCAGCGGGATACTCGGGTCCAGTGGGTGTGGGTGTCCCCTCCCCTCATCGTATGGGTTGTGGGAGCCCATAACCGCCACCTCCCCCCCCCCACCCCATGCAGGACTAACCACCCTATTGGCCGGTATAAAGATGGTTACGGCCATGGGAGGAGTGTTCACGTCACGGCCTGTCACACTGGTAATCAGCCTGCAAATCCTTCCATCACTTCACACTGTCCTCCAAGGGAATAATGTGAAGATATGACAAACAACAACAACATCTGGATGTCTTGAGTTGTCATCCATTATGTCTGCCATTTTGGAGGTCCCAAAAATCAATGCTGGCTTCAGTCCATTGGCTAAGTAAAGAATCTGTAATGATGCTTTGGAGTAGTCAGTCATTGTGGCTCAACAGGCTTTATGCAATCTTCTAAGTACCTCTCACTATCATTACCTTTCCCTAAAGGATGGCCTTGGTTCTAACCATTCCTTTGCATCCTTCAGGGGCCAGGGCAATGGTGTAGCTCCATAATCACAATTTTTGGGATTTTGCAGAAGGTATTTTTTCAGGTTCAGCACCACTGGTCACTATTGTAAGTGGACCCCATGTCCACTACGATCTGGATTGCACATCTTACTGCCGAACGTCTGATTAAATAGTAGCAGGACCCAGGATCCGCACATAGAACCCTTGCTCCACTTAGTGACTGCTAAAATATTGCACATGACACCATGTGCATTCTTCTCTCTCTTTACGGAAGGCAGACTATTGAGACGGGCACAGCTTCACACCAAGAGCTGGGCTATTTTACATAAAATACATGAATGAACAGTACACAGTTTTCACAGTGAGAGCAATCGATTTCCCTACGTTCCTTGGTTGTGAAAAATAAAAGTTGCTACTTCACCATCTCTCAAAGCTGAGTGTGTTCAGCCTTAAAATACGGCCAACATCCTGTTGCAACCTGCTGGACACAGCTGACTCTCCATGTCAGAGAGAGAGAGAAATAGACAGAGCCTTCTCTGTCTCCTGCCGTACATCTTTGAAATGGCAGGTGTCAGCCTTGGCTCAACTGGTAGCAATCTCGCCTCAGAAAGTTGTGGTTTCAAGTCCCACTCCAGATACTTGAGCACATAATCCAGGCTGACATTCCAGTGCGGCACAGAGGGAGTGCTACACTGTCGGAGGTGCCGTCTTTCTGATAAAAACCAAGGCCCCGTCTGCCCTCTCAGCCAGTTTGCCCACAGCAAGGTCCCACAACCAGCAATTCGATAACGACCAGATAATCTGTTTGAGGTGTTGGTTGAGGGATAACTATTGGCCCAGGAGACTGGGAGAACTCCCCCTGCTCTTCTTCGAACAGTGCCCTGGGATCTTTTCCGTCCACCCGAGAGGGCAGTCAGGGCCTCGGTTTAACACGCTCAGGTCTCAGGAATGGAACTTGAACCCACAACCTTCTGACTCAGAGGCGAGAGGGAATGCCACCACTGAGCCACGGCTGACATCTGTCATCCATTCTGACTCAGAGGCGAGAGGGAATGCCACCACTGAGCCACGGCTGACATCTGTCATCCATTCTGAAATATTTGCTCCATCGTGCTATAATTGGCCCAGTGTGGATTTTCACTGATTTAATTGGCAAGATATTTTTCCGTGCTGCATTAATAATCAGCTCGGCACGCGGAATGTCGCTATATCCCAGCTGGGTGAACTGTGCCTGCACCATCCCGCACTGACCCTAACGAGATTCAAGGTGTGAAATGCAGCTTTACGAAAGCAGAAAGGATGGGACTAAAAACCCAGCAGGACTGTGAATTTATTGCTAACTCCGGCCTTGTGTTCCAATTGCAGATGATGGTCCTTACGCAAAGGGGGGCAAAGAAACGGCAGCAACAGAAACCGCAGTGTGCACAAGGAGGCAGAGCATACCAGGTACGGCCCCGATATCGATGTCTGATCCTTGCTTCAGTGGCGGAGCTCGATTTGGCCGACTGGGCGGGGAGAGGGAGAGGGGGGTCGAACTGGAGATTTGGCCCACTTGGCAGGAAGGGCTCCAAGCTAGGAATTGGGGAATGCCGACTGACTTAGACCCAAGGCCGAGCCAAAGGCTGAAGACGGGCGACAAAGGTTCCGGGGAGTGAAATGGAGGTGCTCCTTCAAAACTGCGTTGGCCGACTGCAAAACGATTGGGGGGAGGGTCACGACCCCCGACCTCCTCGCCTACCGGCTCTGCCACTGGCTGCAGCTGTGAACTCACTATGTGAGGAAGAGAATATACCGTTGGATGGCACTGCAACATATTTTATGCCAGTGCAAAAAGTACAGTGGATGCCACTCTGAGACACTGGGGTGGCATTGCCCATCCCCCTCTGGGAACCCAGCATCTTTCCAATGCTCCATGGGCACCGTGCCCTGGGTCTTTTAGCTTCTGCCTTTGCCAGCAATGCCGCTTTCCACCCACTGAGTGAAGAGGCGGCAAATTGCTGGTAGGCCGAGTGCAGAATCGGGAATCCCCGGCCTGCTGCCTGAATATAGGAAAGACATTCAAAGAATGCGGCAGAACGTTGAGTTTGATTAATTAATGTTAAGTTGCTGGCCTTTTCCATTTGATTAGCAGTAGAGTCAGACGGGGAAAAAAAGAGACTGACTCTTATTATCAGGGAATTGACAGTCCAATTTCAGAACACTCAGCATTTATCTGTCATTGATCTCCTCATCCCTGCCGTGGTACAATGTGAATGCAGTCGAACACCTCTAGACCAACGAGCAAAGAGTTGCTTTAAGAGGAAATTTGCAGGGCTATGGGAAAAGGGCTGGGGAGTGGGACTAATTGGATACCTCTTTCAAAGAGCCAGCAGAGACACGATGGGCCAAATGGCCTCCTTCTGTGCTGTATCATTCTATGATTCTAAGAGAGTTATTCAAAATGCGTTTGCCTGTCCTTCCCCTGTGACTTGGAGAGGATGCAGAAGAGATTTATTAGAATGGTGCCAGGGATGAGGGACTTCAGTTATGTGGAGAGACTGGAGAAGCTGGGATTGTTCTCCTTGGAGCAGAGAAGGTTAAGGGGAGATCCACTGGCAGGAGGGTCGCTAACAGAGGACATAAATTTAAGATAATTGGCAAAAGAACCAGAGGGGAGATGAGGACAGTTTTTTTACACAGCGAGTTGTTATGATCTGGAATTCACTGCCTGAAAGGGCGGTGGAAACAGAGTCAATAATAACTTTCGAAAGGGAATTGGATAAATACTTGAAGGGGAGAAAATTTGCAGGGCCATGGGGAAAGAGCGGGGGAGTGGGACTAATTGGATAGCGCTTTCAAAGAGCTGGCAAGGGCACGATGGGCCGATTGGCCTCCTTCCGTACTGTATGATTTCGCGATTCTGAGACGGGTCTGATAACCAACAGTGTGGTCAAGCACCAGTCTGTATGTCACCGTTGTGTCTCAATGACAGAGGAGTTGAGGGGAGTTACAGTAGTGGAACTCATCAAGAAAGAAGGCTGCACGCTGGGGCTGACAATATCTGGCGGGACTGACAAAGATGGCAAGCCGCGAGTGTCCAATCTACGGCCCGGAGGATTGGCTGCCAGGTGAGGCGTTAACTCAACTGATACCATTCTCCTTTGTTACAGTTGATTTGGGACTTCTTTTACGTCTGTGTTGATTTTTCTTTTATAACAATATGGTTCCATGTCGTAACAATTCCTCATAGGAACATAGGCCCCTCGAGCCTGTCCCGCCTTTCAATTAGATCACGCCTGATCTGTATCTTAACTCCATCTACCCACCTTGGTTCCATAACCAAGTTAATATCCTTGCCTAACAAAAATCTATCAATCTCAGTTTTGAAATTTTCAATTGACCCCCAGCCTCAACAGCTTTTTGGGGGAGAGAGTTCCAGATTTCCACTACCCTTTGTGTGAAGAAGTGCTTCCTGACATCACCCTTGAATGGCCTGGCTTATTCAAAATAAGCGCAACAACAAAAAGGGATTCCAAGTTTAGGTCAGCGAGATATAAACAGAGGGTGAGGAAGCTCCGTGCTGACCCTCCCTGTCTAGGCCCACTCGCGAAGAATGGGCAGATGGGCAGAACACCAGAGGCTGCCTGGCAGAACCGTACCATGGGAAGAGCGGTCGCCCGCAGGAGAGAAGGGGAAGAAACCGGAGAGGGGAGAGTAAAATGAATGGCCTAGCAACGGTTTTGTCCCGTTATTCATCTGCCCAACATCTGGAGTGGCCTATCCCAGAGGTGGTTTCAGCTGCCAGTATAAGTAGGAGCAGGTGAATTCTTATCTAACTGGTACCCAGAGTACAGTGGTCAATACCTGTAGCAGCTCCTGGTGCCAGCTTAAGCAGTGCAGAGAGTCCCGGACGATTGTACGTCCTCATCCTTTTTTTTGAAGCCGCCTGTTTGAAAACACTTGCTCAATTACTGAATGTCAGTGGTACATTACGATTTCACATTGACAGCGAACACATTACCCAAAAGTACTGAGCCCACATCTCTCCAAGAAGATGTTTACAAGCCAAGAAAGAAAGACTTACATTTCCATCGTGGTTTTTACAACCTCAGGACATCCCAAAGCACTTTACAGCCAATGAAGTATTTTACTGTAGGAAATGCAGCAGCCAATTTGCACACAGAGAGGTCCCACAAACAGAAATGTGATAATAACCAGATCATCTGTTTTTAGGTTCTAGTTGAGGGGTAAACATTAGCCAGGACACCTGGGAGAACTCCCTTGCTCCTTGTCAAATAGTGCCATGGGATCTTTTATATCCACCTGAGAGGGCAGAAGGGGCTTTGGTTTAACATCTCATCTAACTCCATCTCCAACTGTGCAGCACTCCCTCAATACTGCACTGGACTGTCAGCCTAGATTATGTGCTCAAGTCTCTAGAGTGGGGCTGGAACCCATGATCTTCTGACTCAGAAGCAAGACTGCCACCCACTGAGCCAAACTTTAACTCTCTCTAAAAGTCAAGCACTTTACCAAAGAAGAGACAGATTTTTGCGAGGCTCTGATCCCGATTCAGAGTGTCGGGCGACAGGAACGTGGGTCGGAGAATCAGGGACGGAAGTCAGGCGACCCCCCCGTGCCCATTCTCCAATCCTGTTCCCATCGAGCAAGGTTCTGTTTGTGTTGGAAAGATTTACCCTGTAGAGAGAGTGGAAAGGATTCAAAATATGCGCAACGACAAAAAGGGATTCCAAGTTTAGGTCAGCGAGATATAAACAGAGGCTGAGGAAGCTCCGTGCTGACCCTCCCTGTCTAGGCCCACTCGCGAAGAATGGGCAGATGGGCAGAACACCAGAGGCTGCCTGGCAGAACCTTACCATGGGAAGAGCGGGCGCCCGCAGGAGAGAAGGGGAAGAAACCGGAGAGGGGAGAGTGAAAAAAAAAAGGAACAGAAATTCTCAAATCAGCCATTCTTGTTTCGTCTGACTGTCTGCTGCGTACTTGGCTTCCCAGGAATGCGCAGAATCCTCAGGTAGGTTATTGCTGTTATGCAACCAGCAGCATAAAAGCTTTTTGATTAGTGCAGTGGAGCTCAGGCCCAAACTCCTCTCCCTCTGGTAGTTTACTCCAGCGCTGTGGAACTGAATGTGCTGAAAAGAGGATTCTGTGAGAGGTAATCAATTTATCAATGTAAAAAGCAAATTGAATTTAATTAAGTGCTTGTTTGTTTTTTTATATATAAAAGCCCTTACTGTCACAGTCTGGATGAAACCAAGCCAATTCCTATTTAATTTTGTCCCTCCGTTTTTCTCCCCCCACCCCGCCCCCCGCCCCTGCTGACCTGGGGTTGATTCCACAGGTACTAACTGCCTCTACGATGCCCTCTCCCAATAACCGTTCCTCATGTCTGAACTTCGATGAATGTCACCAGGATATTCCACTGCAGGGGGCATCACAGCCAGTCAGGTCTTCAACTAATATAAATGGAGTTGAGGTGCAGATCAGCTACAATCTAACTGAATCTGACAAGCTCAAGAGGCCGAACGACCTACTCCTGTTCCTAGATAGATAGCAACAACAACTTGCATTATACAGCGCCTTTAACATGGTAAAACGTCCCAAGGCGCTTCACAGGAGCATTATCAGGCAAAATTTGACACAGAGCCACATAAGGAGACATTAGGACAGGTGACTAAAAGCTTGGTCAAAGAGGTAGGTTTAAGGAGCATCATAAAGGAGGAGAGAGAGGTGGAGAGGCAGAGAGGCTTAGGGAGGGAATTCCAGAGCTTAGGGCCTAGGCAGCTGAAGGCATGGCCGCCAATAGTGGAGCAATGAAAATCGGGGATGCGCGAGAGGCAAGAGTTGAAGGAGCCCAGAGATCTTGGAGGATTGTAGGGCTGGAGGAGGTTAGAGATAGGGAGGGGCGAGGTCATGGAGGGATTTGAAAACAAGGATGAGAATTTTAAAATCGAGGCATTGCCAAACTGGGAGCCAATGTAGGTCAGCGAGCACAGGGGTTTACCTACTAAGAATGTGCAATACTATGGTTTCAGATGTTATTTGTCAGTGGGTCACCAGGCAGGTCAGTTTAATCATTTTTATTCCTTTCTTCTCTCAGCTGTCTGTTCGCAAAGTTACCCCTAGTCCACAAAATAGACAGAAGGTCTTGCCTTAGGCCTCCTGGTCCATAGAGTTATCTTTAGTCCATAAGACAGGCTAGAGATCTTCTCTCAGGACTCCTGGTCCACAGACCTAGCCCAAGCCCACAAGATAGACTGGAGAACTTCTTCCAAACCTCCTGATCCACAGAATTACCTCTGGCCCACAAGATAGACTGGAGAACTTCTTCCAAACCTCCCGATCCACAGAATGACCTCTGGCCCACAAGATAGACTGGAGATTTTCTCTCCCACTCGTGCGATGACTGAGGCTTGGACCTCACTATGCCAGGAATTCTGGGCACAAACCCATTCCACATTGACACTCCAGTACACAGTGTAAACATGCAGAGCCAGCACAGATTTCCTGTGACACGTTGAACATCGCCATTAACTTTATTTAAAGAAACAAAAATGAACAACATATTGTGAAGGATTGGACTGTGTCTGTCAACCTGGAAACATTTCCAGCTGGTCAACATGGAAGCATTGAAGCCACATTTAAAAAGCAGAGTTAACTGTGCCCCCAAGTCACAAGGTGATCCGTCTTTCAAATGAGACATTAAACTGAGGCCCCCTCTGCCCTAATGTAAGATTCTGCGGCACTATTTTGAAGAAGAGCTGGGGAATTCTCCCCGGTGTCCTGGACAATATTTATCCCTCAACCAACATCACTAGAACAGATTATCTGGTCATTATCTCATTGCTGTTTGTGGGATCTTGCTGTGCGCAATTTGGCTGCCTTGTTTCCTACATTACAACAGTGACTGCACTTCAAAAGTACTCCATTGGCTGTAGAGCACATATGGGACGTCCTGAGGTTGAGAAAGGTGCTATAGTTCTTTCTTTCTTGATAACAAGTTCCACATTCTAACCACTCTCTGGGTAAAGAAGTTTCTCCTGAATTCCCTATTGAATTTATTAGTGACTCTCTTCTTTTCATGGCCCCTTTAATTCCCATTTACACAATGTCGAGTCTTTGTCGCGATCTGGCAATATGTTTGCCGCATTTTTCAATATTGGGCTCTTCAAGTGAGGGTTTGCGAATGTAGCAAAAAAAAACAAGGCATTTTTGCCTATGGTTGAGTTGTATTATTTGTTTCTTTCTTGTTGCAATACATTCGGGGTTAAAACCAGATCCAATTGAAGAAAGGACCCAGTCTGACTGATACACATCAGTACAAGGACCGAGACCAGAGGGGTCATCTTCAGGCTTCACTGTCCTGGCGGAGAGCCAAGCCAGCTGGAAGTAGCTATCGGCGGTTCAGGCGTGGTCAGTAAATCAGGCGCAGCATGTGCCCAGGTTTCTGATCCATGCCACTGGCAAGCGGGGCTGCCCACTGTGAGTGCAGAGCCGGAAAATTACCCCTGAAAATTATCCTTAAAGGATGCAGAGGCACCGGAGAAGGTGCAAAAAAGATTTACAAGGATGATACTAGAACTGAGAGGTTATACCTATCAGGAAAGATTGAGAGAAGGCTGAGGGGTGACCTGATCGAAGTCTTTAAGATTATGAAAGGGTTTGATAGGGCAAACATAGGAACAGAGGAAGAGGAGTAGGCCATTCAGCCCCTCGAGCCTGTTCCGCCATTCAATTAGATCATGGCTGATCTGTATCTTAACTCCATTTCCCCGCCTTGGTTCCATTTCCCTTAATACCCTTGCTGCACAAAAATCTATCAATCTCAGTTTTGAAATTTTCAGGGGAGAGAGTTCCAGATTTCCACTACCCTTTGAGTGAAAAAGTGTGTTAGACATGGAGAAGATGTGGGGGAGTCCAAAACTAGGGATCATAAATATAAGATAGTCACTAATAAATCCAATAAGGAATTCAGGAGAAGCTTCTTTACCCAAGGCAAGGGCAATTAGGGATGGGCAATAAATGCTGGCCTTACCAATGACGCCCACATCCCATGAACGAATAAAAAAAACCCAGAGAGTGGTTAGAATGTGGAACTTGCTACCACAAGGAATAATTGAGGTGAATAGCATAGATGTATTTAAAGGGAGGCTAGATAGACACATGAGGGAGAAAGGAATAGAAGGATATGCTGATAGGGTTAGATGAAGAGGGGTGGGCGGGGGCTCATGTGGAGCATAAACTCCAGCACAGACCAGTTGGGCCGAATGGCCTTTTTCTGTGCTGTAGATTCTATGTAATTCTATGTAGTTTGTTGCAATGAAACAAGAGGAAGTTCAGTATGTTATTGCCTGTTAAATGCAAAGCCGTTAGTGTCCTATGAAGTTATTTCCTCATACCTATATGCTTAGGTGCCATTTATGACTGACTGCCAGATTGAATAGCTCCGTTCAGTACAGTCAGACAGGCTGGAAGATCAGTCGCATTTCTTTGAACCCGACAGTGAGTGGTGGCTGTATGTGTGGAGTAAACTCTGCTTTCATTTCCCTGGGAATCAAGTGAAGGCTTGAACCAGGTCTATGGGGGAAGACAGGAGTCGCTGACATCCATTTTGATAAACAGCTTGGCAGTCAGGAGTTGCCTGATTTGGGTTTAAAGAAAGAAAGAAGAAAGACTTGCATCTATTTGGTAGTCTTACTTCTGAGACTATCCTAGAGACAGATTTTGTGTAAAGGTCAGTAGTGAGGAACCATGTTAAATTATGGCAAGAGATCGTGGGTCCAGTTTCACATTGAGGAGATGTGACGGTTCACATGGAGGAACAGTTAAGTCTGTATATTATTGTGTATCTGCTGTTTATATTTTGTTTACTTCTCTATCTTCTGTTGATAAAGGTGTTTGACAGTTTACAGCCTAAGCCACGTTCGGAAACATTGTTTATTCTAGCACTTTCCAAGGTCAAGGAAATCGTGAGGGCTTGTGATGTGTTGAGTAAACTAAGGAGAGTGACCCCGGATAGCCTACAATTGCCCAGGCATTGGAAAGACCCACTCCTGTTCATATGGTGACTGGCTCATGGGGTTGGTCTTTAGCCCTGGAGATCTTTGGGACGGTGTATCTCGGCCTAAGAGCTGAAATGACCCTGCTTCGAATCTCCACCGCTGACCCCACCAATGGATTGCAATGGTGGGTTGCATCTGGGGTGACCCTCCCTCAGGGCAGCAGAGCAAAGTTTTGTGCCCACAAATCACCCCATGTTGAGTTAATGCTCGATAGTGGGAGACACCAGGTGGAGCTCTGGGTACTTTTCCCACTGGATAAACCAGTACCCTGTTGGCAGGTTTTAGAACGGCATTGGCAGAGGATGGAGCTCGGCCCAGGGTGATACCTGGCGGAAGGCAGCCCAGAAAAAGGATTGAAAAAAATTGAGTTTCACTTCCCAACCACCCCCCTGCAAAAAAAAAAGCAGTCAAGTGCAGAGCGATGATGCACCTTTCAATTCCTGGCCACATCACCGCCCGCCCGCTGGCTTAGTAAACCTTTCAATGATTGGTCCACTTCCTTCTTGTAGGAGCGACCAATTAAATATCGGAGATTACATCAAGTCCGTTAACGGGATCAACCTGACCAAACTGAGGCACGATGAGATTATCAGCCTACTGAAGAACGTGGGAGAGCGGGTGGTCCTTGAGGTGGAATACGAGCTTCCCCCTGTTGGTAAGAACCTCACCGAACCTTCTGGGCTGCTGTTCTTTTACATGAAGACTTGTCAGAATGGGCTGAAACAGGGTGCCATCACCCTTTTTTTGACTATTTTTCGTGCTGATCAAGGTGAGGGATGTTATTGGGAGGATGAAACACCTTCTATTTCAGGCATCAATGTCAGCATCACGCACTCCCAAGTCCTATAGCATGGTTAGATGCAGAAGAATATTCTCTCTATTCTTCCCCAATAATATACCTCAGCCTCAGCCTTAGAAGAGCACCTCCACTCAAAATCACAAGATGGATTCAGGCGACACAGGCCCTTTTCCCCATTTGATCTCGTCGTTCCTGAATATCAACCTAGTCCACTAGAGTGACAGTTTTCCATTTCACACGCCGGTCCTTCTCAGTGAAGGTTGCCTCAAAGTTAGCATAAATTGATCTGAAATTGACTGCTTTATGCTGTAGGCCCTTGCCCACTAGCAAATTGGATTGACAACGTCCAAACTCATTTCATGTAGCATTTATAGTCAGCAGACGGAGAAGACTTTCATCCCATCATTCTGGGCTGGACACAAATCCATGTCTGAGAGATGAAAGGCCGATGTTTAGCCCACTGTACCATCCAGTACCTCCTGTTATTTCAATGCTATTAATCCAGGCTGTATCTAACCCAGGGGTGTTTGATGGGACAGTGTAGAGGGAGCTGCTCTCTGAACCTAACCTGTGCTGTACCTACCCTGGGAGTGTTTGATGGGACAGTGTAGAGGGAGCTTTACTCTGAATCTAACCTGTGCTGTACCTGCCTTGTGAGTGTTTGACGGGACAGTGTAGAGGGAGCTTTACTCTGAATCTAACCTGTGCTGTACCTGCCCTGTGAGTGTTTGATGGGACAGTGTAGAGGGAGCTTTACTCTGAATCTAACCTGTGCTGTACCTGCCTTGTGAGTGTTTGATGGGACAGTGTAGAGGGAGCTTTACTCTGAATCTAACCTGTGCTGTACCTGCCCTGGGAGTGTTTGATGGGACAGTGTAGAGGGAGCTTTACTCTGTATCTAATCTATGCTGTACCTGCCCTGGGAGTATTGATGGGACAGTGTGGAGGGAGCTTTACTTTACATCTAGCCCATGCTGTACATGACCAGGGGGTGTTTAATGGGTCAGTGCAGAGGGAGCTTTACTCTGCAATTAACCTGTGCTGTGGCTGACTTTGGAGAGCTTGATGAGACAGAGGGTGCAAAAGTTGAAAAGTGTTCCATTTCCCAGCACGAACAGTCACCACCATCAGTTCATCAAAAAGTAAAAGTAAGTTCCAAACTGAATTATTTTTATTAAACTGTGATTTCTGACGGGAATAATAACATTTATCTTCCTACTTCGTCACTCATGATTTAGAGCAGAATGTTCGAAACTATGACCCATGGGCGATATCCTACAGACAAGCTGCCATTATCCAGCTGCTGAAGCCTGCAGAGCACCAAGTTATTGTCTGTTGTCATGCTCGGGAGCTTAAAGTGTATTTCTTCTGCTGTTCGTTTCAGCTTTTTGAACTTCCCAAGCTTGGAGGATTGGGAAAAACTGCTCTCTGATTGCTGGGAATTGCTTGGCTCCCTCAGTGGATATAGGAGCCTGTGATGTGTTTTTATGAAGTGGTGTATGGAGGCCATTGATAAAACTGTCCAGGAAAATAGAGCGCCTTCATCAACCTTAGTTAACCATCCAACAGAATGCAGCGAAGAGTGGAACAATCGTCCAAGGACATTGCAGAGGAACTGGTTGGAGAGGCCCAGGGTTTGATGTGGTACGACCTGCCTACTGAAGAAAGCACCAGCAATGAACAGTGACCAGCTGCTCGTCTTAGTGAGAGGAGTCAATGACTCCTTCAATGTAGTTGAAGAACTCACTGCTTTGGAGAAACCTCCAGGGAACCACAAAAGGTAAAAATTCTAAATTATGTTAAGAATTACCACAGTGGAAAGCAGCTCATTGCATCTCCGGTAATGCGAGTTGCTTTGTTAACAGGACCCGATCTCTTCTTGTGTTTTGAAGCAACACCTGAAGTCACTGTGGGCCGAGCTTGCTGGCCTGACCACTGACAGTGGTCCAGCCTTGCTCAGGAAGAGGCATAGAGTCAAGGCACCCGTTGAGAAGGAGATGGTCGATGAAGGTATGCACTGTCCCTCACTGTCTTCTGTGCTGTTGTTGTCCAACATTGGCGATGACATTGAATGCACCGTTGTCCTTTGTGTTGCAGGAGTCCAGACCCAGCTCGGCATCCACCACTGCATTCTGCTGGAGCTCTGGTAGGTAGAGTAGCCAATCTGCAGCCAGTCATGGACACGGTTCTGAAGGCCGGCGACTTTATTCGTGCAAGAGCCTTCAATCCCCGCCTGTTTCCCAATCTGCCGGAGGGAGTTAAACACCCAACACAAGGACCTGTTGTCCCAGGATAACGTACACTGGCTCCGTTGTGGCGCGGCACTCTTTGAGTTGCGCCATGAAATCCACGTCATCGTGGAGCACGAGAAAAGGTCCCTGCCAGAGTTCTGCGATGAGACATGGTCGGTGGATCTTTGGAGACCACCTGAATGTTCTGAACAAGAAGCTGCAAGGGGGCTGACCATATTCCTGGCAGAGCATTTCGGCCTCGCACATAATTAGCAAAACTGAGCTCCCGCTATTTTTTGCTGTCATTTTTCCATTCAAGCAGTATGTTGACTGCGTGCTTCACTATGATGGGACAGAACTATGGCTTCATCGGCTTGCCCAACAGCCCACTAGAGCTTGGAACACTTTTGTCGTAGATGGAACTGAATGACCTCCAATCCAATGACTGTCTCAAGAGCACGTCGGCTGCAGTAGGTTGCTAGCATTCTATAATTACGAGGTAGGGAGTTTGTAAGCCTGCATTGGCAAGCCCAGCATACACTGTTATTGTCCACGGTGCGTGTGTGAGCAAATACATTCCCTAAAGAATGAACCTGCAGGAGTGTTGTTTCCGCAAGAGGACCTCGACGAACATCTGCAGGCTGCCCTTAGTTGGCCCATGCCAAAGCTGGCACGGGGAACAAATGTGCTGGCCAAAAAAGATGCAAGTCTAGATCTCACACTGAAAAACTGACTGCACAAAACGTCAAGGGAGAAATGATTCTACAATTGGGTCTTTAGTTAATACTGAGGAAGACTGCGACAGAGTACAAGAAGACGTTAATAAACTTGCAGAATGGACGTGTAAATGGCAAATGAATTTCAATATTGATATCTGTGAGGTGGTGGATTTTGGTAGGAAGAATAAGGAGGCCACATACACCTTGGAAAATAAGAGTCTAAATGGGGTAGAGGAACAAAGGGATTGAGGGATACAGATTCAGAAATCATTAAAAGTAGCAACCCAGTTTAACAAAGCCATAAAAAGTGCAAACAAAGCACTGGCTTTCATTTCTAGAGCGATAGAATAGAATTGAAAAGCAGGGAACTTATGTTAAACTTATATAGGACCTTATGGAGTACTGTGCACAGTCCATATTATAAAAAGGATATAGAAGCACTGGAGAAAGTGCAAAAAAGATTTACAAGGATGATACCAGAACTGGGACATTATAACTATCAGGAAAGACTGAACAGGCTGGGGCTCTTTTCGCTAGAAAAGAGAAGACTGAGAAGTGACATGATAGAGGACTTTAAAATTATGAGGGGGTTTGATAGGGTAGACATAGAGAAGATGTTTCCACTTGTGGGGGTGTCCAAAACTAGGGACCATAAATATAAGGCAGTCACTAATAAATCCATTAAGGAATTCAGGAAAATGTTTTTTACTCCAAGAATGTTGAGAATGTGGAACACGCTATCACAAGGAGTGGTTGAGGTGAATAGTATAGATTCATTTAAAGGGAAGCTAGATAAGTACATAGAGGAGAAAGGAATAGAAGGATATGCTCTGATAGGGTTAGATAAAGAGAGGTGGGAGGAGGTTCATGTGGAGCATAAACACCAGCATAGACCTGTTGGGCTGAATGGCCTGTTTCTTTGTTGTACATTCTATGTAATTCTATGTAATAAACTTTAAAAAACCTCCCAGTGTAAATGTAAAACCCAGATCACACATTCAGAAACAGACACTGTGAAAGCGTTGTGTGAGATTACCTCCTGAATAAATGTGGAGACGGTCTATTGCCAATGAAAAGTGACTGTGTTGTTGGAGATAGTGTGTAGTGAGTATTCTGCCTATTCCAAAAGCATTTTAAAGACACGTTGCCCATTCACTGGTTACGGTACATAGGTCCGGCCCCTTGCTACATAAGGTTGGACATCCCTGATTTAGGGCGTGACAGATGTAGGAGGTAGGGATTGGCTTCAGAGCACTTGAATATTCATTATTTGAGTTGAGTGAGAGAGATTTGTTCTTGGTAAAGGGCTTCATCTGTTCTACATTCTAGATTCACCAGGATCCTGCCTGGTATGGGGAAATATAAATACGAAGAAAGGCTTGAAAAATTGGGTCTTTTTTCATGAGATTAATGCAGATTACAGGGCGATATGACAGAAGTGTTTGTAAATTTGAAAGGATGGGTAGATAGAAGCAGGTTGTTTCCAGCAGGTGAAGGGTCTAGAATGAGAGACCACAAATGCAAGATTAAATGTAAGAGATTTAGAACAGAGATCAGGAGAAAGTTCTTTACACAGAGTTGTGAGGCTGTGGAATTTAATTCTAGTCAGTGGTTGAGGTGGAAACTATGTCAACATTCAAAATTAGATTGAATCGGAGGATGAAGGAAAAAGGGGTTGAAGGGATATGGAGCAGAATGGGTAAATATGATTAGGGCTATTTTCTTACATGGAGGGTAAATGCCAACATGGACTGGTTGGGCCGAATGGCCTGTTTCTGTGTTGTAACCTCTATGTTATTTCTATGTATCACAAATATCTCCTTCCCTCGTTTCCTGAAGACACAGAGTCAAGCTTGAGTACAGTTCCATGCGTGTTGGCCATTCTCTGGTACCTCACTCAAGTGGCCATTCTTCATATGTGAGCCTTGACATTGAGCGCCAAACAAGAGGGACATCACAGCTCAGCCAGGTCCTATCTTCAACTGGTGTCCATACATGTGCACTTCCAGCATAAGTTACTGGATATCGATCAAGAGTAGGAACCCTGGCTGATATTTTTTCCTCTCTGTAGCCCAGATGTAGGCCAAATGTAACTGGCGCCCTAGCTGCAATCAGCCAACTCAGCCTAGGCCGAGGATCAAAGCTGGGACCTCCCTGGTCTGTACGATTCAGCACCAGGCTGGGTAAAGACTTTGCTCGTGTTTCCTTGTAACAGATCCTCTTGTAGTAACAAAACTATTTCTTTTCACTCCAGTTCCAGACAGCAACTCAAGAATCATCCCAAAGATTATTGAGATCTCACTCTACAAAGAAGGGAACAGCTTTGGCTTCGTGATCAGGGGTTAGTCATTTTATTATTTTCCATGTTTCTCCCTCTTCCTTTATTGTCTCCTGTTTTCGGCAATTGACTCATTCAGGCTGCCAGACCTGCCCAATGGAATGTCATTTTGCATCTGTAAATCACTGTCCCTTGCTTACTGCAGATCAGTAGGAGTCCCATTCATTTTACCAAATATCCTCTATTAATCGGTAATTAAAGGAATGTGTACTCAGAAAAAAGTGTTTGGCAAACATGAAATGACATGGTTACTTAAGTAAGAAATATAGCACCTTTCATGATCTCAGGACATCCTAAATCACTTTATAGCCAATTCAGTTGTTTTGAAGTGCGGTTATTATTGTAATGTAGAAAACGGCAATTTGCAGCACAGCAAGATCCCACAAACAGCAATGAGGTAAATGACCACTGAACTTCTTTTAGTGATGTTGGTTGAGAGATAAATATTGTCCAGGACACTGGGGAGAACTCTCCTCTTCTTTAAATAGTGCCATGGGATTTTTTACGTCCACCTGAGAGATCAGATGGGGTCTCGGTCTGCAATACCTCTGACAGTGCAGCACTCCCTCAGTATTGCACTGGAGTGTCAGCCTGGATTACGTGCTAAGGTCTCTGGTGAGGAACTTGCTCCCACGACCTTCTGACTTAGAGGTGAGCATGCTACCACTAGTCCGATGCTGCCCCATAGAAATTTGAGGGAGTCTTGGGGATGGGGGCGAGAGGTGTTAAACCCTCTGCTGCAGGGATGGTGCTGTGCCTCGGGTTGTAGATCATGGACTCCCACTTGCCGTTTTCCAGATCTCAGCTATACCTTCGCAGGGAGGTGCTACGATGAGAGTAGAGTTGTTTCCTCATAGAAAGAGGAAGGATATCAGAAAGCGAGTGTCCCTAAGACCCCTCCCGCTCTACTCCAAATGGCTGATGGTAGAACAGCTTCTTCAGGAGTTTCTGAGGAAACGACTTGCCCGCCTACCTCCTCAGCCAGGCATGTTCTGTGCTGCAGGGGGGAGGCCACGAGATGTGAGAAAAGGAGGTTGTCTCATTAAAGAAAAAAAAATCTTGAGGAAATGGATGTTGTGTTGCAGGTGGAGCTCATGAAGACTGGAACAAGTCACGTGCGTTAGTGGTGACCCATGTGAGGCTTGGTGGGCCTGCAGATAGGTAATGTGTGCTGCATTATGTATTCCCATTTCTGTTAAGGATAAAACCTGGCAACTTGAGGGATTTCTGAAGGAAAGTACTTGGCCCTCATTGCTTTTTAATGCACAGTGGTTACTTCAAACTTCCATCGTTCTGCTACTTTATAGTCTATCATTTGGTGGCACATGTGAGTTATTATGATGGTACAGATCCAGGGAAGTTAAATATTATTGTAAATTTTGAAGAGTATGTTGTAAAGGGGCTTGCCACTCTTGTGATTCCTCTCTTCCCCCTCGCCCTGTGCACACTAACTTCCCTAATCTCAGCCACACTGTTGTCGTGAGCAGGGTGGGGAACAGGCAGCAAGGCTGCAAACTGGAAAAGAAAATCGAGAGGGGTCGCTGCTCCCCATCCTTTCTAGATGCCCCCCGATGTTAGGGTTCTAAAGCCCGGTGCACAGAGCTCTGGCATCATTTCCCCAGTCTGCCCTTTCAGTCGGAGAAAGCACGAGGGCAGCAAAGAAAAGAGGGAAAAGAAGTCATAATTTTTCTCTGTGTGTTTGCAGGGAGGGAACGTTGAAAGTTAGGGACAGATTATTGAGTGTGGATGGGATTCCACTTCATAACGTCAGTCATGGAGAGGCCCTCAGCATCCTGCGGCAGTGTGGGCAAGAGGCCGTCTTCCAGATCGAGTATGACGTCAACATCATGGGTAAGGAGCGTGGAGCCTTGCAGGTGGAACCTTTTGTTTCTTTTGGGGTGCGGGTTCTTCTCAATGGAGAGTGTTTCAGATCAAGGTTTGATACCAAATAACCAGAATGTTCTCCAAGCCGCTGCCGAGAGCAGTCCAGCTTCTGCGTACAAAGAGTTGACCTGGTATCAACAAACAGACTGGGATGTAAGAACAACTGTTTAAACAGCAACAGTTAAGGAGAAGCAAAGGTCATTTGACCCATTAAAGCTCATTCCTCCAATACTCTAACTCATCCAGTCTACCATTCAATTGTACTTTGAAAGCCCTTAATTGCTTTGACTCCACGACCTTACTTGGTAGGTTATTTCAAACGCGTGTCACCCTTTGAGTAAAAACAGTTTTTTCTAAGATCTCTTTTGTTATCTTTTGTGCCTCGGTTTAACGTCTCATCTAAAAGAGGGCACCTCCGACAGTGCAGCACTCCCTCAGTGACTACACTGAAGTGTCAGCCTGGATTATGTGCTCATTTCTCTGGAGTGGGGCTACAGGCAAGAATGCTGCCACTGAGCCATGGCCGCCACCTTGAGAGGCCTGATTTAAACTGCTGAATCACGGACTTTCACTGTCTATAGGCAAGTTGAGTCCAGTTAAGAAACTCAGTGATTTTCATTGTAAATGTAAATCAGCCCACTGAGCCAAGGCTGGCACATTGCTTAAGATGCAACTTTGTTCTTCCCTCCTCGAAAACTCTTATTCCCAATTACCTCCATAAAAAAAATAAACTTTGTCCCGTCTACTAGCTGCGGTGGATTCGCAGCATTTGCTTGAGATACAAGTACTTGATGTATGAGTTTAATCTTCCCTCTTCCCCCCCCAACACCTTTCTCCTTTTTCCCATGGTGGGTTTGTAGTTCCTGCTGCAACTCTCATTGATCTTGTGCTGTCTAGGAAGGCCCTCAATTCACAATCTCCTCTCACTTTGCCCCATATTTAATGATTGCTCTGCTCCTGCAATTGCTGTATTTTGAATGGACATGGGTCCCATTATGGAGAGCACAGCAACCACACTATAATTAAACTTACTGTCCTTTTTAACTGATTCACCTCCAACTTCAGTTGTCTGTGCTGAGAGACAGATCTATATCCTGACTTGTTTACCTGCCCTGAAACTCTGCAAATGCCAACTGCTCAAAGACATTCTCGGGGTCATTGACAATCTTTCCTCTCATGGTCCAGTTGCTACCTCGCCAGAAAAGGTCAAGCTTAGCTGTGATTGCCTCCACGGGAGAATGGTCTCACTGCCCAACCTCACACATCAAGAATGGTCACTGTGGTGAGGTACTGGAGACCTATGGGTGACTGTGTTACTGTACCCCAAGAAAGAGCCTGGGATACTGAACCCCAACAAGGAGCCTGTGTTACTGTACCCCCAAGAAAGAGCCTGGGATACTGAACCCCAACAAGGAGCAAAACTTATGATCAATTCTTGCGGAAACATCCCTGTTGTGATCCAAAATGTTTCCATGTTCCCATCGATGATGTTCTCCAGCGGATGTTTCTCATCTGCAGATGCCGCTAACACGAGCCGCGTCACCCAAGAAAGAGCCTGAGATACTGAAACCCAACAAGGGGCCTGTGTTACTGTACCCCCAAAAAGGAGCCCATGTTACTGTACCCCAACAAGGAGCCTGTGTTACTGTACCCCCAAAAAGGAGCCTGTGAGACTGTAACCCAACAAGGAGCCTGTATTATTGTACCCCAACAAGGAGCCTGTGTTACTGTACCCCAACAAAGAGCCTGTGATACTGTCCCCCAAAAAGAAGCCAGTATTACCGTACCATAAGAAGGAGACTGTGATACTGTACCCCAACAGGGAGCCTGTGTTCCTCTACCCCAACAAGGAACCTGTGATACTGTACCCCAACAAGGAACCTGTGATACTGTACCCCAACAAGGAACCTGTGATACTGTACCCCAACAAGGAACCTGCACTGTACACCAAAAAGGAGACATTGTTACTGTACCCCAACAAGGAGTCTGTGATACAGTACCACAAAAAGAAACCAATGTTACTGTACCACAACAAAGAGCCTGTGATACTATCCCCCAAAAAGAAGCCAGTATTACTGTACCACAAGAAGGAGACTGTGACACTGTACCCCAAAAAGAAGACAGTATTACTGTACCACAAGAAGGAGACTGTGATACTGTACCCCAAAAAGAAGCCAGTATTACTGTACCACAAGAAGGAGACTGTGATACTGTACCCCAAAAAGAAGCCAGTATTACTGTACCACAAGAAGGAGCCAGTGTTCCTCTACCCCAACAAGGAACCTGTGATACTGTACCCCAACAAGGAACCTGCACCGTACACCAAAAAGGAGCCATTGTTACTGTACCCCAACAAGGAGTCTGTGATACTGTACCCCACAAAAAGCCTGTGATACTGTACACCAAAAAGGAGCCAGTGTTATTGTACCCCAAGAAAGTGACTGTGATACTGCCCCCAACAAGGAGACTGTGTTCCTGTACCCAAACAACGAGCCTGTGTTACTGTACCCCCAACAAGAAACCTGCGTTACTGCACCCCAACAAGGAGCCTGAGATACTGTTCCCCAACAAGGTGCCTGTGATACCGTACTCCAAAAAGGAACCAGTGTTGCTGTACCCAACGAAACTGCCTGTGATACTGTACCCCAACAAGGTGACTGTATTACTGTACCCCAACAAGGAGTCTGTGTTGCTGTACTCCAACAAGGAGCCTGTGATACTATACCGCAACAAGGAGCCTGTGATACTATACCGCAACAAGGAGCCTGTGATTCTGTTCCCCAAAACGGAGCCAGTGATACTGTATCCCAACAGAAAGCATATGATACTGTCCCCCAAAAAGAAGCCAGTATTACTTTACCCGAACAAGGAGCCTGTGTTACTGTACCCCAACAAGCGACTGTGGTACTGTACTCCAACAAGGAGCCTGTGTTCCTGTACTCCAACAAGGAGCCTGTGTTACTGTACTCCAACAAGGAGCCTGTGATACTGTACCCCAACAAGGAGCCTGTGATACTGTACTCCAACAAGGAGCCTGTGATACTGTACTCCAACAAGGAGCCTGTGTTCCTGTACTCCAACAAGGAGCCTGTGTTACTGTACTCCAACAAGGAGCCTGTGATACTGTACCCCAACAAGGAGCCTGTGATACTGTACTCCAACAAGGAGCCTGTGATACTGTACCCCAACAAGGAGCCTGTGATACTGTACTCCAACAAGGAGCCTGTGTTCCTGTACTCCAACAAGGAGCCTGTGTTACTGTACTCCAACAAGGAGCCTGTGTTCCTGTACTCCAACAAGGAGCCTGTGTTCCTGTACTCCAACAAGGAGCCTGTGTTCCTGTACTCCAACAAGGAGCCTGTGTTACTGTACTCCAACAAGGAGCCTGTGTTCCTGTACTCCAACAAGGAGCCTGTGTTCCTGCACTCCAACAAGGAGCCTGTGATTAGTAAAGGGAATTAGGGGTTACGGGGAGTGGGCAGGAAATTGGACATGAGGCTGAGTTCGGATCGGTCAAGGCCCTGTGGGTGGCGGAGCGGGCCCAGGGGCTGAGTGGCCGGGTCCTGCTCCTACTTCTTGTGTTCTTTAGATTTGAGGTTAGGATCAGATCAGCCATGATCTTATTGAATGGTGGAGCAGGCTCGAGGGGCCGATTGGCCTACTCCTGCTCCTATTTCTTATGTTCTTATGTGATACTGTACCCCAACAAGGAGCCTGTATTACTGTACTCAAACAAGGAGCTTGTGATACTGTACTCCAACAAGGAGCTTGTGATACTGTACCCCAACAAGGAGCTTGTGATACTGTACTCCAACAAGGAGCTTGTGATACTGTACCCCAACAAGGAGCTTGTGATACTGTACCCCAACAAGGAGCCTGTATTACTGTACTCCAACAAGGAGCCTGTATTACTGTACCCCAACAAGGAGCTTGTGATACTGTACCCCAACAAGGAGCCTGTGATACTGTACTCCAACAAGGAGCCTGTGATACTGCACCCCAACAAGGAGCCTGTGATACTGTACCCCAACAAGGAGCCTGTGTTCCTGTACTCCAACAAGGAGCCTGTGATACTGCACCCCAACAAGGAGCCTGTGATACTGTACCCCAACAAGGAGCCTGTGATACTGTACCCCAACAAGGAGCCTGTGATACTGTACCCCAACAGAGAGCCTGTGATACTGTCCCTTAAAAAGAAGCTAGTATTACTGTACTCAAACAAGGAGTCAGTGTTACTGTACTCGACCCGACAAAGAGCCTGTGGTACTGCACCCAAACAAGGAACCTGTGGTACTGTAGCCCAACATGGAGTTTGTGATACTGCACCCCAACAAGCAGCCTGTGATACTGTACCCCAAGAAGGAGCCTGTGGTCCTCGACCCAACAAAAGAGCCTATGGTACTGTTCCCCAACAAGGAGCCTGTCGAACCGTACCCAAAGAAGTAGTCTGTGATTCTGTACCCCAAGAAGGAGTATGCGGTACTGTACCGAACAAGGAATCTGTGATACTGTACCCCAAAAAAGAGGCTGTGATACTGTACCCAACAATGAGTCTCTCTCACTGTATCCCAAAAAGGATTCTGTCATATTGCACCTCAAAAAGGAGCATGTGTTCCCCAAAAAGGAGCCTGTAGCACTGTACACCAACAGGATGTCTGTGATACCGTACCCAACAAGGAGCCTGTAGCACTGTACACCAACAGGATGTCTATGATACCGTACCCAACAAGGAGCCTGTAGCACTGTACACCAACAGGATGTCTATGATACCGTACCCAACAAGGAGCCTGCGATACTGAACCCCAACAAGGAGCCTGTGGTGCTGTTCCCCAACAAGGACCCTGTGATACTGTATTCCAACAAGAAGTCTGTGATATTGTACCCCAAGAAGTAGTCTGTGATACTGTATCTCAACAAGTAGTCTGGAATACTGCACCACAACAAAGAGCCTGTGATTCAGTCCCCCAAGCAGGAGCCTGTGGTGCTGTACCCCAAAAAGTAGTCTGTGCTACAGTACCCCAACAGGCAGCCTGTGATTCTGTACGCCAACAAGGAGTCTGTGACACTGTACTCCAAAAAGGAGCCTATGTAATTGTACTCGTACAAGGTATATGTGATACTGTTGACGAACAAGGAGTATGGAATACTGTACCCCAACTAGCGGTCTGTGATACTGTACCCTAACAAGGAGTATATGATACAGTACCCCAACTAGGAGTATATGATACAGTACCCCAACTAGGAGTATATGATACAGTACCCCAACTAGGACCCTGTGTTACTGGATCCCAACAAGGAGACTGTGATACTGTACCCCAACAAGGAACATATCGAACTGTACCCCCAACAAAGGACCTGTGACACTGTACACCAACAAAGAGCCTGTCATACTGTACACCAATAAGGAGCCTGTAGTACTGTACCCCAACAAGGATCCTGTGGTACTGTACCCCAAAAAGCAGCCTGCGATACTGTACTCCAACAATGAGTCCGTGATACAAATCCCCCAACAAGAGCCTGAGGTATCATTCCTCAAAAGGAAATCTGTGTTCCTGGACTCATTCACTCCCTCCACCACCGGCGCACTGTGGCTGCAGTGTGTACCATCAACAGGATGCACTGCAACAACTCGCCAAGGCTTCTTCGACAGCACCTCCCAAACCCGCGACCTCTACCACCTAGAAGGACAAGGGCGGCAGGCACATGGGAACAACACCACCTGCACGTTCCCCTCCAAGTCACACACCATCCCGACTTGGAAATATATCGCCGTTCCTTCAACATCACTGGGTCAAAATCCTGGAACTCCCTTCCTAACAGCACTGTGGGAGAATCTTCACCCAGTCACTGAAACTGTACCCCAGCAAGGAGTCTGCGTTACTATACCTGAACAAGGAGTCTGTGTTACTGTACCTGAACAAGGAGTTTGTGATACTGTTCCCCAAAAAAGAGGCTGTGATACTGCACCCCAAAAAGGAGCATGTGATACTATACCCCAGGAAGGAGCCTGAGTCACTGTACCCCAAAATAGAGGCTGTGATACTGTACCCAACGATGAGTCTCTGTTACTGTACCCCAAAAAGGAGCATGTGATTCTGCACACTAAAAAGGAACATGTGTTACTGTACCCCAACAAGGAGCTGTGGCACTGTACCCCATTAAGGTATCTGTGATACTGTATCCCAAAAAGATGCCTGAGGAACTGCAGCCCAACAAGGAGTCTATCATACTGTACCCCAACTAAAAGCCTATGTTACTGTACCCGAACAAGGAGCCTGTTGTATTGTAGACCTAACAATGAGTCTGCGGTATTGTACCCCAACAAGTGGCCTGTGATACTGTATCCCAACAAGCGGTCTATGATACTGAAACCCAACAAGCGGTCTATGATACTGAAACCCAACAAGGAGTATTTGATACTGTACCCCAACAAGCGGTCTGTAGTATTGTACCCCAACAAGGAGCCTGTGTTACTGTACCCCAACAAAGAGCCTGTGATACTGTACCCCAACAAGGAGCTGGTGATACTGTACCCCAACAAGGAGCCTGCGATACTGTACCCCAAAACTAGTCTGTGATACTGTACCCCAACAAGTAGTGTGTGATACTGTACCCCAACAACTAGTCTGTGATACTGTACCACAACAAGTAAACTGTGATACTGTACCCCAACATGTAGTCTGTGATACTGTGCTGCAACAAAGAGCCTGTGTTATTTTACCCCAACAAGGAGCCTGCAATAATGTACCTCAACAAAGAGCCTGTGGTACTGTATCTGAACAAGGAGAATGTGATACTGTACCCCAACAAGCAGCCTGTGGCACTGTGCCCCAGCAAGGAATCTGTGACACTGTACGTCAACAAGGAATCGCTGATACTGTACCCCAGCAAGGAGTCTGTGTTACTGAACCCGAACAAGGAGTCTGTGATACTGTACCCCAAAAAAGAGGCTGTGATACTGCACCCCAACAAGGAGCTAGTGTTGCTGTGCCCCAACAAGGAGCCTGTGATACTGTACCTTAACAAAGAGCCTGTGGTACTGTACCTTAACAAGGAGCCTGTGGTACTGTACCTTAACAAGGAGCCTGTGATACTGTACCCCAACAAGGAGCCTGTGATACTGTACCCCAACAAGGAGCCTGTGATACTGTACCCCAACAAGGAGCCTGTGATACTGTACTCCAACAAGGAGCCTGTGATACTGTACCCCAACAAGGAGCCTGTGATACTGTAGCCCAACAAGGAGCCTGTGATACTGTACTCCAACAAGGAGCCTGTGATACTGTAGCCCAACAAGGAGCCTGTGATTCTGTGCCCCAACAAGTAGTGTGTGATACTGTAGCCCAACAAGGAGTCTGTGATACTGTAGCCCAACAAGGAGCCTGTGATTCTGTGCCCCAACAAGTAGTGTGTGATACTGTAGCCCAACAAGGAGTCTGTGATACTGTAGCCCAACAAGGAGCCTGTGATTCTGTGCCCCAACAAGTAGTGTGTGATACTGTAGCCCAACAAGGAGTCTGTGATACTGTACCCCAAAAAAGAGGCTGTGATACTGTACCCCAACAAGGAGCCTGTGATACTGCACCCCAACAAGGAGCTAGTGTTGCTGTGCCCCAAAAAGGAGTATGTGATACTGTACCTAACAATGAGCATCTGTTACTGTACCCCAAAAAGGTGTCGGTGATACTGCCCCCCCCAAAAAGGAGCATGTGTTACTGTACCCCAACAACATGTCTGTGATACTGTACCCCAACAACGTGCCTGTGATACTGTACCCCAACAACGTGCCTGTGATACTGTACCCCAACAAGTTGTTTGCGATACCGCACCCCAAGGAACCTGATGTATTGCAGCCCAACAAGGAGACTGTCATACTGTACCCCAGCAAGGAGCCTGTGTTACTGTACCCCCAAAAAGGGGCTGTGATACTGTACCCAACAAGGAGCCTTTGTTGATGTGCCCCAACAAGGAGCCTGTGATTCTGTAGCCCAACAAGGAGTCTGCGATACTGTACCCCAACAAGGAGACTGCGATACTGTACCTTAACAAAGAGCCTGTGGTACTGTACTCTAACAAGGAGCCTGTGATTCTGTACCCCAACAAGGAGTCTGTGATTCTGTACCCCAACAAGGAGTCTGTGATTCTGTACCCCAACAAGGAGTCTGTGATTCTGTACCCCAACAAGGAGTCTGTGATTCTGTACCCCAACAAGGAGCCTGTGATACTGCACCTCAACAAGGAGACTGCGATACTGTACCTTAACAAGGAGCCTGTGATACTGTAGCCCAACAAGGAGCCTGTGATACTGTAGCCCAACAAGGAGCCTGTGATTCTGTACCCCAACAAGGAGCTTGTGATACTGTACTCCAACAAGGAGCCTGTGATACTGTACTCCAACAAGGAGCTTGTGATACTGTACTCCAACAAGGAGCCTGTGTTCCTGTACTCCAACAAGGAGCTTGTGATACTGTACTCCAACAAGGAGCCTGTGATACTGTACTCCAACAAGGAGCTTGTGATACTGTACTCCAACAAGGAGCTTGTGATACTGCACCCCAACAAGGAGCCTGTGTTCCTGTACTCCAACAAGGAGCCTGTGATACTGTACTCCAACAAGGAGCTTGTGATACTGTACTCCAACAAGGAGCCTGTGTTCCTGTACTCCAACAAGGAGCTTGTGATACTGTACTCCAACAAGGAGCCTGTGTTCCTGTACTCCAACAAGGAGCCTGTGATACTGTACCCCAACAAGGAGCCTGTGTTCCTGTACTCCAACAAGGAGCTTGTGATACTGTACTCCAACAAGGAGCCTGTGTTCCTGTACTCCAACAAGGAGCTTGTGATACTGTACTCCAACAAGGAGCCTGTGTTCCTGTACTCCAACAAGGAGCTTGTGATACTGTACTCCAACAAGGAGCCTGTGTTCCTGTACTCCAACAAGGAGCCTGTGATACTGTACTCCAACAAGGAGCCTGTGTTCCTGTACCCCAACAAGGAGCCTGTGATACTGTATCCCAACAAGGAGCCTGTGTTCCTGTACTCCAACAAGGAGCCTGTGTTCCTGTACCCCAACAAGGAGCCTGTGATACTGTATCCCAACAAGGAGCCTGTGTTCCTGTACTCCAACAAGGAGCCTGTGTTCCTGTACCCCAACAAGGAGTCTGTGATACTGTAGCCCAACAAGGAGCCTGTGATTCTGTACCCCAACAAGGAGCCTGTGATACTGAAGCCCAACAAGGAGCCTGTGATTCTGTACCCCAACAAGGAGCCTGTGGTACTGTACCCCAACAAGGAGCCTGTGTTCCTGTACTCCAACAAGGAGCTTGTGATACTGTACTCCAACAAGGAGCCTGTGTTCCTGTACTCCAACAAGGAGCCTGTGATACTGTACCCCAACAAGGAGCCTGTGTTCCTGTACTCCAACAAGGAGCTTGTGATACTGTACTCCAACAAGGAGCCTGTGTTCCTGTACTCCAACAAGGAGCTTGTGATACTGTACTCCAACAAGGAGCCTGTGTTCCTGTACTCCAACAAGGAGCTTGTGATACTGTACTCCAACAAGGAGCCTGTGTTCCTGTACTCCAACAAGGAGCTTGTGATACTGTACTCCAACAAGGAGCCTGTGTTCCTGTACTCCAACAAGGAGCCTGTGATACTGTACTCCAACAAGGAGCCTGTGTTCCTGTACCCCAACAAGGAGCCTGTGATACTGTATCCCAACAAGGAGCCTGTGTTCCTGTACTCCAACAAGGAGCCTGTGTTCCTGTACTCCAACAAGGAGCCTGTGATACTGTACCCCAACAAGGAGCCTGTGATACTGCACCCCAACAAGGAGCTTGTGATACTGTACCCCAACAAGGAGCTTGTGATACTGTACTCCAACAAGGAGCCTGTTTTCCTGTACTCCAACAAGGAGCCTGTGATACTGTACCCCAACAAGGAGCCTGTGATACTGTAGCCCAACAAGGAGCCAGTGTTACTGTGCCCCAACAAGGAGCTTGTGATACTGTACCCCAACAAGGAGCCTGTGATACTGTACCCCAACAAGGAGCCTGTGATACTGTACCCCAACAAGGAGCCTGTGATACTGTACCCCAACAAGGAGCTTGTGATACTGTACCCCAACAAGGAGCCTGTGATACTGCACCCCAACAAGGAGCCTGTGATACTGTACTCCAACAAGGAGCCTGTGATACTGTAGCCCAACAAGGAGCCAGTGTTACTGTGCCCCAACAAGGAGCTTGTGATACTGTACTCCAACAAGGAGTCTGTGATACTGTACCCCAACAGAGTGCCTGTGATACTGTACCCCAACAGAGAGCCTGTGATACTGTCCCCTAAAAAGAAGCTAGTATTACTGTACTCAAACAAGGAGTCAGTGTTACTGTACTCGACCCGACAAAGAGCCTGTGGTACTGCACCCAAACAAGGAACCTGTGGTACTGTAGCCCAACATGGAGTTTGTGATACTGCACCCCAACAAGCAGCCTGTGATACTGTACCCCAAGAAGGAGCCTGTGGTCCTCGACCCAATAAAAGAGCCTATGGTACTGTTCCCCAACAAGGAGCCTGTCGAACCGTACCCAAAGAAGTAGTCTGTGATTCTGTACCCCAAGAAGGAGTATGCGGTACTGTACCGAACAAGGAATCTGTGATACTGTACCCCAAAAAAGAGGCTGTGATACTGTACCCAACAATGAGTCTCTCTCACTGTATCCCAAAAAGGATTCTGTCATATTGCACCTCAAAAAGGAGCATGTGTTCCCCAAAAAGGAGCCTGTAGCACTGTACACCAACAGGATGTC
Source organism: Heptranchias perlo (assembly GCF_035084215.1). NCBI lineage: Eukaryota > Metazoa > Chordata > Chondrichthyes > Hexanchiformes > Hexanchidae > Heptranchias > Heptranchias perlo. The sequence goes on from NC_090341.1 coordinate 50,377,801, forward strand.
TGTGATACCGTACCCAACAAGGAGCCTGTAGCACTGTACACCAACAGGATGTCTATGATACCGTACCCAACAAGGAGCCTGCGATACTGAACCCCAACAAGGAGCCTGTGGTGCTGTTCCCCAACAAGGACCCTGTGATACTGTATTCCAACAAGAAGTCTGTGATATTGTACCCCAAGAAGTAGTCTGTGATACTGTATCTCAACAAGTAGTCTGGAATACTGCACCACAACAAAGAGCCTGTGATTCAGTCCCCCAAGCAGGAGCCTGTGGTGCTGTACCCCAAAAAGTAGTCTGTGCTACAGTACCCCAACAGGCAGCCTGTGATTCTGTACGCCAACAAGGAGTCTGTGACACTGTACTCCAAAAAGGAGCCTATGTAATTGTATTCGTACAAGGTATATGTGATACTGTTGACGAACAAGGAGTATGGAATACTGTACCCCAACTAGCGGTCTGTGATACTGTACCCTAACAAGGAGTATATGATACAGTACCCCAACTAGGAGTATATGATACAGTACCCCAACTAGGAGTATATGATACAGTACCCCAACTAGGACCCTGTGTTACTGGATCCCAACAAGGAGACTGTGATACTGTACCCCAACAAGGAACATATCGAACTGTACCCCCAACAAAGAACCTGTGACACTGTACACCAACAAAGAGCCTGTCATACTGTACACCAATAAGGAGCCTGTAGTACTGTACCCCAACAAGGATCCTGTGGTACTGTACCCCAAAAAGCAGCCTGCGATACTGTACTCCAACAATGAGTCCGTGATACAAATCCCCCAACAAGAGCCTGAGGTATCATTCCTCAAAAGGAAATCTGTGTTCCTGGACTCATTCACTCCCTCCACCACCGGCGCACTGTGGCTGCAGTGTGTACCATCAACAGGATGCACTGCAACAACTCGCCAAGGCTTCTTCGACAGCACCTCCCAAACCCGCGACCTCTACCACCTAGAAGGACAAGGGCAGCAGGCACATGGGAACAACACCACCTGCACGTTCCCCTCCAAGTCACACACCATCCCGACTTGGAAATATATCGCCGTTCCTTCAACATCACTGGGTCAAAATCCTGGAACTCCCTTCCTAACAGCACTGTGGGAGAATCTTCACCCAGTCACTGAAACTGTACCCCAGCAAGGAGTCTGCGTTACTATACCTGAACAAGGAGTCTGTGTTACTGTACCTGAACAAGGAGTTTGTGATACTGTTCCCCAAAAAAGAGGCTGTGATACTGCACCCCAAAAAGGAGCATGTGATACTATACCCCAGGAAGGAGCCTGAGTCACTGTACCCCAAAATAGAGGCTGTGATACTGTACCCAACGATGAGTCTCTGTTACTGTACCCCAAAAAGGAGCATGTGATTCTGCACACTAAAAAGGAACATGTGTTACTGTACCCCAACAAGGAGCTGTGGCACTGTACCCCATTAAGGTATCTGTGATACTGTATCCCAAAAAGATGCCTGAGGAACTGCAGCCCAACAAGGAGTCTATCATACTGTACCCCAACTAAAAGCCTATGTTACTGTACCCGAACAAGGAGCCTGTTGTATTGTAGACCTAACAATGAGTCTGCGTTATTGTACCCCAACAAGTGGCCTGTGATACTGTATCCCAACAAGCGGTCTATGATACTGAAACCCAACAAGCGGTCTATGATACTGAAACCCAACAAGGAGTATTTGATACTGTACCCCAACAAGCGGTCTGTAGTATTGTACCCCAACAAGGAGCCTGTGTTACTGTACCCCAACAAAGAGCCTGTGATACTGTACCCCAACAAGGAGCTGGTGATACTGTACCCCAACAAGGAGCCTGCGATACTGTACCCCAAAACTAGTCTGTGATACTGTACCCCAACAAGTAGTGTGTGATACTGTACCCCAACAACTAGTCTGTGATACTGTACCACAACAAGTAAACTGTGATACTGTACCCCAACATGTAGTCTGTGATACTGTGCTGCAACAAAGAGCCTGTGTTATTTTACCCCAACAAGGAGCCTGCAATAATGTACCCCAACAAAGAGCCTGTGGTACTGTATCTGAACAAGGAGAATGTGATACTGTACCCCAACAAGCAGCCTGTGGCACTGTGCCCCAGCAAGGAATCTGTGACACTGTACGTCAACAAGGAATCGCTGATACTGTACCCCAGCAAGGAGTCTGTGTTACTGAACCCGAACAAGGAGTCTGTGATACTGTACCCCAAAAAAGAGGCTGTGATACTGCACCCCAACAAGGAGCTAGTGTTGCTGTGCCCCAACAAGGAGCCTGTGATACTGTACCTTAACAAAGAGCCTGTGGTACTGTACCTTAACAAGGAGCCTGTGATACTGTACCCCAACAAGGAGCCTGTGATACTGTACCCCAACAAGGAGCCTGTGATACTGTACCCCAACAAGGAGCCTGTGATACTGTACTCCAACAAGGAGCCTGTGATACTGTACCCCAACAAGGAGCCTGTGATACTGTAGCCCAACAAGGAGCCTGTGATTCTGTGCCCCAACAAGTAGTGTGTGATACTGTAGCCCAACAAGGAGTCTGTGATACTGTAGCCCAACAAGGAGCCTGTGATTCTGTGCCCCAACAAGTAGTGTGTGATACTGTAGCCCAACAAGGAGTCTGTGATACTGTACCCCAAAAAAGAGGCTGTGATACTGTACCCCAACAAGGAGCCTGTGATACTGCACCCCAACAAGGAGCTAGTGTTGCTGTGCCCCAAAAAGGAGTATGTGATACTGTACCTAACAATGAGCATCTGTTACTGTACCCCAAAAAGGTGTCGGTGATACTGCCCCCCCCCAAAAAGGAGCATGTGTTACTGTACCCCAACAACATGTCTGTGATACTGTACCCCAACAACGTGCCTGTGATACTGTACCCCAACAACGTGCCTGTGATACTGTACCCCAACAAGTTGTTTGCGATACCGCACCCCAAGGAACCTGATGTATTGCAGCCCAACAAGGAGACTGTCATACTGTACCCCAGCAAGGAGCCTGTGTTACTGTACCCCCAAAAAGGGGCTGTGATACTGTACCCAACAAGGAGCCTTTGTTGATGTGCCCCAACAAGGAGCCTGTGATTCTGTAGCCCAACAAGGAGTCTGCGATACTGTACCCCAACAAGGAGACTGCGATACTGTACCTTAACAAAGAGCCTGTGGTACTGTACTCTAACAAGGAGCCTGTGATTCTGTACCCCAACAAGGAGTCTGTGATTCTGTACCCCAACAAGGAGCTTGTGATACTGTAGCCCAACACGGAGCCTGTGATACTGCACCTCAACAAGGAGTCTGTGATACTGTAGCCCAACAAGGAGCCTGTGATTCTGTACCCCAACAAGGAGCTTGTGATACTGTAGCCCAACAAGGAGCCTGTGTTCCTGTACTCCAACAAGGAGCCTGTGATACTGTACTCCAACAAGGAGCTTGTGATACTGCACCCCAACAAGGAGCCTGTGTTCCTGTACTCCAACAAGGAGCCTGTGATACTGTACTCCAACAAGGAGCTTGTGATACTGCACCCCAACAAGGAGCCTGTGTTCCTGTACTCCAACAAGGAGCCTGTGATACTGCACCTCAACAAGGAGTCTGTGATACTGTACCCCAACAAGGAGCCTGTGATACTGTAGCCCAACAAGGAGCTTGTGATACTGTACTCCAACAAGGAGCTTGTGATACTGCACCCCAACAAGGAGCCTGTGTTCCTGTACTCCAACAAGGAGCCTGTGATACTGTACTCCAACAAGGAGCTTGTGATACTGTACTCCAACAAGGAGCCTGTGTTCCTGTACTCCAACAAGGAGCCTGTGATACTGTACTCCAACAAAGAGCCTGTGTTCCTGTACTCAAACAAGGAGCCTGTGATTCTGTACCCCAACAAGGAGTCTGTGATACTGTACTCCAACAAGTAACGTGTGATACTGTACTCCAACAAGGAGCTTGTGATACTGTACCCCAACAAGGAGCCTGTGGTACTGTACCCCAACAAGGAGCCTGTGATACTGTACTCCAACAAGGAGCTTGTGATACTGTACTCCAACAAGGAGCCTGTGTTCCTGTACTCCAACAAGGAGCCTGTGTTCCTGTACTCCAACAAGGAGCTTGTGATACTGTACTCCAACAAGGAGCCTGTGTTCCTGTACTCCAACAAGGAGCCTGTGATACTGTACCCCAACAAGGAGCCTGTGTTCCTGTACTCCAACAAGGAGCTTGTGATACTGTACTCCAACAAGGAGCCTGTGTTCCTGTACTCCAACAAGGAGCCTGTGATACTGTACTCCAACAAGGAGCCTGTGTTCCTGTACCCCAACAAGGAGCCTGTGATACTGTACCCCAACAAGGAGCCTGTGTTCCTGTACTCCAACAAGGAGCCTGTGTTCCTGTACCCCAACAAGGAGTCTGTGATTCTGTACTCCAACAAGTAACGTGTGATACTGTAGCCCAACAAGGAGCCTGTGATTCTGTACCCCAACAAGGAGCCTGTGATACTGCACCCCAACAAGGAGCCTGTGATACTGAAGCCCAACAAGGAGCCTGTGATTCTGTACCCCAACAAGGAGCCTGTGATACTGTACTCCAACAAGGAGCTTGTGGTACTGTACTCCAACAAGGAGCCTGTGTTCCTGTACTCCAACAAGGAGCCTGTGTTCCTGTACTCCAACAAGGAGCTTGTGATACTGTACTCCAACAAGGAGCCTGTGTTCCTGTACTCCAACAAGGAGCCTGTGATACTGTACCCCAACAAGGAGCCTGTGTTCCTGTACTCCAACAAGGAGCTTGTGATACTGTACTCCAACAAGGAGCCTGTGTTCCTGTACTCCAACAAGGAGCTTGTGATACTGTACTCCAACAAGGAGCCTGTGTTCCTGTACTCCAACAAGGAGCTTGTGATACTGTACTCCAACAAGGAGCCTGTGTTCCTGTACTCCAACAAGGAGCTTGTGATACTGTACTCCAACAAGGAGCCTGTGTTCCTGTACTCCAACAAGGAGCCTGTGATACTGTACTCCAACAAGGAGCCTGTGTTCCTGTACCCCAACAAGGAGCCTGTGATACTGTATCCCAACAAGGAGCCTGTGTTCCTGTACTCCAACAAGGAGCCTGTGTTCCTGTACTCCAACAAGGAGCCTGTGATACTGTACCCCAACAAGGAGCCTGTGATACTGCACCCCAACAAGGAGCTTGTGATACTGTACCCCAACAAGGAGCTTGTGATACTGTACTCCAACAAGGAGCCTGTTTTCCTGTACTCCAACAAGGAGCCTGTGATACTGTACCCCAACAAGGAGCCTGTGATACTGTAGCCCAACAAGGAGCCAGTGTTACTGTGCCCCAACAAGGAGCTTGTGATACTGTACCCCAACAAGGAGCCTGTGATACTGTACCCCAACAAGGAGCCTGTGATACTGTACCCCAACAAGGAGCCTGTGATACTGTACCCCAACAAGGAGCTTGTGATACTGTACTCCAACAAGGAGTCTGTGATACTGTACCCCAACAGAGTGCCTGTGATACTGTACCCCAACAGAGAGCCTGTGATACTGTCCCCTAAAAAGAAGCTAGTATTACTGTACTCAAACAAGGAGTCAGTGTTACTGTACTCGACCCGACAAAGAGCCTGTGGTACTGCACCCAAACAAGGAACCTGTGGTACTGTAGCCCAACATGGAGTTTGTGATACTGCACCCCAACAAGCAGCCTGTGATACTGTACCCCAAGAAGGAGCCTGTGGTCCTCGACCCAATAAAAGAGCCTATGGTACTGTTCCCCAACAAGGAGCCTGTCGAACCGTACCCAAAGAAGTAGTCTGTGATTCTGTACCCCAAGAAGGAGTATGCGGTACTGTACCGAACAAGGAATCTGTGATACTGTACCCCAAAAAAGAGGCTGTGATACTGTACCCAACAATGAGTCTCTCTCACTGTATCCCAAAAAGGATTCTGTCATATTGCACCTCAAAAAGGAGCATGTGTTCCCCAAAAAGGAGCCTGTAGCACTGTACACCAACAGGATGTCTGTGATACCGTACCCAACAAGGAGCCTGTAGCACTGTACACCAACAGGATGTCTATGATACCGTACCCAACAAGGACCCTGTGATACTGTATTCCAACAAGAAGTCTGTGATATTGTACCCCAAGAAGTAGTCTGTGATACTGTATCTCAACAAGTAGTCTGGAATACTGCACCACAACAAAGAGCCTGTGATTCAGTCCCCCAAGCAGGAGCCTGTGGTGCTGTACCCCAAAAAGTAGTCTGTGCTACAGTACCCCAACAGGCAGCCTGTGATTCTGTACGCCAACAAGGAGTCTGTGACACTGTACTCCAAAAAGGAGCCTATGTAATTGTATTCGTACAAGGTATATGTGATACTGTTGACGAACAAGGAGTATGGAATACTGTACCCCAACTAGCGGTCTGTGATACTGTACCCTAACAAGGAGTATATGATACAGTACCCCAACTAGGAGTATATGATACAGTACCCCAACTAGGAGTATATGATACAGTACCCCAACTAGGACCCTGTGTTACTGGATCCCAACAAGGAGACTGTGATACTGTACCCCAACAAGGAACATATCGAACTGTACCCCCAACAAAGAACCTGTGACACTGTACACCAACAAAGAGCCTGTCATACTGTACACCAATAAGGAGCCTGTAGTACTGTACCCCAACAAGGATCCTGTGGTACTGTACCCCAAAAAGCAGCCTGCGATACTGTACTCCAACAATGAGTCCGTGATACAAATCCCCCAACAAGAGCCTGAGGTATCATTCCTCAAAAGGAAATCTGTGTTCCTGGACTCATTCACTCCCTCCACCACCGGCGCACTGTGGCTGCAGTGTGTACCATCAACAGGATGCACTGCAACAACTCGCCAAGGCTTCTTCGACAGCACCTCCCAAACCCGCGACCTCTACCACCTAGAAGGACAAGGGCGGCAGGCACATGGGAACAACACCACCTGCACGTTCCCCTCCAAGTCACACACCATCCCGACTTGGAAATATATCGCCGTTCCTTCAACATCACTGGGTCAAAATCCTGGAACTCCCTTCCTAACAGCACTGTGGGAGAATCTTCACCCAGTCACTGAAACTGTACCCCAGCAAGGAGTCTGCGTTACTATACCTGAACAAGGAGTCTGTGTTACTGTACCTGAACAAGGAGTTTGTGATACTGTTCCCCAAAAAAGAGGCTGTGATACTGCACCCCAAAAAGGAGCATGTGATACTATACCCCAGGAAGGAGCCTGAGTCACTGTACCCCAAAATAGAGGCTGTGATACTGTACCCAACGATGAGTCTCTGTTACTGTACCCCAAAAAGGAGCATGTGATTCTGCACACTAAAAAGGAACATGTGTTACTGTACCCCAACAAGGAGCTGTGGCACTGTACCCCATTAAGGTATCTGTGATACTGTATCCCAAAAAGATGCCTGAGGAACTGCAGCCCAACAAGGAGTCTATCATACTGTACCCCAACTAAAAGCCTATGTTACTGTACCCGAACAAGGAGCCTGTTGTATTGTAGACCTAACAATGAGTCTGCGTTATTGTACCCCAACAAGTGGCCTGTGATACTGTATCCCAACAAGCGGTCTATGATACTGAAACCCAACAAGCGGTCTATGATACTGAAACCCAACAAGGAGTATTTGATACTGTACCCCAACAAGCGGTCTGTAGTATTGTACCCCAACAAGGAGCCTGTGTTACTGTACCCCAACAAAGAGCCTGTGATACTGTACCCCAACAAGGAGCTGGTGATACTGTACCCCAACAAGGAGCCTGCGATACTGTACCCCAAAACTAGTCTGTGATACTGTACCCCAACAAGTAGTGTGTGATACTGTACCCCAACAACTAGTCTGTGATACTGTACCACAACAAGTAAACTGTGATACTGTACCCCAACATGTAGTCTGTGATACTGTGCTGCAACAAAGAGCCTGTGTTATTTTACCCCAACAAGGAGCCTGCAATAATGTACCCCAACAAAGAGCCTGTGGTACTGTATCTGAACAAGGAGAATGTGATACTGTACCCCAACAAGCAGCCTGTGGCACTGTGCCCCAGCAAGGAATCTGTGACACTGTACGTCAACAAGGAATCGCTGATACTGTACCCCAGCAAGGAGTCTGTGTTACTGAACCCGAACAAGGAGTCTGTGATACTGTACCCCAAAAAAGAGGCTGTGATACTGCACCCCAACAAGGAGCTAGTGTTGCTGTGCCCCAACAAGGAGCCTGTGATACTGTACCTTAACAAAGAGCCTGTGGTACTGTACCTTAACAAGGAGCCTGTGATACTGTACCCCAACAAGGAGCCTGTGATACTGTACCCCAACAAGGAGCCTGTGATACTGTAGCCCAACAAGGAGCCTGTGATACTGTACTCCAACAAGGAGCCTGTGATACTGTACCCCAACAAGGAGCCTGTGATACTGTAGCCCAACAAGGAGCCTGTGATTCTGTGCCCCAACAAGTAGTGTGTGATACTGTAGCCCAACAAGGAGTCTGTGATACTGTAGCCCAACAAGGAGCCTGTGATTCTGTGCCCCAACAAGTAGTGTGTGATACTGTAGCCCAACAAGGAGTCTGTGATACTGTACCCCAAAAAAGAGGCTGTGATACTGTACCCCAACAAGGAGCCTGTGATACTGCACCCCAACAAGGAGCTAGTGTTGCTGTGCCCCAAAAAGGAGTATGTGATACTGTACCTAACAATGAGCATCTGTTACTGTACCCCAAAAAGGTGTCGGTGATACTGCCCCCCCCAAAAAGGAGCATGTGTTACTGTACCCCAACAACATGTCTGTGATACTGTACCCCAACAACGTGCCTGTGATACTGTACCCCAACAACGTGCCTGTGATACTGTACCCCAACAAGTTGTTTGCGATACCGCACCCCAAGGAACCTGATGTATTGCAGCCCAACAAGGAGACTGTCATACTGTACCCCAGCAAAGAGCCTGTGTTACTGTACCCCCAAAAAGGGGCTGTGATACTGTACCCAACAAGGAGCCTTTGTTGATGTGCCCCAACAAGGAGCCTGTGATTCTGTAGCCCAACAAGGAGCCTGTGATTCTGTAGCCCAACAAGGAGTCTGCGATACTGTACCCCAACAAGGAGACTGCGATACTGTACCTTAACAAGGAGCCTGTGTTCCTGTACTCCAACAAGGAGCCTGTGATACTGTACTCCAACAAGGAGCTTGTGATACTGCACCCCAACAAGGAGCCTGTGTTCCTGTACTCCAACAAGGAGCCTGTGATACTGTACTCCAACAAGGAGCTTGTGATACTGCACCCCAACAAGGAGCCTGTGTTCCTGTACTCCAACAAGGAGCCTGTGATACTGTACTCCAACAAGTAACGTGTGATACTGTACTCCAACAAGGAGCCTGTGATACTGCACCTCAACAAGGAGTCTGTGATACTGTAGCCCAACAAGGAGCCTGTGATACTGAAGCCCAACAAGGAGCCTGTGATACTGTACCCCAACAAGGAGCCTGTGATTCTGTACCCCAACAAGGAGCCTGTGATTCTGTAGCCCAACAAGGAGCCTGTGGTACTGAAGCCCAACAAGGAGCCTGTGATACTGAAGCCCAACAAGGAGCCTGTGATACTGTAGCCCAACAAGGAGCCTGTGATACTGAAGCCCAACAAGGAGCCTGTGATACTGTAGCCCAACAAGGAGCCTGTGATACTGTAGCCCAACAAGGAGCCTGTGATTCTGTAGCCCAACAAGGAGCCTGTGATTCTGTACCCCAACAAGGAGCCTGTGATACTGAAGCCCAACAAGGAGCCTGTGGTACTGTACCCCAACAAGGAGCCTGTGATTCTGTAGCCCAACAAGGAGCCTGTGATTCTGTACCCCAACAAGGAGCCTGTGATACTGAAGCCCAACAAGGAGCCTGTGATACTGTACCCCAACAAGGAGCCTGTGATTCTGTACCCCAACAAGGAGCCTGTGTTCCTGTACCCCAACAAGGAGCCTGTGGTACTGTACCCCAACAAGGAGCCTGTGATACTGTACTCCAACAAGGAGCTTGTGATACTGTACTCCAACAAGGAGCCTGTGTTCCTGTACTCCAACAAGGAGCCTGTGTTCCTGTACTCCAACAAGGAGCTTGTGATACTGTACTCCAACAAGGAGCCTGTGTTCCTGTACTCCAACAAGGAGCCTGTGATACTGTACCCCAACAAGGAGCCTGTGTTCCTGTACTCCAACAAGGAGCTTGTGATACTGTACTCCAACAAGGAGCCTGTGTTCCTGTACTCCAACAAGGAGCTTGTGATACTGTACTCCAACAAGGAGCCTGTGTTCCTGTACTCCAACAAGGAGCTTGTGATACTGTACTCCAACAACGAGCCTGTGTTCCTGTACTCCAACAAGGAGCTTGTGATACTGTACTCCAACAAGGAGCCTGTGTTCCTGTACTCCAACAAGGAGCCTGTGATACTGTACTCCAACAAGGAGCCTGTGTTCCTGTACCCCAACAAGGAGCCTGTGATACTGTACCCCAACAAGGAGCCTGTGATACTGCACCCCAACAAGGAGCTTGTGATACTGTACCCCAACAAGGAGCTTGTGATACTGTACTCCAACAAGGAGCCTGTTTTCCTGTACTCCAACAAGGAGCCTGTGATACTGTACCCCAACAAGGAGCCTGTGATACTGTAGCCCAACAAGGAGCCAGTGTTACTGTGCCCCAACAAGGAGCTTGTGATACTGTACCCCAACAAGGAGCCTGTGATACTGTACCCCAACAAGGAGCCTGTGATACTGTACCCCAACAAGGAGCCTGTGATACTGTACCCCAACAAGGAGCTTGTGATACTGTACCCCAACAAGGAGCCTGTGATACTGCACCCCAACAAGGAGCCTGTGATACTGTACTCCAACAAGGAGCCTGTGATACTGTAGCCCAACAAGGAGCTTGTGATACTGTACTCCAACAAGGAGTCTGTGATACTGTACCCCAACAGAGTGCCTGTGATACTGTACCCCAACAGAGAGCCTGTGATACTGTCCCTTAAAAAGAAGCTAGTATTACTGTACTCAAACAAGGAGTCAGTGTTACTGTACTCGACCCGACAAAGAGCCTGTGGTACTGCACCCAAACAAGGAACCTGTGGTACTGTAGCCCAACATGGAGTTTGTGATACTGCACCCCAACAAGCAGCCTGTGATACTGTACCCCAAGAAGGAGCCTGTGGTCCTCGACCCAATAAAAGAGCCTATGGTACTGTTCCCCAACAAGGAGCCTGTCGAACCGTACCCAAAGAAGTAGTCTGTGATTCTGTACCCCAAGAAGGAGTATGCGGTACTGTACCGAACAAGGAATCTGTGATACTGTACCCCAAAAAAGAGGCTGTGATACTGTACCCAACAATGAGTCTCTCTCACTGTATCCCAAAAAGGATTCTGTCATATTGCACCTCAAAAAGGAGCATGTGTTCCCCAAAAAGGAGCCTGTAGCACTGTACACCAACAGGATGTCTGTGATACCGTACCCAACAAGGAGCCTGTAGCACTGTACACCAACAGGATGTCTATGATACCGTACCCAACAAGGAGCCTGCGATACTGAACCCCAACAAGGAGCCTGTGGTGCTGTTCCCCAACAAGGACCCTGTGATACTGTATTCCAACAAGAAGTCTGTGATATTGTACCCCAAGAAGTAGTCTGTGATACTGTATCTCAACAAGTAGTCTGGAATACTGCACCACAACAAAGAGCCTGTGATTCAGTCCCCCAAGCAGGAGCCTGTGGTGCTGTACCCCAAAAAGTAGTCTGTGCTACAGTACCCCAACAGGCAACCTGTGATTCTGTACGCCAACAAGGAGTCTGTGACACTGTACTCCAAAAAGGAGCCTATGTAATTGTACTCGTACAAGGTATATGTGATACTGTTGACGAACAAGGAGTATGGAATACTGTACCCCAACTAGCGGTCTGTGATACTGTACCCTAACAAGGAGTATATGATACAGTACCCCAACTAGGAGTATATGATACAGTACCCCAACTAGGAGTATATGATACAGTACCCCAACTAGGACCCTGTGTTACTGGATCCCAACAAGGAGACTGTGATACTGTACCCCAACAAGGAACATATCGAACTGTACCCCCAACAAAGAACCTGTGACACTGTACACCAACAAAGAGCCTGTCATACTGTACACCAATAAGGAGCCTGTAGTACTGTACCCCAACAAGGATCCTGTGGTACTGTACCCCAAAAAGCAGCCTGCGATACTGTACTCCAACAATGAGTCCGTGATACAAATCCCCCAACAAGAGCCTGAGGTATCATTCCTCAAAAGGAAATCTGTGTTCCTGGACTCATTCACTCCCTCCACCACCGGCGCACTGTGGCTGCAGTGTGTACCATCAACAGGATGCACTGCAACAACTCGCCAAGGCTTCTTCGACAGCACCTCCCAAACCCGCGACCTCTACCACCTAGAAGGACAAGGGCGGCAGGCACATGGGAACAACACCACCTGCACGTTCCCCTCCAAGTCACACACCATCCCGACTTGGAAATATATCGCCGTTCCTTCATCATCACTGGGTCAAAATCCTGGAACTCCCTTCCTAACAGCACTGTGGGAGAATCTTCACCCAGTCACTGAAACTGTACCCCAGCAAGGAGTCTGCGTTACTATACCTGAACAAGGAGTCTGTGTTACTGTACCTGAACAAGGAGCCTGCGATACTGTACCCCAAAACTAGTCTGTGATACTGTACCCCAACAAGTAGTGTGTGATACTGTACCCCAACAACTAGTCTGTGATACTGTACCACAACAAGTAAACTGTGATACTGTACCCCAACATGTATTCTGTGATACTGTGCTGCAACAAAGATCCTGTGTTATTTTACCCCAACAAGGAGCCTGCAATAATGTACCCCAACAAAGAGCCTGTGGTACTGTATCTGAACAAGGAGAATGTGATACTGTACCCCAACAAGCAGCCTGTGGCACTGTGCCCCAGCAAGGAATCTGTGACACTGTACGTCAACAAGGAATCGCTGATACTGTACCCCAGCAAGGAGTCTGTGTTACTGAACCCGAACAAGGAGTCTGTGATACTGTACCCCAAAAAAGAGGCTGTGATACTGCACCCCAACAAGGAGCTAGTGTTGCTGTGCCCCAAAAAGGAGCCTGTGATACTGTACCTTAACAAAGAGCCTGTGGTACTGTACCTTAACAAAGAGCATCTGTTACTGTACCCCAAAAAGGTGTCGGTGATACTGCCCCCCCCCCAAAAAGGAGCATGTGTTACTGTACCCCAACAACATGTCTGTGATACTGTACCCCAACAACATGTCTGTGATACTGTACCCCAACAACGTGCCTGTGATACTGTACCCCAACAACATGTCTGTGATACTGTACCCCAACAACATGTCTGTGATACTGTACCCCAACAACATGTCTGTGTTACTGTACCCCAACAACGTGCCTGTGATACTGTACCCCAACAAAGTGCCTGTGATACTGTACCCCAACAAGTTGTTTGCGATACCGCACCCCAAGGAACCTGATGTATTGCAGCCCAACAAGGAGACTGTCATACTGTACCCCAGCAAGGAGCCTGTGTTACTGTACCCCCAAAAAGGGGCTGTGATACTGTACCCAACAAGGAGCCTTTGTTGATGTGCCCCAACAAGGAGCCTGTGATTCTGTAGCCCAACAAGGAGTCTGCGATACTGTACCCCAACAAGGAGACTGCGATACTGTAGCCCAACAAGGAGTCTGCGATACTGTAGCCCAACAAGGAGTCTGCGATACTGTAGCCCAACAAGGAGTCTGCGATACTGCAGCCCAACAAGGAGTCTGCGATACTGTAGCCCAACAAGGAGTCTGCGATACTGTAGCCCAACAAGGAGACTGCGATACTGTAGCCCAACAAGGAGTCTGCGATACTGTCGCCCAACAAGGAGTCTGCGATACTGCAGCCCAACAAGGAGACTGCGATACTGTAGCCCAACAAGGAGACTGCGATACTGTAGCCCAACAAGGAGACTGCGATACTGTAGCCCAACAAGGAGTCTGCGATACTGTACCCCAACAAGTAGTGTGTGATACTGTAGCCCAACAAGGAGACTGCGATACTGTAGCCCAACAAGGAGACTGCGATACTGTACCCCAACAAGTAGTGTGTGATACTGTAGCCCAACAAGGAGACTGCGATACTGTAGCCCAACAAGGAGACTGCGATACTGTAGCCCAACAAGGAGACTGCGATACTGTACCCCAACAAGTAGTGTGTGATACTGTAGCCCAATAAGGAGACTGCGATACTGTAGCCCAACAAGGAGACTGCGATACTGTAGCCCAACAAGGAGACTGCGATACTGTAGCCCAACAAGGAGCCTGTGATACTGTAGCCAACAAGGAGCCTGTGATACTGTAGCCCAACAAGGAATTACCTTATTTAGGAAGAAAATTGTAACTTTGCAATGTAAACTTAAAATTTGAGCAAGGAAGCCAATCATTGATTCTGGAGTTCTTCTGACATGGAGCCTGAAGTGTACGACCTATTTACTGACCTATAATTAACATCTTCAGCTTCAAATCAGCTACAATTAGCTGTTGTACACAGTCGTTCCTCTTAAAGGGACGGGCCAGTGGAAACATTGCTCCATCTTAGCAGCTGAACAGCACAACTGTGTTCCAAATCACTGACTAACCATGAGCAATGCCACAGGAGATCAGCTCAGTTCTCTTTAAAGCAAATGCGCATAAATAGGAAAAATTGAGAGGATGTCCAATTTAATTAAAGTTCTTCATAACCATTTGAACGTTACTTGCTTAAGTGCTAAGGATGGGCCTTTCCCTCCTACTCCAGTTAAAACCTGTAGCCAGCTGATGACACTCCACCTGTTGGCTAATGACTTTGGATCGTTGCCAGGAAACACTTCCCTTGGACAAATACTTCCAGGTGGAAGTGCTTCCCCTGCCCTTCATGGGCCGCTCACTGCACTCTCCCAGTGTTGACTGAAGCCAAGTCATTCTGTTTCTGCCGCAGTCAATTATAAGCGTGCTAATTAAAGGGAGCTTCATTAC
Organism: Heptranchias perlo; assembly: GCF_035084215.1. Lineage (NCBI taxonomy): Eukaryota > Metazoa > Chordata > Chondrichthyes > Hexanchiformes > Hexanchidae > Heptranchias > Heptranchias perlo. Next base: position 50,392,929 of record NC_090341.1, read on the forward strand.
ACTGCAGAGAGCAGCATTGATTTGCATATTCAAGTGCCTCCCACTCGGCAGCTGCTTCCACTCTGACCTTCTTGAACCAATAGATACGGAATCTGATCTTCAGCCCAACAGAAAGAGGCTCTCACCTCCATCCTAGCTCAGCTCTTGATAAATCCGTGCTGTTTAAGACCGCAGATTAACGATTGATTGACCAGGATTTAAGCACAAAGTTATATCTACACACACTGAACTTTTTGACTTTATTGCCCCTTTTTAAAAGTTTGTTATACAGGAGTCGCTGGACGAAAAAAGTCCATGCTCTCTACTATTCTGGCAGTCACATGATAGAACGATAATGGAGTTCTTGACTAATTATAGCAATCAATCTCAATCAATTAATCTACAACAGACCCCCGGACATGAGGCGAGGAAAACCCAGTGGTGGAGAGATTTGGGAATCAAAGTCACCTGTTCCTCCCAAGCATGTTACACTTACCACATGTCATATCTCAAATTACTCAAATAGCCCATCTGAAAGTAGTCTATTCAATTTGCATTTGGATGAATCGATACTAATTGCTTCCACCATCTCCCTACTGCTGCAATGTGAGCCCCTTGTTGAGCAGTCAAACACCATTGCTCTATAATCTGTACGATTAAGTGAATGTCACAGTAATGTTACTGTGATACAATGTTGTGACACTTGCTGACAACATAGGGCTCATGGCCAAATAGTCCGCTATTCCTTCTGCTCCTACCTGATCGAGGACACTGCACTCTCAGTCTCGAACAGGGCAGTCTGGTTTTCAGGTGGCTGTCTGACATTAAAGGGTTAATTTGAGGGATTTAGATTCCCAGCCTGCAGCTTTTGTCCAACAGGAGTTCGGGCATGCACTCCCCGCGATTTCCTCTCTGTGAATTCCTCATATCTGCTCCCAGTGGGCAAAGCTCCATGCCGGGTCTGCAAACTGCTAAAATTACCACTGAACTGAGAACCATACGGGGAAAATATAGCCGCCGGCTTAGACTGTCACTCATGTACAGAGAATTTACTCAAATAACCTCAAGCCTTGTCGGGTGATCAGTGTCATTTTTACTGCTGCTCTCTCCCGCACCGAGTTTTGGATTTGGGATTGGTCCTTTTCTTTAACTGCCCAATTTCTTCATATATCATGAGCTGTAATTCATATCTGCATATTAATAGGAACATCCCTAAGAAACTAAAGAGGATTCGATAAACAACAGCAGAAACTGCACAGTGACATTAAAATAATAATCCAGTCTCAGAGTTCAAATAATGAACTACAACTTAAAATTCCAGCCTGTAACTCACTCCCGGGTATCGTTATTCTATGTATAAACCATCCAAACCCCTCCATTACATTGCAGCCTGTAAGTCACTCCCGGGTATCCATTATTCTATATATAAACCACCCAAACCCCTCGATTAGATTCCAGCCTGTAACTCACTCCTGGGTATTTATTATTCTATATATAAACCACCCGAACCCCTCGATTAGATTCCATCCTGTAATTCATTCCTGGGTATTTATTATTCTATATATAAACCACCCGAACCCCTCGATTAGATTCCATCCTGTAATTCATTCCTGGGTATTTATTATTCTATATATAAACCACCTGAACCCCTCGATTAGATTCCAGCCTGTAACTCACTCCTGGGTATCCATTATTCTATATATAAACCACCCGAACCCCTCGATTAGATTCCAGCCTGTAACTCACTCCTGGGTATCCATTATTCTATATATAAACCACCTGAACCCCTCGATTAGATTCCAGCCTGTAACTCACTCCTGGGTATCCATTATTCTATATATAAACCACCCGAACCCCTCGATTAGATTCCAGCCTGTAACTCACTCCTGGGTATCCATTATTCTATATATAAACCACCCGAACCCCTCGATTAGATTCCAGCCTGTAACTCACTCCCGGGCATTCATTATTCTATATATAAACCACCCGAACCCCTCGATTAGATTCCAGTCTGTAACTCACTCCCGGGCATTCATTATTCCATATATAAACCACCCTCGATTAAACAGAATATTTCTGTTTGTGGTATTTCTTTGTCTAGGTCCTTGAGGTTAGGGTAATCAGAACTAATTTGATATCCTCCCGGTGAGTGCATATTGCTTGGGAGACCCTGCAGGCATAGGGATTGGAGGATGAGGAGGGGGGAGAGGTGGGGGCGGGGGGAAGGATTGGGAAGACATCTAATGAAGGACAGGACGTGGGTTGCTGAGCAATATTACTTTAAAAGCAGGTGATTCTATCTCATTGATCCTTGGATTTTCTTACGTTGAATGTGTGTTGGTGGGATGGATTGGGCGGGGGGCCACTGAGAGGGATTTGGGTAATAGCTTGAGAGAGGCGGCCTGACCTTATGATGATGGGTGGTCTGTCTTACAGATTCCGTGCTCAACGCTTCCGGGCCTTTGCTCGTGGAAATTGCGAAAACTCCAGGCTGCGCGCTGGGAATATCGCTGACCAGCGGGACACATCGCAACAAGCAAGTCATCGTCCTCGACAAGATCAAAGCGGCCAGCATCGTGGACAGGTACTTAATTCATGCTCTCTCGTTTAAGTAGCAATCCCGGATAGTTAAAACTGTGCCCAGTTATTCAGGATTGATCAGCCCACTACCTCAGTGGTAGCACTCTCACCTCCAGGTCCAAAGATTGTAGGTTCAAGTCCCACTCCAGAGATATAATCCAGGCTGACAGTCCCAGTGCAGTACTGAGGGAGTGCTGCACTGTCAGAGGTGCCAACTTTCAGGTGAGATGTTAAACTGAGCCCCCTCAGATGGATGTAAAAGACCCTGTGGCACTATTTGAAGAAGAGCACGGGAGTTCTCCCCAGTGTCCTGGCTAATATTTACTCCTCAGCCATTCACTAAAAACAGATTATCTGGTCATTATCACATTGCTGTTTGTGGGATCTTGCTGTGCACAAATTGACTGCTGCGTTTCCTACATTACAACAGTGACTGCACTTCAAAAGTACTGCATTGACTGTAAAGCACTTTGGGCCGTCCTGAGTCTTTCTTTTTGCTGGCTACGCTGTGATTTTCTTTTCTCACTTGGCACAGTAAGATAAAGATAGTCCGCTTTGGGTGAGGCACTCTGCAAGGCCGTAGCTCCGTTCCTGGGACTCTCGTATGTCAAAGGGTCACAGCCTGTGTGTGGGGTGATTGAGCACCAGGCTTCCTCCAAGTCTGCCCCGTCTCTTCAGTCTTCTTTCGGCCTGCTTTATTTCTCGACCGAGAGAGTGGTGAGAATGTGGAACTCGCTGCCACGTGGAGTGGTTGAAGCAGATTGATGCGTTTCAGGGGAGGCTTGGTACATACATGAAGGATACAGGGGGGGAGCAGGTGGGAAGAGGTCATTAGCGTGGAAGGAGGCATAGACCAGTTGGGCTGAATGGCCTGTTTCTGTGCTGTAGATTCTATGTCATTCATGGCAGGTTGAAGGTTCGGTCAGGCCCCTTTCTGACAGTGGATCGCGACTGATCGCCGTACGCAACTCACTGACTGAGGTCAGTTTTTTTAGGCGAACAGCAGCGGCGGTTAAAGGGATTGCTGGAGGCTGCAGCCAAAAACGGTACTTACCTGACTGTAGAGCCAGAAGGAGCAGAGGGGCACCATTATACCCAGCCTCATACCCAGCGTTAATGGCTGAAGAGCACGTCCTAATCAACCTCTGCTGCAGGGAAAAAGCCCAGAAAATTCCAGCCGTTATGTTAACGATTTGATGAAATTGGGGTGGAAAAGTGGTGCAGTGTGTGGGAGCTGCACTGTGCTGCTGTAAAGGAGTGCTAGAACATTCTACTAGGAGAGTCGTACTAGACTCTCCGACTAGAGTCTAGTACCTTTAGTGCCTTTAGTGTAGTAAAATATCCGAAGCCGCGTCACAGGTATGTAATCAGACAAAAATTGACACCGAGCCAAAGGAGGAGCCATTATCACAGGTGACCAAAAGCTTGGTCAGAGAGGTAGGTTTTAAGGAGCGTCTTAAAGGAGGAGAGAGAGGTAGAGATGTTTAGGGAGGGAATTCAAGAGCTTAGGGCCCAGACAGCTGAAGACACAGCTGCCAATAGTGGGGTCGAATGGAGTGGGGGATGCACAAGAGGCCAGAGTTGGAGGAATGCAGAGTCCTCGGAGGGTTGTAGGGCTGGAGGAGTTACAAAGATAGGGAGGGGCGAGTCTATGGAGGGATTTGAAGATGAGGATGAGGATTTTAAGCCACACGGAGGAAGAATCATCTCTCTGTCCTCGCTCAGCAGCTCACGCACCAGCCATTGATTGGCGTAGCAGAGGCCTGGGTTTGGATCAGCTGCCTGTTCTCTCAGAAGGATATGATTCATGGCATGAGGAGAGAAGGACATCGAGAGGGGAAGGGGATAAAAAGTAACACCTCAACATTTTTGCTTTCAATTTTTAAAGAGGGTGCAATGGAATTCATTACAAAAATACAACTGCTCTGTTGAAATTATACTCTGGCATAAATTTGTTAAATATGTAATTATTTTAGATAGATGCAAATCACAAGCATGAAAGACTCAGCCTATCAGGTGAGATCTGTCAACTTCCTCAGATTTCTGGTGAATAAAGAGATTGCTTCTGAGATTTTTTTTGTTGCCTTTGTCTTAGATGTGGGGCCTTGCACGTTGGCGACCACATCTTGTCCATTGATGGGATGAGCACCGAGCACTGCTCCCTGCTGGAGGCCACCCAACTCCTGGCCAGCACCGCTGACAACGTGAAGCTGGAGATCCTGCCAGTGCACCAGAGCAGACTGTCACTGAAGCCAGCGGAGCAAGGTACTGTCTGTCGCCTTTTAACACGTCGAAACTAGATCGAAAAGGGCCTCGAAATTGTTTACGGGGAAAATGTTACTTGGGGTCATTTTACAAGGTCGCGCTGCTGGCAAGTGCAGTGGGTGTTGGGTGGCGAGGGAGGCTGTGGTGGGAATGGGCGGCCCAGCCTGCAGGCATCTGGTATCAGAAAGCCGAGCGTACGATGCCCGTTATTTTCCAACCGTAAAGTTAACGGGCGCCGCTGACTCGTTAAGTTACCTGGTAACTGTTTAACTCATCAACAAAATCAACCAGTCAGTGTTTGAGCCGCACTAAACACACAGGGGTAGGATTTCCATTGGTGTGTCCTGCTATTTCGATGGGAAAATCGGGAAAACCGCCTGGTGGAAATTCAGCTCCAAAGGTTCCAGGTTCGATTCTTCCTCCGTGTCAACTCAGCTGATTTCACCTGGGGGGTCGTCGATTGGTACACTGCAGATGGCCCGGGTTGGGGAGGAGCAAATCCACCGGTGTTCCCTGTTCCTGATCTCCGCCTGCTGACCTTCAGGTGGATGTCGGTTTAGAACAGGGTCGGGCTTGGCTCTGGCCCAACCCCTGCGGTCGAACAGCCTGTCGACATTTACCGTCAAGGCTCTCGCGTGAATCATGGGCACATAGGTGAGATGCCGCAGGGGAACCGTGGGACCCCGGCAAGGAGTCGGCACCAACAGAGGAGGAAGGCACTGCGGAGAATTGGTGAAGAAAAAAAATGCAGATAATTATACGAAAGTATTTTGCGCTGATCTTGGTCAGAAATGGCAGTGCTGGTAAATGGAAAGGCCGTCAGCTGTGGGGACCACGTGTGAGCGTCAAGCAGCCATAGGCCAGGAACAGCACAGACTGGGTAAAGAAAAAAGAACTTGCATTTATATAGCACCTTTCACGACCTCAGGACGTCCCAAAGCGCTTCACACCCAATGCAATACTTTTTAAGCGTAGATACTGTTGTAATGTAGGAAATGCAGCAGCCAATTTGCACACAGCAAGGTCCCACAAACAGCAATGTGATCAATGACCAGATAATCTATTTTTAGGTGTTGGTTGAGGGATAAATATTTGCCAGGACACCAGGGAGAACTCCCCTGCTCTTCTTCGAAATGTGCCTTGGGATCTTTTATGTCCACTTTTAAAATCTCATCCGAAAGATGGCATCTCTGACAGCGCAGCACTCCCTCAGTACTGTGCTGGAGTATCAGCCTGGATTTTGTGCTCAAGTTGCTGGAGTGGGACTTGGACCTACTGATTCAGAGGTGAGAGCGCTGCCAACTGAGCCAAGGCTGACACATAAATGATGGAGTAGGTAAAGCTGTAGTCCATCAAATACTCCACGAGCAGTAGATCATAGACAGTCCCAACAATGGAATTCACCCTCCCATATGTACCAGTGTCACATTGCAGTTTCTCATGTCAGTCATCTTCAGGCTTTAATTTCCTCTTGTGCTAGTTTAATTGCACGGGTTCACGCATTTGTGTTAAAGAAAGAACTTGCATTTATTTAGAATGCATCCAGGATTGCTTCTAGATCATTGTGTGATTCCAGTCTAACAAGGAAAGAAGAATCACTTGACTTTATTCTGGGGGATGAGGTGGGGCAAATAACTGGTCAATATTTATCCCTCAACCAGCACCACTACATAAAAACAGATGATCTGGTCATTATCACATTGCTGTTTGTGGGACCTTGCTGTGCACAAATTGGCTGCCGTGTTTCCTACATTACAACAGTGACTTGTGTGTATGGACTTTCAAAAGGCATTTGATAAAGTACCACATAATAGACTTGTAAGCAAACTTAAAGCCTTGGTTAAGGGGAGATTTGATAGAGGTGTTCAAAATCATGAACGGTTTTGATAGAATAAATAAGGAGAAACTGTTTCCAGTGGCAGAAGGGTCGGTAACCAGAGGACACAGATTTAAGGTGATTGGCAAAAGAACCAGAGGCAACATGAGGAAACATTTTTTTACGCAGAAAGTTGTTATGATCTGGAATGCACTGCCTGAAAGGGCGGTGGAAGCAGATTCAATAGTAACTTTCAAAAGGGAATTGAAGGAAAAATTGAAGGAATGTTTGAAGGAAAAAAATTTACAGAGCTATGGGGAAAGAGCGGGGGAGTGGGATTAATTGGATAGATCTTTCAAAGAGCTGGCATAGGCATGATGGGCCGAATGGCCTCCTTCTGTGCTATAACATACTATGATACTATGAATGACTACACTTCAAAAGTACTGGCTGTAAAGCACCTTGGGACGTCCTGAGGTCGTGAAAGGCACTATATAAATACAAGTTCTTTCTTTACTTTTTCTCTCTCTCCTCTACCTCCTCCCCACGCTCCCGCTCACCTGCGCTTTGGTGTTTGACCAGCGGTGCTACCCTGAAACTTGGACCGATTATATTCCCCGGGGCGGATGGACCGGGCTGGTGCTCGGGAAGGTGCGATGGGGCGCGGCTGGAGGTGGAGGGGGGGTGGTTGCTGGGGAGACGATGGGCGGTGAAATTTTGGGTGATCTGGAAAGTGTTGGGCCGGGCCTAGCTTTGTCCATCGCCCCTGAGGAGACATGGAGACATTAAGAGACGTTATAATGACCAGCATCTTCAGAGATCTTCAGAGTGCACTGTGAAATCATCAGAGAGTAAAATTACCAGTTCTTCACTTGGAGTTATTTCACGTGGTGGCCGATGTAACCAAGATAACTTAAGAGTTCCTGACGCAAGAAACACGTAAAGCAATTATCGAAATAGAAATACGGACACCGTGTGAAGGACAATCCTCCAGTTTGTGAGGAGGATGATGATTCCAGCTACTCTCAAGACCCTGGAGCTGGCGGGCATTGGGGCGTTGGGACAACCAGGAGTTTCCTTTCTAAATTCATTCTTGGGACGTGGGCATCACTGGCAAGGCCAGCATTTATTGCCCATCCCTAATTGCCCTTGAGAAGGTGATGGTGAGCCGCCTTCTTGAACCGCTGCAGTCCGTGTGGTGAAGGTTCTCCCACAGTGCTGTTAGGAAGGGAGTTCCAGGATTTTGACCCAGCGACGATGAAGGAACGGCAATATATTTCCAAGTCGGGATGGTGTGTGACTTGGAGGGGGATGTGCAGGTGGTGTTACATAAGAACATAAGAAATTGGAGCAGGAGTAGGCCAATCGGCCCCTCAAGCCTGCTCCGCCATTCAATAAGATCATGGCTGATCTGATCCCAACCACAAATCTAAAGAACACAAGAAGTCGGAGCAGGACCCGGCCACATAGCCCCTGGGCCCTCTCCGCCACCCACAGGGCATTGACCGATCCGAACTCAGCTTCATGTCCAATTTCCTGCCCGCTCCCCATAACCCCTAATTCCCTTTACTTCTAGGAAACTGTCTATTTCTGTTTTAAATTTATCTAATGATGTAGCTTCCACAGCTTCCTGGGGCAGCAAATTCCACAGACCTACCACCCTCTGAGTGAAGAAGTTTCTCCTCATCTCAGTTTTGAAAGAGCAGCCCCTTATTCTAAGATTATGCCCCCTAGTTCTAGTTTCACCCATCTTTGGGAACATCCTTACTGCATCCACCCGATCAAGACCCTTCACAATCTTATATGTTTCAATAAGATCGCCTCTCATTCTTCTGAACTCCAATGAGTAGAGTCCCAATCTACTCAACCTCTCCTCATATGTCCGCCCCCTCATCCCCGGGATTAACCGAGTGAACCTTCTTTGTACTGCCTCGAGAGCAAGTATGTCTTTTCTTAAGTATGGAGACCAAAACTGTATGCAGTATTCCAGGTGCGGTCTCACCAATACCTTATATAACTGCAGCAATACCTCCTTGTTTTTATATTCTATCCCCCTAGCAATAAAAGCCAACATTCCGTTGGCTTTCTTGATCACCTGCTGCACCTGCATACCAACTTTTTGATTTTCTTGCACTAGGACCCCCAGATCCCTTTGTACTGCAGTACTTTCCAGTCTCTCGCCATTAAGAAAATAACTTGCTCTCTGATTTTTCCTGCCAAAGTGCATAACCTCACATTTTCCAATATTATATTGCATCTGCCAAATCTCCGCCCACTCACCCAGCCTGTCTATATCCCCTTGCAGGTTTTTTATGTCCTCCTCACTCTCTACTTTCCCTCCCATCTTTGTATCATCTGCAAATTTTGATATGTTGCACTCGGTCCCCTCCTCCAAATCGTTAATATAGATTGTAAAGAGTTGGGGACCCAGCACCGACCCCTGTGGAACACCACTGGTTACTGGTTGCCAGTCCGAAAATGAACCATTTATCCCAACTGTCTGCTTCCTGTTCGATAACCAATCCTCCACCCATGCCAGAATATTACCCCCAATCCCGTGATTTTTTATCTTAAGTAATAATCTTTTATGTGGCACCTTGTCGAATGCCTTCTGGAAGTCTAAATACACTACGTCCACTGGTTCCCCTTTATCCACCCTATACGTTATATCCTCGAAGAACTCAAGCAAATTTGTCAGACATGACTTCCCCTTCATAAAGCCATGCTGACTTTGTCCTATTAAATTATGCTTATCTAAATGTTCCGTTACTGTCTCCTTAATAATAGATTCCAAAATTTTACCCACCACAGATGTTAAGCTAACTGGCCTATAATTTCCAGCCTTCTGCCTACTACCCTTTTTAAATAACGGTGTTACATTAGCAGTTTTCCAATCTGCCGGGACCTCTCCTGAGTCCAGGGAATTTTGGAAAACTATCACCAAAGCATCCACAATCCCTACTGCCACTTCCCTCAAGACCCTAGGATGGAAGCCATCAGGTCCAGGGGATTTATCCGCCTTGAGTCCCATTATTTTACTGAGTACCATCTCTTGAGTGATTTTAATCGTATTTAGCTCCTCCCCCCCGAGAGTCCCCTGTTTGTCCAGTGTTGGGATATTCTTAGTGTCCTCTACTGTAAAGACTGAAACAAAATATTTGTTCAGCATTTTTGCCATCTCCATGTTTCCCACCATTAATTTCCCGGTCTCATCCTCTAAGGGACCTATGTTTGCCTTAGCCACCCTTTTTCTTTTTATATAACTATAGAAACTCTTGCTATCTGTTTTTATATTTTTTGCTAATTTCTTTTCATAATCTAACTTCCCTTTCTTAATCAATCCTTTAGTTACTTTTTGCTGTCTTTTGAAGAATTCCCAATCTTCTATCCTCCCACTAAGTTTGGCTACCTTATATGTCCTTGTTTTTAGTCGGATACTATCCTTGATTTCTTTACTTAGCCACGGGTGGCTGTCATTTCTTTTACACCCTTTTTTCCTCAGTGGAATATATTTATTTTGAAAGTTGTAAAATAACTCCCTAAATGAACACCACTGCTCATGTACCGTCTTACCCTTTAATCTATTTTCCCAGTCCACTTTAATCAATTCCGCTCTCATACCATCATAGTCTCCTTTATTCAAGCTCAGTACGCTTGTTTGAGAATCAACCTTCTCACCCTCTAATTGGATATGGAATTCAACCATGTTGTTCCCATGCACCCGTTGCCCTTGTCCTTCTAGGTGGTGGAGGGTGCAGGTTTGGGAGGTGGTGTCGAAGGAAGTCGTGCATCATCACCCGTCACGTGCAGCTCGCCAGCCGCGGTGATGAGGAGACGGTCTTAAGGTCTCGCAGCAGTTGCAGGAGTTCTAGAGGGGTGGGGTGACTGAGGAGGGGGGGTGACCGAGGGGGAGGGGGTGTGACCGAGGTGGGGTGGGGTGACTGAGGAGGGGGGGTGTGACCGAGGGGGGGTGGGTGTGACCGAGGTGGGGTGGGTGACTGAGGAAGGGGGGTGTCCAGAGGTGGGGGGGTGGGGGTGACCGAAGGGTGGAGGGTGACTGAGGAGGGGTGTGTGACCGAGGAGGGGGGATGAACGGATGTAGGGTGGGTAACTGAGGGGGGGGGTGACTGAGGGGAGAGGTGACTGAGGGGAGAGGTGACTGAGGGGAGAGGTGACTGAGGAGAGGGGTGACTAAGGGGAGGGGTGACCGAGGTGGGGGGGAGTGAGGGGGGCAGTAAGGGGGCGGGCATGATTGGGCGTGAGGGGGGATGGTGATCGAGGTTGGGGGGGGCGTGACTAAGGTGGGAGGGGCTGACTGGGGGTGGGGTGACCAAGATGGGAGGGGCTGACTGGGGTGGGGGGGAGTGACTGAGGAGGGTGGGAGTGACTGGTGGGGGGGGGAACCGAGGTGGGAGGGGCTGACTGGGTGGGGGGTGACTGAGGGGGGGCAGTAAGAGGGCGTGTGTGATTGAGGGGGGGTGATCGAGGTTGGGGGGGTGGTGACTGAAGGTGGAGGGGCTGACTGGGGGCGGGAGTGACTGAGGGGGAGGGTGATTTAGAGTGGGTGGTGACTGAAGGTGGAGGGGCTGACTGGGGGGGGGGTGACTGAGGGGGAGGGTGATTTAGAGGGGGTGGTGACTGAAGGTGGAGGGGCTGACTGGGGGGGGGGTGACTGAGGGGGAGGGTGATTTAGAGTGGGTGGTGACTGAAGGTGGAGGGGCTGACTGGGGGGGTGACTGAGGAGGAGGGTGATTTAGAGGGGGTGGTGACTGAAGGTGGAGGGGCTGACTGGGGGGGGGTGCCTGAGGGGGAGGGGGATTTAGAGGGGGTGGTGACTGAAGGTGGAGGGACTGCACTTTCTGACTGTCTCCATCAGCTGTTCGCTGTTGATAACTATGGGAGGCAGTCGGAAGGTGGAGATTTCAGGCAGCTTCAATCAGCCAACATGTTCAAAGTGAGATCAGATCAACCTCTGCTACAATGTCTTGGTTCTATTTATGTCTCGGTGGTTCTCTTTACTTTGATGTGGAGATGCCGGTGATGGACTGGGGTGGACAAATGTAAGGAATCTTACAACACCAGGTTATAGTCCAACAAATTTATTTTAAAATCACAAGCTTTCGGAGATTATCTCCTTCGTCAGATGAAGGAGATAATCTCCGAAATAATTTTAAAATAAATTTGTTGGACTATAACCTGGTGTTGTAAGATTCCTTACTCTTTACTTTGCAAAGTGAGATGTCGATTGGATGCAGTCATAAAAAAAAATCGGCTTTTTAAAAGTCAGCAAATACTGAACTGCCCGAAACAGTCAGCGAGCTCAAATATGTTATTAGCAGCGCCTTTTAATTGATGCCGATGGTAATGGGAAATGGTTAGCACATTTGCCCGATAGAGACGGCTGTTTGTGATAAGCGAGGATGGTGTCAGTGGTGGGGACTGTACTGAAATGAAACGAATGGATTGGACCATCCTTGTCATTCTGTCTGAAGGGTCATTATATTACAATCAGAAAGTCAAAAAACTACAAGTAAATACATTTTCCATTTAGCAAATGCTCCTGGGCAGTGTAAAGACTTGCCTCTAATACATCATTCTGATCAGTAAGTGATGCACTTGCATTGATTTTTGGAAACCTCAAGAAATACTGTGGGAAATGAGATTGAAATCAATCCTTAAATGTAATTTCTTGTACATTTATTGCTGTGAAGAAATGTCCTAGGGTCCTGTTCAACTTTAATTCAGTGTCAGCGATCAACATTGGGCCTTTTGTGATCCTCCAGACACAGCATTTACAACACTACAAACCAGTCTTGTGATCAGACAATCTAACAGTCCCCAGGTCTAAAGTATGGGTGGCATAAAACCCACAGGGAGGAAAGTCACATCTAAGTGGCAGTTTGTCTAACCCAGGCTCCTGTGAATGTGGAAAATCCTTCCATTGGCCAAATAAACGAGAACCACTGAAGAAAAAATAATCCAAACCCCTTGATTAGATTCCTGCCTGTAACTCACTCCCGGGTATCCATTATTCTATATATAAACCACCCGAACCCCTCGATTAGATTCCTGCCTGTAACTCACTCCTGGGTATCTGTTATTCTATATATAAACCACCCGAACCCCTCGATTAGATTCCAGCCTGTCACTCACTCCTGGGTATCCATTATTCTATATATAAACCACCCAAACCCCTCGATTAGATTCCAGCCTGTAACTCACTCCCGGGTATCTGTTATTCTATATATAAACCACCCGAACCCCTCGATTAGATTCCAGTCTGTAGCTCACTCCTGGGTATCTATTATTCTATATATAAACCACCCGAACCCCTCGATTAGATTCCAGCCTGTAACTCACTCCCAGGTATCCGTTATTCTATATATAAACCACCCGAATCCCTCGATTAGATTCCAGTCTGTAACTCACTCCTGGGTATCTATTATTCTATATATAAACCACCCGAACCCCTCGATTAGATTCCAGTCTGTAACTCACTCCTGGGTATCCATTATTCTATATATAAACCACCCGAACCCCTCGATTAGATTCCAGCCTGTAACTCACTCCCAGGTATCTATTATTCTATATATAAACCATCCGAACCCCTCGATTAGATTCCAGTCTGTAACTCACTCCCAGGTATCAATCACTCTATATATAAACCATCTTAACCCCTCGATTAGATTCCAGCCTGTAACTCACTCCTGGGTATCCATTATTCCATATATAAACCACCCGAACCCCTCGATTAGATTCCAGCCTGTAACTCACTCCCAGGTATCTATTATTCTATATATAAACCACCCGAACCCCTCGATTAGATTCCAGTCTGTAACTCACTCTCAGGTATCAATCACTCTATATATAAACCATCTTAACCCCTCAATTAGATTCCAGCCTGTAACTCACTCCCGGATACCTGTTGTTCTCCAGGGATTTAATAAGTAGTTTGAGATGTATCCTTGGAATTATAGGATTGGTAGCCTGCCATCTATAATGATAGATTATCAGTGTATTATAAAGGAAACAACGGAGGCGTGTTGAAAAGGAGTAAAGGGAATAATTCCAAGTCAGCCAGGCTTTATGAAAGGTAAATCATGCCTGTCGAGTTTATTGGCGTTCTGTGATTGCTATAGTATTGGGAGATCTAAGCAATGTGATGAATGTAAGATAGAAGCTTTAAAGAAGAGAGTCATTTACCCCACTGTGATTCTCTGGTGTTTACCACAGTGAAAACTTGTACAAATGGATGTAAACACATGGTTTGGAACATTGTTTGCAAAATAGGTTCTTAAAGGGCAGGTGTCATCTTGCTAAGAAAAAGTCCTAAACTTGATTTACATGATGGTCTCATTGTTTTCTTAAATATCAGTTGGAGTCAAACAAACGAGAGAAAAGCTCAGTCTGTATCTAGCAGAGGAAACAAACCTCAAGATTGTGCTTGTGTTTGTTCTGGTACTGAACTTAACAACCATCGGCCATCCCCAACATGATGACAGTGGCCCTTTAAGTGGTGCAGATGCGTTTTGGAAGAGTTGGGTTTTATTCATACATTCTTTCTCTTGCCTCTCTTTTCCATTTCCTCTTAATGGCCAATGGACAGTTAAGATTCAGAAGAGTGACCACCATCACTGCTGGGACCCCTGCGTCAACTACTGCCACACCTACCACCCAGGGCACTGCAAGACGCCTACCTGGAGCACAGCGACCCCTCTATCCAACTCGGACTACTGCAAATGTACAGTAACTTAGCTATCTCTCTGAAGTCGCACTCAACCTCAGGGCCAATTTCAACACCAGCTCCAAGAACATCCAATCTCTTAGAATAAATGTGTTTTCTTCTTTTTACAAGCTAGCATGTTTATTTTCTCACCCCGTTCCCTTTCTGTTGGCCTCACGTTGCCCAGCACCATTCCCTTACCAAGTGGATGCGCAAGGGCGACCTTTGACCCAGGGCCTCTTGTCAGCACCAAATGTTATGAGACGTTCAAAATCCAGCTGCAGTAATTCAGCCTCCAATTTTACCTTCTCTGTTGGGAAAATGTCTGACACCTGCTTGGTGCCACGGCACGACAGAATGGCTGAGATTAGGCGTTTACTCTCTGGGCTCTTGTGGGCACTGACTGTGTGATGTTGTTCGTTGGATGTGCTGGGTTGACGTTAAGATGCTCAATCGGCCCACACTGGATTAAAGCTGGAAATTCGGTCTCATCTGGGACGGTGGATTTCAGCTATGGTTCCGGCCGGAGTGATGAAAAAATAGCTGACCCAGGGAGAACTGAAATCTTTGCAGCTGATGACAGTCCATGAGTTAAAGTTACATTCTTGGTGAGAGTGCTCAATAGGACAAGTCAGTGCTCAAAAAATAATTTTTTTTGAATTAAATTGTTGAACGTATAAACATATAAAGCCAATATACAGTGTCCAGCAAAGTGAAGAATAAATAATTGTGCTAAAGTAAGAGAAGGTTACTGCTATAACAAATAGAAGCATCATTACAAGATCTATAGACAAACCAGGAGGAATCTCTATTCTCATTGATAGAAATGCTTTCTAAATAATGAAGGGAAATAAAAGTTAGAAGTAAATTAACAAGGGTCAAGCCCATATAGGCCTGAGGTATGAGAGGGGCAAGCAGACCAAAGAAGGACCATCAGGGACAGTCACCCTCTGCTGTCACAGAGGAGGCCTTCAGCGAACCTACCCTAGGTAGGCCCAAAGCCTTTAATAGAGTGGAACAGACTCTGTGGTATCTCGGATATCTGCTTTGACCAAAAATGGGAGCCTTCTCCACAGTAGCTACTTCCCATGGCTCCTTCAGTCAAGAATTTAGTGATGAGGCCTTTCCCTCAAACTAATTCACAGAGATGTACTGACAGGTAAAAGGGTCAGCCTTGTGACGTTGAGTTGCCCCCATTGTACAGCTCAAACAGGACAGACCAGTGAATAAGAAATGTAGCACAAGTAGGACCGAGTTAGCTGGGTTTCAAGGCCCAGATTGTTGGGTGGACCACGCATGGCCCTAGGATCGTAGGTTGGATGCTCCTTCCCTAATCAACCAATGGTTGGTGTAGCTACATCCCATTGTTTTATTTTCAGGAGATACTTTGATTTGAAGCCAAACAATTGGATTAACATGCCAGCGTTTCCAATGCATCAGGTGGATTGAGCAATTGATTCGAGGAATGCAGTTAGAAGATCACTTCTCAAACACCAGGAGTAGAACCTCAAGCTTTTTTCTCTTTATTATTTGTTGGTTTTGGTGTGAGATTCCCTCAGTTTTCACTACTGACGGTGCCAACTCTGGTTGGACGTATTCTGGGAGGTTTCATCACATGACCTCCCACCCCACACTTCTGCCATTGGTCGCCTGACACGTCCCTCACCGTGGTGCGCCTCCTTCCTACGCCAATCGGAATGTGAACAGACTCTTTGTTACCCGATTGGATGTTTTGCCATCTCCAATATTTTTATGACGAGTAAATGAAAGTAGTCAAAGAAATTGAAAAAGAAAACACATTTTTTAACACCCAGAGAACCATAGAAAAGATACAGCACAGAAGGGGGCCATTCGGCCCATCATGTCCGCACCGGCTCGAAGAACAACCAGGTGCCCATTCTAATCCCACCTTCCCGCACCCGGTCCGTAGCCCTGCAGCACTTTAGGTGCAGGTCCAGGTACTTTTTATGATTTTTCTCCCAGTTGCTCGCGGCAGTGCCCAGGAGATCAATCTTTAATTCCTGGAGACTCCAGGACAATCCAGGAGAGTTGCCGATCCTATCAACTGATCAATCTCCTTCCAGTGTTAGTGCTTCAATTCACAATTCTTTGCTTCTTCAGATGCTCCTGCTTTGAAGCCACTGAGCCTCCATTACATTCGTAATCTCAGTGGTAAAACGTGGAAAGTGTTGGAGCTTAGGGTTGACTTTTTAAGGAACTAGTCACTCCCTGTAGATTTTACCAAATAAATCCTCCCGGCACGGAGCTCTGTGCCAGAGGAGCACACGTTGGGAATTCTGGCACGGAGATCAGCACTTACAGCTGGCTTTCTCCATCCATCAACTAATTTCAGCCACTTAAGATCCCTCATACAAATACAAATCTCTGTGTCGGGAGCTGATCTTGAGCCTTCGCTCGACCCTCAATCCCAAAACCATTGCACAGTGTATTTAACCACAGGGAAGACTGACTGATTCTTTATTACTTCTTTACCATCGCGAGGTCACCAACACCCCCCCTCTCTGTCTCCCACAGCCTTGGTCCCAGTCAGCTGCTCTCCTCCCTCTTCGGGCACATCAGGCTTTAGTTCCCAGAACACCAACACTCTGCTGCGGAATGCCCATCCCATGAGCCCGCGGGCAACCATGATGAGGCGGAGGATGAAGAGGAAAGAGCACAAGAGTTCATGTGAGTCTTACTAATGTCTTTTATTTAAAGGAAAACATCTTTTGATTGCTATTGATCTTAAAATGGTAATTAGCAAAAATTAATCTGTTGATTTAGGCCCTGAAATTATGGTATGCAAACGTTTTAAAATGCTAAGATACACTGTAACTGGTAAGACACACTTGCAATAATTGGTAATAAACACTTGCTTTGTGAGAAACTCTGTTTCTCTCTCCGCAGATGCTGTCTGACCTGCTGAGTGTTTCCAGCATTTTCTGTATTTTTTTCAGATTTCCAGCATCCATAGTATTTTGCTTTTGTTTTAAAATGTTTGTCTGAAGTTCATCTTTCCGCTACTTTAGCAGCAGCGTTAACCCGTTTATAATAAATTGGTGAATAACTTCGCTAAAACAGTGCAGGGGAGAGTTTCAGGTGAGTGCATTAAACCTTTGATTGCTAGCCTCTCAAGCCGGATCATATAAAGGACAGTGAGTGTACCTGACCAAGTTATCAATTATAGTAAGCAAGTGTTTATTACCAATTACTGAAAGTGTATCTTAGCAATCACAGCGTATCTTACTAATTACAGTCAGTGTAACTTGCCAGTTCCAGTCCGTGTATCTCCCGGGAGAGGCAAGAAAACAGGAAGAAGAAACCCAGGGATAATAAGGAGGGAGGGGGGGGGGGAATCTGGAAAATTCCTCTCCAACCCCCTTGGGTGATTGAACACAATGGACAAATTGCTAAAACCAAACTTCAATTAAAAAGATCAGGGAAGGCACAGATTCAATATACTGCATTGAAATAGAAAGTTAATAGGAACCCTGAACCTAGATGGTAATTTGAAAAGAGCATAAATTGTTCTTAAAAGATTGAAGAAATAAGGGAGGAAGGAGATTGCATAAATTACATTTAGAACTGCTGAAGAGAATCTGGATTAGCAACAGGAAAAGAAAACTTGGGAGAATAAAATGTTTTTGATGGCCGTTTTAAAACCAAACAGTATGTCAGAAATGTGAAATATTTATTTTATTTTTAACACTGGTTTTCACCGTAGAGGGCAGTGGGATTCCCTTTCTGATAGGTGGAGGATAGCAGTTTAATCCAAGATCGCCGCAAAAAACAGAGAACGTAAGAACTTCGAGGAGTAAGTGTGTCCGTTTTGGTTACACCGACCCCACCGACCCACCTTCTCCATAACCCTCGGTCTGTGGCTCCTCTGGTGTCCCAGCCATAGGTGACCCTAGGATTTTTACAACTTCTTGACGGTAGGAATCCCACCAGGAGCCCGCTATTCATACGGAATTAACCCCGGCCCAGGAAAATGGTTCAGAAGGATCCGGAGGGGCGAGTGGGAATGCCCCCCGCCCCTGCTGGAACTCCGCCCCAGCGAAGAGAATCTTCCCCACAGTCTGCAGCCACTTATGGTGAAGCATTTAATGTTCTCACCTCACCTCAGGAAGGATATATTGGCCTTGGAGGGGGTGCAGTGCAGATTTACCAGTATAATACCAGGGCTTAGAGGGATAAATTACGAGGGCAAGTTGTATGAACTTGGATTGTATTCCCTTGAGTTTGGAAGGTTGATCCATTTGAGGTGTTTAAAATATTGAAAGTTATTCGATAGGGTTTATACAGAGAAACTATTTCCTCTGGCGGGGGAGTCCAGAACAAAGGGGGCATAACCTTAAAATTAGAGCTAGGCCGTTCAGGGGTGATGTCAGGAAGCACTTCTTCACACAAAGGGGAGTGGAAATCTGGAATTCTCTCCTCTAAAAAGCTGTTGAGACGAGGGGTCAATTGAAAATTTCAAAAACCAAGATTAATAGATTTTTATTAGGTAAGGGTATTAAGGGATATGGAACCAAGGTGGATAAATGGAGTTAAGATACAGATCAGCCATGATCTAATTGAATGGCGGAACAGACTCGAGGGGTTGAATGGCCTATTCCTGTTCCAATGTTTTGCTAGCCCACTGTGTGAAAAAAAATGTCATTCTCATGGATATCGCCAACATTTATTGCCCATCCCTAGTTGCCCTTGAGAAGTCGATGGTGGGCCTTGGTTACAACTGAAAGGCTTGCTAGACCACTTCCGAGGACAGTTAAGAGTCAACCATTTTGGTGTGGAATTGGAGTCACATATAAGCCAGACCGGGTAAGGACAGCAGGTTTGCTTTCCTAAGGAACATTTGTGAATCAGTTCCCTATTCATTATTCTAGTGATAATACTGAGTCTACGACCCTTGTTACTGATTCACCAACCAGTGGAAACAATATTTCACTGGTTAACCCCCTCATAGGCTTGATAAGAACCACCCTTACCCAAGTTACTACTGCAGTTCTCCGCTGTGAATTTCCTTGGGGTTCTCCCAGTTCGGTCGTTGTAACTGTGGAAGATCGCTAGAAACCCCATTGATATATATTTGATATTTGAACTCTGCACTAGAAGTGTCATTTGGCTCAATGGTAGCACACACATCTCTGAGTCAGGAGGTGGTGGGTTCAAGTCTCACTTCACAGACTTGAACACATAATCTAGGCTGACACTTTAGTGCAGTACTGAGGGAATGCTGTGCTGTCCATCAAATGAGATATTAGACCCTGTCTCCTTTCTTAAATGATCTCACGGCACTATTTTGACAAAGAGCAGGGGGGGTTTTCCAGTGTTCTGGCCAATATTTATCCCTCAACCAGCACCTAAAACAGATGATCTGGTCACTTATTTCATTGGGACCTTGCTGTGTGCAAATTGGCTGCTGCATTTCTTACATTACAACAGTGGCTACACTTTAAAGTATTTCATTGGCTGTAAAGTGCTTTGGGATGTCCTGAGTTTGTGAAAGGTGCTGTATAAAAACAAGTTCTTCTTATTGCCAAGATGTCATTGTTTGCACAAAGAGAGAGCCAACACGAGCAAATTATATTATACACATGGAGTGCTCATTCATTAAAGGAACAGGTTTATCCAACTGAAACAAATTAGGACTAAATCTAGATTTGAAACTCAGATCTGTCCATAATGTGCCTCACGAGCTCTTTATCCAGCCTGGGTCTTCATGAAGTGAGGCCCTCACTGATGGGAACAAGCAGAAAGTAGAAACTGGATTGTTACGTCCCTCATGGCAGCTGGTGCAAGGGGCCTGAGAGCAGATTGTCTGTCATCTTTAGTGAACAATGGTGCCCGCCGAATAGAATTTAAAGAACGTCAACTGGACAATTTGTTTTTAGTAACCGACAGGCTCAATATTAGATGCCGTGATGGTACCCTAATAAGTTAGTAAGGTTCCTGAGCTGTAAAATCTGCCTGTTGTCATCAGCAGTTTAATAATAATGGAAGATTTAATCCAGGGGATCCTATTAACATTCATGAGATGAATTTTGTTACCCCACAGGTTCTGGTTACATGACTACAGTCTTTAGCTGTGACATTATGTGTTCTGTGAAACTAAGCAATTACTTTGAGATGAAAAATCTTAAAAACGCAGTTCTATTGCAGATGATGTCAGATAACAGTAGGACATTTTCTCATCCAGTGATTCTAATTATTGAAATCAGCACGGTTAGCAGGGCTGAAAATATGTATTGCCAGTAACACCTGAGTAATGGCTCTAGGCTGACACTCCAGTACAGTACTGAGGGAGTGCTGCACTGTCGGAGGTGCCGTCTTTCAGATGAGACGTTAAACTGAGGCCCCGTCTGCCCTCTCAGGTGGACGTAAAAAATCTCAAGGCACCATTTCCAAAAAGAGCAGGGGAGTTCCCCCCGGTGTCCTGGCCAATATTTATCCCTCAACCAACATCACTAAAACAGATTCTCTGGTCAGGATCACATTGCTGTTTGTGGGATCTCACTGTGCATAAATTGGCTGCCGCGTTTCCTACATTACAACAGGGATTACACTTCAAAAGTACTTAATCGTGAAATCTGCTATATAAATGCAAGTTATTTCTTTCTTACTTGGCAAATAAGATTTGTCTTGAAGTTGCTCTTTTATTCATGGGCCTTAGCCCAATAAATAAGAATTTTCACGCACCTTTCTTTCCAGGGAGAAACATCCAACTTGTATTTAACTGGCACTTTATCGTGTCTTTAGGGCATCCAAAGTACCACACAACCAATCAATTACTATTGAAGTGTTACTGCTCTTTTTTTGTAGGCAGACGCAGCAGATAATTTGCGCTCAGCAAGAACCCACAAACAGCAAATGAGATAAATGGCCAGTTTTGGCATGTTGGTCGAGAAGAGATTGTTGTTAGAACATTAGGAGAACTCCCCTGTTCTTTTTCAAATAGAGCCATGGGATCTTTTTCATCCCCCTGAGAGGGCAGACGTGGCCTCGGTTTAATGTCTCATCCGAAAGACGGCACCACCGACTGTGCAGCACTCGCTCGGTACTGCACTGAAGTCTAGATTACGTGCTCAAGTTCTGAGCCCACCACCTTCTGACTTGGAGGTGAGACTGTCGGAAGAGCAATCTACCAATTTTGTCACAACCACATGAAAATGGCGCCCAGTGCGTTTTACGTCATTACATTATCTCTGTAGAAAAGCTAAATAATGATTTGCCAAACAGTTTATTTTTGTCATAATACAGTAGCCGTTAAACTTTTTGGACACTAAGGGAATCAAGGGATATGGGGATCGGGTGGGAAAGTGGAGTTGAGGTTGAAGATCAGCCATGATCTGGTTGAGTGGCGGAGAAGGCTCGAAGGGCCGCATGGCCTACTCCTACTCCTGTTTCTTATGTTCTTAACTCATAGCTTCCTCACAAGACTGATTACTTTAACTACTGTTATGAAAACAGGAATAAAATGTAGCTTCTGGTATTGACGAGAGGGCTGGTCAAAGGATTGCAAGAGAGCAGCAATAGGTGACCAAATAGTAGATGCAGGATGAAAGCAGGGAAAAGGGACAATTACAGATTGGAGTTCAGAGGTTTTCTTTACCAAACCAAAGTTGTGTGTAATTCACTCCCGTCGAGTCTGTGTACTGCCTTAACTGATGAGTAATGGGGAGCGATTATGTAAACTGGGCATGTTCTCATTGGAAAAGAGAAGGTCGAGAGATGATATGATTGCTGTTTTTAGGATTCTAAAGGGACTATATAATATGGCCAGCTCTTTCACCTTGTCCAGAACAGAAGAACCAGATGACATGGTCTGCGCTCGAAGTGGAGTAAATTCAAAATGAACCTGTGGCACTAAATTGGGCCGTGTGGCGCCCGTTGTTTCGGCGCTACACGGCCTCTCCAACATCCAAGATGGCGTCTTGGCTGCGCACACACGTTACCAGTGTGAAGTGCACTGGACGCCATCTTGGCATAGGAGTTAGCACATGCGAAAGTACCGAACGCCGGAAGCATGTAAAGTAAGGAGAAAATGGCTTCAATCAGTGTGCAGTGCTGATTTAAAGTGTTAGACACCATTTTGGGACTTAACGCTCAACTCAACGCACAGACTTAACCCCGTGTCTTAGAGTGCCCAGAGGGCCCCCACAAGCATTATTTAAAGGGACCATGCAGGATTTACAGCTGGATTTTTGCTTCTGGCTGCCGAGACATTTGTAACTGTTTTTGGAGGTCTCCTAGACTTCAATACTAGGACACGGGGACATAGCCTAACATTTAGAGTCAGGAGGTGCAGGAGTGAAGTTAGGAAATGCTTCTACACGCAAAGGGTGGGAGACGTTTGGAACGCTCTTCTGCAAATGGCGGTTGATGCTAGCTCAGTTGTGAATTCTAAATCTGAGATTGATAGATTTCTGTGAACCAAGGGTATTAAGGGATATGGGGCTAAGGCGGGTATATGGAGTTAGGTCACAGGTCCACCATGTTCTCATTGAATGGTGGAACAGGCTCGAGGGGCTAAATGCCACTGCCACTTGCTGCCTCCTGATATGCGCCACCTTCTCCAGCAAGAAAGCGGGACGTGTGTCTGGGTGATGTGGCTGTCATAGTTGAATAGCTGCAAGTGTGTGTGGCCTGTGAGTTGTGGGTGGGCGGCTTGAAACAGTGGTAATGTGTAAGGGTGAGGGGAAGCATCTGATTGGAAGAGTTGAGTACTGATGGAATAAGCAGGTGAGGTAGCTTTGTAGTGGGTCAGTTGAGAGCAGTTCTTGGGCAAGTTAGTGCTCAGAGAAATGGCCCTTGACACAAGGTATCAATGAAACTCCTTGACAATGCTAAAGAACTGTCACGCTTATTGTACCAAACGCCGGTCTGCCTGATGTTTAATGCTGCTCTTTTTGTCTCTAGTGTCACTAGCCTCGAGCACAATCGGCCCAGGAGGACAGATCGTGCACACAGAGACGACAGAGATCTTTCTGAAAGGGGATCCGCTGAATGGATTTGGATTGCAATTTCAAGGAGGAATCTTTGCCACCGAACCCCTCTCGTCTCCACCACTCATACGATTTATTGACCCAGACAGTCCTGCTGAAAGGTTAGAAGCCACCCTGACGTTATTACTTGTTGAACGCAATTTTAAAAAATAACAAGCTAAAATAACAACAAATTGCATTTATATAGCGCCTTGAACATAGTAAAATATCCCAAGTCACTCCACAGGAGTGATTATCAAACAAAATTTGACATCGAGCCACGTAAGGAGATATTAGGACAGGTGGAGGTAGGTTTTAAGGAGCGTCTTAAAGGAGGAGAGAGAGGTAGAGAGGTTTATGGAGGGAATTCCAGAGCTTCGGGCCTAGGCAGCTGAAGGCATGGCCGCCAATAATGGAGGGAATGCACAAAAGGCCAGAATTGGAGGAGTGCAAAGATCTCAGAGGGCTGGAGGGCTGGAGGAGGTTACAGAGATAGGGAGGGGCGAGGCCATAGAGGGATTTGAACACTCAGTAACAAACCATTTGATGTAAAGATACTGATGCGACAAGAAGAAACTTATGAATATTAATTTCAAATGAACATGTTTTGTGTTTCATCAGTGCTGTTGAAGCCTTAGTTATCAGTTCAGTGTCAGGGACATTTTCATTGAAATGAAACACTATTGAGTAAATAAGGTGTAACACTTTGCTCAGTAATTAGCTAGATGTTTTAATTATTATGGTTAACAGGCTATATATTTTCCATTATGATCCATTTGGTGTTGGAGTAAAATTACTGTCTGGCATTGAAGGGACTGTATAGCACCAGCACTTTGAATTGATTTCAAGCTACATGACACACTCAAATCATTTTCAAATCAATTAAATCCTGGCTGATGGGGGCAGATTGAAGCCCCGAGCAGGGAATTATAGACTTGACGTCTGCCACACCATTTCAGAGGAGCAACCCTTGTAATCTGCTTTCAGAAATCTGATTGTGTATTGTTTCAGCATGGGTACGATAGTGTTTCTGGACTCATTCCAGGCACCTGAGCATGAAACCTAGGTTAACACTGCCAGTGCAGTACTGAGGGAGTGCTGCACTGTCAGAAATGCCGTTTATAAGATGAGACATTAAACTGAGGTCCCGTCTGCCCTCTCAGGTGGACGTAAAAGATCCCATGGCACTATTTCAAAGTTCTCCCCGGTGTTCTGGCCAATTTGTAACCCTCAAACAACACCTTAAAAAAAAAACAGATTATCTGGTCATAATCTCATTGCTGTTTGTGGGATCTTGCTGTGTACAAACTGACTGCCGCATTTCCTACATTACAACAGTGACTACACTTCAAAAGTACTCCTTTGGCTGTAAAGTACTTTGGGACGTCCTGAGGTCGTGAAAGGCGCAATATAAATACAAGGCTTTCTTTCTTTCTTCCTTTAGTAATCCAGAGACCTGGACTAATAATCCAGAGAACGTGTGTTCAAATCCCACCATTCCAGTTTGAGAATTTGAATTCAGTTTGAAAAAATCTGGTATCAGTAAAAGGATCGAGAAGCTGTCGGATTGTTGTAAAAACTCAACTGGTTCACTTGTGCCCTTTATGTAAGGGAACCTGCTGTCCTTCCCTGGTTTGACCGATATGTGACTCCAGTCCCACACCAACAACTCTTAAATGCCTTCTGAAGTGGGCTAGCAAACCAAATTTGCTCAATTTGGGCAACTAGGGATGGGCAATAAATGCCAGCCTTGCCAGCGACGCCCACATCCTGAGAATGAATTTTTTAAAAATCCAATCCTTGGCCTTTGGATTGCTTGTGTAAGTGTTGTCAGGTACCTGAAAGTTTTTTTTTTATTTGTTCATGGGATGTGGGCATCGCTGGCAAAGCCAGCATTTATTGCCCATCCCTAATTGCTCTTGAGAAGGTGGTGGTGAGCCGCCTTCTTGAGCCGCTGCAGTCCATGTGGTGACGGTTCTCCCACAGTGCTGTTAGGAAGGGAGTTCCAGGATTTGAACCAGCGACGATGAAGGAACGGCGATATATTTCCAAGTCGGGATGGTGTGTGACTTGGAGGGGAACGTGCAGGTGGTGTTGTTCCCTTGTGCCTGCTGCTCTTGTCCTTCTAGGTGGTAGAGGTTGCAGGTTTGGGAGGTTCTGTCGAAGAAGCCTTGGTGAGTTGCTGCAGTGCATCCTGTGGATGGTACACACTGCAGCCACAGTGCGCCGGTGGTGAAGGGAGTGAATGTTTAGGGTGGTAGATGGGGTGCCAATCAAGCGGGCTGCTTTATCTTGGATGGTGTCGAGCTTCTTGAGTATTGTTGGAGCTGCACTCATCCAGGCAAGTGGAGAGTATTTCATCACACTCCTGACTTGTGCCTTGTAGATGGTGGAAAGGCTTTGGGGAGTCAGGAGGTGAGTCACTCGCCGCAGAATACCCAGCCTCTGACCTGCTTTTGTAGCCACAATATTTATATGGCTGGTCCAGTTAAGTTTCTGGTCAATGGTGACCCCCAGGATGTTGATAGTGGTGGATTCGGCGATGGTAATGCCGTTGAATGTCAAGGGGAGGTGGTTAGACTCTCTCTTGTTGGAGATGGTAATTGCCTGGCACTTGTCTGGCGCGAATGTTACTTGCCACTTATCAGCCCAAGCCTGGATGTTGTCCAGGTCTTGCTGCATGTGGGCTCGGACTGCTTCAATATCTAAGGGGTTGCGAATGGAACTGAACACTGTGCAATCATCAGCGAACATCCCCATTTCTGACCTTATGATGGAGGGAAGGTCATTGATGAAGCAGCTGAAGATGGTTGGGCCTAGGACACTGCCCTGAGGAACTCCTGCAGCAATGTCCTGGGGCTGAGATGATTGGCCTCCAACAACCACTACCATCTTCCTTTGTGCTAGGTATGACTCCAGCCAGTGGAGAGTTTTCCCCTGATTCCCATGACTTCAATTTTACTTGAGCTCCTTGGTGCCACACTTGGTCAAATGCTGCCTTGATGTCAAGGGCAGTCACTCTCACCCCACCTCTAGATTTCAGCTCTTTTGTCCATGTTTGGACCAAGGCTGTAATGAGGTCTGGAGCCGAGTGGTCCTGGCGAAACTCAAACTGAGCATTGGTGAGCATGTTATTGGTGAGTAAGTGCCGCTTGATAGCACTGTCGATGACACCTTCCATCACTTTGCTGATGATTGAGAGTGGACTGATGGGGCGGTAATTGGCCGGATTGGATTTGTCCTGCTTTTTGTGGACAGGACATACCTGGGCAATTTTCCACATTGTCGGGTGGATGCCAGTGTTGTAGCTGTACTAGAACAGTTTGGCTAAAGGCAGGGCTAGTTCTGGAGCACAAGTCTTCAGCACTACAGCCGGGATGTTGTCGGGGCCCATAGCCTTTGCTCTATCCAGTGCACTCAGCCATTTTTTGATATCACATGGAGTGAATCAAATTGGCTGAAGACTGGCTTCTGTGATGGTGGGGATATTGGGAGGCGGCCGAGATGGATCATCCACTCGGCACTTCTGGCTTGTCTTTTGCACTCACTTGCTGGACTCCGCCATCATTGAGGATGGGGATGTTTGCAGAGCCTCCTCCTCCCGTTAGTTGTTTAATTGTCCACCACCATTCACGACTGGATGTGGCAGGACTGCAGAGCTTTGTTCTGATCCATTGGTTGTGGAATCGCTTAGCTCTGTCTATAGCATGTTGCTTCCGCTATTTAGCATGCATGTAGTCCTGAGTTGTAGCTTCACCAGGTTGGCACCTCGTTTTTAGGTACGCATGGTGCTGCTCCTGGCATGCTCTTCTACACTCCTCATTGAACCAGGGTTGATCCCCTGGCTTGTTGGTAATGGTAGAGTGAGGAATATGCCGGGCCATGAGGTTACAGATTGTGCTGGAATACAATTCTGCTGCTGCTGATGGCCCACAGCGCCTCATGGATGCCCAGTTTTGAGCTGCTAGATCTGTTCTGAATCTATCCCATTTAGCACGGTGGTAGTGCCACACAACACGTTGGATGGTGTCCTCAGTGTGAAGTCGGGACTTTGTCTCCATGAGGACTGTGCGGTGGTCACTCCTACCAATACTGTCATGGGCAGATGCATCTGCGACAGGTAGATTGGTGAGGATGAGGTCAAGTAGCTTGTAGCTTGTGGATCCTGTCGTATCTTTGTTTAATAGATATTCATGGTGATTGACTTTCCATTATGACCAGTGCTGGTCATCAGTCATGGGACCTGCTTCACTCTCAGAGCCCGGCTCTGCCAGTTTGCTCCTATTCTCCTCTGAAGGTAGTGACTCCCCTCTGGAGTGCCGCTCCATGTCCTTCCGTTCTGGAAAAGAAAATTGACCCTTGACAATAGTCTGCAAATTTTCTTTATGTTCGAGGTTTATTTATAATTCCTGATTGTCTTGTTTTCATTTTTTAAGTTTGTCGCCCATTCTCTCTCTCCTCAAACAGATAGAGAAAGGCTGCTGCTTTCCAGTCATTGGCCTTGAGTTTTTTTATCTTTCACCAGTTCCCTAAATAACTCATTTGTCTGTTCTATGCTTTGGTTTTGTATGAATAATTTTCTGATATCACCGTTAACCTCACCGTTAACCTCACTGTGAGCCTCACAGATTCACGTCTGAACCCCTGGCCGTTTAAATCCCGAGAGGTTTAAGCCCTCTCCTCCATGAATACTAAGGTTAGTCCATCAATAACCCTATCTCTTCGAGAACCAGTAAACAGCAAAGGTTGTTTAAATCTTATTTCTTTTTTTTAATTCGTTCATGGGATGTGGGTGTCGCTGGCAAGGCCAGCATTTATTGCCCATCCCTAATTGCCCTTGAGAAGGTGGTGGTGAGCCGCCTTCTTGAACCACTGCAGTCCGTGTGGTGAAGGTTCTCCCACAGTGCTGTTAGGAAGGGAGTTCCAGCATTTTGACCCAGCGACGATGAAGGAACGGTGATATATTTCCAAGTCGGGATGGTGTGTGACTTGGAGGGGAACGTGCAGGTGGTGTTGTTCCCATGTACCTGCTGCCCTTGTCCTTCTAGGTGGTGGAGGTCGCGGGCTTGGGAGGTGCTGTCGAAGAAGCCTTGGCGAGTTGCTGCAGTGCATCCTGTGGATGGTACACACGGCAGCCACGGTGCACCGGTGATGGAGGGAGTGAATGTTTAGGGTGGTGGATGGGGTGCCAATCAAGCGGGCTGCTTTGTCCTGGATGGTGTCGAGCTTCTTGAGTGTTGTTGGATCTGCACTCATCCAGGCAAGTGGAGAGTATTCCATCACACTCCTGACTTGTGCCTTGTAGATGGTGGAAAGGCTTTGGGGAGTCAGGAGGTGAGTCACTCGCCGCAGAATACCCAGCCTCTGACCTGCTCTTGTAGCTGCAGTATTTATATCTCCACTCGGTATAACTTAAATAAATAGTCCAGGCCACCGAACCCGAAAGAGAGAGTTTTATTCATCATCTTAAACATAAATGCAACTACAATTTACATGCAATGATATAAGACATACATCGGTTTGCCGAAACATACAACCTTAATAGCTGTGCCAGAAGAAAGTCACGGAGTTTGAGAATTCTAACTAACTGGGGCCTTTGGCTGTTCTTATATTGGGTTTGTCACCATCCCACTCCCCTTTCATCATATTTAGTGCGCTTACGCGACACCATCATTTTCAATATAGAGATGATGGGGGATAATTGGATCGGGCCTGTTTTTGGGTGGGAGTAGCACGATCCGCAATTACCCCGCGCCCAATGGTCCCTGCGCAGGCAGGACGAGATTTTTGTCAGGCCTGAGGACTTAACTGCAATCTGCGTTGGAAATCAGCATTGAACGAGGATTCCAAGCAATTTGCACTTTCCACCAGCAGGGGGAAGCTCCAATCTCTTAAAGGCAGGCTGTCTGTTAGAAATCTCTTAAAGGTAGCTGGTACCTGTTATTTGCTGAATATCTCAGCCTGCTGTCTGCACAGAGTCTGAACGGAGATCAGACATCGCACACGTAAAGCACAGATGCAAGTCCCATCCCTATTTTTACATACTGATGAGTTATGTTAAAACATTGAATAAAGGTTGCGCACCACTAAATCCCACATCCTCCAATCTGCATGCCAGACCTCACCAATCTGCCGACCTGAGACTCGGTGCACCAAGGTTCACCAGAGGCCTTGGTGCAAGAGGTGGACAGAAGGAGGGACATCCTATAACCGGGGGAGGGGAGCAAGAGGCCCTCCAGACATATACCCAAAAGGCAGTGGGAGGCAGTAAGGGATGAAGTCAATGCCAGGCTCACAGCATCATGCACATGGATGCAGTACAGGAGGAAGTTCAATGGTTTGACATGAGTGGTCAAGGTGAGTGAGGTCAACTGTTAAGTGGCGTCTCCTACCAACAACACCACTAGTCGCATCCACTGCTCCACGCACTACACACCCCATCACCCACATACCAACAAACTCTTTCCATCAGTACTCAACCCTCTCACCCTTACACATTACCACCGTTGCAAGCCACCCACCCACAACTCACAGGCCACATACACTGGCAGCTATTCAATCATGATAGGCACATCACCCAGACACACGTCCCGCTTTCTTTTTTATTATTATTCGTTCATGGGATGTGGGTGTCGCTGGCAAGACCAGCATTTATTGCCCATCCCTAATTGCCCATCCCTAATTGCCCTTGAGAAGGTGGTGGTGAGCCGTCTTCTTGAACCGCTGCAGTCCGTGTGGTGAAGGTTCTCCCACAGTGCTGTTAGGAAGGGAGTTCCAGGATTTTGACCCAACGACAATGAACGAACGGCGATATATTTCCAAGTCGGGATGGTGCGTGACTTGGAGGGGAACGTGCAGGTGGTGGTGTTCCCATGTACCTGCTGCCCTTGTCCCTCTAGGTGGGAGGTGCTGTCGAAGAAGCCTTGGCGAGTTGCTGCAGTGCATCCTGTGGATGGTACACACTGCAGCCACTGTGCGCCGGTGGTGAAGGGAGTGAATGTTTAGGGTGGTGGATGGGGTGCCAATCAAGCGGGCTGCTTTGTCCTGGATGGTGTCGAGCTTCTTGAGTGTTGTTGGAGCTGCACTCATCCAGGCAAGTGGAGAGTATTCCTTCACACTCCTGACTTGTGCCTTGTACATGGTGGAAAGGCTTTGGGGAGTCAGGAGGTGAGTCACTCGCCGCAGAATACCCAGCCTCTGACCAGCTCTTGTAGCCACAGTATTTATATGGCTGGTCCAGTTAAGTTTCTGGTCAATGGTGACCCCCAGGATGTTGATGGTGGGGGATTCGGTGATGGTAATGCCGTTGAATGTCAAGGGGAGGTGGTTAGACTCTCTCTTGTTGGAGATGGTCATTGCCTTGCACTTGTCTGGCACGAATGTTACTTGCCACTTGCAGGAGAAGCTGGCACATATCAGGAGGCAGCAAGTGGCGGTGGCATTTTGCCCCTCGCGCCTGTTCCGCCATTCAATGAGATCATGGTGGACCTGTGACCTAACTCCATATACCCACCTTAGCCCCATATCCCTTAATACCCTTGATTCACAGAAATCTATCAATCTCAGATTTAGAATTCACAATTGAGCTAGCATCAACTGCCATTTGCAGAAGAGCGTTCCAACCTTCTCCTGATGAGCTAGATTCTTTTACCCTCAGTCTGGTTCAGCAACACTGAATCGAATACACCTTTAAAGTTCAACACCATTTTATTAGAGCAGAACTTGGTCTACAGCATCGATCTGGACTCCTGATAGAGTCCCACCATGCTAGCAGAACAAGACAAAGAACATACAGAAAAATACACACGTTTATACAGATCAATAGGGGTTGGAACATTGTTAGC
Source organism: Heptranchias perlo (assembly GCF_035084215.1). NCBI lineage: Eukaryota > Metazoa > Chordata > Chondrichthyes > Hexanchiformes > Hexanchidae > Heptranchias > Heptranchias perlo. Next base: position 50,424,123 of record NC_090341.1, read on the forward strand.
ATGAGGGTCAATACCAATCATAAGCCAGGCATAGGTTGGCCATGAGGGGTTACCTAATTGCAAGCCAATCATAAGTATATTTCTGGCTGATCACGCCGCAGTGACAGACATAGATGAATGTCTCCTCATCTCTCAGCTTGGAATGTTTCCCCTAATCATCCCCCATCCTTATCTGCTAACCTGGAATGTCTCCGGCCTCACTCAGCTCATTATTTTCTATTGATCAACCAGCTGTACAGAGACACCTACACCAAACTCCCTACTCCCTAATGTTGCCATGCCAATGATGAGCATAAGCAGACCCCAACATCTAACGAGTTACTCATACCACTATTAGCCTTGAAGGGGCCCATTGTCCTAACCTAGGCAGCTTCTAATTAACCCTTGCTTGTCCTTATTACTACTTTTCTACTTTACCACTTAGACATTCTCATTCTCTACTTTGCCACTTAGACATTCTCATTCCCCCCTTTTATCAATTTATGATAACCAATCTTTGTCCACTCCGCAATTCTGTCTTGCAGAGCCTATTAGATTCTTCATCAACATCATACCTCACTACATGCTCTGTTTCCTTCTTGTCACATACTTTGACTTGTCTGATAACTAGCATCTTTGGGATCCTGTGATTTGTCTACCGTACCGCGGATTTTGATGGAAACAACAATTATGGCGAAAATAAGTATTGCTGCAATCAGAATAACTAATCCATGCATTAGATACGATTCCCATGAGCCACTGAAAAGCCAGTCTAACGAATCTTCCCCCAAGGAACCTTCTAATCTTAGATAGTCAAAAATATCCATCGGGGCGAACCCATTATGCCTTCTCTCTTGGTTAAATCTCAGGTACCGATCGTGCCTCTGTCTATCCCTCTCTTGTTCACACAACTCACGGGTCCTTTCCCCTTCATGTTTACAAACATAATCATATTTGCAATCAGTCCAATGACAGGGTAAGGCACCATCTGATCGACCTCCCATCTCTAGTGTACGGTGGGGCTGCCTCAGGAGCCCGGTACAGTTGCCCATACGGGTGACGTTCCATCTTCCAAATCCCTGTGGGTCATCGTCGTTGCACCGAAGTATGTCTCCTTGGCACAGGTGGTATATGCGTTTAGGCTGGTCCCGTCGACATGTTCTCCTTTTGGTCACTCCCAGGGTCAGCAAGAGTCCAAGGCAGAAGATCCAAGGCAAGACTTCCATGGCTGGTCACGATACCTGTATAGGGAAGATTTCTTGAGAGAAAAGAGAAGTTAGCATCTTAAATTTGACTGATAGTTTTACAGTGGTGGAGGTGAACCCAAGCACTCTTCCCCTCTACCTTCACAGCGGTAGGGGTGGTGAGTAGAACCTGGTAGGGCCCCTCCCAACGAGGTTCCAGTCCTTTCCTTGTCCAATTCCTGATTAACACGTACGTTCCCGGTTCGATTTTAGATGGACTGGCTATAGGAGGAAGTTCGACGTAGGCAGCTCGTACCCGAGAGTGGAGGCTTCTCAATGCCTTAGTTAATGACAAAATATAATTAGTCATTTCTGTCGTCATGTGGTGAAAGTGGATGGTTTTCGGAACGTTTTGATTCCACGGGGTCTTGAGGGATCTCCCATATATAATTTCAGCAGGACTTAACCGTGCTACCCCAGCCGGGGTAGTACGTATCTGAAATAAGGCTATAGGAAGAAGTTTGAGCCAAGTAGTACCAGTCTCTGCCTGCAGTTTAGCCAGTTTATTTTTCAAAGTCTGATTAGCACGTTCAACCAACCCAGCGGCTTGTGGTCTGTAAGCACAATGTAGCTGCTGTTTAATGCCCATCTGGATGCAGAATTCCTTGTTCACCTGACCCACAAAATGAGGGCCGTTATCTGAACTCAATTGATTTGGGATTCCGTATCTAGGGATGATCTCTTTCATCAGAACTTTTACAACAGTGGAGGCTTTGTTATCTGTTGTCGGATAGGCCTCTATCCATTTACTAAATACATCAACAATAACTAGGACATATTTATAACCCTGACATCTTTCCAACTCAATGTAGTCCATCTGGAGGGTCTCAAAGGGACCTTCAGGTAAAGGGGTCTTTCCCCATTCGCAAGGCACTCCCTTTCTAGGGTTGTGTTGTTGACAAATGAGGCAACGACTGCTGATGCTCTGGGCTAGGGCTTGCAACCTAGGCCAGCAGTGTATCACTAGTAGCCTTGGCACAACAATGAGTTGCAAAGTGTACACATTCAATAATCCATAATGCTAATTCATCTGACATACAAGTCTGCCCCACAGGGTAACCCACAATTTAGACACACAGTCATAAGTACAACCAAGTTGTTCCCACAATTGCTTATCACAGTCAGGAGCGTCCTCCTGTAATTTAATGACGCCTTGGATGGTTGGCATTGGCTTTTCAGAGGGAGACTTGCTCTGTTTTGAGCTTTTAGTCTGACTCATCATTCTAGGGACAACCACCCTCTGTGTCTGGGACGCTTCCTTAGCTTCCTGGCCAGCATTTCTATTCCCTATATCGACTGGGGTCTGTCCTGTCGTGTGGGCGGAGCATTTTATAACTGAAATCTGTCTTGGTAGCATAAGGGCTTGTAACAAATCTGAGACTAACTTCTGATGGGAAATCTGCGTACCTGCAGAAGTCAGAAACCCTCTGTTTTTCCATAACTGTCCAAAATCGTGAACTACCCCGAAAGCGTATCTGGAATCTGTATACACATTAACCCTTTGGTCTTTCCCGAGGACACAAGCTCTTATCAGTGCAAACAGCTCCGCTTGCTGGGCAGAATATGGAAATTCAAAAGCAGCAGATTCGACAGTTTTACCGTCCTGGTCCACTATTGCATATCCTGAAAGTTTCTCCCCAAAGGAACCAATAGAGGCACTCCCATCTACGTACATAGTTATGTCCGGATCCTTTATTGGGATATCAGACAGATCGTCTCTGACAGAAGTGTCTTCCTTAATTAAAGATAAACAATCGTGTCCTGGATCAGTCTGTTCAAGGGGTGGCTCTGTGAGAAAACATGCTGGGTTGATGGTAGTACAATGTTTAAATCGCAGCTTAGGATTATTCAGCAGATATATCTCATACTTATTTTGTCGAGCCATGGTAAGATGTTGAGTCTGCAGCTGGCCTAATAATGCAGTTACCGAGTGTGAACTGTATACAGTGATGTCCTGTTGTAAAGTCAGATTAGCAGCTGATTGCAGGCTATTGTAAATGGCCGTTAAAGTCTGAGTACAAACTGGATGTCCCAGTGCCACCGGATCTAGTTTCAAAGAGTAATACGCTACCGGTCTATGCTTGTCTCCATGTTTTTGAGTTAAAACAGCAGTCGAGCAATCAGTGAGGATAGTACAGTACAACTGAAATGGTCTGTCATATAGGGGTCTCCCCAATGCGGGTGCTTGTGACAAAGCTTCCTTTAATCTCTTAAATGCCCCTAAGGCGTCGGATTCTAGTTGAAATTCGCCCTCTAAGCTGGTATACGGCGTTAATAATTTAGTGTCCAAAGCAATGTTAGGGATCCACTGTCTGCAATAGTTTACCATTCCCATCCACTGCCGGACCTCCTTTGCAGTGCGAGGTACAGGGAATTGACAGATTGGTTCAATCCTGCTTCTTTCTAAGTTGCTGAGAGCATGATGCTAAGAAACTTAACCCTCTGTTGGCCCACCAGTACTTTCGAGTGGGATACTATGTACCCTAGTGAGGATAAGTGATTTAGCAGTTGGGCAGTGTCTTCCCCGGTTACTCTGCTCATCAGGGCTGGCTATCAACAGATCATCGACATACTGGACCAGCGCAGACCCTTGTTTCAAAGTCAATGTCTGTAATTGCTCCTGTAAGCATCTAGAAAATAACGTTGGGGAGTTAACGAAGCCTTGTGGCAGTCGGGTCCACGTATATTGCTGTCCCTCGTAAGTGAAAGCAAAAAGATACTGACTTGATGGGTCTAGCGGCAAGGCGAAAAAGGCGTGTTGAAGATCGACTACTGCAAAGACGTTGGCTGTTGCAGGAACTTGAGCCAGAATGTGAGCTGGATTGGCCACTAACGCATGTAGCGATTGTACAATCGCATTAATTGATCGTAAATCCTGTACTAATCTGTACTGATTCGGCTTTCCTGGCTTCGGGACTGCCAGGATGGGCGTGTTACACGGGGACTGACATTTAATCAAAATACCTTGCTTTAATAATCCAGCGATCAGTTTGTCAATGCTTGGTATTGCCTGTTGCTTTAGTGGGTATTGTCGAATCGAGGGTAATACCACATTGTCCTGCAGGGCAATACGAATAGGAGTCATTTTAACGCATCCTACCTGTGTGGGATCCTCCGCCCACACTTGTGGATTAACGTATTCTGGTTTCTCATTGCCCACATGGTGGCGCAATTGTGCCCTGTTAACCCTTGGTGTCTGATAAAACAGAATAGTCCGGCCGCATGACAGGGTCTGTTTCTGTCGGTTATCTGGATCAGCTTGTTCGACTGCACGTTTTACCATGGGTCCTAAATCTTTCGCATGGTACGGGTAATTCACCTCCCGGGTGATATGTGGGGCTCCCTTTATTTCAAAGTATCCTGGATCCCATCCCATTGTCTTCGCAGCACCCTGAGTGATGTAACCTGTAATAGGTGCTTCCTTCCACAACTCTGAGGGGATCTCAACATACTCTGCTCTCCCTTCTGGTCCTGTAACCATAGCCCGGCGAATAACCTCCCATTCCGTTCCTACATAGCTTCGGTAAAAGTCCTCCAATTCCTTATTTCTCCCGCTCCTATCGTAATCCAAGGTAACATGAAGGGAACCCTCATCTTTGAAGTCTAGAGACCACCATTGTGGGGTGATAGAAACATAACACTGCATTTTAGGGGCCCATGGTTTCACAGTCAGTCCTTCGTCCCCGCGCTCAATGCTCAGGCGGAATGCACATAGCAAGTCTCTAGCCATGAGGTTACAGTCTAGTCCACTTGTAATTACAAATTGGTGTTTTACTGACTCATTTCCAAATTGTACTTCCACTGGTTCGGATATCGGGTATTGGCTCACTTGTCCCTGAAAACCAGACAGACTCTGTTTCTCCCGGGACTCAGGGAGATTGAGCTCCGATTGGACAAATGACATGGTCGCTCCGGTGTCTACTAAGAATGTATGTGGGTTTCCTTTAATCATTAGTGACAGAACGGGCTCCTGCTCTGACTGGATCCCGTTTACCACAAGGTTAGCTAGTCAATACTGGGGGAACGGATTGTTTTGGGAAAAGTCCATATATCTTCCTCGTCCTCGATTCCCTTGCCAACCTCCTCTTCGCTGCCCTTGCATATGGCCCCCTCTTTCTTGTCTACGGGAGGGACATTCCTTGCTCCAGTGGCCTTGCTGACCACGATTAAAACAGGCATCTGACCCTGTTTGTCTCCCCCCTCCTCTTCTCATTTCAAAATCCTGTCTCGGGGGAACGTAGGGTGGGCCATAATTAGGGGCGGTTGGTCCGTTAGGGTGTGTAATGTACCCATTCCCTTCTCCGTCAATCCATCCTGGGACACAATACTGAGGCTCCATCTGATATCCTGTTCTGTCTGGGGTGTGTTTATGTCCGGGGGGGTGTTTCGGCTCTTCCTTTTTTATCACATACTCAGTTTTGACTCTAACCTGGGCTTGACCTTCCTGGTGCTTATTATCTGTCCAGTAGTATTTCACTGCCCTATCCATCTGGTTGGGAGTATTCTCTGACCAGTTCATATTATTAGTCTTAACTGCTTGAGCAACCTGAGCCGGCAGGCAGTTCAGCAGCATAGCGCAGTACTGTGGTGAGTCTCTTCCCTCACGGTATGCTACGTCTCCTGACTGATTCTGGTATATTTCAGAGAATCTTTCCAAATATTCGTCTGCTCCCTCGCCCTTTTTAGGCCTGGTGTCTAAGATCTTAGTTATGTCAATTGGTTTTTGTAGGGTGGTGGTCAAGGCGTTGAGTATAGCCTGTTCGCGATCACCATTCTGTGCCTGAGCGTTTGCCAATTCAGCATAATTTGCATACTGCAAGTGATCCAAAATCCGAGTGCGTTCAGCAGGGGTTAAAATTTGCTGCACTAATGCCCACAAGTCTCTTGATTCCGCATTATAAACGGAAATGGTGGTCCGAAGAAAGTCTACAAACAAGGTAGGTGATTTCTTTCTATCCGGCATCCCGGCTGGAATGGCCATTATCTGGTGGGGTCTCCAGGGACAGTACACATTTATCAATTGGGGGTTGCCGGGTGCTCCGGCGTTAGCCTGGTCATCGGCGGGATTAGGCACCTGTCTCATTGGTAACTGACGAGGGGTCGATTCATACCTAACTAGTGTCTCAGTACGAGGTTCTGAGTCTAGTGATGTCAAGTCGTCCCCTGCTGCTCCACTGTCTGTGTCTCTAAGTTCCTGACTGACCAGTCTCTGATCTCTCTGCTTTCTAAAACTAAGCGGGCTGGCTGAGAATTTAAATGTTGGAGCCAATAATTCCGTAGTTTTACTTCTGGTACGGGAGGAGACCGGGGAGACAATTTGAGGCGTTATCGCAGGGGTTTGAACAGCCGGTCCCGTAGGCACCGAAGGATAGAGATTACCGTACTCAGGAGGGGCACTAGGACCCTGGGGAGCTACACGGGACCTACAATTCCACTCATCCAATTCATCCTCGTCCCCCTCAGCCAAGGCAAGGCCAATCATTGGATTACGTAATCCACTTTCATCAAGCCCTTTGGGCTCGCCCGCAGTCTTTTCAGACTTCTGTTTAGAGTGTTTCTCATGTTTACATTCTCCTTTTAGGAGTTCTACAGACTTAACCACTCCTCCCTCAGTGAGTGCTATCCCTAACTTCAACGCGTTATCTTGCCAACTTGCTCATACCGAAGCTTCTTTCAACTCTTGACAGTACTGTCTCCATAAAGCAATTAACCCTTTGGCTGGTTTAGCTCCATTATTTTTCCAAATTAATTCCTCTGCTTTTATGGCAATATCCAGGTCTTTAGTTCCTCCCAATGGCCATTGATCATTCCCCAGTCTTTTATTCAACCCGCCTGACAATTGTCTAAATTGTTTTGCCTTGTCTGGATATTTTTCACACAAAATCTGTAAGGCACTGCCGGGTTCTGCAGTGACATCCAGACAATTACCCATTTTATCTCTCGTTTCCCTTACGCTTAATCAACTAGTTAACACAACCGTATTATCGCCCCCCAGTCGCTTACTGGATTTAATTATGGTCCTGACCGCTTGTGCGTCACAATCCTAAGTGTCCTTGGTGTCTACGCCCACTTCAGGGTCCTGACCTTCGCGTGGAGGATCTCCTCTCTTAACAACCGGTCTAAGGCTGGGCGTGTGACACAGGCACTTCCTTCTGTAGTCGATCAGCACAAGCAATCAGTTCCTGTTTATACCCACTCCCCAAGGATTCGAAGTTCTGGTTTTTACCCAATCACCAGAGACTCGAACACTAACTCTTAGTGATATTGATCACTGACCCACCGTGTTCTAAGGTCCTGTTTATATCCAATTATCAGGAACTCGAACCTAGTGATATTTTGATCACTAACGCACCGTATTCGAAATTCCTGTTTATATCCAGTTACCAGGAACTCGAACTTGGACTTTCAGTGATAATTTTGATCACCGACCTAAGTTTAATTACTCCCTCAGCACGTACGCTGACCCTCAGCCGAAGCTGACCCTCAGTGAGTCCGATCACTGACCTATCTCGGTGTATTCGCCAGACTGACCTGAATCTTGTAAGGACGCCACACGAGTGTTAGCGAGTGGACGATTCGTCGTCAGACTTAACAGATTCAGGAAAGCCGAAGTGGTAAAAGAAGCTTTACTCACCCCGGGGGCGCTCTCTCCTTCGTCCGTGTCCGAGACAATCCGCCTCTTACTCCGCGAACTCTCGGTGATCGACCGTTGAGATCCTGCCGACTACGCCAAATGATGAGCTAGATTCTTTTACCCTCAGTCTGGTTCAGCAACACTGAATCGAATACACCTTTAAAGTTCAACACCATTTTATTAGAGCAGAACTTGGTCTACAGCATCGATCTGGACTCCTGATAGAGTCCCACCATGCTAGCAGAACAAGACAAAGAACATACAGAAAAATACACACATTTATCCAGATCAATAGGGGTTGGAACATTGTTAGCATGAGGGTCAATACCAATCATAAGCCAGGCATAGGTTGGCCATGAGGGGTTACCTAATTGCAAGCCAATCATAAGTATATTTCTGGCTGATCACGCCGCAGTGACAGACATAGATGAATGTCTCCTCATCTCTCAGCTTGGAATGTTTCCCCTAATCATCCCCCATCCTTATCTGCTAACCTGGAATGTCTCCGGCCTCACTCAGCTCATTATTTTCTATTGATCAACCAGCTGTACAGAGACACCTACACCAAACTCCCTACTCCCTAATGTTGCCATGCCAATGATGACCATAAGCAGACCCCAACATCTAACGAGTTACTCATACCACTATTAGCCTTGAAGGGGCCCATTGTCCTAACCTAGGCAGCTTCTAATTAACCCTTGCTTGTCCTTATTACTACTTTTCTACTTTGCCACTTAGACATTCTCATTCTCTACTTTGCCACTTAGACATTCTCACTCCCACCCTTTGCGCGTAGAAGCGTTTCTTAACTTCACTCCTGCACGTCCTGGCTCTAAATGTTAGGCTCTGTCTTTGCGTTCTAGTATTGAAGTCTAGGAGACCTCCAAAAACAATTACAAATGTCTCGGCAGCCAGAAGCAATAATCCAGCCACTAACCTGTAAATCCTGCATGGTCCCTTTAAATAGCGTCGGTGGGGGGTCCGCCAGGCACTCTAAGACACGTTCAGATGGTCGGGGTTAAGACATGTTCAGATGGTTGTGGTTAAGACTGTGCGTTGAGTTGTGCATTAAGTCCCAAAATGGTATCTATCACTTTAAATCAGCGTTGCACACTGATTGAAGCCATTTTCTCCCTACTTTACATGATTCCAGCGTTTGTTATCTGCGCCTGCGCAAACTCCTGTATCAAAATGGCATCTGGCGCACGTCATGCTGGAAACGAGCATGCGTATCCTAGACGCCATCTTGGATGTCGAAGAGGCCGTGTCGCGCCGAAACAACGGGCGCTACACGGCCCAATTTAACGCCCATTGTCCCTAATTCTTACCTCATCCACCAGACAATGGATGTGGACAACTACAAGGTCATTTCATCACAAGTCGTTTCAGAACTTGAAGCTGATAACAAACCCCTGTTCCCATGAAAGCAACGAGTCTGCAGTTTTCCAAAAGCAACGAGTTTGCAGTTTTAAGTTATAAATACACCCATGAGTCTTTGCCGCCCTCAGTTAGCCTATTTCCCAAAGCATGCTGGATAATGATACCGGATTGCATTCTTACACTGGTCATTCACTGGTATTTCACCCAAATATCCCTTCTTGTGTGAGCCTAGTTGGCAGGCTATTCACCCACGTGGGCCATTATAGCTGAGCACAGTCCATATCTGGGGACGGTCGTGGTTATGGTACTAAACTCGGGATCCAGACATCATTGCTGAGAATTTCTTCAAGGGTTCCCTCGATCGGCCGCCACAACTTCGGTGGAAACCCAGGATAGATGCGTAAACAGGGTCGATCAGGACAATCCCTGAGGAAATTCCCGGTGCATGAGTTCAAAGCCCCACCATGACAAGTTTAGAAATTGAATTCAATAAATAGCAACAGAGAGAAAAAAAAATTACTATAAAAGCTGCCAGATTGCTGTAAAATCCCAACTGGTTCACTCGTTTCCTTCGGGGAAGGGAACTTGCCACCTCTACATGGTCTGACCTACATGTGACTCCAGTCCCACGCTACATGGTTGACTCTTACTGCACTCTGAAGTGACCTAGGAACATTAGGATCAGGAATAGGCCATTCAGCCCCTCGAGTCTGCTCCGCCATTCAATTAGATAATTGCACCTCAACTCTATTTGAACTCTGAACCTTTTGCTTTGATACCCTTGCCTAACAAAAATACAAATAAAGTGTCCTAGCAATCCTACTTCATAGGAGAAGGCCCACCACTGCCTCCTCAAGGTGTCGAGAGATGGGCAATAAATGAGGCCAATAAAAGCACACGCACGCATCGGGGAGGGTGTGAAGAAGAGCAACAAGTATGATCCCAACTGTAAAGGAGATGAACTGTGAGTTAGTCTCGAGGGAAGAAGGTTATGGAGGGAGCTGATTGAGGTATGTAAAATATTAATGGGATAGGTAAGGTGAGCCCAGAATATTACTTCAAGCCCAGCCAAGAAAGTCAGGCCAGAGGATATTTATTTAAGATAGATATCGGTAAGAACTTCCTAAAAGGGAAAGAAAGACTTGCACCAATGTCACACCAATGATACAATGCAGTGACATGACTTGGTCATGGTTTGATTGCTCCTCTTCTGATAGCATTTCCAAATGTTTCAACACCATTATTTCTGATACAAAGAAATAGTAAGCTGAAGTAACCTGGTTTGGTCGGTGAATATTTTCTTATTTTAAGGTCTTTCAAGGGAAAAGAAAGAGAAAGACTCGCATTTCTACAACGCCTTTCACAACCTCAGGACGTCCCAAATCACTTTACAGCCAATGAAGTACTTTTGAAGTGTAGTCTCTACTGTAATGTATGGATATTCAGCTGCTAGTTTGCGCTCAGCAAGCTCCCACAAACAGCAATGTGATAATAACCAGATATTCTGTTTTAGTGATGTTGATTGAAGGATAAATATTGGCCAGGACATCGGGGAGAACTCCCCTGCTCTTCTTCGAAATAGTGCCATGGGATCTTTTACATCCAAAAGACGGTACCTCCGACAGTGCAGCACTCCCTCAGTACTGTACTGAAGTATCAGCCTAGATTTTTGTTTAAGTCTCTGGAGTGGGACTTGAACCCACAACCTTTTAACTCCAAGGCAAGAGTGCTACCCACTGTGGCACAGCTTCTTATTCAACGAGTGATAAATCTTTGGGATAATCTGCCAGATGATATTTTTGGGACGCTCAACGATGGTATACTGAGAGAGTTAGGATACCAGAGGAACAAGCTTCAAAGAGCTGTATGGCCTTTTCCCACCCCGACTCTTCTTATTTTATTATGTGAATAATCTCCCTGGCCTAGAATTTACTGCTGGGGATTCCAGTGAAGGAATGCTTACTGCGTTCGTATAATGTTCCTCCAGAGGCTGTTTTTAGTGGAGGCGTTGACCCCTTTAAAATAAACCATGATTTTCTTACTGCACAAGCTCCACCTCATCCAAAACGCCTACGCCCGTAGCCTGTCGCACACTGTGTTTAAACTCAGCTGCCGGGCTGATGACCATTCCCAGCCACTCGCTCATCACCCCTGTCTCCACACTGACTCCCTGTCCCCCAAAACATTGAGTTTAAAATCCTCATCTTCATCTTCAGGTCCCTCCAACGCCTCGCCCCGCTGAATTCCCGCAAGTTTCCCCAGTATTACGTGCCCTCTCACACCGTTCGATCCTCCGAGGTCGCAAAGACACACATGCACTCTCGCTCTGTACCCCAGTATGGAGGGAGGTGGCAAAGAGAGAAAATATGAATACACGGTGCCAGCTGTGCCACAGTTGGTCGCACTCTTGCTGCAGAGTCAGAAGGTCATGGGTTCAAGTCCCACTCCAGAGACTTGAGCAAAAATCTGAGCTGACATTCCAGTACAGTGCTGAGGGAGTGCTGCACTGTCAGAGGTGTTGTCTTTTAGATGAGATGTTAAACCAAGGCTGCATCTGCCCTTTCAGGTGGATGTAAGAGATCCCATGGCACGAGTCAAAGAAGAGCAGAGGAGTTCTCCCCTGGCCAATATTTATGCCTCATTCAACATCACTAAAACAGATTATCTGGTCATTATCACACTGCTGTTTGTGGGATCTTGCTGTGCGCAAATTGGCTGCCACGTTTCCTACATTACAACAGTGACTACACTTCAAAAGTATTTAATTGGTTGTAAAGCGTTTTGGGACCTCCTAAGGTCATAAAAGGCACTATGTAAATGCCAGATTTTCTTTTCTTTGATTCCTATAAGAGCCGGGAACATATGATTTCTAAACTGCTCAATAGAAGCTTACGGATGTGGTTTTCTCAGCCCAGATAACGAGCTTTCTTCCTTTGTCTTTTTTCTCTCCCAAAAACTTTTCCAACTGACACCGTGCGTATCCAGATGTGGGCTAATGCAAGTGGGCGATCGAGTTCTCTCCATCAACTGCATGCCAACCGAGGATGGGACCCTAGAGGAGGCCAACCAGCTGTTACGAGACGCTGCTCTCACAAACAAAGTGACGCTCGAGATAGAGTTCGACGTGGCAGGTACGTTGCAATCAAGAGAAACGTTTGAAACCCGTCTGTGAGGCCTGTGAGAACCAGACAGAAAAAATAGACATTTTAATGGAATTCCCATCAGGCAAATGTTCAACATGGCTAGCTTGCTGTGACTGGTAATTGGTGAGATAAATCCTGAATCAGAACACCGAGATTTGTTAGTATCAGCAACCTAAGCTATCTTCAAATTAATGGGAACATGGGTTTAAACTGGAAATGGTCGATTCTGCCCGTTTCTGCGCCTGCGATGCTGCGGAGCTTCGTGTGATGGGAGCACGTCAGGAATTCGGGCTTGGAGCTCAGCACATCCCGCACAGGTCTTCCGGCCTAAAAAGATAAATACCTCAAATACTCCTGCTAGAGGTTAAGGATGAAGGTTTGCTTCTTGTGCACCACGAGTGGGTGTAAAGTTACATCGAGCTACATCGAGTCTACAGCACAGGAACAGGCCATTCGGCCCAACTGGTCTATGCTGGCATTTATGTTCCACATGAGCCTGTTCCCACCCTACTTCATCTCAACCTATCAGCCTAACCTTCTATTCCTTTCTCCCTCATATACTTATCTAGCTTCCCCTTAAATACACCTACGCTATTCACCTCAACCACTCCTTGTTTTTTTTTGTTCGTTCATGGGATGTGGGCGTCGCTGGTGGGGCCGGCATTTATTGTCCATCCCCAATTGCCCTTGAGAAGGTGGTGGTGAGCCGCCTTCTTGAACCGCTGCAGTCCTTGTGGTGACGGTTCTCCCACAGTGCTGTTAGGAAGGGAGTTCCAGGATTTTGACCCAGCGACAATGAAGGAACGGCGATATATTTTCAAGTCAGGATGGTGTATGACTTGGAGGGGAACATGCAGGTGGTGTTGTTCCCTTGTGCCTGCTGCTCTTGTCCTTCTAGGTGATAGAGGTCGCGGGTTTGGGAGGTGCTGTCGTGCATCCTGTGGATGGTACACACTGCAGCCACTGTGCGCCGGTGGTGAAGGGAGTGAATGTTTAGGGTGGTGATGGGGTGCCAATCAAGCGGGCTGCTTTATCTTGGATGGTGTCGAGCTTCTTGAGTATTGTTGGAGCTGCACTCATGCAAGCAAGTGGAGAGTATTCCATCACACTCCTGACTTGTGCCTTGTAGATGGTGGAAAGGCTTTGGGGAGTCAGGAGGTGAGTCACTCGCCGCAGAATACCCAGCCTCTGACCTGCTCTCGTAGCCACAGTATTTATGTGGCTGGTCCAGTTAAGTTTCTGGTCAATGGTAACCCCCAGGATGTTGATGGTGGGGGATTCGGCGATGGTAATGCCGTTGAATGTCAAGGGGAGGTGGCGAGTTCCATATTCTCACCTCTCTGTCAGTAGAGAAGTTTCTCCTGAATTCCCTATTGGATTTATTAGTGACTATCTTATATTTATGGCCCCTAGTTTTGGTCTCCCCCACAAGTGGAAACTTGTACCTTTGTGGATATTCCATCGATGTGCCCACAGTCCCACTGGAAGATACACAGGGGTATCCTGGGGACAACCCCTGCTTTGTTTCATGTCCCACAGTTTCATGTTTTTGAAGGTCGTGTGCAGGCTGTGTTGAGAAGCACTGTTTGTTCAGCTGGCCAGAGTGGGTCACATCTGCCAAGCACTTGACCACTAAAGGAACCGTGTCGGTGCGTTTTTTTCATTCACCTGCATTTCCCGTTTACTCCTCTCCTGAGTAGGGACACCATCTCTGGTTGGATTTATCCCTGGAGGTTTCATCACATGACCTCCCGCCTCCAACCGTCCCAACCCGGTCAAACAGCCTTTCTTCTCCATCTCTAATATTTTCATAACTAATAAATAAAAAGGTTCAAAGAAAATGCAAAAAAAACCCTTTTTTTTAATGCCGCTATGATTTTTCTCCTGGGTTTGCTCGCAGCAATGCTCTGGAGATTAATCTTCGATTCACATGTTTCCGAGTGAATAATAAAGGGTGGTGTCTGTGTTTGCAGTGCAGCAAACAGCAGGCTTTTATTCCAACATACGGCACTATGAAGCAGAGGGCTGTAGGCTTTCTGCTTTTCCATTGTCAATTCCAGCTGAGTTCCTAATCTCAACCCTGCTGCTGTGGGAGAGCAAGTACCCGCCGGAGAAAATCAGAGCGGGGGTTCTCCCCTGGGATACTCCTGTGTATCTTCCAATGGGCACGGGAAGGCAGTATTGGTGAAGACCCTTGGGCAGGTTGGCTGATTTCCCCTCTTGTGGTCTGGGAAGATCAAGTGGACCAGGGCAAAAAATAAAAGGACTGTTGTGTGTGTTTTAACAGATCAATGTCCTCTTCAGATCTCGAGTCAAAAGCAAACATATTCTACATCTCAGCCAGGACCTTTCCAAATAAATGATGGCCTTGGAGAGGGTGCAAAGAGGATTTACCAGAATGATACCAGGGATGAGGGACTTCAGTTATGTGGAGAGACGAGAGTCTCTCTGGGGTTGTTCATCTTCGAGCAGAGAAGGTTAAGAGGAGATTTAATAGAGGGGTTTTGATAGAGTAAATAAGGAGAAACTGTTTCCACTGGCAGGAGGGGCGGTAACCAGAGGACACAGGTTTAAGATAATTGGTAAAAGATCCGGGGGGAGATGAGGAGAATTTTTTTTAACGCAGCGAGCTGTTGTGATCTGGAATGCGCTGCCTGAAAGGGTGGTGGAAGCAGATTCAATAGTAACTTTCAAAAGGGAATTGGATAAATACTTGAAAAGAAAAAAATGGCATGGTTATGGGGAAAGAGCGGGGGAGTAGGACTAATTGGATAGTTCTTTCAAAGAGCCGGCACAGGAACAATGGGCCGAATGGCCTCCTCCTGTGCTGTAAGATTCTATGATTATCTTTAGGATTAGGCTCCTTCTGCTCGATACATAATTGAAGCCCATAAATTACTGTTGGGGATATCAATGTTTGAACATTTAACGCACCACGTGACATTTTAGAGAAGGAGTTAACCGGTTGAAATGCATGGAATTTACAGCACAGAAACAGGCCATTCAGCCCAACTGGTCTAAGCCAGTGTTTATGCTCCACACGAGCCACCTCCCACCCTACTTCATCGAAAATAGATAAACTGCCTTCAGGAAGTGGACACAGGAGTGTCATACAGTAGTGTTAAACATTTATCTGTTGTTAGCAAACATAATTTCTAGACTATTTGTGGGGAAATCATAAAATACATAAATAGAGAACAGAGCAAATGCACCTTAAGCACTCTATTTTCACTTTAAAATAAATTCCTGGGATCTTATGCTGCATGTCCTGTCTTTGTTTCCCTTCTACAGAATCTGTTATTCCCAGCAGTGGGACCTTTCATGTGAAACTTCCTAAGAAGAGAGGGGTCGAGCTTGGGATTACCATCAGCTGTGAGTAGAGTCTCCTTCAGTTCCAATCTTTGTATGTGGAAGCTTTAGAAATGAGCGAATCCTTCTCCTGTACATTAGTGAATCGATCCGTGTGTTCATTGGTCACCTTAAAACCCAGGGCTCAGGGATTTTCTTACGTCACTATAGGGCGTGCTGCACTGTCGGAGGTGCTGTCGTTCGGTTGAGATGTTAAACCGAGGCCCCGCCTACCCTCTCAGATGGATGTAAAAGATCCTATTTGAAATATCTAAAAGATACCATTTGAAGAAGAGCAGGAAGTTCTCCCAGTGTCCTGGCCAACATGTCAGCCTTGGCTCAGTGGTAACACTCCCGCTTCTGTGTTAGGCGGTCATGGGTTTAAACCCCACTGCAGAGTCTCGAGCACATAATCCAGGCTAATACTTCAGTGCAGTAAGTGCTGATGGAGTGCTGCATTGTCGGAGGTGGCTTTTTTCAGATAAGACATTAAAGCGAGGCCCCGTCGGCCCTCTCAGGTAGACATAAAAGATCCCATGGTACTATTCAAAGAAGAGCTACGGTGTTCTCTCCGGTGTTCTGGCCAATGTTTATCCATCAACCAACATCACTAAAACAGATTATCTGGTCATTATCTCATTGCTGTTTGTGGGATCTTGCTGTGCACAAATGGGCTGCTGCATTTCCTACATTACAACAGTGACTACACTTCAAAGGTACTTCATTGTCTGTGAAGCACTTTGGGACATCCTGAGAATGTGGAAGGCACTGTATAAATGCAAGTTCTTTCTTTTCAGAGGTGATTCAGGAAATATTCAGGATTTTGGAGCATTGAGAAGTAAACCTGCTCCCTTCCTCAGACAACCAGCTCCTGTACCTCTGCTGAAGGGTACAGGTCATGTCAGCTTGGAGGCTGGATGGTTTCACTTTCCTGGATACACAGGTTTCTGCATCTTTTTCCTCCACTTCTCCTCATCTCATAAAAATGACGAAGGAGCCAGTGTTGTCCAGAGGCTTCCTGGTTGGCCTTTGAACCATGATTCTGGGTCATCCTGGCGATGAGCTGGGCCAAGGTCTCCTCTCATGGTTGGGGGCGCAAACTATAAATCTGAGCCCAGGTACCTTGGATAGTTTGCACTGGATGACAACTAACAGAGCTCCAACTGAACATCAGAAAGACCAAAGCCATGGGTTTTGTCATAGGCCGGGAATTTCCTCAGAACTGTTCCCACTCCACCCATTGTAACTTCACCGGAGTGGAAATACATAACCAGCCGATTCTGACACACTTCCGACAAAGGTACGGTGACAGAGCAGGAACAGCTCTGAGGAAATTCCAGACCATAACCCTTGTTACTGGTTCCATCCCCTTCCTCAAAACCATACAAAACCATGGCCTCCTGTTCGACCCTCAGACCTACTCGATCCATAAGCAGGACTGCTTACTTCCTCTTCCCCAACATCGCCAGTCTCTTCCCCTACCCCCGCTGTGGCTGAAAGTCTTATTCATGCTTTTCTCACTGCTAGACGCGATTTCTCCGATGCTGTCATTGCCCACCTCCCATCCTTCACCCTCGGTAAACTCCAACTTGTCCAGAACTCAACTCCACGTATCCTGTCCCGTGCTAAATTCTGCTCATCCCTACCTCTGCAACCCTCCTCCAACCTTACATCCCCTCCTGCACCCTTTGACCCTCCAACTCTGGCCTTTGTTACATCCCCCCGCTCTGTGTCCCACCATAGGTGCTAGAGCCTTCAGTCACCTTGACCTTACTCTCCGGAACTCCCTCCCTAAACCTCTCCACCCCTCCACTTCTCTGCCCTCCTCTAAAAACCATCTTAAAACCTTTCCCATCATGGCTTAGCACCTGCTCCTTTATCCCTTCTCTCCACACTTTGATTTACCAACTCTCCAATATTAGGACCAGTTTAGAAAGGTTAAAATATTATTACCTTGTTGCGATTGGCTGTTTTCCTTTCATTCCCGCCAATGGCCTCACCTTCAGGAAGAGTGCACTTTGACACCGCATCTCCCCGCAACTTAATTAGCGGATTAAAATAAGAAAGGGAAACAGCCTCCTCCCCCAGGCAGGAAGACGTAACCCTGAGATAGAACTAAGAAAGAAAGTTCCAGTGCATATTCCCTTTACGGTTGGAGACTTTAAATAACAGGCTGAGTTTACCTCCTCCCTTAAATCTATAGGAGGTTCTAGATATTCCTGGGGAAACCAGTATCCGTAATGACTCTGGCAAATCTATAGGGATTTTTTTGTTAAGTGCCTCGTGAGCTAGTCGATACAGGGTCCAGGTAATGAGGGACTTTAGGTGGTCTGCTTGATTGTGAGAGGCGAATGATTGCACTGTTATGGAGAACCGCAGTCAAACAGACTGTCAACACACAAAGATTTTGAGGCTGGTTTTGTGAGTTGAATGGCTGCACTATTGAACGAAATGTTGTGAGAAGTACCTCAGGTGGGAATTGTTGTCCCGTTGTCCCCATTGTAAACTGATAGGTCTAACAAAACCTCTGCGGGAAGACGTAGGCCTGCATTTAGTTTTGCTCTCCTCTCTGCCTTTTGCTGTAATCAATACTTCTAGGTTTCTTTATCTCTCTATGAATAAAATACTCACAACGGGGGTCTAAGCTATTGGATTGTACCTCACAGCATCAAAATCTTCTGCTGCATTAACTCTTCAAACAGCATTAAACTGGAGTATTGAGTTCAATTCTGGGCACCGCACTTTAGGAAAGATGTGAAGGCCTTAGAGATGGTGCAGAAGAGATTTACTAGAATGGTTCCAGGGATGAAGGTCTTCAGATACGTGGATAGACTGGAGAAGCTGGGGTTGTTCCCCTGAGAGCAGAGAAGGTTGCGAGGAGATTTGATAGAGGTGTTCAAAATCATGAGGGGGTCTAGACAGAGTAGATAGAGAGAAACTGTTCCCATTGGTGGAAGAGTCAAGAACCAGAGGACATAGTTTTAAGGTGATTGGCAAAAGAACCAAAGGAGACACGAGGAAAAACTTTTTTACACAGTGAGTGGTTAGGATCTGAAATGCACTGCCCGAGGGGGTGGTGGAGGCAGATTCAATCATGGCCTTCAAAAGGGAACAGGATAAGTACTTGAAAGGAAAAAATTTGCAGGGATACGGGGATAGGATGGGGAAGTGGGACTAGCTGGATTGCTCTTGCAGAGAGCCGGAACGGACTGGACGGGCCGAATGGCCTCCTTCTGTGCTGTAACCTTTCTATGATTCTATGATTTACCTGCCTTCCACAGCCTGAAGTTGGTTATCATTCCACAGTAGTGCAAGTGGCTGCATTTCCCTAAAGATGCATTTACACACTGGCCCCCGTGCAGATTGTATACAAGTGTACAAGCACTGTCACTCTGTGGCCATTCTCACTATAAGCCTCAGTCCCAGGAAGCTCATAGATTGGGTCGTGCTTTCTCGCTGCCAGTGTTCTCCCCGCTCCTTGAAGGTTCTGACTTGTCAAGGCCATCACTGGAGAGACTTGAGGTGGTCTCCTTGAAGGTGGAAGCTGAGTGATTGTTGGGGTACAGCTCGATGGGGGCTAACCACTTCCCCTTCCCCCAGGACCTCATTGAACTGGTCATTCTGCACGTGTGAAAGGAGGCAGTGAGCGTTGGCAGGGAGAGACTTCATGGCCAAGTCTGGTCCTGTCCTCACCTGACGTCCACACACTTTCCAGCAGGAAAGTAAATTACTATTGTGGGGTTGGGGGGGGTGGTCTAAGCTATTGGATTGTACCTCACTACATCAGAATCTTCTGCGGCATTAACTCTTTCCCTGCCTTCCACCATATATCGGACTCCTCCCCACAGCCTGAAGTTGGTTATCATTCCACAGTAATGCAAGTGGCTTCATTTCCCTAAAGATGTTTTTACACACTGTGTAGATTGTGTAGATTGGGTCATTAGAGATTGTTGTCCAAACACTGGCTCTCCAGCGACAGAATTGTAGGCACAAAATGGGCCTAAAATTCGTTGGATAGTCGTTAACTAGGAGAAGGGGGTGGCTGCAGCAAGTGACCTCGCCTTGGTTCTGTGCAGCGAGCTGGTCAACAGGAGCCTCAAACCGGGAGAACACCTCCGGGGTTCATATCTTGGATTTTCCGATCGGAATGGCGAGGTAATCCATTTAAGATAAATGGCGTTAAGATTTAGCCTTAGGTTTCAACTTGGCTCAGTTGGTAACACGCTAGGTCAAAAGGTCATGGGTTCAAGCCCCACACCAGAGACTTGAGCACATAATCTAGGCTGTCACTCCAGTGCAGTACTGAGGGAGTGCTGCACTGTCGGAGGTGCCGTCTTTTGGATGACCTATAAAACCGAGGCCCCACCTGCCTATTCAGGCGGATGTAAGAGATCCCATGGCACTATTTGAGGATGAGCAGGGGAGTTCTCCCTGTGTCTTGGCCAACATTCATTGTAAGTAAAGTGTTTTGAGAAGTGATAGGCCTACTGCTTATGCCTGGTACCTTGGTTTTTCATGCAATGTATTTTTCCGTTCAGCAGCTGTCAGCCGGAAGCCTGGGGATCCGCTGATCATATCTGACATTAAAAAGGGGAGTGTAGCACACCGGTAGGTACCTGTTCATGATTTGACGTATGTATTTAATCAGGTGATGAGAGCGAGCAGGCAGTAACCCTGGTGCTTTATTAATGCTGAGGATCCACCGTGATGCCAGGCATATTTGGGCAACTTCATTAAAGGCGTAAAGTCACGTTGCTTCTACGCGGGACCTGCGACTCTCAAACCCGTCAAGCCACCGGTTCACTAATGTCCTTTAGGGGAAGGAAACCTGCCTTCTTTACCCGGTCTGAGCCTACATGTGACTCCAGTCCCATGCCAACGCGGTCAACTCTTAATCTCCACCTGAAATGGGCCTAGCGAGGCACTCAGTTGTAAGAAACCGCTACATCATGGTTCAAGAAGAAGGCCCACCATCACCTCCTCAAGGGCAACTAGGACTGGCCAATAAATGCTGCCCTTGCCCGCGATCCCCACATCCCAAGAATGAATTTAAAAAACTTGCTGCTACCTCATGTTAAGATCCAGCTCTTTGATATGAGTGTAACATCCAAAGCCTACAGGGTCCTGTTATCCCCCCCTCCCTCCAGGCTCGTGCACCAGCCCCGAGCCATGCACCTGCACACTCCATTCACACATCACAATCAGTCAGCCCCTTGTGCATCTTTTATCTTTTAAGATATTTTCCCCTGGTCTTCTCCCCTTCCCCTCTCTCCCCCCATCTCTGGAATTTCCTGTCCCGTGAATGACATTACTCTTTGATGGTGGGTATCCCCCCACGTCCCTGGCTCGTGGGGCAGAGATCGGCCGTAGCTCTCCTACCTCCTCCCTGGCTCGAGGAGCAGAGATCAGCCGTAGCTCTCCCACCACGTCCCTGGCTCGAGGAGCAGAGATCGGCCGTAGCTCTCTCACCTCCTCCCTGACTCGCGGGGCAGAGATCGGCCGTAGCTCTCCTACGTTCCCCCTGACTCGCGGGGCAGAGATCGGATGTAGCTCTCCTACGTTCTCCCTGACTCGCGGGGCAGAGATCGGATGTAGCTCTCCTACGTTCTCCCTGACTCGCGGGGCAGAGATCGGCCGTAGCTCTCCTACGTTCTCCCTGACTCGCGGGGCAGAGATCGGATGTAGCTCTCCTACGTTCTCCCTGACTCGCGGGGCAGAGATCGGCCGTAGCTCTCCTACGTTCTCCCTGACTCGCGGGGCAGAGATTGGCCGTAGCTCTCCTACGTTCTCCCTGACTCACGGGGCAGAGATCGGATGTAGCTCTCCTACGTTCTCCCTGACTCACGGGGCAGAGATCGGATGTAGCTCTCCTACCTCGTCCTGGCAGTAATTAACTCAGCACCGACTGGAAACGGAACACGAGACCTTCTGATCAGTTGCCTGCTGGGTGGCGTTTGAGCCAATGAGAGAGCCTGTTCAATTTATCAGTGGAACTCCTGTCAACACATAAGGTAGGTGTGCTTGGCTGAAGGGGGGAGGGGGGAGTAACCAGTAATGGAATTATAGCTCTCAGAAGAGAGTAAAGCCATGAGTAGAGTGATGTGCAGCACCAGTAAAGACCATTGCAATCCATTCGGTCAAGTTCCAAACTCCCCATAATACACCCTATCTCTTAGATTCCTCTATAGATTCATTCAACAAAACATTATCCCATTGCCTATTGAATTTGCTGACACTTTTCCACCTCCACTGTCTACCTGGGCAGTCCGTTCCATAGATTCACCTCCCACTGTGTGACACAGCGATATTTAAACTGTCTTTTCACCTGCCCTCTTCTGAACTTGAGCCCTGCTTACAGAGTTTGAGGGTTGTGTTTCTTGGGGTTCTGTTAATCTGTGCTCCTTAGAATCTAAAATAGAAAGAAAAAGAAAGACATTAGACTGAGTCTGCTCTCTCAGGTGGACGTTAAAGATCCCATGGCACTATTCGAAGAAAGGCAGGGGAGTTCTCCCAGTGTCCTGGTCAATATTTATCCCTCAACCAACATCACTAAAACCGATTATCCGGTCATTATCACATTGTTGTTTGTGGGATCTTGCTGTGCGCAAATTGGCTGCCACGTTTCCCCTACATTTCAACAGCGACTACATTTCAAAAGTACTTCATTGGTTGTAAAACTCTTTAGGATGTCCTGAGATCGTGAAAGGTATATAAAAAAATGCATGTCTTTCTTTCTTTCTAAAATATATTGATAAGGTCCCTCATGAACCTTCTCCTCACCAGTGTAAATTATTCCCAGCTTCTTTAATGTCTTCTCCGAGTTCAGGGGGGTGATTTTAAACCCGAAGAACAGGTGGGTTGGGGGTGGGTTGAGTTGAAAATCGTTGTTTTTTTTGGGTCGCAACCGCAAAATTTTCGAACTTTGCATTCCCAGTGGGAAACCTGTATTTTTACCCGCTGATGTTAAACCCGGAAATAAAGCCGGGTTGCGGCCACGACCCAAAAAACAACTATTTTCAACTCCCACCCGTCCCCGACCCACCCATTCTTGAGGTTTAAAATCACCCCCATGGTGAGTGATCGTCAGTACACAGCAAAGAGGAGTCTCAGTCACTAGTTCCTCACCCGTTTACACTGGTCTGAAACCTGTCCTCAGAGTGGGTCTGGTCTAAGCCAGTACCATTTTCCCATCCCATAACTAAGGCACTTTTATTACTATTGGTGGTTGCCTTAACAATCGGGGCATACCATGTAGACAAACTAATCTGTATATTGGCAGCGTGTTCCAGGGTGAAATGCAGATTCATAGTTAGGATGACTAAACCTTTCAGACTTTGCTCTCCTAAGCTATGGCATCGCCGATAATGTTTGTTTCCTTTCTCTATTGAGAAACCGAGGTGAAGGGTCAAAGGCCAGAGTGCAGGGACATCGAGATATAAAAGAATACGAGAGGAGATGAGATAATTCAAAGGAGCAACGATTTGGTGGCATCAAGTTTGGGTTTTAAATGCCTGTAGATTGTAGGAGTAAGGGAACACTTGGTGGGGGGGTGGGCGGTGGCAGGAGGTCCGTCATTATGAGGCCTTGGGAAAGATGAGTCTTAATTTCAACACAGTGAAGATGCAGCGAGGAGGAGGGATACAAAGTACAGTTTACTTGGAACTTAGGAGCGGACTCCCAGCCATTGCTCAGTCTCTTGGGCTTTGAAAGATGTCCCCCTTGGGCTTACTGCTCTCCAGTCTGGTGTCGTCATTCCCTTTATTCCTTTCTCCAACAGAACTGGGACTCTGGAGCCTGGAGACAAACTCTTAGCCATTGACAACATCCGACTAGAGAACTGCTCAATGGAGGATGCAGTGCAAATCTTGCAGCAGTGTGATGAGCTGGTCAAACTGAAGATCCGAAAGGATGAGGACAACTCAGGTACTCAGCGCACTGAAAGGACTGGGAATATCAGGCTCGACCAGGTATTCATTCTCCGTGGCTTTTGTTTTCTGAAAGCGGATCCTCAGGAGGGACGAAGGTAGCTTTGTGCTGATCGAGCTAAGACATACTCATCACGGCCAACAAAATACTTCTAGCATCAATATCTGTCCAATCAATTACTCCCAGCTCAGATACAACATGGGTTAGATACAGAGTAAAGCTTAAAAGGTGTATACCTCAATGCAAGGAGTATAATGAATAAGGCAGATGAGCTGAGGGCACAGATAGACACGTGGCAGTATGATATCTTATTTATTACTGAAACATGGCTTAAAGAGGGGCAGGAATGGTAGCTTAACGTTCCTGGTTACAGGGTTTTCAGACACGATGGAGAGGGGGATAAAAAAAGGAGGAGGGTGGCAATTTTGGTTAAAGAAACAATTACAGCTGTGAGGAAGGATGATATGTTAGAAGGATCATCAAATGAGGCCATGGGTTGAGCTAAAGAACAAAAAAGGGGCAATCACACTACTGGACGTGTACTATAGACCTCCAAACAGTCAGAGGGAGATAGAAGAGCAAATATGTAGGCAAATTTCTGAGAAGTGCAAAATCAGTAGGACAGTAATAGTAGGGGATGCCAACTACCCTAATATTAACTGGGACACAGTGTGAAGGGTATGGAGGGCACAAAATGCTTAAATTGCATTCAGGACAACTTTTTTAGCCAGTCGGTAACCAGCCCAACAAGAGAGGGGGCAGTTTTTGATTTAGTTTTAGGAAATGAGACTGGGCAGGTGGAAGGAGTATCAGTGGGAGAGTATTTTGGTGGTAGTGATCATAATACAGCTAGTTTTAACATAGTTATGGAAAAGGACAAAGAAAGAATAGGAGTAAAAGTTCTCAATTGGGGAAAGGCCAATTTTACTAAACTGAGAAATGATTTAGCAAAAGTGGACTGGAAACAGCTACTTGAAGGTAAATCAGAGCAGTGGGTGGCATTCAAGGGGAAGATTCAAGGGGTGCAGAGTAAACATGTTCCCACAAAGAAAAAGGGTGGGGCTGCCAAATCTAGAGCCCCCTGGATGACAAGGAGAATTCTGGGTAAGATAAGGCAAAAAAGGAAAGCTTATGTCAGACACCGAGAGGTCAATACTGCAGAAAGCCTAGAGGAGTATAGAAAGTGCAGGAGTGAAATTAAAAAGGAAATTAGGAAAGCAAAGAGAGGGCGGGAAAAAATATTGGCAAATAAAATCAAGGTAAACCCAAAGATGTTTTATAAATACATAAACAGCAAGAGGATAACTGAAGAAAAAGTAGGGCCTGTTAGAGACCAGAAAGATAACCTATATGTGGAGGCGGAAGATGTTGGGATGGTTCTTAATGAATACTTTGCGTCTGTCTTCACAAAAGAGGGGGACGATGCAGACATCGTAGTTAAGGAGGAGGAGAGTGAAATATCGGATGGGATAAACTTAGTGAGAGAGGAAGTATTAAGGGGTTTAGCATCTTTGAAAGTGGATAAAACACCAGGGCCGGATGAAATGTATACCAGGCTGTTAAAAGAAGCAAGGGAGGAAATAGCGGAGGCTCTGACCATCATTTTCCAATCCTCACTGGATATAGGCGTGGTTCCGGGGGATTGGAGGACTGCTAACGTACCATTGTTTAAAAAGGGAGCGAGGGATAGACCGAGTAATTACAGGCCAGTCAGTCTGACCTCGGTGGTGGGCAAATTACTGGAATCAATTCTGAGGGACAGCATAAATCGTCATTTAGAAAGGCACGGGTTAATCAAGGACAGTCAGCATGGATTTGTTAAGGGTAGATCATGTCTGACTAATTTGATTGAATTTTTGAGGTGGTAACAAGGAGGGTCGATGAGGGTAGTGCAATTGATGTAGTCTACATGGATTTTAGCAAGGCTTTTGACAAGGTCCCACAGGCAGATTGATCAAAAAAAGTACAAGCCCATGGGATCCAAGGGAAAGTGGCTAGTTGCATCCAAAATTGGCTCAGTGGCAGGAAGCAAAGGGTAATGGTCGACGGGTGTTTTTGTGACTGGAAGGCTGTTTCCAGAGGGGTTCTGCAGGGCTCAGTACTAGGTCCCTTGCTTTTTGTGATATATATTAATGATTTGGACTTAAATATAGGGGGCATGATTAGGAAGTTTGCAGATGGTACAAAAATTGGCCATGTGGTTGATAGTGAGGAGGAGAGCTGCAGACTGCAGGAAGATATCAATGGACTGGTCAGGTGGGCAGAAAAGTGGCAAATGGAATTCAATCCGGTGAAGTGTGAGGTAATGCATTTGGGGAGGTCAAACAAGGCAAGGAAGTACACAATAAATGGGAGGATACTGAGAGGTGTAGAGGAAGTGAGGAACCTGGGAGTGCATGTCCACAGATCCCTGAAGGTAGCATAGGAACATAGGAACAAGAGTAGGCCATTCAGCCCCTCGTGCCTGCTCCGCCATTTGATAAGATCATGGCTGATCTGTGATCTAGCTCCATATACCTGCCTTTGGCCCATATCCCTTAATACCTTTGGTTGCCAAAAAGCTATCTATCTCAGATTTAAATTTAGCAATTGAGCTAGTATCAATTGCCGTTTGTGGAAGAGAGTTCCAAACTTCTACAACCCTTTGTGTGTAGCAATGTTTTCTAATCTCACTTCTGAAAGGTCTAGCTCTAATTTTTAGACTGTGCCCCCACTCCTAAAATCCCCAACCAGCGGAAATAATTTCTCTCTATCCACCCTATCTGTTCCCCTTAATATCTTATAAACTTCGATCAGATCACCCCTTAACCTTCGAAACTCTAGAGAATACAACCCCAATTTGTGTAATCTCTCCTCGTAACTTAACCCTTGAAGTCCGGGTATCATTCTAGTAAACCTACGCTGCACTCCCTCCAAGGCCAATATGTCCTTCCGAAGGTGCGGTGCCCAGAACTGCTCACAGTACTCCAGGTGCGGTCTAACCAGGGTTTTGTATAGCTGCAGCATAATTTCTGCCCCCTTGTACTCTAGTCCTCTAGATGTAAAGGCCAACATTCCAATAGCCTTATTGATTATTTTCTGCACCTGTTCATGACACTTCAATGATCTATGCACCTGAACCCCTAAGTCCCTTTGGACATCCACTGTTTTTAACTTTTTATCATTTAGAAAGTACCCTGTTCTATCCTTTTTTGATCCAAAGTGGATGACCTCACATTTGTCTACATTGAATTCCATTTGCCACAGTTTTGCCCATTCACCTAATCTATCAATATCGCTTTGTAATTTCATGTTTTCATCTACACTGCTTACAATGCCACCAATCTTTGTGTCATCGGCAAACTTAGATATGAGACTTTCTGTGCCTTCATCTAAGTCGTTAATAAATATTGTGAATAATTGAGGCCCCAAGACAGATCCCTGCGGGACTCCACAAGTCACATCCTGCCAATGTGAGTACCTTCCCATTATCCCTACTCTCTGTCGCCTTTCGCTCAGCCAACTTCCTAACCAAGTCCGTACTTTTCCCTCGATTCCATGGACTTCTATCTCAGCTAACAGCCTCTTATGTGGGACTTTATCAAATGCCTTCTGGAAGTCCATATAAATAACATCCATTGACATTCCCCTGTCTACTACTTTAGTCACCTCTTCAAAAAATTCAATCAGGTTTGTCAGGCACGACCTACCTTTCACAAATCCATGCTGGCTCTCTGTGATTAACTGAAAATTCTCGAGGTGTTCAGTCACCCTATCCTTAATTATAGACTCCAGCATTTTCCCCACAGCAGATGTTAGGCTAACTGGTCTATAATTCCCTGGTTTCCCTCTCTCTCCTTTCTTAAAAAGCGGAGTGATATGTGCAATTTTCCAATCCAGAGGGACAGTTCCTGAATCTAGAGAACTTTGAAAGATTATAGTTCGGGCATCTGCAATGTGCTCACCTACTTCCTTTAAAACCCTGGGATGGAAACCATCTGGTCCTGGGGATTTGTCACTCTTTAGTGCTATTATTTTCTTCATTCCTGTTGCTTTACTTATGTTAATTTTATCGAGTCCCTGTCCCTGATTCAATATTAGTTTTCTTGGGATTTCCGGCATGCTATCCTCTTTTTCGACTGTAAATACTGACGCAAAGTAATTGTTCAACATGTCCGCCATTTCCCCATTGTCATTGACAATATCCCCACTTTCAGTTTTTAAGGGGCCAACACTGCTCCTGACCACCCTCTTTTTCCTAATATAACTACAAAACTTCTTCGTATTGGTTTTGATATCCCTTGCGAGTTTCTTTTCATACACTCTTTTTGTAGCCCTTACTATCTGTTTTGTGACCCTTTGTTGATCTTTGTATCTTTCCCATTCGCCAGGATCTGTGCCATTTTTTGCCTTTTTGTATGCCCTTTCCTTATGTCTTATACTGTCCCTTACCTCTTTAGTTGTCCATGGCTGTTTTTTTTTGGCAAGTAGAGTTCTTGCCCCTCAGGGGTATAAACCGATTCTGTATCACGTTAAATGTTTCTTTAAACATTTCCAACTGATCATCAGTCGTTTTACCCATTAACAGATTTGCCCAGTTTACTGTGGACAGTCTCTGTCTCATCCCATTGAAGTCGGCCTTGCCCAAGTCTAGAATCTTAGCAGCTGATTCACTTTTTTCCCTTTCAAACACTACATTGAACTCGATCATGTTATGATCACTATTGGATAGATGTTCACACACAGTTAAGCCGTTAACTAAATCTGGTTCATTATTCATTACTAAATCTAGTATGGCTTACCCCCTTGTTGCCTCTAGGACATACTGCTGCAGAAAACTATCCCAGACACACTCAAGAAATTCACTACCTTTCTGACAGTTGCTAGTCTGCTTTTCCCAATCTATGTGGATGTTAAAATCCCCCATTAAGACCACTATGCCTTTCTTACACGCTTGTCTAATCTCTGCATTTATACAATCTAGCACTTCAGAGCTGCTGCCAGGGCTCCTATATACAACTCCCACTATAGTCTTAGATCCTTTCCTATTTCTCAATTCAACCCATAAGGTCTCTGTTGGCTGCTTACCTCTCGTTATATCCCCCTTTATCATTGAAGTGATTTCATCTCTAATCATTAAGGCTACTCCTCCCCCTCTTCCATTTTCCCTATCTCTCCTGCAGACCTTATAACCTGGTATAATGAGTTCCCATTCCTGACCATCCTGCAGCCAAGTCTCAGTAATAGCTATCATGTCATACCCTCCAATTTGAATTTGAACCTGTAGTTCATTTAATTTATTCCTTATACTCCGTGCATTTGTATATAGAACTCTTAGTTGGGCCACACACCCGAGCCTGACCTTCAGCTTTGATGCTGGGTTAATCGCCCTACGCCTTCTAGTTTTTATTTTATCTGTCGTGCCTAAAGTACACTTTCTTTCCGCTGCTCTACGGTCTTCCCTTTCACTTGTTCTTGAACAACTGTTTGTACTATTTGTATTGTAGATTTCCCCTGGGTCTTCCCCTCTTTTGCTGCTCTCAACTTTACTCCCTTCTGACTCCCCGCTCAGGTTCCCATCCCCCTGCCACTCTAGTTTAAACCTTCCCCAACAGCACTAGCAAACACCCCCGCGAGGACATTGGTCCCGGTCCTGCTCGGGTGTAACCCGTCCCGCTTGTACAGGTCCCACCTTCCCCAGAACCGGTCCCAATGTCCCAGGAATCTAAATCCCTCCCTTCTACACCATCCCTGCAGCCACGCATTCATGCTGTCTATTCTCCTGTTCCTATACTCACTAGCACGTGGCACTGGTAGTAATCCTAAGATCACTACCTTTGAAGTCCTGCTTTTTAATTTATCTCCTAACTCCTTAAATTCACCTTGCAGGACCTCATCCCTTTTTTTACCTATGTCGTTGGTACCAATATGGACCACGGCTACTGGCTGTTCACCCTCCCCCTCCAGAATGCCCCGCACAGGTAGATAAGATGGTTAAGAAGGCATGTGGAATACTTTCCTTTATTAGCTGAGGAATAGAATATAAGAGCAGGGAGGTTATGCTGGAACTGTATAAAACACTGGTTAGGCCACAGCTTGAGTACTGTGTACAGTTCTGGTCACCACATTACAGGGAGGATGTAATTGCACTGGAGAGGGTACAGAGGAGGTTTATGAGGATGTTGCCAGGACTGGAAACTTTTAGCTATGAGGGAAGATTGGATAGGCTGGGGTTGTTCTCTTTGGAACAGAGGAGGCTGAGGGGTGATTTGATTGAGGTGTACAAAATTATGAGGGGCCTAGATAGAGTTGGTAGGAAGGACCTATTTTCCTTAGCAGTGAAGTCAATAACCAGGCGGCTTAGATTTAAAGTGATTGGTAGAAGGATTAGAGGGGAGCTGAGGAAAATTTTTCTCACCCAGAGGGTGGTGGGGGTCTGGAACTCACTGCCTGAAAGGGTGGTAGAGGCAGAAACCCTCATCACATTTAAAAAGTACTTGGATATGCACTTGAAGTGCCGTAACCTACAAGGCTATGGACCAAGAGCTGGAAAGTGGGAATAGGCTGGGTGGTTCATTTTCGGCCAGCATGGACATGATGGGCCAAATGGCCTCCTTCTGTGCCGTAAATTTTCTCTGATTCTACACTGTCTCATCAAACACTCCCAGGGCAGGTACAGTATGGGTTAGATACAGAAACATAGAAACATAGAAAATTGTACAAGGCTTTGGTGAGACCACACCTGGAGTACTGTGTACAGTTTTGGTTTCCTCATCTAAGGGAGGATATACTTGCCTTAGAGGCAGTGCAACAGAGGTTCACTAGATGATTCCTGGGATGAGAGGCTTGTCTTATGAGGAGAGAGTGAGTAAAATGGGCCTCTATTCTCAGGAGTTTAGGTGATCTCATTGAAACATATAAGATTCTGAGGGGGCTTGACAGGGTAGACGCTGAGAGGTTGTTTCTCCTTACTGGAGAGTCTAGAACTAGAGGACATAGTCTCAGGATAAGGGTTCGGCCATTTGAGACTGAGATGAGGAGGAATTTCTTCACTGAGAGGGTTGCGAATCTTTGGAATTCTCTACCCCTAAGGGCTGAGTCGTTGAGTATATTCAAGGCTGAGATAGATAGATTTTTGGACTCTAGGGGAATCAAGGGATATGGGCATCGAGCTGGAAAGTGGAGTTGAGGTCGAAGATCAGCCATGATCTTATTGAATGGTGGAGCAGGCTCGAGGGGCCTTAGGGCCTACTCCTGCTCTATTTCTTATGAAGTATTGCTTTGTGTGGTAGGTTCACTTATGGTTCAACCTTTGTCCAGTAAGAAGTGTTGTGATGTTCTGTTTAGTTATGTGCTAAATTCTTTGTCTTTATCAGATGAACAGGAAAGCACCGGTGCCATAATATACACTGTGGAACTGAAGAGGTATGGTGGACCATTGGGAATCACTATCTCTGGGACGGAGGAACCTTTTGATCCCATTGTGATCAGTGGACTCACCAAGAAAGGACTGGCTGAAAGGTAGAAAGTTCACAGTGAGCTCTGTGTGTGCTGTTCGTGGCTGTCAAGGTGGAGGATGTCAGTGCTGGAGAAGGGAACAATTCCAACTGTTTGCATCGACCGTAGACTGAGCACTCATGAGTCAGTTATTGCACAGATTAGATGCAGAGTCAATTTCCACCTGCACTTGGCCATTGAGACTCCTAAGTCAGGCATAGCATGCTGGATGATGGGCAAAGCCCCTCTGCTCTGCCCCGTCTATGTGTCTTAATCCAGCCTTTGGAGAGCCTGCCGACTGCAACATTTCTAATGCCAGCCATCGACATGTGAACATACGAACAATGACGGACAGGAAAAGACCCTCTGGTCCACCCAGCCTGTCCCACACAGTTGCGATGCCTTGTGCATCACAATATATACACTCCCCACCCCACCCGAATCTGTGAGATCTGCTGGGAGAGGTGAAAAAAGACTAAAAACCCAGGCCAATTAAGGGGAAAAAAAGCTGGAAAATTCCTCTCTGATTTCCCCTTAGTCGATCGAAACTAGACCAGGAAATCACTCTGGCTCTGATTGCCATCATTCAGACCTACCTTATGTACGAGGTGATCTCTTCCCCACCCAGAAACTTTCTCTTGTAGGAAGGAATTCAGTGAATTGGCATTCACCGCACGAGCTGGCAGCCTGTCCCAGAGGTCCACTATTCTCCGGGAAAAGCAGCATTCCAATAGCACCATAGAGGGCAGAGCAAAAGGCAAAGTCAGGCGTCGCGTAAGAGAGAAAAAGGAGACAGAAGGTCGGGAGAGCGGAGTGAAAGGCGAGGCTAGGAGAAGAGTTTTGAAAGCAGGGAGGAGGAGGTTATGAGATAGAGGGAATTTGGGAATGAGCTTCGGAGGGACAGGGACACGGTGGCTGAAAGAACAGCCACCGATGGCGGAGAGGAGGGATCAGGGAATAGAGAATGATCCAGTGTCAGAGCAGCAGAGGGTTTGTGTCGGGGAACAAGATCAAGGAGATTGCTGAACAAGAGTGGGGTGAGTCAGTGGAGGGATTTGAAATAGAGGGCAAGGGTCTTAAAATCTATCTGCTGGGCCATCAGGAAGCCATGGCAACGATGTGGGAGGTGGGAGTGTGGAGGTTTATGAGGGAGAGGGCAAGCATAGAATCATAGAATGATACAGCACAGAAGGAGGCCATTTGGCCGAGGGTGCCTGTGCCGGCTCTTTCCCTATAACTCTGCAAATTTCTCCCTATCAAGTCTATTTATCCAATTCCCTTTTGAAAGTTACTATTGAATCTGCTTCCACCGCCCTTTCAGGCAGTGTATTCCAGATCATAACAACTCGCTGTGTAAAAAAATGACTCCTCATCTCCCCCCTGGATATTTTGCCAATTACCTTAAATCTGTGTCACCTGCCATTGGAAACAGTTTCTGCCCATCTATACTATCAAAACCCTTCATAATTTTGAACAACTGTATTAAATCTCCCCTTAACCTTCTCTGATTTAAAGAGAACAACCCCAGCTTCTTGTCTCTCCTCATTACTGAAGTCTTTCATCCCTGGTACCATTCTAGTAAATCTCCTCTGTACCCTCTCCAAGGCCTTGACATCCTTCCTAAAGTGTGGTGCCCAGAATTGGACAGAATACTCCAGCTGAGGCCTAGCCAGTGATTTATAAAGGTTTAGCAAAACTTCCTTGTTTTTGTACTCTATGCCTCTATTAATAAAGCTCAGGATCCCCTCTGCTTTTTTATCAGCCTTCTCAACTTTTCCTGCCACCTTCAAAGATTTGTGAATGTGAACCCCTGGGTCTCTCTGTTCCTGCACCCACCCCCCCCCCCTTTAAAATTGCACTTTTTGGATAAGTGGCAGCTTTTGCAAAGTGGAGGCCAGCGAGGAGAGTTTGGAGCAGTCAATTGTCAAGGTGATGAAAGCCTGGATCACAGTTTCGGCAGCAATGGGGGAGGGGCAGAAGTGGGCCGCATGGGGAACTGAGGCCACAATGGGGCTGAATCCCCGATCAGGCAGGGGAAGGAAGTGCTCGCAGCAAGCACTGGTCGGGATATCACGGGCAGCCAGCTCGTGGTTTCCAGCCAGCAGAGAACGAGGCCTACGAGGAGCCGCCATTGAACAAGTCCTTGTCTAAAGAAAATGGCAGGCCTCACGTGCCAAAGGGCCTACTCCTGTTGACATGTTCCTCTCATTCTGCTACTCCCGCCCCCCCCCCGCCACCAACAGGGATATGCCAGTGAGCTACCGGGAGGAGGAACTCCTGGGAGCAGCCCCTCTAGGTTAATGGGACAATCAAATAGTGACCTCCGTGCGTTGGCTTTCGTGTGCACCACTCACAGCTGATGAGGTCTCGGTCAAGCCAAACCCAGTGGGGCCGCACTGCAAGCAGGGGCCACTGTTACTGCCTCCTAACGTCCAGCCCTGATTGTCTTTACACTCACCTCCTATTTGTGTGTTTGAAAACAAGTAATTGAACCGTCGGACTGATAGTCAAAAATGGCAACCATGCGTCCAGTGGCTGCTCGCGGGGATCTTTGGAAGGGGGGAGGGGGTGGGGATTCTGACCCGGACTTTGGGTTGATCTTTCTTTCTGTTTTTAGGACCGGGGCCATTCACATAGGGGATAGGATATTAGCCATTAATACCGTGAGCCTTAAGGGCAAACCGCTGAGTGAAGCCATCCACCTGCTCCAGATGGCCGGGGAGACAGTAACCCTGAAAATCAAGAAGCAAGCAGACCGTGAGTATTAGCTCCAGGAGTGTTCTGTGGAACGATACCGGGACCTAGAGGGTTAAATTATGAGGGCCGGTTGCATAAAATTGGATTGGATTCCCTTGAGTGCAGAAGATTGAGGGGTGAGCTGGTGGAGGTGTTTCAAATGATTAAAGGATTTGATAGGGTAGATAAAGAGAAACTATTCCCTCTGGTGGGGGAGTCCAGGTCAGGGGGACATAATCTTAAAATTAGAGCTCGGCCGTTCAGGGGTGAAATCAGGAAGCACTTCTTCACACAAAGGGTAGAAATCTGGAACTCTCTCCCCCAAAAAGCTGTTGATGCTGAGGGACAATTGGAACTTTCAGGACTGAGATCGACAGATTTTTATTGGGTAAGGGTATCAAGGGATATGGAGCTAAGTGGGATAAATGGAGTTGAGGTGCAGATCAGCAATAAACCAATTGAATGGCGGAACAGGCTTGAGGGGCTGAATGGCCTACTCCTGTTCCGAACGCTGTAAATAATGTTGGGACCAGCGTGTAAAACCTGACGAAATAGCTCCCCCAGTGGTTCAGTGGGGCTACTGTACCATCCACAATGTTACCGAGCCACTCGGCCTACATTTGAACCCTGGTCTTTGTTGGGACAGCGGATCCAAGCCAGGGCAGTTGGCCTCAGTATCCCTGAGGGGGAGAGGGTAAAAGTCAGCCAGGATTCCCTGCTCCCGATTGCTGTGCAACGATCCCAACACTTGTGTGCGTGGACGACAGATGACATCAGGACGGCTCTGCCGCGATGCCCTCTGCGTTCAAATAGCCTATCAACATTCATTGTTTGGATTGGCGCATTAGGACTGGTCAGTGGGGTTAGGTACTGAAGCGTACAGCACCCTGACATGAATCATTAGGACTGGTCAGTGGGGTTAGGTACTGAAGCGTACAGCACCCTGACATGAATCATTAGGACTGGTCAGTGGGGTTAGGTACTGAAGCGTACAGCACCCTGACATGAATCATTAGGACTGGTCAGTGGGGTTAGGTACTGAAGCGTACAGCACCCTGACATGAATCATTAGGACTGGTCAGTGGGGTTAGGTACTGAAGCGTACAGCACCCTGACATGAATCATTAGGACTGGTCAGTGGGGTTAGGTACTGAAGCGTACAGCACCCTGACATGAATCATTAGCTACCAGAAAGGAGGGGAGTGAACACCAACAATGGCAATTTGAATTTATATGGTGTCTTTAACATAGTAAAATGTCCCAAGGCGCTTCACAGGAGCGTTATCAGACAAAAATTGACACCGAGCCACATAGAGATATTAGGACAGGTGACCAAAAGCTTGGTCAAAGAGGTAGGTTTTAAAGACCATCTTAAAGGAGGAGGGAAAGGTAGAGAGGTGGAGAGATTTAGGGAGGGAATTCCAGAGCATAAAGTCCAGACAGCTGAAGGCACGGCCGCCACCGATGGGGAATATTACTGACATTAAGCCGACTATGGTGGGGTGCACATACTCTAACCTGTAACTAATGGTACAACTATCCCTGAATAGGCCCAAAGCCTTAAATAGAGAGACCGGAGTCTGATATCCCAGATTCAAGAAGCTCGACACCATCCAGGACAAAGCAACCCGTTTGATTGGCAGCCCATCCACCACCCTAAACATTCACTCCCTTCACCACTGGCGCACTGTGGCTGCAGTGTGTACCATCCACAGGATGCACTGCAGCAACTCGCCAAGGCTTCTTCAACAGCACCTCCCAAACCCGCGACCTCTCCCACCTAGAAGGACAAGGGCAGCAGGCACATGGGAACAACACCACCTGCACGTTCCCCTCCAAGTCACACACCATCCCGACTTGGAAATATATCGCCGTTCCTTCATTGTCGCTGGGTCAAAATCCTGGAACTCCCTTCCTAACAGCACTGTGGGAGAACCTTCACCACACGGACTGCAGCGGTTCAAGAAGGCGGCTCACCACCACCTTCTCAAGGGCAATTAGGGATGGGCAATAAATGCCGGCCTTGCCAGCGACGCCCACATCCCGAGAATGAATGATAATAAAAGATGTCTACCTTCCAATAAAATTGCAAACTTTCTTCCAGGTTCTTTTTCAAAGAAGCCCAGTGCTGTGGGTGAGCTGAGTGACCCTGAAGATGAACTCCCTGACTCACAGAAGACCAGCAAACTCTCTAAAATCTACTCAAACACCATTCCAAGCATGGACAGTGCCATGGAATCCTGGGATGGCACGGGCATTGACGGGGGATTTGGAAGCCAAGGTCAGCTCTTTGGACTTGGCCAGTTGTGTTTGACTGGAATGTGTCCATTTCAACTTACAGTTCATATTCGTGAGCAATGTGTTGGTAAGGCATTTTGGCGCACCAGTGCATTGTGCCACAGAGAGGTTGGGCACGGATTTGTACCTGCTGTTCCTTAGGTAAGTTCCCAATCTCAGCCATTCAGTCAAGGTGGAAGGAGAGGGAGAGATGCACCAGTGCTGATTCTGCACCTGCCAGCTTCTACCATGATGCACAGATCATGCTCACTCGATCAGTCAGGCAGAATCAAGAGAGGAAAGCAGAGCAAATTGCTGCCATGTGGGGCTGGGTCGTGATTGGCTGCTGGGCAGGGGCACAGTTTGACCTGGGTGGTGATAGGCTCCTAGGCAGGGACACAGTTTGACCTGGGTGGTGATTGGCTCCTAGGCAGGGACACAGTTTGACCTGGGTGGTGATTGGCTGCTGGGCAGGGGCACAGTTTGACCTGGGTGGTGATTGACTCGTGAGCAGGGGCACAGTTTGACCTGGGTGGTGATTGGCTGCTGGGCAGGGGCACAGTTTGACCTGGGTGGTGATTGGCTGCTTGGCAGGGGCACAGTTTGACCTGGGTGGTGATTGGCTCATTTGCAGGGGCACAGTTTGACCTGGGTGGTGATTGGCTCATTTGCAGGGGCACAGTTTGACCTGGGTGATGATGAGATTTAAACTGGCTTCACTGCATTTTCAACTCTTCTTTGCATCTAGCTAGAGGCAGTGTGGCCAAGGTGAAAAACTATTTAAACGATACTGGCATTGGATAGCACCTCTGGGCACGATCCAGGTGCAACTGCCAGGACCACCACCAGTGGAATTTCTGGGCCTTTGCATTTCTCAGACACACAGCAGGATATTGCTGCACCGTATTGAAAGTGTTTGTTGCCATCCTGTGGTTGTGTTCGTTGTTGTACTAAACACATCTTGAGTTAAAGGAAAAGTGTCATCCACAAAGGGTTGTTGCCAATATGGAGAAGGCATCTTCTAATATGTGTGTGTGAGTGTGAGTGTGTGTGTGACTGCAATTAAATGAAAAAATTAGCATTTATATAGCACCTTTCATGACCTCAGGATGCCCCAAAGCATTTTACAGCCAATTAAGTACTTTTTGAAGTGTAATCACTGTTGTAGGAAATGCGGCAGCCAATTTGCACACAGCGAGGTCCCACAAACAGTAATAAAATAACCAAATAATCTGTTTTACGTGTTGGTTAAGGGTTAAATATTGGTCAGGACACCAGGGTGAACTCCCCTGTTCTTCTTCAAAGTAGTGCCATGGGATCAGTCGTGCCACCTGAGAGGTCAGATGGGGCTGAAACGCTCCTCCAGTACTGTACGGGCGTGTCAGCCTAGATTATGTGCTGAAATCTCTGGAGTGGTTCATTTAATATAAATTTCCTTGTTGTGATTCCAGTTACTATAAACCAAAGCAGATGCAAGACCAAGGGGATAATGTTAATTGAGATAGACGTGTGACCTTGTTATCAATTACATCCCAGCAGGAAGACTAACTGCTGGGATTAGAAACTCATTTTAAACAGTCTAAAGGTCCCCACGCACCCCAGTGTAGACAGCAGTCTAGAGTATCCGGGATTCTGCCCTCCTGCGCTGACCCTGTTAGTTGACATGGTGCCACTGGGTGCCCGTGCCATAGCATGTCTGCGGTGCCCACCTGCCCCATACGCCAGAAAGTCTGGTATCTGCCTGGCATTCAAGGGGGGGCTGATGGCCCCCGCCCCCACCCCTTTCCTGAGACCATGGGATGTCCCCTCTCAGCCCATGTGCAAGGGGGACCCCATGTATCTCCATCTGGAGGCCGGTACACCTCATGTCACTCAGCACACTGGCCTCCAGTATTGGGCCAGCTCCTGAACGAGCGGACGAAGCAGGAATTCCCGATGCAGAGACTCTCCCCACCACCTCCCCCCCCCCGACCGGGGGCTACCCCCTGACGTCATTGGCCATTTAATGGGCGGGTGGAGGTTCTGTCCCTTACAAGATCGACCAGGAAAGCCTGGAGTCAGTGGGGATCCAGTGCGGACCGAGTCTCTGATGTTCGCCGGCCGGAGATATGTTGGGAGACCGGCCGACCCCTGAGCAAATCTGCAGCCAACATTCCGCAAGTTCTTCAGAATCGTTTTATCATTCCGTCTGTGGTCGGTGATCTGAAATTCAGAGCAAATCTGATCAGACCCTTTACCGCAACTTCCTTCTAGATTCTGCCATATTCGGTCATGGAATTTATTTATTTAGTTTTTTTTCATTCTCGGGATGTGGGCATCGTTGGCAAGGCTGGCATTTATTGCCCATCCTTAGTTGCCCTGAGTAGCGGTTTGAGACAACTGACTGCTAGACCACTCGGGCAGTTAAGAGTCAACCACGTTGATGTGGGATTGGAGTCACGTCTAGACCCAGACAGCAGGTTTCTTTCCCTAAAGGACATTAGTGAACCAGTTGGGTTTTTAACGACAATCCAAGTTTCATGGTCACTTTTACTGATACTAATTTTTAAATAATTATTATTTCTAGCTTTTTTTTTATAAACTGAATTCAAATTCTCAAGATGAGATTTGAGCTTACGCTGTTTAGATAAATCCAGGCCTCTGGGTTAGTAATCCAGTAACATAACCACTAGACCACTATAACCTCTGAATTGGCCTTCAGGCCAAAGCATAGGCCTCAGGCCCTCATGATGGAATTGTGTCAGGCATGGGTAACGAGACCGAGGTGGAGGAGGGAGTTGAGATGACAATCAGTATCTACCCCTCAAAAAAATACTTCACCACTGCTAACAGCACCGTCCGTGTGAAATTGGGTTGTACAAACCCGGAGGAGGCACAGGTCCAGCTTCTCGGATACGCTGAATTGACTGATCCCAGCTAGGAAGCCAGCCGGGACCAGCTACCACTGCCTCGGTGTCTCGGGACGAGGAAGAAAGCAGGGATCCCACTGCCAATCGCCAACGAACGACCCTCGCTGAAAATTATTTTGTAAGGGTGGGCTCAGGCTCTGCTGTGACTCTGCCGTGATCAACCAGGCTGCCGACGCTCGCAACAAGTAATTCCTCGCGGGGAGCTATACTGGCAGAGAGCACAGGTTGGAGAATCGGAGCTAATCCTGTCTTCAGCCCACGCTCCCCGGGAGCACCGGATCCCAGAATTAACCCCCAACCCTCTAGATTAGCACATGAAGAATGACCCACGTAGGTGAGGTAGAATGTTGCACTGCGTGCCTTTGTTGCCTCTAGACTTGACTATTCCAATGCTCTCCTGGCCGGCCTCCCACCTTGCACCCTCCATAAACTTCAGCTCATCCAAAACTGCTGCCCGTATCCTAACTTGCACCAAGTCCCATTCACCCATCACCCCTATGCTCGTTGACCTACATGGCCCCCTGGTCTGGCAACGCCTCAAATTTAAAATTCTCATCCTTGTTTTCAGATCCCTCCATTGCCTCGCCCCTCCCTATCTCTGTAACCTCCTCCTGTCCTACAACCCTCCGAGAACTTTGTATTCCTCCAATTCTGGCCTCTTGCACATCTCCGATTTTCATCGCTCCACCATAGGCAGTCGTGCCTTCAGCTGTCTAGGCCCTAAGCTCTGGAATTCCCTCCCTAAACCTCTCTGCCTCTCTGCCTCTCTCTCCTCCTTTTAGACATTCCTTAAAACCTGCCTGTTTAACCAAGCTTTTGGTCACCTGCTCTAATATCTCCTTATGTGGCTCGGTGTCAAATTTTGTCTGGTAACGCTCCTGTGAAGCGCCTTGGGAAGTTTTACTACGTTAAAGGCGCTATATAAATGCAAGTAGTTGTTGTTGTTTCAGGCAACGTGTGCGATAAAGACTCCAGCCCATTGTGTCATGTCTACATTATTATAACACGGCTCCTCTCTTCATTAACCCTGTCAGGTCCGTATTGTCACCAGGCGGCAGGGATCGTTCTCCATCCTCACGAGTGGCAGGACACGAGTCAACGGAGTAGCCCACCACCACGCGCCAATCGTAGGAAGAGCTACCCCTGTATAGACGGTGGATTCAGCGAGGACGAGTGGGACAAGACAGCTAGGTAAGAGATGGAGCTCCTTTCCACTCTGTGTTTAACTTAATCTGTCCCCCCCCGCCACAAACCATTACGTTTCACTTCAGTGGGTTGTGGGGGATGCTCATTCCCAGTTTTGTTGCCTTCTCTCCTTTCCACTCCTGAAGGCACTGACCCTTCACTAGGGTATGGTTCGGTGGGCACTGGCAGCCCTCGCGTACCAGTCAAGACCGTACCCCAAGAAAGGGCAAGCACTCCACTCCCAGTGCAAGGTCTTGTTTGACAGACACAGAGATTTGAGTGCTGGGGTCAGTGCCTCCCCTTCCCCGTGATTGGTCACAATTGCCAGCCTATTCGAGCATGGTAGGCTTCACACTTGAGTTCCACCCTGTCACCCACACAAGTCCAGCCCTGGTCACGAGCAGGAATGGAAACCTGGCCGATTCTTATCCCCTCTCTTCAATCCTGGGGGGGCTGCGGCATTTTGTCGAACCCCTCCCCCGTCCCAAAACGCAGCACAGTTCGGGGCAGAAGGGGGGGGGGGGGCCGGCATGGTCTTTACGGAGCGAGCGTTAGGGTTATTAATTGTGTAGCCTAAGGACTGGGGGGGGGGGAGAGAGAACAAACATATCCTTTGGCCTCGGGGAAATGTTTAAAGGTCGTAGGTGAGATTTTCTCTCTGGCGCCAAACTATATGCAGCGAGAGTTCTTCACCGCTCCAGTTATTGGGAGGAGGGAGGATACGTCCATTCCAGTGTCTTGTACACCGTCAGGCATTCCCTCTGTTTGATGGGAATTTCCTTCCCTTCTTTATGAACATGCAAGTGATGCCACGGCAAGAAGAGTGAGGGTTGTGATGATCTTTTAATCCAGTTTATGTCGCAAACTGAGGGAATGTCAACGATGGCAAGAAAGGTGGAGGAGAAACCTCAACTCGGCAGCAAAACAGTTGAATGCAGCGGTCATATCTTCAGGCAGAGTTTACATTTTTTTTAGTGCAGTGCGGCTCTCTCTCTCTTCAAATGAATATACTTGCCGATAAGTCCTGTGTGGGGTGGTATAAATGGATTACTGCTTCAAACAGAGCCTGAGGACTTATCAAGGGAACTGGCTTAGAGGAGCTGCCAATAGTAACAGCGTGAACAAGCTTAAGAACCCCCCGCACTCCACTCATCCCAGTTAATGATCATCTTTCACTTCAGTCATGCTGCTGGCTCAACTTCTCCTCTCTCTCCCACACCACACCCTATTCGAACAGTCTTCATCATTACACATTCTCCACACCTCATAGGCCCTGCTACTCCAGGGTCCCGTGAAGCCCCAGGACCATTGGACCAGTTGGCTCTTCCCCGGCAAAAAGATTGTGTGTTCTTTGATCCTCACATCACACCTGTGAATTGGGACCAGCTTTCAGTCTCTCCAGGAGCTGAGATTGGATAGTTCTTGTATTTGTACTAGTTCCAGATATGTTCCTAAACTGTCGTTCTTCTAAAAGGCTTTCATCCTGGTGTCAACTCTAATCAGTGCTGGGTGATACAGCTCCAGAATACGGCGCTGGGTGATACAGCTCCAGAATACGGTGCTGGGTGATACAGCTCTAGTATACGGCGCTGGGTGATACAGCTCTAGTATACGGTGCTGGGTGATACAGCTCTAGTATACGGTGCTGGGTGATACAGCTCTAGTATACGGCGCTGGGTGATACAGCTCTAGTGTATGGTGCTGGGTGATACAGCTCTAGTGTACGGCGCTGGGTGATACAGCTCTAGTATACGGCGCTGGGTTATACAGCTCTAGTATACGGCGCTGGGTGATACAGCTCTAGTATACGGCGCTGGGTGATACAGCTCTAGTATACGGCGCTGGGTGATACAGCTCTAGTATACGGCGCTGGGTGATACAGCTCTAGTATACGGCGCTGGGTGATACAGCTCTAGTATACGGTGCTGGGTGATACAGCTCTAGTATACGGTGCTGGGTGATACAGCTCTAGTATACGGTGCTGGGTGATACAGCTCTAGTATATGGTGCTGGGTGATACAGCTCTAGTGTAGAGTGCTGGGTGATACAGCTCTAGTATACAGTGCTGGGTGATACAGCTCTAGTATACGGTGCTGGGTGATACAGCTCTAGTGTACGGTGCTGGGTGATACAGCTCTAGTATACGGTGCTGGGTGATACAGCTCTAGTATATGGTGCTGGGTGATACAGCTCTAGTATACGGTGCTGGGTGATACAGCTCTAGTATATGGTGCTGGGTGATACAGC
Organism: Heptranchias perlo; assembly: GCF_035084215.1. Taxonomy (NCBI): domain Eukaryota; kingdom Metazoa; phylum Chordata; class Chondrichthyes; order Hexanchiformes; family Hexanchidae; genus Heptranchias; species Heptranchias perlo. Next base: position 50,466,607 of record NC_090341.1, read on the forward strand.
TCTAGTATACGGCGCTGGGTGATACAGCTCTAGTATATGGTGCTGGGTGATACAGCTCTAGTGTACGGCGCTGGGTGATACAGCTCTAGTATACGGCGCTGGGTGATACAGCTCTAGTATATGGTGCTGGGTGATACAGCTCTAGTATACGGCGCTGGGTGAAACAGCTCTCGTATACGGTGCTGGGTGACACAGCTCTAGTATACGGTGCTGGGTGATACAGCTCTAGTATACGGTGCTGGGTGATACAGCTCTAGTATACGGTGCTGGGTGATACAGCTCTAGTATACGGTGCTGGGTGATACAGCTCTAGTATACGGTGCTGGGTGATACAGCTCTAGTATACGGTGCTGGGTGATACAGCTCTAGTATACGGTGCTGGGTGATACAGCTCTAGTATACGGTGCTGGGTGATACAGCTCTAGTATACGGTGCTGGGTGATACAGCTCTAGTATACGGTGCTGGGTGATACAGCTCTAGTATACGGTGCTGGGTGATACAGCTCTAGTATACGGTGCTGGGTGATACAGCTCTAGTATAAGGTGCTGGTATACGGTGCTGGGTGATACAGCTCTAGTGTACGGTGCTGGGTGATACAGCTCTAGTATACGGTGCTGGGTGATACAGCTCTAGTGTACGGCGCTGGGTGATACAGCTCTAATATATGGTGCTGGGTGATACAGCTCCAGAATACGGCGCTGGGTGATACAGCTCCAGAATACGGTGCTGGGTGATACAGCTCCAGAATACGGTGCTGGGTGATACAGCTCTAGTATACGGCGCTGGGTGATACAGCTCTAGTATACGGTGCTGGGTGATACAGCTCTAGTATACGGTGCTGGGTGATACAGCTCTAGTATACGGCGCTGGGTGATACAGCTCTAGTGTATGGTGCTGGGTGATACAGCTCTAGTGTACGGCGCTGGGTGATACAGCTCTAGTATACGGCGCTGGGTGATACAGCTCTAGTATACGGCGCTGGGTGATACAGCTCTAGTATACGGCGCTGGGTGATACAGCTCTAGTGTACGGCGCTGGGTGATACAGCTCTAGTATACGGCGCTGGGTGATATAGCTCTAGTATACGGTGCTGGGTGATACAGCTCTAGTATACGGTGCTGGGTGATACAGCTCTAGTATACGGTGCTGGGTGATACAGCTCTAGTATATGGTGCTGGGTGATACAGCTCTAGTGTAGAGTGCTGGGTGATACAGCTCTAGTATACGGTGCTGGGTGATACAGCTCTAGTATACGGTGCTGGGTGATACAGCTCTGGTGTACGGTGCTGGGTGATACAGCTCTAGTATACGGTGCTGGGTGATACAGCTCTAGTATATGGTGCTGGGTGATACAGCTCTAGTATACGGTGCTGGGTGATACAGCTCTAGTATATGGTGCTGGGTGATACAGCTCTAGTATACGGTGCTGGGTGATACAGCTCTAGTATACGGTGCTGGGTGATACAGCTCTCGTATATGGTGCTGGGTGATACAGCTCTAGTATATGGTGCTGGGTGATACAGCTCTAGTATACGGTGCTGGGTGATACAGCTCTCGTATATGGTGCTGGGTGATACAGCTCTAGTATACGGTGCTGGGTGATACAGCTCTAGTATATGGTGCTGGGTGATACAGCTCTAGTATATGGTGCTGGCCTTACTAGGACAAGCATAGAAACAAAGCAGAAAGAAACCAAAGCTGCAGCGAGTCCGTTGATCGGTTCCGCTCTCAACAGAAGCTCTTTCCAACAACAACAGGAACAACTTTTCATTTGGGAAGGAAGAATGAGGAGAGGCTAAACTAAATGTACAATGTTAAAGGGGGTTCGCATATACAAATCTTTGAAGGTGGCAGGACAAGTTGATAAAGCTGTTGAAACATGTACGAGATCCTGGGCTTTATTAATAGAGCATAGAGTACAAAAACAAGAAAGTTATTCTAAACATTTACAAAACACTGGTTAGCCCTCAGCTGGAGTATTGAGTCCATTTCTGGGCACCGCACTTTATAATGGATGTCAAGGCCTTGGAGAGAGTGCAAAGGAGATTTACCAGAATGGTACCAGGAATGAGGGACTTCATTAATGAGGAGAGACTGGAGAAGCTGGGGTTGTTCTCTTTAGAGCAGAGAAAGGGAGATTTGATGCAGGTGTTCAAGATTATGAGTGATATTGATAGAGTAGATAGGGAGAAACGGTTTGCACTGGTGGGAGGTTAGATAACCAAAGGACACAGATTTAAATTAACTGGCAGAAGAATCAGAAGGGAGATGAGGAGAATTTTTTTTAGCAGCGAGTTGTTATAATCTGGAATGCACTGCCTGAAAGGGCGATGGAAGCAGATTCAATAATAACTTTCAAACGGGAATTGGATAAATACTTTTAAAGGAAAGATTTGCAGGGCTATGGGGAAAGAGCAGGGGAGTGGGACTAATTGGATAGATCATTCAAAGAGCCGGCAGAGGCATGATGGGCTGAATGGCCTCCTTCTGTGCTGTATGATTCTATGATTCTACGATTCTAACTTTATACAGCGATTTTAATTTAGAAAAACATCCCAAGGCACTTCCCAGAAGTGTAATCAAACAAAAATGAATGCTGAGCCAAAGAAGAAGGTATTAGGAGGGCTGACCAAAAGCTTGGTCAAAGAGGTGGGTTTTAAGGAAGGTCCTAAAGGAGGAGAGGAGAGAGAAAGACTGAGAGGCTTAGGGAGGGAATTAGGCCCTAGACAGCTGAAGGCACGGCCACCAGTGGTGTGGCGAAAGGAGAGCAGACATACAACAGGCCAGAGCCAGGAATGCAGAGATCTCGGTGGGTTGTAGGGCTGGAGGAGGTTACAGAGATAGGGAGGGTGAGGCCATGGAGGGATTTGAACACAAGGATGAGAATTTTAAATAGGAGGCATTGGGAGAATGGGAGCTAATGTAGGTCGGGCTGTGTGGCAACAACCATCAACCTGCCTCTGCAGTAAGAACAAGCAAAGGAACAAGGGGCGAAGGCAACAAGTGAGGAGGTCCCACCACCCCCAAGCTGGACTGTCTGCAGCTCTATACATTAATCAACGTTGAGTTGGAGAGACAGATGGGAAGGAGTTCCAAAGGGAAGGACTGAGGTGACTGAAGGCTCTGCCACCAATTGGGTGAGGGAGGGGAGGGCCTGGGGAGAGTGGGGATATAGAGCTGGAGAATATTACAGAGATAGAATGTGGAAAGGCAAAGGATTTATAGATCAGGAGGAGAATTGTGAATTGAATACATTGGAGGACCAGCAGCCAGTGTAGATCAGTGAGGGCAGGGGGAAATGGGCAATTGGGATTAGCATGGGACTGAATACAAACGGCACAGTTTTGGACAAATGCTGCCAGATCAGAGAGAACAGTCAGGGAATGTCCTGTGCTTAACTAGGGATCCAAAGTTATACCGATATTGGTACAGGAGAGTCGCCAGCGCTGGGAATACTCAGAAGGATTTGTCTGAATAGCAGACTTTTCAGGCCGATGCTCCCCTCCCAGTGTCAGGATATCTGCCCCACCTCACCGGCATAGCCTCAATCCTGACCGTCGGCAGGAGGGAGCCCACTATTGGCCGGCTACAAAATGGCAGCGGTGCTACATAAGAACATAAGAAGTAGGAGCAGGAGGAGGCCACACGGCCCCTCGAGCCTGCTGCGCCATTCAATAAGATCATGGCTGATCTTCTACCTCTACTCCGCCCTATCCCCATATCCCTTGATTCCCTTACTGTCCAAATATCCATCGATCTCAGTCTTGAATATACTCAACGACTGAGCATCCACAGCCCTCTAGAGTAGAGAATTCCAAAGATTCACAACCCTCTGCATGAAGAAATTTTTCCTCATCTCAGTCCTAAATGGCCGACCTCTTATCTTGAGGCTATGACCTCTAGTTCTAGACTCTCCAGCCAGGGGAAACAGCCTCTCAGCATCTACCCTGTCAAACCCTCTAAGAATTTTATATGTTTCAATGAGATCACCTCTCATTTTTCTAAACTCCAGACAATATAGGCCCATTCTACTCAATCTCTCCTCATAGGACAACCCTCATCCCTGGAATCAATCTAGTGAACCTTCTTTGCACCGCCTCTAAGGCAAGTATGTCCTTCCTTAGGTAAGGAGACCAAAACTGTACTCGGTACTCCAGGTGTGGTCTCACCAGAGCCCTATATAATTGCAGCAAGACCTCCTTACTCTTATACTCCAACCCCCTTGCAATAAAGGCTAACGTACCATTTATCTTCCTAATTGCTTGCTGTACCTGCATGTTAACTTTCTGTGATTTGTGTACAAGGACACCCAAATCCCTTTGTCTACCAACATTTCTTAGTCTCTCACCTTTTAAAAAATATTCTGCTTTTCTATTCTTCCCACCAAAGTGGATAATTTCACATTTCCCCACATTATGCTCCATCTGCCACCTTCTCACCCACTCACTTAACCTGTCTATATCCCTTTGCAGACTCTTTGCGTCCTCCTCACAGCTTACTTTCCCACCGAGCTTTGTATCATCAGCAAACTTGGATACATTACACTCAGTCTGCTCATCTAAGTCATTGATTTTTATCGTAAACAGCTGGGGCCCCAGCACTGATCCTTGTGGCACCCCACTAGTTACAAACTGCCAACCCGAAAATGACCCGTTTATTCCTACTCTTTGTTTTCTGTGTGTTATCCAATCCTCAGTCCATGCTAATATATCACCCCCAATCCCATGAGCCCTAATTTGTGTAACAACCTCTTGTGTGGCACCTTATTGAATGCCTTTTGAAAATCTAAAAATTCCCTCAACTAAATATTGTGAAGAGCGAAGCCATTGCCTTCGGTCCCCACCACAAACTCCGTTCCCGAGGCACCCTAGGGACTCCATCCCTCTCCCTGGCCACTGTCTGAAGCTGAACCAGACCGTTCGCAACCTTGGCGTCCTATTTGACCCTGAGATGACCTTCCGACCACATATCCGCTCCATCACCAAGACCGCCTACTTCTACCTCCGTAACGCTGCCCGTCTCCGCCCCTGCCTCAGCTCATCTGCTGCTGAAACCCTCATCCATTCCTTTGTTACCTCTAGACTTGACTATCCCAATGCTCTCCTGGCCGGCCTCCCACCTTGCACCCTCCGTAAACTTGAGCTCATCCAAAACTCTGCTGCCCGTATCCTAACTCACACCAAGTCCCATTCACCCATCACCCCTGTGCTCGCTGACCGACATTGGCTCCCAGTCCGGCAATGCCTCGATTTTAAAATTCTCATCCTTGTTTTCAAATCTCTCCATGGCCTCATCCCTCCCTATCTCTGCAATCTCCGCCAGCCCTACAACCCTCTGAGGTCTCTGCGCTCCTCCAATTCAGGCCTCTTGCACATCTCCGATTTTAATCGCTCCACCATTGGCGGCCGTGCCTTCAGCTGCCTAGGCTCTAAGCTCTGGAATTCCCTCCCCAAACCTCTCCGCCTCTCTACCTCTCTCTCCTCCTTTAAGATGATCCTTAAAACCAACTCTTTGTCCTAATATCACTTTATGTGGCTCGGTGTCAAATCCATGTCTGATTACGCTCCTGTGAAGCACCTTGGGTCGATTTACTACATTAAAGGTGCTATATAAATACAAGTTGTTGTTGTCATCGTCATCCTCCACCGTCATTTTCACGCAGTGGGTATGGAAGGAGCGACCGGCGGCAGTTCCGTCACGGAAGGAACTGCAGGTCGGGTGGTGAGATGGCCGGAGGCCTCACCACCCAAATTTACCATCATTCTCCACTGCCACTTTGCCCGATTTTGGTCAGGACTGCAGAGGAGAGCACAACCCCCAATTCTGGACATTTGGTGGAGGACTCTGTCCAGTACTAGACCCAGGCTATTGAATCAGAAAGGGGAAATTCAAGACGGCGGTACGATCTCAGATCATTTGGGTGATGTGTCCAGGGGATTAGATAAAACTATAAAAGGTCTCCTTTCCTTTGATGTGTGGAGGTGGCATTGATAGTTCCTCAGGTTGAGGCTTTCCTCAGTACCCGGGTTTTATATAAAGAAACCAGCAAGGGGTTTCTCAGATACCCTTTTCTTGTATTGGTTGCAGCACTGGGGGTGTTTAGGGGGAAATGGAGGAAACAGGGATAGAAACCTGCCCATCCAAGGCAAATAAACCATCCGGTCTCCAGGCTGACATGACCTCTCTTCTTCACCCACATTTCCTACCAAATGCCTTCATTTTTTCGTCAGATCCAAGAACTTTTTGTCGTGTCCCCCCCCACTCCTTCCCCCCGTTTAATCCACCACTGCACCACATGGAAGTGAAGTGTTGTATTAATTGTTTCTCGTGTACACTAGCTCGTGGTTACTGTGAGTAGGTTCTTGTCCTGCACCGTCTGGGTGGAGGATTGGACACCACTAACAGAGTCCGTCCGATTTTCCTTCCATTCAATTTAAGTGGAAGGAGAATTAGGCAGACTTCATTATGGCCGTGTCCTGCTCCAGAAAATACATCACGCCCGGGCAGTACAGATGGAAATCTACCCCCACGTCTTATGACATGAAACATCTTCGAGACGTTTCTAGGGTTCATTATGACCCAAGGCAAACTACTGGCCAAATGGTGGCTGCCTAATTGAATGGTAGATTCTGAACCGCTGCTCTTAGGTTAAACCTGATTAAGAGATGCCCATTCTACAGTTTGCTTCCTAGGCACCTCTCAATCGGGTACCAATTGATAGTATTTGCAAGGATGCCACATGAAGTAATCCTCACAGATTCACAAAGCGTTACTGGCCACACTTGACTGTTGCACAGAAGAAACTTGTCTGTCCCGGCAGCTGCTGTCATGGCTCCTCGTAACGCTCCTGAATTTACGCTACTTTGATATACTCCTATAATGTGCGTTGGATGCTTGTTAAAGAAGCTTTTACCCACCTTGTGTTGTCTTCATTCTTCAAATGATATGCAGCTTCCTCACACCATCAGATCGTCCCATCAGGCCCTACCAGAGAGTGCGTTTTTGGGATTAGGCGTTTGGTCCTAAGCTCCAGTTAAGTTTTAGGTGAAAATGAGCCGGTACAATAGACCGGGTCCTGGGACCTGTGAGCAGGAGACCTCATATAGCGCCCCCTATCTGTAATCTCACGATGGGATTTTATAGATGAGCTCATCATTGGTTTCGGGAAAAACACATCAGGTTAGGACTAATGTGTGTGGAGGATGCAAATCATTTGAAGAGTGAAGACCCTACAGGGTAAGTAGTCAATCGTTTGCTGTGGTGGGGGGGGGGGGCAACATTCAGAGGAAAGGATGCTGAAGTTAACGATTCTTTTCATCTTTTTGATTCTGGGTAGGGACTTGTGATGACAACTGTCCAATACTCTGCTGTTCCACAAACCAGCAGGGTCTTAGCCTCTAAATCCTTAATCTTAAGTCCTATGGTCAAAGAAGGTGCCTGGGGTAAGGACAGATCCTTCCCCCACAAGACAGGGAGGGAGAATTGGAGGGTGAGTCTTCCTTCTTCCCTTCCTTGACAAATCTCATATTTTAACAAAAAGAATCCTCTGCCACCTTCCTCCTCGCTTCTTCTGATGACGATGACTCACAGTTGCGTTTCTTCTTCATGTTGAGCCTTAACTATGGGTGTTGGTCGGGCTGCTCGACCACAGAAGGCATCACAGCCCGCTCCTGTTCTCACACTGCTGATTTCTCCCTCCGTGGCCCAGGGGGCGTCGATACCAGCACCCTACTGCCGGCCGATCAGTACAGGCCGTGGGGCTGGAACCTGGGAACCTTCTGATCTCCATGGCTGAAGGACTCACTGAGTCGCTGAGGGAATGGATCACACTTTCTCACGGCCGCTTGAGTGGGGTCAGAGGAGGCGTAGGAGCAGGCCCCGCCTCCTGTGCCCTCAGTTGGGTCGTTGGGGGGGTGGGGGGTGTCGGGGGGCGGAGAAGGGCTGAGGTTCCCCCAAATCCAGGACAAGAAGAGAGTGTAGGTGAGGAGCTGGAACTGTGGCTTGAGTTCTAAGGCTCCTTGCCGGTGAAAGCGTCATAAAAATAAATTAGCAACTAACGTTGGCATCACGAAAATCAAAAGCAAAGTGGGGGAGGGGGCAGGGAGAGAGCGCACTGACTTCAAAAAAATGGCAGACTTTTGTCTCCGATTTCCATCTTTGAAATTTCCTCGGGTGACTCAAAAAAAGAAAAGCAATTGGCTGGTTCACAACTGGTGACCACAAGGTGGGAGGGGGGGGTGGAGGGAAGGAGGCGTGTTTGAATTGAGGAGGGAGGGAGGGAGGGAGGGAGGGAAGCTGAGGGACAAAATCACTGCCAATCCGGAGTACTGCAGAGTTCTAAAGCTTAAAGAGGAAAAACTGGATGCCTGTCTCTTTAAAAATTAAAGAGGGCGATTGTGAATAGCGTTGAGGCAGCAAAGCTCCTCTCCCCACCCACTCCCCCACATTGCTTGAACTGCTCCCCCCTCTCCTCTTGTATGGGTCTCAGTGGTGATCACACAGCTTGTAGAGTACGTTGCTCCCTGCCGTTTGGTCACAGAGCGAGTGTGCGTGTGCGAACATGATACCTCACGGTTTCTTACTGTCCTCATTTTTTTCCCCCACGTCACCCCGTTGTCTGTTACATTGTCTTTGTTCTTTTTCTCTTCTCAGGTTGTCTGTGTCTCAGCTCTGAGCTCTTTTTCCATCAACCTTCTTAACTAACCGTCTAGGAGGCTCCCGGCCCCCCCCTCCCCCCACCCCATTCTGCATACTCTCTCGCTTCTTCTGTGTTTCACCAGTCGTTCAAACCAAAACCAAACCCAAACCCAGAGTATTCCCTCATGATGTCATTTTTTTCCCCCCGAATTCTTGGCTTTTCTTGTTTGCTTCCCAGACGACTCCCTCCTTGCTGGGAGCTGGGCCTCGTCTTTGCCCGTTCTGCATGTGACTGTATCCAGAATCCTGGAACCAATGGAACTGTGATTCCTCCCCTCACCCCACCCCCATCTTTTCCCTTCCCTTGACGATTCTCTTTATGTGTCCAAATGAGAAGACTGGCAGAGATGCAGTTCTGCCCCCCCGACCCACTCCTTTCCACCCACCCGCCAACCTCCCCCCTCTCTCCTGGTTCAGTTCAGACAGTAAGAGAATCGTGGCCTTTGCCCCATGGTGCTGAGGGCATAGAGTTGAAGATACTGACACTTTGGTTCGTACGTTAAACAGATACCTTAGCAACCACAACGGACCCGACCAAGACCAGGAAGACAATTTTTGGTCTCAGGCTCTGGAAGATTTAGAAACTTGCGGACAATCGGAACTGTTGAGAGAAATTGAGGTAACTTTACTCTTTCTTTTTGTTGTTGTTGCACAACGTGCCTTTGAAGGCCCCGGCTAGGGTGAGGCTTCGGCCTTGCTTCTCGCGGGCGCCATCTTCTTGGGGGGGTGTTCTGGACATGCTCAGTTTGCAACCCCAGGCGACGGGTGGTATAATCGGCCGAGGGGTATCTGGCAGCGCCTGCTGCGGCTGTGGCCCATGTGGCCAGTGAGTCGGTGAGGACAGGCTCAGACACTAAGAGCAGGCACTCGTGCCAGGTGCCAGGGTGAGGCCATTGCCCGTGTATCGGTACCACGGTACAAGAGGAGGGGAGAAAACTAGAGAGGCAAAAAGAATGTGAAGTGAGGCCAACTTACTCAAGGAAGGATGGAGAAATACAAGGAGTAAAATGAGGTGTTTCTCATTAGAGTGTGATAACAAATGTGAAAAAGATCCACCTGCTGAGAGATAAAGGAAAGGGCTCGCATTTATATAAGGCGTTTCATGACCTCAGGACGTCCCAAAACACTTCACAGCCAACAAGGTACTTTTGAAGTGTAGTCACTGTTGGTATGTAGGGAAACGTGGCAGTCAATTTGCGCACAGCAAGATCCCACATCAGCAATGAGATAAATGGCCAGATAATCTGTTTTTTAGTGATGTTGGTTGAGGAATAAATATTGGCCAGGACACCGGAGAAAACTACCCTGCTCTTCTTCTCAACACCTCTGACTCAGTAGGAACAGGAGTAGACCATTCAGCCCCTCTAGCCTGCTCCACCAGTCTATTAGATCAGAGCTGATCTGTACCTCAACTCCATTGATCTGCCTTTGCTCTACATCCCTTTATACCCTCATTGGAACATTGATAACCTTATAGGAACATTGATAACCTTATAGGAACATTGATAACCTTATAGGAACATTGATACCCCCATAGGAACATTGATACCCCCATAGGAACATTGATAACCTTATAGGAACATTGATACCCCCATAGAAACATTGATACCCCCATAGGAACATTGATACCCTTATAGGAACATTGATACCCTTATAGGAACATTGATAACCTTATAGGAACATTGATACCCTCATAGGAACATTGATAACCTTATAGGAACATTGATACCCCCATAGAAAGATTGATACCCTCATAGGAACATTGATACCCCCATAGGAACATTGATACCCCCATAGGAACATTGATACCCTCATAGGAACATTGATACCCCCATAGGAACATTGATACCCTCATAGGAACATTGATACCCCCATAGGAACATTGATACCCTCATAGGAACATTGATACCCTCATAGAAACATTGATACCCTCATAGGAACATTGATACCCCCATAGGAACATTGATACCCTCATAGGAACATTGATACCCCCATAGGATCATTGATACCCTCATAGGAACATTGATACCCTCATAGAAACATTGATACCCTCATAGAAACATTGATACCCTCATAGGAACATTGATACCCCCATAGGAACATTGATACCCTTATAGGAACATTGATACCCTCATAGGAACATTGATACCCTCATAGGAACATTGATACCCCCATAGGAACATTGATACCCTCATAGAAACATTGATACCCTCATAGAAACATTGATACCCTCATAGGAACATTGATACCCCCATAGGAACATTGATACCCTCATAGGAACATTGATACCCTCATAGGAACATTGATACCCCCATAGGAACATTGATACCCCCATAGGAACATTGATACCCTCATAGGAACATTGATACCCTCATAGGAACATTGATACCCTCATAGAAACATTGATACCCTCATAGGAACATTGATACCCTCATAGGAACATTGATACCCTCATAGGAACATTTAAACCCCCATAGGAACATTGATACCCTCATAGGAACATTGATACCCTCATATGAACATTGATACCCCCATAGGAACATTGATACCCTCATAGGAACATTGATACCCTCATAGGAACATTGATACCCTCATAGGAACATTGATACCCCCATAGGAACATTGATACCCTCATAGGAACATTGATACCCTCATAGGAACATTGATACCCTCATAGGAACATTGATACCCTCATAGGAACATTGATACCCTCATAGAAACATTGATAATCTTATAGGAACATTGATACCCTCATAGAAACATTGATACCCTCATAGGAACATTGATACCCCCATAGGAACATTGATACCCTCATAGGAACATTGATACCCTCATAGGAACATTGATTCCCCCATAGGAGCATTGATAATCTTATAGGAACATTGATACCCTCATAGGAACATTGATAACCTCATAGGAACATTGATACCCCCATAGGAACATTGATAACCTTATTGGAACATTGATAATCTTATAGGAACATTGATACCTTTATAGGAACATTGATAACCTTATAGGAACATTGATAATCTTATTTTTTTCATTCGTTCAAGGGTTGTGGGCGTCGCTGGCAAGGCTGGCATTTATTACCCAACCCTAATTGCCCTTGAGAAGGTGGTGGAACGGCGATATATTTCCAAGTCGGGATGGTGTGTGACTTGGAGGGGAACGTGCAGGTGGTGGTGTTCCCATGTACCTGCTGCTCTCGACATTCTAGGTGGTAGAGGTCACGGGTTTGGGAAGTGCTGTCGAAGAAGCCTTGGTGAGTTGCTGCAGTGCATCCTGTGGATGGTACACACTGCAGCCACGGTGTGCCGGTGGTGAAGGGAGTGAACGTTTAGGGTGGTGGATGGGGTGCCAATCAAGCGGGCTGCTTTGTCCTGGATGGTGTTGAGCTTCTTGAGTGTTGTTGGAGCTGCACTCATCCAGGCAAGTGGAGAGTATTCCATCACACTCCTAACTTGTGCCTTGTAGATGGTGGAAAGGCATTGGGGAGTCAGGAGGTGAGTCATTCGCCACAGAATACCCAGCCACTGACCTGCTCTCGTAGCCACAGTATTTATGTGGCTGGTCCAGTTAAGTTTCTGGTCAATGGTGACCCCCAGGATGTTGATGGTGGGGGATTTGGTGATGGTAATGCCATTGAATGTCAAGGGCAGGTGGTTAGACTCTCTCTTGTTGGAGATGGTCATTGTCTGGTGCGAATGTTACTTGCCACTTATCAGCCCAAGCCTGGATGTTGTCCAGGTCTTGCTGCATGCGGGCTTGGACTGCTTCATTATCTGAGGGGTTGCAAATGGAACTGAACACTGTGCAATCGTCAGCGAACCATTTCTGACCTTATGATGGAGGGAAGGTCATTGATGAAGCAGTTGAAGATGGTTGGGCCTCGGACACTGCCCTGAGGAACTCTTGCAGCAATGTTCTGGGGCTGAGATGATTGGCCTCCAACAACCGCTATTATCTTCCATTGTGCTAGGTATGACTCCAGCCACTGGAGAGTTTTCCCCCTGATTCCCATTGACTTCAATTTTATTAGGGCTCCTTGGTGCCAGACTTGGTCAAATGCTGCCTTGATATCAAGGGCAGTCACTCTCACCTCACCTCTGGAATTCAGCTCTTTTGTCCATGTTTGGACCTTGGCTGTAATGAGGTCTGGAGCCGAGTGGAACCCAACTGAGCATCGGTGAGCAGGTTATTGGTGAGTAAGTGCCGCTTGATAGCACTGTCGACATCACCTTCCATCACTTTGCTGATGATTGAGAGTGGACTGATGGGGCGGTAACTGGCCGGATTGGATTTGTCCTGCTTTTTGTGGACAGAACATACCTGGGCAATTTTCCACATTGTCGGGTAGATGCCAGTGTTGTAACTGTACTGGAACAGTTTGGCTAGAGGTGCGGCTAGTTCTGGAGCACAAGTCTTCAGCACTACAGCTGGGATGTTGTCGGGGCCCATAGCCTTTGCTGTATCCAGTGCACTCAGCCGTTTCTTGATATCATGTGGAGTGAATCGAATTGGCTGAAGACTGGCTTCTGTGATGGTGGGGATATCGGGAGGAGGCGGAGATGGATCATCCACTCGGCACTTCTGGCTGAAGATGGTTGCAAACGCTTCAGCCTTGTCTTTTGCACTCACGTGCTGGACTCTGCCATCATTGAGAATGGGGATGTTTGCAGAGCCTCCTCCTCCCGTTAGTTGTTTAATTGTCCACCACCATTCATGACTGGATGTGGCAGAACTGCAAAGCTTTAATCTGATCCGTTGGTTGTGGAATCGCTTAGCTCTGTCTATAGCATGTTGTTTCCGCTGTTTAGCATACATGTAGTCCTGTGTTGTAGCTTCACCAGGTTGGAACCTCATTTTTAGATACACCTGGTGCTGCTCCTGGCATGCTCTTCTACACTCCTCATTGAGCCATGGTTGATCCCCTGGCTTGTTGGTAATGGTAGAGTGAGGAATATGCCGGGCCATGAGGTTACAGATTGTGCTGAAATACAATTCTGCTGCTGCTGATGGCCCACAGCGCCTCATGGATGCCCAGTTTTGAACTGCTAGATCTGTTCTGAATCTATCCCATTTAGCACGGTGATAGTGCCACACAACCCAATGGATGGTGTCCTCAGTGTGAAGACGGGACTTCGTCTCCACGAGGACTGTGCGGTGGTCACTCCTACCAATACTGTCATGGACAGATGCATCTACGAAAGGTAGATTGGTGAGGACGAGGTCAAGTAGGTTTTTCCCTTGTGTTGGTTTGCTCACCACCTGTCGCAGGCCCAGTCTGGCAGCTATGGCCTTCAGGACTCGGCCAGCTCGGTCAGTAGTGGTGCTACCGAGCCACTCTTGGTGATGGACATTGAAGTCCCCCACCCAGAGTATATTCTGTGCCCTTGCTACCCTCAATGCTTCCTCCAAGTGGTGCTCAACATGGAGGAGAACTGATTCATCAGCTGAGGGAGGGCGGTAGGTGGTAACCAGCAGCAGGTTTCCTTGCCCATGTTTGACCTGATGCCATGAGATTTCATGGGGTCCGGAGACAATGTTGAGGACTCCCGGGGCCTCTCCCTTCTGACTATGTCACTGTACCGCCACCTCTGGTGGGTCTGTCGTGCCGGTGGGACAGGACATACCCAGGGATGATGTTGGAGGAGTCTGGGACGTTGGCTGAAAGGTATGATTCTGTGAGTATGGCTATGTCAGGCTGTTGCTTGACGAGTCTGTGGGACAGCTCTCCCAATTTTGGCACAAGTCCCCAGATGTTAGTGAGGAGGACTTTGCAGGGTCGACTGGGCTTGGTTTGCCTTTGTCGTGTCCGGTGCCAGGTGATCCGTCCGGTTTTATACTTATTGTGACTTTCTGTAGCGAGATTGTACAACTGAGTGGCTTGCTAGGCCATTTCAGAGGGTGATTAAAAATCAACCACATTGCTGTGGGTCTGGAGTCACATTTAGGCCAGACCGACTAAGAACGGCAGGTTTCCTTCCCTAAAGGACATTAGTGAACCAGATGGGTTTTTATGAGAATCCGTTAGTTTCATGGCCACCATTACTGATACTATTTATTTTTAGTTCCAGATTTTATTTAATTAATTGAATTTAAATTCCCCAGCTATCGTGGCGGGATTTGAACTCATGACTCTGGAGTATACTACCGTACACTTATGGGCACATTGATACCTTTATAGGCACATTGATACCCTTATAGGAACATTGACACCCTCATTGGAATACTGATACCCTTATAGGCACATTGGTATTGCACTGAAGCATTAGCCTGGATTATGGGCTCAAATCCTGAGAATGGGGCTTGAATCCTTGCCCTTCTGATTCTGAGGTAAGAGTGCTACCACTGAGCCAGAGCTAACAGATGGGAATCAGCCCTTATATTTACTGTTCTACGGATGCTTATAGTTTAGATGTATCTGACTCCCACCAACGTCACTCTTGTCAAGTATAAAGGACATGAGTTCAGGTTTAAGCCGCAGGCTGCATCTTCCCAGCTGTGTGGCAATGTTGGTAATTACCATCGATAGTTATGGACCATTAATGGATTGAAATTGTTTTGACATTTGTTTATTAATTATAATCTCTGCCAATCAGACCATCTTCAACCTGACTTGCTGAGAGGAATTCTGATATTATTGTCCAACTGAACCACAGAGACCGGGGAGCTCCCAGTTTGGACCCATCGACTGTGCTGGAGCAGCAGGGCAGCAATTGGGGCATTACAGTTTGGTCTCAGTGTCCCAGGGTTGGAGTTGAGGGTGAGGGGGGAGGAGGGTGGGAATCACCCGCTGCGGATCACTCGCCTGTTGAAAGGTGAGAGCAGAATGTGCTGTGATGCCCCCCTGGGGTAAACGTCCTGTCAACAATCACTCTCCTGGCTTAAACAAGGAGGATGTGGTACTGGAGGGTGTCGACAGCCCTGGACTGTAACCATGGACTGTAACCATGGACTGTAACCATGGACTGTAACCCAGCAAGAGTCAAGCCCCTTTAATGGAGGGAGGGAAACTGAGAAAAGTAAAAATAATTTTTTAATTACCTATTCCCCGCACACCCCCTCCCCCACCTTTCTGATTTTAACCTGTGCTTGAATGGGGAGTTACTATCTCCTCCTTGTCGAAGTGAATGGGATGGGGTGGGCATGGCAAAGCCACATTGTGACCACACTGAGGACCATGGGTGCAGTTGGATTGTTGACATTGAGACCTCAATGCTCTCTCTGGACAGTTATTGAGGAATGGCTGGTATCAAGCCCCATTGACCCGATCTGACAATAATACCTCCCACTGGACTGCACTCCCAGAATCGGCTATATTGCATATCCAAGAGGATTTAGGTGTAGTAGAAGTTCTGTTGCATATTTGATGGGGCAGTGTAGAGGGAGCTTTACTCTGTATCTAACCCATCCTGTATCTGCACAGGGAGTGTTTGATGGGGCAGTGTAGAGGGAGATTTACTCTATATCTAACCAGTCCTGTATCTGCACAGGGAGTGTTTGATGGGGCAGTGTAGAGGGAGATTTACTCTATATCTAACCAGTCCTGTATCTGCACAGGGAGTGTTTGATGGGGCAGTGTAGAGGGAGCTTTACTCTGTATCTAACCCGTCCTGTATCTCCCCTGGGAGTGTTTGATGGGGCAGTGTAGAGGGAGATTTACTCTGTATCTAACCCGTCCTGTATCTGCCCTGGGAGTGTTTGACGGGACAGTGTAGAGGGACCTTTACTCTGTATCTAACCAGTCCTGTATCTGCACTGGGAGTGTTTGATGGGGCAGTGTGGATGGAGCTTTACTCTGTATCTAACCCGTTCTATATATAACCTATGAGTGTTTGATGGGGACGTGAAGTGAAGAAAATAGGAAGATAATTCCAGTCCAGGCATTTATGTCCCTTTGCTTTAGGAAACACTAAATTTAAACTAAAAAATATAAAAAGAAAGAGAAAATCTGCAGAAAATCTTGAGTGCCAGCAGGCTATTTATCTGTTGCGGCATCACAGCTAATCTCAATTTTGCCCTCATCCAACATCCACACTGTATATTGTGATCAGGACCAGTGACCCTGGTTGATTTTGTTTTTTCCTCTCTCTAACCCAGGGGTGCTGATTCAATGTAGTGTCCCCATTGACTCCCTGGCCGCAATCAGCCAATGGCACAGGCCAGGCATGGGACCTTCCAGTCTGTAACTCACTCCCGAATATCCATTACACAATACAGATTGTACAATTTGCAGGTTACGTCAAGTACAGTTCCACACTGGGCCATTGCGGGGTGCTGTTGGTAGCATTGCTGCCCATTCCTGATCTGTTCTGTACAAATACACAGTGTTACATGATTGAGGAAGAGATAAAACACCCACACTACTACCACTGGTATTACCACTACAACCACCAATACTATTACTACTACTAATGCTACTATTATTACTACTATAACCACCATTACGATCATTACCACTACCACTTTACTACTACAACCACCAATACTATTGCTACTAATAATTAAAAGAAAAAAGACCTTGCATCAATATAACTCCTTTCACAAACTCAGGAACAAAAATTATTACAGCCAAGGAAGTACTTTTGAAGTGTAGTCACTGTTGTAATGTATAAAACACGGCATATATAAACCACCCGAACCCTTTGATTAGATTCCAGTCTGTAACTCACTCCCGGGTATCCATTATTCTATATATAAACCACCTGAACCCCTCGATTAGATTCCAGCCTGTAACTCACTCCTGGGTATCTGTTATTCTATATATAAACCACCTGAACCCCTCGATTAGATTCCAGCCTGTAACTCACTCCTGGGTATCCATTATTCTATATATAAACCACCCGAACCCTTTGATTAGATTCCAGCCTGTAACTCACTCCCGAGTATCTGTTATTCTATATATAAACCACCTGCACCCCTCGATTAGATTCCAGCCTGTAACTCACTCCTGGGTATCCATTATTCTATATATAAACCACCCGAACCCCTCGATTAGATTCCAGCCTGTAACTCACTCCTGGGTATCTGTTATTCTATATATAAACCACCTGCACCCCTCGATTAGATTCCAGCCTGTAACTCACTCCTGGGTATCCATTATTCTATATATAAACCACCCGAACCCCTCGATTAGATTCCAGCCTGTAACTCACTCCCGGGTATCCATTATCCAATATTTTTTTTTCAAAAAATATACTTTATTCATAATATTTGCAGCAATACATACAATACAGTTGTCATATCACTTTCCAAACGTACACAATACAGATTATACAATTTGCAGGTTACGTCAAGTGCAGTACAATGAACACATTGGACATAATTACAGTTCATGACACTCTAGGGTGTCTCATTGCATCATACTCAACACAGATTATTGCTTACAGATTCATTTCAGATTTATTACAGGTACATTACAGCAATTTGAATTTTACATTCTGCCCGAGGGGGTTTTTCCCTGATTGCAGCCCCTCGGTATACAATGGCGGGAAGGCTCTAAACGGTTGCCTTTCCCCACAGGGCCTTTGCGGCGGCCGCACCCATCCTCAGTGCGTCCCTCAGCACGTAGTCCTGGACCTTGGAATGTGCCAGTCTGCAACACTCGGTCGAGGACAGCTCCTTGTGCTGGAAGACCAGCAAGTTTTGGGCAGACCAAAGGGCGTCTTTCACCGAGTTGATGGTCTTCCAGCAGCAGCTGATGTCCGTCTCAGTGTGCGTCCCCGGGAACAGCCCGTAGAGCACAGAATCCTGTGTTACGGAACTGCTCGGGACGAACCTGGACAGATACCACTGCATCTCTCTCCAGACCTTCTTTGCAAAGGCACATTCCATAAGGAGATGGGTGACGGTCTCGTCTCCACCGCAGCCTCCTCTGGGACAGCGCGCGGTGGCGCTGAGAGTCCGGGAGTACATGAAGGATCTGACGGAAGGGCCCTTCTCACCACCAGCCAATCTAGGTCTTGGTGCTTGTTTGAAAGTTCTGGCGATGAGGCGTTCTGCCAAATGACATTGACAGTCTGCTCGGGGAACCAACCGACGGGATCCATCGTCTCCTTTTCCCGCAGGGTCTCGAGGACGTTACGTGCGGACCACTTGCTGATCGCCTTGTGGTCAAAGGTGTTTTTCTGCACAAACTTTTCGACGAAGGACAGGTGGGGCGGAACGGTCCAACTGGACGGAGCGTTCCGTGGCGGCGTGGCCGGGCCCATCCTTCTCAACACCGGGGACAGGTAGAACCTCAGCACGTAGTGACACTTTGTGTTTGTGTACCGAGAGTCTATGCACAGCTGGATGCAGCTGCATACAAAGGTGGCCATCAGGATGAGGGCCACGTTGGGCACGCCTTTCCCCCCTTTCTCTGGAGATTTGTACATCGTGACCCTGCGGACACTGTCCATTTTTGATCTCCAGACAAAGTGGAAGATGGCTCGGGTGACTGTCGCGGCGCAGGAGCGAGGTATGGGCCAGACCTGCGCCACGTACAGCAACACCGAGAGCACCTCGCACCTGATGACCAGGTTCTTGCCCACGATCGAGAGGGATTGTCGATCCCACAGTCCCAGTTTCTGCTTCACCTTGGCAATCCGCTCCTCCCAGTTTTTGGTGCACGCCCCGGCCCCCCCGAATCAGATCCCCAGCACCTTCAGGTAATTCGACCTGACGGTGAAGGGGACAAAGGATCGGTCGGTCCAGTTCCCAAAGAACATAGCCTTGGTATGATTTACCCTGGCCCCCGAGGCCAGTTCGAACTGGTCGCAGATGCTCATCAATCTGCGGACCAACAGCTGATCCGAGCAAAAGACGGCGACGTCATCCATGTACAGGGAGGCCTTGACCTGAGTGCCTCCGCTGCCTGGGATCGTCACCCCTCTTATGCCCGCATCCCTCCTGATGGACTCGGCAAAGGGTTCGATGCAACACACGAACAAGACGGAGGAGAGAGGACAACCCTGCCTGACTCCAGATTTGATCGGAAAGCTTTCTGATTCCCACCCGTTGATTGAAACGGTGCTACTGATGTTTGTGTAGAGCAGTTGGATCCAATTGCGGATTCCCTCCCCAAACCCCATTTTGGAGAGCACGTCCATCATGTACGTGTGGGATATTCTGTCAAAGGCCTTCTCCTGGTCCAGGCTGATCAGGCAGGCGTTCACCCCCCATGTCCTGTACGTAGGCAATCGTATCCCTGAGTACCGCCAGGCTATCAGAGATCTTCCTGCCGGTTACGGCGCAGGTCTGATCGGGGTGGATCACCACCTCCAGGGCTGACTTGACCCGATTGGCGATGACCTTGGACAGAATTTTGTAGTCCACGTTAAGTAGTGAGATGGGTCGCCAATTTTTGATTTCTTCCCTCTTCCCCCTTCTGCTTGTAGATGAGGGTGATGATGCCTTTCCTCATGGAGTCTGACATGCTGCCTGCCAGGAGCATACCCCCGTACACTTCCAGCAGGTCTGGGCCTATCCAGTCCCACAGAGCCGAGTACAACTCCACCGGTAAGCCGTCGCTTCTGGGAGTCTTACTCTTCTCAAAGGATCGGACGGCCTTTGTCAGTTCGTCCAGAGTTAGCGGGTGATCCAGACTCTCCCGCTTGCTGTCGTCTAGAACCTCCGTGATAGACGACAAGAAGGAGTGGGAGGCCGCGCTGTCTGTGGGCTTCGCGTCGTACAGTCCGGCATAAAAGGATTTGCAGATCCTCAGTATGTCGGGCTGCGAGGACGTGACCGAGCCGTTCTCTTCCTTCAGGCTGCTGATCACAGAGCTCTCTCTGTGCACCTTTTGGAAGAAGAAGCGCGAGCAAGTCTCGTCCTGCTCCACGGAGCAGACTCTGGACCGGAAGATGATCTTGGAGGCCTCGGAGGCAAAGAGCGAGGCTTGCTGGTCCTTCACCTCTCTGAGTTCCTCCCCGACATCGATCCCCATCGACTGCAGCAGGAGAAGATTCTGCATGCTTTTCTGGAGTCGGGACGTTTCCCTCTCGCCTTCTGAACACCTTTGAGGATGAAGAACCTCTTGATGTTCGCCTTAATGGCTTCCCACCAGTGCACTGGGGAATCAAAAAGGGGCTTCACGGTTCTCCAACCTTTGTAATCCCTTGTCAGTTCCTCAATGTTTCCCGGGGTCAACAGTTTCACGTTCAGCTTCCATGTCCCCCTGCCCACTCTCTGATCGTCCTGTAGGTGACAGTCGGCCAGGAGGAGGCAGTGGTCAGAGAAGAACACCGGTGTGACCTTGGTGGATCTGACCTTGAGCGTCGGGGACGCAAACAGGAAGTCTATCCTGGAACGGACGGACCCGTCTGGTCTGGACCAGGTGTATTGACGCGCCGCTCTGTCTGCAGGGTTGCTGAAGACGTCGCACAGCTTGGCGTCTTTCACCGCTTCCATCAGGAGTTTGGACGTGGCGTCCAGTTTGCTGTCGGCTCTGCCGGATCGTCCAGCTCTGAAGATGATGCAGTTGAAGTCACCGCCGAGAATGACCGGCTTGGACGTTGCCAGCAGCAGTGGGAGCTGCTGGAAGACGGCCAGCCGCTCGTCCTTCAGAGCCGGGGCGTACACGTTGATCAGCCGGAGCGGAGCGTTTTTGTACATTACGTCTACTACGAGGAGACGGCCCCCCACCACCTCCTTTACTTCGGTGATGGTGAAGTTGCCTCCCCGCAGCAGAATCCCCAGGCCGGAGGCACGGCAATCGTTGCCTCCCGACCAGATCGACGGCCCGTGGGCCCAGCGCTGCGACCATTGCCGGTAATTGCTGAGGTGCGGCAGGCCGCACTCCTGCAAGAACAGCAGGTCGCTCTTGACCTTGGCCAGGTAGTCCAAGGTCGACACACATCGCGTAGTGTATTTAACGCTACGCACGTTAATGGATGCGACTTTCAGACCCATTTTAACAACTGTTTAAAGTCTCACCCGTCAGTCCGTTTGCTGTTTCCAGCTCTTATATATAAACCACCCGAACCCCTTGATTAGATTCCAACCTGTAACTCACTCCTGGGTATCAGTTATCGCTGTGTCTCAGTGGTAGCACTTTAGCCTCTGAGTTAGAAGGTTGTGGGTTCAAACCCAACTCCAGGAAATGCAGTGTCCAATTTGCACACAGCAAGCTCCCACGAACAGCAACGAGATAAATGACTAGATAATATGTTTTAGTGATGTTTGGTTAAGGGATAAATGTTGGCCAGGACACCGGGGAGAACCCAATGGTATTTGTTATTGTGCAGAACGTGTCCATAACTCTCTGTACCTGCAGAGGGTGCTGCAGCTTAATAAGTGTCCCACTCCCACAACATGACTGCTGCTGATAACACACCAGTGTGTGGGACTGAGCACAGCAGTGATATCCTGCAGTGTGTGGGACTGAGCACAGCAGTGATATCCTGCAGTGTGTGGGTCTGAGCACAGCAGTGATGTCCTGCAGTGTGTGGGACTGAGCACAGCAGTGATATCCTGCAGTGTGTGGGTCTGAGCACAGCAGTGATATCCTGCAGTGTGTGGGACTGAGCACAGCAGTGATATCCTGCAGTGTGTGGGACTGAGCACAGCAGTGATGTCCTGCAGTGTGTGGGACTGAGCACAGCAGTGATATCCTGCAGTGTGTGGGACTGAGCACAGCAGTGATGTCCTGCAGTGTGTGGGACTGAGCACAGCAGTGATGTCCTGCAGTGTGTGGGACTGAGCACAGCAGTGATATCCTGCAGTGTGTGGGACTGAGCACTGCAGTGATATCCTGCAGTGTGTGGGACTGAGCAGAGCAGTGATATCCTGCAGTGTGTGGGACTGAGCACAGCAGTGATGTCCTGCAGTGTGTGGGTCTGAGCACAGCAGTGATGTCCTGCAGTGTGTGGGACTGAGCAGAGCAGTGATATCCTGCAGTGTGTGGGACTGAGCAGAGCAGTGATGTCCTGCAGTGTGTGGGACTGAGCACAGCAGTGATATCCTGCAGTGTGTGGGTCTGAGCACAGCAGTGATATCCTGCAGTGTGTGGGTCTGAGCACAGCAGTGATATCCTGCAGTGTGTGGGTCTGAGCACAGCAGTGATATCCTGCAGTGTGTGGGACTGAGCAGAGCAGTGATGTCCTGCAATGTGTGGGACTGAGCACTGCAGTGATGTCCTGCAGTGTGTGGGACTGAGCAGAGCAGTGATGTCCTGCAGTGTGTGGGACTGAGCAGAGCAGTGATGTCCTGCAGTGTGTGGGACTGAGCAGAGCAGTGATGTCCTGCAGTGTGTGGGACTGAGCAGAGCAGTGATGTCCTGCAATGTGTGGGACTGAGCACTGCAGTGATGTCCTGCAGTGTGTGGGACTGAGCAGAGCAGTGATGTCCTGCAGTGTGTGGGACTGAGCAGAGCAGTGATATCCTGCAGTGTGTGGGACTGAGCAGAGCAGTGATGTCCTGCAGTGTGTGGGACTGAGCACAGCAGTGATATCCTGCAGTGTGTGAGACTGAGCAGAGCAGTGATGTCCTGCAGTGTGTGGGACTGAGCAGAGCAGTGATGTCCTGCAGTGTGTGGGACTGAGCACAGCAGTGATATCCTGCAGTGTGTGGGACTGAGCAGAGCAGTGATGTCCTGCAGTGTGTGGGACTGAGCAGAGCAGTGATATCCTGCAGTGTGTGGGACTGAGCAGAGCAGTGATGTCCTGCAGTGTGTGGGACTGAGCAGAGCAGTGATGTCCTGCAGTGTGTGGGACTGAGCAGAGCAGTGATGTCCTGCAGTGTGTGGGACTGAGCAGAGCAGTGATGTCCTGCAGTGTGTGGGACTGAGCAGAGCAGTGATGTCCTGCAGTGTGTGGGACTGAGCAGAGCAGTGATGTCCTGCAGTGTGTGGGACTGAGCAGAGCAGTGATATCCTGCAGTGTGTGGGACTGAGCAGAGCAGTGATGTCCTGCAGTGTGTGGGACTGAGCAGAGCAGTGATATCCTGCAGTGTGTGGGACTGAGCAGAGCAGTGATGTCCTGCAGTGTGTGGGACTGAGCAGAGCAGTGATGTCCTGCAGTGTGTGGGACTGAGCAGAGCAGTGATATCCTGCAGTGTGTGGGACTGAGCAGAGCAGTGATGTCCTGCAGTGTGTGGGACTGAGCACAGCAGTGATATCCTGCAGTGTGTGGGACTGAGCAGAGCAGTGATGTCCTGCAGTGTGTGGGACTGAGCAGAGCAGTGATATCCTGCAGTGTGTGGGACTGAGCAGAGCAGTGATGTCCTGCAGTGTGTGGGACTGAGCAGAGCAGTGATATCCTGCAGTGTGTGGGACTGAGCAGAGCAGTGATGTCCTGCAGTGTGTGGGACTGAGCAGAGCAGTGATATCCTGCAGTGTGTGGGACTGAGCAGAGCAGTGATGTCCTGCAGTGTGTGGGACTGAGCAGAGCAGTGATATCCTACAGTGTGTGGGACTGAGCAGAGCAGTGATATCCTACAGTGTGTGGGACTGAGCACAGCAGTGATGTCCTGCAATGTGTGGGACTGAGCAGAGCAGTGATGTCCTGCAGTGTGTGGGACTGAGCAGAGCAGTGATATCCTACAGTGTGTGGGACTGAGCAGAGCAGTGATATCCTACAGTGTGTCGGACTGAGCAGAGCAGTGATGTCCTGCAGTGTGTGGGACTGAGCACAGCAGTGATATCCTGCAGTGTGTGGGTCTGAGCACAGCAGTCATGTCTGGCAGTGTGTGGGACTGAGCAGAGCAGTGATGTCCTGCAGTGTGTGGGACTGAGCAGAGCAGTGATGTCCTGCAGTGTGTGGGACTGAGCACAGCAGTGATGTCCTGCAGTGTGTGGGACTGAGCAGAGCAGTGATATCCTGCAGTGCTGTGCCTGTTCCTAATCCATCTTTTTTTTGTCTTAAATGGAGTTTAATATTATTTATTCCCCTGCCTCCCAGCACTGTGGAGACATTCACTGCCTCCATTTTTCCCTCTGTTCATTGCTAAGCTCCAACTGAACTGTCCAGCTCAGATCTCTTTTTAGAAGTCTTCAAGTCCTTTCTTTTAAAATGTTGATTTCAGTTTTTTCCTCTGTCACAGTTTGCTCCCTTGCTCCTGTCCTGCAGGTGTGATACGGTGCTGTTAACAGTAGCTCTCCTCCATACGAACATATGAATTAAGAGCAGGAGTAGGCCATTCGGCCCCTCGAGCCTGCTCTGCCATTTGATAAGATCACGGCTGATCTGATTGAGACCTCAATCCTACTTTCCCGTCTACCCACTATAACCTTTGACTCCCTTGTTAATCAGGAATCTATCTAACTCAGCGTTAAAAATATTCAATGACCCGGCCTCCACCGCTCTCTGGGGAAGGGAATTCCACAGACTCACGACTCTCCGAGTGAAAAAATTCTCCTCATCTCCATCTTAAATGGGAGACTCCTTATTTTTAAACTGTGACCCCTAGTTCTAGTCTCTCCCATAAGGGGAAACATCCCCTCAGCATCCACCCCTTCAAGTCCCCTCAGGATCTTTTATGTTTCAATAAGATCACCTCTCATTCTTTTAAACTCCAGTGTATTCAGGCCCAACTTGTCCAACCTTTCCTCATAAGATAACCCCTCATCCCAGGAATCAGTCGAGTGAACCTTCTTTGATCCGCCTCTAAAGCAATTATGTTCTTTCTTAAATAAGGAGACCAAAACTGCACACAGTATTCTAGATGTGGTCTCACCAATGCCCTGTACAACTGTAGCAAAACATCTCTGATTCATGCACTAGGACACCCAGATCCCTCTGTACCTCAGAGTTCTGCAATTTCTCTCCATTTAAATAATAATAACGCTTTTCTGTTCCTCCTGCCCAAATGGACAAGTTCACATTTTCCCACATTATACTCCATCTGCCAAATTTTTGCCCACTCACTTAACCTATCTATATCCCTTTGCAGACTCCTTATGTCCTCTTCACAACTTACTTTCCTACCTGCCTTTGTGTCATCAGCAAATTTAGCAATCATACATTCGGTCCCTTCGTCCAAGTCATTGATACAGATTGTAAATAGTTGAGGCCCCAGCACTGATCCCTGTGGCACTCCACTCGTTACATCTTGCCAACCTGAAAATGACCCATTTATACCTACTCTCTGTTTCCTGTTAGCTAACCAATCCTTTATCCATGCTAATATGTTATCCCCTACACCATGAACTCTTATTTTGTGTAGTAGCCTTTGATGTGGCACCTTGTCAAATGCCTTCTGGAAATCCAAGTACACCACATCCACAGGATCCCCTTTATCCACGTTGCTTGTTACTTCCTCAAAGAACTCTAATAAATTAGTCAAACACGATTTCTAGAACCTCATCCAGTGGCCATTCCTCATGTGGGAACCTGGTTGGCTATTCCACTGTAGGAACCAGACATGCAACAGCAGTTACTGGATGATGGACCTTCCCCCCCTCCCCAAGCTCATTAGAACAGAGGCCTTTTGGAGCACCTGCTCCCCGAAGCCCCCCCGCCCCAAACTAAGGTTGCCAACTCTGGTTCGACATATTCCTGGAGGTTTCATCACATGACCTGCTGCCTTCCCACACCCAGTGGAAAGTGAACAGACTGTTTATTAGCTGATTGGATGATTCCTATGTTCTTATTCCAGACTGTTAGTCTAACTGCCTTCCTTCCTTTTCACATCTTTTTATAACTAATAAATGAACGCGTTCAAAGAAAATGAAAAACAAAAACATTTTTTTGTAATGCTCCTATGATGTTTCTCCTGGGTTTTCCAGGAGTTTGATCTTTAAGTCCTGGAGACTCCTGGGCAATCCTGGAGGGTTGGCAACCCTATCCCCTAGGCCGGCTGAAACCACCTTGGCACAGGACAGTGATCATACCTGGGACTTTCATACTTTAAATGGCTCTGATTTGTTCTAGGGTTTTTACTCTGGGTGTTTTCCTTAAGATGACTTCACGATGTCCCAAAGTGCTTTACAGTGTTTACAGAAAATCCTTCTTTTTGAAGTAGTCACTGTTGTAATGTAGGAAATGCAGCAGCCAATTTGCGCACAGCAAGCTCCCACAAACACAAACTGTCGGAAGTGCCGTCTTTCAGATGAGATGTTAAACTGAGGCCCCATCTGCCCCCTCAGGTGGATGTAAAAGATCCCTTGGCATTATTCAAAGAAGAGCAGGGGGAGTTCTCCCCGGTGTCCTGGGCAACATTTAAACCTCAACCAACATCATGATAAAACAGATGATCTGGCCATTATCACATTACTGTTTGTGGGATCTTGCTGTGTGCAAATTGGCTGCTGCATTTCCTACATTACAACAGTGAGTACACTTCATAAAGAAGGATTTTCTGTAAACGCTGTAAATGCTTTGGGACATCCTGAAGTCATCTTATTATAAATGCAAGTTCTTTCTTTTTAAATGTAGTGAGATTCAAGGTTTGAAGAGAGATCCCTTGTCCCTGCATTGTACTGGACTATATCACATGTGGCCATGTGATATCCTCGTCTGCGGTGGGTGGGGAAATATCAACTCAAGGTCCCATCTTAGATGTTATCAAACATTGGACCTGCTAAATGAGCGGTGTTGAACACGAGCAATAGATTTATCTATCAGGAAAGACTGAACAGGCTGGGGCTCTTTTCTCAGCCATGATCTTATTGAATGGCGGAGCAGGCTCGAGGGGCCGTATGGCCTACTCCTGCTCCTATTTCTTATGTTCTTGAAAGAGAAGTCTGAGGGGTTACCTGATAGAGGTCTTTAAGATTATGAAAGGGTTTGATAGGGTCGACGTAGAGAATTGATAAGGTAGATGTTTCCACTTGCAGGGGAGTCCAAAACTAGAGGTCATAAATATAAAATAGTCACTAATAAATCCAATAGGGAATTCAGGAGAAACTTCTTTACCCAGAGAGTGGTTGGAATGTGGAACTTGCTACCACAAGGAGTAGTTGAGGCAAATAGCACGGATGCATTTAAGGGGCAACTGGATAAGTACATGGGAGAGAAAGGAATAGAAGGTTTTGCTGCTAGGTTGAGATGAAGTGGGGTGGGAGGAGGCTCATGTGGAGCATAAACTCCAGTTGGGCCGAATGGCCTGTTTCTGTGCTATACATTCTATGTAATTTATCGAGTTCACTATTCTTCTCAGGATCAAACCAAAGACGGCACTTCCCCCCTCCGTCCCCCCCCCCCCCCACCTCCCCCACTATATCTCAAATTAAAGTTGATCCTCGAAACATCGGGGTACATTTCTCCTTACCGCTCAGGCCTAACACTGGCTTTGCAGATGGGCCGCCCGATCTCAATATCGGGCAGCCGATCCGCGTTGGCAGTTTTACGCCAAGGAGCCAAGTTGAAAATCTACCCCATCAGCCCTTATGTTTTACATCGTTATCAATTAGCGTAGAATTTTCTGACCAGCCTCATACCCCTGATAGCTCCAGACTGTCTGCTGTGTCACACTGCCCATGGTCTAGCTGCAAATTCCTTTGAAGATACCCCGGTGGGAAGGACATTAAAGCTATACACTCACAGGAATCAATTGCCACCACAAATACAGCCCCCAAACAAACATGTGCCGAAAACAGCCTCACAGGATGCTTGTAGTTGAATGGAGTGGCCTGACCCATTGATCAGTTCCATGCACTGTGAACAATCTGCAAGGCGGGTCGCCATCCATGGACAACAGCAGCAATCCATTCATGCATATTGTCATTCAAGACCATAATATATAGTCTGCAGCGTGCAGAAACAGCTAGCAGCAACCAATTTCAACCCGATGGTGTGCTGCGACCAGCAAGAATGAAGACAACAAATAATACATGGTGGACAAAAATGCTTCATGGTGTATTTGCTCATTTAACCATCAAGGGCCTGAGGAGTTTGTATATTAGCATTGCTCATTAATAAGAGATTAATTGATTGTGCACTGAATGCCAAAACCCTCTAAATGGATATTGTTATTGTTAAAAAAAACCCTTGCCTCTGTCTTTATGTTGATGTACAATGCCAGATTTGAGTGTTACAAATGGAAACCCTCTTTATAACTGGAGAGAAACAGTTAACACTGCCTTTCTCCTCTGTGGGTGCTCAGTCATTGAATATATTCAAGACTGAGATCGGTGGATTTTTGGACCCCAAGGGATATAAGGGATACGGGGATAGGGCGGGAAAGTGGAGTTGAGGTCGAAGATCAGCCATGATCCGATTGAATGGCAGAGCAGGCTCGAGGAGCTGTATGGCCTTCTCCTGCTCCTATTTCTTATGTTCTTTTGTTCTTGTTAGACTACCTGGCTGGCACAGACCAATTGCTGTTGTCACAATCTTAATCATAATCTTAAAATTAGAGCTGGGCCGTTTAGAAGTGAAATCAGGACCTACTTTTTTCACATAGAGTGGTGGAATTATGGAATTCTTTTTCCCAAAAAGCTGCGGATGCCGGGGGTCAGTTGAAAATTTCAAGACTGAGATTGATATATTTTTGTTGGGTAAGGGTATCAAGGGATACAGAGCTACCGCAGGTAAATGGAGTTGAGATACAGATCAGCCATGATCTAATTGAATGGCAGAACAGACTCAAGGGGCTGAATGGCCTGCCTCTGTTCCCATGTTTCCTATGTTGTCAAACGTGTGCAGTGCTGTAAATCTGTTTCCGTACCACCTCTCCACAGGCTTCCATAATGTCCGGAAGTGAGCTGACTTTGGGAATCGAAGGCCATCCATCACAATCCGTAGACTACTCAGGATTGGGAAAGCTGGAGGCTGAAGGGTCACTGGAATGCAGTGAGGGGCAGAGTGAGTGTCCAGCGGTCTCTACACTGGGAAAGGAGAAAAGATTGGAACTGAAGAAGATTAAAGAGGAGATTAAGGAAATAACATCACCGACTCCCGTTGAATTGCACAAGGTGAGTCTCTATAACCTGCACCATCCAACACTAGGTATTAATCTGAGGAGCACAGGGTGAGGATGGCAGTGCTGAAGAGTGAAACACTCTTCCATGATTTTCACCAAGGATTGTGATGTAGGTGCTGAGTAAACCCCTTTACTCCATCCAACAAAGGTCCCTCAATCCCAGAACTGCACACCAGCCCCCTCCGTTACCCTGTGAGTGAAAATACCAAGTTATGAGCGAGTTGTAACAGGCTGTATGAGGAAGGCAGAAACCCAATAGAAGATGCTCTCTGCACTTCTCTCAATGACTCTATTAATGGACACAAATTCACAGGAGGAGAAGGCGGGAGACTATGCCTGATAAGGAGAAGAATAATTGTGTCAGGGCTGAACAATGTGGGCTGATGAAACTGGACAGCAGCACAAGCAGCTGAGAAAGATGAATCGAGATGGAGGGATCTGATTCAGCTTTATCTGTCAACAGGAAGAGGATGATTGAGTGCGTGTGTGTGTGTGTTTTTCTATTAATTCTCGGAATGTGGGCGTCGCTGGCGAGGCTGGCATTTATTGCCCATCCCTAATTGCCCTTGAGAAGGTGGTGGTGAGCCGCCTTCTTGAACCACTGCAGTCCATGTGGTGACGGTTCTCCCACAGTGCTGTTAGGAAGGGAGTTCCAGGATTTTGACCCAGCGATGATGAAGGAACAGCGATATATTTCCAAGTCGGGATGGTGTGTGACTTGGAGGGGAACGTGCAGGTGGTGTTGTTCCCATGTACCTGCTGCCCTTGTCCTTCTAGGTGGTAGAGGTCGCGGGTTTGGGAGGTGCTGTCGAAGAAGCCTTGGCGAGTTGCTGCAGTGCATCCTGTGGATGGTACACACTGCAGCCACAGTGCGCCGGTGGTGAAGGGAGTGAATGTTTAGGGTGGTGGATGGGGTGCCAATCAAGCGGGCTGCTTTGTCCCGGATGGTGTCGAGCTTCTTGAGTGTATTTGGTGTGTGTGTGTGTGTGTGCGTGTGTGTTAATAAAAACAGAAAATTCTGGAAAACACTCAGCAGGTCAGGCAGCATCTGTGGAGGGAGAAACAGAGTTAATGTTTCAGGTTAATGACTTTTCATCAGAAATGTCTATGTGTATATTGTGTGTGTGTGTATTTATTGTGTATGTGTATTTATTGTGTTGTGTATATTGTTTGTGTGTATGAGTGTGTGTGTGTGTATATGAGTGTGAGTAGATGGGTGTGTGTATATGAGTGTGAGTATATATGTGTGAGTGTGTATGAGGTACAGTATTTTGGCCCTGAGAGCCAGCATGCACTTCCAGCCTAGCGACACCGGGTGGCAGCACAGGACGGTGTAAGCTCTGATAACAGGGTTTCAGTGCGGGGATTTGCTTGACATTGTGATAATTTAGGGCCAACATTAAAACTTGAATGTAATGAATATATTTGATATGAGAAGATTGTGTTGAAGATTTACCTCACACATCAGTAATGCAATCGCGTTGATATTTAGACTATTGGACCCTGATTGCCTGAAAAGTTTTTGGAGCCAGCTTTCAGCTAACAACGGCCTTTTTAAATTCCGTTTCCATCTCCAAGTAAAATATTTTAAATATCACAAAGTTAATTCATCCGTCCAGAACATCCCTGCACTTGCCCCATCGCTGCATCGAGCTGTTTCTAAAATGATTCCAGGGTTTTTCGCCTCTACTCTGTCCAGAGGTGCTTTCCAGGTGTTGACCTTTCTCTGTGTGAAGACGAACCTCCTGAGACCAGTCCTGAAGCTGCCATTCACCAGTTCGAACCTGTCTCTCCTTGTCCTCCTCCCACTGTTTAACTGAATGAAGTGGTTCCGTGTTAACCCTTTCCACACCGTTAATTAACAAATAGACAGAAAGGAGTACGATCATTTTTGTTTTTAAAATAATTCGTTGCCTTTAAGTGACAGCATTCTCTTATCAGATCACAATCCACAAGGACTCAGAGAGTGAGGACTTTGGTTTTAGTATCTCCGATGGCCTTTTGGAGAAAGGGGTTTATGTCAACTTGATACGGCCAAATGGCCCTGCTGACGGCAGTGGACTCAAGCCCTACGACCAGATATTGCAGGTAAGAAAGAAAGAATTTGCATTCATATTGCACTCTTCATGACATCCCAAAGTACTTTTGAAGTGCAGTCACTGTTGTAATGTAGGAAATGTGGCAGCTAAATTGCACACAGCAAACTCCCACAAACAGCAATGAGATGAGCAACCAGATAATCTGCTTTAGATGTTGGTTAAGGGATAAATATTGCCCAGGACACCTTCCCTGCTCTTCAAAATAGTGCCATGGGATATTTTATTTCAACCTGAGAGAGTAGACGGGGCTTTGTTTAACATCTCATTTGAAAGATGGCACCTCTGACAGTGCAGCACTCCCTCAGGGCTGCACTGGAGTGTCGGCCTTGATTTTGTGCTCAAATCTCTGGAGTGGGACTTGAAGCCACAACTTTCTGCCTCCGAGGAGAGAGTGCTACCCACTGAGCCACGGCTGAGACCAAGAGAGGTCCACTCTCTGACAGTGAGAATCCATCTGAAAATGGTGCAAGGGTAAATCGCTCGGTGGCTCAGTCGGTAAGGACTCTACCCTGTTTTGTATCACGCTGCGTGGACCAGTAAGGCCCCAGAATAAGCTGGGCTCAGAGGGGGCAGCGGTAGGGGTGCTATAGTTGGCTCGGCACTCTTGGGCCAGGCAGAGCTAAAATCACCAGGGGTCCCCGCCCCCAGTTACTGCCCAGTGAGCTGGAGAGTTCACGTGTCTGGATGCCAGTTGAAGATAGGATCAGGATCAGCACCCGCACTGCCACCCTTGGTGGAATAGCCTGCTGCCCAGGCCCACATTATGAAGAATGGCAGTTTAAGCAAGGTGCCAGATGTTGCTCAGTTCCTCTGGCTCCCTCAAGAGAAGTGCAAAGAAAAGTGGGAACAAAGGAAAACATTTCTCTACGTTTGTTCTGAGGGTGTGGACGAGCCCGGCCTTTATTGCCCATCCCGAGTTGCCCTGAGAAGGTGGTGGTGGGCCTTCTCCTTGGACCACTGCAGTCCGTGTGGTGAAGGAGCTCCCATGGTGGTGCGAGGCAGGGAATTCGAGGATTTTGACCCAGCGCCGATGAAGGAACGGAACGGCATGTCCAAGTCTGGATGGTGCGTGACTTGGAGATGATGGCGTTCCCATGGTGTTGCTTCTCTTGCCTTTCTTTGTGGTTGAGGTCACAGGGCTGGAAGGTGCTGTCACAGTAAGCTTGGTGAGTTGCTGCAGTGCCTCCTGGAGATAATACACACTGCAGCTGGGATGAAGTGGCTGGGTATTGAGTCCAGCAGCAGGAGCGCAATGTCCTGGACAGTACATTAGGCTTGAGATACTTTTTAAAGGGAAGAGTAGATAAGCATTTGAAACAGAGGAACACGCAGTGCTATGGGGAGAGAGCAGGGCAGTGGGCATTAGTTTTGGAGCTAGCACAGACATGATGGGGTGAATGGCTCCCTCCAGGGTCTGACTCCACCTTATTATAACTTTGAGCAGGCTAGTAACCTTTAACCGTCAGGCAAATCCAACCTTGTCAGGGCGTAAAATCCACTATATTCAAAGTCTATCTTAAAAATGCCCAACCCCTGTGCCAATGGCAACCTTAGCCAGTGAAGCAAAGAGTATTTAAAATAGTCATTGTGGGGGGTTCAAACCTGATGGAAGGAGCAGTGTTTATATCATTTCTGACTCGCAGGGTTAGTGAACTACAGGTTCTTGACATGATACCGAGCTCAGTACCTCAGTTTAGAGGGATTGGGCCCGGTCTCACTACAATACTGAGCTCAGTACCTCAGTTTAGAGGGATTGGGCCCGGTCTCACTACAATACTGAGCTCAGTACCTCAGTTTAGAGGGATTGGGCCCGGTCTCACTACAATACTGAGCTCAGTACCTCAGTTTAGAGGGATTGGGCCCGGTCTCACTACAATACTGAGCTCAGTACCTCAGTTTAGAGGGATTGAGCCCGGTCTCACTACAATACTGAGCTCAGTACCTCAGTTTAGAGGGATTGGGCCCGGTCTCACTACAATACTGAGCTCAGTACCTCAGTTTAGAGGGATTGAGCCCGGTCTCAGGACAGGACTGAGCTCAGTACCTCAGTTTAGAGGGATTGAGCCCGGTCTCAGGACAGGACTGAGCTCAGTACCTCAGTTTAGAGGGATTGAGCCCGGTCTCAGGACAGGACTGAGCTCAGTACCTCAGTTTAGAGGGATTGAGCCCGGTCTCAGGACAGGACTGAGCTCAGTACCTCAGTTTAGAGGGATTGAGCCCGGTCTCAGGACAGGACCGAGCTCAGTACCTCAGTTTAGAGGGATTGAGCCCGGTCTCAGGACAGGACTGAGCTCAGTACCTCAGTTTAGAGGGATTGAGCCCGGTCTCAGGACAGTACTGAGCTCAGTACCTCAGTTTAGAGGGATTGGGCCCGGTCTCAGGACAGGACTGAGCTCAGTACCTCAGTTTAGAGGGATTGAGCCCGGTCTCAGTACAGGACTGAGCTCAGTACCTCAGTTTAGAGGGATTGAGCCCGGTCTCAGGACAAGACTGAGCTCAGTACCTCAGTTTAGAGGGATTGAGCCCGGTCTCAGTACAGGACTGAGCTCAGTACCTCAGTTTAGAGGGATTGAGCCCGGTCTCAGGACAGGACTGAGCTCAGTACCTCAGTTTAGAGGGATTGGGCCCGGTCTCAGGACAGTACTGAGCTCAGTACCTCAGTTTAGAGGGATTGGGCCCGGTCTCAGTACAGGACTGAGCTCAGTACCTCAGTTTAGAGGGATTGAGCCCGGTCTCAGGACAGGACTGAGCTCAGTACCTCAGTTTAGAGGGATTGGGCCCGGTCTCAGGACAGGACTGAGCTCAGTACCTCAGTTTAGAGGGATTGGGCCCGGTCTCAGGACAGGACCGAGCTCAGTACCTCAGTTTAGAGGGATTGGGCCCGGTCTCAGTACAGGACTGAGCTCAGTACCTCAGTTTAGAGGGATTGGGCCCGGTCTCAGGACAGGACTGAGCTCAGTACCTCAGTTTAGAGGGATTGGGCCCGGTCTCAGGACAGGACTGAGCTCAGTACCTCAGTTTAGAGGGATTGGGCCCAGTCTCAGGACAGGACTGAGCTCAGTACCTCAGTTTAGAGGGATTGGGCCCGGTCTCAGGACAGGACTGAGCTCAGTACCTCAGTTTAGAGGGATTGAGCCCGGTCTCAGTACAGGACTGAGCTCAGTACCTCAGTTTAGAGGGATTGAGCCCGGTCTCAGTACAGGACTGAGCTCAGTACCTCAGTTTAGAGGGATTGAGCCCGGTCTCAGGACAGGACTGAGCTCAGTACCTCAGTTTAGAGGGATTGGGCCCGGTCTCAGGACAGGACTGAGCTCAGTACCTCAGTTTAGAGGGATTGGGCCCGGTCTCAGGACAGGACTGAGCTCAGTACCTCAGTTTAGAGGGATTGGGCCCGGTCTCAGGACAGGACTGAGCTCAGTACCTCAGTTTAGAGGGATTGGGCCCGGTCTCAGGACAGGACTGAGCTCAGTACTTTGTCTCTGTACCAAGTGGCAGCTTGAGGTCACAAGAGTCACATGACGCTGCGATGCAATTTCTTTTCCATGCAAAGTCATCACCTGCTTCCCCCAATCCTAACCGAGGTTGGCCAATTGTTTCTGGTCAGAATGCCGTAGACTGTACTCGGTCGGTGAGCTGACTTTGCCCGTGTTTTGGTGCAGCTGGCTGTGCTGTGAGTTGAATTATCTTTGGCGCTGAGTGGAGCCTACTCGAAGATGGTGACTCCGGAGCAGGTTAAAGGGTCAGTGCTGAGATTGGTCTGATAACACTAATAGCCCGTGAGGAGCATTAACACTGACATGGACCATTTGGGCCAAATGGCCCGTTTCTGTGCTGCAGATTCCGTGTAATTCTATGTAACATTGTGTGTTCTACTGCTCACTTTTGTTTATCTCTTGTTGGAATTTCCCTGGATGATAATTGGCAAAAGTACTAAGGGGGGAGATGATGAGGAGAATTTATTTTTTACACAGCGAGTTGTTATGGTCTGGAATGCGCTGCTGAAAGGGCGGTGGAAGCAGATTCAATAGTAACTTTCAAAAGGGAATTGGATAAAACTTGAAAAGGAAAAATTTGCAGGGCTATGGGGAAAGAGCGGGGGAGTGGGACTAATTGAATAGATCTTTCAGAGAGCCGGAACAGGCACGATGGGCCGAATGGCCTCCTTTTGTGCTGTAAACTTCAATGATTCGTCCCTCCCCCACTCGCTTGAGGTAATGGAAAAGACCATGTGACCTTTGAAATGGGGGAGGGGCCCGCTAATATTTTTATGTTCTTCCGACGGCAGGTGAACCACATCCGGACGAGGGACTTTGACTGCTGCCTGATGGTCCCCCTCATCTCCGAGTCGGGGGACAGACTGGACCTGGTGGTCAGCCGGAACCCCCTGGCACTGACCGCACGCACCAGGTCCGCAGACTGCGAGGGCTCGCGGAATGGGCACCGTCTCCTGCAGCGCAGGGAGAATAGGGACACCAGGAAAAACACGAGGACGCTGTAAGCAGGAGAGGCGGACCCTTCCCCGAGGCCGCAGGACAATTTTCCAATGGTGCTACTCTCCTAATTGCACAGTTCCCGACTGCTTTCCCTTAGCGCTCGGCAAATCCAGTCTCAGCTGGACCGCTCCGCACGGGAGGAGCTAGATATCCCCACCATCAATTGTCCGCCCTCCCTAGGGGCTCGCCCAATCCTCAGATTACCCTCAGAGTCTCCAGGAAATAATCGCACCGACACCACTGCGAGCAAACCTGGGAGAGAAGTCATCGGGCCATTTAAACTGTTGGAGGTAAGGCTGTTTGACTGGGTGAGGCGGTTGGAGGCGGGAGGTCATGTTGTGAAACCTCCAGGAAAGCGCCCAACCAGAGTTGGCGACCTTCGCCCTCCCCTTCCCCCGTAGCTGCCAAAATCGGTTGCATAATAACAGGAGAGTTTTACTTTATTTAAGTGCTTTTATTCCAAAAGATTTTTTCCCCCCCCTAAACTTTCCAAAACAAAAAACACACGCTCCTGATAACCTTTTCTGGCTATTTAAGTACATCAGCTGCAGATTGAGGCTTCATGGTAAAAATGTAGGCCTCGTTCCCTCATACCGGGGCCTTTTGTCAGTTCTCAGTGAGGGCGGATATGAAGGCTGAATAGAGCATAGAGGGGAATAAGCAAATGACTTTAATGGGGACAGTTGTAACTGAACCAGGCGGTAATGGCTGATAACTTCAACGCCCAAAGAGGCCAGCGACATTTTGAAAGGAGCCTCCTGCTGGGCGGCCAAAGCTTTTGCCTGAAATAAACAGTCGGCCTATTTTCCATGCAAGTCGAGGGGCTAATGACGCAGTTAGGACCCCGATTGCAATTTTACGGGTACATGGGCGGAGCTTGTGACGCAAACACTCTGCCCAGGTGTACTGCCGTCCAATCAGGAAATGGCTGGGAAAATGATAAAAGTAGATTATTTTTTGTGTGTGGAGTGGGATGGAGTGGGAGTGCTCGCCCGGGCTCCACATAAACACTGCGGGCACTGCTCGACCAGCCTCAGTGTCGCCCCTACCCCCACCGAGCACCTTCCTCTGCTCGTGTCCCAGCCGGCCGACGCACCTGAGGTCAAAGGGCGGTGAGCCGCAGTAGGAGCCCTGTTTTCTGTGAGGCCGGGGTGGGGGTGCTGGTGGGCCGTGGTGTTGCTGGTGGGGGGTTGCTATTCGCCGCTGGAACAGGAGGCCGGCCAAAAGTCGAAATCGACGCCCAGTGACGCCCCCGTTTACTCCAAGGATTGCTGGGAAGTGTCACTGGGGACGTCAAGCACGGGGGGGAGAATTGCAATATAGATACACGCCCCATTTTATCGCTGCCCATTGGGTAGGGAGGGGAGAGGAAAATCACAAGAGACAATCTGAGTGGGAGCACCCTTTTACCCTGAATGAAGTTGAAGCACAATTAATGTAACTCAGACAGGCCAAGTCTCGCACAGCGAGGCTGATGTGCTGAGTTTGTGTGTGTGCATTTTTACATGTAAATTATGCATCATTTGTGTCCTAGGATGTCAAGTGTTTTAAAAAGAGAAAGAAATTGCACTTCTATAGTAAATTGAAAACCCTTCACCGCTAAAATTGTCTCTAACTCACCCATCCGCCATTTTAGTAGCGAAAGCCTCAGACATCAGATTGCAGGAGGAGACGACTGGGCCAAGATGCGTTGGCTATCCCTGTACAATCTTCCTCTCCCGAAGGCGCTGACTCTCGCTGGGGTGCGGGTTCCGTAGGTACCGGGTGCCCTCCAGTACGTTGCCCGTTGTCCCCGCGGGAGCCCGGTGAGTGCCGGCAGGCTGTGAACCGCGAGGGCACCTCAGCCCCGCCATCGGCCCCTTGCTCTCCCTGTATGTTCGTGTCTGCACACGCTCAGTGTGGGGGAATCACCAGATTACGATCAGGAGGGGACAAACCCTGGCAGATTCTCCTCTCCTAAACCAGGGCCGCTGAAGCCAACTGTAGCCCCTGTACCATGGGCAATTACCAAAGTTAACGGTTGGAATTTGGTCATTCTATTGTGAATCGACTCCCAAGTGAGATGGTTTCAAATAGCATCTACTCCCTCCACAATTGGCCATCCATCCTGCCCTTGGGTATCCACTTCCCTCCCCTCGGTAACTTCCAACAGTGAAGATCAAGACAGCCATTGCAGTCCGTTCCTGCTTTTCTTACCACACGGAAGATGATGGACCCTAGGGGCTCGACTTCAACTCGGAACTGGTGAGAGGGGCTCGTCCCAATCTCACCCGCTGGCCTAGGTTTCGGGCCCGGGTATTTTAAATACCGACGGTCCATTTCCTGCCAAGGAGTGGCGGGAAGAGGAGGCAGAGCGGCTGCCCGCAGGCGGCCAGTGACCCTCCCACTGGCTTCCGGGTAATTTGGAGGGGAGGAGGTTTTGGGAGGTTCTCACGGGAAGGAAGGAGGGGTGGGGGGAGCCCGGGGCAGGGGAGGCGGGGGTGGGGTGGAGCCCGGGGTAGGGGAGGAGGGGTGGGGGGGCGGCCCGGGGCAGGGGAGGAGGGGTGGGGGGAGCCCGAGGCAGGGGAGGAGGGGTGGGGGGAGCCCGAGGCAGGGGAAGCAGGGGTGGGGGGAGCCCGGGGCAGGGGAGGAGGGGTTGGAGGGGGGGCCCGGGGCAGGGGAGGCGGGGGTGGGGGGGAGCCCGGGGCAGGGGAGGAGGGGTTGGAGGGGGGAGCCCGGGGCAGGGGAGGCGGGGGTGGGGGGAGCCCGGGGCAGGGGAGGCGGGGGTGGGGGGGAGCCCGGGGCAGGGGAGGCGGGGGTGGGGGGGAGCCCGGGGCAGGGGAGGCGGGGGTGGGGGGAGCCCGGGGCAGGGGAGGAGGGATGGGGGGAGCCCGGTGCAGGGGAGGAGGCCGCGACTTTCCTTGTGGAGGCCGGGGGATGCACTCTTGCTCCTCCCGGCCCTAACGCAGGAAACATTTTTCACTTTCCTGGAGGACCTCTACATCCTTCCCACCAGCTGCCGACATCCTGGCTGGATAGCCGCAGCGGCTTCCCTGCTTGGACCCCGGTTAAAACATCATCGATGAGTCCTATTGACATCACAGGACCCCGATTCACCTTTATGCACGAGGCTCCCATCTGTATCCACTGGGCTCCTCGTCCATCGGCAAAACCAGTGGGAACGGAGCGGGAAATGGTTCCACTCTATTTTAACTGATCCCCCCCCCCTCCCACTCCGGCTCCGTCCAGCGGGGAGGGTTAAAATTGTCCCCTACTGACTGCTACAACTGTTTTTGTGACGTGACGTCACATGACGTGACATTCCCAAGGTTATGTAGCTGAGGGGAGTGGGGGAACGGGATGACCAATGGGCCAGGGTGGGTTCCGTGCCTTGTCGATAGTAAGCACCAGGAAAGCACGTCAATCATCGAAGCAAATGCCTTGGTACTCGTCCTTGGTATGCTCATGGCATCAGGCTATTGTTTCCCCTCCATATACCACTCCTCCATTCCTAGCTGCGGTCCAGTATAAAGTGTGTTGACGTGACTTCGCCCACACTTTATGGGTAAATGCTCCACTTGGGTTGGAACTGAGCCATACTGACCACGATCGACCTTCACCGTGTCCTGAGTGAGCTGATTTTGGCAGGGGTGCTGCAGTTGGCCTCCGTATCCTCTGGACTTACGAAACCCGCCAGGGATCCTGTTCCTGATCACTATCCGGCAACTCCTGTTGGGAAGCGCAAGAGGGCTTGGCTGTGATGGCGTCCGCGGTGGAACAGCTCGCTGCTGTCCCCTGTCCCAGCTCGTGCACCGAGAATGACCACCAGGGAGTTTGCGAAACGCACTCCAGCAAGAGTCAGCGACTTCAGAAGCGTAGAGAAGGACAAATCTGGGTGGGGGAGAAGGGGTAGTATCTAGAAACCTGTTTGTGTTGGTCGACAACCTCAGTCCACCATTTTGTAACAGCATAGATCCCCCACCTGAAGTCTTGTTCGTCTAATACAGATCGGCAGCCATTTTGTCTCACTGGCCCCCCTCAGTCTCCACGATGTCAGAATCTCTTTCTTTAATCAAAGTGTCTTCTGATGCCGTCTCTGCCCGATTGCAATGTGCCATACTTAACTGTAAGATATTGTTCGAAATCCAAACTATCGCCGGGAATAAAAAAAGCTTCTCGATGTTGACTACCAATAATTTGAAAAGTTATTGATGGAAACTATTTAAAATAAAAACGAAAAGGCTTTAAAATGTACCCTGTTGTTCTGTTTGGAGCAACAGTACCTGTTATTGGCTTTTGAACTGATGCATCCTTAAACTTGTATTTTTAAATGTGTAATATTGAATGGTTTATGCTGTATGCCCTCGATATTATTTTTCTATGAATTTTTCTTAATTGCTTGTTATAGCACAATGTGAAAATCTTTTGGTCCCCAGTGGGACATATTGTTAATATATTTCTGTATGAAAGGAATTGCAATGAACAGTTTTTTAATGCAATAAAAAACGATGGAGGTTGTTGAGTTTAGAGTGTGGAGCTTTTCATTCTATGCACTGTGTGAAGAATGCAGATTAAACCAACTCCTGTAAACATGTGGCTCACACAGGGTAGAGCTGGCCAGTCACTCCCAGCTGGCACAGTGTGTCTCGTATCTCAGTGCCAACTCCTGCATGTGTACATTATACAGGGTAGAGCTGGCCAGTCACTCCCAGCTGGCACAGTGTGTCTCATATCTCAGTGCCAACTCCTTTATGTGTATATTATGCAGGGAAGAGCTGGCCAGTCACTCCCAGCTGGCACAGTGTGTCTCGTACCTCTCAGTGCCAACTCCGTATTATGTGCGATGTTAAAACTGGCCAGACCCTCCCACCTGGGGCAAGGACCCTCTGATGGACAGTGACAAAAATCAGAGCTGGATTCAAACTTGGGCCTGTTTGAAGTCGGATGCCATGCAGCATTGACAGGACGTCGGATTGCGACAGGATTAATGGGGGCTGTTAAACTCAGCCCGCATGCAATGAGTGAGCATTTTCCCTTCAATTATGAGTAGCTTTCAGAACCCTGGGGTAAATTCCGTCTTCCCTGCCTGGATGGTAATCTGACAGAGCGGATCGACCACCTGCCATTGACTTCAGCGGAGAGAAAATCCGGAATGTTCTACTACGACTCGGCGATCCGCTCTGACAGATTACCTCCCAGGGAGTGAAGATGAAAATTTACCCTCATCAACTTCATTGGGACTTTTTAAATGAAAACCTTAAAATTCCTGGAAAATGAATAACGACTTTTACACTCATAATTGGTATTTAAATCCAATTTTTATGTTTTAATTTTTTTTAAAGAAAACCAAAAAATTCCTGGTAATATTTAGAGATTATAAAACATGTATATAAAGATTTGTTATTTCTGCAATATTTCATCTTTTACATAATTTTTCATTTTTATTCATTAAACCACTGACAGCTGCAGGGAGTTTGAAATTCTCTGGGTAAACTACAGGATCCAGATATCATAATAACCTCATAACAATAAAATAAACACTCTCTGCACTCCTCATCGCCAGCTTCAACAAGCCATACTTTCAACAATTCGTTTCACTACCACAGTGAAGATTTCTTAAGAGATCTGATAGAGTTGTTTAAAATTATGATGGGGAAAGGGTAGGGGAATGGGACGAGGTGGATAGCTCTTTCAGACAACCAGCACAGACACATAAGAATCAGGAGCAGGAGTAGGCCATACGGCCCCTTGAGCCTGCTCCGCCATTCAGTAAGATCATGGCTGATCTTTGACCTCAACTCCACTTTCCTGCCCGATCTCCATATCCCTTGATTCCCTTAGTGTCCAAAAATCTATCGCTCTCAGTCTTGAATACACTCAACAAGTGAGCAATAACATCCTTCTGGGAGTAGAGAATTCCAAAGGTTCACAACCCTCCGAGTGAACACAATGGGCCAAATGGGGAAAGGATAGGGGAATGGGAATAAGAGGCTAGCTCTTTCAGACAGTCAGCACAGGCACGATGGACAGCTTCTGTGCTGGACAATTCTACGATTCTATAATTTGAGAATATTTATTCAAAAATTTTAGATTTTAAATCTGGATGACATTCTCATGCATTTATCACCTTTTTCAATGAAAACAGAAAAAATAATTCAATACTCCAGGTAAAAATCATTTCTACACAAATTATTTTCAGATCTTTACTTTTAATTTTGCAAGATTTTATTTTTAAGGTTTTAAATTTTCTGCGTTTCTGTTTGTTATT
Source organism: Heptranchias perlo (assembly GCF_035084215.1). Lineage (NCBI taxonomy): Eukaryota > Metazoa > Chordata > Chondrichthyes > Hexanchiformes > Hexanchidae > Heptranchias > Heptranchias perlo. The sequence continues at coordinate 50,508,988 of NC_090341.1, forward strand.
AGTTCACAAAAATGAATCTGGAAATATTTTAGTAATTGCCTTATTTTGATTTTTTTAAACCACCGGAATGTAAAGTTTTTCTTTAAATTTTCTAAGAATTTTTTTCAACTTTTTAATTTCTGGAACTAGTCGTTTTTTAAAAAAATTCATCGGAATTAGGGTTGGTGTTCGGGTTCGAAGAGTCTAATGGTAGTAACCTCTTGCTGCCTGTACTGAGATCACCTTCCTGGTCTGAACAACACAGTACCACACCAGGTAGTGCATTCAGCCACTGAGCTACTGTGGGAGCCAGACTGTGAGCTTCTAATCATGACTCAGTACAGTACTGAGGGCGTGCTGCGCTGTTGGAGCACTCGGATGAGACGTTAAACCCAGGCCCTGTCTGCCCTCTCAGGTGGACGTAAAGGATCCCATGGTGCTATTTCGAAGAAGAGCAGAGGCTACATTTAACCCCCAATCAACATTACTAAAACAGATTATCCGGTCATTGCTGTCTGTGGGAGTTTGCTGTGTGCTAATTGGCTGCCATGTTTCCTACATTACAACAGTGACTACACTTCAAAAATACTTCATTGGCTGTAAAGCACTTTGGGATGTCCTGAGGTCGTGAAAGGCACTATATAAATGCAAGTTCTTTCTTTGATTTGCGATTAGCAAAAATGATTGATCCCAGCTCGGTTGTTTGGCATTGAGGGACGGCAAACACACAGCTACAATATAAATGAGACTTTCATCAGCAGCTCGTCAGGTAATTGCAATATTGCTCTCCAAATTGCAGGAGGTAGAATCAGTGCTTCCGTACAGGGATCACACATAACAATGGGCTGGGAATCTCCTATTAATAATTCCTGCAATAAAACAGCAATTCAAAGACCCGGGAGTAAATTATACATGCATGTTTCCTTCAAATAGCTTCAATTTAAAACACTTGTTCTAAACCTGATAACTCATTGGGTGGATGAACTGCTCAGCTTGGTACTCAGCCACACAGGCCACAGAGACATCCCTTCTGAGCAGGGTGCTGTGATTCTCATTACCTGCCTCGAGAATGACTCATGAGTTTAACTGCTTCTCGACAAAGTGAGAGTGTCTACAGCAATACATGGGACACCTAGAGCAGCAGCTTCATCCTGGCCTTGTGAGAGTAACTCAGGCAGAGATCTCAGTGCTTAGCGTGTCCCATTGAATCAGGAGACCCTGATAAAGGCTTTGCAGTGAAGGAAAAGAAAGAACTTGCATTTCTATAGTGCCTTTCGTGACCTCAGGATGTCCCAAAACGCTTTACAGCCAAAAAAGTCCTTTTCTTCCAAGTATAATCACTGTTGTAATGTAGGAAACGTGGCAGCCAATTTGCACACAGCAAGATCCCACAAACAACAATGTGATCATAACCAGATCATCTGTTTTAAAGGTGTTGGCTGAGGGTTAAATATTGGCCAGGACAAACTCCTCTGTTTTTCTTCAAAGTAGTGCCATGGGATCTTTTACACTCACCATAGAGGGCAGACAGGACCTCTGTTTAACATGTCATCAGAATGATAGCACCTCTGACAGTGCAGCACTCCCTCAGTACTGCACTAGAGTGTTAGCCTAGAATATGCTCAAGTCTCTGGAGTGGGGCTTGAACTCACAACCTTCTAACTCAGAGTCAAGAGTGCTACCCACTGAGCCACAGGTAATAGGTTATCAACTGGGGTGGGGAAACACAGTGACAGGATAATGTACAGTAGTGGACTATGTACAGTAACAGCAACGACTACCCCGAGTCTGACGAGGAGGGACGACAGGAGCGAAGTGGTCAGCCGTCCCACCCAAAGCGGCAAAATACCCAAGGTGACCCCGACGCGATCGGCAGCCCCCATCTCGAGAACACTGGGAGCGACAACGCCTCCAGTGCCCTCCAGCTCCGGGAAGCCGGCAGCATCGTAGTGCCCAGCGCACACCAGCTCCGGGACACCGGGAGCAGCACCGCAGAGAGCGAAGACCAGCTCCGGGAAACCGGGAGAAGCGACAACGAGGAGCCCCAACCGATCGAGGATCGCACGGACTCTTCACCCGACACCAGGCCGCCGATGTCACCCCGGCGGAACGACGACCCCCTCTCTGAGGCAGAACAGAACTCGTACCTCAGCTCAGGGATCGTGGAACACTTTACACAGATCACCTATATGCAGAAACACGGCCAAGAGCTGGAAACAGCAAACGGACTGACGGGTGAGACTTTAAACAGTTGTTAAAATGGGTCTGAAAGTCGCATCCATTAACGTGCGTAGCGTTAAAAGCACTACGCGATGTGTGTCGACCTTGGACTACCTGGCCAAGGTCAAGAGCGACCTGCTGTTCTTACAGGAGTGCGGCCTGCCGCATCTCAGCAATTACAGGCAATGGTCGCAGCGCTGGGCCCACGGGCCGTCTATCTGGTCGGGAGGCAACGATAACCGTGCCTCCGGCCTGGGGATTCTGCTGCGGGGGGGCAACTTCACCATCACCGAAGTAAAGGAGGTGGTGGGGGGCCGTCTCCTCGTAGCAGACGTAATGTACAAAAACGCTCCGCTCCGGCTGATCAACGTGTACGCCCCGGCTCTGAAGGACGAGCGGCTGGCCGTCTTCCAGCAGCTCCCACTGCTGCTGGCAACGTCCAAGCCGGTCATTCTCGGCGGTGACTTCAACTGCATCATCGATGCGGCTGGACGATCCGGCAGAGCCGACAGCAAACTGGACACCACGTCCAAACTCCTGATGGAAGCGGTGAAAGACGCCAAGCTGTGCGACGTCTTCAACAACCCTGCAGACGGAGCGGCGCGTCAATACACCTGGTCCAGACCAGACGGGTCCGTCCGTTCCAGGATAGACTTCCTGTTTGTATCCCCGAAGCTCAAGGTCAGATCCACCAAGGTCACACCGGTGTTCTTCTCTGACCACTGCCTCCTCCTGGCCGACTGTCACCTACAGGACGATCAGAGAGTGGGCAGGGGGACATGGAAGCTGAACGTGAAACTGTTGACCCCGGGAAACATTGAGGAACTGACGAGGGATTACAAAGGTTGGAGAACCGTGAAGCCTCTCTTTGATTCCCCAGTGCACTGGTGGGAAGCCATCAAGGCGAACATCAAGAGGTTCTTCATCCTCAAAGGTGTTCAGAAGGCGAGAGAGAGGCAGAGGGAAACGTCCCGACTCCAGAAAAGCATGCAGAATCTTCTCCTGCTGCAGTCGATGGGGATCGATGTCGGGGAGGAACTCAGAGAGGTGAAGGACCAGCAAGCCTCGCTCTTTGCCTCCGAGGCCTCCAAGATCATCTTCCGGTCCAGAGTCCGCTCCGTGGAGCAGGACGAGACTTGCTCGCGCTTCTTCTTCCAAAAGGTGCACAGAGAGAGCTCTGTGATCAGCAGCCTGAAGGAAGAGGATGGCTCGGTCACGTCCTCGCAGCCCGACATACTGAGGATCTGGAAATCCTTTTATGCCGGACTGTACGACGCGAAGCCCACAGACAGCGCGGCCTCCCACTCCTTCTTGTCGTCTATCACGGAGGTTCTAGACGACAGCAAGCGGGAGAGTCTGGATCACCCACTTACTCTGGACGAACTGACAAAGGCCGTCCGATCCTTCGAGAAGAGTAAGACTCCCGGAAGCGACGGCTTACCGATGGAGTTGTACTCGGCTCTGTGGGACTGGATAGGCCCAGACCTGCTGGAAGTGTACGGGGGTATGCTCCTGGCAGGCAGCATGTCAGACTCCATGAGGAAAGGCATCATCACCCTCATCTACAAACGGAAGGGGGAGAGGGAAGAAATCAAAAATTGGCGACCCATCTCACTACTTAACGTGGACTACAAAATTCTGTCCAAGGTCATCGCCAATCGGGTCAAGTCAGCCCTGGAGGTGGTGATCCACCCCGATCAGACCTGCACCGTACCCGGCAGGAAGATCTCTGATAGCCTGGCGCTACTCAGGGATACGATTGCCTACGTACAGGACAGGGGGGTGAACACCTGCCTGATCAGCCTGGACCAGGAGAAGGCCTTTGACAGAATATCCCACACGTACATGATGGACGTGCTCTCCAAAATGGGGTTTGGGGAGGGAATCCGCAATTGGATCCAACTGCTCTACACAAACATCAGTAGCGCAGTTTCAATCAACGGGTGGGAATCAGAAAGCTTTCCGATCAAATCTGGAGTCAGGCAGGGCTGTCCTCTCTCCTCCGTCTTGTTCGTGTGTTGCATCGAACCCTTTGCCGAGTCCATCAGGAGGGATGCGGGCATAAGAGGGGTGACGATCCCAGGCAGCGGAGGCACTCAGGTCAAGGCCTCCCTGTACATGGATGACGTCGCCGTCTTTTGCTCGGATCAGCTGTCGGTCCGCAGATTGATGAGCATCTGCGACCGTTTCGAACTGGCCTCGGGGGCCAGGGTAAATCGTAGCAAGAGCGAGGCCATGTTCTTTGGGAACTGGACCGACCGATCCTTTGTCCCCTTCACCGTCAGGTCGGATTACCTGAAGGTGCTGGGGATCTGGTTCGGGGGGGCCGGGGCGTGCACCAAAAACTGGGAGGAGCGTATCTCCAAGGTTAAGCAGAAACTGGGACTGTGGCATCAACGATCCCTCTCGATCGTGGGCAAGAACCTGGTCATCAGGTGCGAGGTGCTCTCGGTGTTGCTGTACGTGGCGCAGGTCTGGCCCATACCTCGCTCCTGCGCCGCGACAGTCACCCGAGCCATCTTCCACTTTGTCTGGAGATCAAAAATGGACCGTGTCCGCAGGGTCACGATGTACAAATCTCCAGAGAAAGGGGGGAAAGGCGTGCCCAACGTGGCCCTCATCCTGATGGCCACCTTTGTGTGCGGCTGCATCAAGCTGTGCATAGACCCTCAGTACGCAAACACAAAGTGTCACTACGTGCTGAGGTTCTACCTGTCCCCGGTGTTGAGAAGGATGGGCCTGGCCACGCTGCCACGGAACGCTCCGTCCAGTTGGACCGTTCCGCCCCACCTGTCCTTCGTGGAAAGGTTTGTGCAGGAAAACACCTTTGACCACAAGGCGATCAGCAAGTGGTCCGCACGTAACGTCCTCGAGACCCTGCGGGAAAAGGAGATGGGGGATCCTGTCGGTTGGTTCCCCGAGCAGACTGTCAATGTCATTTGGCAGAACGCCTCATCGCCAGAGCTTTCAAACAAGCACCAAGACCTAGCTTGGCTGGTGGTGAGAAGGGCCCTTCCCGTCAGATCCTTCATGCACTCCCGGGCTCTCAGCACCACCGCGCGCTGTCCCAGAGGAGGCTGTGGTGGAGACGAGACCGTCACCCATCTCCTTATGGAATGTGCCTTTGCAAAGAAGGTCTGGAGAGAGATGCAGTGGTATCTGTCCAGGTTCGTCCCGAGCAGTTCCGTAACACAGGTTTCTGTGCTCTACGGGCTGTTCCCGGGGACGCACACTGAGACGGACATCAGCTGCTGCTGGAAGACCATCAACTCGGTGAAAGACGCCCTTTGGTCTGCCCGAAACTTGCTGGTCTTCCAGCACAAGGAGCTGTCCTCGACCGAGTGTTGCAGACTGGCACATTCCAAGGTCCAGGACTACGTGCTGAGGGACGCACTGAGGATGGGTGCGGCCGCCGCAAAGGCCCTGTGGGGAAAGGCAACCGTTTAGAGCCTTCCCGCCATTGTAAACCGAGGGGCTGCAATCAGGGAAAAACCCCCTCGGGCAGAATGTAAAATTCAAATTGCTGTAATGTACCTGTAATAAATCTGAAATGAATCTGTAAGCAATAATCTGTGTTGAGTATGATGCAATGAGACACCCTAGAGTGTCATGAACTGTAATTATGTCCAATGTGTTCATTGTACTGTACTTGACGTAACCTGCAAATTGTATAATCTGTATTGTGTACGTTTGGAAAGTGATATGACAACTGTATTGTATGTACTGCTGCAAATTTTATGAATAAAGTATATTTTTTGAAAAAAAAAAATGTACAGTAACAGAGTGTGTTACAGTAAAGGTTGAGATGGACACTGTGAAAGTGCCATTGGGCTGAAAAGCTTATCCCTCAGAAGGTCCAAGATATGGAAAGGCAACATGGCATGATAGTGTATGTAAAGAACTAAATGTAAATGGTTTCACTGTATGGGTTGAGCCGAATGTGGGATGGTGTGACTGTACATTGAGCCAAAGAAGGCAACATTAGGTCAAGTGACCAAAAGCTTGGTCAAAGAGATAGGTTTTAAGGAGGGTCTTGAAAGAGGAGAGAAAGATGGAGAGGTTTTGGGAGGGAACTCCCCTAGGGCCCAGACGGCCGCCAATGGTGGAGTGAGGGCAGTCTGTAAACTCAACGCTGCACTGGAATTAAATCTGAGTGCGATTGCCTCATACCACACTGGGCATTCAGCCTCTGTCGGCAACTGTAAGTAGATATTAAAAGCTTCTGGCAGATTCCTACGTGTATAAAAAAAAGTGTGTCGTGGAGGCAAGTATTACTGGGTTGATGATGCTATTATTGGGCAGAACACGAGTGGAACATGACAGAGGGGGAAGGTTCCCTCGGGAAGCTCCAAGTCCATCTGTACGCAGATACCCCACAGCTGCCAAGTCTTCTTCGCCAACAGTTTGCGTGGAGTGAAAGCTTTGTTATATTTGTCAGTTTTTAAAGCTGATAAGAGTTTGCAGAAAGCCCACTTGCTTTTGTTTGATGGATGATTCTTGATTTATTCATCAGTTGTAATAGTGACTAAAAATTCCTCTTATTACCTAACAACTGTTTTGCAAAACAGTCCAAGATGATTGATAGAAGGAACAACACACTTCATTAGTTTTAGATTAAAGAGTTTAAAGCTTGGAGTAAATCAAATCAAACTGATATTGCTGTGTCTCCTCAGTGTTATTTTTAACGCTTGGTTAAGTGTCTGCACAGGCCTGGTTATGGAGACACTAATGCACAATGAGGAACAGGCTCTGAGCAAAATTTCAATAGTAATGAGAAGGGATTAAATAAACCACTTCCTCCACAGCAGCTTGGCTGTTAGTTTCTCCTGATACTTGATGTAGAAGCATTTCTCAATCAGATTTAGGGCAGGTCAGTGATTCCTTTACTCATTCAGTTCAGTGACAGTTTGTTGTTCTTTTCTACATTCAGAAGCCTGGATGAAGAGGCCAGCCCCATAGTGCAGTTGAAGAGAAGAACATGTATTAATACAGTACCATTCATGGCATCAGGATGTCCCAAGCACTTTAGAAGTGATGGATTACTTCTGTAGTGTAGTCGTTGTTGTTATGTAGGCAAACGCAGCAGTCATTTTGCACATAGCAAACAGTTGATGATTAAACATTTGAAAAAGGGTGGAAGAAGGCCATTCGGCCCATCCAGCATGCCCCATCTGAACATGGTGCAACCCACATGCACTAAAAATCAATCCCTTACCCCCCCCCCACCCCCGCAGATGGCACAGCCCACGAGCCAGCTGCCCATCCCTTCCCCCCAACATGGTGCAGCCCACATGGACGAGTAACCCATCCTCCCCCCCAACATGGTGCAGCCCACATGGACGAGTAACCCATCCTCCCCCCCAACATGGTGCAGCCCACATGGACGAGTAACCCATCCTCCCCCCCAACATGGTACAGCCCACATGGACCAGCAACTCATCCCCCCCCCCCCAACATGGTACAACCATGGTCAGGGATCTTGGCAGCGACAACACATTTGAGGACTTTGGAGAGGAAAGGGAGTGAGAGATGGGGTGGTAGTTTACGTGAACAGAGGGGGTGAGTGTTTTTTTTTGAGGAACAGGGTGATGGTAGTTTTGAAAGGGAGGAGACAGTGCCTGCGGAGGGAATCATTGATAATGTCAGCTTGCATAGGGGTCAGGAAGGGAAATTGGATAGTCAGCAGTTTAGTGGGAGTGGAGCTGAGATGCTGTAGGATATAGGAATGTGCTTCATTTGCCTGATAGATTAACACCTTATTGTAGTTTGATGGTAGATAGTTTAAGTCGGGAATGTGCTTAATTTGTTTTTAAACACTTCGCATGGTGACGGATTAGAAGAATGGGATCCAACCCAAAGTGTGTGTCAAATGCAGGGTCAAAAGATATCTAGTCACAGTGTCCTATACCTGGGGCCAACTGTACCTAGGACCAGGAGAAGGCCATTCAGCCCCTTGAGCCTGTGTTGGCATTCAATTGGATGATGGATCCGTTCCTCAACCCCATTTACCCACCTTCTCTCTAAATCCCTTACCGAACAAAAATCTATCGATCTCAGTCTTGAAAACTCGAGGTCAGCCTTAGATAACCATTGAGCCAAAGGCCTTTAAGGCCAACAGTTGCAAGGTGGATCCACTCAGCTCAAGTCTGATGTGTCCCCCGAACCAGACTTTTAGTCCACAAAAGACTATCAATACCTAGTAAAGGCCTCGATATATTTTTATAAATTTAGAGTAAAAGGAAGACCTAAATTTTAAAGCAAGACTGTGAGCTAAGTGACAGTCCATTGAGCCACTTTGATGTTGATGTATAAGAGACAGTTTTATTCACAGTTTTTCAGAACAATCCTGAAAGAGTTCCTCCAGACTGGAGTGTCAGCCTAGATAGTGTGCTTAACTCTCTGGAGTGGGGCTTGAACCCATGACCTCCTACACTCAGAGATAAGAGTGCTACCCACTGAGCTATCACCTTTTAGGTAATTTAATGGTCACTTTCACTGACACCAGCTTTTTCATCGAATCATAGACATTTACGGCACAGAAGGAGGCCATTCAGCCCATCGTGTCTGTGCCGGCCGAAAAAGAGCTATCCAGCTGAATTCCACATTCCAGCTCTTGGTCCATAGCCTTGTAGGTTACGGCACTTCAAGTGCACATCCAAATACTTTTTAAATGCGTTGAGGGTTTCTGCCTCTACCACCCTTTCAGGCAGTGAGTTCCAGACCCCACCACCCTCTGGGTGAGAAAATTTCTCCTCAGCTCCCCTCTAATCCTTCTACCAATTACTTTTAATCTATGCCCCCTGGTTGTTGACCTCTCTGGTAAGGGAAATAGGTCCTTCCTATCCACTCTATCTAGGCCCCTCATAATCTTATACACCTCAATTAAATCTCCCCTCAGCCTCCTGTGTTCCAACGAAAACAACCCCAGCTTATCCAATCATTCCTCATAGCTAAAATTCTCCAGCTCTGGCAACATCCTCGTAAATCTCCTCTGTACCCTCTCTAGTGTAATCACATCTTTCCTGTAATGTGGTGACCAGAACTGTACACAGTACTCAAGCTGGGGCCTAACCAGTGTCTTATACAGTTCTAGCATAATCTCCTTGCTCTTATATTCTATGCCTTGGCTAATAAAGGAAAGTATCCCATATGCCTTCTTAACCACTTTATCTACCTATCCTGCTACTGTCAGGGATCTGTGGGCATGCACTCCAAGGTCCCTCGTTCCTCTACAACTCTCAGTATCCTCCCATTTATTGTGTATTCCCTTGCCTACTTCCCCTCCTCAAATGCATTACCTCAAACTTCTCCGGATTGAATTCCATTTGCCACTTTTCTGCCAACCTGACCAGTACAATGATATCTTCCTGCAGTCTACAGCTTTCCTCCTCACTATCAACTACACAGCCAATTTTTGTATCATCTGCAAACTTCTTAATTGTGCTCCCTACATTTAAGTTTAAATCATTGATATCTGCCACAAAAAGCAAGGTACCTAGTATTGAGCCCTGCGGAACCCCACTGGAATCAGCCTTCCAGTGGCAGAAACCCCATCCATTGACCATTATCCTTCGCTTCCTGCCACTGAGCCAATTTTGGATCCAACTTGCCACTTTCCCATGGATCCCATGGGCTTTTACTTTTCTGACCAGTCTGCCATGTGGGACCTTGTCAAAAGTCTTGCTAAAATCCATGTAGACTACATCGAATGCGTTACCCTCATCGACCCTCCTTGCTACCTCCTCAAAAAATTCAATCAAGTTAGTCAGACACGACCTTCCCGTAACAAATCCATTATTTATTTCCGGAATTTTTTAAAAGCTGAGTTCAAGTTGCTCAAACTGCCATGGTGGGATTTGAACTTTACTAGACTCTACTGGATTGTTAATTGATTACTAGACTAGTTATATAACCATCGCACTACCATCCCCACCAGCATAACACCAGAGACAATACCAGAGACGTAAACAGAAAGTGTGTGATTGCTATTGCTAATGCTGTATAGTTACAAAAGACTACACGTAATGTAATCCTCAGGACTGCTTTTCACACACTCAGCTGAGAGACTGTCCTCCATTTTGCCACCTATTTTTCACATATTCAGGGTGGCCAGTGGAGGCAAAGTGAGCGGAAAAGCCCAAAGTCTGAATTTTTGCCCCAAAACCACCCCGGTCCTGCTGGGGGGCTGCCAGAAATGCTCGCAGCATCCTTCCCCCCCCCCCCTCCTTCCCCCCATCACATGTAAATGGGGCTGGTGGGGGAGTGCTGTTTACTGCATGTGTGCGTCTGCTTTGAACCGGAAGAGGAGAAGGATCGAGAGGACCCCCTGCAGAGATGCCAGAGATACCATCGGCAGCCTCCAGCCCCTGCCCACTGGTACGCATGCCTCCTCATCTGCAGAGGAACTATACCCTCTGGTGGGGGAGTCCAGAACAAGGGGGCACCACCTTACAATTGGAGCTCGGCCATTCAGGGGTGATGTCAGGAAGCACTTCTTCACACAAAGGGGAGTGGAAATCTGGAACTCTCTCCCCCAAAAAGCTGTTGAGGCTGGGGGTCAATAGAAAATTTCAAAACTGAGATTGATAGATTTTTGTTGCGTAAGGGTATTAAGGGTTACGGAACCAAGGTGGGTAAATGGAGTTAAGATACAAATCTGCCGAGATCTAATTGAATGACGGAGCAGGCTTGAGGGGCTGAATGGCCTACTCCTGTTCCCATGTTCCCAACTAGTTCACTGTGACCCATTGGCACAAGCCCGAGAGCCTGTGTCTCCCTCATGATGCAGTAACTGAGTTGTGCCAGCTGCCAGACAGCTGTGGGCATGGCACATAAGAGAGACACTTAGCATCCAAGCCCACTGCCAGATGAACCCCTTCGACACCAAGGACAACTCGTTGAGCTCTCCCCTACACCTACCAAGGCCCCCATATTATTATTCTTCTATTTCACATAGGCATTCCCCCACCTTACCCCAAATTATTCCACATATATGCCACCACTGACAAAAGCCTCTCACTGGACACATAGATGAGTCACTTTTGGACATATAACAAGTGGCTGTTCAACATAAAGATCCCACATCATTGTCCCATCAAGAACTCTCAGCTTAGGTCCAACATGGATTAGATGCAGAATAAATTTTTCTGTCCATCACTCTGACAGTATGGGCATGATTTTATCGGGGAGCCAGGAAGGGGGCAGGGTGGTGGAATTCCTGACGGGAAACCCGGAAGTACGGGTTTCCTGGACGTCCGTACGATTTTAATGGAAGGACATCTTTTTGTTTTGAGGGTTTCCCGCCTGACAGGCCGGCCTGATTTTCAGGTGGTCTCAGTCCGACTGGAGAAGAGGAAGGAAGAGGATGTGAATAGGTAAGTGTTAGATTGGGGGGGGTCACCGTGGAGGGGGGTGGGGGGGTTGGTCGTCACCGGGGGCTCAGTCATTGAGGGGGGAGCTCAGCCATTGGAGGGTCGGAGATCGTGAGGCGGCCAGGGATATAGAGCCTGGCAGGGGGAGGTGGGCTGGTCGCTGCAGGTAGGCTTGTTGGGCCTGGGGGAAGCTCTCCTACTCCTCCTGGCCCACACGCTGTGTTAAAAAGGCATTTACCTGCAGTTTCAGTCCTTCTCGCCTCCTCTCACGAGGCATGAAGTAGAAGGCCTGGGAATTCCCGCCCCCAGGGGTTAAAAACAAAAAAGCTGTTAAAAACCTGCGGCCTCCTTGAAAGCTTTTAGTGACCGACCCGCCTCCTGGGAGCGGATTGGTCGTCCGCCCCTCGTCCCGCCTCCGTGAAAACCGGAAATGGGCGGGTTGGAGGTGGGTTTTAAATTTTCAAAATTTTTACTGCCCCCCCCACCCCCCCAACTAGCCCATTTTTCCAAGTTAAAATCATGCCCTATGTCTTAATCCAAAGACCATCCCTCACTGCAGCAGTGTGTATATTCCTGCCAGAATATAAGAGAACATAATATTCCCTATCATGGACTCTACCTCAAACATTGATGTCTTGAGGAAAAGTTCTGATATCCTGTTTGGATGATACTGCCATTTTTAGTCCTGATTTGTGCCAACTTCTGGTCTGTTCTTTCTGTCCACCAAGATTGAAAGATGAAATAACAGTGTTCTGTCCCCTTTGACCTCCCAGACCCTGTGACAACTCCTTGCTAACCATGTTTTGTGACTTTTCACAGGACTTTACTTGGTGTTTGGCCTTAGGGAGTTCAAGTTGAAGAAGCTGTGGAGAGGAGGGAGGGTTGAAGAGGGGCAGCAATGGGCATCAAGGGTGAGAAGATTTTCACTGACCTGTTGGACAGGCCACAGTGCTGGAGACCAGAGTAGACCAGGAGTTAGAAACTGCATCTGGTCTTGCGGGCAAGTTGCAGTGGGCGAGGACAAAAGTTGACCAGTGTTGGCAACTACATATCCATCAACTTATTTGCTTTTTCCTACTGCATCTAAGCACTGCGCTGATGATTTCATACATTTATTCACTATAACCCCTAGATCCCTTTTCTGATTAGCATACTATACCACCATTCCATTTAACACTTAGTCCTTGCTTTAGCTCCTTGCACCTGTGTTAATTGTTTTGCACTGATCCACATTGAACTGCATCTGCCATTTACTGACCCAGTTACCTAAAAGATCTAAATCTCTTCTGAATCCGGTTTCATCGTTCCTCATTATTTGTCCTAGCTCCTATTTTGGTATTATCGTGGTGTCCAAGTCATTGGAATGTATCAAAAACAGCAAATTGCCAAGACCAACCCCTGGAATGCCCCATTTGTAACTTTTTTTGCTAGTCTAAGAAGTTCCTATTGATGGCTACCCTCTGTTTCTTAGTTTTAGGTCAATTTTCGATTTTACACCATATTTACTTCCTTGTGTGGTCACTTTTTACCTTACCAACTTCTGAAAGTTTTCTCTTCATCCATTCTCGGGATATGGGTGTCACTGGCATGGCCGGCATTTATTGCCCATCCCTAATTACCCTTGAGAAGGTGGTGGTGAGCCGCCTTCTTGAACCTCTGCAGTCCGTGTGGTGAAGGTTCTCCCACAGTGCTGTTAGGTAGGGACTTCCAGGATTTTGACCCAGCGGCATTATATCAGTGAGGTTTCTCCTGCCCACCATGTCTTCGAGCAGGTACATTAAATATTAAATCCCTTTTGGAATCCATGCCACAAACTCAAGTGGATCATTTTTGATCCGAGAATAACAGGCTATACCTTCACCTGTTACATCTTGGAACTTTTTAGATCGATCTAGGACAATTGGAACTTTGAAGACTGAGATCAATAGATTTTTGTTGGTTAAGGGTATCGAGGGATATGGAGCTAAGGCGGAGTTGGTGTACAGATCAGCCATGATGTGATTGAATGGTGGGGCAGGCTCCCGTTCCTATGTTCCTGGACATTCATTAGCTGAATGCTAGCAGATGAATCATCTCGGATGAGGACAGATCAGTCGGCAGGGTTGTTAGTCGGTATGCTTAACGCACGATCTGAGAACTGTGTTTTGACAGATGCAAATACAATGCAGAATGGTAATTTAATGAGTCACAGCTTTAGCTGAATTATAGGCTCTGGTGTGTTCTACTCTCCAAACCCTTCAGTGAGTGAGTCATACAAGGAAATTGCATATGAGCTCTGTGTCCATGTCACATAAATCTCACTAATTGATACTTTTATTCTATCAAAAGGTTTCCGTGTAGCAAAGATTTCTTAAATGCCTGACTAACAGTTGGTTTTATTTAAGAATGCCTTGTGTAAAAGAAAGTAACAATTAGGGAAAAAGCAATTACTGTGCTTCCGACTTTTCTGCGCTCATCAAGGTGAGGGACGATAGTGTCAGAGAAAGGAACACTTTCCATTTCAGGCACCCAGCGTCAGCATCGAGCAGGCTCAGGTCGGGCACAGTACAGGTTAGATACCCAGGAGAACTCCCCGGGATTTCTGTGGACCAGCCTGTGCTGGACTAGTGTGGCACTTTTTCCATTTCTCTCGCTGACTTGCCCTGTGCCCTCTGAGTGAAATGACTAATTTATTGGTCTATCTCAAAGCACTGAATGAAGACAGCTCAAACCCATTTCACATAGAATGAAGACAGCTCAAACCCATTTCACACACAGCTGTAGACAGAGGAGATGCCCACACTTTCAGTCTGGACTGCATTTGAGCCAAAGGCAGGAATTTTAGACAAGAGCCAAGTCTTAGAGACTCCGAAGCGTACTGTTGTTCAGCCAGTTAAAGCCACACAGCTTACCCGAGTAGGTTAATGGTACGCTTCCTGCTGCTTGCTCAGTTAGCACCACTCTAACTGCTAAGGATAGCAGGGTTAACTGGAGCCAAGTGAGAAGAACTCAAGCCTCGAATGACCCCTTCAGGTTCCATCAGTAAGGAAGCTGGATGGACTATCACCAGTGCCCTGGAGCTCTGCGGATCTTCCAGGTTTAGCTATCGGATTATGGAGCCACCTCAACCCCCAAGAGAACCTGTTTATCTCCTCCTCCCCTGCCAAAGGAAGAAATGAATTGAACTGGACTAACGAGATCAAACAACATTTCTGTTTTTAAATACTTTGTTTCTGGTCAGAAAGGCATGTTTCAGTCCAAATAATGGTCTGAAGAAAACCACAAGATTTTGACAATAGGCCATGACTCTTACTAAAAGTACAATCAAGAAAATTCCTGCAACCTTCTACCAATCAGTAGAAGCTGTAGTTATTAATGGGCCAATAATGGTTCAATAAACAAACACCACAGTTCTGGGCGTCTCCTGTCATTAATATCTGTTCCGTGGGGTGTAAAGTTTGCTGAGCAACCTTGGAAATAGAGCAAAACTATGGGAAAAAAGACATACATTTAAATATCAGCTAATCACATCTCTCAGGATTGAGCCTTTGGCATTCACCGCCTCTGAGCCAGGAAGTGCAGGGTTCGAACCCCACTCCAGACACTCCCAGGGTGTGGAGGCCGGAGCTCCAGACAGTCCCGGGGAGTGGAGACCGGAGCTCCAGACGGTCCCGGGAGTGGAGACCGGAGCTCCAGACGGTCCCGGGAGTGGAGGCCGGAGCTCCACACAGTCCCAGGGAGTGGAGACCGGAGCTCCAGACAGTCCCGGGGAGTGGAGACCGGAGCTCCAGACGGTCCCGGGAGTGGAGACCGGAACTCCAGACGGTCCCGGGGAGTGGAGACCGGAGCTCCAGACGGTCCCGGGAGTGGAGACCGGAGCTCCAGACGGTCCCGGGGAGCGGAGACCGGAGCTCCAGACGGTCCCGGGGAGCGGAGACCGGAGCTCCAGACGGTCCCGGCGAGCGGAGACCGGAGCTCCAGACGGTCCCGGCGAGCGGAGACCGGAGCTCCAGACGGTCCCGGCGAGCGGAGACCGGAGCTCCAGACGGTCCCGGCGAGCGGAGACCGGAGCTCCAGACGGTCCCGGGGAGCGGAGACCGGAGCTCCAGACGGTCCCGGGGAGCGGAGACCGGAGCTCCAGACGGTCCCGGAGAGCGGAGACCGGAACTCCAGACGGTCCCGGGAGTGGAGGCCGGAGCTCCAGACGGTCCCGGCGAGCGGAGACCGGAGCTCCAGACGGTCCCGGCGAGCGGAGACCGGAGCTCCAGACGGTCCCGGCGAGCGGAGACCGGAGCTCCAGACGGTCCCGGCGAGCGGAGACCGGAGCTCCAGACGGTCCCAGGGAGCGGAGACCGGAGCTCCAGACGGTCCCGGGGAGCGGAGACCGGAGCTCCAGACGGTCCCGGGGAGCGGAGACCGGAGCTCCAGACGGTCCCGGAGAGCGGAGACCGGAACTCCAGACGGTCCCGGGAGTGGAGACCGGAGCTCCAGACGGTCCCGGGAGTGGAGGCCGGAACTCCAGACGGTCCCGGGAGTGGAGGCCGGAGCTCCAGACGGTCCCGGGAGTGGAGACCGGAGCTCTAGACGGTCCCGGCGAGTGGAGGCCGGAGCTCCAGATGGTCCCGGCGAGCGGAGACCGGAGCTCCAGACGGTCCCGGCGAGCGGAGACCGGAGCTCCAGACGGTCCCGGCGAGCGGAGACCGGAGCTCCAGACGGTCCCGGCGAGCGGAGACCGGAGCTCCAGACGGTCCCGGCGAGCGGAGACCGAAGCTCCAGACGGTCCCGGGGAGCGGAGACCGGAGCTCCAGACGGTCCCGGGGAGCGGAGACCGGAGCTCCAGACGGTCCCGGGAGTGGAGACCGGAGCTCCAGACGGTCCCGGGAGTGGAGACCGGAGCTCCAGACGGTCCCGGGAGTGGAGGCCGGAACTCCAGACGGTCCCGGGAGTGGAGGCCGGAGCTCCGGCTCTGAATTCTGGGTTGACATCCAGTGGGATACTTGCGTCTGGTGGATGTGGATGGGCCCCCCCCCCCCTCATCTTATGGGTTGTGGGAGCTCATCAAACCCTCCCACCATACAGGACTAACCACCCTATCGGCTGGAATAAAGATGCTTACGGCCATGGAAGGTGCACCCCAAGCTTGTGACAATTATTTTTAAGTGGGGGTGTACAAAAGGAACGACTGCAGAATTAAACTGGGAACTCCAGGTCTCGGCAGAGGTGTTACAAAAGGGGGTCCAGATGTTTTGTTTTGGTTGGCCATGCAAAAGTACATTCCGAGCACAGCTTCACAGTGTCGGTGTGGTTACAGGGGGCGAATCACCGCCGGGTCACAGGGGGCGAATCACCGCCGGGTCACAGGGGGCGAATCACCGCCGGGTCACAGGGGGCGAATCACCGCCGGGGGTCACAGGGGGCGAATCACCGCCGGGTCACAGGGGGCGAATCACCGCCGGGGGTCACAGGGGGCGAATCACCGCCGGGGGTCACAGGGGGCGAATCACCGCCGGGGGTCACAGGGGGCGAATCACCGCCGGGGGTCACAGGGGGCGAATCACCACCGGGGGTCACAGGGGGCGAATCACCGCCGGGGGTCACAGGGGGCGAATCACCGCCGGGGGTCACAGGGGGCGAATCACCGCCGGGTCACAGGGGGCGAATCACCGCCGGGTTTTTTTTCTCGCTTGTCCACTGTAACTTCATCATTTACATCATTCTTCTGGAACCCCATTGGTGATTCACACCCCCATAATGTAAATGAAGACTGAGTCTGGAGTCGTGCCAATCTGACCCTGGAACAAAGTGGAGTCAGTGCTTTTGCACCCAACTCACACTCCAAGCCCAGCAGCGGCGTGAAGCGGCTTCAGCTTCGCACTGCCCCTAAACCTGTGGAGTGTCAAAGCAGGGTTCCAGGTATAATGGGTTCCAGTGAGCCACGCACGCTACGGCTTTGCGATGGAGTTTCTCTATTTGGCACAGCAGTGCAAAATTATTTGGCGGCGCTCACCGTTATTTGGACTTTTCAGCTCCCCGTTCATATCGATCTGTATTTGTATCGTAATTTGCCAGCATGTCAATCCGTCTATGGTGTGGCGTGGTCGATGGCAGAGCCTGTGGGCTCCCTGTCTGATGTATCTAAAGGTTTGACACTGGAGCATGTTGTGCGGAGGGGGTTTAGTGAAGTTCAGTAGCAGCTACGCTGGGAGTGATGGTGAAGGTGACCATGCACTGAGGTAGTAATGAAGGGAGAATGAACCTTCCTGAACTATGGGACCCCTGACAGCACCTTTCCAACTTTTGTTTTGGTTGAACAATTCTTCTTTCAGACCTCAGTCCAAACAACAGCAACTCTCAGATCTCAGCACCTTTATGTGCCCAAAACACGGTGTTATTTTACATCAAAACAGAAAGGGCTCAACATTGCATCAGTAAAAGTGAGCATGAAGCTGTCGGATTGTTGTAAAAACCCAATTGGTTCATTAATGTCCTTTAGGAAGAGGTGAAGGCCTACATGTGACTCCAGCCCCACACCGAAGTGGTTGACTCCTAATTGCCCTCTGAAGTGGCCCAGCAAGCCACTCAGTTGTAGCAAAAACCCCTTTTAAAAAAAAAAGGCCCATCGCCACCTTCTCAGGGCAACTATGGATGGGCATTCAATGCCCGCCTGGCCAGCGACGCCCACATCGCGAGAATGAATATAATTTAAAAATGTCATGGTCAAAGTTAAAAGCAAAAAAAAAAAATCTGCGAGAACTTGAGCCAGGTCCTGTAGATACGGACACTCCCCTCAGGAGCACCACAGAAGGGCTCAGGGCCTGGATTTACAGTTTATAAAAAATAGTTGAAATGGGATCTCCAAAACACCACGAACCCCATGGAACTGGATATTCTCCTTCACAGACAGGCTCATGTTTGTATGTAGGCGGGTTCATTACCTTCCTACAAGGGGCAGTAGTTTGAACGCGTGCTCTCAGTGTGGGTTCTCGCTCTCCCGAGAGCCCTGCAACCTTTGCTTTCGTGTTAAACTGAAAAATCCGTTTCACTGACAAGATTATCCGCCATGGAATTGAAGAGCTGATCTACAATTCATCTCAGTCTGGTTACGTTCAGTCTCGAACTGCCCACACGTTTCTCTATGAGTTGGAAAAAATGTTACAGTCGGACTTGCGGCTTCACAAAATGAGTCTGCCATCTCCTGAGCAATAACTTCGAATAATTCAATTCTACAATTTAAATATCTTTCCTTCCCTTTCAGCTGTTGAAAATAGAGTAGGCTGCGGCAGGATGGGTTATTCAAGTCCTGACGGTGTTGCCTGCGGCTGAATTCCCGGAAATCCGTGGGAGGGGGTGACACAGCGTAAGTGCAGAGATGCGTCCGCCACTTGTCACCACCGCTGACCGATGGACTTGGGTGGGAGAGTTAGTGTAACTAGAGGGAAGGGCTTTAGTGGGAGAGTTAGTGTAACTAGAGGGAAGGGCTTTAGTGGGAGAGTTAGTGTAATTAGAGGGAAGGGCTTTAGTGGGAGAGTTAGTGTAACTAGAGGGAAGGGCTTTAGTGGGAGAGTTAGTGTAACTAGAGGGATGGGCTTTAGTGGGAGAGTTAGTGTAACTAGAGGGAAGGGCTTTAGTGGGAGAGTTAGTGTAACTAGAGGGATGGACTTTAGTGGGAGAGTTAGTGTAACTAGAGGGAAGGGCTTTAGTGGGAGAGTTAGTGTAACTAGAGGGAAGGGCTTTAGTGGGAGAGTTAGTGTAACTAGAGGGAAGGGCTTTAGTGGGAGAGTTAGTGTAACTAGAGGGATGGGCTTTAGTGGGAGAGTTAGTGTAACTAGAGGGAAGGGCTTTAGTGGGAGAGTTAGTGTAATTAGAGGGAAGGGCTTTAGTGGGAGAGTTAGTGTAACTAGAGGGAAGGGCTTTAGTGGGAGAGTTAGTGTAACTAGAGGGAAGGGCTTTAGTGGGAGAGTTAGTGTAACTAGAGGGAAGGGCTTTAGTGGGAGAGTTAGTGTAACTAGAGGGAAGGGCTTTAGTGGGAGAGTTAGTGTAACTAGAGGGATGGACTTTAGTGGGAGAGTTAGTGTAACTAGAGGGAAGGGCTTTAGTGGGAGAGTTAGTGTAACTAGAGGGATGGGCTTTAGTGGGAGAGTTAGTGTAACTAGAGGGAAGGGCTTTAGTGGGAGAGTTAGTGTAACTAGAGGGATGGACTTTAGTGGGAGAGTTAGTGTAACTAGAGGGATGGGCTTTAGTGGGAGAGTTAGTGTAACTAGAGGGATGGGCTTTAGTGGGAGAGTTAGTGTAACTAGAGGGATGGGCTTTAGTGGGAGAGTTAGTGTAACTAGAGGGATGGGCTTTAGTGGGAGAGTTAGTGTAACTAGAGGGATGGGCTTTAGTGGGAGAGTTAGTGTAACTGGAGGGATGGGCTTTAGTGGGAGAGTTAGTGTAACTAGAGGGATGGGCTTTAGTGGGAGAGTTAGTGTAACTAGAGGGAAGGGCTTTAGTGGGAGAGTTAGTGTAACTAGAGGGATGGACTTTAGTGGGAGAGTTAGTGTAACTAGAGGGAAGGGCTTTAGTGGGAGAGTTAGTGTAACTAGAGGGATGGGCTTTAGTGGGAGAGTTAGTGTAACTAGAGGGATGGGCTTTAGTGGGAGAGTTAGTGTAACTAGAGGGAAGGGCTTTAGTGGGAGAGTTAGTGTAACTAGAGGGATGGGCTTTAGTGGGAGAGTTAGTGTAACTAGAGGGAAGGGCTTTAGTGGGAGAGTTAGTGTAACTAGAGGGAAGGGCTTTAGTGGGAGAGTTAGTGTAACTAGAGGGATGGGCTTTAGTGGGAGAGTTAGTGTAACTAGAGGGAAGGGCTTTAGTGGGAGAGTTAGTGTAACTAGAGGGAAGGGCTTTAGTGGGAGAGTTAGTGTAACTAGAGGGAAGGGCTTTAGTGGGAGAGTTAGTGTAACTAGAGGGATGGGCTTTAGTGGGAGAGTTAGTGTAACTAGAGGGAAGGGCTTTAGTGGGAGAGTTAGTGTATTGGAGTGATGGACATTGGGAGAGTAAAGGTACTGGAGAGATGGGCTTTGATGTGAGAGTGAGGGTACTGGAGAGATGGGCTTTTATTTTCATGACCCCATATTGACTGGCAGCATTCTAATCTCTCCACATAACTGAAGTCCCTGATCCCTGGTATCCGCAAGCATGACCCTGACCTGCCGGTCACGAGCCATTTTAATTCCCTTCCCACTCCTACTCTGACCTCTCTGTCCGCGGCCTCTCACACTGTTCCAATGAAGCTCAACGTAAACTCCTCTAGACCAATCTTTTGTTTCTTAACCTGTCCCATTACCACCCTCCTTGCCTTGCACCATCATCCCTTTTGTTGTTTAATCACTCCTGCCCTCTTCCCTATCACAGACCTTCCCTTTTGTTCTTTCCTCCCCTCCCTTTCCCTGGCTCTGTACTTGCTTAAAAACTTTAACTCTGTTCTGACGAAAGGACTTCGACCTGAAATGTTAACTCTGTTTCTTTCTCCACAGATGCTGCCTCACTTGCTGAGATTTTCCAGCATTTTCTGTTTTTATTTCAGATTTCCAGCATCCGTAGTATTTTGCTTTTGA
Source organism: Heptranchias perlo (assembly GCF_035084215.1). NCBI lineage: Eukaryota > Metazoa > Chordata > Chondrichthyes > Hexanchiformes > Hexanchidae > Heptranchias > Heptranchias perlo. The sequence goes on from NC_090341.1 coordinate 50,530,133, forward strand.
TTTAGTGTTTAATTCATGGCCACTTCTCTCCCAGGAAGTTCTGCTCTTCTCTCTGACGGGATTTCCGTTTGTCTCTTTTACCTTGTTCACCTTCATTGCTTTCTGTTTCCCGTCTCGTGTTTGATCAGGTTTCCTCTAAAACTCCCTTTCACAGCCACATCTCTTTCCTCAGCAGCTGTTTCCGGCTCCACTTATTCCACTTTAAATTCCACCCGTCATATTTCAGATCCACCCATGATTACTGATATCTCCATGATATTCAGCGTTCCTCCAACCACTGCTCTTGCCGCTTCCTGAGATCCACGCTCAATGCCATGCTCCGTCACACGCACGCTCTCAACCCCTCTCTCCAGCTGCACCGACTCACTCTACTTCAGAGTTGTCCTGGTCCGCAGTTCCATTTCATCCTCCGCCTCATCCCTCGCTTTAACAAAAAACTTTTCTTCTTCCTTTCAGGTGTCAAGGACCGCAAGTTTCAACAACTCTTAGATACCAACGCCCCTCCTGATCCTTCTTCCTCTTCACTTTCCTCTGACCCCATCCCTCCCTCCAATCTCAACCTTTGTCGTGTTTTCACCATTCACTCTGACCTTCCCCTCTCTGACCCCAAACGATCAGTCCTCAGCAAAGGCCTTAGCTTCATCCCCTTACATCCCCACCTCAATGAATTTTGAGCTCGACGCGATACTGAGCTCTTCTTCCGTTGCCTTCGCCTCCGCGTCCACTTCTTTGGCCAGGAGTCTTCCCCCCACACAGCAGGCCTTTTCTCCAGTCTTCAGAATTCTCATTTCACCTGGACCCCTCCCTCTGGCCTCTTACCCTCTCTTGATCTTATCATTGGGAACTGCCGGCCGTCTCAATTACACTACTCCCCTCACTCACTCTAACCACCTCCCTCTGAACTCGCAGCACTCCGTTCTCTCAGGTCCAACCCTGACATTGTCATTAAACCTGCTGACAACAGCGGCGCTGTTGTTGTGTGGTGAACAGACCTCTACCTTACGGAGGCTGAACGCCAACTCTCCGACCCCTCCTCCTACCTCCCCCTGGACCATGACCCCACCGCTGAACGTCAAGCCGTAGTTTCCCAGACCGTCACTGACCTCATCTCCGCTGGAGATCTTCCCCCCATGGCCTCCAACCTCACAGTCCCCCAACCCCGCACAGCCTGCTTCTACCTCCTTCCCAAGATCCACAAACAGGACTGCCCTGGGAGACCCATCGTTTCAGCCTGTTCTTGCCCCACGGAACATATTTCCTCCTATCTCGACCTTGATTCTATTTTTTCTCCACTGTTCCAGCCTCTTCCGACCTACATCCATGACTCTTACAACGCCCTCCCCTCTTTAATAGTTTCCAGTTTCCTGGCCCTAACCGTCTCCTTTTCACCATGGACATCCGCTCCCTCTACACCTCCATCCCCCACCAGGACAGCCTGTGGCCCTCTGCTTCTTCCTTGGACGGAGGCCCAACCAGTCCTCATCCACCACCACCAATCTCCTCCGCCTGGCTGAACTTGTTCTTACATTGAACAACGTCTCCTTTGACTCCACTCACTTCTTCCAAATAAAAGGTGTCACCATGGGAACCCGTATGAGTCCTAGCTACGTCTGTCTTTTTGTAGGATATGTGGAATGTTCCTTGTTCCAGTCCTACTCCGGTCCCCCCCTTCCTCACCTCTTTTTCTGGTACATTGATGACTGTATCGGTGCTGCTTCCTGCTCTCGTCCCGAACTGGAAAACTTCATCAACTTTGCTTCCAATTTCCACCCCTCCCTCGCCTTCACGTGGTCTATCTCCTACTCTTCCCATCCTTTCCTCAACTTCTCTATCTCAGTTTCTGGCGATTAGCTGTCAACCAATATCTACTATTAGCTGACTGACTCCCACAGCTACCTTGATTACTCTTCCTCCCACCCCACTTCCTGTAAGGACCCTATTCCCTTCTCCCAGTTTCTCTGTCTCTGTTGCATCTCTTCTGACGATACCACCTTCCACGCCAGTGCTTCCAATATGTCTTCCTTTTTCCTCAACCGAGGATTCCTCTCCGCTGTAGTTGACAGGGCCCTCGACCGTGTCCGTCCTATTTCCTCGCACTTCTGCTCTCACCCCTTCCCTTCCCTCCCAGAACCAAGATAGGGTCTCCCTTGTCCTCACCTATCCACCCCACCAGCCTCCACATTCAACGTATCATCCTCCGCCAGCTCCAGTACGATCCCACCACCAAACACATCTTCCCTCCCTTCCCCTTTCAGCATTCCGAACGGACCCTTCTCTCCGCGACACCCTGGTCCACTCTTCCATCACCCCCAACACCTGCTCTCCTTCCCACGGCACCTTCCCGTGCGAGCGCAGAAGATGCAACACCTGCCCTTTCACCTCCTCCCTTCCCACCATCCAGGGCCCCAAACACCCCTTCCAGGTGAAACAGTGGTTTACTTGTACTTCTTTCAATTTAGTATACTGTATCCGCTGCACACAATGTGGTCTCCTCTACATTGGGGAGACCAAACGCAGACGGGGTGGTCACTTTGCTGAACACCTCCGCTCTGTCCGCAAGCGTGACCCTGACCTGCCGGTCGCTTGCCATTTTAATTCCCCGTCCCACTCCCACTCTGACCCCTCTGTCCTCGGCCTCTTACACTGTTCCAGTGAAGCTCAATGGAAGCTTGAGGAACAGCACCTCATCTTTCGTTTTGGTACTTTACAACCTTCTGGACTCGACATTGATTTCAAAAACTTCAGATCATAACCACTGCTCCCATTTTTTCAGACAGTAGATGCTGGTAATGGTTCTGCTGTTGCCATTTACAGCTCCTCTAGGCTGATCCTTTGTTTCTTAACCTGTCCCATTACCACCCTCCTTGCCTTGCACCATCATCCCTTTTGTCATTTAGGAAACTACAAAGGTATGAGGAGTGAGTTGGCTATGATAGATTGAGAAGCTTCATTAAAAGGCATGACAGTGGATAGGCAATGCTAACATTTAAGGAACGAATGCATGAATTGCAACAATTATACATTCCTTTCTGATGCAAAAACACAAAAGGAAATGCGGCCCAACCGTGACAAACAAAAGAAATTAAGGATGGTATTAGATCCAAAGAGGAGTCATATAAAGTTGCCTGAAAAAGTAGCAAGCCTGAGGATTGGGAGCAGTTTAGAATTCAGCAAAAAAGGACCAAGAGATTGATTAAGAGGGGAAAAATAGAATGAGAGTAAACTTGCAAGCAACATAAAAGTGGACTGTAAAAGCTTCTACAAGTATGTAAAAAGAAAAAGATTAGTGAAGACAAATGTAGGTCCTTTACAGTCAGAATCGGGAGAATTTATAATGGGGAACAAGGAAATGGCAGAGCAATTAAACAAATACTTTGATTCGTTCTTCACAGAAGAGGACACAAATAACTTATCAGAAATGCTAGGGAACCAAGGGACTAGTGAGGAGGAATTAAAGGAAATTAGGATTAGTAAAAAAGAGTGCTGGAGAAATTAATGGGACTGAAAGCTGATAAATCCCCGGGGCCTGATAATCTGCATCCCAGAATACTAAAAGAGGTAGCCATGGAAATAGTGGATGCATTGGCTGTCATCTTCCAAAATTCTATAGATTATGGAACAGTTCCTGCCGATTGGAGGGTGGCAAATGTAACCCTACTATTTAAAAAAGGAGGGAGAGAAAAGAGGGAACTACAGACCGGTTAGCCTAAGATCAGTAGTAGGGAAAATGCTCGTGTCGATTATAAAGGATGTGATAACAGGATAATTAGAAAATATCAACGGGATTAGACAAAGTCAACATGGATTTATGAAAGGGAAATCATGTTTGACAAACCTATTGGAGTTTTTTAAGGATGTAACTGGTAGAATAGATAAGGGAGAACCAGTGGATGTGGTTTATTTGGATTTTCAGAAGGCTTTTGATAAGGTCCCACACAAGAGGTTAGTGTGCAAAATTAAAGCACATGGGATTGGGGAGAATATACTGGCATGGATTGAAAATTGGTTAACAGACAGGAAACAGAGAGTAGGAATAAATGGGTCTTTTTCAGGGTGGCAGGCATTGACCAGTGGGGTACCGCAGGGATCAGTGCTTGGGCCCCAGCTAGTCACAATATATATCAATGATTTGGATGAGGGAACCAAATGTAATATTTCCAAGTTTGCTGACGACACAAAACTAGGTGGGATCAATTCAGACTTTGAACCCTCGAGTATATCGTCCCTCTGTAGAATTGTAATATTATCCATGATCAATACTGCCAGCCCCCCCACTCCCACCTTTCTTTTTTCCTTCCGTATCCCTCCTGAATACACTGTAGCCAGGAATGTTTAGTTCCCATTCCTGCCCATGTTTAAGCCAGGTCTCTGTTATAGCCACCATGTCATAACCCCATGTGGCAACTTGTGCCTGCAGCTTATCAACCTTATTTGTAACACTCCTTGTATTAACACACAAGCAGTCCAACACCATACTCGTCTGCCTTGCTTTTTTCCTCCATCTAATTCCTGTCCTTTCTACACTATTCTTTATTCTGTTGCAGTTTGTCCCTCCTAGTTTTCTATGCACCTTGCCTCTCCTCTCTGCTGCTACGTCCTGGTTCTCCTCCCTCTGCCAAATTAGTTTAAACCCTCCCCCACAGCACAAGTTAACCTCCCCGCGAGGATATTGGTCTCGGCCCTGTTCAGGTGCAGACCGTCCGTCCTGCCCCAGAACTGGTCACAGCGACCCAGGAATCTGAAGCCCTCCCTCCTGCACCACTTCTCCAGCCATACATTCACCTGCACTATCTTCCTGTTTCTGTACTCACTAGCACGTGGCACTGGGAGTAATCCAGAGATCACCACCTTTGAGGTCCTGTTCTTTAATCTTTTTCCAACTCCTGAAACTCTGCCTGTAGAACCTCAACCCTTTTCCTACCTATGTCATTAGTTCTGGCTGTTCTCCTTCCCCTAGCAGAATGTCCTGCACCTGTTCAGTGATGTCCTTTACCTTGGCACCAGGGAGGCAACATACCATTCGGGACTCATGTCTGCGGTTGCAGAAACGCCTGTCTATCCCCCTGACTATCGAATCCCCTATAACAACAAAAGGTTATGATTGTTTTGCCCTATAATAGCAGGGATTAACTTCAACTGCGGCAGCGAGTGGCAGTGTTTGTGGTTTAGACCTCCTTAATACACACAGACAAAAGAGGGAATACCGCGTTAATAATTCACTCTAAAACAAGAGTGTTCAAAAAAATATGCAGTGCTTCAGCACTTTATTCACCCCAGGGCAAGTCTCGAAAATAAACCCTAACAACACAGACCCTTCCAACTAGTACAGCGATCTTCATTGCTGTTTAAGTCACTGATTAGGGAGAAGATTCTAAGCACAGCCCTGTTACTTGTTAAAATGAGGCAATTTATTTCCATGATGTGTTGTGATTCTGTGGATTGTGAGAATTTAATCACCTTCAGCTTCTCACTTTCAATTCAGCTTTGCATACTGCATTATTCAATATATCGTGCAATGAAATTGCTGGCCGTCTTATGAGATCACACTCACCGGCCGTGTAATGCGATCACACTCACCGGCCGTGTAATGCGATCACACTCACCGGCCGTGTAATGCGATCACACTCGCTGGCTGTGTAATGCGATCACACTCACCGGCCGTGTTATGAGATCACACTCGCTGGCCGTGTTATGCGATCACACTCGCTGGCCGTGTTATGCGATCACACTCGCCGGCCGTGTTATGCGATCACACTCACCGGCTGTGTAATGCGATCACACTCACCGGCCGTGTTATGAGATCACACTCGCTGGCCGTGTTATGCGATCACACTCGCCGGCCGTGTTATGCGATCACACTCACCGGCCGTGTTATGAGATCACACTCGCTGGCCGTGTTATGCGATCACACTCGCCGGCCGTGTTATGCGATCACACTCACCGGCCGTGTTATGAGATCACACTCGCTGGCCGTGTTATGCGATCACACTCGCTGGCCGTGTTATGCGATCACACTCGCCGGCCGTGTTATGAGATCACACTCGCTGGCCGTGTTATGAGATCACACTCGCTGGCCGTGTAATGTGATCACACTTGCTGGCCGTGTTATGAGATCACACTCGCTGGCCGTGTTATGTGATCACACTCGCTGGCCGTGTAATGGGATCACACTCGCTGGCCGTGTAATGGGATCACACTCGCTGGCCGTGTAATGGGATCACACTCGCCGGCCGTGTTATGCGATCACACTCGCCGACCGTGTAATTTGATCACACTCGCCGGCCGTGTAATTTGATCACACTCGCCGGCCGTGTTATGCGATCACACTCGCCGGCCGTGTTATGAGATCACACTCGCTGGCCGTGTTATGCGATCACACTTGCCGGCCGTGTGATGCGATCACGCTCGCTGGCCGTGTTATGCGATCACACTCGCTGGCCGTGTTATGCGATCACGCTCGCTGGCCGTGTTATGCGATCACACTTGCCGGCCGTGTGATGCGATCACGCTCGCTGGCCGTGTTATGCGATCACACTCGCCGGCCGTGTGATGCGATCACGCTCGCTGGCCGTGTTATGCGATCACACTCGCCGGCCGTGTGATGCGATCACACTCACTAATCTCACTCCCTGTGGGTCTGTCACTGGGAATTACAGCACTAGCCTCACTCCCTGAAGATACCCTGATGTGGACCATTGCCCTAGTTTGTTCTTCAGTGCTTTGGGTTATCTCTTCAGAGGGGTGGTGAAGTTAGTTTATCTTTCTCCTTCACCCCAGTTGATTAAAGTTATGTCTCTAAGTCCCCTGGATAGCACTAAGTGCAATGAATTCAGCTTTGAGAGTCTCCTTGCAGAGAGGCTTCACCACAGAGTGCAATGAACCCGGTCCTTTTAATGGAAGAGGAATGTTTTGTGCCTGTTAATGTACTGGAAGCAGTGCACAGTGTATATCTCCATGGAGCTCACAGTACTATTCTGGGGTCTTTATTTCCTCGATGCGTTGCCTCCTATTCATTCTAAGTGAGTTTCTTCACCGTAAACCCAGAGCAGCTCCCTCGTTACTCGAGCATTTCTGCATCCATTACTTGAAGGTGTTTTGTACTCTTCTGAATCAAGCTGACACCATGGTTGACCCCACTGTACCTGAGGTAAAAACATATTAAAATAGAAACTAGCTGATTTCCTGGGGCATTGCTCGCAGTGCAATTTGGAAATAGAAATTGTCTCTCTTCCAGTATCTGACTCTGCTTCTCCTTAAACCCTTCTGTATCTTCCTTTCTTGCTCTCTCTCTCTCTCTCTGCCTTCGTATGGCTCTGATACATTTTCTCTTGATCTCCACTCTGTACCTCTCTGTGGGGCCGATAATGGGCTGCATGTTGCTGGGGTTGCTCACTCTATATTATTGGGAGTAGAGGCCTGAGACCCACTCCATGACTTGTTATAAATTCCAGTGCTTCCCAATGCAGTCGACCAGCGACTCGAAAGGCGAGAAGCTGCGCACAGGGGCCCGTTGAGCCCCCAGGAAATATTTAAATAAGGGGCCCTCCGCACAATGAGAGGGGAAGGCCCGAGTGATGCTGCTGATGCTAAGTGTCCGTATGGAATATAGAGACACTTCCTAATTGGCACCTCAGATTGGACGTGGAGCAAGGAGGGCAGAAACTAATTAAGTTCAGGATTTTTTTTTGTTTATTGATGAGAAAAAACTGGGAACATTAGATTTTAAAAATAGTGACCAATCCAGGAGAATTCCTCGACGATACGAGGTGCTTGAGAGTACAAGCCCTATTGGGGGTGGGGGGGTTCCGATTGGTTGTCATGACAAACGGAAATAGATGATTAAAAAGAACTCGAGTTCCAGGAAAATAAAGGAGAGGTTGAATTATTAAAGTCAGATAAAATGTGATATATCTGATAAGTTTAGGTTTAGATTGGTCATGGGGATTTGACCATGGATTAAGGAAATCCACATTTTTTTTTTATTCGTTCATGGGATGTGGGCATCCCTGGCAAGGCCGGCATTTATTGCCCATCCCTAATTGCCCTTGAGAAGGTGATGGTGAGCCGCCTTCTTGAGCCGCTGCAGTCCGTGTGGTGAAGGTTCTCCCACAGTGCTGTTAGGAAGGGAGTTCCAGGATTTTGACCCATTTGACGATGAAGGAACGGCGATATATTTCCAAGTCGGGATGATGTGTGATTTGGAGGGGAACGTGCAGGTGGTGTTGTTCCCATGTGCCTGCTGTCCTTGTCCTTCTAGGTAGTAGAGGTTGTGGGTTTGGGAGGTGCAGTCGTAGATGCAGTACATCCTGTGCATGATACACACTGCAGCCACGGTGTGCCAGCGGTGAAGAGAGTGAATGTTTAGGGTGGTGGATGGGGTGCCAATCAAGCGGGCTGCTTTGTCCTGGATGGTGTCGAACTTCTTGACTGTTGTTGGAGCTGCACTCATTCAGGCAAGTGGAGAGTATTCCATCACACACCTGACTTGTGCCTTGTAGATGGTGGAAAGGCTTTGGGGAGTCAGGAGGTGAGTCACTTGTCACTGAATACCCAGCCTCTGACCTGCTCTTGTAGCCACAGTATTTATGTGGCTGGTCCAGTTAAGTTTCTGGTCAATGGTGACCCCCAGAATGTTGATGGTGGGGGATTTGGTGATGGTAATGCCATTGAATGTCATGGGGAGGTGGTTAGACTCTCTCTTGTTGGAGATGGTCATTGCCTGGCACTTGTCTGGCGTGAATGTTACTTGCCACTTATCAGCCCAAACCTGGATGTTGTCCAGGTCTTGCTGCATGCGGGCACGGACTGCTTCATTATTTGAGAGGTTGCGAATGGAACTGAACACTGTGCAATCATCAGCGAACATCCCCATTTCTGACCTTATGATGGAGGGAAGGTCATTGATGAAGCAGCTGAAGATGGTTGGGCCTAGGACACTGCCCTGAGGAACTCCTGCAGCAATGTCCTGGGGCTGAGATGATTGGCCTCCAACAACCACTACCATCTTCCTTTGTGCTAGGTATGATTCCAGCCACTGGAGAGTTTTCCCCCTGATTCCCATTGACTTTATTTTTACTAGGGCTCCTTGGTGCCACACTCGGTCAAATGCTGCCTTGATGTCAAGAGCAGTGACTCTCACCTCACCTCTGGAATTCAGCTCTTTTGTCCATGTTTGGACCAAGGCTGTAATGAGGTCTGGAGCCGAGTGGTCCTGGCAGAACCCAAACTGAGCATCCGTGAGCAGGTTATTGGTGAGTAAGTGCCGCTTGATAGCACTGTCGACGACACCTTCCATCACTTTGCTGAAGATTGAGAGTAGACTGATGGGATGGTAATTGGCTGGATTGGATTTGTCCTGCTTTTTGTGGACAGGACATACCTGGGCAATTTTCCACATTGTCGGGTAGATGCCAGTGTTGTAGCTGTACAGTTTGGCTAGAGGCGCAACTAATTCTGGAGCACAAGCCTTCAGCACTAGAGCCGGGATGTTGTCGGGGCCCATAGCCTTTGCTGTATCCAGTGCACTCAGCCGTTTCTTGATATCACGTGGAGTGAATCGAATTGGCTGAAGACTGGCTTCTGTGATGGTGGGGATATCGGGAGGAGGCTGAGATGGATCATCCACTCGGCACTTCTGGCTGAAGATGTTTGCAAACTGGATGTGGCAGGACTACAGAGCTTTGATCTGATCTGCTGATTGGGGAATCGCTTAGCTCTGTCTATAGCATGTTGCTTCTGCTGTTTAGCATGCATGTAGTCCTGAGTTGTAGCTTCACCAGGTTGGCACCTCATTTTTAGTAGGTTAAGGATGTTGATAATTCTCTGACAATAAGCGGAACAGATGTGGACCTCTGAAAGAATGAATTGAGAAAGGTAAAGAAGAAGAACAAGTCCCTGTTGTGAAACAAGAAATAAATGAACTCTGCAGAGAAATGGCAGTTTAATAAGATGCAAGAAAGGAGACGGAAAGCTCCAAATACTTTTTTTTGCACAAAACCTACTATTGAATAAATAGAATGACGAAGTAGCTGACAGAAGGAAAGAAATAATTGGGGCTAATTTTGACTTTGGGTGTTAGTGTAAAACGGGTGATAGTGAATTGATGGCCCATTTTACATCTCTCCCCATTTTTATTTTAATTGAAGTCAATGGAAAACGAGTTGCTGACTGACTATCTCCCGTTTTACACATTCACACAAAGTCAAGAACTACCCCCAAAGTGTTTAGAAAATAATCAGAATAAGACCGAGAGTGGTAAAGAACAACAGAGTTTACAAAACGTGATTCAGGTCAGAGAAAAGAGGATAAATGATCTGATATAGGAAAAGTGAGAATTGGAATAACAGATATTAAAAACAAAATCCAACAACGATAAGTTGGAAAAAGAAAATAAGAAACTGGTTAAATTGCATTTGCAAAGTATGACCCAAATAAATCAAATGTTCACTGGTTTGACACAAACCAATTGCATAGATGTACAGGGGGGTATCTCACGGATCAGGTATCATTTGAAGAAATGTGTGTAGCCGTCATGAGCTCTCTCTACACCAATGGCATATTATTTAATTTACCACATTTTGCACTGCTCTTTATTCTCAAGTTCTCGATTCCTACTTTCTTCCTTCCATCCCTTCAAAACAAATCATTTGGGGATTTAACCTGAAACAATGTGAAACATTTTTAGACATATTTTGTCATTCTTCGTATATGGAGCGGGGCTAAAAAATAAAATACTACTTTTCATTTTAACTAAGATGGAGAAGCTAAAGTTTTAATGGGCGGGAATCTGACAGGATCAGATCTACCTCCCATATTACACACCGCCTGATTTTACTCTCCATTGCAGCCGATTAAAAGTAACCTCAGACGGGGTGCAATGTCGAGCTGATCCTGTCCGTTTCCCGTCTAATGGGTTAGGTTAAATTTACTCCCCACCTATCTCCTCCACAGCATTGTGCTACACAGGTTTACAGAAACATGAAGGGTTAATGATCGTGATAATATAGTCAATCAACTAATCGTTCCCGTATATTTTATCAGGTTTGCATTTCCTCAGGATAGAAGTTTCATGTTTTTTTTTCTATAAAACTTCAATTTTGGAACCTTTCATTTGTACAGAAATGGACTGTACATGGGGTACTGTCACTTGAGGTACAAATGACAGCAGAAAGTAAGTAATATACTCAATTGAGCATCTCTGTGAAACTACCATTGGCGGCCTTGCCTTCAGCTATCTTGGCCCTAAGTTCTAGAATTCCCTCCCTAAACCTCTCCACCTCTCTCTCCTGCTTTACGACACTCCTTAAAAGCTACTTCTTTGGCCAAGAACCTGTCCTAATGTCTCCTTCTTTGGTTCGGTGACAATTTTTTGTCTGATTGCACTCCTGTGAAGTGTTTTGCTACGTTAAAGGCACTATATACGTGCAAGTTGTTGTAGTAATTGGGCAAATAGCAAGGAACTTCTGTGTCTTAATTGACCCTACATTCAAAATTAAAGATGAGTAGTCTGGATCCATTGAAGCCAAAATTCAATTGGCAGAATTGAACAAATCAAACCGATGACTTTTTTAATTGCATCATGATTTTCATGCAAATTTATTTTACATTGAATTGATAGCAGCAATTTTTATGAATCTGCAGGATGCCCTATAACAGCATAACATACACATGAAAAGAAGGGGGCAGCAGGATTCCAATATGTTTTTTGAGTGTATATGTGCGTAAAGAAATTACGCTGACATTTATTATTATCAGAGTTTTAAGTTTCAGGGTTTAAATTTATATTAACTAACTGACTAATTTGTTTCACTCAGAAGGTTAAGGAGAGATTTAATGGTGGTGTTCAAAATTATGAAGGGTTCTGACAGGCAGGTTGATAACCAGAGGACACAGATTTAAGATAATTGGGAAAAGAACCATTGGGGAGATGAGGACAATTTGTTTCACGCAACGAGTTGTTCTGATCTGGAATGCACTGCTGAAAGGGTGGTGGAAGCAGATTCAATGGTAATTTTCAAAAGGGAATTGGATAAATACTTCAAAAGGAAAAATTTACAGGGCTATGGGGAAGGAGTGGGGTATGAGACTAATTGGATAGTTCTTTCAAAGAGCCAGCATAGGCACGATGGGCCGAAAGGCTTCTGTGCTGTATGATTTTATGATTTATGAAATCTGTTCTGGAGCCCTTACAGTTAGAGCCTCGAATTCTGTTTTATTTTGATGATTTGCTTCTTAGCACAGATACACCAGAGGAACATCTCCAAGTGTTAGGCCTTCCATTTCAACAACTTACATTTATATAGCACCTTTAACATTGTAAAACATCCCAAGAACAAAAGCTTGGTCAAAGAGGTAGGTTTTAAGAAGTGTCTTAAAGGAGGAGAGGGAGGCAGAGAGGTTTAGGGAGGGAATTCCAGAGCTTAGAGCCTCGGCAGCTGAAGGCACGGCCGCCAATGGCAGAGCGATTAAAATCGGGGATGTGCAAGAGGCCAGAATTGGAGGAGCGCAGAGATCACGGAGGGTTGTAGATCTGGAGGAGGTTACAGAGGTAGGGAGGGGCGAGGCCATGGAGGGAATTGAAAACAAGGATGAGAATTTTAAAATCGAGGCTTTCCTGGACCGGGAGCCAATGTAGGTCAGCGAGCACAGGGGTGATGGGTGATCAGGACTTGGTGCGAGTTAGGATAGGGGCAGCAGAGTTTTGGATGAGCTCAAGTTTATGGAGGGTGGAAGATGGAAGGCCGGCCAGGAAAGCATTGGAATAGTCAAGTCTAGAGGTAACAAAGGCATGAATAAGGGTTTCAGCAGCAGATTTTGTCACAAGCTGGAGTAAAACTTAGCTTCTCAAAGGCCCAGTTTTTAACCTATTCAATGCCTTCTCTTGGTCACAGTGTTTCCACACAGGGTAGGCGCCCACTGTCTGATTGAGTAGATGCTATATTGAGGTTGCCTCCACCCCATGGCCTAAAAACACATGTTTAGCTGGAAGGGAAAATCGGAAGTTGTGAATAATGGGCGACTAATTCGATATCATTCATTTTACGCCATCTCTCAAAGTTAAAATTACCCCCTTTTATCTCCTGAATGGCGCCCCCATTGTGGTGTCCCCCTTTATATCAATTCTCCCTCTTTATGCAGTTCGTTCACTGAACCACTCCCGATTTGGTTGACAAATGACTTTCCTCTGACGGTAAGTCTGTCCACTATGCTCAGTTGTTCCAATATGTTTATTTCCTAGGGAATGTGCTGCCTTTCCTATTATAAACTCTTGACCTACAGGTGCAGAATGGCAAAAATTATTTATAAGGAAACCTTCACAATGCTCCTTCTAAGCCATTATTCAAAAAAGCAGTGACGGTTGCCATGGTGACAGCTATGTAACTTTTTTTATAAAGCAGGCAGTCATCACAGAGCCAACAACATGAATTTAGAATTCGGGTGTGTCCTACATATTTATATAAGTTTATGATGTGGGAATTCCAAATAGAGTGATTCATATTTTGAAGGTAAAGTACAAACCAGCTGATCTCCTGTGGTGAAACTTAGAGGTAGTCTGGATTCTGCAGCCCAAGTAATATGGATGTGTTTTTAACCTGGGCTATCCCTTTAAGACCACTGTTCTGCCACTTTCTGTGGAGGAGTGCTCTATATAGGTATGGTCCTGAAACCAATTGCAGGAGAAAATTTCTCTGGATTGGCAGATGTTTTAAATACCCTTGCTGTTTCCTTTGTGAAAGGACCAAATTATTAAGATCAAAATAACCATCGGGAAATAATTGGCTTTCTTCCCTTTTTTTATACTTTTGACACTTCCAAGTGCGACATCTCAAGAGTGACAGCTGAATACCGGAAACGAGACTTTTATATGTACACAGATGATAATACACTTTATTAATACATTTCCTAATTTTTCAGGAGACTCAAAGGCAAACTCCAGTCTATTTGAGAGCCAGTGGAATGTAAAACATGTCTAAACAAGGAGCTGGATAAACTTAAAATATTAGTATAAACAGAGAGTATGGTTTGGTGTTCAATTTATGGTGAGTGTCAGGATAAAGTTTGCCGAGAAAGCAGTGAGAATTTTATTCCTCCATATATTCTTAAATTGCATTATATGTAATATCTTCGGCCTCGCAAAAAGTCCAGGCATTAGTTGTTAAATCATTATTTTGAGTTGGGAGTGCTGCACTGTTGGAGGTGCTGTCTTTCGGATGAGACATTAAACCCCGTCTGCCCTCTGAGGTGGAACATAGGAAGATAGGAACTGGAGTAGGCCATTTAGCCCCTCGAGTCTGTTCCGCCATTCAATGAGATCATGGCTGACCTGTGACCTAACTCCAATAAGGGATATGGGCCTTAGCGCCATATCCCTTAATACCTTTGGTTAACAAAAATCTATCAATCTCAGATTTAAAATTAACAATTGAGCTAACATCAACTTCCGTTTGCGGAAGAGAGTTCCAAACTTCTACCACCCTTTGCGTGTAGAAGTGTTTCCTAACTTCACTCCTGAAAGTCCTGGCTCTAATTTTTAGGCTATGTCCACTAGTCCTAGACTCCCCAACCAGCGGAAATAGTTTCTCTCTATCTACCCTATCAATTCCCCTTAATATATTGAAAACTTTGATCAAATCACCCCTTAATCTTCTAAATTCCAGGGGATTAAACCCTAGTTTGTGTAATCTCTCCTCATAATTTAACCCTTGGACTCTAGGTATCATTCTAGTAAATCTACGCTGCACTCCATCCAAGGCCAATATATCCTTCCTAAGGTGCGGTGCCCAGAACTGAACACAGTACTCCAGGTGTGGTCTAACCAGGGCTTTGTATAGCTGTAGCATAGCTGTGCACGTAAATGGCACTATTTCGAACAAGAGCAGGGGAGTTCTCCCCGGTGTCCTGGCCAATATTTATCCTTCAACCAACATTGCTAAAACAGTTTATCTGGTCACTTATCTCAATGTTGTTTTTGGGATCTTGCTGTGCACAAATTGGCTTCCGCGTTTCCCCATTACAACAGTCACTACACTTTAAAAGTACTTAATTGGCTGTCCTGTCCCGAGGTCATGAAGGGCACTATAGAAATGCAAGTCTTTCTCTTTCTTTTCCCTTGAAAGACATTAAATTAAGTAGATAGTCACCGACCAATTCAGGTTACTTCAGCCTACTATTGCTTTTTCACATTGTATCAGAAATAATAGTGTTGAAACATTTAGAAATACTATCACATCAGGTGCATTCAAACCATTACCAAGTCATATCACTGCATTGTATCATTAGTGTGACATTGGTGCTATTGATTCTTTTATATATTTCAATCAACCAGTTCACAATTCAACTTTTATAATGTGTCAGGCACATAAAAACTGCATTATGTGCTTAATAAAATAGTCATTGAATTATTTTGATTCCAGATGATTTTTTTATGAAACACATTATAATTATCTATGACATTGTTGTATTATTGGACGGTGCTAGATTTTGTTTATTAAAGATTTGGCACCAGTTGTACTGGTATATGCAAATCTTCTTCTTTTGTAAGACCATTTCCTATCACGTCTCCTATGAGCTAAAACCTGTATCTTTTATTTGCTACTGCAGTAGTGTAGCACAGCAAGGTCCCAAAGCTTCACAGCCAGTGAAGTACTTTTGAAGTGTAGTCACTGTTGTAATGTAGGAAATGCTGCAGCCAATTTGCGCACAGCAAGATCCCACAAACAGCAATAAGATAAATAACTACATTATCTGTTTTAGTGATGTTAGTTGAAGGATAAATATTGGTCAGGAACTGGGGAGAACTCCCTTGTTTCTCTTTGAATAGTGCCTTAGGATCTTTTACATCCACCTGAGATTTTGACACTGGCACCTCCAACAATGCAGCATGCTCTCAGTACTGGATTGAAGTGTTCGCCTAGATTAAGTGCTCAAGTCTCTGGAGTGGGGCTTGAACCCATGACCTTCTGACTCAGAGGCAAAGGGCTACTACCACTGAGCCAAGGCTGACACTGCATTGTGACTGACGAATTGCCCGGTACTACTTTCTGAAACTCACTCCCTACATTCTGCTGGGTGCCACAATCTGTGTTGGTGTTTGGGGCAGGTGGACTGTTTGACACAATCTACAGTGAGGAACGAGGGTGCCTGCTGCCATTTGATGATCGTCGCCATTTTGAGAAGGACCTATAGAAAGAGAATTACAATGTAATCCCAACGCACGACTTCCAAACAGAGGTAAAATCATAAGACATTTTGTGTGTTATGCACATGCTGAGCAAATTGCTGTGCGCAAATTGGCTGCTGCATTTCCTACATTACAACAGTGACTACACTTCAAAATTACTTCATTGGATGTAAAGCGCTTTGGGACGTCTTGAGGTTGTGAAAGGTGCTATATAAATACAAGTTATTTTTTTTCTTTTATATATATATAAAATTAAGTACAAGTACCTTGACACCTCTACTAATGCCAATGGATCTGAGAGACTGTATTTACTCTATTTACAACCTGTACCCACACAGGAGAATGACCTTTGGCTCCTTTGCCTTACTGCCTGTAGCAAGACCTCCAAGAACATATCTGAAAAAGAGGTTATCTGCCCCCCACTACCTCATTGCACACACTTTTAAAGAAAACTGCACACATAACCCCAACAGCAATGACACTGCTTCAGGTTAGATGACAAAATCAGTCCACTCCCCATTAATGGGGAACAGCAGCCCTTTAAAAGCTGCTGCCTCCCCTAGTTGTGCACCTCCCAGCCAATCGCACGGCCTGCCTTCCTTGATGCACTCATTTTCCATGCGCAGGGACCATGGGAAAATTAAGATGGGGGTTTCCCCATTGTTAACACAGGCAAGTCAGTGCCATGGGTGAATGGAGTCCCAAGTTCACCCATCTCACACGATCAGAGTATCTTGTCTGGAATCCAAGGACCCAGGTATATCCCTTTGCATATGTAATTCAATTCACACCTAGATCTAGATGCCTTTATCTTACCTAATTCCTGATCAGAAGGAATCTGCCCTTTCTACCAGTCTGACTGACTCCTGTCTTCCATTTTGAAACTGGGTCACTCTTGCTTTTAAAATGGATTCGATCTCCTTTTGTCACAAGGTTTTAAGCAAGCCGTTTGCTTTTTTGTTTCTTTCACTCATTTTCTGTCACCCACCTTCAGACGGGAGTAAGAGTTGCAGTAGTGGCAATATTGGAAAACAAAAGTTAGTTCCTACTTCCGACCAGTTTTGGTCATTTCAATTAAACACGCCAGGAAATCATGCCCCTTAAAGTTGAACACTTTTAGCAGATGGTGTAACCAGTGACATGATTGTATTAGCATATCAAGCACTGTATCATCTCCCCTTTCTATGTCGAACCCAGGGTTTGACAAAAGCAAAATACTGCGGATACTGGAAATCTGAAATAAAAATAGAAAATGACTCAGCAGGTCAGGCAGCATCTGTGGAGAGAGAAACAGAGTTAATGTTTCAGGTCGATGATCTTTCATCAGAACTGGAAGATTTTAGAGATTTAACAGTTTATAAACAAGTACAGAGCCAGGGGAGAAAAAGGGATGGGGGAAGGAAAGAACAAAAGGGAAGTCTGTGATTGGGTGGAGGGCAGGGGTGATTAAATGACAAAAGGGATGATGGTGCAAGACAAAAGAGGGTCGTAATAGGACAATAAAGAAATGGTTACAGCAGAGCCACTACCAGCACCTGCTGTCCAAGAAAATGGGAGCAATTATTATGATCTGAAGTTGTTGAGCTCAATGTTGAGGCTGGAAGGCTGCAAAGTGCCTAAAGGGAAGATGAGGTGCTGTTCCTCGAGCTTGCATTGAGCTCCATTGGAACAGTGTAGGAGGCCGAGGACAGAGAGGTCAGAGTGGGAGTGGGATGTATATATTTATAAGACATATCAGAATCCACCTTCCACACCAATGCTTCCAATATGTTTTCCTTTTTTCTCAACTGAGTTGAACAACTTCAGATCATAACCACTGCTCTCATTTTCTCAGACAGCAGGTTCTGCTATAACCATTTATACCTCCCCATCTTTTGTTTCTTTATTGTTCCATTATCACCGTCTTCTGTCTTGCACCGTCAAACCTTTTGTCATTTAATCACTCCTGCCCTCCACCCTATTACAGACCCTCCCTTTTGTTCTCTGCTCTCCTCTCCCCCTTTCTCTGGCTCTGTACTTGTTTATAAACTGTTAAATCTCTAACTTCTTCCAGTTCTGAGGAAAGGTCATCGATCTGAAATGTTAACTCGGTTTCTCTCTCCACAGATGCTGCCGGACCTGTTGAGCGTTTCCAGCATTTTCTGTTTTTATTCCAGAGTTTGACAATGTCCCTGTAATATCACAGGCACTGACACGTGCATCACATGCTTCAGCTAATATAATACCGTTTACTTTAATGTTCATTCAAATGGAAGAACCGACTGCAGTTGGTGTTAACAGCTGTGATGGGAATGGATTCAGATTTATTTTATCCCTAATTGTGTGCAGATCCCACACTGGGCGTCACTCAATTGCTACAGACCCTTCATGTGTCAATGTATAATTGCCTTTCCCTTTAACATAGACCGTGAGATGGTCAACATGTAGTTTTCTTTGGCATTTTACCATAAGGGCATCTCAGTTATTATTCCATTTGGAGTTACATCAAGTTACATTGAGTCTCTTGCACAGAAACAGGCCATTCGGCCTAATAGGTCCATGCTGGAGTTTATGCTCCACATGAGCCTCCTCCCACCCCTCTTCAACTCACCCTATCAGCACATCCTTCCGTTCCTTTCTCCCTCATGTGTTTATCTGGCTTCCCCTAAATGCATCTATGCTATTCACCTCAACCACTGCTTGTGGTAGTGAGTTCCACATTCTTATCACTTTTTGGATAAAGAAATTTCTCCTGAATGTCCTATTGAATTTATTAGTAGGAACATAGGAACAGGAGTAGGCCATTCAGCCCCTCATGCCTGCTCTGCCATTTGATAAGATCATGGCTGATCTGTGATCTAGCTCCATATACCCGCCTTTGGCCCATATCCCTTAAAACCTTTGGTTGCCAAAAGGCTATCTATCTCAGATTTAAATTTAGCAATTGAGATAGTATCAATTGCCATTTGCGGAAGAGAGTTCCAAACTTCTACCACCCTTTTATTTATGACTTCTAGTTTTGGACTCCCCCACAAGTGGAAACATTTTCTCTATGTCTACCCTTTCAAACCCTTTCATTATCTTAAAGACCTTGATCAGGTCACCCCTCAGTCTTCTCCTTTCTAGGGAAAAGAGCCCCTGCCTGTTCAGCCTTTCCCGATAAGGATATCCTCTCAGTTCTGATATCATCCTTATGAATCTTTTTTGCACCTTCCCCAATGCCTCTATATCCTTTTTATGTCCACAAAAAGCCGGATAAATTCAGTCCGGCCAATTACCATCAGTCTACTCTCAATCATCAGCAAAGTGATGGAAGGTGTCGTCGACAGTGCTATCAAGCAGCACTTACTCACAAATAACCTGCTCACCGATGCTCAGTTTGGGTTCCGCCAGGACCACTCGGCTCCAGACCTCATTACAGCCTTGGTCCAAACATGGACAAAAAAGCTGAATTCCAGAGGCGAGGTGAGAGTGACAGCCCTTGACATCAAGGCAGCATTTGACCGATTGTGGCACCAAGGAGCCCTAGTAAAATTGAAGTCAATGGGAATCAGGGGGAAAACTCTCCAGTGGCTGGAGTCATACTTAGCACAAAGGAAGATGGTAGTGGTTGTTGGAGGCAATCATCTCAGCACCAGGGCAACACTGCAGTAGTTCCTTGGGGCAGTGTCCTAGACCCAACCATCTTCAGCTGCTTCATCAATGACCTTCCTTCCATCAGAAGCCTTGGCGAGTTGCTGCAGTGCATCCTGTGGATGGTACACACTGCAGCCACAGTGCGCCAGTGGTGAAGGGAGTGACTGTTTAAGGTGGTGGATGGGGTGCCAATCAAGTGGGCATCAGAAGTGGAAATGTTCACTGATAATTGCAGAGTGTTCAGTTCCATTCGCAACCCCTCAAATAACGAAGCAGTCCGAGCCCGCATGCAGCAAGACCTGGACAACATCCAGGCTTGGGCTGATTAGTGGCAAGTAACATTCGCACTAGACAAGTGCCAGGCAATGACCATCTCCAACAAGAGTCTAACCACCTCCCCTTGACATTCAAGGGCATTACCATCGCTGAATCCCCCACCATCAACATCCAGGGGGTCACCATTGACCAGAAACTTAACTGGACCAGCCACATAAATGCTGCAATGGAGCAGGTCAGAGGCTGGGTATTCTGCGGCAAGTGACTCCCCTCCTGACTCCCCAAAGCCTTTCCATCATCTACAAGGCACAAGTCAGGAGTGTGATGGAATACTCTCCACTTGCCTGGATAAGGGCAGCTCCAACAACACTCAAGAAGCTCGACACCATCCAGGACAAAGCAGCCCGCTTGATTGGCACCCCATCCACCACCCTAAACATTCACTCCCTTCACCACCGGCGCACTGTGGCTGCAGTGTGTACCATCCACAGGATGCACTGCAGCAACTCGCCAAGGCTTCTTCAACAGCACCTCCCAAACTCACGACCTCTACCACCTAGAAGGACAAGGGCAGCAGGCGCATGGGAACAACACCACCTGCACGTTCCCCTCCAAGTCACACACCATCCCGACTTGGAAATATATCGCTGTTCCTTCATCATCACTGGGTCAAAATCCTGGAAGTCCCTTCCTAACAGCACTGTGGGAGAACCTTCACCACACGGACTGCAGCGGTTCAAGAAGGCGGCTCACCACCACCTTCTCAAGGGTAATTAGAGATGGGCAATAAATGCCGGCCTCGCCAGCGACGCCCACATCCCATGAACGAATAAAAAAAAATATGGAGACCAGAACTGTGCACTGTATTCCAAGTGGTAAAACCAAGATTCTATAAAAGTTTAACATGACGTCTTTGCTTTTCAATTCTATCCCTCTAGGAATGAACCCCGGTGCTTCGTTTGCATTTGTTTTTGTGTTCTGTGTCTTCACAGACCTGTTAGGTTCTCACTGGTCCAACAGCTCTCGCAGGATGTCAACCGGTGAGACATTCTGTTCATTTCACTGTTGCTGACATCAGTCCCATTGGGTTTATTTATTCTTCTTGGACTCTCACTGGGAGCAGCGCCCTCAGGAAGTCTATGTTTAATGTCAGGAAATCAGAATGGAGACTGCTTAAATGGATATCAAACTGAGCTGGTAATTTGATAGTGAGCTGGTAAATGGTTACTTACCCAGTAACTGGGGGATAAGCTGGCAACCTGGGTGTGGGGGGTGGGTGCTGAACTGGTAACTGGGCACTCACCTGGTAACTGGAGTTGGGTTGGTAACTGGAGTCTGAGCTTATCTTTGGGGACTGAGCTGGTAATTGGGCACTGCATTAGCAACTGGGGACTTAGCTGGGCACTTACATTTATATAGTGGGCCAGAATTTGCTGTCAAAATAACAGTGAGGCTAATGGTGCCCGCCATTACTTATGCATAAATGATACAGCAACCTCAGGCGAGGGGCAGATGCACTGTTGAACACAAATATCCAAAAGTTGCTGCCCGAGTTGAGCTGCTCCGCCATTAGCTTCACGAAAACAGCATCCCGCTGTCTGCCTCACCACTGACATGCATCGAATGTCGTAAAGTTGCTGTATTTGAGCAGTAGATACACCACAGAAAGTTAAGTCTTGTCATTCCAAGTGTAAGTTCCCTTTTAATGATGTGACTTTCATGTTCTCAGGACGTCCCAAAGTGCTTCACAGCCAATGACGTGTTTTTGATGTGCAGTTGCCATTGTAATGTAGGCAAACGCAGCAGCCAATTTGCGCAGATGAAGATCCCACAGATGATTAGATAATTTAGCAGATAATATGTTTTGGTTAAGGGATGAATGTTGGCCTGGACACAGGAGAACTCCCTGCTCTTCTTAGTGGGTGGGGACTGTACTGCTGGCTGGGCACTCACTTGGGAATTGAGCTGGTAAATGAGTACTCACCCAATAACTAGGACTAAGCTGGTAACTGGACACTGAGCTGGTAACTCAACACCAGGCTGGTAACTAGGCGCTGGACTGGAATGTGGGGACTGAGCTGGTAACTTGATAGTGAGCTGGTAAATGGTTACTTACCCAGTAACTGGGGGATAAGCTGGTAACTGGGTATTGAGCTGGTAACTCAACACCAGGCTGGTAACTAGGTGCTGGTCTGGCAACTGGGCACTGAGCTGATAACTAGGCACTGAGCTGATAACTAGGCACTGGGCTGATAACTAGGCACTGGGCTGATAACTAGGCACTGAGCTGATAACTAGGCACTGGGCTAATAACTGGGCACTGAGCTGGTAACTAGGCACTGAGCTGATAACTAGGCACTGAGCTGATAACTGGGCACTGAGCTGGTAACTAGGCACTGAGCTGATAACTAGGCACTGAGCTGATAACTAGGCACTGGGCTAATAACTGGGCACTGAGCTGATAACTGGGCACTGAGCTGATAACTAGGCACTGGGCTAATAACTGGGCACTGAGCTGGTAACTAGGCACTGAGCTAATAACTAGGCACTGAGCTGGTAACTAGGCACTGGGCTAATAACTGGGCACTGAGCTGGTAACTAGGCACTGAGCTGATAACTGGGCACTGAGCTGGTAACTAGGCACTGAGCTGATAACTGGGCACTGAGCTAATAACTAGGCACTGAGCTGATAACTGGGCACTGAGCTGGTAACTGGGTTTTGAGCTGTTAACCGCGACCCAGTGACAAATTCTAACCTCCATTCAGTTTCCTGTTTGCCTCAAAAGCATGAGGTAGAGTCCAGTTCACAGAGAGTAGGAAGATAGGCAGAAGTCGTGTTCAGAGCTCTCAACGATCCTCCCCACAAAACATTAAACCAACTTTCCTCTTTCAGATGCTGACCGACATGCAGCTTTCAGTATGTTCTGATTTAAGCTCGGATTTTTGTGGTGGCAGATGTTCTGCTGGGTCTGAGTGTGAGGTATGAGGTCAGCTCATCGTGTTTTTGTGAAGTTTCTGTCATTCTCTTTATTACATAAAACTTTTAAAGTTATAAATGATCCTCTGCCCACTCCTCAAGGATCCTGGTGAGTGGCCCTCACTCGGACAGTTTTACAGAAGTCGGTTTCAGTCATGCAGCGATTCCACTCTGAAAGGTGGGAGTGATTCAGCTGTAAATGAGATCAGGGTTTTTGGTGAACTTGGTGCAATTGGGTAGAAAGGAGAGGGAGCATAAGAGCAGGAGTAAGTCATTGAGCCCCTGGAGATAGTAATATTAGGAACAGGAGTAAGTCATTGAGCCCCTGGAGATAGTAATATTAGGAACAGGAGTAAGTCATTGAGCCCCTGGAGATAGTAATATTAGGAACAGGAGTAAGTCATTGAGCCCCTGGAGATAGTAATATTAGGAACAGGAGTAAGTCATTGAGCCCCTGGAGATAGTAATATTAGGAACAGGAGTAAGTCATTGAGCCCCTGGAGATAGTAATATTAGGAACAGGAGTAAGTCATTGAGCCCCTGGAGATAGTAATATTAGGAACAGGAGTAAGTCATTGAGCCCCTGGAGATAGTAATATTAGGAACAGGAGTAAGTCATTGAGCCCCTGGAGATAGTAATATTAGGAACAGGAGTAAGTCATTGAGCCCCTGGAGATAGTAATATTAGGAACAGGAGTAAGTCATTCTGCCCCCGGAGATAATAATATTAGGAACAGGAGTAAGTCATTGAGCCCCTGGAGATAGTAATATTAGGAACAGGAGTAAGTCATTGAGCCCCTGGAGATAGTAATATTAGGAACAGGAGTAAGTCATTGAGCCCCTGGAGATAGTAATATTAGGAACAGGAGTAAGTCATTGAGCCCCTGGAGATAGTAATATTAGGAACAGGAGTAAGTCATTGAGCCCCTGGAGATAGTAATATTAGGAACAGGAGTAAGTCATTGAGCCCCTGGAGATAGTAATATTAGGAACAGGAGTAAGTCATTGAGCCCCTGGAGATAGTAATATTAGGAACAGGAGTAAGTCATTGAGCCCCTCGAGATAGTAATATTAGGAACAGGAGTAAGTCATTGAGCCCCTGGAGATAGTAATATTAGGAACAGGAGTAAGTCATTCTGCCCCTGGAGATAGTAATATTAGGAACAGGAGTAAGTCATTGAGCCCCTGGAGATAGTAATATTAGGAACAGGAGTAAGTCATTCTGCCCCCGGAGATAGTAATATTAGGAACAGGAGTAAGTCATTCTGCCCCCGGAGATAGTAATATTAGGAGCAGGAGTCAGTCATTCAGCCCTTCGAGATAGGAGTTGGCCATTCAGCCCCTCGAACCTGTTCTGTCATTCAACCAGATCTTGGCCGATCTGTACCCCAACTTCATTCACCCGCCCTAGCTCCATTAGCCCGAGTGGGTTAGAGCCTCCTCTCCGGGGCTGTGATTTGTCCTGTTGTGGCTTTGAACGTATTGTAAGTGTCAGAAACTGTCACAAACACCCAGGGAAGGACGGGTCAGGAAAGGGAGGGTGGAAGGCTTTCTATTTCTAAGAGGTAAAGGAATATGACAAGGAATGGGCATTGGCAGTTGGGTCAAACCCAGAGATGGACACATCAAACATTAGGTTCACCAAGCGGCCCCTTTCCCTTTCCCCAGACACAGAGTCGAGAACCATTCATTCTTTTGAGCAGTGTGACACTTGAGGTTTCGTGTAGAAAAATAATTTCGACATGCGTTTTATTAGAACTCAGGACCAAGCTGGTATCTTACAGTGTCTGAGGTTCGACGGTGCCCGCCAATGTCAGGGAATAAACCGCACTTTGAGACCACATAAAGGAAGAGGCGTGATTCCCAGGCAATGATTTATAATAACCGAGAGCAATAGAAATTAAACTCTCAACAACCCTTCTACTTTCTATTATTATCCCGCCCAACACTTTACTCTTTTCTCTTTCTTTAATTTTGCATTTGTTCCTTTTGGAAAATCCTTTCCCTCCCCCTCTCTCTCACTCCTCTACTCGATCCTTGGGTTCCCTTGGATGATGGGACATGCATTGAGGGACATGCTATGGAATGTGATGGTGAAACCGTTAACATACTTAACCAAAACAAATTCCTGCCCAGGAAGCAGAGCTTTACATGGTCTTAGAGGGCATCCCATATCAATGTAAGAAGCCAATCCTTACAGCAAAGTGAATACACATTTCAACGCCTCAATCTCGTCCCTCTAACTCGTCATCTGGAGCATGCCTCCTACCGGGGTGTTGCCTCTTCACCTCAAACCTACTTTTGTTCATATCACCTAACAGCTCTAACAGATAGCTCGCTTTGCTACAAGTTACAGGGTCCTGCAGGTCACAAGGGAAGGGGAGCTCGCTGCTGCTGCTGCCCGGCTCCAGGTACCGTTTGACCGGGTGCCGGCCTTTATCCACCCGCTCCTTCTCATCGGAGTCGCTCTCGTCCTCCCAACTCCTCCGCCCGGGATGCTGGCGCTTGTTGTACAGCAGGAACCTTTTGCCGGGGTGCTGTCTCTTGGATAGCTCGCCGAGGAAGGCCAGCTGCCGGCCGGCATTCTCCCCCGAATACTGGTCGTAGGTGGACCTTCTCCCCGGGTGCTGCCTGGCCTGAATCTCCACGTGTCCATCGTCCACCTCTCTTCTCCCCGGGTGCTGCCTTTTCTCAGCTTCCACGTAACCGCCCTCCTCCTCCTCCTCCTCCTCCTCTTCGCCTTCCTCGCGTTTCCCCGGGTGCTGCCTCTTCTCAAACTCTTCCTCTAACCGTTTCCCCGGGTGTTGCCGTTTGAAGACTCGTCCTGCTGCCGGCGAGTCCGCATCTAAAACGGTGGAGAGCAAGAAAATAAATACAAGTAGCTTTACTGCAGGCGAGCTCAGTCCTGGGGACGTGTGACAAACCCCCCCAAATAATCGACTGGATTTCACCCAGATAGAAACAGAAAGTTTAATCTTTCGCACATGGCCCCTGAGAGAGGAATCTTTGAATTGTTTAATTTGTAACTATGGGGGAAAGGCAGTAGATACTTTGGCTAATACAATTAAGGTGAAGCTGGATAAACACATGAGGGAGACCGGCATAGACTTGATGGGCCGAATGGCCTGTTTCCATGCTCTAAATTCTATATAATTTAAAGAGAGAATATTCAACAAACAGCTACACACTGACCAGAGCATTGACCCATCTCCTCGCATCTCGATCGTCAATGGGCTTCCCAGCTTTCAAAAAGGCAACGTTTTTGGATCCAATGCAATCGTTTCTTTTATTGGTCACATATCTTATTACTCTGAAAATCACTATGAGGGATTTCTCAACTTCCTCTCTCCTTACTTTAACCAACTTAAAATAAACGAGTGGAGGGCCTTCTAAAACAGGCCCAGAGGAATTTGCCAAGAGGGTGTTAAAAGTTTATAACCGTCCCTCCACTGTCACCAACAGGCTGCAGGAGTGTGAACAGACGTTTTAATTTTCAGTATTCTACATTGTTAAATCCTCCCTGAGAGGATGAGACGTCGGCCCTCCCTATTCCAATCGCTTAAACCATTCTTTTTCTCTTGAATTTTGTTCAGTGAAAAATGCTTAAAGTGTAAAAGTTCTAAACAAAAATGGGCAAATAATACAGAACACCACTAATCTCACCTCTTCTCAAGTTCCCTGCCAGAATAATTCTAACAGGTGTTTCGATATAATTTGGGGGAAAATTAGGAGAATTTTTTAAAACTCAGTTGTTATGATCTGGAACGCACTGCCTGAAAAGGCGGTGGAAGCTGATTTAATAGTATCTTTCAAACGGGAATTGGAAATATACTTGACAGGAAAAATTTACAGGTCTATGGGCAAAGAACAGGGGAGTGGGACTAATTGGATAGCGCTTTCAAAGAGCCGGCACAGGCAAGACGGGCTGAATGGCCTCCTTCTGTGCTGTGTGATTCGATAAAGATTTGTGACCAAGCCAGCCCAAGTATGGGGTACAAATGTTTCTTACTTTAAAGGTGCCAGCTGGCGCTTGCAACTCATGCTTTACCTGTTCAATGCGGTGCTACCGCTGACCTCATCCCTTCCCTGCTCGAGTCCACCTCTCCTGGTTGCGTTAACTTTACGGGTAGAGGTCAGGATTACTGTAGGGCGGGAAGTTGGCCATTCATCCCTGATATATGGAAATTCAAAGATTCTATTCTTTACCCTATTGGGTAGCAACGGTCTGAGCCGATAGCGGGTCTCTCAGACCCCGCTCACGCTGACTCTAGTATACTACAATACAATACCATTATTCACACAGAATTTTGCTTAAAAACTCCTTCCTAGTCTGGCGCTTTTCTTTATCCCTGTGCTTTTTTCTAACTTTCCCACTCTCAACTGCGAGATCCTGGCTTTTTAATATTGTTGGGTTTAATGAGGTTTTTTTTCCAGCACCAGAATGGGAACCAGAGATACAGAATAAACCCTGTACCTAGATTTCGATTCAAACTCAAAACAGTACGCTAACCGGAGCAATAGACTAATACCAACAAATGCTGGGAATTGAAAGTACTAAATAAAAGTAATTAAGTATCCACAATTCCCTAAATTACAGGAATGTTTTATTACAGAAAAGATTAATTAAAAGGAATTATTCCCGGGCTGACTGAATCTAACGCCATTCTGTAAGAACTGTGTGTACCGTTAGCGTTCCGCTCTTCTCCCATTTTCATCAGCATGGAGCGAATGAGGATTGTTTGCGCTCTCTGAAGCATCTCCTCCAGCGGGACTGCCTCTCGCCCCGGCCCGTCCTCCGCCGCCGAGTGCTGGCCCACTGTCACAGACATGTTGTGAAGGGTGAGGTAGACCAACAGCAGGAGCCATGCCGACCTCATCTCGGTGCAAAAAAAGTTGGGACCACTCTCTGTGTGGGAAGCAAGAATTGAAATTTATTTAATAATGCACAGGAGCAGGGAGTGACGAGAAGTCAAGCGGCACAGTGCGCTGTCCGGGCTGCAGAAATAGGAAACTTGGAACCACACACACCGATCTCTCTCTCACACACATACATAGTCACACTCACACACACACAAACCAGGACTGCTCACACTCACACACATACAAACACACACACAAACCAGGACTGCTCACTCTCACACACATACAAACACACACACAAACCAGGACTGCTCACACTCACACACACAAACCAGGACTGCTCACTCACACACACACAAACCAGGACTGCTCACACTCACACACATACCACATACAAACTCACACACACAAACCAGGACTGCTCACACTCACACACACAAACCAGGACTGCTCACACTCACACACATACCACATACAAACTCACACACACAAACCAGGACTGCTCACACTCACACACAAACCAGGACTGCTCACACTCACACACACAAACCAGGACTGCTCACTCTCACACACATACAAACACACACACAAACCAGGACTGCTCACACTCACACACACAAACCAGGACTGCTCACTCACACACACACAAACCAGGACTGCTCACACTCACACACATACCACATACAAACTCACACACACAAACCAGGACTGCTCACACTCACACACAAACCAGGACTGCTCACACTCACACACATACCACATACAAACTCACACACACAAACCAGGACTGCTCACACTCACACACAAACCAGGACTGCTCACACTCACACACACAAACCAGGACTGCTCACACTCACACACAAACCAGGACTGCTCACACTCACACACACAAACCAGGACTGCTCACACTCACACACACAAACCAGAACTGATCTCTCACACACATACACATAGTCACACTCACAGACACACACACACAAACCAGGACTGATCCCTTTGTCTCTCATATACACACATATAAATGCACAGACATACACACGTTCACGTAGACACACACTCAAATATACACACAAATACAAACACACAAAAGCACATACATACACGCATATACAAACGCACACAGACATACATTCACACACACAGGTACACACATACAAGTAACATAAAATTTGAAATCAATGGCAAGCAATGAACAAGTTGCTGCCCAGCTTTCCTCCTGATTCTTGTTACCTGTCCCTCTCCGGCTGCCCCCCGCGCTCCTTCCCCTCAGGTACTCTCTATGTACCAGACTACAGACCCGTGTGCCACTCGGTCCTGTTGTGAAAGATCTTCTTTTGAACCGAGCCTCTGTGCTCCTAATTTCGTTCTTGAATCAGTTTGCTTCTGACGAACGAAGGCTGCTCATTTATAGCCGTTTGATATGTCCCCCCCCGCCCCACTACTACTCACCCCCACCCCCAGCTATGCAAATGAATGAGTCGCAGGTTAAACGGGTGCGTGTTTCTTTTTCTTTTTTGATCGGAAGGAAAGTTGAAAGCTCAAACTCACACGTATATATAGAGAGAGATATGCATATGTAAGAGACACATATATACAGATACACACATACATAGGCATACAGACACACACATATACAGACATAGACACACAGATAGATATACACATATATATATATGCTCACATACAGACATATACCTATATATATATATGGGTATATGCACACTCATACCCACGTACTTGCATTCACACATAAAGGCACATACATAAAACACACATATAGACATACACCAACACACATATATGCATGCACACATACATTTGTGCATACACATACACAACAACATGCATGCAGGCACATATGTACATGTACACATACACAGGCACTTAACACACATAGATACCTGCATACATACACATACATACAATGTACATGCACTTGTACACACATTCATAGACATACATCCACATATACAGACACACTGCAGAAGTTTCCATTTTCCTGTTCTCTCCTGTGGAACATTTAATTAAGGATCTGATGAAGTGGAGTAAAACCTTCCTAAAGGTATGAATTAAAAATACATTTGGCGAATGGATTTCTGAAGAAAAATTAATAAACAAATATTTCATCAATTTCTAAATTAGTTTGGTTAAATCCTTGGCGGTTTAGTGACCCCGAGTTGTCAATATCACTGTGGGAACATTTGAAAAGATGAAAATAAATGAAGTGAAGAAGAACTTACATTTATATAGCGCCTTTCACAACCTCAGGATGTTCTAAATCACTTAACAGCCAATGAAGTACTTTTGAAGTGTAGGCACTGTTGTAATGTAGGAAATGGGGCACAGCAAGATCCCACAAACAGCAATGAGATAAATGACCGGGTAATCTGATTTAGTGATATTGGTCGAGGGATAAATATTGACCAAGATACCAAAGAGAAGTCCCCTGCTCTTCTTCAAAGAGTGCAATGGGATCTTTTACATCAGAGAGGGCAGACGTCTTGGTTTAACGTCTCATCTGAAAGACAGCACCTCCGACAATGTAGCACTCCCTCAGTACTGCACTGAAGGGTCAGCCTGAATTATCTGCGGAGTGGGACTTAAGACCACAACTTTCTGACTCGGAGGTAGTGTGCTACCCACTGAGCCACGGCTGAGACATTGAATGAATGAGAATGAAATGGAACCTGTAATAGTTAAATAGTGAGTAACTTTCTACTGAATGGGAGCGCCATGGAGATTTTACCTCATTTCCATGACATTGCTGCTCGGCTGTTGGTCTTTATTGTTAAATTGGTCCTCAAACATCATACTCCATTCACAAATCTAATGATCTCGTTGATTTAAGTGACAGGACTGAAGCACAGCAAGGAAATAAAGACTGTCATAAAAGTGGTTTGATTCAAAGGCACACAGCAGCAGTTTGGAGTAGAAGGCTAGAAACCACTGTTGGTGATATAATCAGGCAAACACTTGGACTTGGATGACATTCTCCTCTGTCCATTATTTTAACAGCGCTGTTAGCCCATGAATTTTCAATAGGTTAATTACAGACAATCACCATCATCTTTTCTACAGCTTTATAGTAAACAATGCAAGAAAATAAGGCTCAAAAAATATAATTGGAAGAGTTGGTCCTTTTTAAATAACCATCTTTGAGGTTAGGAGCATAGGAACATAGGAACAGGAGTAGGCCATTCAGCCCCTTGTGCCTGTTCCGCCATTTGATAAGATCATGGCTGATCTGTGATCTAACTCCATATACCTGCCTTTGGCCCATATCCCTGAACACCTTTGGTTGCCAAAAAGCTATCTATCTCAGATTTAAATTTAGCAATTGAGCTAGTATCAATTGCCGTTTGCGGAAGAGAGTTCCAAACTTCTACAACCTTTTGTGTGTAGAAATGTTTTCTAATCTCGCTCCTGAAAGGTCTGGCTCTAATTTTTAGACTGTGCCCCTACTCCTAAAATCCCCAACCAGCGGAAATAGTTTCTCTCTATCCACCCTATCTGTTCCCCTTAATATCTTATAAACTTCGATCAGATCACCCCTTAACCTTCTAAACTCTAGAGAATACAACCCCAATTTGTGTAATCTCTCCTCGTAACTTAACCCTTGAAGTCTGGGTATCATTCTAGTAAACCTACGCTGCACTCCCTCCAAGGCCAATATGTCCTTCCGAAGGTGCGGTGCCCAGAACTGCTCACAGTACTCCAGGTGCGGTCTAACCAGGGTTTTGTATAGCTGCAGCATAACTTCTGCCCCCTTGTACGTACTCCAGTCCTCTAGATATAAAGGCCAACATTCCATTTGCCTTATTGATTATTTTCTGCACCTATTCATGATACTTCAATGATCTATGTACCTGAACTCCTAAGTCCCTTTGGACATCCACTGTTTTTAACTTTTTACCATTTCGAAAGTACCCTGTTCTATCCTTTTTTGATCCAAAGTGGATGACCTCACATTTGTCTATATTGAATTCCATTTGCCACAGTTTTGCCCATTCACCTAATCTATCAATATCGCTTTGTAATTTTATGTTTTCATCTACACTGCTTACAATGCCACCAATCTTTGTGTCATCGGCAAACTTAGATATGAGACTTTCTATGCCTTCATCTAAGTCGTTAATAAATATTGTGAATAATTGAGGCCCCAAGACAGATCCCTGCGGGACTCCACTAGTCACATCCTGCCAATGTGAGTACCTTCCCATTATCCCTACTCTCTGTCGCCTTTCGCTCAGCCAATTTCCTAACCAAGTCTGTACTTTTCCCTCGTTTCCATGGGCTTCTATCTTAGCTAACAGTCTCTTATGTGGGACTCTATCAAATGCCTTCTGGAAGTCCATATAAATAACATCCATTGACATTCCCCTGTCCACTACTTTAGTCACCTCTTCAAAAAATTCAATCAGGTTTGTCAGGCACGACCTACCTTTCACAAATCCATGCTGGCTCTCTCTGATTAACTGAAAATTCTCGAGGTGTTCAGTCACCCTATCCTTAATTATAGACTCCAGCATTTTCCCCACAACAGATGTTAGGCTAACTGGTCAATAATTCCCCGGTTTCCCTCTCCTTTCTTAAAAAGTGGAGTGACATGAGCAATTTTCCGATCTAAAAGGTCAGTTCCTGAATCGAGAGAACTTTGAAAGGTTCACAGATAGTCATGGAATTACATAGAATTTTACAACACAGTAACAGGCCATTCGGCCCAACAGGTCTATGCCGGTGTTTATGCTCTACATGAGCCTCCTCCTATCTTATTTCAACTCACCCTATCAGCACAGTCCTTATGTGACATGCCATCTGAGTACATCGGTGTGGAAAAGGTGAAATGTGCAAATCTGTGCCAGCCTGCCTGTGTCCCTAGCTCTGGAAGTGCTGCTGTCTTCCCTGCTTTTGCCCATGTGGACCAGTCCTTTAACAACATCCCACTCAAGGTGCGACTGTTGAATATTTTTTTTATTCATTCATGGGATGTGGGCGTCGCTGGCAAGGCCAGCATTTATTGCCCATCCCTAATTGCCCTTGAGAAGATGGTGGTGAGCCGCCTTCTTGAACCACTGCAGTCCGTGTGGAGAAGGTTCTCCCACAGTGCTGTTAGGAAGGGAGTTCCAGGATTTTGACCCAGCGATAATGAAAGAACGGCGATATATTTCCAAGTCGGGATGGTGTGTGATTTGGAGGGGAATGTGCAGGTGGTGGTGTTCCCATGAGGTCGAAGGTTTGGGAGGTGCTGTCGAAGAAGCCTTGGCGAGTTGCTGCAGTGCATCCTGTGGATGGTACACACTGCAGCCACGGTGCGCCGGTGGTGAAGGGAGTGAATGTTTAGGGTGGTGGATGGGGTGCCAATCAAGCAGGCTGCTTTGTCCTGGATGGTGTCGAGCTTCTTGAGTGTTGTTGGAGCTGCACTCATCCAGGAAAGTGGAGAATATTCCATCACACTCCTGACTTGTGCCTTGTAGATGGTGGAAAGGCATTGGGGAGTCAGGAGATGAGTCACTCACCACAGAATACCCAGCCTCTGACCTGCTCTTGTAGCCACTGTTTTTTGTAGGGCTGGTCCAGTTAAGTTTCTGGTCAGTGGTGACCCCCAGGATGTTGATGGTGGGGGATTTGGTGATGGTAATGCCATTGAATGTCAAGGGGAGGTGGTTTGATTCTCTCTTTTTGGAGATGGTCATTGCCTGGCACTTGTCTGGCGCAAATGTTACTTGCCACTTATCAGCCCAAGCCTGGATGTTGTCCAGGTCTTGCTGCACGCGGGCATGGACTGCTTCATTATCTGAGGGGTTGCGAATTTAACTGAACACTGCAATCATCAGCGAACATCCCCATTTCTGACCTTATGATGGAGGGAAGGTCATTGATGAAGCAGCTGAAGATGGTTGGGCCTAGTCCATATAAATAACATCCATTGACATTCCCCTGTCCACTATTTTAGTCACCTCTTCAAAAAATTCAATCAGGTTTGTCAGGCACGACCTACCTTTCACAAATCCATGCTGGCTCTCTCTGATTAACTGAAAATTCTCGAGGTGTTCAGTCACCCTATCCTTAATTATAGACTCCAGCATTTTCCCCACAACAGATGTTAGGCTAACTGGTCAATAATTCCCCGGTTTCCCTCTCCTTTCTTAAAAAGTGGAGTGACATGAGCAATTTTCCAATCTAAAAGGTCCTGGGGCTGAGATGATTGGCCTCCAACAACTACTACCATCTTCTTTTGTGCTAGGTATGACTCCAGCACTGGAGAGTTTTCCCCCTGATTCCCATTGACTTCAATTTTACTAGGGCTCCTTGGTGCCACAATCGGTCAAATGCTGTCTTGATGTCAAAGGCAGTCACTCTCACCTCACCTCTGGAATTCAGCTGTTTTGTTCATGTTTGGACCAAGGCTGTAATGAGGTCTGGAGCCGAGTGGTCCTGGCAGAACCCAAACTGAGTATCGGTGAGCAGGTTATTGGTGAGTAAGTGCCGCTTGATAGCACTGTCGACGACACCTTCCATCACTTTGCTGATGATTGAGAGTAGACTGATGGGGCGGTAATTGGCCGGATTGAATTTGTCCTGCTTTTTGTGGACAGGACATACCTGGGCAATTTTCCACATTGTCGGGTGGATGCCAGTGTTGTAGCTGTACTGGAACAGTTTGGCTAGAGGTTGCTGCTAGTTCTGGAGCACAAGTCTTCAGCACCACAGCCAGGTTGTTGTCGGGGCCCATAGCCTTTGCTGTATCCAGTGCACTCAGCCGTTTCTTGATATCACGTGGAGTGAATCGAATTGGCTGAAGACTGGCTTCTGTGATGGTGGGGATATCGGGAGGAGGCCGAGATGGATCGTCCACTCGGCACTTCTGGCTACAGATGGTTGCAAACGCTTCAGCCTTGTCTTTTGCACTCACGTACTGGACTCCGCCATCATTGAGGATGGGGATGTTTACAGAGTCTCCTCCTCCTGTTAGTTGTTTAACTGTCCACCAACATTCACGACTAAGTGATTCCACAAACAATCTGACCTGTTGGTTGTGGAATCGCTTAGCTCTGTCTATAGCATGTTGCTTCCACTGTTTAGCATGCATGTAGTCCTGAGTTGTAGCTTCACCAGGTTGGTACCTCATTTTTAGGTACGTCTGGTGCTGCTCCTGGCATGCTCTTCTACACTCCTCATTGAACCAGGGTTGATCCCCTGGCTTGTTGGTAATGGTAGAGTGAGGTATATGCCGGGCCATGAGGTTACAGATTGTGCTGGAATACAATTCTGCTGCTGCTGATGGCCCACAGCGCCTCATGGATGCCCAGTTTTGAGCTGCTAGATCTGTTCTGAATCTATCCCATTTAGCACGGTGATAGTGCCACACAACACGTTGGATGGTGTCCTCAGTGTGAAGACGGGACTTCGTCTCCACGAGGACTATGCGGTGGTCACTCCTACCAATACTGTCATTGACATATGCATCTGCGACAAGTAGATTGGTGAGGACGAGATGTGAGTGATCTCAAGCCCCAGAGCAGGGAATGTGAGTGATCTCAGGCCTCAGAGCAGGGAGTGTGAGTGATCTCAGGCCTCAGAGCAGGGGATGTGAGTGATCTCAGGCCTCAGAGCTGAGTGTGAGTAATCCCAGGCCTCAGAGCAGGGGATGAGAGTGATCCCAGGCCTCAGAGCAGGGGATGTGAGTGATTTCAGGCCTCAGAGCAGGGGATGTGAGTGATTTCAGGCCTCAGAGCAGGGGATGTGAGTGATCTCAGGCCTCAGAGCAGGGGATGTGAGTGATCTCAGGCCTCAGAGCTGAGTGTGAGTAATCTCAGGCCTCAGAGCAGGGGATGTGAGTGATCTTAGGCCTCAGAGCAGGGGATGTGAGTGATCTCAGGCCTCAGAGCTGAGTGTGAGTAATCCCAGGCCTCAGAGCAGGGGATGTGAGTGATCTCAGGCCTCAGAGCTGAGTGTGAGTAATCCCAGGCCTCAGAGCAGGGGATGTGAGTGATTTCAGTCCAATTTCTCTTTCCTGTTCTGCTTGCTCTGTTTTCTTTCTGTCTTTCACTCAACTTTCTATTCTTTTTTGTTCTGCCTGTGCCAGTTTCATGTCCTGAAGGATCTGAGAAGCTGGATAAATGAACAGTTGCTGCTCTGTATCTCCCTGAAACCCATTCCTTATTTCTCTTCCTAGTAACATAAGACTTCACTTTAGTAAATTGAGTTAAACAAATGGGTCCATTGACCCAAAAATTTGACAGGATTGTTCGTTAGAAGCACATCACTCAGGCAGAAATACACGACGAGCACGTAAGCCTCCTTGAGTGATGTCTGCATCCCTGTTTTCCTGTAATGTTGACAGGTGTCTGTATTGGAGGTGACAGCCTGTTTGGTGTTGCAAATATTTCATTATGCAGCAATCAAAGCTTTGTGCCCAGGACTCTCACAGTGGTAATTGGACAATTTTTTTATGTATGAGTTACGGGCATTTTCTGAATTTGAAGCTAGACATTTATTTAATGTATTTATGTGTGAAAGGAGCTAAAGATGCTAAACAAGAGTGAGAAAGGTCACAGGTGGGATGTCAGTGAGTTGACACTGACCCACACCCAAAATAGGACTTTCCATTAATCTCTGGGCAGGTTAGCATGGCTTTCAATCTGAGGGGAATACTTGGGCTCAGGTCCCTGTGAAGCCCAGTCAATAATCTTCCAACAACGGGTCCTGCTATTTTGTGGGTGGGCAGGGGTGGGAGGGGTTGCAGGAGTGACACACAACCAGCCCAGTCTATGACGGTGATTGTAGCCCTGGTGACGACTGGAAGCTTTTAAGTTTTCCAACGGTGAAACCCATGGGGATTGTCTACAGTTTTACTTTGGTTGTAGTTTTCAGTCGTGGACCTCCTGACCCTGTGGCTGAGGATACCGAAGGATACTATGTCGTCAGGAGGACTTATCTTCCTTAATCTGTACATCAGAGTGTTGATCAGAGTTTCTCTACATCTCCAATGTATGGATCCATTTCCCATCCCCCCCTCCGAACACTTCCCCATTTCATCTTTAGAGGCACTAGAGTCTCATTGGAGAGGATTTGGATCTTTAAGCATCAAATTCAATTTCTACTTTCTTCCTTGTGACCCTTTCTAGGCTATTGATGAGTTTCCTACCAACTGGTGATATTCTTCCAATTCAGTCCAGTAAAGCATGGCTATCTCAGTCTCCTCCTTCTCCATTCTACTTTTCAACTTTAACCCGTCCACGACTAATAACAGGTGATACCATTTATTTGCATATATTAACGTAAATAAAGGGTCACGGTGAGGTCGCAGACTTGAATAACTCCATCTGATTGTGTGGCCGAGTTAAGCGGTAGGTTGTTTCGCACCAATCCTCTCTGCCTCCCTGTGCTCTTCTGAAATGGACACCTCTTACCCTCCATTGCTTCATCTAAGTGGCCATTCCACATGTGTGAACCTAGACAGTGAGTGTCATCAGTTCAAGCCTATCCTACCCTAACCGGACGGCCACACACACTTTCCAGCAAGGGTGAGGGTCAACAGCAGGAACCCTGACCTCAATTGTAGTACTCTTACAGCCATCCACAGCCAAGGACAAATAATTGAACATGGGCTGTAGACATGAATTGGGACCCTTCTGGCCTGTGTAGCTCAGCTACTCACCGGCATAACTAGTTGAATCATCCAAGGAGTGTTATTGGAATTTGCGACATTCCCTGCTTGGGTGATAAGTGAAGTAATTACTGCATATATAGAAAAAAAGAAAGGCATATATATATGTAGCACTTTTCATGCCCTCAGGATGTCCCAAAACACTTTACAGCCAATGAAACAAAGAAACACAGCAGCTAATTTACACTCAGCAAGCTCCCACAAACAGCAATGTGATAATGACCAGATAATTTGTTTTAGTGATGTTGGTTGAGGGATAAATATTGGCCAGGACACCGGGGAGAACTCCCCTGCTCTTCTTCGAAATAGTGCCATGGGATCTTTTACATCCACCTGAGAGCACAGAGGGAGTCTCAGTTTAACATCTCATCCCAAAGACGGCACCTCCAATAGTGCAGCACTCCCTCAGTTACTGCACTGGAGTATCAGCCTGGATTATGTGCTCAACTCTCTGATGTGGGGCTTGAACCCACAACTTTCTGATTCAGAGGCCAGAATGCTACGAACTGATAACTGCATACTGTGCATTACAGCTGCAAATGTAGTCCATTCTAATATCCCTGTGAATCACAGTGGCTTTGCAGAGCTCTAAGCCTGTCACTTCAGTGATACTATAGCTATGATTAGTGTAGGATTTATACTTAGGGACTGTAGCACATGCCTTATAAAAATTATAGATGGTAGAGTAAGCATAAGGCTATAATTATAGGAAATTAAAGTTTATTCAGCACTGGCCCTCTAGCATTCTATATACCACATTTAAAGGGGCACTGTCTGTCTCTCGTGAAAAAGAATTGCTTATTTTTTTCTATTTGGAGAGAGAGAAGAGAAACATGTTGCTCACAAGCGATGCAATAGCGTAAGTTTGGCAAACACATTTTATCGTGAATATAGAGGCTCTTTAAAATGTCGGCTGAATATAACGAAGAAAAATGATTTAATTTGCATCGCGTCATTCTTTGTATTAGCTCAGCTCAAAATGCTTTGTCTGGAGGCTGGTGAATTGGGAGGAAATCATTCATTGTATTTACATTGTGCTTCATCCCATCTCTCAGAAACACCTCATGGGCTTCACATACAATGAATTACTCTGAAAAGTAGTGATTGCTGGGGTTGAGGCAAGGTTGGCAGCCATTTTTGTGCACAACAAGGTCTCCCAAATATGTATGAGCTGCTTGAACAGGTTCAGTTGTGGCTCAGTGGGTAACACTCTTGTCTCTGAGTTGTGAAGGTTATGTGTTCAAGTCCCAGTCCAAGGAAATTGAGGCTGATACTTCAGTGCAGTAGTGAGAGAGTATGGTACTGCCAGAGGTTCTGTCTTTTTGGTTGAGATGTTAAACCAAGACCCTGTCTGACCTCTCAGGTGGATGTAAATAATCCCAAGGCACTATTTCAAAGAAGAGCAGGGGAGTTCTCACAGGTCTCCTGTTTCTTGTCCCTCGACCAACATCACTAAAACAGATTATCTGGTCATCACATTGCTATTTGTGGGACTTTGCTGTGCGCATCTTGGCTGCTGTGTTTCCTACATTACAACACCTAAGACTACACCTCAGAAATACTTCATTGGTTGTAAAGCACTTTGGGACGTCCTGAAGTTGTGAAAGGTGCTATAGAAATGCAAGTTTTTCTTTCTTGAATGGTTAATATGTTTCTGGTGTTGTTGGTTGAGTACGGGAGGGGGTGTAAGTATAGGTGTACCAGGTAGAATAGCCATAGCTTTAAAAATATATATCCACATATTAGTACTCATTCTGCAATGGCTATATGAGACTTCGAATGCTACAGAGAACTAATGAGCACTCATGTGTGGAATGTTATAAACAACCTAAGACATCAATGGCCTGCACAACAAATGGTAGCAGCTAACCTTACCACTAAACGAGCTTACATGTCAACAGGACACAGAACATGATGACATTGGTACCCACACTTGTCCCATATAATTGAACCTATAAAAGATAAAGCACGCTGGGGCTCCTAGGGCCTTTTGACCTAGTTTTGCTGTTACTAGCCTAGGTAGTCATGACGACACGCTTGTGACCTCCTGAAGGAGTCCTTGGTATGTGAGTATATGTTATAATCGGTACTATATCGCATAGGCTCGGCATGTAAAAAGAAAGATTAAATAAAGAGTATTTACCAGACGTCTAAGTGTTTCCTAGTCCTCGAACTTGTAATGGAAGTAAAGGATGAATGACAATATCCTATAATACCTCCACATAAGGGCAATAGGGATATATGATAACATCCTATATAAACCCAACAGGGTCACATCGTGGGATCTTTTATTATCACCTGAAGCAGTGGAATGAGAAACAGCTAATTGGCTTGTCAAGCATGATGGCCACCTTTGTGTGTGTGGCTGCCTCAGGATGTGAGTAGAGCCCCAGTACGCAAACACCAAGTGTCACTACGTGCTGAGTTTCTACCTGTCCACCACACTGAGAAGGCTGGGTCTGGTCACGCTGACTGACCAGGTGCAGGACATCCCATCGAGCTGGACCATCCCCCCCACCCCCCGTCTGTCCCAGGCCGTCAGAAAGTGGTCGACACGAAACGTCCTGAGAGTCCTGCTGGGAAAGGAGAGGATGGACTCGATCAGTTTCTTCTCCAACCAGATGGTTGATGCCATTTGGCAGAATGTCTCATCGCCAGAACTGACAAACAGGCATCAGATGTAGCCTGGATGGTGGTGAGACGGGCCCTCCCAGTGCGGTCCTTCCAACACGCACGGAATCTCAGTGCCACCGCGAGCTGCCCTCGAGGCTGCGGCAGGGAGGAGACCATCGTCGACCTGCTGATGGGCTGCCCCTTCGCGCAGAGGGTGTGGAGAGAGATGCATTGGTATCTGTCCTGGTTCATCCCCAACAGCTCGGTAACATAGGACGCTGTGCTCTACGGGTTGTTCCTCGGGACGCACACCGAGGCAGATATCAATTGCTGCTGGAAGATCATCAACTTGGTGAAGGAGGCCCTTTAGTCCATCCGACACTTGCTGGTCTTCCAACTGAAGGAGCTGTCCACGACCGAGCGTTGCCGACTGGCACACTCCAAGGTCCAGGAGTACGGGTTGTGGGTCGCACTGAAGCGAGGTGCGGCCTATACAAAGGCTCCATTTAACCACCGTGTAAGGCCACCCCACCTTGTAATGTTCTGCACACCATGAGTCATAAGGAATATACTGTGTTTGAATTGTTATATTGAGAACACATTGTGTATGATCTGTAATGTATTGGTTTGAATTGTACTGGTTTGAAATTGTGATATTTACATTGATCTGTGTGTATCTTTAAACTCTATGAAATAAAGTATATTTTGAAATTTAAAAAAGCATGCTCCTTCCAGAAGCCATGTGTAAAGGGGGTGGGCGGGTGGCTTACGACACATGTTCTACTCTCTTTGGGCAATCTTCAAATTTAACTCGGGTTCACATGTCATTCTGAGAAAGAAATTGTTTACCAGAGAGAAGCAGCCGATAAAATGACGTTACGCAACTGTCCCGATTTGAATATGACACAAGGAGTGAGCGTGAGGCTGCAGGCTCTCCTCGGCTCACCAACATGAGGACTGGGTCTCTTGTAACTCAGACCAGGCCCGACTCCTGGCCCCGCCCAGCGTCAGTGACATCAGGCATGTGGACGGGAGCAGGATGAGTGCGGCAGGAGACCGCGGCCAGGGAGCTGTGGGGACAATCCCCGGCAGTCAGGTAAGTGGTGGGAAGGGGAGCAATTGTGGTCGGGGGGGAGGGGGGCGAGAAGCCAGGGATCTAAGTTTCCTTTGTATCAGAAGGTCATGAGTTCAATCCCCCCTCTAGAGATTTGAGCATATAATCTTGGCTGACCCTTCAGTGCAGTACTGAGGGAGTGCTGCACTGTCGGAGGTGCCGTCTTTCACATAAGACATTAAACTCAGGTCCCGTCTGCTCTCTCAAGTGGATGTAAAAGATCCCACGGCAGTGGTCGATGAGGAGGGAGTTTTCCAGGCATACTGGTCAACATTCCTGTCTCTCCACCAAAAACAGATGAACTGTCTGTGGGATCTTGCTGTGCGCAAATTGGCTACCGTGTTTGCCTACATAATAAGAGTGACTACACTTCAAAAGTACTTCATTGAATGGGAAGCACTTTTGGACATCCCGAGGATGTGATAAGGTGCTATATGAATGCAAGAAAATAACACTTTGGGATCCAGTATATGAGTAATTTGAGACGTGACATGTGGTGAGTGTAACATGCTCGGGAGGAACAGGTGACTTTGGACCCATGGTTCCCAAAGCTCTCCACCATTGGGGGTTTCCTCACCTCATGTCTGGGTCTGTTGTAGACTCATTGAGAGTGATTGATTGCTATGTTTAGTCAACAACTCCATTACTGTATCAGGCGACTACCAGGGTGGTACAAGGTGAACTAGATGGACCTTGGTCTTTCTCCGTCTAGCAATTCCTATGTTCCAAGTTTTTCTCAATGGCAGAACCAGATTGAACTGAACAAGTGCACTGCCCCGAGGTACCCAGCAAGCCTTAATTAAATTAAAAGAGCTGAATTCAGGCAGCAGCAGAAATGGGGACATACTTTTGATTTATTTAATGAGGTGAAAGATTCTGTACCCTACATCAGGAACAGACTCACATTGGTCAATTACCCCTTCAGGCAGGCATCCTACTCTGCACTGAGCATCACGCTGCTCCCCTGCTCAGTGTGTAAATTATTTTTCATATCACATAAGCATTAAATTCACAAACAGTTCTATTAGCTGTGCTATCTGCACAGTTAGACAGGAAGGCAAAGAGCAAGTGAAAATGAAGTGAGCTCAGTAAAGGGAAGGATCTAGAAGACAGTTATCATCGCACATTAATATTTTCACATTAACAGGTACCACAAACATTCTTCATTTGGCTATCATTTAATCGGTGGTCACACAATGGAATGGATTTAAATCATTTCATTCACCTGCCAGAGGCTCCTTACAATCTCACTCAACAATGCACGGTGACTGTGTGGATAAACCAGCTGATGCTAATCCTGCACTGAGGCACAATCTAATTTTTGAATCCATTTTCTCCCTTCATGCATATTTTGCTCAGGTGGAGTCTATAGTCTCCCTGGGTGCTAAATGGCCTTTGCAAGGTCTCCAAGTGCAGGTTTGTTTTCTGTCATATAACAACAGGGAGAAAAGATAAATAGATTGTCTGCACGTTTAAAGAGGGACTCTTGCCATCAGTGACCCTCTGAAAACCCAACGGGGATAACCTTGCGACAAGTTAAAGATTCAGCAGATTAACAGTGTTGTCGTTCACTTCCCTCCGCGCCCTTCCCTCGGAGTGGAGGGAGGATTCGCAGGCTGATTAACAATGTGAGGGACCATGAGGTGAGCACTCCTCTGTGGCCATAGCCACCTTTATATCAGCCAATAGGGGGGTTAGTCCTATACAGCGGCAGGGTTTTATGGGCTCCCACAACCCATACGATGGGGAGAGGGGTGGGGTCACCCACACCCACCAGACGTGAAAATCGCACTGGATGTCAACACAGAATTCAGAACCGAAACTCCGGGCTGGGACTGTCTGGAGCTCCGGTCTCCGTTCACTCGGACTGTCTGGAGCTCCGGTCTCCACTCCCCGGGACTGTCTGGAGCTCCGGTCTCCGTTCACTCGGACTGTCTGGAGCTCCGGTCTCCACTCCCCGGGACTGTCTGGAGCTCCGGTCTCCGTTCACTCGGACTGTCTGGAGCTCCGGTCTCCACTCGCTGGGACTGTCTGGAGCTCCGGTCTCCACTCGCTGGGACTGTCTGGAGCTCCGGTCTCCACTCGCTGGGACTGTCTGGAGCTCCGGTCTCCACTCCCTGGGACTGTCTGGAGCTCCGGTCTCCAATCTCCGGGACTGTCTGGAGCTCCGGTCTCCACTCCCTGGGACTGTCTGGAGCTCCGGTCTCCACTCCCCGGGACTGTCTGGAGCTCCGGTCTCCACTCCCTGGGACTGTCTGGAGCTCCGGTCTCCACTCGCCGGGTCTCTCTGGAGCTCCGGTCTCCACTCGCCGGGACCGTCTGGAGCTCCGGTCTCCACTCGCCGGGACCGTCTGGAGCTCCGATCTCCAATCTCTGGGACTGTCTGGAGCTCCAGTCTCCACTCCCGGGGACTGTCTGGAGCTCCGGTCTCCAATCTCCGGGACTGTCTGGAGCTCCAGTCTCCACTCCCGGGGACTGTCTGGAGCTCCGGTCTCCACTCCCGGGGACTGTCTGGAGCTCCGGTCTCCAATCTCCGGGACTGTCTGGAGCTCCGGTCTCCAATCTCCGGGACTGTCTGGAGCTCCAGTCTCCACTCCCGGGGACTGTCTGGAGCTCCGGTCTCCACTCGCTGGGACTGTCTGGAGCTCCGGTCTCCACTCCCTGGGACTGTCTGGAGCTCCGGTCTCCAATCTCCGGGACTGTCTGGAGCTCCGGTCTCCACTCCCTGGGACTGTCTGGAGCTCCGGTCTCCACTCCCCGGGACTGTCTGGAGCTCCGGTCTCCACTCCCTGGGACTGTCTGGAGCTCCGGTCTCCACTCGCCGGGTCTCTCTGGAGCTCCGGTCTCCACTCGCCGGGACCGTCTGGAGCTCCGGTCTCCACTCGCCGGGACCGTCTGGAGCTCCGATCTCCAATCTCTGGGACTGTCTGGAGCTCCAGTCTCCACTCCCGGGGACTGTCTGGAGCTCCGGTCTCCAATCTCCGGGACTGTCTGGAGCTCCAGTCTCCACTCCCGGGGACTGTCTGGAGCTCCGGTCTCCACTCCCGGGGACTGTCTGGAGCTCCGGTCTCCAATCTCCGGGACTGTCTGGAGCTCCGGTCTCCACTCGCCGGGACTGTCTGGAGCTCCGGTCTCCACTCCCCGGGACTGTCTGGAGCTCCGGTCTCCACTCCCCGGGACTGTCTGGAGCTCCGGTCTCCACTCGCCGGGACCGTCTGGAGCTCCGGTCTCCACTCCCCGGGACCGTCTGGAGCTCCGGTCTCCACTCGCCGGGACTGTCTGGAGCTCCAGTCTCCACTCGCCGGGACTGTCTGGAGCTCCGGTCTCCACTCCCCGGGACCGTCTGGAGCTCCGGTCTCCACTCCCCGGGACTGTCTGGAGCTCCGGTCTCCACTCGCCGGGACCATCTGGAGCTCCGGTCTCCACTCCCCGGGACTGTCTGGAGCTCCGGTCTCCACTCCCCGGGACCGTCTGGAGCTCCGGTCTCCACTCGCCGGGACTGTCTGGAGCTCCGGTCTCCACTCGCCGGGACTGTCTGGAGCTCCGGTCTCCACTCGCCGGGACCGTCTGGAGCTCCGGTCTCCACTCGCC
The DNA here is from genome assembly GCF_035084215.1 of Heptranchias perlo. NCBI lineage: Eukaryota > Metazoa > Chordata > Chondrichthyes > Hexanchiformes > Hexanchidae > Heptranchias > Heptranchias perlo. Next base: position 50,575,029 of record NC_090341.1, read on the forward strand.
GGGACTGTCTGGAGCTCCGGTCTCCACTCCCCGGGACTGTCTGGAGCTCCGGTCTCCACTCGCCGGGACTGTCTGGAGCTCCGGTCTCCACTCGCCGGGACTGTCTGGAGCTCCGGTCTCCACTCGCCGGGACCGTCTGGAGCTCCGGTCTCCACTCCCCGGGACTGTCTGGAGTGGGTTTTGAACCCTGATGACTCAGAGGTGGGAACGATACCACTGAGCAAAAGGTTCTCTCCTTTATCAACCGTGTTAATGTCAGTTTAGATTGGACATTGTCTCTTGTTTGAAGTTTCTCATCTATTTTAAAAGTCAGGCCCAGTAATGGAGAGACGCGACAGGGCCCAGTAATGGAGAGTTCCCCAGGGCCCAGTGATGGAGAGTTCCACAGGGCCCAGTAATGGAGAGACCATACAGGGCCCAGTAATGGAGAGTTCCCCAGGGCCCAGTGATGGAGAGTTCCACAGGGCCCAGTAATGGAGAGTTCCCCAGGGCCCAGTAATGGAGAGTTCCCCAGGGCCCAGTGATGGAGAGTTCCACAGGGCCCAGTAATGGAGAGTTCCCCAGGGCCCAGTGATGGAGAGTTCCACAGGGACCAGTAATGGAGAGTTCCCCAGGGCCCAGTAATGGAGAGTTCCCCAGGGCCCAGTGATGGAGAGTTCCACAGGGCCCAGTAATGGAGAGTTCCCCAGGGCCCAGTAATGGAGAGTTCCCCAGGGCCGAGTGATGGAGAGTTCCCCAGGGCCCAGTAATGGAGAGTTCCCCAGGGCCCAGTAATGGAGAGTTACCCAGGGCCCAGTAATGGAGGGTTCCCCAGGGCCCAGTAATGGAGAGACCATACAGGGCCCAGTAATGGAGAGTTCCCCAGGGCCCAGTAATGGAGAGACCATACAGGGCCCAGTAATGGAGAGTTCCCCAGGGCCCAGTGATGGAGAGACCATACAGGGCCCAGTAATGGAGAGTTCCCCAGGGCCCAGTGATGGAGAGTTCCCCAGGGCCCAGTAATGGAGAGTTCCCCAGGGCCCAGTAATGGAGAGTTCCCCAGGGCCCAGTAATGGAGAGTTCCACAGGGCCCAGTGATGGAGAGTTCCTCAGGGCCCAGTAATGGAGAGTTCCCCAGGGCCCAGTAATGGAGAGTTCCCCATGGCCCAGGAATGGAGAGTTCCCCAGGCCCAGTAATGGAGAGTTCCCCAGGCCCAGTAATGGAGAGTTCCCCAGGGCCCAGTAATGGAGAGTTCCTCAGGGCCCAGTAATGGAGAGTTCCCCAGTGCCCAGTAATGGAGAGTTCCCCAGGGCCCAGTAATGGAGAGTTCCCCAGGGCCCAGTAATGGAGAGTTCCCCAGGGCCCAGTAATGGAGAGTTCCACAGGGCCCAGTAATGGAGAGTTCCCCAGGGCCCAGTAATGGAGAGTTCCCCAGGGCCCAGTAATGGAGAGTTCCCCAGGGCCCAGTAATGGAGAGTTCCCCAGGGCCCAGTAATGGAGAGTTCCCCAGGGCCCAGTAATGGAGAGTTCCCCAGGCCCAGTAATGGAGAGTTCCCCAGGGCCCAGTAATGGAGAGTTCCCCAGGGCCCAGTAATGGAGAGTTCCCCAGGGCCCAGTAATGGAGAGTTCCCCAGGGCCCAGTAATGTAGAGTTCCCCAGGGCCCAGTGATGGAGAGTTCCCCCTGCCCAGAAATGGGGAGTTCCCCAGGGCCCAGTAATGGAGAGTTCCCCAGGGCCCAGTAATGGAGAGTTGCTCAGGGCCCAGTAATGGAGAGTTCCCCAGGGCCCAGTGATGGAGAGTTCCCCAGGGCCCAGTAATGGAGAGTTCCCCAGGGCCCAGTAATGGAGAGTTCCCCATGGCCCAGTAATGGAGAGTTCCCCAGGGCCCAGGAATGTAGAGTTCCCCAGGGCCCAGTAATGGAGAGTTCCCCAGGCCCAGTGATGAAGAGTTCCCCAGGCCCAGTAATGGAGAGGTCCCCAGGGCCCAGTAATGGAGAGTTCCCCAGGCCCAGTAATGAAGAGTTCCCCAGGCCCAGTAATGGAGAGTTCCCCAGGCCCAGTAATGGAGAGTTCCCCAGGCCCAGTAATGAAGAGTTCCTCAGGGCCCAGTAATGGAGAGTTCCCCAGGCCCAGTAATGAAGAGTTCCACAGGTCCAGTAATGGAGAGGTCCCCAGGGCCCAGTAATGGAGAGTTCCCCAGGGCCCAGTAATGGAGAGTTCCCCAGGCCCAGGAATGAAGAGTTCCCCAGGCCCAGTAATGGAGAGTTCCCCATGGCCCAGTGATGGAGAGTTCCCCAGGGCCCAGTAATGGAGAGTTCCCCAGGGCCCAGTAATGGAGAGTTCCCCAGGGCCCAGTAATGGAGAGTTCCCCAGGGCACACTAATGAGGAGTTCCCCAGGGCCCAGCAATGGAGAGTTCCCCAGGGCCCAGTAATGGAGAGTTTCCCAGGGCTCAGTAATGGAGAGTTCCCCAGGGCCCACTAATGAGGAGTTCCCCAGGGCCCAGTAATGGAGAGTTCCCCAGGGCCCAGTAATGAAGAGATCCCCAGGGCCCAGTAATGGAGAGTTCCCCAGGGCCCAGTAATGGAGAGTTCCCCAGGGCCCAGTAATGGAGAGTTCCCCAGGGCCCAGTAATGGAGAGTTCCCCAGGCCCAGTCATGGAGAGTTCCCCAGGGCCCAGTAATGGAGAGTTCCCCAGGGCCCAGTAATGGAGAATTCCTCAGGGCCCAGTTATGGAGAGTTCCCCAGGGCCCAGTAATGAAGAGTTCCTCACGGCCCAGTAATGGAGAGTTCCCCAGGGCCCAGTAATGGAGAGTTCCCCAGGGTCCAGTATTGGAGTGTTCCCCAGGGCCCAGTAATGGAAAGTTCCTCAGGCCCAGTAATGGAGAGTTCCCCAGTGCCCTGTAATGAAGAGTTCCCCAGGCCCAGTAATGGAGAGTTCCCCAGGGCCGAGTAATGGAGAGTTCCCCAGGGCTCAGTAATGGAGAGTTCCCCAGGGCTCAGTAATGTTGAGTTCCCCAGGGCCCAGTAATGGAGAGTTCCCCAGACCCGTAATGGACAGTTCCCCAGGGCCCAGTAATGGAGAGTTCCCCAGGGCCCAGTAATGGAGAGTTCCCCAGGCCCGTAATGGACAGTTCCCCAGGGCCCAGTAATGGAGAGTTCCCCAGGCCCAGTAACGGAGAGTTCCCGAGGGCCCAGTAATGGAGAGTTCCCCAGGGCCCAGGAATGGAGAGTTCCCCAGCCCCGTAATGGAGAGTTCCCCAGGCCCGTAATGGAGAGTTCCCCAGGGCCCAGTAATGGTGAGTTCCCCATGCCCAGTAATGTAGAGTTCCCCAGGCCCGTAATGGAGAGTTCCCCAGGCCCGTAATGGAGAGTTCCCCATGGCCCAGTAATTGAGAGTTCCCCAGGGCCCAGTCATGGAGAGTTCCCCAGGCCCGTAATGGAGAGTTCCCCAGGACCCAGTAATGGAGAGTTCCCCAGGGTCCAGTAATGGAGAGTTCCCCAGGGCCCAGTAATGAAGAGTTCCCCAGGGCCCAGAAATTGGGAGTTCCCCAGGGCCCAGTAATGGAGAGTTCCCCAGGGCCCAGTAATGGAGAGTTACCCAGGGCCCAGTAATGGAGGGTTCCCCAGGGCCCAGTAATGGAGAGACCATACAGGGCCCAGTAATGGAGAGTTCCCCAGGGCCCAGTAATGGAGAGACCATACAGGGCCCAGTAATGGAGAGTTCCCCAGGGCCCAGTGATGGAGAGACCATACAGGGCCCAGTAATGGAGAGTTCCCCAGGGCCCAGTGATGGAGAGTTCCCCAGGGCCCAGTAATGGAGAATTCCTCAGGGCCCAGTTATGGAGAGTTCCCCAGGGCCCAGTAATGGAGAGTTCCCCAGGGTCCAGTAATGGAGTGTTCCCCAGGGCCCAGTAATGGAAAGTTCCTCAGGCCCAGTAATGGAGAGTTCCCCAGTGCCCTGTAATGAAGAGTTCCCCAGGCCCAGTAATGGAGAGTTCCCCAGGGCCTAGTAATGGAGAGTTCCCCAGGGCTCAGTAATGGAGAGTTCCCCAGGGCTCTGTAATGTTGAGTTCCCCAGGGCCCAGTAATGGAGAGTTCCCCAGACCCGTAATGGACAGTTCCCCAGGGCCCAGTAATGGAGAGTTCCCCAGGGCCCAGTAATGGAGAGTTCCCCAGGCCCGTAATGGACAGTTCCCCAGGGCCCAGTAATGGAGAGTTCCCCAGGCCCAGTAACGGAGAGTTCCCGAGGGCCCAGTAATGGAGAGTTCCACAGGGCCCAGGAATGGAGAGTTCCCCAGCCCCGTAATGGAGAGTTCCCCAGGCCCGTAATGGAGAGTTCCCCAGGGCCCAGTAATGGTGAGTTCCCCATGCCCAGTAATGTAGAGTTCCCCAGGCCCGTAATGGAGAGTTCCCCAGGCCCGTAATGGAGAGTTCCCCATGGCCCAGTAATTGAGAGTTCCCCAGGGCCCAGTCATGGAGAGTTCCCCAGGCCCGTAATGGAGAGTTCCCCAGGGCCCAGTAATGGAGAGTTCCCCAGGGTCCAGTAATGGAGAGTTCCCCAGGGCCCAGTAATGAAGAGTTCCCCAGGGCCCAGAAATTGGGAGTTCCCCAGGGCCCAGTAATGGAGAGTTCCCCAGGGCCCAGTAATGGAGAGTTACCCAGGGCCCAGTAATGGAGGGTTCCCCAGGGCCCAGTAATGGAGAGACCATACAGGGCCCAGTAATGGAGAGTTCCCCAGGGCCCAGTAATGGAGAGACCATACAGGGCCCAGTAATGGAGAGTTCCCCAGGGCCCAGTGATGGAGAGACCATACAGGGCCCAGTAATGGAGAGTTCCCCAGGGCCCAGTGATGGAGAGTTCCCCAGGGCCCAGTAATGGAGAATTCCCCAGGGCCCAGTAATGGAGAGTTCCCCAGGGCCCAGTAATGGAGAGTTCCCCAGGGCCCAGTAATGGAGAGTTCCCCAGGGCCCAGGAATGGAGAGTTCCCCAGGCCCAGTAATGGAGAGTTCCCCAGGCCCAGTAATGGAGAGTTCCCCAGGGCCCAGTAATGGAGAGTTCCTCAGGGCCCAGTAATGGAGAGTTCCCCAGTGCCCAGTAATGGAGAGTTCCCCAGGGCCCAGTAATGGAGAGTTCCCCAAGGCCCAGTAATTGAGAGTTCCCCAGGGCCCAGTAATGAAGAGTTCCCCAGGGCCCAGTAATGGACAGTTCCCCAGGCCCAGTAATGGAGAGTTCCCCAGGGCCCAGTAATGGAGAGTTCCCCAGGGCCAAGTAATGGAGAGTTCCCCAGGGCCCAGTAATGGAGAGTTCCCCAGGGCCCAGTAATGTCGAGTTCCCCAGGGCCCAGTGATGGAGAGTTCCCCCTGCCCAGAAATGGGGAGTTCCCCAGGGCCCAGTAATGGAGAGTTCCCCAAGGCCCAGTAATGGAGAGTTGCTCAGGGCCCAGTAATGGAGAGTTCCCCAGGGCCCAGTGATGGAGAGTTCCCCAGGGCCCAGTAATGCAGAGTTCCCCAGGGCCCAGTAATGGAGAGTTCCCCATGGCCCAGTAATGGAGAGTTCCCCAGGGCCCAGGAATGGAGAGTTCCCCAGGGCCCAGTAATGGAGAGTTCCCCAGGCCCAGTAATGGAGAGTTCCCCAGGGCCTAGTAATGGAGAGTTCCCCAGGCCCAGTAATGAAGAGTTCCCCAGGCCCAGTAATGGAGAGGTCCCCAGGGCCCAGTAATGGAGAGTTCCCCAGGGCCCAGTAATGGAGAGTTCCCCAGGCCCAGGAATGAAGAGTTCCCCAGGCCCATGATTGGAGAGTTCCCCATGGCCCAGTGATGGAGAGTTCCCCAGGGCCCAGTAATGGAGAGTTCCCCAGGGCCCAGTAATGGAGAGTTCCCCAGGGCCCAGTAATGGAGAGTTCCCCAGGGCCCACTAATGAGAAGTTCCCCAGGGCCCAGTAATGGAGAGTTCCCCAGGGCCCAGTAATGGAGAGTTTCCCAGGGCTCAGTAATGGAGAGTTCCCCAGGGCCCACTAATGAGGAGTTCCCCAGGGCCCAGTAATGGAGAGCTCCCCAGGGCCCAGTAATGGAGAGTTCCCCAGGGCCCAGTAATGAAGAGATCCCCAGGGCCCAGTAATGGAGAGTTCCCCAGGGCCCAGTAATGGAGAGTTCCCCAGGGCCCAGTAATGAAGAGATCCCCAGGGCCCAGTAATGGAGAGTTCCCCAGGGCCCAGTAATGGAGAGTTCCCCAGGGCCCAGTAATGAAGAGATCCCCAGGGCCCAGTAATGGAGAGTTCCCCAGGGCCCAGTAATGGGGAGCTCCCCAGGGCCCAGTAATGGAGAGTTCCCCAGGGCCCAGTAATGAAGAGATCCCCAGGGCCCAGTAATGGAGAGTTCCCCAGGGCCCAGTAATGGAGAGTTCCCCAGGGCCCAGTAATGGAGAGTTCCCCAGGGCCCAGTAATGGAGAGTTCCCCAGGCCCAGTCATGGAGAGTTCCCCAGGGCCCAGTAATGGAGAGTTCCCCAGGGCTCAGTAATGGAGAATTCCTCAGGGCCCAGTTATGGAGAGTTCCCCAGTGCCCAGTAATGAAGAGTTCCTCACGGCCCAGTAATGGAGAGTTCCCCAGGGCCCAGTAATGGAGAGTTCCCCAGTGCCCTGTAATGAAGAGTTCCCCAGGCCCAGTAATGGAGAGTTCCCCAGGGCCTCGTAATGGAGAGTTCCCCAGGGCTCAGTAATGGAGAGTTCCACAGGGCTCAGTAATGTTGAGTTCCCCAGGGCCCAGTAATGGAGAGTTCCCCAGACCCGTAATGGACAGTTCCCCAGGGCCCAGTAATGGAGAGTTCCCCAGGGCCCAGTAATGGAGAGTTCCCCAGGTCCGTAATGGACAGTTCCCCAGGGCCCAGGAATGGAGAGTTCCCCAGCCCCGTAATGGAGAGTTCCCCAGGGCCCAGTAATGGAGAGTTCCTCAGGGCCCAGTAATGTAGAGTTCCCCAGGCCCGTAATGGAGAGTTCCCCAGGCCCGTAATGGAGAGTTCCCCAGGGCCCAGTAATGGAGAGTTCCCCATGCCCAGTAATGTAGAGTTCCCCAGGCCCGTAATGGAGAGTTCCCCAGGCCCGTAATGGAGAGTTCCCCATGGCCCAGTAATTGAGAGTTCCCCAGGGCCCAGTCATGGAGAGGGCCCCAGGCCCGTAATGGAGAGTTCCCCAGGGCCCAGTAATGGAGAGTTCCCCAGGGTCCAGTAATGGAGAGTTCCCCAGGGCCCAGTAATGAAGAGTTCCCCAGGGCCCAGAAATGGGGAGTTCCCCAGGGCCCAGTAATGGAGAGTTCCCCAGGGCCCAGTAATGGAGAGTTCCCCAGGGCCCAGTAATGGAGAGTTCCTCAGGGCCCAGTAATGGAGAGTTCCCCAGGGCCCAGTAATGGAGAGTTCCCCAGGGCCCAGTAATGGAGAGTTCCCCAGGGCCCAGTAATGGAGAGTTCCTCAGGGCCCAGTAATGGAGAGTTCCCCAGGGCCCAGTAATGGAGAGTTCCCCATTGCCCAGTAATGGAGAGTTCCCCAGGGCCCAGTAATGGAGAGTTCCCCAGGGCTCAGTAATGGAGAGTTCCCCAGGCCCAGTAATGGAGAGTTCCCCAGGCCCAGTAATGAAGAGTTCCCCAGGGCCCAGTAATGGAGAGTTCCACAGGGCCCAGTAATGGAGAGTTCCCCAGGCCCAGTAATGAAGAGTTCCCCAGGGCCCAGTAATGTAGAGTTCCCCAGGGCCCAGTGATGGAGAGCTCCCCCTGCCCAGAAATGGGGAGTTCCCCAGGGCCCAGTAATGGAGAGTTCCCCAGGGCCCAGTAATGGAGAGTTCCTCAGGGCCCAGTAATGGAGAGTTCCCCAGGGCCCAGTGATGGAGAGTTCCCCAGGGCCCAGTAATGGAGAGTTCCCCAGGGCCCAGTAATGAAGAGTTCCCCATGGCCCGGTAATGGAGAGTTCCCCATGGCCCAGTAATGAAGAGTTCCCAGGCCCAGTAATGGAGAGGTCCCCTGGGCCCAGTAATGGAGAGTTCCCCAGGGCCCAGTAATGGAGAGTTCCCCAGGGCCCAGTAATGGAGAGTTCCCCAGGCCCAGTAATGGAGAGTTCCCCAGGCCCAGTAATGGAGAGTTCCCCAGGCCCGTAATAGAGAGTTCCCCATGGCCCAGTAATTGAGAGTTCCCCAGGGCCCAGTCATGGAGAGTTCCCCAGGCCCGTAATGGAGGGTTCCCTAGGGCCCAGTAATGGAGAGTTCCCCAGGGTCCAGTAATGGAGAGTTCCCCAGGGCCCAGTAATGAAGAGTTCCCCAGGGCCCAGAAATGGGGAGTTCCCCAGGGCCCAGTAATGGAGAGTTCCCCAGGGCCCAGTAATGGAGAGTTCCCCAGGGCCCAGTAATGGAGAGTTCCTCAGGGCCCAGTAATGGAGAGTTCCCCAGGGCCCAGTAATGGAGAGTTCCTCAGGGCGCAGTAATGGAGAGTTCCCCAGGGCCCAGTTATGGAGAGTTCCTCAGGGCCCAGTAATGGAGAGTTCCCCAGGGCCCAGTAATGGAGAGTTCCCCAGGGCCCAGTAATGGAGAGTTCCCCAGGGCCCAGTAATGGAGAGTTCCCCAGGGCCCAGTTATGGAGAGTTCCCCAGGGCCCAGTAATGGAGAGTTCCCCAGGGCCCAGTAATGGAGAGTTCCCCAGGGCCCAGTAATGGAGAGTTCCCCAGGGTCCAGTAATGGAGAGTTCCCCAGGGCCCAGAAATGGGGAGTTCCCCAGGGCCCAGTAATGGAGACTTCCCCAGGGCCCAGTAATGGAGAGTTCCCCAGGGCCCAGTAATGGAGAGTTCCTCAGGGCCCAGTAATGGAGAGTTCCCCAGGGCCCAGTAATGGAGAGTTCCTCAGGGCCCAGTAATGGAGAGTTCCCCATGGCCCAGTTATGGAGAGTTCCCCATGGCCCGGTAATGGAGAGTTCCCCAGGGCCCAATAATGGAGAGTTCCCCAGGCCCAGTAATGGAGAGGTCCCCAGGGCCCAGTAATGGAGAGTTCCCCAGGGCCCAGTAATGGAGAGTTCCCCAGGGCCCAGTAATGGAGAGTTCCCCAGGCCCAGTAATGGAGAGTTCCCCAGGGCCCAGTAATGGAGAGTTCCCCAGGCCCAGTAATGAAGAGTTCCCCAGGCCCAGTAATGGAGAGTTCCCCAGGGCCCAGTGATGGAGAGTACCCCAGGGCCCGATGATGGAGAGTTCCCCAGGCCCAGTAATGAAGAGTTCCCCAGGTCCCAGTAATGGAGAGTTCCCCAGGGCCCAGTAATGGAGAGTTCCCCAGGGCCCAGTAATGGAGAGTTCCCCAGGCCCAGTAATGGAGAGTTCCCCAGGACCCAGTAATGGAGAGTTCCCCAGGCCCGTAATGGAGAGTTCCCCAGGCCCGTAATGGAGAGTTCCCCAGGGCCCAGTAATGGAGAGTTCCCCATGCCCAGTAATGTAGAATTCCCCAGGCCCATAATGGAGAGTTCCCCAGGCCCGTAATGGAGAGTTCCCCATGGCCCAGTAATTGAGAGTTCCCCAGGGCCCAGTAATGGAGAGTTCCCCAGGCCCAGTAATGGAGAGTTCCCCAGGGTCCAGTAATGGAGAGTTCCCCAGGGCCCAGTAATGAAGAGTTCCCCAGGGCCCAGAAATGGGGAGTTCCCCAGGGCCCAGTAATGGAGAGTTCCCCAGGGCCCAGTAATGGAGAGTTCCCCAGGGCCCAGTAATGTAGAGTTCCCCAGGACCCAGTAATGGAGAGTTCCCCATTGCCCAGTAATGGAGAGTTCCCCAGGCCCAGTAATGGAGAGGTCCCCAGGGCCCAGTAATGGAGAGTTCCCCAGGGCCCAGTAATGGAGAGTTCCCCAGGACTCAGTAATGGAGAGTTCCCCAGGCCCAGTAATGGAGAGTTCCCCAGGCCCAGTAATGAAGAGTTCCCCAGGGCCCAGTAATGGAGAGTTCCACAGGGCCCAGTAATGGAGAGTTCCCCAGGCCCAGTAATGAAGAGTTCCCCAGGGCCCAGTAATGGAGAGTTCCTCAGGGCCCAGTAATGGAGAGTTCCTCAGGGCCCAGTAATGGAGAGTTCCCCAGGGCCCAGTAATGAAGAGTTCCCCATGGCCCGGTAATGGAGAGTTCCCCAGGCCCAGTAATGGAGAGTTCCCCAGGCCCAGTAATGGAGAGTTCCCCAGGCCCGTAATGGAGAGTTCCCCATGGCCCAGTAATTGAGAGTTCCCCAGGGCCCAGTCATGGAGAGTTCCCCAGGGCCCAGTAATGGAGAGTTCCCCAGGGTCCAGTAATGGAGAGTTCCCCAGGGCCCAGTAATGAAGAGTTCCCCAGGGCCCAGAAATGGGGAGTTCCCCAGGGCCCAGTAATGGAGAGTTCCCCAGGGCCCAGTAATGGAGAGTTCCCCAGGGCCCAGTAATGGAGAGTTCCCCAGGGCCCAGTAATGGAGAGTTCCCCAGGGCCCAGTAATGGAGAGTTCCCCAGGGCCCAGTAATGTAGAGTTCCTCAGGGCCCAGTAATGGAGAGTTCCCCAGGGCCCAGTAATGGAAAGTTCCTCAGGGCCCAGTAATGGAGAGTTCCCCAGGGCCCAGTTATGGAGAGTTCCCCAGGGCCCAGTAATGGAGAGTTCCTCAGGGCCCAGTAATGGAGAGTTCACCAGGGCCCAGTAATGGAGAGTTCCCCAGGGCCCAGTAATGGAGAGTTCCCCAGGGTCCAGTAATGGAGAGTTCCCCAGGCCCAGTAATGAAGAGTTCCCCAGGCCCAGTAATGGAGAGTTCCCCAGGGCCCAGTGATGGAGAGTACCCCAGGGCCGGATGATGGAGAGTTCCCCAGGCCCAGTAATGAAGAGTTCCCCAGGTCCCAGTAATGGAGAGTTCCCCAGGGCCCAGTCATGGAGAGTTCCCCAGGGCCCAGTAATGGAGAGTTCCCCAGGCCCAGTAATGGAGAGTTCCCCAGGGCCCAGTAATGGAGAGTTCCCCAGGCCCGTAATGGAGAGTTCCCCAGGCCCGTAATGGAGAGTTCCCCAGGGCCCAGTAATGGAGAGTTCCCCATGCCCAGTAATGTAGAATTCCCCAGGCCCGTAATGGAGAGTTCCCCAGGCCCGTAATGGAGAGTTCCCCATGGCCCAGTAATTGAGAGTTCCCCAGGGTCCAGTAATGGAGAGTTCCCCAGGGCCCAGTAATGAAGAGTTCCCCAGGGCCCAGAAATGGGGAGTTCCCCAGGGCCCAGTAATGGAGAGTTCCCCAGGGCCCAGTAATGGAGAGTTCCCCAGGGTCCAGTAATGGAGAGTTCCCCAGGGCCCAGTAATGAAGAGTTCCCCAGGGCCCAGAAATGGGGAGTTCCCCAGGGCCCAGTAATGGAGAGTTCCCCAGGGCCCAGTAATGGAGAGTTCCCCAGGGCCCAGTAATGGAGAGTTCCTCAGGGCCCAGTAATGGAGAGTTCCCCAGGGCCCAGTAATGGAGAGTTCCCCATTGCCCAGTAATGGAGAGTTCCCCAGGCCCAGTAATGGAGAGGTCCCCAGGGCCAAGTAATGGAGAGTTCCCCAGGGTCCAGTAATGGAGAGTTCCCCAGGGCTCAGTAATGGAGAGTTCCCCAGGCCCAGTAATGGAGAGTTCCCCAGGCCCAGTAATGAAGAGTTCCCCAGGGCCCAGTAATGGAGAGTTCCACAGGGCCCAGTAATGGAGAGTTCCCCAGGCCCAGTAATGAAGAGTTCCCCAGGGCCCAGTAATGTAGAGTTCCCCAGGGCCCAGTGATGGAGAGCTCCCCCTGCCCAGAAATGGGGAGTTCCCCAGGGCCCAGTAATGGAGAGTTCCCCAGGGCCCAGTAATGGAGAGTTCCTCAGGGCCCAGTAATGGAGAGTTCCCCAGGGCGCAGTGATGGAGAGTTCCCCAGGGCCCAGTAATGGAGAGTTCCCCAGGGCCCAGTAATGAAGAGTTCCCCATGGCCCGGTAATGGAGAGTTCCCCAGGCCCAGTAATGGAGAGTTCCCCAGGCCCAGTAATGGAGAGTTCCCCAGGCCCGTAATGGAGAGTTCCCCATGGCCCAGTAATTGAGAGTTCCCCAGGGCCCAGTCATGGAGAGTTCCCCAGGGCCCAGTAATGGAGAGTTCCCCAGGGTCCAGTAATGGAGAGTTCCCCAGGGCCCAGTAATGAAGAGTTCCCCAGGGCCCAGAAATGGGGAGTTCCCCAGGGCCCAGTAATGGAGAGTTCCCCAGGGCCCAGTAATGGAGAGTTCCCCAGGGCCCAGTAATGGAGAGTTCCCCAGGGCCCAGTAATGGAGAGTTCCCCAGGGCCCAGTAATGGAGAGTTCCCCAGGGCCCAGTAATGGAGAGTTCCTCAGGGCCCAGTAATGGAGAGTTCCCCATTGCCCAGTAATGGAGAGTTCCCCATTGCCCAGTAATGGAGAGTTCCCCAGGGCCCAGTAATGGAGAGTTCCCCAGGCCCAGTAATGGAGAGTTCCCCAGGGCCCAGTAATGGAGAGTTCCTCAGGGCCCAGTAATGGAGAGTTCACCAGGGCCCAGTAATGGAGAGTTCCCCAGGGCCCAGTAATGGAGAGTTCCCCAGGGTCCAGTCATGGAGAGTTCCCCAGGGCCCAGAAATGGGGAGTTCCCCAGGGCCCAGTAATGGAGACTTCCCCAGGGCCCAGTAATGGAGAGTTCCCCAGGCCCAGTAATGGAGAGTTCCTCAGGGCCCAGTAATGGAGAGTTCCCCATGGCCCAGTTATGGAGAGTTCCCCATGGCCCGGTAATGGAGAGTTCCCCAGGGCCCAATAATGGAGAGTTCCCCAGGCCCAGTAATGGAGAGGTCCCCAGGGCCCAGTAATGGAGAGTTCCCCAGGGCCCAGTAATGGAGAGTTCCCCAGGGCCCAGTAATGGAGAGTTCCCCAGGCCCAGTAATGGAGAGTTCCCCAGGGCCCAGTAATGGAGAGTTCCCCAGGCCCAGTAATGAAGAGTTCCCCAGGCCCAGTAATGGAGAGTTCCCCAGGGCCCAGTGATGGAGAGTACCCCAGGGCCCGATGATGGAGAGTTCCCCAGGCCCAGTAATGAAGAGTTCCCCAGGTCCCAGTAATGGAGAGTTCCCCAGGGCCCAGTAATGGAGAGTTCCCCAGGGCCCAGTAATGGAGAGTTCCCCAGGCCCAGTAATGGAGAGTTCCCCAGGGCCCAGTAATGGAGAGTTCCCCAGGCCCAGTCATGAAGAGTTCCCCAGGCCCAGTAATGGAGAGTTCCCCAGGGCCCAGTGATGGAGAGTTCCCCAGGCCCAGTAATGAAGAGTTCCCCAGTGCCCAGTAATGGAGAGTTCCACAGGGCCCAGTAATGGAGAGTTCCCCAGGCCCGTAATGGACAGTTCCCCAGGGCCCAGTAATGGAGAGTTCCCAGGCCCAGTAATGGAGAGTTCCCGAGGGCCCAGTAATGGAGAGTTCCCCAGGGCCCAGTAATGGAGAGTTCCCCAGGGCCTAGTAATGGAGAGTTCCCCAGGGCCCAGGAATGGAGAGTTCCCCAGGCCCGTAATGGAGAGTTCCCCAGGGCCCAGTAATGGAGAGTTCCCCAGGGCCCAGTAATGGAGAGTTCCCCATGGCCCAGTAATGAAGAGTTCCCCAGGGCCCAGTGATGGAGAGTTCCCCAGGCCCGTAATGGAGAGTACCCCAGGCCCGTAATGGAGAGTTCCCCAGGGCCCAGTAATGGAGAGTTCCCCAGGCCCAGTAATGGAGAGTTCCCCAGGGCCCAGTAATGTAGATTTCCCCAGCCCGTAATGGAGAGTTCCCCAGGCCCGTAATGGAGAGTTCCCCAGGGCCCAGTAATGGAGAGTTCCCCAGGGCCCAGTAATGGAGAGTTCCCCAGGGTCCAGTAATGGAGAGTTCCCCAGGGCCCAGTAATGTCGAGTTCCCCAGGGCCCAGTGATGGAGAGTTCCCCCTGCCCAGAAATGGGGAGTTCCCCAGGGCCCAGTAATGGAGAGTTCCCCAGGGCCCAGTAATGGACAGTTCCCCAGGGCCCAGTAATGGAGAGTTCCTCAGGGCCCAGTAATGGAGAGTTCCCCAGGGCCCAGTAATGGAGAGTTCCCCAGGGCCCAGTAATGGAGAGTTCCCCAGGGCCCAGTAATGGAGAGTTCCCCAGGGCCCAGTCATGGAGAGTTCCCCAGGCCCAGTAATGGAGAGTTCCCCAGGGCCCAGTAATGGAGAGTTCCCCAGGCCCAGTAATGGAGAGTTCCCCAGGCCCAGTAATGAAGAGTTCCCCAGGGCCCAGTAATGGAGAGTTCCACAGGGCCCAGTAATGGAGAGTTCCCCAGGCCCAGTAATGAAGACTTCCCCAGGGCCCAGTAAAGTAGAGTTCCCCAGGGCCCAGTGATGTAGAGCTCCCCCTGCCCAGTAATGGAAAGTTCCCCAGGCCCAGTAATGGAGAGTTCCCCAGGCCCAGTAATGAAGAGTTCCCCAGGGCCGAGTAATGGAGAGTTCCACAGGGCCCAGTAATGGAGAGTTCCACAGGGCCCAGTAATGGAGAGTTCCCCAGGCCCAGTAATGAAGAGTTCCCCAGGGCCCAGTGATGTAGAGCTCCCCCTGCCCAGAAATGGGGAGTTCCCCAGGGCCCAGTAATGGAGAGTTCAACAGGGCCCAGTAATGGAGAGTTCCTCAGGGCCCAGTCATGGAGAGCTCCCCAGGGCCCAGTGATGGAGAGTTCCCCAGGGCCCAGTATGGAGAGTTCCCCAGGGCCCAGTGATGGAGAGTTCCCCAGGGCCCAGTAATGGAGAGTTCCCCAGGGCCCAGTAATGTAGAGTTCCCCAGGGCCCAGTAATGGAGAGTTCCCCAGGGCCCAGTAATGGAGTGTTCCCCAGGGCCCAGTAATGGAGAGTTCCCCAGGGCCCAGTAATGGAGAGTTCCCCAGGCCCAGTAATGGAGAGTTCCCCAGGCCCAGTAATGAAGACTTCCCCAGGGCCCAGTAATGGAGAGTTCCCCAGGGCCCAGTAATGGAGAGTTCACCAGGGCCCAGTAATGCAGAGTTCCCCAGGCCCAGTAATGGAGAGTTCCCCAGGCCCCGTATTGAAGAGTTCCCCAGGGCCCAGTAATGGAGAGTTCCCCAGGCCCAGTAATGAAGAGTTCTCCAGGGCCCAGTAATGTAGAGTTCCCCAGGGCCCAGTGATGTAGAGCTCCCCCTGCCCAGAAATGGGGAGTTCCCCAGGGCCCAGTAATGGAGACTTCCTCAGGGCCCAGTAATGGAGAGTTCCCCAGGGCCCAGTGATGGAGAGTTCCCCAGGGCCCAGTAATGGAGAGTTCCCCAGGGCCCAGTGATGGAGAGTTCCCCAGGGCCCAGTAATGGAGAGTTCCCCATGGCCCAGTAATGCAGAGTTCCCCATGGCCCAGTCATGGAGAGTTCCCCAGGGCCCAGTAATGGAGAGTTCCCCATGGCCCAGTAATGAAGAGTTCCCCAGGCCCAGTAATGGAGAGTTCCCCAGGCCCAGTAATGGAGAGTTCCCCAGGGCTCAGTAATGGAGAGGTCCCCAGGGCCCAGTAATGGAGAGTTCCCCAGGGCCCAGTAATGGAGTGTTCCCCAGGGCCCAGTAATGGAGAGTTCCCCAGGGCCCAGTAATGGAGAGGTCCCCAGGGCCCAGTAATGGAGAGTTCCCCAGGGCCCAGTAATGGAGAGTTCCCCAGGCCCAGTAATGGAGAGTTCCCCAGGCCCAGTAATGGAGAGTTCCCCAGGCCCAGTAATGGAGAGTTCCCCAGGCCCAGTAATGAAGAGTTCCCCAGGGCCCAGTAATGGAGAGTTCCCCAGGGCCCAGTAATGGAGAGTTCCCCAGGGCCCAGTAATGGAGAGTTCCTCAGGGCCCAGTAATGGAGAGTTCCCCAGGGCCCAGTGATGGAGTGTTCCCCAGGGCCCAGTAATGGAGAGTTCCCCAGGGCCCAGTAATGAAGAGTTCCCCATGGCCCGGTAATGGAGAGTTCCCCAGGGCCCAGTAATGGAGAGTTCCCCAGGCCCAGTAATGGAGAGGTCCCCAGGGCCCAGTAATGGAGAGTTCCCCAGGGCCCAGTAATGGATAGTTCCCCAGAGCCCAGTAATGGAGAGTTCCCCAGGGCCCAGTAATGGAGAGTTCCTCAGGGCCCAGTAATGGAGAGTTCCCCAGGCCCAGTAATGGAGAGTTCCCCAGGGCCCAGTAATGGAGAGTTCCTCAGGGCCCAGTAATGGAGAGTTCCCCAGGGCCCAGTGATGGAGAGTTCCCCAGGGCCCAGTAATGGAGAGTTCCCCAGGGCCCAGTAATGAAGAGTTCCCCATGGCCCGGTAATGGAGAGTTCCCCAGGGCCCAGTAATGGAGAGTTCCCCAGGCCCAGTAATGGAGAGTTCCCCAGGCCCAGTAATGGAGAGTTCCCCAGGGCCTAGTAATGGAGAGTTCCCCAGGCCCAGTAATGAAGAGTTCCCCAGGCCCAGTAATGGAGAGTTCCACAGGGCCCAGTGATGGAGAGTTCCCCAGGGCCCAGTAATGGAGAGTTCCCCAGGGCCCAGTAATGGAGAGTTCCCGAGGGCCCAGTGATGGAGAGTTCCCCAGGGCCCAGTAATGGAGAGTTCCCCAGGCCCAGTAATGGAGAGTTCCCCAGGCCCAGTAATGAAGAGTTCCCCAGGGCCCAGTAATGGAGAGTTCCACAGGGCCCAGTAATGGAGAGTTCCACAG
Source organism: Heptranchias perlo (assembly GCF_035084215.1). Taxonomy (NCBI): domain Eukaryota; kingdom Metazoa; phylum Chordata; class Chondrichthyes; order Hexanchiformes; family Hexanchidae; genus Heptranchias; species Heptranchias perlo. The sequence goes on from NC_090341.1 coordinate 50,591,657, forward strand.
GGCCCAGTAATGGAGAGTTCCCCAGGGCCCAGTAATGGAGAGTTCCCCAGGCCCAGTAATGGAGAGTTCCCCAGGGCCCAGTAATGGAGAGTTCCCCAGGCCCGTAATGGACAGTTCCCCAGGGCCCAGTAATGGAGTGTTCCCCAGGGCCCAGTAATGGAGTGTTCCCCAGGGCCCAGTAATGGAGAGTTCCCCAGGGCCCAGTAATGAAGAGTTCCCCAGGACCCAGTAATGGAGAGTTCCACAGGGCCCAGTAATGGAGAGTTCCCCAGGCCCAGTAATGAAGAGTTCCCCAGGGCCCAGTGATGGAGAGCTCCCCCTGCCCAGAAATGTGGAGTTCCCCAGGGCCCAGTAATGGAGAGTTCCTCAGTGCCCTGTAATGGAGAGTTCCCCAGGGCCCAGTGATGGAGAGTTCCCCAGGGCCCAGTAATGGAGAGTTCCCCAGGGCCCAGTAATGAAGAGTTCCCCATGGCCCGGTAATGGAGAGTTCCCCAGGGCCCAGTAATGGAGAGTTCCCCAGGCCCAGTAATGGAGAGGTCCCCAGGGCCCAGTAATGGAGAGTTCCCCAGGACCCAGTAATGGATAGTTCCCCAGGGCCCAGTAATGGAGAGTTCCCCAGGCCCAGTAATGGAGAGTTCCCCAGGGCCCAGTAATGGAGAGTTCCCCAGGCCCAGTAATGAAGAGTTCCCCAGGCCCAGTAATGGAGAGTTCCCCAGGGCCCAGTGATGGAGAGTTCCCCAGGGCCCAGTGATGGAGAGTTCCCCAGGGCCCAGTAATGGAGAGTTCCCCAGGCCCAGTAATGGAGAGTTCCCCAGGCCCAGTAATGAAGAGTTCCCCAGGGCCCAGTAATGGAGAGTTCCACAGGGCCCAGTAATGGAGAGTTCCCCAGGCCCGTAATGGACAGTTCCCCAGGGCCCAGTAATGGAGAGTTTCCCAGGCCCAGTAATGGAGAGTTCCTCAGGGCCCAGGAATGGAGAGTTCCCCAGGGCCCAGTAATGGAGAGTTCCCCAGGGCCCAGTAATGGAGAGTTCCCCAGGCCCGTAATGGAGAGTTCCCCAGGCCCGTAATGGAGAGTTCCCCATGGCCCAGTAATGGAGAGTTCCCCAGGCCCAGTAATGGAGAGTTCCCCAGGGCCCAGTGATGTCGAGTTACTCAGGCCCGTAATGGAGAGTTCCCCAGGCCCGTAATGGAGAGTTCCCCAGGGCCCAGTAATGGAGAGTTCCCCAGGGCCCAGTAATGGAGAGTTCCCCAGGGCCCAGTAATGGAGAGTTCCCCAGGCCCAGTAATGTAGAGTTCCCCAGGGCCCAGTGATGGAGAGTTCCCCCTGCCCAGAAATGGGGAATTCCCCAGGGCCCAGTAATGGAGAGTTCCCCAGGGCCCAGGAATGGAGAGTTCCTCAGGGCCCAGTAATGGAGAGTTCCCCAGGGCCCAGTAATGGAGAGTTCCTCAGGGCCCATTAATGGAGAGTTCCCCAGGGCCCAGTAATGGAGAGTTCCCCAGGGCCCAGGAATGGAGAGTTCCCCAGGGCCCAGTAATGGAGAGTTCCCCAGGGCCCAGTAATGGAGAGTTCCCCAGGGCCCAGTAATGGAGAGTTCCCCATGGCCCAGTTATGGAGAGTTCCCCAGGGCCCAGTAATGGAGATTTCCCCAGGCCCAGTAATGGAGAGGTCCCCAGGGCCAAGTAATGGAGAGTTCCCCAGGGCCCAGTAATGGAGTGTTCCCCAGGGCCCAGTAATGGAGAGTTCCTCAGGGCCCAGTAATGGAGAGTTCCCCAGGGCCCAGTGATGGAGAGTTCCCCAGGGCCCAGTAATGGAGAGTTCCCCAGGGCCCAGTGATGGAGAGTTCCCCAGGGCCCAGTAATGGAGAGTTCCCCAAGGCCCAATGATGGAGAGTTCCCCAGGGCCCAGTGATGGAGAGTTCCCCAGGGCCCAGTAATGGAGAGTTCCCCATGGCCCAGTAATGGAGAGTTCCCCAGGGCCCAGTAATGGAGAGTTCCCCAGGCCCAGTAATGGAGAGTTCCCCAGGGCCCAGTAATGGAGAGGTCCCCAGGGCCCAGTAATGGAGAGTTCCCCAGGGCCCAGTAATGTAGAGTTCCCCAGGGCCCAGTAATGGAGAGGTCCCCAGTGCCCAGTAATGGAGAGTTCCCCAGGGCCCAGTAATGGAGTGTTCCCCAGGGCCCAGTAATGGAGAGTTCCCCAGGGCCCAGTAATGGAGAGTTCCTCAGGGCCCAGTAATGGAGAGTTCCCCAGGGCCCAGTGATGGAGAGTTCCCCAGGGCCCAGTAATGGAGAGTTCCCAGGGCCCAGTGATGGAGAGTTCCCCAGGGCCCTGTAATGGAGAGTTCCCCATGGCCCAGTAATGGAGAGTTCCCCAGGGCCCAGTAATGGAGAGTTCCCCAGGCCCAGTAATGGAGAGTTCCCCAGGGCCCAGTAATGTAGAGTTCCCCAGGGCCCAGTAATGGAGAGTTCCGCAGGGCCCAGTAATGGAGTGTTCCCCAGGGCCCAGTAATGGAGAGTTCCCCAGGGCCCAGTAATGGAGAGTTCCCCAGGCCCAGTAATGGAGAGGTCCCCAGGGCCCAGTAATGGAGTGTTCCCCAGGGCCCAGTAATGAAGAGTTCCCCAGGCCCAGTAATGGAGAGTTCCCCAGGCCCAGTAATGGAGAGTTCCCCAGGGCCCAGTAATGGAGAGGTCCACAGGGCCCAGTAATGGAGAGTTCCCCAGGGCCCAGTAATGGAGTGTTCCCCAGGGCCCAGTAATGGAGAGTTCCCCAGGGCCCAGTAATGGAGAGGTCCCCAGGGCCCAGTAATGGAGAGTTCTCCAGGGCCCAGTAATGAAGAGTTCCCCAGGCCCAGTAATGGAGAGTTCCCCAGGGCCCAGTAATGGAGAGGTCCCCAGGGCCCAGTAATGGAGAGTTCCCCAGCGCCCAGTAATGGAGTGTTCCCCAGGGCCCAGTAATGGAGAGTTCCCCAGGGCCCAGTAATGGAGAGTTCCCCAGGCCCAGTAATGGAGAGGTCCCCAGGGCCCAGTAATGGAGTGTTCCCCAGGGCCCAGTAATGGAAAGTTCCCCAGGGCCCAGTAATGGAGAGTTCCCCAGGGCCCAGTAATGGAGACTTCCCCAGGCCCAGTAATGAAGAGTTCCCCAGGCCCGTAATGGAGAGTTCCCCAGGGCCCAGTAATGGAGAGTTCCCCAGGGTCCAGTAATGGAGAGTTCCCCAGGGCCCAGTAATGGAGAGTTCCCCAGGGCCCAGTAATGGCGAGTTCCCCAGGGTCCAGTAAGGAAGAGTTCCCCAGGGCCCAGTAATGGAGAGTTCCCCAGGCCCAGTAATGGAGAGTTCCCCAGGGCCCAGTAATGGAGAGTTCCCGAGGGCCCAGTAATGGAGAGTTCCCCAGGGCCCAGTAATGGAGAGTTCCCGAGGGCCCAGTAATGGAGAGTTCCCCAGGCCCAGTAATGAAGAGTTCCCCAGGGCCCAGTAATGGAGAGTTCCCCAGGGCCCAGTAATGGAGAGTTCCCCAGGCCCATAATGGACAGTTCCCCAGGGCCCAGTAATGGAGAGTTCCCCAGGCCCAGTAATGGAGAGTTCCTCAGGGCCCAGGAATGGAGAGTTCCCCAGGGCCCAGTAATGGAGAGTTCCCCAGGGCCCAGTAATGGAGAATTCCCCAGGCCCGTAATGGAGAGTTCCCCAGGCCCGTAATGGAGAGTTCCCCAGGGCCCAGTAATGGAGAGTTCCCCAGGCCCAGTAATGGAGAGTTCCCCAGGGCCCAGTGATGTAGAGTTCCTCAGGCCCGTAATGGAGAGTTCCCCAGGCCCGTAATGGAGATTTCCCCAGGGCCCAGTAATGGAGAGTTCCCCAGGGCCCAGTAAGGGAGAGTTCCCCAGGGTCCAGTAATGGAGAGTTCCCCAGGCCCAGTAATGTAGAGTTCCCCAGGGCCCAGTGATGGAGAGTTCCCCCTGCCCAGAAATGGGGAATTCCCCAGGGCCCAGTAATGGAGAGTTCCCCAGGGCCCAGTAATGGAGAGTTCCTCAGGGCCCAGTAATGGAGAGTTCCTCAGGGCCCATTAATGGAGAGTTCCCCAGGGCCCAGTAATGGAGAGTTCCCCAGGGCCCAGTAATGGAGAGTTCCCCAGGGCCCAGTAATGGAGAGTTCCCCAGGGCCCAGTAATGGAGAGTTCCCCAGGGCCCAGTAATGGAGAGTTCCCCATGGCCCAGTTATGGAGAGTTCCCCAGGGCCCAGTAATGGAGATTTCCCCAGGCCCGTAATGGAGAGTTCCCCAGGGCCCAGTAATGGAGAGTTCCCCATGGCCCAGTTATGGAGAGTTCCCCAGGGCCCAGTAATGGAGATTTCCCCAGGCCCGTAATGGAGATTTCCCCAGGGCCCAGTAATGGAGAGTTCCCCAGGGCCCAGTAATGGAGAGTTCCCCATGGCCCAGTTATGGAGAGTTCCCCAGGGCCCAGTAATGGAGATTTCCCCAGGCCCGTAATGGAGATTTCCCCAGGGCCCAGTAATGGAGAGTTCCCCAGGCCCAGTAATGGAGAGTTCCCCATGGCCCAGTAATGGAGAGTTCCCCAGGCCCGTAATGGAGAGTTCCCCAGGCCCGTAATGGAGAGTTCCCCAGGGCCCAGTAATGGAGAGTTCCCCAGGGCCCAGTAATGGAGAGTTCCCCAGGCCCAGTAATGGAGAGTTCCTCAGGGCCCAGGAATGGAGAGTTCCCCAGGGCCCAGTAATGGAGAGTTCCCCAGGGCCCAGTAATGGAGAATTCCCCAGGCCCGTAATGGAGAGTTCCCCAGGCCCGTAATGGAGAGTTCCCCAGGGCCCAGTAATGGAGAGTTCCCCAGGCCCAGTAATGGAGAGTTCCCCAGGGCCCAGTGATGTAGAGTTCCTCAGGCCCGTAATGGAGAGTTCCCCAGGCCCGTAATGGAGATTTCCCCAGGGCCCAGTAATGGAGAGTTCCCCAGGGCCGAGTAAGGGAGAGTTCCCCAGGGTCCAGTAATGGAGAGTTCCCCAGGCCCAGTAATGTAGAGTTCCCCAGGGCCCAGTGATGGAGAGTTCCCCCTGCCCAGAAATGGGGAATTCCCCAGGGCCCAGTAATGGAGAGTTCCCCAGGGCCCAGTAATGGAGAGTTCCTCAGGGCCCAGTAATGGAGAGTTCCTCAGGGCCCATTAATGGAGAGTTCCCCAGGGCCCAGTAATGGAGAGTTCCCCAGGGCCCAGTAATGGAGAGTTCCCCAGGGCCCAGTAATGGAGAGTTCCCCAGGGCCCAGTAATGGAGAGTTCCCCAGGGCCCAATAATGGAGAGTTCCCCATGGCCCAGTTATGGAGAGTTCCCCAGGGCCCAGTAATGGAGATTTCCCCAGGCCCGTAATGGAGAGTTCCCCAGGGCCCAGTAATGGAGAGTTCCCCATGGCCCAGTTATGGAGAGTTCCCCAGGGGCAAGTAATGGAGATTTCCCCAGGCCCGTAATGGAGATTTCCCCAGGGCCCAGTAATGTAGAGTTCCCCAGGGCCCAGTAATGGAGAGTTCCCCAGGGCCCAGTAATGGAGAGTTCCCCAGGGCCCAGTAATGGAGATTTCCCCAGGCCCGTAATGGAGATTTCCCCAGGGCCCAGTAATGGAGAGTTCCCCAGGGCCCAGTAATGGAGAGTTCCCCATGGCCCAGTAATGGAGAGTTCCCCAGGCCCGTAATGGAGAGTTCCCCAGGCCCGTAATGGAGAGTTCCCCAGGGCCCAGTAATGGAGAGTTCCCCAGGCCCAGTAATGGAGAGTTCCCCAGGGCCCAGTGATGTAGAGTTCCTCAGGCCCGTAATGGAGAGTTCCCCAGGCCCGTAATGGAGAGTTCCACAGGGCCCAGTAATGGAGAGTTCCCCAGGGCCCAGTAATGGAGAGTTCCCCAGGGTCCAGTAATGGAGAGTTCCCCAGGCCCAGTAATGTAGAGTTCCCCAGGGCCCAGTGATGGAGAGTTCCCCCTGCCCAGAAATGGGGAATTCCCCAGGGCCCAGTAATGGAGAGTTCCCCAGGGCCCAGTAATGGAGAGTTCCCCAGGGCCCAGTAATGGAGAGTTCCTCAGGGCCCATTAATGGAGAGTTCCCCGGGGCCCAGTAATGGAGAGTTCCCCAGGGCCCAGTAATGGAGAGTTCCCCAGGGCCCAGTAATGGAGAGTTCCTCAGGGCCCAGTAATGGAGAGTTCCTCAGGGCCCATTAATGGAGAGTTCCCCGGGGCCCAGTAATGGAGAGTTCCCCAGGGCCCAGTAATGGAGAGTTCCCCAGGGCCCAGTAATGGAGAGTTCCCCAGGGCCCAGTAATGGAGAGTTCCCCATGGCCCAGTTATGGAGAGTTCCCCAGGGCCCAGTAATGGAGATTTCCCCAGGCCCAGTAATGGAGAGGTCCCCAGGGCCAAGTAATGGAGAGTTCCCCAGGGCCCAGTAATGGAGTGTTCCCCAGGGCCCAGTAATGGAGAGTTCCTCAGGGCCCAGTAATGGAGAGTTCCCCAGGCCCAGTGATGGAGAGTTCCCCAGGGCCCAGTAATGGAGAGTTCCCCAGGGCCCAGTGATGGAGAGTTCCCCAGGGCCCAGTAATGGAGAGTTCCCCATGGCCCAGTAATGGAGAGTTCCCCAGGGCCCAGTGATGGAGAGTTCCCCAGGGCCCAGTAATGAAGAGTTCCCCATGGCCCAGTAATGGAGAGTTCCCCAGGGCCCAGTAATGGAGAGTTCCCCAGGCCCAGTAATGGAGAGTTCCCCAGGGCCCAGTAATGGAGAGGTCCCCAGGGCCCAGTAATGGAGAGTTCCCCAGGGCCCAGTAATGTAGAGTTCCCCAGGGCCCAGTAATGGAGAGGTCCCCAGTGCCCAGTAATGGAGAGTTCCCCAGGGCCCAGTAATGGAGAGTTCCCCAGGGCCCAGTAATGGAGAGTTCCCCAGGCCCAGTAATGGAGAGGTCCCCAGTGCCCAGTAATGGAGAGGTCCCCAGTGACCAGTAATGGAGAGTTCCCCAGGGCCCAGTAATGGAGAGTTCCCCAGGGCCCAGTAATGGAGAGTTCCCCAGGGCCCAGTAATGGAGAGTTCCTCAGGGCCCAGTAATGGAGAGTTCCCCAGGGCCCAGTGATGGAGAGTTCCCCAGGGCCCAGTAATGGAGAGTTCCCCAGGGCCCAGTGATGGAGAGTTCCCCAGGGCCCAGTAATGGAGAGTTCCCCATGGCCCAGTAATGGAGAGTTCCCCAGGGCCCAGTAATGGAGAGTTCCCCAGGCCCAGTAATGGAGAGTTCCCCAGGGCCCAGTAATGTAGAGTTCCCCAGGGCCCAGTAATTGAGAGTTCCCCAGGGCCCAGTAATGGAGTGTTCCCCAGGGCCCAGTAATGGAGAGTTCCCCAGGGCCCAGTAATGGAGAGTTCCCCAGGCCCAGTAATGGAGAGGTCCCCAGGGCCCAGTAATGGAGTGTTCCCCAGGGCCCAGTAATGAAGAGTTCCCCAGGCCCAGTAATGGAGAGTTCCCCAGGCCCAGTAATGGAGAGTTCCCCAGGGCCCAGTAATGGAGAGGTCCCCAGGGCCCAGTAATGGAGAGTTCCCCAGGGCCCAGTAATGGAGTGTTCCCCAGGGCCCAGTAATGGAGAGTTCCCCAGGGCCCAGTAATGGAGAGGTCCCCAGTGCCCAGTAATGGAGAGTTCCCCAGGGCCCAGTAATGAAGAGTTCCCCAGGCCCAGTAATGGAGAGTTCCCCAGGGCCCAGTAATGGAGAGTTCCCCAGGCCCAGTAATGGAGAGTTCCCCAGGGCCCAGTAATGGAGAGTTCCCGAGGGCCCAGTAATGGAGAGTTCCCAAGGGCCCAGTAATGGAGAGTTCCCCAGGGCCCAGTAATGGAGAGTTCCCCAGGGCCCAGTAATGGGGAGTTCCCCAGGGCCCAGTAATGGAGAGTTCCCCAGGGCCCAGTAATGGAGAGTTCCCCAGGGCCCAGTAATGGAGAGTTCCCCAGGGCCCAGTAATGGAGAGTTCCCCAGGGCCCAGTGATGGAGAGTTCCCCAGGCCCAGTAATGAAGAGTTCCCCAGGCCCAGTAATGAAGAGTTCCCCAGCGCCCAGTAATGGAGAGTTCCCCAGGGCCCAGTGATGGAGAGTTCCCCAGGCCCAGTAATGGAGAGTTCCCCAGGCCCAGTAATGAAGAGTTCCCCAGGCCCAGTAATGGAGTGTTCCCCAGGGCCCAGTAATGGAGAGTTCCCCAGGCCCAGTAATGGAGAGTTCCCCAGGCCCAGTAATGGAGAGTTCCCGAGGGCCCAGTAATGGAGAGTTCCCCAGGGCCCAGTAATGGAGAGTTCCCCAGGGCCCAGTAATGGAGAGTTCCCCAGGGCCCAGTGATGGAGAGTTCCCCAGGCCCAGTAATGAAGAGTTCCCCAGGCCCAGTAATGAAGAGTTCCCCAGGGCCCAGTAATGGAGAGTTCCCCAGGGCCCAGTGATGGAGAGTTCCCCAGGCCCAGTAATGGAGAGTTCCCCAGGCCCAGTAATGAAGAGTTCCCCAGGCCCAGTAATGGAGAGTTCCCCAGGGCCCAGTAATGGAGAGTTCCCCAGGCCCAGTAATGGAGAGTTCCCCAGGCCCAGTAATGGAGAGTTCCCCAGGGCCCAGTAATGGAGAGTTCCCCAGGGCCCAGTAATGGAGAGTTCCCCAGGGCCCAGTAATGGAGAGTTCCTCAGGGCCCAGTAATGGAGAGTTCCCCAGGCCCAGTAATGGAGAGTTCCCCAGGCCCAGTAATGGAGAGTTCCCCAGGGCCCAGTAATGGAGAGTTCCCCAGGGCCCAGTAATGGAGAGTTCCCCAGGGCCCAGTAATGGAGAGTTCCCCAGGGCCCAGTGATGGAGAGTTCCCCAGGCCCAGTAATGGAGAGTTCCCCAGGCCCAGTAATGGAGAGTTCCCCAGGCCCAGTAATGGAGAGTTCCCCAGGGCCCAGGAATGGAGAGTTCCCCAGGGCCCAGTAATGGAGAGTTCCCCAGGCCCAGTAATGGAGAGTTCCCCAGGCCCAGTAATGGAGAGTTCCCCAGGGCCCAGGAATGGAGAGTTCCCCAGGGCCCAGTAATGGAGAGTTCCCCAGGCCCAGTAATGGAGAGTTCCTCAGGGCCCAGTAATGGAGAGTTCCTCAGGGCCCAGTAATGGAGAGTTCCCCAGGGCCCAGTAATGGAGAGTTCCCCAGGCCCAGTAATGGAGAGTTCCTCAGGGCCCAGTAATGGAGAGTTCCCCAGGCCCAGTCATGGAGAGTTCCCCAGGCCCAGTAATGGAGAGTTCCCCAGGCCCAGTAATGGAGAGTTCCTCAGGGCCCAGTAATGGAGAGTTCCCCAGGGCCCAGTAATGGAGAGTTCCCCAGGGCCCAGTGATGGAGAGTTCCCCAGGCCCAGTAATGGAGAGTTCCCCAGGGCCCAGTAATGGAGAGTTCCCCAGGGCCCAGTGATGGAGAGTTCCCCAGGCCCAGTAATGGAGAGTTCCCCAGGCCCAGTAATGGAGAGTTCCCCAGGCCCAGTAATGGAGAGTTCCCCAGGGCCCAGGAATGGAGAGTTCCCCAGGGCCCAGTAATGGAGAGTTCCCCAGGCCCAGTAATGGAGAGTTCCCCAGGCCCAGTAATGGAGAGTTCCCCAGGGCCCAGGAATGGAGAGTTCCCCAGGGCCCAGTAATGGAGAGTTCCCCAGGCCCAGTAATGGAGAGTTCCTCAGGGCCCAGTAATGGAGAGTTCCTCAGGGCCCAGTAATGGAGAGTTCCCCAGGCCCAGTAATGGAGAGTTCCTCAGGGCCCAGTAATGGAGAGTTCCCCAGGCCCAGTCATGGAGAGTTCCCCAGGCCCAGTAATGGAGAGTTCCCCAGGCCCAGTAATGGAGAGTTCCTCAGGGCCCAGTAATGGAGAGTTCCCCAGGCCCAGTAATGGAGAGTTCCCCAGGGCCCAGTAATGGAGAGTTCCCCAGGGCCCAGTAATGGAGAGTTCCCCAGGGCCAGTAATGTAGAGTTCCCCAGGGCCCAGTAATGGAGAGTTCCCCAGGGCCCAGTAATGGAGAGTTCCCCAGGGCCCAGTAATGGAGAGTTCCCCAGGCCCAGTCATGGAGAGTTCCCCAGGCCCAGTAATGGAGAGTTCCCCAGGGCCAGTGCTGCGTGGGGCGGCCTGGCCAACACCACCCCCACCCCACTTGCCGTCTGGCCTTCGTACTGGAGTTATCAGTGTACTTTCTTGCTACTCGTGCTTTTAAGATGAGGGACATTTTATTTTACTTTGTGAAGCACAATGAGTATTTGACTGAAGTACTATCTCCATTTCTACCTAATTAGTTACCATTTCTATGTTTTTTTGTGCATCATTATAGTTTCCGCAAAAGGAAGTTATAGCGAATATGTGCTTATATGTTTTTTTTCCTCAACCTCTCAATCAGAGGAATAATTGTAATTTGTCGTTATGTAGTTTGCATCTTAAGATATGTCCAGAATACATAAAGGTGCTATTCACTCTCATTGAGATGTGAAAAACAACAAATTAAACACATTCCAGATTTACCTTATCCCACTACTCCTGCAACTCCAAAAGGAGGTCTTCGGACCACGGTTTTAATTGGGAGGCGTTTAAAAATTCAGGAGAGGTGTCAGGATATTGGGGCAGGATTGATGTCCAGCATCAAAATCAGGGATGTGTGATTAAAGCGGGCAGTCGAGGGGTTTCACAGTGCTGCTCTCCCACTCCTCTCCATCATCAGCTGTGGTGCTTGTGATTTGTTTTCTTTCACAAAAAAAAGATTTGATGAGATTTTCTGTACAGAAAGCTCTTGCGCTCACAAGTGAAGGGCCCACAACAAATCATTCAAGAGCAAACCTAATGTGGAACAGAATGATGGAGCCTGATTGAGTTATCCGCTCTTTCAGGACAACTCGTGTTTGTATTACTGACAAAAAACACTTGCTTTTTTCCACCAACACTTGGGAGTTGAGTGATTTTGGACAAGGCAAGATAACAGTTAAGAGAACAGAAATACCCTGTTAATTGGCCAGGTCATGGAAGCTTTACATAAAGAGCTTCATACGTCTAAAAATATGATCCAACCGCCTTTGAAAAGTCAGCTCTGCGCTATCGTACCTGATGTTTACTGTGACTCACAAGCGTTCAGTTTTGGTTTTTGCAGATAAATATTCATTAAGTTCAGTCATATTTAATAGCAGTGTATAATTATAACACTCACGGTATACAGGAGGGAGGAGCCGATGTGCTTTGTGTGTCATTTTACACAATACAGTTCCACAGCTCTGTTCCTTGATAAGAAGGTGCTGCCTTTTTCCTCTATATTCGTAGTCCTGAGTCTCGGATTGTGTTTTCATTCGCTGTGCTATAATAAATAGTGACTGTGTCGTCAACTGCAAATTATCACTTGATGAATGCACAGTGGTTAGGTCACAATTGCTCCTCTGTTTTTGGAGATTTCGTCGAGTGTCAAACAGCATGCAGCTCCCTGTGGTCTTCGGATCGAGACACCCGCCCCCATCAGCAGCGAAAACGGGACAAAAACAATGAAATGGAACCCGCCCCGCGACTTCATAGTGAGTCGACCTACTTAACAAAACTTCTCGGCCTGGAGATTGGATGGCGCTCGATTCGGTGAGGGTGGCATGCTGCACTCGCCTAATGAGGCCGGCGGCAAGACCACGGCTAATTGGTCCGCCAGCCTCACTGGGATAGTGCCGGTGAGCTGTGGCTGGTCCCAGAGGTAGCTGGCCGGTTTCGGGGAGGGGGAGGTCACCAGGATAGGCCAGCTCAAACACCAGCCGAGGTCATAGATAGTCCGGAATGGGTTGTGGGGGGGGGGATTCCTGCTCCTCCCGCCCCCCCCCCCATAAGGTAAATATTAAAAATTCAAATAAATGCACGCCACTCAGCATATTGGACCCTTAGGCGCCCATTTTATGCCTGTAAAACCGGTGCAACACAATCTATTTTCTCGGCCCTCGTGTCTTCCATGGGCATCGAGTCCATCGGTCAATATTCTCCTTCCTCATTGGTTAAGTCTCAGTGCTTTTCACATTTGTAATTAGTTATTTTCTACTTTTGTTATTCACCAATCGGATTGTGCTCAACCTTTCTTCCTCGATTTCACTTTTCTCCCCTAAACAAGCTACCGTTGCCATGACAGTTCCTCACCACCCCCTCCCCCCAACTATATACCTCTGAAAATGACATTTATCACACAACAAACACAAGAAAACTTTCCCCGCCACAGCCCGATGGACCTCACAGGCCTTAGAAAAATCCTCGACCTTGGGTACACCCTTCTCCTTTACTTCAAGGCCTGGGCAGGCCAGCTAAACCCTAACCCCTACGTCTCTGCCTGTGTCCCTTTGTCATTCTGCAGCCCTTCCTCCCTGCTCCCACCCACCACAGTGCCAGCCTCCTCACTCCCTCCAAGCCCGACACCCACCCACACTGGCCCTTATTCTCTCCTAGACAAAGCCCCAAGTCTCTGACTCCCAGCTCCCTCCCAACAAAGAGCCCAACCCTGCTCCCTACTCTCTGGTGTGAAGGCCTCAGAAACACATGGCCCTGAGCCTTCCCTCGTCTCTCTATGACAGTCAAGAAGAGGAGGAGAGAACGCGAGGCATTTGGAAAAATGACGGACATTCGTGGGGGAAAAGGGAGCGAAAGAAAAAGTGTGTGACAGGCAGAGAAAGAGAGAGAGTGAGAGACAGACCAAGGAGAGATAACAAAAGAGAAGGAAAGAAAGAAGAAAGGCTACATTTATATAGCGCCTTTCATGACCTTAGGTTGACCCAAAGCACTTTAGAGCCAATGAAGTACATTTGAAGTGTACTCACTGTTGTAATGTAGGAAACACAGCAGCCAATTTGCGCACAGCAAGATCCCACAAACAGCATTGAGATAATGACCAGATAATCTGTCTTCTAGTGATGTTGGTTGAGGGATAAATATTGGCCAGGATTCCCCTGTTGGCCAGAACTCCCTTGTTCTTCTTTGAAATGGTGCTATGGGATCTTTTACATCCACCTGAGGGCAGACGGGGCCTCGGTTTAACGTCTCATCCAAAAGTCGGCACCTCTGACAGTGCAGCACTCCCTGCGGTGTCAGCCTGGATTATGTGCTCAAGTCTCAAGATAAGATGAACTGGATTGACCGATGCCCTTCCTCCTTGCATCAAGAAGGCATCCAATCTGTTCCCTGAGGACACTAAAGAGTTTGACGGTGATCAGCTGCTGGTAAATCATTTTTCCCTTTGAATGAGAGCCATGACAATCTGTCACTATGTCATGAAAAATGCATGGGTCCAACAAGGTGGTGGATTAATTTTCCAGATATTAGGACGTTCCCCACGGGCCTATTGATTTGTGTAAGGTTATATCCTGTGCCCTCGCTGTCTGGGAGAATGACAGTCCCGAGTACGTCAAGCCTCTAAAATCAACAACAGGCAGTAGTTACTGATTAAACTTTAGATCAGGGCACGTGGGGAAATATGAGTGTCACTAGTCAAAAATAACAGTGTACAGTGGACACCACATTCACTCCAGCTTGTCTGTACATCTGCAGGTGGTCACATGAGGATAGAAACTATTGGTGGGGGTTTCATTATGCAAGTGTTTCATCACTGGGGCGAAATTCTCTCTTATTTTAACAGAGGCTTTAAACCGGAAAGGGTTAAAATGGCAGAGAAAGGGGTTTGATTTGAGAGATGAAGTGTTAGTTCAGCATTATTCACAATAATCTCTACCTTTTACAGTTTTAAAAAGCCTCCAGGAAACCTTGTCCTGTTGAATGTGTAATAAAGTATTGCCATCGTTTCATTTTAATTCAGTATTTTAGTGTCGTTCGGTTTGGTGAATGCTGGAGTTTAGACAGTGTGAGTGTTTGGCTTCTAGTTCCACAGCTTCTTTCAAAGTTCATCTCTTTTCTAGTTTCCTCCCCTATTCTCTTGCCGATGGGGACAGTTGACAAATGCTGGGGTGAACTTAATCAGCACAGATTAATCTGCCAACAGCGTGCTGTGGTGTTAATTTGTCACTCTTTCTCTCAGATAGGTTACAAGGAGCTGGAAATATCATACACATACTGTGCAACAAGGGTGGCCGAGCTGTCATCCCAGGGCCCTGCAGCCTCAAGCTCTCAGAATCCACCCCTTGAAGCCCAAGCCAGTCAGTCCTATTTGTGTTTATATCCTATTCGCTGTTCTCTCTAGGACTAGACAGACTAGATGCAGGGAGGATGTTCCCGATGGCTGGGGAGTCCAGAACCAGGGGTCACAGTCTCAGGATACGGGGAATGCCATTTAGAACCGAGATGAGGAGAAATTTCTTCACTCAGAGGGTGGTGAACCTGTGGAATTCTCTACCACAGAAGGGAGTGGAGGCCAAGTCATTAGATGTATTCAAGAAGGAGATAGATATATTTCTTAATGCTAAAGGGATCAAGGGATATGGGGAAAAAGTGGGAACAGGGTACTGAGTTAGACGATCAGCCACGATCATATTGAATGGCGGAACAGGCCCAAAGGGCCGAATGGCCTACTCTTGCTCCTATTTTCTAAGGTTTCTGTCCTGTTTGAAAGATCTTGAATTTCTACAGCCCCTTTCACAAACCCAGTGCTTTACAGCCAATGTGGAACAGTAGTCACTCTTCTGATGTCACAGCAAGGTCTCACAAACAGCAATGAGATAAATGACCAGGTCATCTCTTCCACTGATGTTAGTTGAGAGATAACTTCTGGTCAGGACACCGGGGAGAACTCCGCTGCTCTTCTTCGAATAGTGGGTGGAATCTTTTACGTCCACCTGAGAGGGTGGACGGGGCCTCGGTTTAACGTCTCATTCTAAAGACGGCACCTCCGACAGTGCAGCACTCCCTCAGTATTGCACTGGAGTGTCAGCCTAGATTATGTGCCTAAGTCTCTGGAGTGGGACTTGAACCCATGGACCTCCGACTCAGAGGCAGGAGAGCCGCTCACTGAGGCACAGCTGCCACCTAAGAAGCAATAAATTCTCCCAGTGACTATTTGTAACCAACATTTAGTCCCCAATTAACAAAACCAAGAGCAATTTTCATTTTTGGCACAAAGTAATATTAATTTGAATTCTTCCTTCTTCCTCTCTGACATTTTCTTTCAACATTTTTCGAAAGGAAACCAATTGAGACCAACACAGAATCATCGATCAAAAGCAAAGAACTGTCAACTTGCAAATTGTCTCTGAATTGATTGGACGCTGATCTTCCATCCTATAGCACGAAAGAATGTGAGGTGCAATTGTGCATCTAGAGAATGGTTCACTGGACGGGGCCAAATTAGGAGAGCAGCAGGCCAGGTTTTACTTTTTCAAAGCAGACGTGACTGCGAAGCCAGCCCAGATGCTGGCCTCCATCATTTGACTAAAGATGTCGACGGCAGACAGCTGGCAAAGGTCAAAGTGTCCAGTCACACTCGGCGATGTGACTTTAAGAGTTAAAGTGCAATTCATCCCGAGAAACCACTCAAAACTTCAACTAAACATTGATGAACGTTTATTTTACTGCTCAGTGGGTTAAGGACAAGGGAGAGGAAAATACAGGGTTACACCTCCCGCTGGGTATTCGGAGTGATAGCTCTATCAAAGAGCTGGCACAGACAGGATGGGCCAAATGGCCTCCTTCTGTGCTGTAAGATTCTATGAATCTAAATGAAGGCTCACTAACGCAGTTATGTCAGGCATCATCCTAACCTGCACCAACTCCCATTTGCCCATCCACTCGCTGACTTACATTGGCTCCCGGTCCACCAACGCCTTGATTTAAAAATTTTCATCCTCACATTCAAATCCCTCTATGGCCTCGCCCCTCCCTATCTCTGTAACCTCCTCCAGCCCTACAACCCTCCGAGATCTCTGCGCTCCTCGAATTCTGGCCTCTTGCGCATCCCCGATTTGCTTCGCCCCACCATTGGCGGCCGTGCCTTCACCAGTCTAGGTCCTAAGTTCTGGAATTCCCTCCCTAAACCTCTCCGCCCCTCTACCTCTCTCTCCTCCTTTAAGATGCTGCTTAAAATTTACGTCTTTGACCACCCCTCCTAATATCTCCAAAGCAAATCGGGGATGCGCAAGAGGCCAGAATTCGAGGAGCGCAGAGATCTCGGAGGGTTGTAGGGCTGGAGGAGGTTACAGAGGTAGGGAGGGGCGAGGCCATGGAGGGATTTGAATGTGAGGATGAAAATTTTTAAATCAAGGCGTTGGTGGACCTGGAGCCAATGTAAGTCAGCGAGCACAGGGGTGGATGGGCAAATGGGACTTTAGCGCAAATAAGTGAAGTGCTCAAATTCATGGAGTAAGGATTCAACTCAGAGGTAGGGGCGACCAGCCACTGGGTAGTTTACGAACTATTCTCCTTACACTTGTCACAATATAATTGGCGATGTAGAACGCACACCATTCACACACACGGCTGTTCTTCACGGGAACGTGGCTGTGGGTTTGAAATTCCTCAGGATACTGACAGAACCCCATGGATGGGGCACAGATCCAGTTATATCGCGTCCTGGACATTTCTGGGGTGGGGGGGGGGGGTTCCGCATTGACTTTTAAGGGGTAGGGGAATTCCACCTGCTCCCTGCAATCCACATGGCGGGGTTGGGGTGGGCGGGATCTGGGCATAGCCGGGAGTTTCTGGTCCTGCCCATCGAAGGGGACCCGACCCCAGTACTGGCGCCCAGTACACCCAATGGGTTGAGGCGTACGGTCCTCCATGATGGCAGATATGGACCCCGCCTGTATTCCCCCTCCCCCAAACCCCACCCAACCCCCCCCCCCACCCACCCCAAAAGGAAACAAATTTAGAAAAGAAAATAAACCCTTATTCGGCCCTCTCCCTTACTCAGGGGTCCAATCGGAGCAGTGCCAGGATGGGAGGAGGAGGGCACGGGGCAACCCCTCCCTTCACAATAGTTGGGTGGGCATCGAGTCGCTGGATTCATGAGCCAGGCAAGCTCTGATGAGGTGGCACATGTACACCATCTGCCCCATACAATGAGATGCCCTCACACTGACCCTGCAAACTCAGGACCACAGGATTTTCGAAGCCTGTCTATTTTACCTATTGCAGTATCACTTAGACATGCCAGTAAAAAGCCCTTCCATTGGTTTCCTTCCATTACGAGCATGTGTGTGTCCAAATTCGCGGGTACATGGGAACAACACCACCTGCACGTTCCCCTCCAAGTCACACACTATCCCGACTTGGAAATATATCGCCGTTCCTTCATCGTCGCTGGGTCAAAATCCTGGAACTCCTTACCTAACAGCACTGTGGGAGAACCTTCACTACACGGACTGCAGCGATACAAGGAGGTGGCTCACCACCACCTTCTCAAGGGGCAACTAGGAGATGGGCAATAAATGTCGGCCTTGCCAGTGACGCCCAAATCCCCTGAATGAATGACAAAAAACAAGCTTAAAATCTCAGAGACTAACAGGATTTCAAATAACCTATAAACATTGTAGGGTTGTTGGATAAATAATGCTAACAGTATCAGTTCTGCCTGATTTCATTCCTCCCTACTCTCAGCGTGTAACTCTCCTGCATATTAATAAAGCAAAAATGTAGCTTCGAACCCAATGACACCTCAGTGCCGACTGGCACCGCACTCAACTAAGGGGCAGTTAGGCCCTCACATGAAGAGTGGGGGCACTTTGGGTGAGGTAACAATGGTGACCCTGTAGCTCAGTAAGGGTCCGTGCCTTCAGGAGAGGGGGGTGGTGGGGAATGGAGAGAGAGCATAGGAGAGACCCAATCCGTAGGGACCCAAAATATCGACAGAGATGGCAGTGTAGTCCTGATTTGTTACCGAGTTGATATTATATGGGGGCACCCTGGACTCACAGCAGTGGTGCCTGAAGAAGGTAGGTCTCCCTGACTGGAAATGAAAGATGCAGAGAGTAATGAAGGGAGAGGCTGCTGTCATCAGCAGCTAATGCGTAGCTTGTGAGGGGCCAACATTCCAGTTGTCTTTTGAGCTCGTCCACTGGCGTGGGCTGCACTTTCTTTTCCCCTTCCTTCCTCTGTTGAAAGTGCTGGCTCTTGCTGGGTTACTGTTCTATGGACGCAGGCCTCCCTCCGCAACCTCACGACGTCGATCTATACTGTGATCGCCCGCAGGCTGCTCGACTGTGGAGGGCATCGTGCCCGAGACTGATCCTGCCCTCTCCCGACATCCATGCATGAATAATTCCCCTGACCACCATCACCATTGGACAGTGATTAATAAGTGGGAATGCGGGATGATTTTCACCTCCCTAGCTCAGAGGGTGCTGAGGACAGCAGTGACAACCCATCTGAGATAAGTCATCTAGGCGCAGGTCGGAGACTGAAACTCAGACTGTCCTGGGCTGCAGGACTCAGTTTCACACCAGGCAGTTGCTCAACAAACCACTGAGAGGGAAGCAGGAGCAATTTGGTAAAGTTTATCCAGGGACTTAGGACAAATTATGGACTCTTTTGGAGGGGGGAATAAAAATCCTCCCAAATTTCGGATACAGTCAGTGAAATAAGTGCAGTCGGTACTGCCCCTTAGTGACTCACCTCAGTAAATGACAGCCTTCCTTCTGGTGCAAGAACGAAACAGCATTGGTACCACTGACACTAAGCTGGGATGGCTCGCATGGAGTAACAGTCCGAGTCCACACTCCCGACGGAGAGCCTCACCCGCCGGGAACTCAGATCTGAAGTTTGGCCAGGCCGGCTCACGATTTTCTGGCCGTTTAATTGAACGTCCACCGTGGGCACCCGACTTTCCGACACCTACTCCCAGAGGGTGAGTCTCTCTGCCGGCATCCCGAAGTCGGAAAGTTAACCTCTCAGATAATAAAGTGCTTGTAGTTACGTGCGGATGATATTGCTGTGATTTAAAACCGGGCCCCGAAGAGTGTCGGATAATAGGAGAATCCTCTCTCACCTCCGGTCTCTCTGGCAATGGTCATTGCTCCACTGAACTTTCCTCTCTTGTTCCTCCCAAACTCCAAATACACCACCTGACCCCTTTTCCCTCCCCCTCCCCACATCCTCGCACTGTGGAGATCCAAACTCGTTGCCCTCTCTCCTACTCTTGGTCATTTTTTCCCATTACCTCCCTCACTCTTTCCTCCCTCCTACAGTCCACAAACTTTGAAAGACAGACTTGGTGTCACTGGTCTGGAAAGTCAATGGTGCCACACCAGTTTTTCAGGCAGCTAAACGGTCGCCTAAGCCTCTAATATGGCGGGCAGGAAGAGCTCGCTCATTTCGAGCCGGAAGTGCGCCACCCGCTATATTAGTACAGGCGGAAAGACAGGCGTCCAGGGCCTGCGCCTGAAACAAGCGTTAGGCACTTTCCTTATAAAAAGGAAGGACCCAAAGCCTGTTTGAGGCCCCCTCTGCAATATTGGTTTGCCCTGAGGCAGCTGGCAACACCAAAAAGGTAAGTTTGTTAAAAATACTTACCTGAATGTGAGCCGAGCACCGCTCACCTCCTCTCCGACTGCAGCCTTGACCCTCCCCTGATCGCCGCTGCCTCCCCCCACCAATCCCGACCAACACTACCCTCCCTCGTTGTCCCCCTCTCTCCCGGTCCCCTTTAAGGACTTCCATGCGGGCCGCTTCTGGCGACCCGATCTTCGAGGCCTCTTCTCCAGCGAGCTGCACATTTGATGTCCACAGCTCGCCAGTTTGATGATAATGAGTGCCGAGGCCCAATATTAGGTGCACCTTGGGCCCATCCATCCAGGCACAGGGACCGTCCTTCCTCTGCTACTTGCTGATGCTCTTGCACCGTGAGCCTTTCACATGGGATTCCCAATTTATATATAAAGCAAAAAAATTGTAACGTGACTCCTAGGGAAGAATTTCCATCGGCATTCTCCTGTTCCTCTGCCGAAGTCACTACGGAAGATGGGCAGCAACCCTGGAGAAATGGTGTAAACGGCGCTCATGTCGTTTTCCCCAGGGCTCTACGGCCCTTCCACTGAAGGCACGGCAGACAAGGAGCAGGGATCCCGCAGGAACCCGGCCCCGAGTTCTGGAGAACGGCGAGTAGATCGGCAAAGTTAAACAACGAATAGTTTGGACAATGTTCCTTTTTGTACAGAAACCGACTACCCGCCATACCCAGCAGGATAACCATTAAACATTACAGTCAATATTCTGAGCACTACTACTGTAGTCAACAATGTCCCACTATGGTGTATCCAGCGGTGTCACACCGGTGTAGCCGGCAAACTTCCACTGTGGTGCAGTCGGCAATGTCGTATTGTAGCTTAGCCGGCAATGTTACACCGTAGAGTAGCTAGCAATGTTGCACTGTGGTGTAGTCCGCAATGTCACACTGTAGAGTAGTCGGCAATGTCACACTGTGGTGTAGTCGGCAATGTCACACTGTAGAGTAGTCGGCAATGTCACACTGTAGAGTAGTCGGCAATGTCACACTGTAGAGTAGTCGGCAATGTCACACTGTGGAGTAGTCGGCAATGTCACACTGTAGAGTAGTCGGCAATGTCACACTGTAGAGTAGTCGGCAATGTCACACTGTAGAGTAGTCGGCAATGTCACACTGTGGAGTAGTCGGCAATGTCACACTGTAGAGTAGTCGGCAATGTCACACTGTAGAGTAGTCGGCAATGTCACACTGTAGAGTAGTCGGCAATGTCACACTGTAGAGTAGTCGGCAATGTCACACTGTAGAGTAGTCGGCAATGTCACACTGTAGAGTAGTCGGCAATGTCACACTGTGGAGTAGTCGGCAATGTCACACTGTAGAGTAGTCGGCAATGTCACACTGTAGAGTAGTCGGCAATGTCACACTGTAGAGTAGTCGGCAATGTCACACTGTAGAGTAGTCGGCAATGTCACACTGTAGAGTAGTCGGCAATGTCACACTGTAGAGTAGTCGGCAATGTCACACTGTAGAGTAGTCGGCAATGTCACACTGTGGTGTAGTCGGCAATGTCACACTGTAGAGTAGTCGGCAATGTCACACTGTAGAGTAGTCGGCAATGTCACACTGTAGAGTAGTCGGCAATGTCACACTGTGGTGTAGTCGGCAATGTCACACTGTAGAGTAGTCGGCAATGTCACACTGTAGAGTAGTCGGCAATGTCACACTGTAGAGTAGTCGGCAATGTCACACTGTGGTGTAGTCGGCAATGTCACACTGTGGTGTAGTCGGCAATGTCACACTGTGGAGTAGTCGGCAATGTCACACTGTAGAGTAGTCGGCAATGTCACACTGTAGAGTAGTCGGCAATGTCACACTGTGGAGTAGTCGGCAATGTCACACTGTAGAGTAGTCGGCAATGTCACACTGTAGAGTAGTCGGCAATGTCACACTGTAGAGTAGTCGGCAATGTCACACTGTAGAGTAGTCGGCAATGTCACACTGTAGAGTAGTCGGCAATGTTACACTGTAGAGTAGTCGGCAATGTCACACTGTAGAGTAGTCGGCAATGTCACACTGTAGAGTAGTCGGCAATGTCACACTGTAGAGTAGTCGGCAATGTCACACTGTAGAGTAGTCGGCAATGTCACACTGTAGAGTAGTCGGCAATGTCACTCTGTAGAGTAGTCGGCAATGTCACACTGTGGTGTAGCCGGCAATGTCACACTGTAGAGTAGTCGGCAATGTCACACTGTAGAGTAGTCGGCAATGTCACACTGTAGAGTAGTCGGCAATGTCACTCTGTAGAGTAGTCGGCAATGTCACACTGTGGTGTAGCCGGCAATGTCACACTGTAGAGTAGTCGGCAATGTCACACTGTAGAGTAGTCGGCAATGTTACACTGTAGAGTAGTCGGCAATGTCACACTGTAGAGTAGTCGGCAATGTCACTCTGTAGAGTAGTCGGCAATGTCACACTGTGGAGTAGTCCGCAATGTCACTCTGTAGAGTAGTCGGCAATGTCAGACTGTAGAGTAGTCGGCAATGTCACACTGTAGAGTAGTCCGCAATGTCACACTGTAGAGTAGTCGGCAATGTCACACTGTAGAGTAGTCGGCAATGTCACTCTGTAGAGTAGTCGGCAATGTCACACTGTAGAGTAGTCGGCAATGTCACTCTGTAGAGTAGTCGGCAATGTCACACTGTAGTGTAGTCGGCAATGTCACACTGTGGAGTAGTCGGCAATGTCACTCTGTAGAGTAGTCGGCAATGTCACTCTGTAGAGTAGTCGGCAATGTCACACTGTAGAGTAGTCCGCAATGTCACTCTGTAGAGTAGTCCGCAATGTCACTCTGTAGAGTAGTCCGCAATGTCACTCTGTAGAGTAGTCGGCAATGTCACACTGTAGAGTAGTCGGCAATGTCACACTGTGGAGTAGTCGGCAATGTCACTCTGTAGAGTAGTCGGCAATGTCACACTGTGGAGTAGTCGGCAATGTCACTCTGTAGAGTAGTCGGCAATGTCACACTGTAGAGTAGTCGGCAATGTCACTCTGTAGAGTAGTCCGCAATGTCACTCTGTGGAGTAGTCGGCAATGTCACACTGTAGAGTAGTCGGCAATGTCACACTGTGGAGTAGTCGGCAATGTCACTCTGTAGAGTAGTCCGCAATGTCACTCTGTGGAGTAGTCGGCAATGTCACACTGTAGAGTAGTCGGCAATGTCACACTGTGGTGTAGTCCGCAATGTCACACTGTAGAGTAGTCGGCAATGTCACACTGTGGAGTAGTCGGCAATGTCACTCTGTAGAGTAGTCCGCAATGTCACTCTGTGGAGTAGTCGGCAATGTCACACTGTAGAGTAGTCGGCAATGTCACACTGTGGTGTAGTCCGCAATGTCAGACTGTAGAGTAGTCGGCAATGTCACACTGTAGAGTAGTCGGCAATGTCACACTGTAGAGTAGTCGGCAATGTCACACTGTAGAGTAGTCGGCAATGTCACACTGTAGAGTAGTCGGCAATGTTACACTGTAGAGTAGTCCGCAATGTCAGACTGTAGAGTAGTCGGCAATGTCACACTGTAGAGTAGTCCGCAATGTCAGACTGTAGAGTAGTCGGCAATGTCACACTGTAGAGTAGTCGGCAATGTTACACTGTAGAGTAGTCCGCAATGTCAGACTGTAGAGTAGTCGGCAATGTCACACTGTAGAGTAGTCGGCAATGTTACACTGTAGAGTAGTCCGCAATGTCACACTGTAGAGTAGTCGGCAATGTCACACTGTAGAGTAGTCGGCAATGTCACACTGTAGAGTAGTCGGCAATGTTACACTGTAGAGTAGTCCGCAATGTCACACTGTAGAGTAGTCGGCAATGTCACACTGTAGAGTAGTCGGCAATGTCACACTGTAGAGTAGTCGGCAATGTCACACTGTAGAGTAGTCGGCAATGTCACACTGTAGAGTAGTCGGCAATGTCACACTGTAGAGTAGTCGGCAATGTCACACTGTAGAGTAGTCGGCAATGTCACACTGTAGAGTAGTCGGCAATGTTACACTGTAGAGTAGTCGGCAATGTCACACTGTGGAGTAGCCGGTAATGTCACACTGTGGAGTAGTCGGCAATGTCACACTGTAGAGTGGTCGCCAGTGTCACATTGTGGTGTAGCCTCTGTTGTTTCCCCGCCTTCCCCTTGCCCACCAAATCAAACCTCCCTCTCAGCTCTCCCTGCCCCCACGCCCTAGCCCTGAACCTGCGTCATGCCCTCTCTGAGCTCACCTTGTCCATGAAACCCCACCTTCTGCTTTCCTGACACCACTCCTGCTAAACTGCAGACCTCCCAACTTCCCTTCCTGGCCCCCATGCTAGATGATTTTGTAAATGGTTCCATCGGTAGCATAGTGGTTATGTTACTGGAGTAGTAATCCAGAGGCCTGCACTAAAAATCCAGCGTCATGAGTTCAAATCCTGCCATGGCAGCTGGCGAATTTAAGTTCAATTAATTAAATAAAAATCTGGAATTAAAATACTAGTATCAGTAACGGTGGCCATGAAACTACCGGATTGTCGTAAAAACCCACCTGGTTCACTAATGTCCTTCAAGAAAGGAAACCTGCTGTCCTTACCCAGTCTGGCCTAAATGTGACTCCAGACCCACAGCAATGTGGTTGATTCTGAAATGGCCGAGCAAGCCACTCAGTTGTAAAATCTCGCTACGAAAAGTCGTAATAAGAATAAAACCGGACGGACCACCCAGCATCGGACCACTAGTCACCGGACACGACAAATGGCAAACCAAGCCCAGTCGACCCTGCAAGGTCCTCCTCACTAACATCTGGGGACTTGTGCCAAAATTGGGAGAACTGTCCCACAGACTAGTCAAGCAACAGCCTGACATAGCCATACTCACAGAATCATATCTTTCAGCCAATGTCCCAGACTCTTCCATCACCATCCCTGGGAATGTCCAGACCCACCAGAGGTGGCGGTACAGTGATATTCAGGAGGGAGTGGCCCTGGGAGTCCTCAACATTGACTCTGGACATCATGGCATCAGGTCAAACATGGGCAAGGAAACCTGCTGCTGATTACCACCTACCGTCCTCCCTCAGCTGATGAATCAGTCCTCCTCCATGTTGAGCACCACTTGGAGGAAGCACTGAGGGTAGCAAGGGCACAAAATGTACTCTGGGTGGGGGACTTCAATGTCCATCATCCAAGAGTGGCTCTGTAGCAGTACAGCTGGCCGAGTCCTGAAGGACACAGCTGCCAGACTGGGCCTGCGACAGGTGGTGAGCGAACCAACACGAGGGAAAAACTTACTTGACCTCGTCCTCACCAATGTACCTGTCGCAAATGCATCTGTCCATGACAGTATTGGTAGGAGTGACCACCGCACAGTCCTCGTGGAGATGAAGTCCCGTCTTGGCACTGAGGACACCACCCAACGTGGTGTGTGGTGCTAAATGGGATAGATCTAGCAGCTCAAAACTGGGCATCCATGAGGCACTGTGGGCCATCAGCAGCAGCAGAATTGTATTCCAGCACAATCTGTAACCTCATGGCCCGGCATATTCCTCACTCTACCATTACCAACAAGCCAGGTGATCAACCCTGGTTCATATGAGGAGTGTAGAAGAGCATGCCAGGAGCAGCTCCAGGTGTACCTAAAAATGAGGTGCCAACCTGGTGAAGCTACAATTCAGGACTACATGCATGCTGAACAGCAGAAGCAACATGCTATAGACAGAGCTAAGCGATTCCACAACCAACGGGTCAGATCAAAGCTCTGCAGTCCTGCCACATCCAGTCGTGAATGGTGGTGGACAATTAAACAACTAACGGGAGGAGGAGGCTCTGCAAACATCCCCATCCTCAACGATAGCGGAGTCCAGCACGTGAGTGCAAAAGACAAGGCTGAAACATTTGCAACCATCTTCAGCTAGAAGTGCCGAGTGGATGATCCATCGTCGGCCTCCTCCCGATATCCCCACCATCACAGAAGCCAGTCTTCAGCCAATATCGATTCACTCCACGTGATATCAAGAAACAGCTGAGTGCACTGGATACAGCAAAGGCTATGGGCCCCGACAACATCCCAGCTGCAGTGCTGAAGACTTGTGCTCCAGAACTAGCTGCGCCTCTAGCCAAGCTGTTCCAGTACAGCGACAACACTGGCATCGACCCGACAATGTGGAAAATTGCCCAGGTATGTCCTGTCCACAAAAAGCAGGACAAATTCAATCCGGCCAATTACCGCCCCATCAGTCTACTCTCAATCATCAGCAAAGTGATGGAAGGTGTCGTCGACAGTGCTATCAAGCGGCACTTACTCACCAATAACCTGCTCACCGATGCTCAGTTTGGGTTCCGCCAGGACCACTCGGCTCCAGATCTCATTACAGCCTTAGTCCAAACATGGACAAAAGAGCTGAATTCCAGAGGTAAGGTGAGAGTGACTGCCCTTGACATCAAGGCAGCATTTGACCGAGTGTGGCACCAAGGAGCCCTAGTAAAATTGAAGTCAATGGGAATCAGGGGGAAAACTCTCCAGTGGCTGGAGTCATACCTAGCACAAAGGAAGATGGTAGTGGTTGTTGGAGGCCAATCATCTCAGCCCCTGGGCATTGCTGCAGGAGTTCCTCAGGGCAGTGTCCTAGGCCCAACCATCTTCAGCTGCTTCATCAATGACCTTCCCTCCATCATAAGGTCAGAAATGGGGATGTTCGCTGATGATTGCACAGTGTTCAGTTCCATTCGCAACCCCTCAGATAATGAAGCAGTCCGAGCCCACATGCAGCAAGACCTGGACAACATCCAGGCTTGGGCTCAGAAGTGGCAAGTAACATTCGCGCCAGATAAGTGCCAGGCAATGACCATCTCCAACAAGAGAGTGTCCAACCACCTCCCCTTGACATTCAACGGCATTACCATCGCCGAATCCCCCACCATCAACATCCTGGGGGTCACCATTGACCAGAAACTTAATTGGACCAGCCATATAAATACTGTGGCTACGAGAGCAGGTCAGAGGCTGGGTATTCTGCGGCGAGTGACTCACCTCCTGACTCCCCAAAGCCTTTCCACCATCTACAAGGCACAAGTCAGGAGTGTGATGGAATACTCTCCACTTGCTTGGATGAGTGCAGCTCCAACAACACTCAAGAAGCTCGACACCATCCAAGATATAGCAGCCCGCTTGATTGGCACCCCATCCACCACCCTAAACATTCACTCCCTTCACCACCGGCGCACAGTGGCTGCAGTGTGTACCATCCACAGGATGCACTGCAGCAACTTGCCAAGGCTTCTTCGACAACACCTCCCAAACCCGCGACCTCTACCACCTAGAAGGACAAGAGCAGCAGACACATGGGAACAACACCACCTGCACGTTCCCCTCCAAGTCACACACCATCCCGACTTGGAAATATATCGCCGTTCCTTCATCGTCACTGGGTCAAAATCCTGGAACTCCCTTCCTTAAAGGCACAGTGGGAGAACCGTCACCACACGGACTGCAGCGGTTCAAGAAGGTGGCTCACCACCACCTTCTCGAGGGCAATTAGGGATGGGCAATAAATGCCGGCCTCGCCAGCGACGCCCACATCCCGTGAACGAATAAAAAAAAAATCTCCTCAGGTACTGTCCCCTGCCTTTTCAAAACTGTTGTCATCACCCCCTTCTCAAAAAAAGCACCCTCATCCCCTCTGTCATTGTAAACTACCGCCCCATATCCAACCTCCCTCTCCTCTCCAAAGTCCTTGAACTGGTGGTTGCCTCCCACACACCATGTACAATCTCTGCTGCAACACCCTGTTCGAATCTCTCAATTAGGTTACACAACACCAAAAACAGCCTTTAACAAGCTGGCCCCAATCTTGTCAACACACATGCACACCCCAGCACCAGGCAACAATCAGGAGCAGGAACAACGTCTGGTTTCCCTCCTCCCCAGACCACGGGACGTTATGGCCAACCGTAGCAAAACCCACCAACCCTCCATCTGAGATCGGCCAACTCAGCACTGACCTAGGGTGGGACCTGGGACCTTCCTGGTGAGTTACAGGGGTAGCTTGAGTCACTGATCTAGGGTCTATCAGTTCGCTGGTGCTGATAACTTTATCTTCACGGACTTGAAGTGGATTCATGTTCCACAGGAAATCAGGGCAGGTCAACGCGTAGGGTCCGAGCGGTAGAAAGCACAAATTTCCCCGTTGCCGCGAAGTTTCTTTGTTCAGTTCGAGGACGTGAGCTTGCACTCAGGAGCTGCAGCCCCGAAGCATTCAGGGATTGAGCTGTTACCAGTTTGCAATATGAGAAATGCGAAAGTCATACTGTTCTAGTAAAATATACTCCCCGGTGAGAGCAGTCAGGTAAATGAAAGTGCAGGTGGTGCTGAGATAGCAGAGGTACCAGAGCTCGACAAGAGGATTGAACAATCTTCTATTGTATAATGAAACCCGAGTCAATCTTCTCGGAGTAAATTACAGAAATGAAGTTTTTACGTGTGCTGCCTGATACATTCCCCATGAGTCCTGTTATTTTCATCCTGAACATTCGGCGGCACAACTGGGGGTACGGTAATATAGTGGTTATGTCACTGGACTAAATAAGCCCAGAGAATGTGAGTTCAAATCCCACTGCAGCAGTTTGAGAATTTGAATTTGTTTTTTTATAAAAAAGCTGGAAATAAAAAGCTGGTATCAGTGAAAGTGACCATGAAGCTGTCGATTGTCGTAGAAACCCAACTGGTTCACTCATGTCCTTACCCGGTCTGGCCTAGACGTGACACCAGTCCCACACCAATGTAGTTGACACTTAACTGCCCTTTGAAATGGCCGAGCAAGTCACTTAATTGGACAACCAGAGATGAGAAATAAATGTCGGCCTTGCCAGTGACGTCCGCATTCCGAGAATGAATTTTTTAAAATGCCAGTCGTTTACCATTCAGTGATTAAGGCGTCATCAAATTTACATAATTATGCATTTTGTGTACATTATGTTGAAATCACTTCCTATAGTATAACTATAACACTGACCATGGTACGTATAGGGGATACGGGGAGCCATAGGACTGGATTTTCCCGAAATTAGACAGGATCATGTGGGAAGTGACAGAAAAAAATGGGGTGGTGAGGCCTACTACAGTCTCACTGTCCTGACCTCGGTATGATTCCCCCCGCCGGGACTGACACCTGGCTAATCCTTTCTCCCGCCGCCGCATGTCAATACTGGTGGGTGAGGCAGAGCCCAACCTCTTGCCCAATCCTTTTTTTTATTCGTTCACGGGATGTGGGCATCACCGGAAAGGCCAGCATTTATTGCCCATCCCTAATTGCCCTTGAGAAGGTGGTGGTGAGCCGCCTTCTTGAACCGCTGCAGTCCGTGTGGTGAAGTTTCTCCCACAGTGCTGTTAGGAAGGGAGTTCCAGGATTTTGACCCAGCGATGATGAAGGAACGGCGATATATTTCCAAGTCGGGATGGTGTGTGACTTGGAGGGGAACGTGCAGGTGGTGTTGTTCCCATGAATCCAGTCCACCGCTCCAAATCTGCCCTCAACCCTGGCCCAGTTCCCTGGGACAGGGTTAATCCTGTATGCATGGCAGGCTCTCGCTACCAAGATGGAGCCCGCCTGCCTGTGTTAAAAGGTGAACATTGATGGTGGCACAGTGGGCACACTGCTACAACACCAGAAGTGCCAGTGAGGGGCCGTAAAGGGGCAGAAGCACCTGAAGATCACAATCGCTCTGAGAAGTCTGCGATCCTCCAATTCTGGCCTCTTGCACATCCCTGATTTCCTTCACCTCACCATTGCTGGCCGTGCCTTCAGCTGCCTGGGCCCTAAGCTCTGGAATTCCCTCCCTGAATCTCTCTACCTCTCTCTCCTCTTTTAAGATGCTACTTAAAACCCACCTCTTTGACCAAGCTTTTGGTCACCTGTCCTTATGCAGCTCGGTGACAAATTTTTTGTTGTCTGATTACTCTCCTGTGAAGCACGTTTTACTATGTTAAAGGCTCTATATAAATGCAAGTTGTTGTTATTACCTTGGCCAAGACCAGGGCCTTCAGCAGCTAAGTGTTGGGGGCCAGACTGGCTGCTACAAGTTCCTCTCCCTCCACAGGAGGGACACCAAGGCCTTTACCGCCACTTCCCAGGGCACAGAAAGAGAAGGGAAGAAAAGAGAGAAAAAGAAGTGAGGGAGAAGAGCAAAAGAGAGAGCAACAGAAGTACCAGAGAAGAGAGAGGAACCAAAGTGAAGATTGAGTAAGAGAGAGAGCAGATGCGTTTTTTTTGTAGACTTACCAATCTCAATATCCTTAGCTGGAGGCTATGAGAATATTTGGAGGCAGGAATGAAAAAGTTTGGGAACCATCGAAATGACAAAGAACATCCCAAATATAAACATTTAGAGGAATCAGTGTCCAATGAATGAACTTTATTTCAGCAATGCTGGAAATCAGGGAATGGGGAGCAAAGATAGGCACAGAGAGAGGGGAACAATTGGATAGGGAAGGAGAGAAACTTTCTAGAGATTGAGAATGGGGAAAAAGGGAAGAATAGAGAGATCTTGTTGGGATGGTGAGGGGGAAAGAAAGAGAGAGATCCCCGTTGAGGAGAGAGAACCTATTGTGGGGAAAGGGTCTATTGAAAGAGAAGAGCAGGGGGAAGAGAGGTAGCAAAACCACATGAGATGAAAATTGAAATATGTGTTCCTATATTATAGAGCTTCAAGTAGCTAGGATTAAAATGGAGGCTGTCTTCCTCTTTATTAAGCTTTAAAATAGAATGGAAATGATGCCATCTGCAGGAACAAAATAAGATCGTTAATCAACAAATCGATTTGATCAATGCTTTGATCTACATGTGGATTGTAATGTGTATTGTGAGGGACTTTAATATGCACTTGATACCTGATGATGCAAGTTTAACCTCAAATTAGCATTCCATGGGACCATTTTCATGTATCGTGCCTTTGATCATGAGTGATTGACAGCACTGTATTCATTGAATTAAACTGTACAAGAGGGGAAATTTTCAGTGATCTCCAGTCCTGATGAAGTCATCCAGGCTCTGTGAGCAGGTGCAACTCATGAATACGGCATGTAGGATCGTATCCCAAAAGACAAGGGGTAAGGAAATAAAAGCCCAACTTTCATCCAAAGGACGCCAAGCTACTGTAAGTGGCAGCTGTCTGAAAAGGTATCTTGACCTCTTTGTAAACAATTCCAGTTCACTAACTTGATAGAGTTTTTTGATGAGGTAACAGAGGGTTGATGAGGGCAATGCAGTTGATGTGGTGTATATGGACTTTCAAAAGGCATTTAATAAAGTATTGCATGGTAGGCTTGTCAACAAGATTGCAGCCCATGGAATAAAGGGGGCAGTAGCAACATGGATACAAAAGTGGCTAAGTGACAGGAAACAGAGAGTAGTAGTGAACGGTTGTTTTTCGGACTGGAGGGAGGTATACAGTGGTGTTCCCCAGGGGTCGGTACTAGGACCACTGCTTTTCTTGATATATATTAATGACTTGGACTTGGGTGCAGGGCACAATTTCCAAATTTGTAGATGACACGAAACTTGGAAATGTAGTGAACAGTGAGGAGAATAGTGATAGACTTCAAGAGGATATAGACAGGCTGGTGGAACGTGGCAGATGAAATTTAATGCAGAAAAATGCGAAGTGATACAATTCAGTAGGAAGAACGAGGAGAGACAATATAAACTAGAGGGCACAATTCTAAAAGGGGTACAGGATCAGAGAGATCTGGGGGTATATGTGCACAAATCATTGAAGGTGGTAGGGCAGGTTGAGAAAGTGGTTAAAAAAGATTATGGGATCCTGGGCTTTATAAATAGAGGCATAGAATACAAAAGTAAGGAAGTTGTGATAATCCTTTATAAATCACTGGTTCAGCCACAACTGGAGTATTGTATCCAGTTCTGGGCACCTTTACTTTAGGAAAGATGTGAAGACATTTACTAGAATGATTCCAGGGATGAGGGACTTTAGTTACGTGGATAGACAGGAGAAGCTGGGGTTGTTCTCCTTGGAACAGAGAAGGTTGCGGGGAGATTTGATAGACATATTCAAAATCATGAAGGGTCTAGACAGAGTAGATAGAGAGAAACTGTTCCTATTGGCGGAAGGGTCAAGAACCAGACAGCATAGATTTAAGGTGATTGGCAAAAGAGCCAAAGGTGACATGAGGAAAAACTGGTTAGGATCTGAAATGCACTGCCCGAGGGGGTGGTGGAGGCCGATTCAATCATGGCCTTCAAAAGGGAACTGGATAAGTACTTGAAAGTAAAAAATTTGCAGGGCTATGGGGATAGGACGGGAGTGGGACTAGCTGGATTGGTCTTGCATAGAGCTGACACGGACTCGATGGGCCGAATGGGCTCCTTCTGTGCTGTAACCTTTCTATGATTCTATGATTCCATGTGTCTTGTACTATTTAATATTTTGCCTATGTCATTTTTGCTTCTAGATATCAGTTTACTTGTAAATAAACCTGGACTATAGTTTTAGCCTGCATGCAGTAGTCTAGCTGTGTAGCATTATTATGCTGACTGAGGTGATGGGAGATTGTGGTGGGCAACCATCTATTCTCCAGCAAGCAAATTACCGCACGTCAGGGTTAAATGTTAGACTTGGGATACCCTGATCCAAACCCTCAGAGTAAAGGTAAAAGGCGGGAGGTTTAGAGGGGATTTGAGAAAGAACTTTTTCACCCAGAGGGTGGATGGAGTCTGGAACTCACTGCCTGAAAGGGTTGTGGAGGCAGGAACCCTCACAACATTCAAGAAGCATTTGGATGAGCACTTGAAATGCCATAGCATACAAGGCTACGGACCAAATGCTGGAATATGGGATTAGAGTAGACAGGGCTTGATGGCCGGCGCGGACACGATGGGCCGAAGGGCCTCTATCCGTGCCGTATAACTCTATGACTCTAAATAAAACTGCAGGTTTCAGTCCATTCGGGACTCAATCGATTTAGGAAAACCAGTGTCTAGTTAGGAGAAAGATAGAACTGCAACAGCTTGTTGTGGGGGAAGGGGAGATGCTTGACTCCATTTGGGCATCTGCCCAGACTCACGTTGTAAAACAAACGAATCTTGCGAGGTGCCGTGAGCAACACCACGGGAGGTCCCTCTGGCCCATCACAATAAATCTTACACTTAATCTGCTGCTTATTTGAAATGGCATGACACCTCTCCGTGAAAATCGATCAACAAAGAGAGAAAACAATTATTATCAGCAGGGAAGAGGCTCTCCACAGTCGTGTGGCTTAATCTACACTTCATTTGCAGAGTAACGCTCGTGAAATTAAATGGCAATGCAGAAAATATTGTTTCTTTGCCTCGAGGCTTGTCTCCATGGAGACGGCATGTAAAGAAACACGGATTAGAGCACACACTATGAACGACACATAGGACAGATAATACTGAGTATTAGAATCCAGTTTGTACCTTGACTGGCTCAGATCCTTCAGGTTTGCCCCCACCCCCAAGGCTAGCGGGATGCTTGTCTGAGGGTATTTGGGAAAGAGTTATCGGGCTGCTGTTCAATCATGGTTATCCTGATCTTGTCCTTGAACCGCGGAGACGCCTCTTCTGTTCTGGATATATCTGGTGCAATAAGGACTCAAGGATCCTGTCAGTGGATTTGTTGAGTGGTGGGCGGACTGCATTCACCTGTTGGTTTCTGTGAAAAGGAACGAGCAGGAATCCAAACAGTCGATTGGCGCTAACTGCCCCGAGACTCGACATTGCAGTCCGGCTCGGCTTGCCCCAGTGCCGGGGGGGGGAATGGGAGAATACAGCGCCACCTCATGCGTAGTGGACTAAAATATCCCCCTGTGTGAGTGTCAGCAGTTCCAACCCCCTCCCCCGCTGAGATCCCAACATCATAGGAACTTCGGAACAGAAGTAGGCCATTCAGCCCCTCAGGCCTCTTCCGCCATTCAATTCGATCATGGCTGATCTGTATCTTAACTCCATTTACTCGCCTTGGTTCCATAACTCTTAATACCCTTCCCTAACAAAAATCTATCAATCCCCATTTTTAAATTTTCAATTGACCCCCAGCATCCACAGCTTTTTGGGGGAGAGAGTTCCAGATTTCCACTACCCTTTGAGTGAAGAAATGCTTCCTGACATCACCCTTGAATGGCCTGGCTCTAATTTTAAATTTATGCCCCCCTTTGTTCTGGACTCTCCCACCAGAGGAAAAAGTTTCTCTCTATCTACCCTATCAAATCCTTTAATCATCTTAAATGCCTCAATTAGATCACCGATTAATCGTCTATACGCAAAGGAATACAAGCCGAGTTTGTGTAACCTGTCCTCATAATTTAACCCCTTTCAACTCGGTATCATTCTGGTGAATCTGGGCTGCACCCCCTCTAAGGCCAGTATATCCTTCCCGAGGTGCAGTGCCCAGAACTGAATGCAGTACTCCAGATGGGGTCTAACCAGAGGTCTATACAGCTGTAACATAACGTCCACCCCTTTGTATTCCAGCCCTCTTGAGATAAAGGCCAACATTCCATTAGCCTTTTGAATTATTTTTTGTACCTGTCCACTAGCTTTTAGTGATTTCTGTACATGGATCCCTAAATCTCTCTGCT
This sequence comes from Heptranchias perlo, assembly GCF_035084215.1. Taxonomy (NCBI): domain Eukaryota; kingdom Metazoa; phylum Chordata; class Chondrichthyes; order Hexanchiformes; family Hexanchidae; genus Heptranchias; species Heptranchias perlo. The sequence continues at coordinate 50,625,643 of NC_090341.1, forward strand.
CATCCACAGTTCATAACTTCTCTCCATTTAGAAAATACTCTGATCTATCTTTCTTGGGTCCAAAGTGAATGACCTCACACTTCCCCACATTGAACTCCATCTGCCACAGTTTTACCCACTCACTTAATCTATTCATTTGCAACTTTCTGCACCCATCTACACTATTTACTGTGTCAGCTAACTTGGTGTCGTCAGCAAACTTAGATATACGGTGCTCTATTCCTTCATGTCGTTTCCCAGGCGAGTGCAACTGGAGCGATGGTGATGGAGACCATTACCACTGTGAACACACCACATGTTTTTGGTGCAGTCGGACATCAATGCTCCGTCACCTGCCTGTACCTTTCCCACACGTGTTGTTGGAAATGGGGTTGAGGGGCTCAGTAACAGTTTTGTATATTTATTAAAGAACATATGGACGCGTAGGAAGAGAAATGATCCTTTGGTCCATTAGCCCCAAGCTGGGACTGTTCCATGGGGCAGTGTAGAGGGAGCTTTACTCTGTACCTAACCCGTGCTGTACCTGCCCTGGGATTGTTCCATGGGGCAGTGTAGAGGGAGCTTTACTCTGTATCTAACCCGTGCTGTACCTGACCTGGGAGTGTTTTAAGAGGCAGTGTAGAGGGAGCTTTACTCTATATCTAACCCGTGCTGTACCTGCCCTGGGAATGTTTTAAGAAGCAGTGTAGATGGAGCTTTGCTCTATATCTAACCCGTGCTGTACCTGCCCTGGGAATGTTTTAAGAGGCAGTGTAGAGGGAGCTTTGTTCTATATCTAACCTGTGCTGTACCTGCCCTGGGAATGTTTTAAGAAGCAGTGTAGATGGAGCTTTGCTCTATATCTAACCTGTGCTGTACCTGACCTGGGAGCACTCAATTCCAATATTGAGTGAATAACACTCAATGTTTGACTCTTAATCCCTTGCTCCATTGATCCAGTTTCAGAGCTACTTTGTGAAATGCAGCCTGGCTTTGAGTCTTCAGCCTTTACACTATGCAGCTCGAAGCTGGTTAATGAATTGCTATTTCATTAATGTTCGTCAATTTCCACGCGAGCATTACGTCTCCATCCTTGTTGAACAGTGAGTCATGGACTCCAGCTGAAAACCTTTACTGATGCGGCTGTGTTAATGGCTGCTGATCTGTGGGATTCTGTTCTCCTGTGTTGAGGACCCAGTATTGTTAGTTTTGATCTATGGTTCTCTAAGTTACACTCACTCTGAGTATCGCCTGATTGTATCTCTTGTTGTAGATGAGGAACAGCCCCTGATGGCAGCTTCTTCAACTCTCCGGTACACAACCTATGAAGTTAAAGGCAGCAGCTGGTGTTATTGGGTCAGGCCCACGCAGGGCGGCAGTCGATATACTGGAGCTGAGACTCCAGCTCCATTCAAACACGGGCGATCAGTCGGTTTTCCTTTGTCCCTCGATCTCATAACACATTTTACACCACGGCATAAACTGCGACCAAGAGCACAGTGCGTTGAGCTGAATGTATTAAGCGCCCAGACGCAGCCCTTTTTAAATGCACTGCACTGGGAGGGAGGGACGGAGGGATTAGGGAGGAAGGAAGGAAGTTGCATTTATATAATGCCTTTCGCAACCTCAGGAAGTACCAAAGCGCTTTACAGCCAATTAAGTACTCTTTTGCAGTGTAGTTACTGTTGTAATGTAGGAAACGCGGCAGCCAATTTATGCACAGCAAGGTCCCACAAACAGCAATGTGATGATGGACCTGATAATCTTTTAGTGATGTTAGTTGTGGGATAAATATTGGCCAGAACACAGGGGAGAACTCCCCTCCTCTTCTTTGAAACAGTGCCATGGGATCTTTTACATTCACCTGAGAGGGCAGACAGGGCCTCGGTTTAACATCTCATCTGAAAGACGGCCCCTCCGACAGTGGAGCACTCCCTCACTGCGCTGGGAGTGTCAGCCTGGATTCTGTGCTCAAGTCTCTAGAATGGGACTTGAACCCACAACCTTCTGACTCAGAGGCGAGAGTGCTACCCACTGAGCCATGGCTGAAAGGAAGATAGATTAATGTTTCCGGTGGGACCCTTCGTCACAACTGGTATGGTCAGGCTGGGGAAGCTAGTTTCTAGGACTGATCGAAACAAAGAGCAGAGAGGTGAGATCAGCTGGTTAGAGCAAAGAGGATAGAATTTCTCCTGATCTCCCGCTTTAACTCTCTGGACAAATGGCGAAAACGGAGAACAGGAGATGAGGAAATTCTAGCCTGACGACTGCATGTTACACGAAAGAAAAAAAGAAAGATTTGGATTTATATGGCACCTATCATGTCTCTCAGGAGCAACACACACACAATGAATTTCTTTGAAATGCAGTAACTGTTGTCAGGTAGGCAAATACAGTGACCATTTTGCACACAGCAAGATCCCACAAATATGATGACATCACAAAAGACACAAACATGACGGTCAATCTGTATTCAGTCACGTTGGTTGAAGGGTGGGTGTTGGGGGTGTTGGGGGCGGGAGGGAGGGAGGGAGGAATACTTGGCCAGGACACCGGGATAAGTACCTGCTGTCCTTGAATTGGTGCAATGGGACCTGTAATATTCAACTAATCAAACAGGCAGCATCAGTTAATGTCTCACCCGAAGGACAGAACGACCATCTCAAAGGGTAAACAGGCCGTAAGCAAACGGTAAAGTGGGGGGTAAGTGTGTAAAGTGATTGGGTTACAGTACGCTCTTCCATCCAGTAACGGTTTTACTGTATGTACTGAACAGTGTGTTACACAGGGGGAGCTGTATATAGTGAACAGTGTATTACACAGGGGGAGCTGTATATAGTGAACAGTGTGTTACACAGGGGGAGCTGTATATAGTGAACAGTGTATTACACAGGGGGAGCTGTATATAGTGAACAGTGTGTTACACAGGGGGAGCTGTATATAGTGAACAGTGTATTACACAGGGGGAGCTGTATATAGTGAACAGTGTGTTACACAGGGGGAGCTGTATATACTGAACAGTGTGTTACACAGGGGGAGCTGTATATAGTGAACAGTGTGTTACACAGGGGGAGCTGTATATAGTGAACAGTGTGTTACACAGGGGGAGCTGTATATACTGAACAGTGTGTTACACAGGGGGAGCTGTATATACTGAACAGTGTGTTACACAGGGGGAGCTGTATATAGTGAACAGTGTGTTACACAGGGGGAGCTGTATATAGTGAACAGTGTGTTACACAGGGGGAGCTGTATATAGTGAACAGTGTGTTACACAGGGGGAGCTGTATATACTGAACAGTGTGTTACACAGGGGGAGCTGTATATACTGAACAGTGTGTTACACAGGGAGAGCTGTATATACTAATGAGTGTGTTACACAGGGGGACCTGTATATACTGAACAGTGTGTTACATAGGGGGAGCTGTATATACTGAACAGTGTGTTACACAGGGGGAGCTGTATATACTGAACAGTGTGTTACACATGTAGGGTGTTTTGGGGGTGTTCTCACCCTATTGATCAGTGCCGATATCAGGTCCCCGGTCTAGCCCAGGAACACCTGTACCCCATGGATCGGGGTCCGGGAAAAACGGGACTTATGCTAACGCACCCGGTGATAGATCACGTAGCCGAATAGCACAGAGAACACACAAACTCAGTGTTTGATTTTTGAATTGGAAGGTTGGTTTTATTGTACCACCAACGCAAAGAAAATGATGATTAAAATGGTCCTACACTGTACATTGGGTTACACACACACTACAGTACACTACTCCAATAAACTGAGAGGTTGGTGGGGACCCTGGAGACACCTATCACACACACACACGTGTGGTCGAGGCTCACCAATCCTTGCGCACTTGCAGGTCTGGCCGACCTGTTCTCTCCCATAGGGATCGTTGGTTTTGCTGGAAGCCGCTCTCCTCTCTGGAGAGCTCGGGTGGCGGGGGATTCAGCCCAAAAGTCAGGGCTGAGTTGCACAAGTGAGGAATCCGAGAGATAAAAGAGGAAGAAAAGGGGGTTTCGGGCTTTCACTTTTATACCCCTCTCTTACAATAGTTTTTAATGTTAACAAGGTTACTTCAATGTTCGTTTAACAATTCTTTCAAAGCCTCTTAAAAGTCCTTGATGGGTTTCGATGCTGGCGCTGTCAGGAGATCCTTTTTGAGGTGCTCAAACGCTGCCTTGCGGTTGGAATCCCACTCCCACTCGACTCCCTTGTGGAGGAGCCGAAGTTGAGGGGCTGCTGTGGAGGCGTAGCCCTCAATAAAGTCTCGTCAGTACCCGGTGAGTCCCAGAAAAGACCTTACCCCCGTAATGTCCCTTGGCTCCGGCAACTCCCGTACCACCTCCCTCCTTGCCTCATCTATCGCTCTCTCTCCTGCCCGTATGGTCAGACCCAGGAGCTTGACCTCCTCCTGACCAATCTGGGCCTTTTTGGGGTTAACCTTCAACCCCGCCTCCCTGAGCAACCCAAGTAACTCGTCTAATAGGGCCCCATGCTCCTCCTCCCCTTCTGAGAAGAGCAAGAGGTCATCGACATACTGTACCAACTGGTGGGGTTGGCTGAACGCCTTCAGGGCTTCAGCCATGCTCTGGTGGAAAATGGAGGGGCTATTGTGAAACCCCTGGGGTAGGCACGTCCACGTGTACTGCTGTCCCTTGAACGTGAACGTGAACTTGTACTGGTCCTCCCCTTTCAGGGGTATGGACCAGAACCCGTTGGAAATGTCCAGCACCGTAAACACTGTCGCGGTGGCTGGAATTCGCCCTATCAACTCGGCTACGGCTGCGACCGTGGGCGCGCACGCTGGGATATTTTTGTTGAGGACGCGATAGTCCACTGTGGCTCGTCACGACCTGTCCAGTTTCTTAACCGGCCACAATGGCGGTTTCACGTGGGTTGCTATCGTTCTCGACACCCCCTGCTCTACAAGGGATCCCAGTGCGGTCTCCAGGTCCACCTCGGCTTCCTTTGGGTTGCCGTACTGCCTCTGTGGCCGTGACATTGGGTCCCCCTCGACCCGGACCTCCTTTCCCGTCATGCGGCCCCAATCATGCTTGTGCGAGGCGAACGCTGCCGAGTTCACCTGCGCAATCCCTTGGAGCGGGGCCGGGGTGCTTGCGAACAGATCCCCCAGGTCCTAGCTCCCCTTCTGCCGCAAGGTGCAGCAGCTCCCCTCGCTATCCCTGGCCCTTGGGATAACTAACACTTCCTCTGCCTTCTCGGAACCCCCTGCTCCCCACAAGCAGTGGTTCCGGAGATCCACTATCACACGGTGAGCCAACATGAAGTCGGCCCCGAGGACTCCAGATCCCGGCTGCTTCCACCTGAGAAGCACCACCTTCCACCGTGTGCGAAGGGTTCCCAGGTGGACCTCTAGTGGCTTGAAAATCGGACCCGCCTGCTCGTCTCCTGTGAAGCCCACTAGGTCGAACGGCTTCCCGCTGGACAGGGGTGAAGTGGCCGGGTTATCTTCCTTGATCACCGTGCTCGATGCCCCGGGCTCAATCAGATACTCCCCCTTGACCCCCTCCACCTCCATGTCCACCCAGGGTCTGCCCCATTCGTCATAGTGCAATGGACACAGGAGTACGGGCTGGCCGCTCTCTAGTCAGGGCTGTGGGGGTGCAACAGGGGCTACAGGGGCTGTGCTGGGCACGGCTGCGTCCAGCTTCGCCTTCCCTTCGCCAGGACCTGTCTCACGGCACGCATCAACAGGGCAAGCTCCTGAGCATCGTCCTCCTGTGCGCGCTCCTGGTAGAGTCTCCGCACCGGCCGATCCGGCCGATCCGGCCGAGGGCAGTCCCTCCGGTAGTGGCCCGAATTCCCGCACCCGAAGCATGTTAGGTTTAAGGGCCCACTACCCCCGTCGGTGAGCCACTCCTTTTTACACTCTATCGGGGGCCCACTACCCCCATCGGTGAGCCATTCCTTTTTACACTCTATCGGGGGCCCACTACCCCCATCAGTGCGTCACTCCTTTTTACACTCTATCGGGGGCCCACTACCCCCATCGGTGAGCCATTCCTTTTTACACTCTATCGGGGGCCCACTACCCCCATCGGTGAGCCACTCCTTTTTACACTCTATCGGGGGCCCACTACCCCCATCGGTGAGCCACTCCTTTTTACACTCTATCGGGGGCCCACTACCCCCATCGGTGAGCCACTCCTTTTTACACTCTATCGGGGGCCCACTACCCCCATCGGTGAGCCACTCCTTTTTACACTCTATCGGGGGCCCACTACCCCCATCGGTGAGCCACTCCTTTTTACACTCTATCGGGGGCCCACTACCCCCATCGGTGAGCCACTCCTTTTTACACTCTATCGGGGGCCCACTACCCCCATCGGTGAGCCACTCCTTTTTACACTCTATCGGGGGCCCACTACCCCCATCGGTGAGCCACTCCTTTTTACACTCTATCGGGGGCCCACTACCCCCATCGGTGAGCCACTCCTTTTTACACTCTATCGGGGGCCCACTACCCCCATCGGTGAGCCACTCCTTTTTACACTCTATCGGGGGCCCACTACCCCCATCAGTGAGCCACTCCTTTTTATGCTCTATCGGGGGCCCACTATCCCCATCGGTGAGCCACTCCTTTTTACACTCTATCGGGGGCCCACTACCCCCATCGGTGAGCCACTCCTTTTTATGCTCTATCGGGGGCCCACTATCCCCTTCATGACACCATTCTCTCCTTTTCTCCCCATGATGAGCCTCATGGAGTTTCCCCTTCCCCTTTGGCTCATCCCCGGTGTCATTCTGGAACGCCGCTATGAGCCAGCACACCACCACTTCCTCGGTAAGATTGTGGCCTTCCCCATCGAACCGGTTGTCGATGTGCTGTCACACCCTTGGTCGGCAGTTCACCACCAAGAGTCACAGCCAAGGACTCCTCGCATCCTCTGCGAGCTGGAACCTGTCTCCCACTATTCCTACCGTGGCCCGGCTGTACACCGGCCACAACCGAATCGCAAAGGCTTCCGGTGGTTCGTCCGGTAGCTGCTTCGTCCTTTCCACCTGGGCAAACGGACTACCCTTATGATGACCCATGGCTCTGAGGATTTCTTCCTTCAGCTCTTCTGTCCGCCTGTCCCCGTGCTTAACGGCGGACGGGAGGTTTCCGTACAGACGCCCATCCAGGGAGAACAACAAGAGCTTGTTGATCGCCTCCACATTACACCCGTGGAGCCCACCCACCTGCTCTATCGGAGCAAAATGGACGGAGACATCCCCTTCTCTCATTCGGTGCGGTTTCCCCACCACCATTGCCTGTAACTGCTGCGTGTCGAATGGAATCACGTAGTCACTCTGCAACTGCCCTCGGTCCCCGTTAACTGCCGGCGGGCTGAACTTCTGCTGTCGCAGAGAGCACATGGGTCACCTCAGCCTGACCGGACCCTCTAGGCTTGCCTTTCCCGGGAGCTCTGCTGCCCTCACTGGACCTACCAGGGGCCTCCCACTGTTCCCAACGGAGCGTCCAGACCAATTCGGGTCTTCCAGACCTCCCCTACCCATGGGATCCTCGAGCCTCCCCGGACCCTCCGGACTTCCCATGTCCCCGAGATTCCCTGGCCTCACTGGACCATCGGGGGTCTCTCGCATACCTGGGGTTCCCGGACCTCATCGGGCCTTCCAGGTTCCCGCACCCTTGGGATCCTCAGGTCTCCCTGGACCCTCCAGACTTCCCATGTCCCTGAGTCTCCCTGGCCCCGTCGGACCATCGGGGATGCTCTGCTCCGTCCTTTGGGGTAGGCTCCCCCCGTCAGTCCCACCCTGGGACGCTACGTCCACCCTCACCTCGGGTTCCGCTATGCTGCCTCCCCATCGTCTCCCATCCCTGGCCACCGAGGCTGCCCCCAGTGCTACCAGACACACCATTCCTCTGGCGTTGGACAGAGCTTGGGTTAACTCCTGAATCCTTTCCTGGCACAGACTGTGATCTGTCCCTCCCTGGGTCATTTCTTTCATCACCATATACACGCCCCTCGTATCCCTGAGACGCTCTTCTAGCTCTTCAATCTCATACTCTAATGCCTGTATTTCATTCCGACTGTTCCTAACCAGGGTTCTTGCCTCGGTCAGCTCACCCCTTAGGAATTCTACCTCAGTCCGGGAGGCTTTTACTTGGTTACTCATCTCACGCTCTGTGGAGTGGAGCCTTTCTAACAACTGGCTCGACACTACACCCCTTGCTTCTGCTTCCCTATCTGCTGCCTCTAGTTCCTGCTCTAGTCGGTCCAGCTGCTCTCTTAACAGCTGGACTTGTTTCACTAGACACAGCAACAAAACGGCCTTCTCCTGAGACTTCTTATGGTCTTTGGACCCCATCCACACCGCCGCACTCTGTTGCGGGCAGCTGGAGTGTATCAAGTCCAGAACCCACTGCTTAGCCACATTAATCTTCGTGTAGGCTTAGCTGTTAATCCGCCTTTCCATCCCTTCCAATTCTACTGTGCTATGACTCAGTGATCCAACGGGAACACTGCCTGTTTCTCCTGGCTGGCTCGCCGTTCTGTAGGGTGTTTTGGGGGTGTTCTCACCCTATTGATCAGTGCCGATATCGGGTCCCCGGTCTAGCCCAGGAACACCTGTACCTCACGGATCGGGGTCCGGGAAAAACAGGACTTATGCTAACGCACCCGGTGATAGATCACGTAGCCGAAAAGCACAGAGAACACACAAACTCAGTGTTTGATTTTTGAATTGGAAGGTTGGTTTTATTGTACCACCAACGCGAAGAAAATGATGATTAAAATGGTCCTACACTGTACATTGGGTTACACACACACTACAGTACACTACTCCAATAAACTAAGAGGTTGGTGGGGACCCTGGAGACACCTGTCACACACACACACGTGGTCGAGGCTCACCAATCCTTGCGCACTTGCAGGTCTGGCCGACCTGTTCTCTCCCATAGGGATCGTTGGTTTCGCTGGAAGCCGCTCTCCTCTCGGGAGAACTCGGGTGGCGGAGGATTCAGCCCAAAAGTCAGGGCTGAGTTGCACGAGTGAGGAATCCGAGAGATAAAAGAGGAAGAAAAGGGGGTTTCGGGCTTCCACTTTTATACCCCTCTCTTACAATAGTTTTTAATGTTAACAAGGTTACTTCAATGTTCGTTTAAAAGTTCTTTCAAAGCCTCTTGAAAGTCCTTGATGAGTTTTGATGGCCCCTCGTCTTGCTGCAGTTGCCTCTCTCGATGGGCTATTGTCCTTCAAATTAATGCTGATTGTTGATCACCTGATGTACAGGACTCCTTTTGTATCCGACGTCCTAGGTGTTGATCGGTTTTGCTTTGAAACAAAGACATGGCCCCACCCTGTCTGGAGATGTGATTCACTGGGTGGGGGCTGTTTAATTCAACCTTGTTTTTTTCCCCACATTGCACTGTGTTTTGTTGATTCGTTTGGTGACCTTTCAACTGCACCTTCCATCTTAGAATTTTGGTCAATGGCCAAATTTTACAGACTCAGGGAAAAGGTGAAATTCACTGAATTCTACACACAGGGGGAGCTATATGTACTGAACAATGTGTTACACAGGGAGCTGTGTGTAATGAACAGTGTGTTACACAGGGAGCTGTGTGTAATGAACAGTGTGTTACACAGGGAGCTGTGTGTAATGAACAGTGTGTTACACAGGGAGCTGTGTATAATGAACAGTGTGTTACACAGGGAGAGCTGTATGTACCGAACAATGTGTTATACAGCGAGCTGTACGTACTGAACAGTGTGTTACATGGGGAGAGCTATACGTAGTGATCAGTGCGTTAAACATAGCTGCTGCATGTACTGGACTTTGTGTTACACACAGAGAGCTGTATTTACTGAACTGTGTGTTACACAGGGGGAGCTGTATGTAGTGAACAGTGTGTTACACAGAGAGCTGTACATAGTGATCAGTGTGTTAAACACGGCTGCTGCATGTACTGATCAGTGTGTTACACAGGGAGAGCTGCATACGGTAAGCAATGTGTTACACAGGGGGAGCCATATGTACTGAGCAGTGTGTTACACAGGGAGACGGCCAATACCCTTATAAATGTTTGGCCGACATTTTAATCACAACTCTTAATAAAAAAATCAAACCTGAACATTGTGGCTGAAAATCTTATTGATTCGAAGAATGAAACATATCTTTGCCTGTTATGTCATCCTGCTCCTAATTATGACTCTGGACAATAGAAGATAATGGGGGGTAGCACAATAAATCACTCATCAATTGAAATACAAGGCTACTGGCAGTCGGAAGTGTGACTCCTGGTGTACTTGTGAAAGATCTCTTACGCAGTAAACAGCTTCTGAGCTCAATCCAAAATGCCAAGTCAATCTCGTTCACATGGAGTGAGAATGTTTAAATGTGCTTATAATGTTAAACAAACCAGTCTGTGGAAAGTGCGGATAAAGACTCTGCTGTCTGCACTCTCTACACCCTCCCCCTCCAGAATTTTCTCACCCCTGACTCTCCCAAAGGTGCTGCTCCTTATGGTTCTACGGGCACTGCGTGCTCTCCAGTAACTCAGCCAAGTGTCCAGTCAACACGTGTCAGCTTGGCTATTTGACTGTGGAGGGAATTGCAGCTGAGCCTGATCCTGCCCTTACCCGTTGTACACACACACACACACTCTCACACGCACACACTCACACACACACACACTCACACTCACTCTCACACACACACACACAGACTCACACACACACACTCACACTCACATACTCACACACACACACATGCTCTCACACACACATGCTCTCACACACACACGCTCTCACACATACACACACTCACACACACACACACACACACTCACACACACAGACTCACACACACGCACACACACACACATGCTCTCACACACACACGCTCTCACACTCAAACACACTCATACACACTCCAGAAGGGGATAGTGAACAGCAACAGGATCAGGACCAGGACCAGGAACAGGTAGTCTGGCTGATTATTGCCAGCCCACAGGCTGTGAGGCTCATTATAGTATCTAAACTGCACTCCACCTGAAGTTAAACCTCTAAGCTTCCTGATCCGTAGGGTACAGTATCACAATGGATGGTGCAAATCCCCGCTGAGCCACCGGGGGTGCTACCCGTCACTTTGAGCTTTATTGAAGTGCTCGAGATAGTTTCCACCACACTCGCTCGCACAATAACAGGCCGCAGGCCAACTACCGAGCTCCTTGCCTCGTCTCGACCTTAGGAGACATCTAAGGCACTCTCTCAGCAACACAGGCTAAATGAGTTTTCTTCAATGGGTGCAAATATACTTAAACGTAAATGGATCGGGCGCACATCTCTTTACTCAGGCTCCAGCTCGGCTCCTCGCTACTGCGAGCACGTCAGAGGTTTTATTTAGAGCCGAGAATGAATCAACTTGTTTCCACTTGTGGGGGAATCCAAAACTAGGAGCCACAAATATAAGATAGTGATTATTAAATTCAATAAAGAATTCAGGAGAAACTTCTTTACCCAGAGAGTGGTGAGAACGTGGAACTTGCTACCTCAAGGAGTATTTGAGGTTAATAGTGTAGATACATTTAAGGGGAAGCTGGATAAACACATGAGGGAGAAAGGAATAGAAGGATATGCTGATAGGGTGAGATGAAGTAGGGAGGGAGGAGGCTCGTGTGGAGCATAGACACTGGCATAGACCCGTTGGGCCGAATGGCCTGTTTCTGTGCTGCAAATTCTGTCTAATTCTATGAATCAACTTTCATTTGTCATTATGGGTCAGGAGTAAAAGCAGACGAGCCTCAGCCACTTGAGCTGTGCTCAGGGTTCAGCAATGCCAAGGAGGCTGCTGAGAGTCGTTCGGTTTATTCTGAGAGGTCGAAGCTCCAACAGGAAGGTCAATCTGAAAATTCACTTCTAAGGTTTCAGAGGCTTGAGAGGATTTTTTTTTGAACGAAATTTTTTTTTTGACGCATCTGCTTCTGAAAGGGTTCGTCTCTTTGTCACTTTGAAAAACGAAAAGAAAAAGCACGAGAAAGCTTTCCTTTTTAATTCTTGGTGAAAAGCAGAGAAATGTCAGATTGCTAATTCATCAACATCCGCCCATGAATGTCAGGTCACTAATGTCCACTCACCAATATCTGCTCACTAACATCAAGGCTGTGGGGATTCAGAGTAAATCTTGGGAATGAATAAGAAATTGGCTGAGAGGGTAGAAAATGACTACTTGTTAGAAGGTTTATGTTGGGATGTGGGAAGGGAGAGAGGCCAGCGGGGTGCCCAGGGATTGGTGCTGGGACCACTACTGTTTTCTAATTTCTATCAATGACTTTGGACTCAGAAACTCAATGTAAAGTGGTCAAATCTGCCGATGATACCAAACTAGAGAGGCAGTGGAATTGAAGGAGGCAGCTCAGAAACTACAGAATGAGTTGGACAAAATATGCAAGTAAGCAGAACAATGGCAGATGTGATTTAATGCAGGCAGATGTGATTTAATGTAGACAAACGTAGATTATTGCATATAGGTAGGAATGGGAGCACACATACTTCATGATTGGGGTTGGCTTAATGCTCAACCTGCCCAACCAATTACAGAGCAGCCATCAGCAAAGCCAATAAAATGTTGAACAGTAGAGTGTAAGTCACAGGACGGCACGATCGAACTGTACAGGGCTCTGGTCAGCACCTTGAGCACTGTGTCCAGTTCTGGTCAGACTGCACCTTGAGCACTGTGTCCAGTTCTGGTCAGACTGCACCTTGAGCACTGTGTCCAGTTCTGGTCAGACTGCACCTTGAGCACTGTGTCCAGTTCTGGTCAGGTTGCATCTTGAGCACTGTGTCCAGTTCTGGTCAGGTTGCATCTTGAGCACTGTGTCCAGTTCTGGTCAGGCTGCACCTTGAGCACTGTGTCCAGTTCTGGTCAGACTGCACCTTGAGCACTGTGTCCAGTTCTGGTCAGACTGCACCTTGAGCACTGTGTCCAGTTCTGGTCAGACTGCACCTTGAGCACTGTGTCCAGTTCTGGTCTGGCTGCACCTTGAGCACTGTGTCCAGTTCTGGTCAGACTGCACCTTGAGCACTGTGTCCAGTTCTGGTCAGACTGCACCTTGAGCACTGTGTCCAGTTCTGGTCAGACTGCACCTTGAGCACTGTGTCCAGTTCTGGTCAGACTGCACCTTGAACACTGTGTCCAGTTCTGGTCAGGTTACACCTTGAGCACTGTGTCCAGTTCTGGTCAGACTCACCTTGAACACTGTGTCCAGTTCTGGTCAGGTTACACCTTGAGCACTGTGTCCAGTTCTGGTCAGACTCACCTTGAGCACTGTGTCCAGTTTTGATCACCGAGACACAGGGGGTTGTTAAAGTGTTGGAGGCAGTGCAGAGAAGTGCATTGAGATTGACCGCTAGAAGAAAAGGGTTGAGTTATGAGGAAAGACTGGAGAAAGTTGGGCTTTTCCAAAAGGAGATATCTGTGAGGTGACCTTATACAGGTATATGATACTTAATGAAATGGAAAAGATAAATCAGGAGTTTTTTCCCTTATTGGCCTGGGGTTTTTTTTCTGTTTTTCTTTGCCTCTCTCAGGAGATTACATACCTGCGATGGGGTAGAAAGTGTCTGGTCACAATGTTCCAGGCATCGTGAGCTTGGGGCAGGTTTGATGGACCAGCTGCTCTTTTCCTACCCATCATTTGCGTATGTTCATATTTCTTCCTGTTAGCCTAGCCACCCAAATAATTCTGGGGCCCGTTCCTATTCACTGGGAGCTGGAGCTCCCCCAGGCAAACTTCAAACATTTCTGACCGCACTTTAGTTCTGTTGATCGCCGACTTTGAAAAACAGGATCTTCTCGCTCCAGCAGAACTGCAACACGACCATGTGGCTTCCTGAGTCCGAGCTATCCACAGGCAGCCATGGGTGGGGGCGGGAGGGTTTGAAACCTTCGTGACGCTGTCGTCGCTGATTGTACAAAGGTGAAGAGTTGTGTGAAATCCTCCATCACCAGTTTGAACCATCGCTATGCCAGAGGGTGAACTTGAATCACAGTGTTGCCTTGTCAAGGACAGTGACTTAGGAACAGGAGTAGGCCATTCAGCCCCTGTGAGCTGACAAAGATAATTCCACATTAAGGAGCTCGGCTCTGTGTGAGATCAGAGCTGGTTCCCCTCTGTTCTTTGCTGTTCTGTGATGCTGTCTAACTCCCACAATTATTTGGACTTAAAACTAACCCAAAAAGGTTGTGGCACCAGGAGATACGCCATTGCTATGGTAATATCTCCCCATGGGATGGAGGTGGAGAGTTCCAGTAGGCTTTGATCGAGCCTGTCCGGAAACTCCTTGGATACACGGCCATGCCACTCAGTTCATGGAGACCATGGATACTGAAATTAAGTATCAAGGTCTCAGCCGTGGCTCAGTTGGGTCAGAAGGTTGTAGGTTCAAGCTCCACTTCAGACACCTGAGCACATAATCCAGGCTGACACTGTTGGAGGTGCCGTCTTTCAGATGAGATAATAAACTGGCGCCCTGTCTATCCTCTCAGGTGGATGTAAGCAGCAAGCAATAAGAATGACAAATGGTATGTTAGCCTTTAGTGCAAGGGGGTTGGAGTGTAAAAGTAAGGAGGTCTTGCTGCAATTATATAGAACTCTGGTGAGACCACATCTGGAGTACTGTGTACAGTTTTGGTCTCCTTACCTAAGGAAGGATATACTTGCCTGAGAGGAGATGTAACAAAGGTTCACTAGATTAATTCCTGGGATGAGAGGGTTGTCCTATGAGAAGAGATTGAGTAAAATGGGCCTATACTCTCTGGAGTTTAGAAGAATGAGAGGTGATCTCATTGAAACGGATATAATTCTTAGAGGGCTTGACAGGGTAGATGCTGAGAGGATGTTTCTCCTGGCAGGAGAGTCTAGAAGTAGGGGTCATAGTCTTAAGATAAGAGATCGGCCCTTTAGGACAGAGATGAGGAAAATTTTCTTCTCTCAGAGAGTTGTGAATCTTTGGAATTCTCTACCCCAGAGGGCTGTGGATGCTCAGTCGTTGAGTATATTCCAGACTGAAATCGATGGATATATAGGGATCGGGCGTGAAAGTGGAGTTGAGGTAGAAGATCAGCCATGTTCTTATTGAATGGCGGAGCAGGCTCGAGGGGCTGTAGGGCCTACTCCCGCTCCTATTTCTTATGTTTATATCTTCTTATAAAAGATCCCATGGCACTATTTCGAAGAAGAACAGGGGAGTTCTCCATGGTGTGCTGGCCAATATTTATCCCTCAACCAACATCACTAAAGTAGATTATCTGGTCATTATCTCATTATTGTTTGTGGGACCTTGCTGTGCACAAATTGGCTGCTGCATTTCCTACATTACAACAGTGGCTACACTTCAAAAGTACCTGATTGCCTATGAAGTGCTTTGGGACGTCCTGAGGTCGTGAAGGGTGCAATAGAAATGCAAGTCCTTTCTTTAACTCTCACTCTAACCCTTTCTTCCCCAGTACCTCAAACCGTGGACCTCCTCACCTCCCTCAGTCTTGCCTTCCTCCTACTCTCTGCAGGCTTTTAAACCCAAGGTTGGTGTCACCTAACCACACCCTCTTAATTTACTGCACCTTCTCTTCCCGGCCTTGCTGGTGTCCTGTACCTTGGGCTGTGGGCCCTTCACCTCGATTTCTCAATCGCGCTAAAACTACTGAAAGTTCCAGGGCAGAGAGTCTATTACTGGCTCCACGCACTTGCATAGAGTGGAGTCCCAATCCTTTCTGATAATATACTGGCCGCCTTTTCTAGTCACCATGACTTGCTGTCAGCAGTAATCAGCCTCAATTATCTGCGATGGGTTGACTTGGAATAAACAGGCTGTTTGTGATTTACTTGTTTCTCTTTCTTTTAATAAACACGCATATTTTGAGGCCTGGCCAATGATTGGACCCTGTCCGACTACATATAAACGCTGACAGATTGATCGGGATAATATCCAATTTCATTCAGATTGTTTTTCTTTAAGTTCAATTTAATTTCCTTCAAATAATTTAATTCTACTGTCATTTTCTTTGGTTCAAAAGCCCCATTCTGTCCTCACACTCTCTGCCAAGGGGCTGAAAGGTCGAATCATGTTGGTGAGAGTCCTCAACTGTGGCAAATAGTATTATTCACAATGAGAATAAAGGCAAGAAATAATCATAGCTGTTTATATGCAGTTCATCTTTTTTAATAATAAATTTCATGAAGTTATATTACGGAAGGATGAGATGCTGGAGAGGAATATTGTTTGGCTTTGAAATGTGTTAGCTGTCAATGGTGATCTCCACAAGATTTTGAAAGCCATGTATAAATGACGGCAATTGTTCAGGAAGGAAGCTTCTGTACGATCCAGACCAGGGATTCTCTGGTCTGTATCACATGTACTAAAAGGCTCCAATAGCTGGCCCGACAATGAATTCCGTATCAATATTGGTGGTGACTTTGTATTCATAGTTAAGTACAGGAAGTTCCAAATTGCCAATTGCAGCCTGCGTACTAAAAAATGGCAGGTGAATACAAAATGACATGTTTTGAAACCCTGCAGTTTTATCTTTGTTAGTAACTGAATTGAATTACAAATCCCGCATATTCCTTCCACTGAACCATAGTGTTTGGAATGGAAAGAGGTCTAGTATTTATGAACCAGTTTCCCCCTTTTTTTTAATCATTACATACTCTTCGACCTCTGAAATCCAGAGTCAGTGCACTCTCTCCGACTCTAACTCTTTCCTTTCCAGGACCTCAAACTGTGGATCTCCCTCAGAATTCCTTTCTTACTGCAACCTTCAGGCTTTCAAGACTCAAGTGTCATGCAATGTTAACCACTACTTCTGGATTTATCTTCTCTCCTACTCTTTCCAGGGCTTGCTGACAGGCTGAGGCCTTCAAATAAAAACCATAATGAGCTACTCAAAGACATGGGAGACAATGATATAGGCAAATTTAGCCACGTTGTGTGAAATGTGTACTTTTTTAATGTTATTATTATGTTAGAAACCTTATTTTGAACCTGTGGCCTGGCTACTGAGGAATAAAATGGGGGACAAAAGCATTTTCAAATAGTATGTTGAGTGACTTGATTGGTTCACTATCACCTTTTTTGGAAATCTGATCAGATTACAATTAATAAATTTGAATCACAATTCGTGAGTCTGCATATCAACACAAATCACTAAAAGTAGCCATTTTAATTAGGTTAATAAGGCCATTAAAAAAGGAAACCAAGCACTGGGGTATATTTCTAGAGGGATAGAATTGAAAAGCAGAGAAGTTATGTTAAACTTGTATAGAACCTTGATTAGACCACTCTTGGAGTACTGCGCACAGCTCTGGTCTCCATATTATAAGAAGGATATAGAGGCACTGGAGAAGGTGCAAAAAAGATTCACAAGGATAATGAACAGAGAGGCTATACCTATCAGGAAAGGTTGAACAGCCTGGGGCTTTTTTCTTTAGAAAAGAGAAGGCTGAGGGGTGACCTGATAGAGGTCTTGAAGATAATTAAAAGATTTGATAGGGTAGACATGAGAAGATGTTTCCACTTGTGTCGGAGACCAAAATTAGGGGCCAGAAATATAAGATAGACACTAGTAAATCCAATTGGGAATTCAGGAGAAACTTCTTTACTCAGAGAGTGGTTAGAATTTGGAACTCGTTACCACAATGAATAGTTGAGGCGAATGATATGGATACATTTAAGGGGAAGCTAGATAAGCACGAGAGAGAAAGGAATAGAAGGATAAGCTGATAGAGTGGGATGAAGTAGGGTGGGAGGAGGCTTCTGTGGAGCATAAACACCGGCATAGACCATTTGGGCTGAATGGCCTGTTTCTGTGCTGTACATGCTACAAAATCAGATGGAAGAATTTTGGATTCAATTTTAATCGCAATTAATAAATTTGAATATGAGCCAATCAGCTGTAAGTGTGATTTAGAAATTTGACTATTGCAAGCGGGACAGCAGAGTGTGATGCCTTAAGTGAGATGGATAGGAAGTGTATGATTTGTCGGACCAACTTTGAAATTCTTCGGGACAGTACCCTGTGCCCAGGAAAATCCAGTGCCTGTCTGCTAATTGTGAGATGGGGAGTTATCTAGGCCTACCCCGACCCCAACCGCGTTCCCAGAAAACCACCAGTGCGACCCATGTTTGTCTATTTAGAGGCCAAAACACCTCAACTCCCTCGGTGTTCCTGCCTCTATAGACACGCCAGGCTGAGCGGACAAGCAACAACTCTCATCACAGAGAGTACACCTCTGGTTCAACCCCAGCCCCATGGTGAAATTTGCCCTGTAAGGGGTGGGTGGAGGTTCTGTCCTTTACAAGACATGGCACAAACTGTAGAAAACAGACCTGGTAAAACTGGATCTCTGCCATTGTCCATGAGGTTTCACCAATCTCCCGCTGGAGTTCCAATGGGTGAACAGTAGAACAACAGCGGATTTTGAAGCCCACTGTTTTTATAAGATAAATAAGGAAGAAAGAAAGAAAGAAAGAAAGAAAGATAGATAGATAACTGAATATCAAATCCCACATATTCCTTCTACTGAACCATGATGTCTGGAATGGAAACAGGTTTAGTATTTGTACCACAGAGCTGGTGACTCTCCATTAATAAACCAGCACAGTTAACCTGGCAGATGCAACATGGTGAATGAGGCAAATCCAGCACGGTGAATGAGGTAAATTCAGCTCGGTGAATGAGGCAAATCCAATACGGTGAATGAGGTAAATTCAGCACGGTGAATGAGGCAAATTCAGCATGGTGAATGAGGCAAATCTAGCACGGTTAATGAGGCAAATTCAGCATGGTGAATGAGGCAAATTCAACACGGTGAATGAGGCAAATTCAGCATGGTGAATGAGGCAAATTCAACACGGTGAATGAGGCAAATTCAACACGGTGAATGAGGCAAATTCAGCACGGTGAATGAGGTAAATTGAGCATGGTTAATCAGACGGATCGAGCACGGGGAATCAGACGGATCGAACACGGTGAATCAGACGGATCGAACACGGTGAATCAGACGGATCGTGCGCGGTGAATCAGACGGATCGAGCACGGTGAATGAGACGGATCGAGCACGGTGAATGAGACGGATCGAACACGGTGAATCAGACGGATCGAACACGGGGAATCAGACGGATCGAACACTGGAATCCGACGGATCGAGCACGGGGAATCAGACGGATCGAACACGGGGAATCAGACGGATCGAACACGGTGAATCAGACGGATCGAACGCGGTGAATCAGACGGATCGAACACGGTGAATCAGACGGATCGAGCACGGTGAATCAGACGGATCGAGCACGGGGAATCAGACGGATCGAACACGGTGAATCAGACGGATCGAACACGGAGAATCAGACGGATCGAACACGGAGAATCAGACGGATCGAACACGGTCAGGATGGTGAATCAGACAGATTCAGCAGCATAAGAAATTGGGTAGATGATGCGCAGGGAAACTGAGAACAAGGAATTTGGGGGGCCTCACGATGTTTTAGACAAATTGCAGCAAAAGCAATGAGCGTACCAGAAATTCTGCCAATCTGCCAACCCGATCAGGGAATTGGACCATCTGTGGGAGGTCGGGACCTCACATCCACACTTCCCAGCCTGGATTAATCCACAGCGATCGGGAACCCTCGATTTTCTCTTTGTCTTCCCAGCCCAGGAGCACTAAGGCCAATTTGTAGCACCTGCACCACCTTCTCGGC
The DNA here is from genome assembly GCF_035084215.1 of Heptranchias perlo. Classification (NCBI taxonomy): domain Eukaryota; kingdom Metazoa; phylum Chordata; class Chondrichthyes; order Hexanchiformes; family Hexanchidae; genus Heptranchias; species Heptranchias perlo. Next base: position 50,645,356 of record NC_090341.1, read on the forward strand.
TGAAATCAAGCAACTCAGCCCCAGACTGGGGTTGCACTTGATCTGCAGGCTCTGCACCACCCCACACCAAACCAGGTGGTGTGTTTCCCCACTAAGTTATCAGGGGAGCAACCCCATCTTTCCAAAAACTCTCCCCAGTTGCCGCCAAAGCAGGCAGCCTCGGTCCTACTGGTTCCAGCATTCATGTGGGGGAGGAGATGGATTCAGTCAGGAAAAGCGAGCAGAGTGTGGTATAATGTCAGCACTCAACCCTTGGGTTTTACTCTTCATCACACACCTGCCTCTGATTCGCTTTGCTCGTCTTACTCCAGGTCTGACAGGCCTAATCCATGTCATTTATTTTGGCCAGCCCGCTTCTGTGCGCTGAAAAAGTCAGAGTTGGACCGGATCGGGGTTCAAGTCTTGATTGTGTGCTGTGTTCATTCAACCTAGACCCTGTTAAAGAGCTGATGGAGCTGCACTCCTCTTCTCATTATCTCCTGATGTTGTTCGCAATCATGAGGACAGAGCAACAGACTGCACCACCACCACCAGAGTCTTCAGGCGACTTCACACAACCCAGTACAGACTTATAATCCATAATTGAAATTGGGATCCCGATCTTTCAAATACTGAGAGAGGCATGACTAATGTAGATGTAAACATAGCACTGCATAGAATTACATCGAATTCACAGCACAGAAACAGGCCATTCGGCCCAACTGGTCTATGCCGGTGTTTGTGCTCCACACGAGCCTCCTCCCACCCTACTTAATCTCACCCTATCAGCATATCCTTCTATTACTTCCTCCCGCATGTACTTATCTAGCTTCCCCTTAAATGCACCTATTCCAATCGTCTCAACTACTCCATGTGGCAGCGAGTTCCACATTCTCATCATTCCCTGAGTAAAGAAGTTTCTCCTGAATTCCTTATTGAATTTATTAGTGACTATCTTATATCGATGACCCCTAGTTTTGGACTCTCCCACAGGTGGAAACATCTTCTCTACGTCTACCCTATAATTTTAAAGACCTCTATCATGTCACCCCTCAGCCTTCTCTTTTCTAGAGAACAGTTAATAAACAGGCTTATTAACTTGACCTGTAAGCACAGAACTAGTGTTCTGTAAATGGGGCTCAGGGTGAAGTTACCGTGACGGAGGTGGAGGACTTTCTCCTCCAGAGACAGTCCAACCCTGGGGCCAAAGGGTACATTGCCCACGTGGGGTTGATTAGTGGAGGTGTGAGAATGGTTCCTGGGGTTCTGCTTGTTAGTCTTTGGTAACGGAGGGGGGGAGGTATTTATACAGCACTTTCCCTCAGGAGATTAAATGCTTGGGATAAAGAACCTGTGGAAAGAGCGGGTTTGATGCCTTGAATGATCTTGAGTTATTTCCTGGTTTCTTCTGTTCTGAGACTTCTTATTTGTATTTGGCAGGTCAGTGTGGGTGAAGCAAAGAAAGAGTCAGGCCATTTGTATACAGCTCATGCTAAAGTTTTCTACAAGTCATGAGACAGACATTAGATAAAGAAAGAAGGAAGAACTTGCATTTATATTGCGCCTTCCGTGACCTCTGTAGGGTTTGTCTACACAATCCAAAGACCGGTCCAAGGATTGGTGAACTCTGGACGGTGACTTTTGGAACAAAATTCTTTGAGGCTAAACAACCATATTGGCACAAGTTCATACAACCTTTCCAAAGTAGAGAGTGGTCGTTAAGTTTTCCAGGTGATCGGTCTGTTACACTGAAGCCTGTTGTGTCTTCTCCTTGATGTTGTCCTCCTTCTTGAGGTGAGCTCCTATTGCTCTGTCCTCCGCAGTGCCAGTTCCATTGCGATGTCTTCATGTTGTTTTTGCACTTTGAGGCGTAAGTAAAGTAAGGGAAGTGTCATTCTGTCCCATCACCTCCAGTGACTAGGCCTCTATGATGGACAGTTACTTCATTCAAACCCAGGCACAATTAGCTCAGCACTTTGGAGTGTGAAGGCTTCCCTTATCTGTGATTATCTGGTTTTATGTGTCCATGATTCTAACTGTCTCAACAGTTCCTCAATGGTATCAGTTCTGTGGTATGTTGACTTGTTTAAAACTTCTAGAAGCTTTCCCATATGAACTGCTGTTTTAAATTAATCAGAAGTCCAGCTGCACACAGGGACCATGGCAGCAGCAGTTCATTCTGTCTTTATAGCTGATGCTGTATCTTTCAAGACTGTCCATTGTTTCTCAGTTAATGTTCAATTCCACTGTGCAAAAAAGCACTCAAATCTCACATCTCAGGACGTCCCAAAGTGCATTAAAGCCAATGAAGTACTTTTGAAATGTAGTCACATGTAGGAAGCACTGCAGCCAATTTGTGCACAGCAAGATCCCACAAACAGCAATGAGATAACCAGATAGTGATGTTATTTGATGGATAAATATTGGCCAGGACAACGGGGAGAACACCCCTGCTCTTCTTCAAAATATTGCCATAGGATCTTTTACATCCACCTGAGAGGGCAGACGAGTTCTCGGTTTCACGTCTCATCTGAAAGACAGCACCTCCATCAGTGCTGCACTCCCTCAGTACTGCATTGGAGTGTCCGCCTAGATTATGTGCTCAAATCTCAAAATAAGATTAACTGGATTGGCATATAGGCCCTGAAATAAAGATGCCCTTTCTCACTGCATCAAGAAGGTATCCATTCTGTACCCTGCAGCTGGCTTTTATCATCAGTTCCCCATTGTCAGCTGTGGCTCAGTGGGTAGCATTCTTGCCTCTGAATCAGAAGGTTGTGGGTTCAAGCCCCTTCTGAGATTCCCCTATTCCTGAGGCTTTAGCACAAAATCTAGGCTGATACTCCAGGGGACTGCTGCACTGTTGGAGGTGCTGTCTTTCATTAAGCTGCAGCCCCTTTTGCTCTGAGGTGGATGTAAAAGATTCCATGGTACTATTTTGAAGAAGCACTCCCTGGTGTCCTGGCCGATATTTATCCCTCAACCAACATCATAAAACAGATGATCTTGTCATTTATTTAATTGCTGATGTGGGAGCTTGCTGTGCACAAATTGGCTGCCACTTTTCCTACATTACACTTCAAAAGTTCTTGGCTGTGAAGTGCTTTGAGACGTCCTAAGGTTGTGAAAGACGTTATAGAAATGCAAGTTCTTTCTTATTTTTCTACACAAGCTGTTTTTAATCTAATTTCTGAATGAATATAAAGCACAGTGTGTTCCCCACTATCGAGAGAAGAAGGAGCAACAGCTTCATGTGGATGGACTTCTCCGAGCTTTAGAAATGAGACAGCAGGAAATGAAGGAATTCAAATGGTGAGATTGAAGGCAGGTCCAAGACCAAGGTGGTGACCCTAACTCTACTGGAACAGCAGAAACTGGGCTGGAGGCCCTTGAGCCTCCCAGATCCCGCTGATATAGGCCCTGAAATAAAGATGCCCTTTCTCACTGCATCAAGAAGGTATCCATTCTGTACCCTACGCAGGCTTCTGGCTGAGCCGCCTGCTCGAAGCCGGCGGGATCCTTTATTAAGTATGCAGATCGGGGTCTGATGATGTCATTAGGCCCCGATTGCACTTTTACCTCAGGCCTGAATGGGGCCTCACGGGATAGTTTAGGCCTCCCTCCACCTCCCTCCCGAGAGATCCTCCCGGAATTTGTCCATCAGAGGGGATGAAGCCATGGAGCGATGTCACAAAGAGGATGAGGTTCTTATATTGTATTTCTTTTCTTCACGGAAATCTGCTATGATCCAGTGACAAAGCAACATGTGGGTTTTAATTCAAAATACCCTGGCTGAGGCTTTGACTCACGGTGGGTTCACTATGTATGGAGCCCTGCACTCAGGATGGAAAATCAAGTCATTGGGCCCACAATTTCCCCAAATTTCTCCTTTTTGGGAGCACCTGATGGGGGAATCTTCCCCAACAACCAAGAGATTGATTTGATCTTTTAACCTTTCACTTGCTGGAAGCACATCATTGGTCCGGGAGCTGATGACACGTGTAACTATCCAGCAGAGTCCACTGCCAGGTCGATGCGTAAACGACAATGAGACCATGACAGTCGTTACTGTCCTGGCATTTGATTGGCTGGAAAAAGAAAAATACTTAGAGACAGTTTGTAGCCAATTAAAACCCATCTTTGAACGTTGTTCCTCACCCCCAAAATGGATGGGAGGAGCTGGAGCGAGGAAATTAGAGAATAGGTGATGATTTCGAACCCTTGAAAGGATAGATAAGGTTAGAATAGGTAGACAAATAAAATAAAAAGTAAGAATAGGACTGATCAGAGTATGAGAATGAGAAAGGGGACAATGTAGAATTAAAATTTAATTTCTTTAAAAAAATTGTTAAAATTCAAGGTTAATATTCCAGTAATAAAGTTATTCTTGGCATTTGAGTAGATTTATTACTGTAATGTTAGTGTTTGTTTCAGTGCAAGAGGCCAAAAAAAAAAATCAGTGAGCCCCGGGAGACTGAAGTTTCCTGAAGCTACAAAAAGTTGAAACAAATAGCACGGCAGAGGAGGAACAACAGTGAAGCTGGAGGGAGGAGTGAAGAGATCCAATTTAATCTTCGCTGGTGAAGGACTTTGGACTTTTCAATTTAAAACCAAACTACAAGTTTTAAGGAAAGTAAAAGGATGGACTAGACACCCTGGACTAATCACTTGCCGAAAAAGCAGAATTTGTTAAAAAGTATTAACAATACAGGATAGAACACAGAACTGTTACTGTTTAGAAGGCTAACTGAGACCACGTACTTTTGCTGAGATAAGGGGCAAGGTTAAAGATAAGACAGGTACTGAGCTAGGCTTTGAAAGACTGGGAAACTGTTGTAAACATCAGATGCTGTGGCATCAACTTTTTTTAAACCAGGGGAAATAGAGAGGGTGGAGAAGTACTGAAAGCTTGTTGTTGCCAGCAAGAATGATACAAGATCAGCCATTCTAAAGTGAAAGACGGAGACCATGAAGATAGACCAGAGACAGACCAGAAGAACATCACACAGGATATCGATGGTGAATTAACCTCTCAGTCTCCCGAAGCAGAAGAATTGGTCAGTTCTGAGTTTCGAGTTGCATTACTGACTAAGGTTGTAAGCATCTTTATCTGTAAAACTGTAATGTCAATAAAACCAATTATTTAGAAAAGTGTAAAATCTCAGTTGATCCTTACCTCTATTACCCTAAAGAGTAAAGAGAGAGTTAAGAAACCCAATACGGGGATTGGGGAGTTTGCAGAAAGTAATCTGTGCCTCAGGTGTTGATAAGTAAGGAGTGGAAATCAATACTAATTGTGATTGGTAATTTAAGAAGCCTATGCTTGCCAGCCAAATAAAACAGCAGAGCCTTTCATAAATGTGAGCAGGCAGGGCTGACTGCCCACGCTGAGGTTGCTGAAGCAGAACGCAGCAGATTGGAGCATTTTATACCCTATCGCCATTCAGTTTGTTTTTCTTAGTTCTCCCCGCCTCCTCCTGATCGCACGGACCCATGTTGGGGTACAGTTCCACAGGAACTCGTGACCCCTCCCCAGTGGTCGTTCAGCTTAGTGCCGTCAGGGCCCAAAATTGTCTCAATTGACCATAGAGGGGCAAGTTAACCGAGCCCTATCCTGTTCTAACCCAACGTCCAGCACGGTTCACTGGACAATAACCCTTGCTGGATTTGTCCCTCCCCTTCCCTAGTCCAGTGATACCAACGCCAACAGTAGCGGCACACCCTTTACACTGCCCCATCAAACACTCCCAGGACAGGTACAGCACAGCACGGGTTAGATACAGTGTAAATCTCCCTCTACACTGTCCCATCAAACACTCCCAGGGGAGGTACAGCACAGGTTAGATACAGAGTAAAGCCCCCTCTACACTGTCCCATCAAACACTCCCAGGACAGGTACAGCATGGGTTAGATACAGAGTAAAGCTCCCTCTACACTGTCCCATCAAACACTCCCAGGGGAGGTACAGCACAGGTTAGATAAAGTGTAAACCTCCCTCTACACTGTCCCGTCAAACACTCCCAGGGCAGGTACAGCACGGGTTAGATACAGAGTAAAGCTCCCTCTACACTGTCCCATCAAACACTCCCAGGGCAGGTACAGCATGGGTTAGATACAGAGTAAAGCTCTCTCTACACTGTCCCATCAAACACTCCCAGGGGAGGTACAGCACAGGTTAGATACAGAGTAAAGCCCCCTCTACACTGCCCCATCAAACACTCCCAGGTCAGGATTGTGAACCCACGATTCTTTTGTCAAAAGTAAAAGTAAAGAAGGCCCTTTTCTAATGCTGGAGAAAATTCATATTTGCTTTATTAAACTGGATACAACTGTATCGTGGGAATAAGAAAATGAGTTAATCAGGAATGAGTGACAGAAGAAGCAGGACCAACCGACAGGCGTAATTAAATATATATATATCCTGGAGATGTTGGAGAGGAGCCACCCTGGGAGTAAAAGAGAACTTCAGGTTTCAGTTTGCGCATGTTAAAAGGAGTTACCGGGGACTGAACCAGGGCCTGTGTCAGTCCTGGGCCCCTTCCACACCTGGATACCAGGTAGCAGAAAACCTGACCTCCTGTCTTTACAATAACAACATGTGCTTGCCGTGTTCTGGCAACGCATCAGAACTGTTTGGGTTGGTCACTCTCCTCTTTAGTGTAGGTGGCTGCAGTCAGTCAGTCAGTCAGCCTTGAGGTTCTTCGCTTGAGCCATTGCGGCTGGTATCAAAAGAGAGAGTCTCGTCATCGTGCTGATCAATGACTCAGTGGGTACATGCACCACCCAGTGTGAAACTAAACCTCCCTCAGCACTACCCTATCAAGCGTCCAAGGACAGGTGCAGAATAAAGCTACCTCCACACTACCTCATCAAGCAGTCCTAGGACATTCAGAAAACATATCCCTGGATATTTTTCTCTTACTCAGTGTCTCAGACCATTCCCATAAGCGAGCCTATGCTTCTTATGGCCTGAAGTGTGCCTTTACTTGCCAAATAGTAAATATAGTGTGACCAGGGGTTTAACAGAGAACCCTAGTCATTGTATGCCACTTTACTGGATAGACCATAAGCCTACACATGGTTTCCTTGACTTCAGATTGTAAAGCACCTGGCAGGAGGTGGACAGTACATAGGGGCAAAGGAACAGGAGTAGGCCATTCAGACCCTCGAGCCCGTTCTGCCAAGTACACAAAGGACCTGGGAACAGATGCAGAAGAAGGACGCACACTTTAGGAAAGATGCCAAGGCACAGGCTGTACAATGGTGTCATTTGCCAGGAATAAGTATGCATGACACAATGTGTAGCCTGTCAACCTGCTACACATTTACTGCTGGCCCATGCCAAGCTCTCAGGCAAGCTTACAGCTGTTTCATTGATAACCATGCATGTCCATACTCCAGCAAGGCACACATTCAAGCTGCAATTTACAATTTCATTTGCACATTGGCATCTTAAAAGCACTTTGCACATGAAATCATTGTAACACAATCGAGCTGCATGATGTTAGTGAGAAGGTTGTACCGAGTGAGTCACAGTGCACAGCTGAGGAGAAGCAAATGATGGTGCTGGAAGAGCAGGTGGAGGTGGAGCTGGAACATGGCCACATGGCTGCTCGCAATGACCCCCTATAGTTTGGGAAATTGGGAAGCCATATTATATTCCTGTTGTTATTTAGTGGGAAAGGAGATGAAAGTGCTGACCCTGCTCACCTGTTTGATACATGTGTGGCCAGCACGTTGACTAATACTGCAGATAATCCTGGAAACACGAGAGCTGAAGGGGTGACAACCTTGACTTTCACAGGCTGTGCCAGCCCTATAGTGCAGGTTGGCAGCAAGTGTGCAGATGGCATAGCTTTGCAACTGTCTTCCTGTGGACTCAGAACCCGGGAAGTGCCAGGTCGGTGTGCCAACGCCTGCTGATAGGGCTGATGGCATAACAATGGTTGTGAAGAGTCCAGGCCAGGTGCTGGATCATCTCCTTCTCACACCTTCTTTCATTCTGTACCAAGTCAACTCTGAAATACTGTGAATGAGCTGGTTTAAAAGCAACCCGTCAATTCATTTTAAATTGGCTGACTGGTCTCTGTAGTTTACAGATATCTTCTCCATTCCTCCTCAAGGTGTAGTTAAAGGTTTTGTACTAAGGGCCCCTTTTCTTTTACCATCTTCCTATTCTGCTGAACTGCTGTAAATGCTTCATCTACACAACGATATTCAGCTATTTTTATTTCTAGGTAAACATTTCCTATCTACTCCAAAAAAACACAACAAAAAACTCAAAAGCAAAAAGCAGAAAACATAAAAAATGCAATAAAATAAAACCAACAACAACAACTTGCATTTACGTAGTGCCTTTAAAGTAGGAAAATGTCCCAAGAAGCCTCACGGGAACGTAATCAGTCAGAAATTGACATCAAGCCAAAGAAGGCGATATTAGGACAGAGCTTGGTCAAAGAGGTAGGTTTTAAGAAGCATCAAACTAATAAAAATGACAAGAAAAGCAGGAGGCAAATAAAGCCTCTGCCCTCTTGAGTTGCTTCAGTCATGAAATGTCTCGTTTCACCCACTTCAGATGGGGAGGAGAGTGCATAGCATGATCCCATCCTGAATCGATGGAAAATTGTGCTAAGGCCCATCAACATTTATCCACTAACTTTTTAATATTTAAAGCGGCAATGAACTAAAATGGGATTTCCTGACCATCGCATGAACACACAATGCAGCAGGACCAATCCCAATGGTTGGAAAGTCTATGGCATACAGTCTTAATGAAAAAGATTCAAATTCCTTTCCTCTTAGAGAAGACTAAGAGGAGACCTAATGGAGGACTTTAAAATTGTGATGGGGTTCAATAGAGGGGGGATGAGGAGAAACTGTTTCCTCTTGTGGGTGAGTCCAGAACATAAATATAAGATAGTCACTAACAGAAATTTTAGGAGGAATTTCTTTACACAAAGAATGGTGAGAATGTGGAACTCACTGCCACATGAAGTGATCGAAGCAGATCGCGTTGATGCATTTAAAGGGAGACTTGATTCATACATGAGGTAGAAGGGAATAGGGGAATATGGGGGCAGGGTGGGAAGAGGTCATTGGAGTGGGAGGAGGCTCGTGTGGAGTATAAACACTGGCATAGACCAGTTGGGCTGAATGGCCTGTTTCTTCTTTTTTATTCGTTCATGGGATGTGGGCGTCGCTGGCGAGGCCGGCATTTATTGCCCATCCCTAATTGCCCTTGAGAAGGTGGTGGTGAGCCGCCTTCTTGAACCGCTGCAGTCCGTGTGGTGAAGGTTCTCCCACAGTGCTGTTAAGTAGGGAGTTCCAGGATTTTGACCCAGCGACGATGAAGGAATGGTGATATATTTCCAAGTCGGGATGGTGTGTGACTTGGAGGGGAACGTGCAGGTGGTGTTGTTCCCATGTACCTGCTGCTCTTGTCCGTATAGGTGGTAGAGGTCGCGGGTTTGGGAGGTGCTGCACTGTAGATTCTATGTAACTCCCTACCTGACAGCACTTTGGGAGCACCATCACCACAAGGCCTGCAGTGGCTCAAGAAGAAGGCCCACCACCACCTTCTCAGGACAACTAGGGACAGGCAATAAATGCCGGCCTTGCCAGCGACGCCTTCGTTGTTGAGAACAAATTTTTTTAAAAGATTCATAAATGGTGGTTGACAAGGAGAAGGCACAGGAAAAAAATAAGGAATTTTTCCAAAATGTCTGATGATGGGAGGGAGAGAGGAATAACTGGAACAAGTAAACCACAAATCCTTGTTTTCTTAAGTTCAGGGATGGATAGTTTTTCCAGCACTCACAGAGTTAACCTGCCAGGGATGAGACATCAGAACAGCTCAGATAATGAAAACGGGGGGGAAAAAGAACCTTAGAAATAAGTGGGTTGTTCCCCTGGGGGATTGGGGGGGTGCGGATTGCAAGTGAAATTCCCCAGAAAGTGAATTTCACTTCAGTATTTTGCATAATTCTTTCTACATCAATGTAGTGAATCAGGAAAAGAATCATATTACTGTCAAGAGCAAGACATATTGAGATTTATTAAGCGAGGCAGAAATGAAATTCAGCCACAGTGTCAGAGGCAATGAGAATCATCTGAGGTAACAGCATAACTAAAGGAGCTAGAATATTATTTTAATTTCTTGAAAAAAATCTTTCCCAAGACACAAGATACGAGAACATTCACAAAACTTTATGGGGCTTGCAGGGTTTAGGGCCTTCCCCAAATCCCCTTGCCCCCCCACTACATGGATGATTCTTAATTGTCTTTTGAAGTGGCTTAGCAAGACACTCATTTGTACCAAGATGAAGGCCCACCACCACCTTCAAAGATCAACTAGGGATGAGCAATAAATGCCGGCCTTGTCAGCAATGTCCACGTCCCGAGAATGAATATATATAAAAAAAGCTCAAAGGAGGTTAATTTAGAAAGAAGTTCTCCCGATTGTCGTAAATCCAGCTGTAGATCCCCAGAAACATCTGAGAAATGGCAATAACAGGGTTATGGCAGACAATTGGGAGAGCCCCCACGGATACATGCCCCTATACTATCAGCCGTGGCTCACTTGGTAGCATGCTTGTCTCTGAGTCAGATGGTTGTGGGTTCAAGCCCCACTTCCAGAGAGTTAAGCACACAATCCAGGCTGATGCTCCAGTACTGAGTGAGATTGAGAGAGTGCTGCACTGTTGGAGATGCCCTTTCAGGTGGATGTAAAAGATCCCATGGCATTTTTTCAAAGAAGAACAGGGGAGTTCTCCTGGTGTCCTAGCCAATATTTATCCCTCAGCCGACATCACTAAAAAAAACTGATTATCTGCATTATCACATGCTGTTTGTGGGATCTTGCTGTGCGCAAATCGGCTGCCACGTTTCCTACATTACAACAGTGATTATATTTCAAAAGTAGTTCATTGGCTGCAAAGAGAATTAGGACATCCTGAGGATATAAAAGGTGCTATATCAAATGCAAGTTCTTTGTTTCTTTTATATAGAATAACAGATACCTGGGAGTGAGTTACAGGCTGGAATCTAATCGAGGGGTTCGGGTGGTTTATATATAGAATAACAGATACCCGGGAGTGAGTTACAGGCTGGAATCTAATCGAGGGGTTCGGATGGTTTATATAGAGAATAATGGATACCTGGGAGTGAGTTACAGGCTGGAATCTAATCGAGGGGTTCGGATGGTTTATATATAGAATAATGGATACCTGGGAGTGAGTTACAGGCTGGAATCTAATCGAGGGAGTTTGATGGTTTATATATAGAATAATGGATACCTGAGAGTGAGTTACAGGCTGGAATCTAATCGAGGGAGTTTGATGGTTTATATATAGAATAACGAATACCTGGGAGTGAGTTACAGGCTGGAATCTAATCGAGGGGTTCGGGTGGTTTATATGTAGAATAACGGATACCTGGGAGTGAGTTACAGGCTGGAATCTAATCGAGGGGTTTGGATGGTTTATATAGAGAATATATAGAATAATATCTCACTCCCAGTTATTCAATATTCTAAATAGAAACCACTCAAATACCTTGAATACATTCCAGTCTCTGCTCAAAGTAACACAGGCAAAAACATTGAGGTTATTCAAAATAAACTTAGATGTCGTAAAGGGAGAGGGGATGTATCAGGGAGGTCAGCTTCAGGAAAGTAGTCTCTTATTGCCCTGGCCATTTCTGTTGGATTTTTCTGCCGTCTAACACTTGAATGTTTAATTTGTTCATTCGCTCACCAAGTAAAGCAAAGCTCGTTCGGTTGTGTTTAAAATACAACCTAAGAGCACAGCTAAAGATTTCTCTGAGATATCTGACAGATTCCTTGTAGTGTATGGAGAGCAGGCTAGAGGAGACTGTGACCTGCTGCTCACTGAGCTCATTAAGTTACCTCAGTGTGATGAAGACTCCATTGAGAAGCACAGGCTGGCTGACTGTAACCGTGATCAGCAAGCCCACCAGCTTATTATCCAGTGGAGGTTGTGATTGGGCCAAAGGACATTACCCTGCCTTAGTTACCATTAACCGTCACCTCAGGGTGCCATTAACGGCTGGATCTGATGGGTTTGCGGCGAGAATTTTAACCTGTCTTCCAAAACCTCCAGTCTGTTAAAAGAGTGGAACATGGAGTAAAAATAATGGAACAAATAAACGGTGACCAGTCTCAGATAAAACTCTGTGAAACCCCTCCCCGAGTTCATAAGGCAAGCTCCAGAAGACCCTGGCTCCCCATGGCATATCACTAGACAAACTCATGCACCCAGAGTAAAAGTGTCAACCTTGGCTCAGTTGGTAGCATACTTGCCTCTGAATCAGAAAATCATGGGCTCAAGCCCCACTCCAGACACTTGAGTACATAATCTAGGCTGACACTCCAGTGCAGTACTGAGGGAGTGCTGCACCATCAGAGGTGCCGTCTTTCAGATGAGATGCTAAACTGAGGTAGACATAAATGATCCCATGCCACTATTTTGAAGAAGAGCAGGAGTGTTTTCCCCGTGTCCTGGCCTATATTCATCCCTCGACCAACACCACTAAAACAGATTATCTGGTCATTACTTCATTGCTGTTTGCCATGTTTCCTACATTACATCAGTGGCTACACTTCAAATGTACTTCATTGGCTGTAAAACGCTTTGGATGTCCTGAGGTCTTGAAAGGCGCTGTATAAATACAAGTTCTTCTCTTTCTTTCATTGTCCTCCTCAATCAGGAACCTGTCAAAGAAAGAACTTGCACCTTATAGAGCACCTTTCACACCCTCAGGACATCCCAATATTCTTCACAGCCAATGAATTGCTTTTGAAGTCCAATCACTGTTGTTATGTAGGCACACGTGCTAAAAACACGTGCAGAGCAAAGTCCCACAAACAGCAAAAAGATGAATGATCAGATCATCAGTTTTTGGAGAGGTTGATTGAGGGATAAAGTTGGCCAAGAGTTAGTTGGCCAGGATAACTCTCTGCTCTTCAAGTAGTGTGGGATCTTTTATGTCCACCTCAGTTTATCATCTCAATATTACACTGAAGTGTCAGCCTAGATTACGCATTCAAATTCCTGGAGTTGGGCTTGAACTCGCCACCTTCTGATTCAGAGGAAAGAGTGCTACCAACTGGGTCAAGTTCTCTCTTAAAGGACTGTGGAGTATCCCTACTTACCAAATCTAGCAGTACACCATTTCATGGAGGAGTCTCATGCCACTTCAGAATAACTGCAACTAGTACAATGCAAGGTTAAAAATGTTCAATATTTTTAATGTTGGCAGAGAGTCATCTGTTCAATCATCTTCACTAACGTTAAAAGTTAACTAGCACTTGGACACCGGGGAGTGGAGCATTGCACACTTGCTTGCTCGTTCACTTGTGCTGAGCTCCATTTCCCCTGACTGGAGAGTGACACGGAACCAGCAGTATAACTTGAGTCTGACTTACAGGAAAAATTGTAAACAACCCGACATTATAGGGTTAATTCCCCTGCATGTATCTTTGGCCTGGCGAATTGACTGAACTGTTGATCCTTAAAAAGATTCTAATAAACAACATTTAGAGACACTCTGCACTATATGGGAGGATGAAGGCCCATTGCAGGAGATGGTCACTCTGCAGCTAAAGTGAAGGGAAGTGAATGACCATGAACTGGACCGAGACTTGGAGCTAAATATTCCCGGCTTTAACTTTCTCAGGAGAGATAAAGAAGGAGAAAAGGAAGTAAGGATGGCTTTATTAATTAAGGGGACAATTAAAACCTTAGAAAGGAAAGGTTTTATTGATGGTGTTGCTCAGAAGGACTCTGTCTGGGTTAAGGTAAGAAATAATAAGGGATCTGTTACCATAAAAAATCCCGAAATGTGACAGTAACCTATCTTCTTCCTTTAAGGCTCCAAGGTCTAATTGGCCTAAACTGATGCATCCTGAGGTCAATTAGAAGGTAATTCCTGTTATTCACGTCCTGTGTCAATTAGAAGCTAATTGTTTCTCTGCCGTTTAGCAAGGTCAGAAAAAACAGCAGGAAATGACCGGCTTTCTCGCTTTTTTTTAAGACTGTTTTGCATCTGTAACAAAGTATGACCTATGAACTACGATGGACCCGCATTAAACTTGAGACTTTTATATAGTTCTGTAGAGCAAAGGAGAGAGAGAGCATGAAGAGCTAGATATCAAGAGATAGATATAGAGAGGTGGAGCTAGAGAGATAGACGGACAGATGGAGATAGGCAGATGGATAGATAGATAAATAGAGCTGGACAGAAAGATAAAAGGAACTAGATAGACATAGATAGATAGAGAAGCAATTAGACAGGCAGATAGAGAGATGGATGGATGACTAGATAGATCATATATAGAAGTAGAAAGAAAGTGTAAGTTATTTCTATAGAGAGAGAGATAGGGAGATGAAGAGATAATTAATAATAGTTTTGCCAGGAAATGCACTGCTGTCCATCAGCATCTGAAACAAAATGACTTGTTAATGTTTTGAGTTCTGATCAGAACTCCCATAACAAATGTTAACCTGGTTTTTCTCCTTCTAACAAGCTGCTGTGCATATCCATCATTTCCTGCTGTTACTTCGGATTCCCAGAATCCACAGTTTTGCCTTTTTGTCGCTATGATTTTGATGATGTTTTGCGGCACTGAAATATCACAACAATCCAACTCCAAAAATGTATTTAAACTTTAAATTGAACCACTGATGGAATAAATCGAGCGTTGCACCCAGTGCTGGAGTGTGAGTATTACTGCTTCACCTATGTGTCAGCCAGTCAAAGCTCTATTCTCCTATTTAATTCACACAGTAACACTCAGTACAGAATTCAGTGCAGTCAGTGTTATATCAGTCTGCGCTACGTTTATACTAAAATACTATAGCTCTGAAATTCTGTGGGGATTCACCCAATCTCCTTCCGAAACTCTGGGGGGAGACCAGTGGATCTCTCAAAAAAAAGGCCATGACCTACGGAGGGGCACGAGGAGATTCCCCATAGAAATCAGGTCCTCTATGTAGGAACTGGGTGGCAAAGGAAATTATAATGCAGGCCTTGTATCTCAGGATCTGGGTGTGAATTCAACACTAACTGATTGGTTGAACATCTTCTACACCTAAATCAAGGTGCACCTGACCTGGGAGTGTTTCATGGGACAGTGTAGAGGGAGATTTACTCTGAATCTTATCAAATGTCATCGGGAGCTTGATCTTCTTGCACATTTACACATATCCATAACGGGGATAACAAGTTCAGTTGCGTCGAGTTACATCGAAACTACAGAACAGAAACAGGCCATTCGGCCCAACTGGTTTATGCCAGCGTTTACACGCCACACAAGCTTTCTCCCTCCCTACTTCATCTAACCCTATCAGGATACCCTTCTATTCCTTTCTCCCTCACGTGCTTATCTAGCTTCCCCTTAAATGCATCTATGTTATTTGCCTCAACTACTCCTTAACGTAGTACGTTCCACATTCTTACCACTCTCTGGGAAAAGAAATTTCTCCTAAATTCCCTATTGGATTTATTAGTGACTATTTTATATTTATGACCTCTCGTTTTGGACACCCCACAGGTGGAAACATTTTCTCGACGTCTACCCTATCAAATCCTTTCATTATCTTAAAGACCTCTATCACGTCACCCATCAGCCTTCTCTTTTCTAGAGAAAAGAGTCTCAGCCTGTTCAGCCTTTCTTGATAAGGATAAGCTCTCAGTTCTGGTGTCATCCTCGTGAATCTTTTTTGCACCCTCTCCAATGCCTCTATATCCTTTTTATAATATGGAGACCAGAACTGTGCACAATATTCCAAGTGTGGTCTAACCAAGGTTCTATATAAGTTCAACATAACTTTTTTGCTTTTCAATTCCATCCCTCTAGAATTGAACCCTAGTGCTTGATTTGCCTTTTTTTGCCTTATTAACCTGCGTCGCTACTTTTAGTGATTGGTGTATCTCTTCCCCAAGATCCCATTTAGACTCTTATTATCCAAGCAGTACGTGGCCTTCTTGTTCTTCCTACCAAAATGCACCACCTCACACTTATCTATATTGAAATTCATTTGCCAATTACACACCCATTCTGCAAGTTTGTTAATGTCCCCTTGCATTTTGACATAGTCTTCCTTTGTACTAACTACCTGGGGTCAATTTGGTGTTGTCCGCAAATTTTGAAATTGTATTTCCGATTCCCAAATCCAAATCGTTAATGCAAATTGTGAACAACAGTGGTCCCAGGACCGATCCCTGTGGAAGACCACTTCCCACCTTTTGCCAGTCTCAGGAGCTACCCTTAACCCCCACTCTCTGTTTTCTGTTTTATAGCCAACTTTCTATCCATTCTGCTACCTGTCCCCTGACTCCATATGCTCTGACCTTAGCCATGAGTCTGCAATGAGGTACCTTACTGAAGGCCTTTTGAAAATTCAAATATATTACATCTACTTCAATACTCTTGCCTACTCTTTCTGTTACTTCTTCAAAGAATTCAAGAAGGTTGATCATGCATGACTTTCCCTTCTGAAATCCGTGCTGACTATTTATTATATTTTTGGTTTCAAGATGTTTTTCTATTACATCTTTGAGTAAAGATTCCATTATCTTCCCGACCACCGACATTAAGCTAACTGGTCTATAGTTCCCTGAACTTGTTATTCCTATATTTAAAAAGGGAAATAGAACATTAGCTGTCTGCCAGTTCTCTGGCACTATTTCCTTTTCTAGTGAATTTTTCTATATATGTAATAGTGCCTCTGCTATTTCTTCCCTAACTTCTTTTAATATTCGTGGACGCAATCCATCTGGACCAGGGGTCTTATCCTCCCTAAGTTTGATTAGTTTATCAATTACCTCTCCTCTTTCTATCTTAAATGTTTTAATATTTTTCTCGATCCCTTCTCCTAATGTCCTGCCCACCATGTTAGTCTCCCTGGTAAATATGGAGGCAAAGTAACAATTCAATATTTCTGCCATTTCACAGTTGTTACCTGTGAGTTTATCTTAAGCATCCCTTAGTGGCCCTATTCCTATCCTGATTTTTCTTTTGTTATTTATGTGTCTGTAGAATACTTCACTATTTCTTTTTATATTCCTTGATAATTTAATTTTGAAGTTACTCTTTGCTTTCCTAATTGTTTTTTTAACTTCTTTCTTAACCTCTTTGTATTTCCTTTTGTCATTCTCTCTTTCATTGTCTATGTACTTAGAGTATGCCTTTTTCTTTAGTTTCAATTTTACCCTATCTCTTTATTCATCCATGGTGTTTCATTATTAGCTAGTTTGTTCTTGCTTTTTAGAGGAATATATTTCTCCTGAACTCTATTGATCACTGTTTTAAATATTTCCTGCTGCTCTTCTATTTCTTTGTCTGTCAAATTTTTTTCTATCTTAATATGACTTATGTCCCTTTTTTCTACTGCCATTATGGTGTCTCTAATTAGTACAGCTACTCCACACCCCCACTTCCTTCCCCATCCTTTCTAAATACATTAGATCCTGAAATATTTAACTGCCAGTCCTGTTCCTTATGTAGCCATGTTTCAGTTATCCCTACTACATCTGGCTCCTCACTATGAATTATTGCCTGCAGTTCCCCCGTTTTGTTTCGGATGCTGTGCACCTTGTTATACAGGCAATTTAACTTGGTTTTAGTATTTGTTCCCCTCCCTTTGTTTTTAACAGTCATTTTGTACTTATGGTCTATAACTGTATTTGTTTATGTCACCCTTATTCCTTAACTTGGTCTGACCTTTACTCTCATTTCTTATTTCTTCAGATTTATGTTATCTTCCCCAGACCCCTCTTACTAGTTTAAAGTCCTATCCACAGCCCTATTTATCCTTTACCGTTAGGACTCTGGTCCTATTCTGGTTCAGGTGGAGCCCATCCCAGCGGTACAGCTCCTTCCTGTCCCAATATCCCATGAATTGGAACCCCCACTTCCCACAGTCAGTCTTTCAGCCAGTAGAAACTCCTAGAAGAGGATGCCAAGCCAGCAATACCCAGGCCAAGTTGAACATGCTGTCCAATTCTCACTCCAGTACAAGACAGATTAATACTTAGGTCCCATTTGCACAAAACCATCATATTCCAACCATATATCCCCGGGCTGGGTAACTTGAAGTCCTCTCAGCATAAGATGCACTTCCTCAGCAACCACACAGATTTTTGTTCATACATTATATCCCTGTCCTCCTCTACTTCAATCGATGTTCTAGTGAGAGAGTTAGTCAGGTGTAAATGAAACACCTCTCAATAGCCACGAGGCACACAGTGAGCCTAACTATCGCTGATGATATTCTTTAGAAACACAGAACTTCCATGACAGCTTGCAGTCCAAGGCAAGCCTTCTGCCAATGGTACTCTACGGGCCACCTCGTGTGAAAGGCTGGGAACGGTCGCACAGTCCAGCAAGCTGCAACACTGGTTGTACAGGAAGACTGAGCACTCAACCGATGGAGCAATGCAAATGGCGGCCGCCCTTGATATTGAGTTGCTGCCTGGCCATGGGCTCAAGTTACCCACTGGTCCCACAAACAGCTGTTTTAGTGGTGATGGTTGAAAGATAAATATTGGCCCGGTCACCAGGAAGAACTCTCCTCTTCTTTGAATAATGCCATGGGATCTTTTATGTCCACCTGAAAGAGCAGACCGGGCCTCGGTTTAACATCTCATCGGAAAAACGGCACCTCTGACAGTGCAGCTCTCCCTCAGTACTACACTGCAGCGTCAGCCTGGATTACGTGCTCAAGTCTCTGGAGTGGGATTTGAACCCACAACCTTCTGACTGAGAGGCGAGAGTGCTACCCACTGAGCCACAGCTGACACCTTTGTTAGTCACTAGATAGATGCCTTCCTATGTTGGGAGTAGACACTTGGCCTGCAGTGAAAATATTCTACATCATCTTGTAATTCATACTCAGCAGCAGCTTGACTGAGCCAGCTTGGGTCTTCCTTTAGATATTAAAAGGCAGAAAACGTTTTGAGAAAAGCAATTCAAAAGGCACAATAAACCACTGGTGTGACACTGCATTGTTCTACTGAAGCATGTTAAGGGCTTGTGTTTATAACACCTGTCTCCAGCTCCCCTTGGTTTATGAGCTACTTTGTAGAATGAATTGGTATTTGAATCGGAGAAAGATTTGACATAGGACGGTTTGGCATCTCCTCCCCCACCCCCCAGGAAAATGGGACAGGGTTATGTCAGGGTCACCTGGACAAGCAGAACACACTTCCGCTGGGAGGAGTGAAATACCAGACCAGTGACTCAGAAGGGGCGATTTTAATTTGTTGTCTCTGGCGTTAACAGGGCGGTAACAACCTCAAAATAGAGTTGATAGACTTACTGCACCGGTAATCCCAACATTTTAGAAGGGGCCTACCACTGGGCGCCCAAAGCACCCAGTTTCAGGCAGTGAGGCCCCTTTTAATATGTCCTAAGACCCCAATTGCCGTTTTAGGTCGGAACTGGTCGGTCCCTGCACAGTGCACACTCTGACCAGTTCCACCGGCGATGGAGCCGAAGAGGCCCAGCCAGGGTAACTTTGGAATTATTCTTGTGGGGCTCAGAGGAGCTGGTGTGTGCTTCAGGTCCCCACAAATATATTCTGGGCCACTGCCACCCTGGGACCACCCCGCTTCATCATTGCAAACCCCCCCCCCCCCCAGCCCACCACCTTCCTACCAGCTGGAGTGGCCGGCCATTGGGAGGCCTTAATCCAGCAAGCTCACAGGCCCGATGCAAATGAGGCCGAAGCCTCAAAATCACAGGCACATCATCGCCGTGGGTACGGACAATCAGCTGGCGCAATCCATCAGTCGGACGCCCAAAACTCAAAACCAACCCCAGGCAGAGCTCACATTTTAAGAGCCTCAGGGGAGCATCACTCTCAGGTTCCAGAATACAGAGGTGAGTAGAGCTAACCTTGGGACACAGCAAATGAAAAAAATCATGCTTCTTTTCTGCTTGAACTGGTGTGAACTGTCCCTTTATTAAAGCTCCATCATGCTCTGTACACAAGACTGACAGGGTTTCTAAATCAGAGGCCAAACCATTCCGCATCAAATCCGTTTGATCTTCAAATACCAATTCATTCTACAAAGTAACTCATAAACCAGGGGAGTTGGAGACAGCTGATTTATGAACAGAAGCCTTTAATGTGCTGCCATTCAGTATAGAACCCAATCTCGCATTAGTGCTGTAGTTTGCCTTTGAATTGCAAATGGTGTTCAAAATGTTCTCTGCCTTTTAATATTGACACAAGGAACATGCTATGTCCTTGGCTAAAGATGAGGTGCAACTAAAGCAGAAGGAAAATCTGGGGAAGTAAATTCTTCCCTAAGCAAAATATATGACACAAAGGGGTGAAATTCCTCTCTGTGTTACTGCTGGCACATGTGCTAAAAGAGTGTTACGGTATGTTAACTTTGGGCGTTAGCAGGAACAATCTGTTGGCTAATTGTTGCCCACATTCATTAAATTGTTCCCAGGACTAAATCAGTTTAACAAACAACAACACATAGATCATAGAATCCTGGAATCATACAGCACAAAAGGAGCCTGTGCCTGTGGCGGCTTTTGATAGAACTATCCAGTCAGTCCCATTCCCCTGCTCTTTCCCCATAGCCCTGCAAATTTTTCCTTTTCCCTTTTCAATTCCCTTTTGAATGTTACTATTGAATCTGCTTCCCCGCCCTTTCACGGAGTGCATTCCAGATCAGAACAACTCACTCCTAAAAAATAATTCTCCTCCACTCCCCTCTGGTTCTTGTGCCATAAATGCTTTTTTTTTGTGCCTGTGAATTGCTTGTTAAGCATCGATTAATGGAGTGAGTTCAACGCCAGCTCTTTCTCCTCTAGATCCTGAGACTCCAGTGCTACAGACTGTAAGGATCCCTTACCCAATGAGTTTGGAATAGTCTTAACCCAGATCCCGACAGGGCCTGAGCTACAATGCTGGCCAGTGTGTGGCACTAATTGTGTTTGAACTCAGTGCCCAACTCAGTCCTGACTGCTTCTCGGGTCGCATAAAAAGAGAAATTGCTGGAAATGCAAAGCAGGTCCGTCAGCACCCGAGAAAAGAAGGCAGGGTAACACTTCTGGTTAAAAACCTTTCGGTTGGAACTGGAGGAGGACTTTTTACAAGACTGATCAAAAGAAAGAGGGGAGGGGGAAACAGGCAAAGAATGAGGGCACAGTCAGTGGGTTTAATAGCCTGTAAACAAGAGGCCCCGATTTTAACCTAACCCGCCCGGCGGGTAGGGGGCAGGTTCAGGTCGACTTCACGATTTACACCTGTCCAATTTTATCTGAGTTGAAGTCAATAGAGGGTAAAATCGGGCAGACTGTCAAACTCCTTCCGCACACGTAGGCTCACTGGTATCACTCTCACCTCTAAGTCAGAAGGTTGTAGGTTCAAGTTCCACTCTAGAGATTTGAGCACATAACCTAGGCTGACACTCCCAGTGCAGTACTGAGGGAGTGCTGCACTGTCGGAGGTGCCGTCTTTCGGACGAAACGTTTAACCGAGGCCCCGTCTGCTCTCTCAGGTGGATGTAAAAGATCCGGTGGCACTATTTTGAAGAAGAGCAGGGGAGTTCTCCCAGTTGTCCTGGCCAATATTCATCCCTCAACCAATCCCTAAAAGACAGATGATCTGGTCATTATCACATTGCTGTTTGTGGGACCTTGCTGCGCACAAATTGGCTGCTGCGTTTCATACATTACAACAGTGACAACACTTCAAAAGAATTTCATTTGCGGTAAAGCGTTTTGGGTCATCCTGAGGTCGTGAACAGCGCTGTATAAATGCATGTCTTTCTTTATGTACAATCAGAGTTTTTAAAAACCTGGACAATTGTTTGATCGGTACAAAGGTCATCTCAGTTGGACTGTGAAAAGGCAAAAAGTGATTGAAACAGCTCCAAGATGAAAGGGTGTGCAGCGGAATGTCAATGGGACAAGCCAGAAGCTGAAGTCTAGTATATTCTGTGATAGACATACCATCTCACTGAGTGCTGGGTCTCCACCTCGAATGCAAATATGGAAAATGATTTTCCTCTAAGTATTTGTACTCAGAGCACAAGATAATAAATCAATTCTTCATCCAAATCTCTTCTTTCCAATTACAGACAGGTTCAGCTGCCCAGTAAATCATGTCTCAGTTTGTCAGTATTTGTCTCCGCAGTTACATACACCCTCACCCTTAGCTGTTAATAACTAAACTCCACACACCCGAAACACAATATAGGAACATAGGAACAGGAGCAGGCAATGCAGCCATTCAATTGGATCTGTATCTTAACTCCATTTACCTGCCTTGATTCCGTAACCTTTAATACCCTTGTCTAACAAAAATCTATCTATCTCAGTTTTGAAATTTTCAATTGACCCCCAGCCTCAACAGTTTTTTGGGGGAGAGAGTTCCAGATTTCCACTCCCCTTTGTGTGAAGAAATGCCTCCTGACATCACCCCTGAACAGCCTAGCTCTAATTTTAAGGTTATGCCCCCTTGTTCTGGACTCTCCCACCAGAGTTCAGTCCTGTGCCTCAATGTACAATAGCTGCAAAAGTTTGTAATTTTCACCTGACAGTCAGTTGGTACTGATCTAACTGGAGGGAGAGTGTGAATGGATTATTTCTGTCCTCACACAGTGATGAGTAATGGAACTGGGGATTCTATTTTTCATATTGTTGTTCCTGATTAATATCTTTTATCAGACCAATTACTGGGAAAAAGAATAACTGCAGGTTACGTTGAGAGTGGAGAAAATTGGTTGCTGAGGTGAGTGGAATAAGGAAATTATGCATTAACACTTTAAAGTGGCAGATTCAAAGAGGGTGCAGACTGACCAGCTATAACTAAACCTCAGCGAACAGTAGAAGGGCCCTCAGTCTCACTGTCCCATAGAAGGTGGGGTTACTCACTCTTAGTTGCGTGAATGCCTCAGTTAACATAATGGAATGAATTTCAAACAGACATTTTAAGCGACCCAGTAATAATATCCCAAAGTGTAATTTCAAGGTCAATTCAACTAGTAAAGGCCATTTGGTCCATCAGAGCAACTACTTACACACAATGACATTCCATTAAAGGTTCAGGCCTACCATTGCACAATTAAAAGTTGGGGACGGCCATTACTCAAAATCTGCATCCCCGTGATCCCAGAATTTATTCCAGGATTGTGCCCACTGGGAACTTCCACGACTGACTCCAGTGGTCTTTCCAGAATCAGGGGGAGGTCCTCATTTTGCTTTGAAATTAGGTAAAATGGGGGCCAATCTGTGGCCCTTTCGGGGCACTCCCACCACAACACCATCGCCAATGATGCACAAAGACCGGAAAATAGGCTAGGATCCGGATAGACCGCATCCCAGCCTGGTGTCGGGGATTCTGCGGGTCCTTGTAACCGGTGGAGCCTCCATACCCCCCTTACAAGGCCGACATCACCAGAGGTGCTGGGATATCCGAACATCGGGAGTTCCTGCATTATCGGCCTCTCAGTTGGCGAGGGCAGGATCGGCAGCTGGCATGGTCGGTCACAAAAGGACCGCCAAAGGGCCTATCTGGGCCTCACCTGGGGGTGTAGGTTGGCTTGGCTGCCTGAAGAGGAACCCCAATTTGATTTGTAAATTATTTTACCAAGAAGCCACTGGGAGCATATTCAGGGTGGCGTGCAGCGATATGCCACCCTGGACTGGGCACAATAAACAACAAATTGAAGCATCTGGAAGCAAGCTGGTACTGAAGAAGCACGAAAGACGCATGAGTATCCACCAATTACAATGCACAATCGAGAACCTTCCCGTGACACCAGACAGTCTATTGGGATCAGTGATGGAGACTCCCTGGGCGCAATCCTTTTGTAATTAGGTAACAGCTGTGGCTCAGTGGGTAACACTCTCGCTCTTGAGTCAGAAGGTTGTGAGTTTAAGTCCCACTCCAGAGATTTGAGCATATAATCCAGGTTGACACTCCCAGAGAGAGTGCTGCACTATCGGAGGTGCTGCCTTTTGGATTAGACATTAAACCGAGGCCCCGTCTGCCCTCTCAAGTGGATGTAAAATATCCCAGGGCACTATTCAAAGCAGATCAGGGGAGTTCTCCCGGTGTCCCGGCCAGTATTTATCCCTCAACCAACATCACTAAAACACAGCACGTGAGTGCAAAAGACAAGGCTGAAGCTTTTGCAACCATCTTCAGCCAGAAGTGCTGAGTGGCTGATCCATCTCGGCCTCCTCCCGATATCCCCACCATCACAGAAGTCAGTCTTCAGCCAATTTGATTCACTCCACGTGATATCAAGAAACGACTGAGTGCACTGAGCCTGAGCAAAGGCTATGGGCCCCGACAACATCCCAGCTGTAGTGCTGAAGATTTGTGTTCCAGAACTAGCTGCGCCTCTAGCCGAGCTGTTCCAGTACAGCAACAACACTGACGTCTACCCGACAATATGGAAAATTGCCCAGGTATGTCCTGTCCACAAAAAGCAGGACAAATCCAATCCGCCCAATTACCACCCCATCAGTCTACTCTCAATCATCAGCAAAGTGATGGAAGGTGTCGTCGACAGTGCTATCAAGCGGCACTTACTCACCAATTACCTGCTCACCGATTCTCAGTTTGGGTTCCACCAGGACCACTCGGCTCCAGACCTCATTACAGCCTTGGTCCAAACATGGACAAAACAGCTGAATTCCAGAGGTGAGGTGAGAGTGACTGCCCTTGGCATCAATGCAGCATTTGACCGAGTGTGGCACCAAGGAGCCCTAGTAAAATTGAAGTTAATGGGAATCAGGGGAAAACTCTTCAGTGGCTGGAGACATACCTAGCACAAAGGAAGATGGTAGTGGTTGTTGGAGGCCAATCATCTCAGCCCCAGGACATTGCTGCAGGAGTTCCTCAGGTCAATGTCCTGGGCCCAACCATCTTCAGCTGCTTCATCAATGACCTTCCCTCCATCATAAGGTCAGAAATGGGGATGTTCACTGATGATTGCACAGTATTCAGTTCCATTTGCAACCCCTCAAATAATGAAGCAGTCCGTGCCCGTCTGCAGCAAGACCTGGACAACATCCAGGCTTGGATTGATAAGTGGCAAGTAACATTCGCACCAGACAAGTGTCAGGCAATGACCATTTCCAACAAGAGAGAGTCTAACCACCTCCCCTTGACATTCAACGGCATTACCATCGCCAAATCCCCCACCATCAACATCCTGGGGGTCACCATTGACCAGAAACTTAACTGGACCAGCCACATAAATACTGTGGCTGCAAGAGCAGGTCAGAGGCTGGGTGTTCTGTGGTGAGTGACTCACCTCCTGACTCCCCAAAGCCTTTCCACCATCTACAAGGCACAAGTCAGGAGTGTGATGGAATACTCTCCACTTGCCTGGATGAGTGAAGCTCCAACAACACTCAAGAAGCTCGACACCATCCAGGACAAAGCAGCCCGCTTGATTGGCACCCCATCCACCACCCTAAACATTCACTCACTTCACCACCGGCGCACAGTGGCTGCAGTGTGTACCATCCACAGGATGCACTGCAGCAACTCGCCAAGGCTTCTTCAACAGCACCTCCCAAACCCGCGACCTCTACCACTTAGAAGGACAAGAGCAGCAGGTACATGGGAACAACACCACCTGCACGTTCCCCTCCAAGTCACACACCATCCCGACTTGGAAATATATCGCCGTTCCTTCATCGTCGCTGGCTCAAAATCCTGGAACTCCCTCCCTAACAGCACTGCGGGAGAACCGTCAACACACGGACTGCAGCGGTTCAAGAAGGCGGCTCACCACCACCTTCTCGAGGGCAATTAGGGATGGGCAATAAATGCCGGTCATTTGTCTCACTGCTGTTTGTGGGACTTTGCTGTGCACAAATTTACTACCACGTTTCTCTACATTTCAACAGTGACAGTGAAGTCTGTTGGAATGTCCTGAGATCGTCAAAGGCGCTATATAAATGTAAGTTCTTTATTAATTGCCAGGACCTGTGAATTTTCAGCGCAAAGTTCTGAGCAGGATGATCTCAGTGGACGGTCTTTATTAGGTAGCTGTTCCTAGAAAGATTTTATTGAAGGACATATCCATTAATCATATTAATACGAAAAGGCAAAGTGTTATCGTACATGTCTGTATGTTGGAGTTCTATAGGCTGAAAGAAGCAAGGAGCAATCTTTAAAAACTTTTTCTTTTCTTTGACTAGTCGTTCGCACACCTTCCTGATTGACAGCAGCTGTCAGTTTTAAAGATACCCATTACGTTAATGAGCGAGTTGATGGTTTTTAGTCCATGAATACACTGCGGGTTCAGCTCTTTCCACAAACAGGTCTAGAAATTGCTGCATCTCATTTTCTGTTTTTAATTCACCTTCGCGCTGGAATGGGTAGGCCCGAGGCACATTCGACATTGGGCCTCAGACCTCATTTACCTGAGGCCGACGAGCTGCAGCTGCCTGTTGGGTGTCCCCAGGCAGCTCGCTGGTGAAGTGACACTCAGGTGGGCCCTGGAAGAGGGGGGAAGCGATCGGCAGGGGGCCGGAATATGGTCTTTGGCACTGCAGTGGAGCACTTCTCCATGTTCAGGTAAGTATTTTTTAACAAGCTTACATTTTGGTGGCAACCTGAAGTGGTCCCTTTAAGGACCATTGGTTAGGCAACATATACACCATGTTTTCCTGAACTCCTGGCGCTGGCTGCTTTCAGGGCAGCCCAATTTTGCATAGGGGACCTCAAGCAGGTATAAGCCCCCCTTTTTGCATATGGAAAGGGTTAACGCCTGTTTCAGATGCCGGCCCTGGACCCCCCCCCGCCCGTTGTCTGCCTTCAACAAAATGGCGAGCGCCAGGCTTCTAGCGTTTAATGAGCGCGCACCCCACCGGCCATATTGGATACTTGAGCGTCTGAAAAATGGGCGTGGTGCCATCAAATGTCGAAGCCGCTCAGCCTGAAGTGCGCTCTTTCACTGGGTCAGTATGAAGTAGAGTGTCGAGCAGGATTAGCATTGTCTGTGCGTCGATGTGCTGCGAGATCTCTCGCTAATAAGCACACTGTGGACTGCTCATTATTGGACTTCTCTTTTCTCCAGAGATCGTATTTCCTCCAGAATAATAAGACAAACTGTGAAAGCTGGAACTAGGAATTAAAAGTAGAAAATGAGATGCACAACACATCCAGTGAAAATCTAGAAAGGTGAAAGAAAGATTAAATTTTCCACTGACTTCTGGCAAACTGTCTCACCCGTAATGTTAACCTATCTTTTCCTTTTTCATATTTTGATGGTTCAGATGGTTTATATAAAAAGAAAGAAAAACTTGTATTTATATCGTGCCTTTCACGACCTCAGGGCATCCCAGAGTGCTTCACAGCTAATGAAGTACTTTATGAAGTGTAGTCATTGTTGTAATGTTGGAAACACAGCAGCCGATTTGCGCACAGCAAGGTCCCACAAACAACAATGTGATAATGCCCAGATCATCTGTTTCAGTGATGTTAGTTGAGGTATAATTATTGGCCAGGACACAGGGGAGAATTCCCCTGCTCTTCTTCGAATAGTGCCATGGGATCTTTTACATCCACCTGAAAGGGCAGACCGGGCCTCGTTTTAATATCTCATCCGAAAGACGGCACCTCCAACAGTGCAGCACTCCCTCAATACTGCACTGAAGTGTCAGCCTGGATTAAGTGCTTAAGTCTCTGGAGTGGGGCTAGACCCTACAAGCGTTTAGAGGCTTTAATGTCGAGAGACATCTCAAGGCACTTCACAGAGATGTATTGACAAAAAAATGGACCCCTAGCCAAAGAAGGAGACATTAGGGGCCGTAGCCAAAAGTTTGGTCAAAGATGTGGATTTTAAAGAGGGTCTCAAAGGAGGAGAGTGAGGTGGAAAGGTTTAGGGAGGAAATACCAGAGCTTGGGGCCTAGACAGCTTAAGACATGGCCACCAATAATGGGTCGAATGGAGGGGGGTGCACAAGAGAGGAGCAGAGAGTTTAGCGGATGTTGTTGTACAGCTGGAGATGGTTGCCGGGATAGGGAGGGGCGAGGCCAGAGAAGGGATTGAAACAGAAGGTTAAGAATTTTAAGTTCGAGGCATTGGGGACCAATAGCCAATAAAGGTCAGCAAGCACGGGGATGAGTGGTGAGTGGCTCTTGGTGCGAGTTAGGATATAGGCAGCAGAACTTTGGATGAGCTGAAGCTTTTGGAGGTTGGAGGCCAGCCAGGAAAGCATTGGAATAGTCAGGTCTGAAGGTGACAAATTCATAGATGAGGGTTTCAGCAGCAGATGGGCTAAGATAGGGGCGGAGATGGATGATGTTATGGAGGTGGAAGGAGGTGGCCTTTGAGATTGAGAGGATATGGAGTCAGAAGTTCAGCCCAAGGTCGAATAGAAAGCTGAGGTCTGGTTCAGCCTAAGACAGTGGCCAGGGAGGTGGTTGGAATTTGTTACCATGGTGTGGAATTTGTGGGGGTGGGGGGGGAGCAAAAGATAATGGCTTTGGTCTTCCTAATGTTTTGCTGGAGGAAACTGTGCCTCATTCAGGACTGAATGTCGGACAAGCAGTCTGACAACATTGAGGCAGCGTAGGGGTGGACGGAGGTGGTGGCGAGGTACAGCTGGGTGTCATTAGCGAACATATAGAAGTTGACCCCATGTGTGTGAAAGATGTCACCAAGGGGTAGACGAGGAAGAGGAGGGAACCCAGGATAGAACTTTGGAGGACTCTGGAGGTAACAATACAGGACCAGGAGAAGAAGCCATTACTGGAGATGCCCTGGCTATAATTGATAGATAAGAGTGGAACCAAACAAGGGCAGTCCCACTGACCAGCACTACGAAGGTGAGGCACTGGAGGAGGATGTTACGGTCGACACTGTCAAAAGCTGCAGAGAATTCGAGGAAAGTGAGGAGGGATAGTGCACTACGGCCAAAGTCACACAGGATGTCATTTGTGACTTTGATTAGGGCTGTTTCAGAGCTGTGGCAGGGTGGAAACATGATTGGAGAGGTTCAAACGTGGAATTGTAGGAAAGATGGGCACGGATTTGGGAGGTGACAACAAGTTGAAGAATTTTGGAAGGGAAAGGGAGTTTGCAGGGTTGGTAGTTTGCAAGGACAGAGGGGTAGTTTTATTTTTAGGAGTGGGTGATGCCGACGGTTTCGAAAAGGAGAGGGGACAGTCAGCTAGCATGGGGGTCAGAAAGGGAAGTTGGATGGTCAGCAGTTTAATGGGAGTGGGGCCAAGGGAGCAGGAGGTGAGTCTCATAGATGAAATGAGCTCGGAGAGGACGAGGGGTGAAGGGAGAGAAACTAGAGAGAGACGTGGTTTCAGGGCTAAGACAGCGGGGGTGGGGGGGGGCAAGGGAGGGTGGGGCTTGGGGCAAAAACTTCTCTAAACTCACCTCATCCATGAAATACAAGAAATGTTCGTGCTTGCACTGCAGTTACGACCCTGGGCCATCGAGTTTGCCATACAGCTCCTGCAGGCGATTTCATTCATCCACCAGCCATGTTAAATTCATTTAAATTTTGAACCGCTCCCCCTTTTTTTTTTAAAAAGCAACCTTTCTTACCCACTTATATTAAATCATGAGTTAAAGCCTAGAGCCTATATGGCCTCAGGGAGCTGGTAGACACTGATCTTCATATTGGAGGAATTAATCTGTTGAAAAATGAGTCATAAAAACCTGAAGTGAATTGATTTGTTCCCAGTAGCAGGTCACACCTCCTGGGAGAAATACTTAATCCCCGGCTTTCCATCAATCGGCTCCCACAACGCAAGGCACCAGAATCGAACTGCACAGTGTCACAGTGAGCTGGTGCTGATATACTCGATTGTTTCAAACTTCAAAGCAAACTTAATGTGGAGATCGGGTGGGAAAGTGGAGTTGAGGTAGAAGATCAGCCATGAGCTTATTGAATGGCGGAGCAGGCCGTATGGCCAACTCCTGCTTCTATGTCTTATGTTCTAATGTAAGGTGATGTGTGACCGTGGGAACACTCAGTTTGGCAGTTCTCTCCCCGACGGTGGTGACTGGAACTGGGTTATGGTTTCATGGGTGCCTGGCTTAAGCGATTGTTCGTCTCATGCCTGATCGACGTGCGATGGCAGGCTATTCAACTGTGGAGAGATTCACAGCCAAGTCCGCTACCGACCTCAAGTCATGCTGTACCGATGGAATAGAAGTCAGACTGTACATTAATACTGTACTGATAGAATAGAACACTCTCAGGCTGTACTAACAGAATAGGATGGAGTCAAGCACCAAGAGATCAGTGTTTATAGAAGAATGTGTTTAATGCACTGAACCATTTACTCTCAAACACAGTCTCCCAAATAAAGGTGTCCATAATCAAGCTATCAATCAGACTGCTCACAGAGACAGTCTGCGTTTTAATGTATCTCTCATTGTGTTGGCTATACAATAATACAGGACTATCACCTGCATGTGTTTGTCAGTATTTCCAAATTGTCCACACAATCTTCAACACACAGGCTTGGGAATATATTTATAAGAATATGTCTATAGGAACATGTCTCTGGGAATATATCTATAGCAATATGTCTATACAAATATATCTATAGGACTACGTCTATAGCAATATTTCTATAGGAGTACATCTACAGGAACATATCTATAGGAACATAGTCCCATAGACATATTCAATGGGAATAAGCCTATGGGAATATATCTACAGGAATGCATTTATGGGAATATATATCTAAGGAATGTGTTTATGGGTATATACAGGAATGGGTTTATGAGAATATATCTCTAGTAGTATGTCTATGATAATATATCTATAGCAACATGCCTTTGGAAATATATAGAAGGCAGATTCAATTATTTTCCTTTTTGGGAAGCTGAGTGCAATTTTGCGCTTGTCAGATTGAAGGATGTCAGCCTTGGGAACAAAACAATTCGCCATTTTGGACAGCTCAGTATCAACATAAACCATTATCCCATTAGATACAGCAGGGGCTAGATACAGAGTAACACTCCCTCTACGCTGTCCGACCAAACACTCCAAGGACAGGTACCCAAGGGGTTAGGTACAGAGTAAAGCTCCCTCTACACTGCCCCATCAAACACTCCCAGGGCAGGTACAGAGCAAAGCTCCCTCTACGTTGGTCGATCAGATACTCCCACATTGGGTGCAGCACAGGTTAGATGTCAAATATGGCTTTCTTCACATTCCCACATCAAAGTCCTAACCCTAATCTTAGAAGGCTTCTACCCCACTTACTCTAGGCTAAGTATTGGGTGGCACTGGTGAAGCTGGGTATGGAGTGACCCTGGCAGAGCTAGAGATGAATGTGTACTCTCAGCCAGGAATGATGCTATGTGGGATAGGGGTGGGGATTAATAGAACAATAATAAACTGATTTCCAAGAAACACTCCACAGTTTTTTTTAAAGAAAAGTTGTCATCAAAATCAGTTCTTTCTGAGTGGCCATTATAAAGTACAGACAAGCTGCTCTGCTTCATCTCTCTCTGCATAAATCTTTTATATAACTTTCCATCCTACTTACACTGTAGTCCTTGACTTTAGCGAATTGAGCACTGAAAGCCCCTCGTTTCCAGCTCTCTTTATGATTCGTGGCACATTAGTGGATTGCAGAGCCTGTTTAATGAAAGGTCGAGGCTACAACCAACCTATCAAAGAGTGAGTCGGATCCACCTGCTTTCAATCAAGGAGAACTGACATTAACTGGAAGGCTTTCAGCGAACCTTAAACAATACTCAGCCTTGCTGGCTTTACAGCCCTGGCAGCACTTAATGCTCTGAGTGAAAGGGCTGAGCTCTCCTCTAGGATAAACTTAGCAACCTTTTTGTTTAAGGGCAGGCTGGAAGACAATATTCAAGCTTTATAGACACTGTAGGAAGACCAAAAGGTGAAAATGCCTTAAAAGCATCTTGTTTGTGACGGGTCCTATTGAGTGATTAACAACTGAAATAAATGGAGGCTTTAGTCTGGCAAGGAATAGCCCCTCTCCCAAACATCAATGCTTTCTTAACTATTTAACCGGAACACGATGTACAAAATAGTTGAATAGGAGAGATGAGGAGAATTTTTTTTGGGCAGCGAGTTATGGTCTGGAATGCACTGCCCGACAGGGCGGTGGAAGCAGATTCAGTAGTAACTTTCAAAAGGGAATTAGATATATACTTGAAAAGGAAACATTTGCAGGGCTATGGGGAAAGAGCGGGGGAGTGGGACTAATTGGATAGCTCTTTCCAAGAGCCGGCACAGGCACGATGGGGCGAATGGCCTCCTTCTGTGCTGTAATGGTATTCAAGGACGTTTGCTGGGCATTGCTGACCTCCTTCCTTTGACTTTTAACGAGAGATCCTACTTCAGAGAAGTAACCACAGGTACAGCACCTTTAATGTAGTGACATCGGGGGACATGGGGTGGCTGGGAGAGACAAACACAGAGCAGGATTTGGAGACACCCACTGACAGCGAGCCCCAGGCTGCATAGACAGGCTTGTATTCCCTTGAGTATAGAAGATTAAGGGGTAATCTAATTGAAGTGTTTAAGATGATTAAAGGAGTTGGTAGTTTCTCTCTATCTACCCTATCTCCTCTGGTGCGGGAGTCCAGGAAGCAATTCTTCACACAAAGGGGAGTGGAAATCTTCAACTCTCTCCCCCAAAAATCTGATAAGGCTGGGGGTCAATCAGTAATTTCAAAACTGAGATTGATAGATTTTTGTTAGGCAAGGGTGTCAAGGGTTACGGAACCAAGGCGGGTAAATGGAGTTAAGATCCAGATCAGCCATGATCTAACTGAATGGCAGAACAGGCTCGAGGGGCTGAATGGCTGACTCCTGTTCCTATGTTCCTAGGGGCTACTACTGGTGCCAGAGACTCCTGCATGGAAATGCAGCATC
This sequence comes from Heptranchias perlo, assembly GCF_035084215.1. Taxonomy (NCBI): domain Eukaryota; kingdom Metazoa; phylum Chordata; class Chondrichthyes; order Hexanchiformes; family Hexanchidae; genus Heptranchias; species Heptranchias perlo. Next base: position 50,678,237 of record NC_090341.1, read on the forward strand.
CATTGAGATGACCATGCACTCCATGCAACAGAATCCCACATCCTGCGGATGCTCCCTGCAGGCTGCCCAATGTATTGAGCAATTGGTCGTGTACAAAAATCATCCTTCTTTTAAAGACTGGGCCGCTGAAGTCTTCTGTCCTCTGCCACAAAGCTAGGATGTGAGCTGACCCCATGGGGAGCTATTTCCTGGGCTGTCCTTTCCACCTCCACCTGCACCTGCTCAGTTGTGGTTTATTCTCATGATGTGGGCGCGTTGGCATTTCTCGCCCATCCCTACTTCATAGACCGATACAGTTCAGAAGGAGGCCATTCGGCCCATCGTGCCTGTGCCGTCTCTTTGGTAGAGCTATCCAATTAGTCCCACTCCCCCTGCTTTTTCCCTGCTGCGTAAAAAAATGTTTCCTCATGTTGCTTTTGGTTCTTTTGCCAATCACCTTAAGAAGGTTGCCCTTGAGAAGGTGGTGGTGAGCTGCCTTCTTCTTGAACCGTTGCAGTCCGTGTGTTGAACGTACTCCCACGGTGCTGTTAGGTAGGGAGTTCTAAGATTTTGACCCAGTGACGATGAAGGAACAGCGACATATGTGCAAGTCGGGATGGTGTGTGACTTGGAGATGATGTTGTTCCCATGCACCTGCTGCCCTTGTCCTTCTAGGTGGCGGAGGTCGTGGGTTTGGGAGGTGCTGCCAAAGAAGTCTTGGCGAGTAGATAGTACACACTGCAGCCACGGTACGCCGGTGGTGGAGGGGATGGATGTTTAAGCCAGTGGATGAGGTACCAATGAAGTGGGCGGCTTTATCCTGGATAGTGTTGAGCTTCTTGAGTGTTCGGTGATTGTCCCGGTGCAGGCCCCTTTAGCTCACCATCTGTACTACGCTGGATGCCAATTTCTGAGCTGGTGCCTGTAAGGGTGAGAACGAGTGACGGGGTATCGTTGGGTGAGTTCCCCTCCTCACTGTCTGCTGCAGCTCGTCCCGGGACTTCTGATGGACCTGGGAAGAGGGGAGAGGGGCAAATGTTAGCATGTAGTGGGAAGGGTAAACAGTAGCAGTTGAGTGCAGTGCTATGCACCACCAGGTGGTTATGCAGAGTGGCAGAGAGTTCAGTAGAAGGAAGGGAAGGGAAGATGCCTAAATGTCCAACTGTGTGTGTCCTCTACCCTCTCCAATTCCAATCACCGTGCCCTCCCTCTCCCAATGATGTCAGTGGTGGCCTCCTCCATTAGTGTTGGAACTTGCATTGATACCGGCCCCCCTCCTGATTATGCCATCTCCAATTTTTGTTGTGTACCACGATTTTAAGGCCACAGTCTCATTTCAATTTGGCAGGCGAGCTGTGGATGCCAGACAGGGGTCCTGATGCAGCTCGCCGCACTTTGACCTCAGGAATGTCGGCTGGCTGAGGCTCACTAGTAAGTGCTCGGGGCGGGGGGTGGAGGGGAGACAATAGGATCGCAATCTCTGCTCATGTGCCCCTTAGAATTGCAATCGGGGTCCTAACTACGTCATTAGGACCCCAATTTGCACAGAAAAGTGGCTGACCGCTTGTTTCAGGCAAACGCTTCTGGTGGTAAGGCTACCAAACCCATTTTCAGACCTTTATAGCCTCCCATTAGTGATCGGCCCCAGTGTATGTGAAGTGCACTGAGAGATGTGATGTGACACCAATATAAATGCAAATTTTTTCTCTCCACTGGTTTTTAAGAGTGCTAAGTGAGTCCAGGCCAGTCAGAATCCTGCACCTACCGTGCAATACTGTGTTTATTATCTGATTAAAATTGGCAATTTCACTCAGAGAGGCCGCAAGGATGGCAAGTGTGAGGAAGGGGAATCACACATTGCATATTAGGAGTTCTTGACTCAAGTGGGTTGAAGTCCCACTCCAGAGATTTGAACACAAAATCTAGACTGACACTTCAGCACAGTACTGAGGGAGTGCTGCACTGTCAGAGGTGCCGTCTTTTGGATGAGACGCTAAACCGAGGCCCCGCTGCCCTCTCAGGTGGACAAAAAAGAGCCCATGGCACTATTTCAAAGAAGAGCAGAGGAGTGTCTTGGCTAATATTTATCCCTCAACCAATATCACTAAAACAGATTATCTGGTCATTATCACATTGCTGTTTGTGTTGTGCGCAAATTGGCTGCCGCGTTTCCTACATTACAACAGGAAATTATAGACCTGTTAGTCTACCATCTGTTGTGGGAAGTTATTGGAATCTATAATTAAGGACAAAGTGACTGAGCACTTAGAGAATTTGAGCTGATTAGAGAGAGCCGACATGGATTTGTAAAGCATAGGTCATGTCTGATGAACCTAATTGCATTTTTTGAGGAAGTAACTAAAGTAGTAGACAGAGGAATGTTTATGGATGTAGTTTATATGGACTTCCAGAAGGCATTTGATAAGGTTCCACATAAGAGACTGTTAGCTAAAATTATAGCTCGTGGAATTGAAGGCAAATTACTGACCTGGTTAGGAGATTGGTTAGGCGGTAGAAGACAGAGAGTAGGGATAATGAGTATGTACACCAATTGGAAGCAAGTGCTGGGGCCTCAACTATTCACTATATTTATTAGATAACATAATAGAGAACCATATATCCAAGTTTGCTGATGACACAAAGATTGGTGACATAGTAAGTAGTGTAGATTGAAGCATAAAATTACAGAGACATTGAGAGATAAAGTGAGTGGGCAAAACTGTGGCAGATCGGTTTCAACGCAGGTAAGTGTGAGGTCATCCATTTTGGACCAAAAAAGGATAGATCCGAGTATTTTTTAAATGATGTAAAGTTAAGAACAGTGGAGGTCCAAAGAGATTTAGGGGTCCATGTACACAGATCACTAAAATATAGTGGCCAGGTACAAAAAATAATCAAAAAGGCTAATGGAATGTTAGCCTTTATATCTAGAGGGCTAGAATATAAATGGGAGGAAGTTTTGCTACAGCTATACAAAGCCCTAGTTAGACCACATCTGGAGGACTGTGTACAGTTCTGGGCACCGCACCTTAGAAAGGAGATATTGGCCTTGGAAGGATTGCAGTGCAGATTCACCAGAATGTTACCAGGGCTCCAAGGGTTAAATTATGAGGAGAGATTCCTTAAACTAGGCTTGTATTCCTTGGAATATAGAAGATTTGATTGAGGTTTTTAGGATTTTGAAAGGAATTGATAGGGTAGATAGAGAGAAACTTTTTCCACTGGTGGGTGAGTCTAGGACAAGGGGACATAACATTAAAATCAGAGCCAGGCCATTCAGGAGAGAAGTTAGGAATTATTTCTTCACACGAAGGGTGGTAGAAGTGTGGAACTCTCTCCCATGAAAAGCAGTAGAATCTAGCTCAATTAATAACTTTAAATCTGAGATCGATAGATTTTTGCAAGCCAAGGGTATTAAAGAATATGGAACCACGGCAGGTAAATGGAGTTAGGATACAGATCAGCTATGATCTCATTGAATGGCGGAACAGGCTCGAGGGGCTGAATGGCCTACTCCTGTTCCTATGTTCCTAGCAGTGACCAACCTTCAAAAGTATTTCATTGGCTGTAAAGCACTTTGGGACAAGCTGCCATCGAAAGGTGCTATATAAATGCATCATTTCTTTCTAGTTGTTAAGGAGTTAAAGTGTTCTTCATCTGATCTCTGCGACTCTTGACCTGTGAGGCCTTGTGACCAACACACCAACCTTAAAATGGAAGTGTTTCATTGTCCCGCACTGATACGCTTCAGCGCAGTTGATGTAAAAATTAATCTCCCACCCCAGCCTTACGTTTAAAGCATTTCTTAAAAAAGTAGCCATTTCATTGCAACGTGCATCAGACTAACTGAAATCACTTTAATGTACAGGCGCTGTTTCGATAATGTTGCAGCAATCGTTTCCTTAAGCCCAGGAGCCAGCTTTTCTCTAATAATCTCGGGACCAATGACAAATGCTTTGATGGCGACATGGGCTTCGTGTTGAAATCACAGCACCGGGTGTTCTATCCGAAAGCAAAGTGCGTCCTGCCCCAATCCACTGGGATACGTGTGTGTGATCCTCCAGGTATAACACTGAAGGCAGCGTCTAATTCTGCCACATCGATTGATGTCTCCTGCTCAGAATTCGGTGTGTAGCGAGACCGGTCCTGCCAATTATTTTGCCTATGTCAGCAAATTGGGAGATCAATAGCTCCTCGACTGCCCCACTGTGTGTTCCAGTCCTAACCAGCACAAGCCTGACAGCCCCGACGCTGTCCGTCATTTGTCAACAGCCTGTGCGATCATTTATTATAACAGTGCCAGGCTCGGTGGCTGCATTCCACTCATTCTGGTCCCAGCTGGACATCAATGTATTCTGTGTCCATGCTCTGAATCCAGTCCAGAACCGTAATGAGTTTTATTACTGCCTTTCAACGTCCATTGCTCTGTGAAATAGGAATTCAATTCTGTATGTAAATGATAATGGGAATTGTGGCCTGACAACCTGCTTAGAATTTCTAGATTCCCTCTTTCTTTGACCCCTATGTCCGCTGGTTTCTTCCTCCCTTTGGCCCACATCCCTTTTCTTTGATTGTTTTATTACCACTGTTTCCCCTTGTCTCTCTCTCCCTCTCCTTTCTCTTCATCTCTCCTTTCTTCCGCTCTCTATCTCCCTCTCTTCCTCTCCCTCTTTATCTCTCTCCCTCCCCTTCTTTCCCTCTCCCTCTTCCTTTCCTGAGTACATTTGTCTCCCATCTCCTTCCAAAGTCTGCTCAAAGTTTTTCAGCCATACGGTCTATCCTCTCTGTATTTGTCCGAGCTGTTTCGCTCCCCCATTCCTGGTGGGTGTGGGTGTGTCCTTGATCGACCGGCCCTCATATCCTTGCTTCTTGTGGTCCTGAAGATCGATCAGCCTTCCTCTTACTCTCGCCATTCAGTGGACCTAGTCAATAGTCGGTGTGGCCTAGACTGCACTGTGACCTCTGGTAGTGTGACCAACTTGTCTCTTATTTCATTTGATATGTAGTTCTCATTGTTTGTGCCGTACTCACTGGGAACGATGTGCTTTGTATTGGTAAAAATTTATAACTGACCGAGGAGGAATGGAGCTGCTGGTGTTCAGTCTGTATGTTCAGACTGAAATTAAAGATCCCACAAAAAACAAAATTTCTTCCCTCTCTCCCTTAGCCATAAGCTTCTCCCCAGTTATCTCTCCCCCCTCCCCTACTGAAGGCACGGATTGTTGCCAGAATACAGGAGCAAGGCCTCAGGCCCAGCTCCATGTGCGAGCCAAAACAGTGAGGTCCTAAGATTCCTGGGCTGGGACGGGGTTTTAAAGTCCCATTTCCTTCCCTTGGAGTGGTACTCGGAATATGGGCCAGAACCCGGCACCACCAGATTTCATCCCGTTTACTCCGGATCTTTAGATTCTGGTTTGCCTTTCCACGTCAAGGTGGAGGGCAGGGGGCCATGATGGGGGATGGGAGATAATGACCAGATAATCTATTTTTTAGTGATATTGGTTGAGGGATGAATATTAGCCAGAACACTGAGAAGAACACCCTTGCTCTTCTTCGAAATAACGCCACGGAATCTTTTTCATCCACCAGACAGGGCCTCAGATTAACATCTCATCTGAAAGACGGCACCTCTGACAATGCAGTACTCCCTCAGTACTGTACTGGAGTGTCAGCCTCGATTTTATGCTCAAGTCTTAGGAGTGGGGCTTGAACCCACATGTTCTGATTCAGAGGCTGAGGATCCTCCTGCAAACAATCCGGGAGAAATATCATAGGGAAATTTTTTTTAAATTGTGTGTTTTTTCATTATCTTTGATATCATTTATTAATTATAAACATAATGGAAATGGGGAAAAAGGCTGTTTGATTGACAGTCAAGAGTCAATCAGATAACAAAGGGTCTGTTCACTTACCAATTGGCGCGGGAAGGCAGTGCGCTGCGAGGATGGACATGTTGGGCAACCAATGGTGGGAGCACGGGGGCGGGGTGGTTGGAGGCAGGAGGTCATGTGATGAAACCTCCTGGAATACGTCCAACCAGAGTTGGCAACCCTCGATGACAGTGGCCTAAACAGCGCAAATTTCACAACTGAACCCTTACAGTAGCACGTTGGAGATGCCTGTTCAGTTCCCACTTCCACAGAACCTTCCCTCAGAGGAGTCCATTAGGGTACATTAGTGGAGGGAGCAGGCTTGATGGCGCAAAGTACCTATTCTGACTGCATGGTCCCTTATGGTCTTAAGGGAGCAGTGAACGGTTGCTATGCAGCGTTAACGTTTAATAAATCACAAAAAGGCGACAGTTTAACGGCTGATTGTTGAGGGAAAAGACCAAATAAAACAAACATTTTAAGTTTCCTGTTTATTCAAAAAGGGAAAGCATATGCGTGGAGAGAAGCCAGCAACAGCATTGAGGGACTGAGTGATAAGCTACTTAGAATGGCAGTGTGCATTTCAGCTAAGGTAGCCACTCAACACTCAATACTGCTACCTGATCTGATTGATGAAGAACCTGATAGAGATTGGGAATGAGAATTGGGTGAACAATGGGTGAATTCAACCCTTGACTTCAGCCTTCAGCGATGTGGTGTGGCGTCAGGCTGGCTTGTCACCAGATTGGACGAGGCCATTATTACCATAATTATAATTTGCTCCTGCCAACTTACCTTCCCCTTTGACCTTTTTTGTCCAATGGTCTACCACATGCATTTCACCACATTAGCCCGCCCCATTATTCAACCTCCTATTTAATCAAAAAACCTCAGTGAAGGGCCAGGGACAATGATGCAGGAAACCAAAGCCAAAAAGAATAGGAGAGATGAGGCAAATCAGGAAGGAATGATTAGGTGACACCATAGCTTGGGGTATTCAACGCTTGTAGATTGCATCAAGAAGGGTAGACTGAAGGAGCTAAGGAGTTCTTAGGTGTGTTAATTGGCGGCCTATTGAGATGTAGTGGCAATAGACCTCCATGTCTGTGATTTCTGAAGACACCACACCTGCTGCAGCCACATCCGATGCTGGTCTAGCTACCTGCTTTCTGGCACGTCTCCTGTCACCTATACAGGGATGCCCTGAATGTGGCGTCATCATGAGAAACAGTCACCTGATGCTTGACTATGTTAGAGAGGATAGGTGTCTCCTTACATATAATGAACTCCTCAAATCAATAGGCTCCGCAGACATTGAATGTCAGATGTCGCAAGTTTATTAAGTATACAGTAATTAAACATACACTTAAAAGCAGTACTTCAGACAAAACTGTGGGTTTAGTCAAGGACTCAACGCGTGACCGTTTCAAGCTTGGTACACATGACACCTTTCATCACTTTGCTGATGATTGAGAGTAGACTGATGGGGCGGTAATTGGCCGGATTGGATTTGTCCTGCTTTTTGTGGACAGGACATACCTGGGCAATTTTCCACATTGTCAGGTAGATGCCAGTGTTGTAGCTGTACTGGAACAGCTTGGCTAGAGGCGCGGCTAGTTCTGGAGCACAAGTCCTCAGCACTTCTGCCTGTTTGTCTCTCGCTCTCTATTTCCCTCTGCTTCTATCTCTCTCTGTCTGTCTCTCTCACACGTGCTCTATTTTTCACTCATTGTGCTGAGTTCACTGATCTCAGGTGAGTGGTGTTAGAGATACCTCAATTGGCGTTAACCTGCCTGGGCCAGGGAGGGAAAGTGCCAGGCTCATGGTCCTAACCAACATAATGTCTTTAAAATAATTAAAGTTACGGATAAGGCACTTACTTACCAATAACCTGCTCACCGATGCTCAGTTTGGGTTCCGCCAGGACCACTCGGCTCCAGATCTCATTACAGCCTTGGTCCAAACGTGGACAAAAGAGCTAAATTCCAAGAGGTGAGGTGAGAGTGACTGCCCTTGACGTCAAGGCAGCATTTGACCGAGTGTGGCACCAAGGAGCCCTAGTAAAATTGAAGTCAGTGGGAATCAGGGGGAAAACTCTCCAGTGGCTGGAGTCATATGAGAATTGGACTAAATGACACAAGCACAACATTCACAAGTCTCTTTTCCCCCAAAGGGATACTGGGCATATGGAACAAACTCTCTGAGAAGGGGGCTAATTGGGACTCAGTTGACACTTTGAAGGAGCTGATGAGTATTTGTTGACTAATACCGAGGGATTGATTTTAACTCTGGGCGGGTTTCGGGTGGGTGGGGGGCAGGGCGAGTGCGAAATGCACTCACTGGTTGAAAATTTGAGACCCGGGCTGTTTTAACTTTTGGGCTTTTAAGTAATTAAAGCCACGGATAAGGCACTTACTCACCAGAACAGGTGGGAAATGGGTGGGAAACAGCTTCCGACTTCCAGAAAATTGGGTGGCCCACACTCCAGAATGAAGGTAGGAGCGGGGAAGGGGGTTACACGAGGGTCTCATGGTGGGGGGTGGGGGGAAGCCCAGAGCAGGAGAGGCCGCAGATTTCCTTGTGGGCCCTGGAGGATGCACTCCTGCTCCTCTTGGTCCCACAAAGGAATGTAGAAAAACTTACCTGTTTGGGCCTCTTCATCTTCTTGGCAGGTCCCGACACTTTCTCAGCCTGGCGGGAAAGCCTTAGCGACTTCCCTGCTCAGGCTTGGGTCAAAATTGCAGTCAGGGCCCAATGATGTCATCGGGCCCTGATCTGCATATTTAAAGACGGACGCTTAAAAAAGATATATAAAGAGGCGTCAGGCCTATGTCTCAGGACCAGACTGGGTAGTGCATTCACTAACCGAGCCACTGGGCCCTGCTGACACATACTCTACCAGACTAATTGCTGTAGCTGATTGTTCGATAATTGTTGGACCATAACACTTTGTCTATAAGAGTACGGCAAGTCTTGTGGCTATAATGAGACCCACGGGGCTGCTCTAGTGCTGATTGTGTCAGCCCTGCTTCCAGTGGCAGCACATAATTACCAGACAAACGCCTTCAACTCAGAGATCGGTGAGCAGTTTGCACACATCACTGCCTCCCAAATTGACATTTTTCACCCAGATCCTAATCCTTCCTCATATGTTTCCTATTGGTTAAAGTCATTGTCAATAAATAAGGAAAGAACTTGTGTTTATATAGCGCCTTTCACGACCTCAGGATGTTCCAAAGCACTTTACAGCCAATTAGGTACTTTTGAAGTGTAGGGAAACGCCGCAGCCAATTTGTGCACAGCAAGGTCCTACAAACAGCAATGTGATAATGACCAGATCATCTACTCTAGCGATGTTGGTTGTGTGATAAATATTGGCCAGGATAATTACTCATAGGAATGTAGGAACAGGTGTCGGCGATTCAGCCCCTCAAACCTGTTCCGCCATTCAATTAGATCATGGCTGTTCTGGACCTCAACCCCATTTACCCATCTTTGCTCCATATCCCTTGATACCCTTACCCAACAAAAATCTATCAATCTCAGTCTTGAAAGCTCCAACTGACCCAGCTTCCCCTTTATGAAAAAGTGAATGTACACGGTAGCTAACACACCCCCATCTACAGAGAGAATATCGCTCCCTCTTGTTGCCTTCTGGCCAATTACAAAATGCCTGCCTTACATCTCTTGAACCCAAAATGGCTGCTATGGGTTGTGTGTGCCATTCTGATGGTATGATAGGCTGATGAAAGATTTGGGGCATGTTACAGATTCTGTCATTGCTCGCATACTTTGCATGGTTTCTTTTCAAGGAAAACACGAGGAGGGAAGGACAGGGAAAATGGACAATTGTACAGGAAACATCCAACCCTGATCTGGATGTGAATTAAATGCTTTATGTTCAAAGTGTGGTGATGATCATCAGCCTCACCTTTAAAGGGCAAATGCCACTCCTCATCAAAATACTTCAACACAGTGTCAGCCATGGCTCAGTGGTGGCACTCTCGTCTCTGACTCAGAAGGTTATGGATTCGAGTTCCACTCCCGAAAGTTGAGTACCTATTCTAGGTTAACACCTCAGTGCAGTACTGAGGGAGTGCTACTCTGACAGAGGTGCCATCTTTCCAGAGACGTCAAACTGAGGCCCTGTCTTCCCTCTCAGGTTGATGTAAAAAACCCCATGGCACTATTTTGAAGAAGAGCAAGCGAGTTCTCCCTGGTGTCCTGGCCAATATATTTATCCCTCAACCAACACCTAGAGAATCTGGTTATTTATCTCCTTGCTGTTTGTGGGACCTTGCTGTGCTCAAATTGGTTGCCACGTTTCCTATATTACAACAATGACTACACTTCAAAAGTACTCCATTGGCCCTAAAGTATTTTGGGGCGTCCTGAGGTCATGAAAGGCACTAAATAAATGCAAGTTCTTTCTTTTTTTCTTTTTCTGTTGGCTTTTTCTGTCTCTCAGTGCCAGTATCAGCTCCAGGAGCAGAAAGGATGGTGATCCCAGGGATAATGATCCCAGCTCTTCTTAATACTAGCAGCCCAGATAGGGACCTGAAACCCGCGTGGCTCTGTTCTGCTAATGGGACCGAATGGGGCAGGCCTGGTGGTTGATGGTTTTGGCCCTGAGGCCATGCAAAGGGCTGCTCTCAAGGAGGAGATGCATTTAATGTCCTTTCTCAGCAGGATTATGTTTGGCTTTGCTCACACTTACTGAAATGATGTGGAGATGCCGGTGATGGACTGGGGCTGACAATTGTAAACAATTTTACAACACCAAGTTATAGTCCAACAATTTTATTTGAAATTCACAAGCTTGCGGAGGCTTCCTCCTTCCTCAGGTGAATGTTGTGGAAAAAAACATTCACCTGAGGAAGGAGGAAGCCTCCGAAAGCTTGTGAATTTCAAATAAAATTGTTGGACTATAACTTGGTGTTGTAAAATTGTTTACTGAAATGATGCAGTGAAAGATCCTTTTCATCTTCCATCTTTGTTAATAAACACCTTGCTCATATCTTGCTGTTTCCAGTTGCAGCATGTAGGACGGTACATTTACATCCACATTAAAATCTATTAGCAATTCCTTTGCCCATCTGTTGAAGATGTGATTAAATGCTGTTAATCTCTCTTTTGTCTGGTCACAGAGCTTGGTGTCATTAGAACAGGCCACGTTAGTATTGTCGTGCATCAGTTCCCTCTGGGCACGAGCTTAAGTGCACTTGTTAACACATCCCTGTCTGCACTGCTCCAATCTGCTTCTTAAACCATTGAAAAGAAACAAGTTAACAACTATATATGAGTGGGAATAGACTGGATGTTAGGCTGTTCTTCTTCTCCCAGAGGGTAGTGAGCCTCTGGAATACATTGTCGGCTGGTGTGGTGGGTGCTGACTCTGCCTTCTAGAGGGAGCTGGACCAGTTCCTGACTGTGATCGCATCATATGGAAGGTAAATGTCTTTACAGATAACATTTGGTCCATGTGATCTCCTGGACTGGTTTCAATCGCCTGAGAGGAATTTTCCGAGGTATTTTTTTTCCTTTATTGGCCCTGGGTTTTTTCCCTTTTTCTTGCCTCTCCCAGGAGATTCCAACTCCTGGGGGAAGAAGTGTTTAGCCACGATGCTCCGGCCATCATGGGGTGGGGCAGGCTTGATGGACCAGCTGGTCTTTTCCTGCCCGTCAATTTTGTATGTTCGTAACTGTGTTAACCAGTGAGTAAAAATAGCACACACGGGGAATTAAACCCTTTGGGTTGATTGGGCTTTGGTTATCTCTCAGCAATGAAGTATTACATCAGATATAGAATGGCTGAAACCAATTCCAGGTTGCTCTGCCTTCTGTACACAATCTATGAAGCAGGCGTAGACCTGCGTTAACAGTGAACATACAGCCCAGTCTGCGCACTGTAGCAGCCAGAAAAAGTTGGGCCAGGTCACCAGCAGCTGACCACCAAGGAGAGGCCTGGTACGATGTAAGCCACAGAGACCTAATGGAGTTGTGTTGCATCAATTTGGTTTTCCTAATCATCGGAAGTATACTCTTGTTCTTGCGAGCAACTGAACTGACTTTGGGTCCAAGGAATATCAGTTATTTGAAAATCTTGTACCCTTTGGAAGCTTTCAGGATTGAAGGGGATTAACAAGGCTGATCCAGGCAGGTTCATTCCAGGGTTGCCAACTCTGGTTGGACATATTCCTGGAGGTTTCATCATGTGACCTCCTGCCTCCAACCACCCCACCCCCACGATCCCGCCATTGGTCACCCGACACGTCCATCCTCACAATGCACCGTCTTCCCACGATGATTGGAAAATGAACAGACTCTTCGTTACCCCATCGGATGATTCTTGACTGTCAGTCAAACAGACTTTTCTCCCTATCTCCAATATTATTATAATTAATAAATGAAAATGTTTTAAAGAAAATGAAAAGACTTTTTTTTAATGCTCCTGTGTTTTTTCTCCCAGGTTGCATGCAGCAGCAACAACAACAACAATAACTTGCATTTATATAGCACCTTTAATGTAGTAAAACATCCCAATGCACATCACAGGAGCGATTATCAAACAAAATTTGACACCGAGCCACATAAGGAGATATTAGGACAGGTGACTAAAGCTTGGTCAAAGAGGTGGGTTTTAAGCAGCGTCACAAAGGAGAAGAGAGAGGTAGAGAAGTTTAGGGAGGGAATTACAGAGCTTAGGGCCTAGGCAGCTGAAGGCACGGCCGCCAATGGTGGAGCAATTAAAATCGGGGATCCACAGGAGGCCAGAATTGGAGGAGCGCAGAGATCTCGGAGGGTTGTAGGGCTGGAGGAGGTTACAGAGATAGGGAAGGGTGTGGCCCTGGAGGGATTGGAAAACGAGGTTGAGAATTTTGAAATCGAGGCTTTGGTGGACTGGGAGTAAATGTAGGTCAGCGAGCACAGGGGTGATGGGTACACGGGACTTGGTGCGAGTTATATAAGGGCAGCAGAGTTTATGGAGGATGGAAGATGGAAGGCCGGACAAGAGAGCATTGGAATAGTCAAGTGTAGAGGTAACAAAGAAATGGATGGAAGTTTCAAAGGCAGATGAGCTGACGCAGGGGCGGAGATGGGCGATGTTATGGAGGTGGAAGTAGGCGGTCTTGGTGATGGAGCAGATATATGGTCGGAAACTCATCTCAGGGTCAGTCTGGTTCAGCCTCAGACAGTGGTCAGGGAGAGGGATGGGAGTCGTGGCTAGGGAACGGAGTTTGTGGCGGGGACCGAAGATGATGGCTTTGGTCTTCCCAGCGTTTAATTGGAGGAAATTTCTGCTCATCCAGTACTGGATCAGAGACAAGCAGCGTGACAAATCAAAGGCAGCGGAGGGGTCGAGGGAGGTGGTGGTGAGGTAGAGCTGGGTGTCATCAGCGTACATGTGGAACCTGACATTGTGTTTTCATATGATGTTGCCGAGGGGCAGCACATAGATGAGAAAAAGAGGCGGCCAAGGATAGAGCCTTGGGGGACTCCAGAGGTAACAGTGCGGGAGTGGGAAGAAAAGCCATTGCAGGAGATTCTCTGGCTAGATAAGAATGGAACCAGGCGAGCGCAGTCCCACCCAGCTGGACAACGGAGGAGAGGCGTTGGAGGAGAATGGTGTGGACAACCGTGTCAAAAGCTGCAGACAGGTCAAGAAGGATGAGGAGGGATAGTTTACCACAGTCACAGTCACATAGGATGTCATTTGTGACTTTGATAAGGGCCATTTCATTGCTGTGGCAGGGGCGGAAACCTGATTGGAGAGGTTCAAACATGGAGTTGCAGGAAAGATGTGCATGGATTTGGGAGGCAACAACATGTTCAAGGACTTTGGAGAGGAAAGGGAGGTTGGAGATGTGGTGGTAGTTTGCAATGACAGAGGGGTCAAGGGTGTGTTTTTTGAAGAGGGGTTTGATGATGGGGAGAGGGACAGTACCTGAGGAGAGGGAACCATTAACAATATCAGCTAGCATGGGGGCCAGGAAGGGAAATTGGGTGGCAGAGTTTGGTGGGAATAGGGCCAAGAGAGCAGGAGATGGATCTCATGGACAATATGAGCTCGGAGATGGCATGAGGGGAGATAGGAGATAAACTAGAGAAAAATGCGAGTTCAGGACTAGGGCAGGGGGGAACCTTGGAGGAAGTTTGGCTCCGTGAGCTAAGGGAAAGGAGGGAAGTGGCAGAGGCAGCTGAACAGATGAGCTCAATCTTAGTAGCAGTGTCCTTGAGATTAATCCATAATTCGTGGAGCCTCCTAGACAATCCTGGAGGGTTGGCAACCCTAGTTCATTCACCATGGCGATTAGTTGGAGTAAGCAGGGGAGTCAGGTGGAATTTTTTCTGCCAAAGGGTGTTAGAGTTGCGAAGGATATTGAAGTGGACAGTGTAAAAGGAATCAAGACACAATTAGATGTGTTTCTGGAGAGAGAAGGGATTGTGGGATATAGTGAGAAGGTGGGTAGCTGATCAGTGATGAAAAGGATGAAGTTTTTGGGCCGAATGTCCTTTCCCCACTCTTAAAGATTATGGTCCTGAAAATCCGTGGACCAGCATACCTCCACCGACTGAGGGGAGGCCTCACGATTGACATGCCTTTAGCAGGCCTGGGACGCACCTAGAACATCCAGCTGAAGGATCCCAGGCTGAGAGGGGTGTCGGGCCCCCAAGAAGAAATATGTAGGTGTCCTCCACAATTGGAATTGAAGATCAGGAAATGGCAGACTTACTAAATAGCTACCTTATATCGGTCTTCACAGTAGAGGATGAGGATAAAGTACCAGGGATACAAGCAAAACTAAAAATAAACCAAGGGAGTTGAACTAACTAGATTCAATATAAGTTTAAAAAAATGGTGATGGAGAAACTAATGAGATTAAAGATGGACAAATCCCCAGGAGCCGGTGGTTCCACCTCAGGGTATTAAAATAAGAAGGTGAGGAAATTAGTGATGGATTAGTGATGATCTTCCAAAACTCTCTCGATTCAGGAATTGTCCCCATGGATTGGAAAATGGACAATGTCACTCCATTATTTAAGAAGAGTAGGAGAGATAAATTAGGAAACTATAGGCCTATTAGTCTAACATCAGTTGTAGGGAATCTGTTACTAGAATCTGTTATTACGGACAGAGTGACTGAGCATTTGGACAAATATGAGCTGATCAGAGAGAGCCAGCATGGATCTGTAAAGGGTAAGTCACGTCTAACGAACCTAGTTGAATTTTTTGAGGAGGTCACTAATGTGGTAGGTAAGTGAGTGACTATGGATGTTATTTATATGGACTTCCAGGAGGCATTCGACAAGGTTCCACACAAGAGACTGATAACAAAAATGAGAGTGCATGGAATTGGAGGCAATCTATTGGCCTGGATAGGGAATTATTTAGGAGGTAGGAGACAGAGAGTAAGGATAATGGGTGTGTACTCCAATTGGCAGGACATGACTAGTGGTGTCCCCCAGGGATCTGTACTGGGGCCTCAGCTTTTCACTATATTTAGAAATGACTTAGATGAAGTAATAGAGATCTGTATATCTAAGTTTGCTGACGACACTAAGTTTGGTGGCACAGTAAATAGTGTAGATGGGAGCAGGATGTTGCAAAGGGACATTGACAGATTAAGTGAGTGGGTAAAACTGTGGCAGATGGAGTTCAATGTAGGAAAGTGTGAGGTCATTCACTTTGGACCCAAGAAAGATAGATCAGAGTATTTTCTAAATGAAGAGAAGCTACGAATTGTGGATGAGCAGAGAGATTTAAGGGTCCAAACATAGAAATCACTAAAAGCTAGTGGAAAGGTTCAAAAAATAATTTAAAAGGCTAATGGAATGTTGGCCTTATATGAAGGGGACTGGAATACAAAGGGGTGGAAGTTATGTTACAGCTGTACAGAGCTCTGGTCAGACCCCATCTGGAGTACTGCGTTCAATTCTGGGCACCGTACGTCAGGAAGGATATATTGGCCTTGGAGGGGGTGCAGCACAGATTCACCAGAATGATACAAGTGCTAAAAGGGTTAAATTATGAGGACAGGTTGCATAGACTAGGCTTGTATTCCCTTGAGTATAGAAGATTAAGGGGCAATCTAATTGAGGTGGTTAAGATGATTAAAGGATTTGATAGGGTAGATAGAGAGAAACTATTTCCCCTAATGGGGGAGTCCAGAACAACGAGGCATAACCTTAAAATTAGGGCTAGGCCGTTGATGTCAGGAAGCATTTCTTCACACAATGGGTAGTGGAAATCTGGAACTCGCTCCCCCAAAAAATCTGTTGAGGCTGGGGGTCAATCGAAAATTTCAAAACTGAGATTGATAGATTTTTGATGGGCAAGGGTATTAAGGGTTACGGAACCAAGGCAGGTCGGTGAAATTAAGATACAAATCAGCCATGATCTAATTGAAAGGAGGAATGGGCTTGGGGGACTGAACGGCCTATTCCTGTTCCTATGTTCCTATGACCCCCTTACAAAAGGAGCCACTTTTAAAACTTAAAAAAATTAAACTAGCTGCACAAATCTTTTGAGGGTCCAGGCTATAATCCTAGCCTGCACCTCAGGTGGGCTCCCCATCCACCCAGACGAATCGGCATCGACCAAGGAGGCCCAGGAAGCGGGAACTCCGACGCGCCTTTAACTCAATTGCCCGCCAGCCCCCCCACCGCCACATAAAGTCAACTCGGAAACCAGGGCCTTCAGGTCCCAACCTAGTTACCAGCCATTCTGAGTGGCTCCCCACTGAAGTTATGGTGGGAATCCAAGGAACAAGTGTGGATTATCAGGGGGTCCTATGTTCTTTTTAATGTTCTCATAGCGTCCCCCAGTGCCTTCAGTTTTTGTTTCCTTGGAGCAAGGCCCATGACCAGATATTGGACAGTGAATCTTCTGCTGGGTTCTCCCCATGCTGCTCCAGAGGAGAGCGAGAGTGGATTGAGGTGACTCCTCCTGCTATTTTCATTCCCTCCCTGTAACAACAACAACTTGCATTTATATAGCACCTTTAACATAGTAAAACGTTCCAAGGCGCTTCACAGAAGTGCAATCAAATAAAATTTGATATTGAGCCACATGAAGAGATATTAGGACAGGTGACCAAAAGCTTGGTCAAAGAGGTTGGTTTTAAGAAGCGTCTTAAAGGAGGAGAAAAAAGTAGAGAAGTGGAGAGGTTCAGGGAGGGAATTGCACAGCTAAGGGTCTAGGCAGCTGAAGGCACGGCCGCCAATGGCGGGGCGAAGGAAATCGGGGATGCGCAAGAGGCCAGAATTGGAGGAACACAGAGTTCTCGGGGGGTTGTAGGGCTGGAGGAGGTTACAGAGATAGAGAGGGCAAGGGAATGGAGGGATTTGAACAGAAGCATGAGAACATTATTAAAGCACCCCCACACACCCCCTCCCCCTCCCCCCTACCCCCCCCCCCCAATTATGACAAGTTTGAGATCAGGATTTCACCATGCTGGGGAACTGTGAAATAAATCGAAAACCTGCACTGTTATAAAATCTAACCTGTCGCCTGCACTAATTTGCTTTTAACCAAAGTATCTACACCTACTTGAATTCCGTTGACTGCCTGGACGCAGTTCATAATTAGTAATTGTGATTGACGGTAGCTGTGTGTT
Organism: Heptranchias perlo; assembly: GCF_035084215.1. Classification (NCBI taxonomy): domain Eukaryota; kingdom Metazoa; phylum Chordata; class Chondrichthyes; order Hexanchiformes; family Hexanchidae; genus Heptranchias; species Heptranchias perlo. The sequence continues at coordinate 50,695,704 of NC_090341.1, forward strand.
ATACCATGGATCAGAACATGATAGGGTCACAAAGGGTATTGCACTTTGGCCTATGAAACAGGTCGACTGCACCATTGCAATCGCAGAGCTAGGGGCACATGAATAGAAAAACCCAAAGGAGGTCAGAGATTGGAAGGAGATTTGCAGAGAGCCATCGAGGAAACGCAGGATGAAGATGCATAGAATACAGAAAAGGTCCTCTCGTGACCTGGGAACCAATGTAAAACAAGAGACAGGTGAAGGCCACGGGGCATGGAGCAATTTGTTCGAGGCTTTGACAATCCCGAGAATCGAAGTGATGGAGCACTGTTATTATTTGCCTCCGTTGTCGGACTATGGAAATGTTTTGACTTGTCCCAAAGGATGATGGATGCCTTCAGTCACTGTGGCTCCCCTGAGGGGAAGGCTTTAATAGGTTGAAGTCCTGGAGCTTTGAGCTGACACCAATGACTCTGCAGTTACAGTACGTGCATTGTAACAGCTGCCTTGTTAATGGTGACATCCATTTATCCGAGAACATTTAATATGGCACTAATTAACTCTGTTACAATGACAAGGGCTACTCAGATACAGGGAGCGTTCTGCTCGACAAGAGAGATGTTCCCATGAAAAGGTTGCCAGTATATCTGAGAAGTGACTAGCTGGGATGTTCTTTACTAAAGTATGTGTCTCTTTTTGCCCTAAAAGGACTTAACACTAAGCTGCCCCTATCACTCTCTCTGAATCTCATTGGTTTCAGGTGTCAGCCATGTTAGTACCTCTAAGTCAGAAGGTTATGGGTTCAAGCCCCACTCCAAGGACTTGAGTACATTATCTTGCCTGATACCTCAAAGTAGTATGGAGGGAGGTGCCATCTTTCAGATGTGTAGTGACAAGGATTCTACATTTGGTCCCTGGGCCTTGTTACATTTACCTGGCTATTAGGCAGGCAAAGCTGCAACCTGGTCCATAGAGGATGAGAGGTCTGGTTACAGGAGTGGCTGCAGATCATTTTTTTTATTCGTTCATGGGATGTGGGCATCGCTGGCAAGGCCAGCATTTATTGCCGATCCCTAATTGCCCTTGAGAAGGTGGTGGTGAGCTGCCTTCTTGAACCACTGCAGTCTGTGTGGTGAAGGTTCTCCCACAGTGCTGTTAAGTAAGGGAGTTCCAGGATTTTGACCCAGCGACGATGAAGGAACGGCGATATATTTCCAAGTCAGGATGGTGTGTGACTTGGAGGGGAATGTGCAGGTGGTGGTGTTCCCATGCACCTGCTGCCCTTGTCCTTCTAGGTGGTAGAGGTCACGGGTTTGGGAGGTGCTGTCGAAGAAGCCTTGGCGAGTTGCTGCAGTGCATCTTGTAGATGTTGAACCAAAGGACAGGTCCTGTGTCGAAATTCAAGAACACAACAGTGAGACTCAGTGTCCCAGTGACTCCCTGTCCATCCCACTCAGTTTTGATGCTACATAAGCACAGCCTATTAATTCATCCCATTGGATAGGTGCATACTTATACATAGATACTTATAGATGGTCTCCTGCACTGGTTTCGATCACCTGAGGGGGTCGGAGAGCAATTTTCCAGGTTTTTTCTCCTATTGACCCTGGGGTTTTTCTCTCCCAGGAGATTACTTGGCTGCAGAGGGGGTTAGGATGTATCTAGTCAGGATGCTCCAGCCATCATGAGTGTGGGGCAGGCTTGATGGTCCAGCTGGTATTTTCCTGCCCGTCATTTTCGAATGTTCATATACATACATATATATAGACCTATACACACACACACATACATATATATAGACCTATACACACACAGTTCAATGGGCAGACAGGCTAGGACATGTGGTGTGCACCATTTACAACTCAGGCACCAGTCCTCAACACCTCAAACTATGCCTGGCCTGGAAATCTCCTCCACAGGACCCTTAGTGTTCTGTCAGTCCTGAATTGCTCAGTTGGCCAGTTTTCCAAAGGCCTCTCTCTCCACCATCGTTAACAACTGGTGGATGGGCTATGCTTTTAGTATAGTTATACAGCGGCTCTTAGTACAATTTCAAATGATCTCATTATGTTGGTAGATACATGTAGTCAGTGACTCCTAACACTGTCTCAGTGGACTGGGCTGACTTCTAACCTGCTAGCAGAAGAGCATCTCCTAATGTAACAACAACAACTTGCATTTATATAGCGCCTTTAACGTCCCAACGCGCTTCACAGGAGCGTCATCAGACAAAACTTGACACCGAGCCCTATAAAGAGATATTAAGGACAGGTGACCAAAAGCTTGGTCAAAGAGGTGGGTTTTAAGAAGCATCTTAAAGGAGGAGAGAGAGGTGGAGAGGTTTAGGGAGGGAATTCCAGAGCTTAGGACCTAGGCAGCTGAAGGCACAGCCGCCAATAGAGGGGCAAAGGAAATCTGGGATGCACAAGAGGCCAGAATTGGAGGAACGCAGAGATCTCGGAGGGTTGTTGGGCTGGAGGAGGTTACAGAGATAGGGAGGAGCGGGGCCACGGAGGGATTTGAACACAAGGATGAGGGTCTTCCAGTTGGATTCATTCAGTCTATGTCACCGAGTGGAATGTTTTGCTGTCACAGCCTTTCCCCCATCATTTAGCAATTTGCCTTTTTGGCAATGGGCTCCTCCTGCTCCTGAAGTTATGCCTGGGAACATTTCCTGATACCTCATTCAAAGTTGCATTACTCTATCCTCATGGTGCTGTAGACAAAGTTCTCCAATTCTTCACTATCAGCTGCCTCTCCCTGTAGCACCCTGGGCAATAGACCTGCATTCGCACTGTTCTTCCCTCACTGGTACATGACTTCGAATTGGTACTTGAGAAACTGGGTAGCTGCTGAATCTGGTCCTGGTGTTCGGTAGCCTGGGGGGTGGGGGGTGGGTCAGGACTGGTTGTCCATGTGACTTTGTCCCTGACAACTGAAGCTGCTGTATCTGCCCCACTCATCAAACCAATCATCAGCTTCCAGCCTGTCGCTTCGGCCTACCTCTGGGGTTGACCGCAGGTCCTTGACCCTTGTAGCCCTATTCCCATTGCAGCCGTGGCCCCCCTCGTCTCCTCGTGAAACGGCTCTAACCCCCAATCAACATCACTAAAAAAAATCTCATCTGAAAGACAGCACAACACTCCCTCAATACTGCATTGGGAGTGTCAGCCTAGATTTTGTGCTCAAATCTCGAACCCACAAGCTTCAGACTCAGAGGAAAGAGCATTACCAACTGAGCCACAGCTCTTAGTTGTCAACTGGCTACATTACTCTAGCTAATGTATGGATGGCACTTCGAAGGAGGCTGAGTCACTTCTGACAAGATGGATTGATTAACAAGTATCACAAGCAGCCAGCCTTTAAAGGTGGTGATCGGCCTGCCCGAAGGTTAGGTGACCACTCAGTGAAATAGTGATCTATAATGCCTTATTTGACAGGTATTAACATTGTACCAGATAGTTTGAACCCTAGTTTTGATTGACGGCTTGATTTCATTTTGAAAGATACCCTTTTTGATTATAGTTTTGTCTCAGTTCAGACGTCTAGGCAATAAAAGCGGTATCATGATTCTCAAGTTTCTCCAGTGGAGTTCGGCACCACCAGGCAGAGGACAAACCGGGGCGAGCAGGAACACTCAGTGGGTTATCAATTTGGGAGCATGGGAATCGGCAGCTCGCTCCACACTCCACCAAGTTTTCTTTCCCAAAGCAGTCAATGGAAAAGAAAATCTGGCGGAATGCAAAACATAGGAACAGGAGGAGACCATTCAGCCCCTCGAGCCTGTTCCGCCATTCAATTAGATCATGGCTGATCTGTATCTTAACTCCATCTACCCGCCTTGGTTCCGTAACCCTTACCTGCATAAACGGGCTCCCGATTCGCAATCACCTCTTTTGCATTACTGCCCAAGAATTTATACCCCAGTGGTCCTTGTTTTCACAAATCAAGTTTGTCCTACAGATGTTGATCCAAATTAAGTGTTATTACAGATCAGTAAACGTTGATGCAAAAGAGATAAAGAAAGACTTGCATTTCTATAGTGCCTTTCGTGACCCCAAAGCGCTTTACATCCAATGAAGTACTTTTTTGAAGTGTAGTCACTGTTGTAATGTAGGAAACGTAGCAGAAAATTTGCACACAGCAAGATCCCACAAACAGCAATGTGATAATGACCAGATAATCTGTTTTAGGCGTTTGTTGAGGGACAAATCCCCTGCACTTCTTCGAACCAGTGCCATGGAATCTTTTATATCCACCGTGGGAGCAGATGGAGCCTCAGTCTAACGTCTCATCCAAAAGACAGAACCTCCAACTCAAGTATCAGCCTAGATTTTATACTCAAATCTGTGGAGCAAGGCTTGAACACAACCTTCTGATTTAGAGGGTAAGAGGGCTATCCACTGAGCCACAGCTTAATTAGCTGTCTGTCTAATTCAAAAGAAGCTGCCAATCAAGCACATAAGGGGAATTTTAACTCAGTGGGAAAGGAGCGGGGGAGCAGTTAAAATTGAGATATTCCATTTCCCACTCCGTTCCCACTGGTTCCCAATTTTAACACCGCTGGTTTTGGCAGAGGATGAGGCTCCTGCCGGACTCTGGGAGGAGCCTCATTAATAAATGCAAATTGGGGTCATAAGAAACAGGAGCAGGAGTAGGCCATATGGCCCCTCGAGCTTGCTCCACCATTCAATAAGATCATGGCTGATCTACTCAACTCGACTTTCCCGCCCTATCCCCATATCAATTGATTCCCCTAGTGTTCAAAACTCTATTGATTTCAGCCTTGAATATATTCAGTGGCTCAGCATCCACAGCCCACTGGGGTAGAGAATTCCAAAGATTCACAACCCTCCGAGTGAAGAAATTTTTCCTCATCTCAGTCCTAAATGGCCCCTAGTCCTAGACTCTCCAGCCTGAGGAAACAGCATATATCCTGGCAAGCCCTCTCAGAATCTTATACGTTTCAATGAAATCACCTCTCATTCTTCTAAACTACAGAGAGTATAGGCCCAATTTACTCAATCTTTCCTCATAGGACTACCCTCTCATCCCAGGAATCAATCTAGTGAACCTTCGTTGCACTCCCTCTAAGACAAGTATATCCTTCCTCAGTACACCAGGTGTGGTCTCACCAGAGCCCTATATAATTGCAGCAAGACCTCCTTACTCTTGTACTCCAACCCCCTTGCAATAAAGGCTGACATACCATTTGCCTTCCTAATTACTTGCTGTACCTGCACGTTAACTTTCTGTGATTCATGTACAAGGACACCCAAATCCCTCTGAGTACCGACATTTCTTAGTCTCTCACCTTGTAAAAAATATTCTGCTTTTCTATTCTTCCCACCAAAGTGGATAATTTCACATTTCCCCACATTATACTCCATCTGCCACCTCTTGTCCACTCACTTAACCTGTCGCTATCCCTGGGCAGACTCTTTGGGCTCGATTTTAAAAGTAAAAAAAGGGTGACTTGGGGACAGGGGGGTGCATTGAAAATTGCCACCATTTCAGACCCGCCCCCAACCCGCCCATTTCCGGTTTTCATGGGGGTGAGATGTGGGGCGGGCGGCTAACCCACTCCCAGGAGTCGGGTCAGGCCTTAAAACCTTTCAAGGAGGCTCTAGGCCTCCATTTTTCACTAATTATCGATTTCAACCCTGGGGGACCAGGACTCCTGGGCCTTCTGTTTTACGTCTCGTGAAAGGAGGCGAGAAGGCCCGAGACTGCAGATCAGTGCCTAGAAAGCCACTTGTGGGCCCGGAGGAGCAGGAGTGCTTCCCCCAGGCCCAACAAGCCTACCTGCACTGAGCCCCCCGCCTCGACCACGGAACCCCCTCCCGATCACGGATCCCTGACCCCGACCCCCAACCTCCGACCCCGATCCCAACCCCGATCCTCCGACCCTCGACCCCAATCCTCTGACCCCTACCATGACCCTGATCCTCCAACCCCGACCCCGATCGTCCGACCCCGATCCTCTGATCCTCCAACCCCGACCCCAATCCTCCAACACCGACCCCGATCCTCCGATCCCGATCCTGAACCGTGACCCCGATCCTCCGACCCCGACCCCGATCCTCCGATCCCGATCCTCCGACCCCGACCCCGATCCTGAACCGTGACCCCGATCCTCCGACCCCGACCCCGATCCTCCGACCCCGATCCTCCGACCCCGACCCCGATCCTCCGATCCCGATCCTCCGACCCCGACCCCGATCCCCCGATCCTCTGATCCTCCAACCCCGATCCCCCGATCCTCCGACCCCGACCCCGATCCTCTGATCCTCCATCATCAGCCCCAATCCTTCGACCTCAACCCCGATCCCCCGACCTCGATCCTCCGACTCTGATCCACCGATCTCGATCCTCTGACCCCAATCCTCCGACCCCGACCCCGATCCTCCGACCCCGACCCCGATCCTCCGACCCCGACCCCGATCCTCCGACCTCGATCCCCCGACCCCGATCCTCCGACCCCGACCCCGATCCTCCGACCTCGATCCCCCGACCCCGATCCTCCGACCCCGACCCCGATCCTCCGACCTCAACCCCGATGCTCCGACTCCGATCCCCCGACTTCGATCCTCCAACCTCTATCCCCCACCCCCAATCCACCGACCCTGACCCAACCCCGCGACCCTGATCCTCGGACCCCAATCCTCGGTCCCCGACCCCGATCCTCCAACCCCGATCCCCCGACCCCGATCCTCGGACCCCAATCCTCCGACCCCGACCCCAATCCTCCGACCCCGATCCCCCGACCCCGATCCTCGGACCCCAATCCCCCGACCCCGATCCCCCAACCCCGATCCCCCGACCCCGATCCCCCGACCCCGATCCCCCGACCCCGATCCCCCGACCCCGATCCCCCGACCCCGATCCCCCGACCCCGATCCCCCGACCCCGATCCTCCGACCCCGATCTTCCGGCCTCGATCCCCTGACCCCGATCCTCCAACCCTGAACCAACCCCCCAATCCCGATCCTCGGACCCCGATCCTCCAATCCCGACCCCGATCCCCCGACCCCGATCCCCCGACCCCGATCCCACGACTCCGATCCTGCGACTCCGATCCCCCCGATCCCGATCTTCTAACCCCGATCCCCAATCCTGATTACCCGACCCCGATGCTCCGACCCCGATCCCCCAACTCCGATCCCGATCCTCCGACCCCGATCCCCGACCCCGATCCCCCGACCCTGATCCTCCGACCCCAACCCCGATCCTCCGACCCCGACTCTCTGACCCCGATCCTCCGACCCCGACTCTCTGACCCCGATCCCCGACCCCGATCCCCCGACCCCGATCCTCCGACCCCGACTCTCTGACCCCGATCCCCGACCCCGATCCCCCGACCCTGATCCTCCGACCCCAACCCTGATCCTCCGACCCCGACTCTCTGACCCCGATCCTCCGACCCCGACTCTCTGACCCCGATCCCCGACCCCGATCCCCCGACCCCGATCCTCCGACCCCGACTCTCTGACCCCGATCCCCGATCCCGATCCCCCGACCCTGATCCTCCGACCCCAACCCCGATCCTCCGACCCCGACTCTCTGACCCCGATCCTCCGACCCCGATCCCCCGACCCTGATCCTCCGACCCCGACTCTCTGACCCCGATCCTCCGACCCCGATCCCCCGACCCCGATCCCTTGACCCCGATCCTCCACCTCCCGTACGCAACCCCGTGCCTACCTATGCCCACCCGTACACCTTGCCCACCGGTGCCCACCGTGTCCACCCATGCTCCCCGTGCCCCTCCCCCCATCCATACAAACAAAGACTTATCCGCAGACTTACCTGAAGATGTCCTCTCCCTGGATAGTCTCCGACTGAGGCCAGTCTGTCAATCAGCCGTTCAGTCGGACGGGAAACCGACAAAAAAAATAAAAGATGTCCTTACGTCAAAATCGTAAGAATGTCCAGGAAACCCGTACTAATGGGTTTCCCGATCTCAAATTGGCAACCTCTTGTGTGGCTCCTTATCGAATGCCTTTTGAAAATCCAAATATACAACATCCAGTGGTTCCCCTTTATCTACCCTGCTAATTACATCCTCAAAAAACTCTAATAGATTTGTCAAACACGATTTCCCTTTCGTAAAACTGTGTTGAATCTGTCTAATCATATTATGATTTTCTAAGTGCCCTGTTACTACATCCTTAATAATGGATTCCAGCATTTTCCCTACTACTGATGTCAGGCTAACTATAGTTCCCTGTTTTTTCTCTCCCTCCTTTCTTGAATAATGGGGTTACATTTACTACCTTCCAATCCACAGGGACCATTTTGGAACCTAGGGAATTCTGGAAGATCACAACCAATGTATCCACTGTCTCTGCAGTCACCTCTTTTAGAACCCTAGGATGTAGCCCATCAGGTCCAGGGGATTTGTTGGCTTTCAGTGTCATTAATTTCTTGAAAGCTTGTGAATTTAAAATAAAATTGCTGGACTATAACTTGGTGTTGTAAAATTGTTTACAATTAATTTCTCCAGTACCTTTCCTTTACTAATCTTAATTGCTTTAAGTTCCTTACTCTCATTAGATCCTTGGTTCCCCACTATTTCCGATATGTTTTTTGCGTCTTCTACTGTGAAGACAGATACAAAATATTTGTTTAATGTCTCTGCCATTTCCTTATTCCCCATTATAATTTCTCCTGTCTCTGCCTCTAAGGGACCAACATTTACTTTTGTAATCCCTTCCTTTTTAATTACAATCTGTTTTTATATTTCTTGCTAGTTTACACTCATATTCAATTTTCTCCCTCCTTATCAATTTTTGATCATCCTTTGCTGATTTCTAAAACCCTCCCAATCCTCATGCTTACTACTCTGTTTGGCAACATTGTAAGCCTTTTTTAATCTAATGCTAATCTTAACTTCTCTAGTTAGCTATGGTTGTATCACTTTTCCCGTGGAGTTTTTAATCCTCGAGGGAATGTATATTCGTTGAGAATTATGAATTATTTCTTTAAATGTTCGCCAGTGCTTATCTACTGTCATATCTTTTAATCTAATTTCCCAATCTACTTTAGCCAACTTGTTCCTCATACCTACGTAATTGGCTTTGTTTAAATTTAAGACCCCAGTTTCGAACTTAACTACATCACTCTCTTGGCTAAAATAGTCTGTTCCCCAGTTGTTTCCATGACATATTGCTCTAGGAAACTGTCTCGAATGCATTCCATGAACTCGTCCTCCAAACTACTTTTACCAATTTGGTTTGCCCAGTCTATATGAAGATTAAAGTCCCTCACGATTATTGCATTACCCTTGTTACATGCTCCTCTAATTTCCTGATTTATACTCTGTCCAACACTATAACTATTGTTAGGAGGCCTATAAACTACTCGCACCACTCCTGTGAGGATATGGGACCCCAAAGGCATTTTAACTCAATCCTGAGAGGTATGCCCGCCACGTCCATCCTGCCAGGTAAAGCTGTTGGAAAGTAAATAAAAAAACTTTTCTTAGAGGGACCAGGAAGAGCAGCAGTGCTTCTCTGAGCTCCACAAGGAAAGTCCGGCCCTCTGCGCCCCCCCCTCCTCCCCAGCCACTAGACCCTCAGAACACCCCTCCCCCCATCCTGTGCTTACCTTTCTGCCGGCAGCCTTCTCTCAGTGCCGGCGGACAGACTCAGGGATGCCCGATCCTTGTCACCCACCCCTCAGCCCAAACTGGGCGAGCAGCCGACCGGCGGCATTGAAATAAGGCCCAGCAGTTAAAATCTGCCAGGCCTCCAACTCGAACATCCAGACGGGATCACTCTCCGCTCCTATTGTCTTCCCTTGGGAGTTAAAGTCGGCCCTGTAGTTGAAGAAATCCCACAGGATGTTTGTATTTGAATTGAGTGTTTGTCGCAATTCCTTGCACGCCTAGCTGTGACAAAATGGTGAAAATCTGTAACATTTGTATCAAAATAAACGAGGGCATGTTTATCTCTGAGTGAAAATGGTTTTTAACTCCTTACATGCTGAAAGAAGTTATTACCATTGCCAAATCTCCGATAAAATGCTTCATTTTTTGTCATAGCTCCAAGAGACAGACAGTTGGAGGATTTCAATAGCCACCAGTTATAGCGGTTATGGAGTAATTAATTAATAGAACTCCCTGTCAGACTTAAGCAAGAGAAATCTCTGCTCTCTTGTGATGTTAACCATGTGTGCTTGTAGAGAGATATCTTTAACACCAAATAACGGAGGCATGTTGGACCTGAACAGAATCCAAACTTAACTTGGTAACTAGAGACCGATGGACTGAGCATGGAGGTCATGACAGCCGACAGCCCCAGTGCATCAGTCAAGTAGCAGCCTGCAGCATGTTAAGAGCAAAAGATTCTTTTCTGGACATCACAGGTTCAGATTGCTCATTAAAAGGGATGAACAGTCCTTAAGGCAGAAATGGAATTCTGTCAGAATTGATGCGAGGTACAGGGCAGATTTATCCCAGCAAAAACAACAAGACTTGTGGCTTAACAAGCTAATATCTGAGCAGATCATAGCAAAGACCGCAAAGGATTTAAAAAGAAGGAAGCCATTTTTTTTCCCTCTGTTTACTCCCCACCTTCCTCTCCTGAATGCGTTTGCTTTCCCGTTAATTCCACAAGCTGCAGTGCCATCGAGCTCCTCACCACGCATCTTCACATCTGGGACTGGGCAGCTACTGTCAGCAAGATTATTCAGCCATGGAAGGAATCACAGCTGAGTATGAACCTGCCTTAACCCGACATTCACATATTTGTTCCTGCAGGGGTCACTGGACAGTGGTCAGGGGCAGGAATTCTGGTTGATTTTCCCTGTCTAATTCAGAAACTGAGGCAAACCGTGCGACCTGATGACCTGGCCCCACCACCTAAATTCGAGCCTGCTACGGCCAGGACAGATGCAGCGGCCTTCGGGCACACTCACTTGTCTTGGCCAGACAAAGGGGGTACAGGAAAAGCAGCCCCCTGATTTAATAATATGGGGCGAAATTACTAAGGACCAGGAGAAAGAGGGCCAGAGTTAATCAGGGCCAATCAGCACGAGTTTCTAAAAGATAGATCATGCTTGGCGAACCTTATAGAATTCTTTGAGGATATAACAGAGAGGACAGATAAAGGAAATGCAGCAGATGTTTATATGGATTTTCAAAAAGCATTTATGAAATCTCCCCAATGAGGAAGAGGATATTTAATAGAGGTGTCCAAAATTAAGAGAGATTTTGATAGAGTACATTGGGAGAAATTGATTCCGCTAGCAGGAGGGTCGGTAACCAGAGGACACAGATTTTGAAATAATTGGCATAAAAGCCAGGGGGGAGATGAGGAGAATTTTTTTTACCAGTTGTTATGATCTGTAGTGCACTGCCTGAAAGGGTGGGTGGAGGACGATTCAGTAGGATCTTTAAAAAGGGAATTGGATTTCTACTTAAAAAGGAAACATTCGCAGGGCTATGGGGAAAGAGCAGGGGAAGTGGGACTAATTGGATAGCTCTTTCAGAGAGCCGGCACAGGCACGATGGGGCGAATGGCCTCCTTCTTTGCTGTATGATGCTATGATTCTATGATTTGATAAGGTATCATGTAAGAGACTTATAGCAAAGGTAATAGTAGAGGGAATTTAGGGGAATGTGGCCAAATGGATAGAGACAGACAATTTACATAGAATTACATAGAATGTATGGCACAGAAACAGGCCATTCGGCCCAACAGATCCATGCCAGTGTTTATACTCCACACGAGCCTCCTCCCCCCCTCTTCCTCTAACGCTATTAGCATATCCTTCTATTCCTTTCTGCCTCAGGTGTTTATCTAGCTTCCCCTTAAATGCATCGATGGTATGTGGGTAGCGAGCTCCACATTCTACCCACTCTCTGGGTAAAGAAGTTTCTCCTAAATTTCCTATTGGATTTATTAGTGACTATCTTATATTTATGGCCCCTAGCTCTGGTCTCCCCCGCAAGTGGAAACATCTTCTCTACGTCTAACCTATCAAACCCTTTCATAATCTTCAAGACTCCTATCAGGTCACCTTCTCTTTCTAGAGAGAAGACCCCCCCCCCTGCTCAATCTTGCCTGATAGATATAACCTCTCAGTTCTGGTATCTGGTATCTCTCTGTTTGAGAGCAGAAAGAAAATGGCAGAGGTGGAAGGAGCATCTCAAACTTTGTTCTCGGGGTGTGGGCTGCACTGGGAAGGTCGAATTTTTAATGCTCATTCCTGATTGCCCTTAGAAGGTGGCAGAGGCCTCTTAAGGTCAACGACATATTGATGGGACAGGAGTTACATGGAAGCCAGACTGGGTAAGGACGGCAGGTTCTCTTCCCCGATGGACATTAGTGAACCAGTTGGGTTTTTATGACAATCTGGTTGACCTTTCACTTTATGCTTAACAGTGACGAGGAATCAAGAATGAGGGACATAATCTTCAAATGAGAGCTCGGTCATATAGGAGGGAAATCAGGAAGCATTTTTTCACACAAAGGGTAGTGGAAATCTGGAATTCTCTCCCTCAAAAGGCTGTGGGTCAATTGGAGCTTTCAAGACTGATATCGATAGATTTTTGTTGGGTAAGAGTATCGAGGGATATGGAGCAAAGACGGGTAAATGGGCTTGAGGTACAGATCAACCATGATCTAAATGAATGGCGGGACAGGCTCAAGGGGCTGACGGGCCTCCTCCTGTTCATATGATCCTAGTAGAGGCAGCTTGTCACCTGCCAGCAGTGGTAGATTGTCCCATCCACTGAGTTAGGCTAGCAGCAACCTGTACCAAGGGATGTCCCTTGTTTCTTCAATTTACTCTCTCTCCCTCTTTTTAACCTGTAAACATTGTCACCTCTGCTGCCTGTATCCTAACTCACACCAAGTCTCGATCGCCCATCACCCCTGTGCTCGCTGACCTGCATTGGTCCCCGTCCAGCAACGCCTCAATTTTAAAATACTCGTCCTTGTGTTGAAATCTCTCCAAGGCCTCACCCCTCCCAATCTCTGTAACCTCCTCCAGCCCTACAACCTCCGAGACCTCTGCGTTCCTCCAACTTTGGCCTCATGCGCATCCCCGATTTCCTTCACCGCACCATTGGAAGCCGTGCCTTCAGCTGTCTAGGTTCCAAGCTCTGGAATTCCCTCCCTAAACCTCTCTGCCTTTCCACCTCTTTCTCCTCCTTTAATACACTCCATAAAACCCACCTCTTTGACCAAGCTTTTGGTCACCTAACCTAATTTCTCCTTCATTGACTTGGTGTCAATGTTTGTTGAATAACGTTCCTGTGAAGCGCCTTGGGACATTTTGCTAAATTAAAGGTGCTATATAAATGCAAGTTGTTATTGTTGGTGAGTAAGGTGTCAGCTTTGCCTCAGTGGTCGGATTCTCACCTCTGAGGTAGAAGGTTGTGGATTCAAGTCTGACTCCAGTCATTTCGGCTTTTACCCTGTCGCATTCCAGGGCTGACCGCCACCTTCCACATGGCAGCCCATGGAAGCAGTGGGGTGGGTGGGTCGGAGAGAAATCCGCGGGGGATTCGGCCCCCACCCCACCACCATTTGGACGTGGCGGTCGGGGAAGGAGGGGTGGTGGGGGGTGGTGGGTAGGGAAATCCAGGTCGGGGCCGTAGGTCTCATTACCCAATTTGGGGCCGGATCACAGAGGAGAACTCCACCCCCGATGGCTAATGACCAGGAGCAGGAACGCTGGCGGGTTTTCTTCTTCCTTAGCCCAGGGGTGGGGCGCTGAGGTCTTTAAGCATAAGTACGCTGAAGAGGAACTCTTCAATGAAACAGGAGTCTTTTCATCAACCCTCTCTTCCAGTCCCGGCTTTGTTTTGTTTTTAAGCGTGAGGAGTATTTCATTCTGACAGGCCAACAATTCACCTGAGTCGGTCTTTAATAATGTGATTCATTTCCTGGGTTGTAATATTTATGTTATCTCCTGGCTGCAAGACAGGTCAAGGCAGTCAATCCTGCCTCCTCCACCTCTGTATACTTCACCTTAATCTCTACCTTCTTAGTGGCTTCACTCCTCATGTTGTTGTTTTTGTATCTGCACACCCTTCCCTTGGAGAACAGTGTGAAGTGGTGGAAAGATTTGCAGGCTGCTTAACAGTCTAACAGGCTTTGAAGTGAACACTCCTTCCATGGCCGTAACCCTCTTTATACCAGTGAATAGGGGTGTTAGTCCTGTACGGTGGGGGGGGGTTTTATGGGGTCCCACAACCCATACGATGAAGGGAGGGGACACCCGCACCCACTGGACACGAGTATCCCGCTGGATGTCAACCCAGAATTCAGATCCGGAGCTCCAGTCTCCACTCACTGGGATTGTCTGGAGTGGGGTTTGAGGCCTGCACCTCCTGACTCCAAGGTGGGAATACTATCACTGAGCGAAGGGCTCTCTCCCGCTCCCCTCTCCCCTCTCTTGCTTTAAAATGCAGCGTTTCTCAATTTTTGTTCTTGGAACCACATTGCAGGAACTCTGAGAAATGCACACAGTAAATTTGTCGCTGGCCAATTGCTGCGTTAAAGGAACCCTTACACGATGGACCCGCTAGGATTCCTTACAGCCAGCAGAACACGTGGCAATTACTGTGAGTGATGTCATTGAGCCAATGTTTGACAAATTCCACCCTCAGCCATTTCAACAGAAACGTCAACTCCTCCAAAATAAACAGCTTCGTTAGCGGGGAGAGGAGTCAGGTAGGAACGTGATGTGCTTGTATGGTGACATTACCGACCGAAATCTGAAGGCTTTTAATCCCAGAACGAGTTCAGACCCCATATCCCAACTGGCAGTCTTGACTGACATCTGTCTGTAGTAGAGGCAGTGTGGGATTCTGTACCACAGTGTCTCAGTACAATGCAGAATCACCGGGCCTTTCTTCCTTATGCTGTCGTGTATCAGGCAATATTTCAGAGAATCCATACCTGGGCGTCAAAAGTTCCATTGACCGTGAATGATTGAACCTTACGTTTAAAAGCACCAAGGTGTCAGCTGTGGCTCAGTTGGCAGCAGTCTTGCCTCTGAGTTAAAAGGTTGTGGACTCAAGTCCTCACTCCGGCGAATGGAATGCAAAATCCAGGCTGACACTCCAGTGCAGTCCTGAGGGAGTGCTGCACTGTCAGAGGTGCCGTCTTTCAGATGAGACTTTAAATTGAGGCCCCGTCTGCCCTCTCAGGTGGATGTAAAAGATTTCATGATACTATTCAAAGAAGAGCAGGGGAATTCTCCCCCGTGTCCTGGTCAATATTTATTCCCTCGACCAGCATCAGTAAAACTGGTCATTATCACATTGCTGTTTGTGGGAGCTTACTGTGTGCAAATTGGCTGCCGTGTTTCCTACATTTCAACAGTGACTACACTTCAAAAGTACTTGCATGTAAAGTGCTTTGGGACATCCTGAGGTTGTGAAAGGTGCTACAGAAATACAAGTTCTTTCTTCTTTAAGATTCACAAATGAAACAAACTGCAGGCATCGTGCAGGAAAGTCTGGAGATGTCTGATAATTGGTATTTTTCTGACGAGTGTGTGGCGAATCAGTGAAACAATTATAGATCTGAGAACAACGTCAGTTATGATAATTACTGGTATTAGCTGTCCTCCTCACACAATTTCTCGGCTGTGCAAGTTATCAAAGGTGCAGTGTGGCGTCAGAACACTGGCTGCCTCGTGTTCCCGTCAATGCTGACACCCGATCCTATAGATTACTGCTGCTAAAATGAGTAACGGAGCCTTAATGAGTCTTGGATGACACCGTGCTTCCTGCTATCAAAGGCAGGCGTCAACCCGTACCTTTTAAATGGTTCATTAAAATGGCAGGCAGGAAATGTCACACAACCGTGTCAGGTGTTCGCACGCTAACTCACTATAGGCTGCGGTGATCGCCCGCAAGCACCTCACTTGCACATAGGGTTACCAACTCTGGCTGGACGTATCCCTGGAGGTTTCATCACATGACCTCCCTCCTCCAACCGCCCCACCCAGTCAAACAGCCTTTCTTTTCCATCTCTAATATTTTTACAACTAATAAATAAAAGCGTTCAAAGAAAATGAAAAAAAATTAATGTCCCTATGATTTTTCCTCTGGGTTTGCTCGCAGCAGTGTCCAGGAGATTAATCTTCAATTCCTGGAGACTCCAGGATAATCCTGGAGGGTTGGTAACTCTACCTGCACAGCTCACTGGGATTATGAGCTTCTTGAACTGGTCTCTAGAAAGAGAGAACTTGTATTTATATAGTGCCTTTCACGACCTCAGGACATCCCAAAGTGCTTTACAGCCAATTAAGTATTTTTTGAAGTGTAGTCACTGTTGTAATGTAGGAAATGTACACTGAGGGCCTTCCCAAAAAAGGCAAAGCAGCGTGGAAGTTCGCAAGTCCATCTGGGTGCCATTTCCGACCCATTTCAAACACCATTAACACGGCTCAGTTTGCTAATTCAGGGTTGGCTGATTCCAAGAGTGTTCCTGATGATAAACTCTGTGTGAGGAAAAATGCCAATCGATTCTCCAGCCGAAGATGCAGCATCAATCGAGGAGCGGCTGAATTCCTTCTGCACCAACACTCAGAACAGGAGCACAAGTATCTTCCAGCCAAAGATCCATAACCAGTTTCTGGTCATCGTCCACCCACTTTAGGTTAGCTCCTAAACTCCCGCTATCTGACATCTCTTCATAATGGCCCTCAATCTCGGCCCGCTGTCCTTGACTCGAGCAGCCTCCAAGAATTTGCAGTGAAACACTGTGCTCCTCCGAGGCCCACAACAATAACCTGGGGCACTGTCTACTACACATGAAGTAACGGAGAGGGTTGGTGAGGGTAGTGCGGTTGATGTTGTGTATATAGACTTTCAAAAGGCATTTGATAAAGTACCACATAATAGACATGTTAGAAAAATTAAAGCCCATGGGATTAAAGGGACAGTGGGAGCATGGATACAAAATTAGCTAAGGGACAGAAAGCAGAGAGTAGTGATGAACGGTTGTTTTTCAGACTGGAGGGAAGTATACAGTGGTGTTCCCCAGGGGTCAGTATTAGGACCACTGCTCTTTTTGATATATATTAATGACATGGACTTGGGTATACAGGCTATAATTTCAAAGTTTGCAGATGACACGAAACTCGAAAATGCAGTAAACAACTTGGAGGATAGTAACAGACTTCAGGAGGACATAGATAGACTGGTGAATTGGACGGACAGATGGCAGGTGAAATTTAAAGTAGAGAAGTGTGAAGTGATACATTTTGGAAGGAAGAATGAAGAGAGGCAATATAAACTAAATGGTACAATTTTAAAGAGGGTGCAGGAACAGAGAGACCTGGGGGTGTATATACACAAATCTTTGAAGGTGGCAGGACAAGTTGAGAAGGCTGTTAAAAAAGCATATGGAATCCTGGGCTTTATTAATAGAGGCATAGAGTAGAAAAACAGGGAAGTTCTGCTAAACCTTTATAAAACACAGGTTAGGCCTCAGCAGGAATATTGTGTCCAATTCTGGGCACCACACTTTAGGAAGGATGTCAAGACCTTAGAGAAGATGCAGAGGAGATTTACTAGAATGGTACCAGGGATGAGGGACTTCAGTTATGTGGAGGGACTGGAGAACCTGGGGTTGTTCTCCTTCGAGCAGAGAAGGTTATGGGGAGATTTGATAGAGGTGTTCAAAATCATGAACGGTTTTGACAGAATAAATAAGGAGAAACTGTTTCCAGTGGCAGAAGGGCTGGTAACCAGAGGACACAGATTTAAGGTGATCGGCAAAAGAGCCAGAGGCGACATGAGGAAACATTTTTTTACACAGCGAGTTGTTATGATCTGGAATGCGCTGCCTGAAAGGGCGGTGGAAGCAGATTCAATAGTAACTTTCAAAAGGGAATTGGATAAATAATTGAAGGGAGAAAATTTACAGGACTATGGGGAAAGAGCCAGCACAGGCACGATGGGCCGAATGCCCCCCTCCTGTGCTGTACCTACTATGATACTATGATGATACTACCATACCCTATTACTGCTGGGATTGACTCTAAAGGAATCTGCTACAGCAGACAGTTGGATCCCTAGATCTCTGTGGATCACACCAGATCACACAGCGACATGATCACAATGATTAAAAGGGAGGGGGTGGACGCGCAGCAGGAGAAGGACGAGGGCAATTTAGAGAGGGTAGAGTGAGTGTACAGTCCAAGGGTGATAGGAGGCTTTTGAAGGAAGGGCGGGAAGCAAAGGGGCTGAAGGAGAGAGTTCCAGAGAAGTGGGGCATTGTAACCAAGTGAACAGTCTCTGGCTGCGAGGAAAGGGGAGTGGGCAGTGGGTGACAAACCAGTGCCAGAGGAATGGAGAGTGGATTCCAGGATATAGAGATGGGAAGGATCAGTCCAATGTGGTGCGTGAGGCCATGGGGGAATTTGAAAATGAGAAAGGGGCTCCAGTTCGATGCACAGGTCACCACTAATGATGGGGACAGTGTACATTATAGAGACAGTTTTCCCAATGCAGGCGCCCAGGGCAGATTATCACTCTGACATACAGTTCAGAAAATTGCGGGCGCAATCATTCCAGTATAATTCATATAGGTAACAGGGCATTGATGGTACCTCAAAGTCAACCTGTGGTGTCTACATCTGGGCATCTGGTTTACAATCAGTCCCATTACAGATTTCCTTCTCACTCTGAGCACCTGGATTAAAATCAGTCCCATTACAGATTCCCCTCTCACTCTGAGCACCTGGTTTAATTCAGTCCCATTACAGATTCACCTCTCACTGTCATCACCTGGTTTACAATCAGTCCCATTACAGATTCCCCTCTCACTGTGCGCATCTGGTTTATAATCTGTCCCATTACAGATTCCCCTCTCACTCTGTGCACCTGGTTTATAATCTGTCCCATTACAGATTCCGCTCTCAATGTCATCACCTTGTTTACAATCACTCCTGTTACAGATTTCCCTCTCACTGTCATCACCTGGTTTATAATCTGTCCCATTAGAGATTCTCCTCTCACTCTGTGCACCTGGTTTACAATCAATTCCATTAGAGATTCCACTCTCGCTGTGGGCACCTGGTTTATAATCATCCCCATTACAGTTTCCCCTCCCAATGTGAGCATCTAGTTTACAATCAGTCCCGTTACAGATTCCCCTCTCACTGTAGGCACCTGGTTTTTAACCAGACCCATTACAGATTCCCGTCTCACTCTAAGCATCTGGTTTACAATCAGTCCATTAAAGATTCCCCTCTTACTCTGAGCACCTGGTTTATAATCTGTCCCATGACAGATTCCGCTCTCACTGTGAGAACCTGCTTTACAATAAGTCCCATTACAGATTCTCCTCTCACTCTGAGCACCTGGTTTAATTCAGTCCCATTGCAGATTCACCTCTCACTCAGAGCACCTGGTTTATAATCAATCCCATTACAGACTCCCCTCTCACTCTGAGCAGGTCGTTTTATTCAGTCCCATTACAGATTCTCCTCTCACTCTGAGCACCTGGTTTATAATCAATCCCATTACAGATTTCCGTCTCCCACTGAGCACCTGGTTTATAATCAGTCCCATTACATGTTCTGCTCTCACTGTCAACACCTGGTTTATAATCTGTCCCATTACAGATTCCGCTCTCAATGTCATCACCTTGTTTACAATCACTCCTGTTACAGATTCCCCACTCACTGTAGGCACCTGGTTTTTAATCAGACCCATTACAGATTCCCCTCTCACTCTGAGCACCTGGTTTACAATCAATCCCATTACAGATTCCCCTCTCACTACAAGCAGCTCGTTTAATTCAGTCCCATTACATATTCTCCTCTCACTCTGAGCACCTGGTTTATAATCAATCCCATTACAGATTTCCCTCTCACTCTGAGCACCTGGTTTACAATCAGTCCCATTCCAGATTCCCCTCTCACTCTGAGCACCTGGTTTATAATCAGTCCCATTACAGATTCTGCTCTCACTGTCATCACCTGGGTTACAATCAGCCCCATTACAGATTCCCCTCTCACTGTGCGAACCTGGTTTATAATCAGTCCCATTACAGATTCTCCTCTCAATCTGTGCACCTGGTTTATAATCAGTCCCACTACAGATTTCCCTCTCACTCTGAGCACCTGGTTTACAATCAGTCCCATTACAGATTCCACTCTCACTGGGCAACTGGTTTATAATCAATCCCATTAGAGATTCCCCTCTCCCTCTGAGCACCTGGTTTGTAATCAGTCCCAATACAGATTCCCTTCTCACTGTGAGCAAATGGTTTATAATCTGACCCATTACAGATTCCGCTCTCAATGTCATCACCTGGTTTACAATCAGTCCCATTACAGATTCCCCTCTCACTGTGCGCACCTGGTTTATAATCAGTCCCATTACAGAATCTCCTCTCACTCTGTGCACTTGGTTTACAATCAGTCCCATTACAGATTCCCCTCTCACTGTGCGCACCTGGTTTATAATCAGTCCCATTACAGATTCCCCTCTCACTGTGCGCACCTGGTTTATAATCAGTCCCATTACAGATTCCCCTCTCACTCTGAGCACCTGATTTACAATCAGTCCCATTACGAATTCACCTCTCACTCAGAGCATCTGGTTTATAATCAGTCCCATTACAGATTCCCCTCTCACTGTGAGCACCTGGTTTATAATCAGTCCCATTACAGATTGCCCTCTCACTTTGAGCACTTGGTTTACAATCAGTCCCATTACAGATTCCCCTCTCACCCTGAGCACCTGGTTTATAATCAGTTCCATTACAGATTCCCCTCTCACTGTGCGCACCTGTTTTATAATCAGTCCCATTACAGATTCTCCTCTCAACCTGTGCACCTGGTTTACAATCAATCCCATTACAGATTCCCCTCTCACTGTGAGCACCTGGTTTACAATCAGTCCCATTACAGATTCCACTCTCACTGTGGGCAACTGGTTTACAATCAGTCCCATTACAGATTGCCCTCTCACTCTGAGCACCTGGTTTACAATCAGTCCCATTACAGATTCCCCTCTCCCTCTGAGCACCTGGTTTGTAATCAGTCCCATTACAGATTCCCTTCTCACTGTGAGCAAATGGTTTATAATCTGACCCATTACAGATTCCGCTCTCAATGTCATTATCTGGTTTACCATCAGTTCCATTGCAGATTCCCCTCTCACTCTGAGCACCTGGTTTAAAATTACTCTCATTACAGATTCCCCTCTCCCTCTGAGCAGCTCGTTTTATTCAGTCCCATTACAGATTCTCCTCTCACTCTGAGCACCTGATTTACAATCAGTCCCATTACGAATTCACCTCTCACTCAGAGCACCTGGTTTATAATCAATCCCATTACAGATTCCCCTCTCACTCTGAGCAACTCGTTTAATTCAGTCCCATTACATATTCTCCTCTCACTCTGAGCACCTGGTTTATAATCAATCCCATTACAGATTCCCCTCTCACTCTGAGCACCTGGTTTACAATCAGTCCCATTCCAGATTCCCCTCTCACTCTGAGCACCTGGTTTACAATCAATCCCATTACAGATTCCCCTCTCACTGTGCGCACCTGGTTTACAATCAATCCCATTACAGATTCCCCTCTCACTCTGAGCACCTGGTTTATAATCAATCCCATTCCAGATTCCCCTCTCACTCTGAGCACCTGGTTTACAATCAATCCCATTACAGATTCCCCTCTCACTATGAGCACCTGGTTTATAATCAGTCCCATTACAGATTCACCTCTCACTGTCATCACCTGGTTTACAATCAGTCCCATTACAGATTCCCCTCTCACTCTGAGCACCAGATTTATAATCAATCGCATCACAGATTTCCCTCTCACTCTGAGCACCTGGTTTACAATCAGTCCCATTACAGATTCCCCTCTCACTCTGAGCACCTGGTTTACATTCAGTCCCATTACAGATTGCACTCTCACTGTGAGCAACTGGTTTACAATCAATCCCATTAGAGATTCCCCTCTCCCTCTGAGCACCTGGTTTGTAATCAGTCCCATTGCAGATTCCCTTCTCACTGTGCGCACCTGGTTTATAATCTGTCCCATTACAGATTCCGCTCTCACTGTCATCACCTTGTTTACAATCAGTCCCATTACAGATTCCCCTCACACTGTGAGCACCTGGTTTATAATCTGTCCCATTACAGATTCCGCTCTCAATGTCATCACCTTGTTTACAATCACTCCCGTTACAGATTCCCCACTCACTGTAGGCACCTGGTTTTTAATCAGACCCATTACAGATTCCCCTCTCACTCTGAGCACCTGGTTTACAATCAGTCCCATTACAGATTCCCCTCTCACTACAAGCAGCTCGTTTAATTCAGTCCCATTACAGATTCCCCTCTCACTCTGAGCACCTGGTTTACAATCAGTCCCATTACGGGTAAGCAGGAGATTGTGCGATGAATGTTTTCCCCACTGTGTGCACTGGTTCACGGGATGTGTCTTTGTTTGACGTTCACTGGGGACTGGGTCAATTTGTAAGAATTGGAGCCAGTATCTCATTGAGAGGACAGGCCGCCCGATGTTGTCCTGAGCCATCCAGTCCGGGCTGGTCTGTGCCCAGTTAGCTGAGCTCACCCAGAACAGGGCCAACTGTGTCACTGTCAGTCATGGCGCCCTTGGTTAGTGAGGGAGGAAATCAATCACAGGACCGTGCTGCTGAACACTGTCCCGTGACCTCTGCTAGATCGTGTGTATGTCTTGATGTCGGGTAGGGGCAGCACCAGGTTTGGCAGTGATGCCCCCCGCAATTGAATAGCCATCTCCCATCCAGCTCTAACCTCCCTCACCTTGGCGCAAAATTCCCCAGCGAAAGGTTTTTTATTAACAAAACGGCCTAGAATAGTTCCCTAAGGAGCCAGTGCAATGGGAAATCTCTTTTGTTAGATTGGTTGTCATACCTTTGAATGGTCATAGAGAGAGAGTCATAGAGTCATACAGCACGGATAGAGGCCCTTCGGCCCATCGTGTCCGCGCCGGCCATCAGCCCGGGGACACGATGGTCGGGGGACAGTTACTGACAAGGGGAGTAATTTCACTGAACATTACAACCCTTCCCACTCCCTCCTTGTGAATGAGAAGTCCAGTGAGGGGCAGGAATCAGGTTTGAGCCTCTCTGTGGGTGGGGGGGTGGCGCCACACAGTGGAAGGAACAGAAACTGCAGCGTTCTGCTGAAGTAACTGAAGGATTGGCAGCTGTTGCCACCCAGTGGATGAATGAGAGAATGGCAGCTGAATTCTTCGCTTTATTTCTGCCAAAATGACTTTCCCCCTTGTCAAAAGTTTGTTGCTTTCTCTTGCAGTCCATTACACATTCCTTGTTTCACCCCCCAGCCCCTGCAAGCATTACCCCGGAAGGTTAAACAGCCCAAGTGTTAATGTAAAGAAGGAAGAAAGAGCTTGCATTTATATAGTGCCTTTCACAACCTCAGGAGGTCCCAAAGCGCTTCACAGCCAGTGACCTACTTTTTTTGAAGTGTAGTCACTGTTGTAATGTAGGAAACACAGCAGCCAATTTGCGCACAGCAAGATCCCACAAACAGCAATGTGATAATGACCCAGATGATCTGTTGAGGGATAAATATTGACCAGGACACCGGGGAGAACTCCCCTGCTCTTCTTCAAACAGTGCCATGGGATCTTTTACGTCCACCTGAGAGGGCAGATGGGACGCCAGTTTAACATCTCATCTGAAAGACGGCACCTCCGACAGTGCAGCACTCCCTCAGTACTGCACTGGGGAGTCAGCCTGGATTATGTGCTGTCCTGATCATAGCATCTGGAACTCTCTCACTCAATTTCTCCTCCTCACTACCTCTCCACCCACCTTCAAAAAGTCTCCACAAACCCCACCTCACTCGGTAGCACTCTCGTCTCTGAGTCAGGCGGTTGTGAGTTCAAATCCCATGCTGCACTTCTACTTAAAGTACCAAATACTTTCCTGCTACTCAATCAGAGCAGCACTCAGGGTCAGGGTCCACTGAGCAATGCTCAGGGTCAGGGTCCACTGAGCAATGCTCAGGGTCAGGGTCCA
The DNA here is from genome assembly GCF_035084215.1 of Heptranchias perlo. Classification (NCBI taxonomy): domain Eukaryota; kingdom Metazoa; phylum Chordata; class Chondrichthyes; order Hexanchiformes; family Hexanchidae; genus Heptranchias; species Heptranchias perlo. The sequence goes on from NC_090341.1 coordinate 50,719,713, forward strand.
CTGAGCAATGCTCAGGGTCAGGGTCCACTGAGCAATGCTCAGGGTCAGGGTCCACTGAGCAATGCTCAGGGTCAGGGTCCACTGAGCAATGCTCAGGGTCAGGGTCCACTGAGCAATGCTCAGGGTCAGGGTCCACTGAGCAATGCTCAGGGTCAGGGTTCACAGAACATCATGCAAGGTCAGGATTCAGAAAAGCAGTGCTCAGGGTCAGGGTTCACAAACCAGCACTCGGGGCTGGGATTGGTCGAATTGCCTTTCGGGTCAGAGTTCACAGAGCAGCGCTCAGGGTCAGAGTTCAGAGAGCAGCACTTGGCTCAACAGTCCACTGGCACACAGAAAAAAAGGAAAGACTTGCATTAACGCAGCGCCTTCTCTCAGAAATCATTGTAGATCAGAGGGAGGCCATTCGGCCCATCGTGCTGGTGCCGGCTCTTTCAAAAAGCTATCCAATTAGTCCCATTCATAGGAAGATAGGAACAGGAGTGGGCCATTTAGCGCCTCGAGCCTGTTCCACCATTCAATGAGACCGTGGCTGATCTGTGACCTAACTCCATATACCTGCCGTAGCCCCATATCCCATAATACTTTTGGTTGACAAAAATCTATCAATCTCAGATTTAAAATTAACAATTGAGCTAGCATCAACTGCCATCTGCAGAAGAGAGTTTCAAACTTCTACCACCCTTTGTGTGTAGAAATGTTTCCTGACTTCACTCCTGAAAGCCCTGGCTCTAATTTTTAGGCTATGTCCTCTAGTCCTAGACTCCCCAACCAGCGGAAATAGTTTCTCTCTATCTACCCAATCAGTTCCTCTTAATATATTGAAAACTTCGACCAAATCACCCCTTAATATTCAAAATTCCAGGGAATTCAACCCTAGTTTGTGTAATTTCTCCTTGTAACTTAACCCTTGGAGTCCAGGTATCATTCTAGTAAATCTACGCTGCACTCCCTCCAAAGTCAATATATCCTTCCTAAGGTGTGGTGTCCAGAATTGAACACAGTACTCCAGGTGTGGTCTAACCAGGGCTTTGTATAGCTGTAGCATAACTTCTACCCCCTTGTATTCTAGTCCTCTCGATATAAAGGTCAGCATTCCATTAGCCTTTTGATTATTTTCTGTACCTGTCCATGACACTTTAATGATCTATGTACACGGACCCCTAAGTCTCTTTGGACCTCCACTGTTTCAAGCTTTTCATCATTTAGAAAGTACTCTGATCTATCATTTTTAGGTCCAAAGTGGATGACCTCACACTTTCCTACACTGAAATCCATTTGCTACAGTTTTGCGCATTTACTTAATCTGTTAATCTCTCTCTCTCTGTAACTTTATGCTTCCATCTACACTGCTTACAATGCTGCCTATCTTTGTGTCATCAGCAAACTAGGATATGTGGCTCTCCATCCCATCATCTAAGTTGTTAATAAATACAGTGAATAGTTGAGGCCCCAACACAGATTCCTGTGGGACATCACTAGTCACATCCTGCCAATTTGACTACCTGCCCATTATCCCTACTCTCTGTCTCCTGCCGTTCAGCCAATTTCCTAACCAAGTCAATAATTTGCCCTCAATTCCATGAGCTTCAACTTTAGCTAAAGTCTCGTATGAGGGACTTTATTGAATTCCTTCTGGAAGTCCATATAAACAACATCATAGACATTCCTCTGTCCACTACTTCAGTCACCTCTTCAAAAAAATTCAATCAGATTTGTCAGGCATGACCTACCCTTTACAAATCTGATCAGCTGAAAAATTTCAAGGTGTTCAGTCACTCTATCCTTAATTATAGACTCTAGTAATTTCCCGACAACAAATGTTAGGCTAACTGGTCTATAATTCCCTGGTTTCTCTCTCTCACCTTTCTTAAATAGCAGAGTGACATGTGCAATTTTCCAATCTAAAGGAACGGTTCCTGAATTGAGAGAAGTTTGGAAGATTATAGTTAGGGCATCTGCAATGTGCTCACCGACTTCCTTTAAAACCCTGGGATGGAAACCATCTGGTCCTGGGGATTTGTCACTCTTTAGTGCCATTATTTTCTTCATTACTGTTAATTTGCTTACGTTAATTATGGTGAGTCCCCGTCCCTGATTCAAAATTAGTTTCCCTGGGGCGTCCGGCATGCTATCCTCTTCCTCTACTGTAAATACTGATGCAAAGTAATTATTTAACATGTCTGCCATTTCCTTATTTTCATTTACAATATCACCATTATCAGTTTTTAAGGGACCCACATTGCACTTGATCACCCTCTTTTTCCTCATATAATTGTAAAAAATTTGTGTTGATTTTGATATCGCTTGCAAGTTTCTTTTCATACTCCCTTTTTGTAGCTCTCACGATCTGTTTTGTCACCCTTTGCTGTTCCTTGTATCTCTCCCAGGCACCAGGATCTGTGCTATTTTTTGTATTTTTGTGTGCTTTTTCTTTTAGTTTTATGTTGTCCTTTACCTCTTTAGTCATCCTTGGATGTTTTTTTTGGCTCTTGCCCATTAGGGGTATAAACTGGTTCCGTATCACATTAAATTATTTTTTGAACACCTCCCACTGATCCTCTGTCGTTTTCCCCATTAACAGATTTGCCCAGTTTACTGTGGACAGTCTCTGTCTCATCCCACTGAAGTCGGCCCTACCTAAATTTAAAATCTTAGTCGCTGTTACAGGTTTCTCCCTTTCAAACACAATGTTGAACTCGATCATATTATGATCGCTATTAGATAAATGTTTACACACCGATAGGCTGTTAACTCAATCTGGCTCATTACTCAATATTAAATATAATGTGACCTGCCCCCTTGTTGGTTCTAGGACATATTGTTGCAGAAAGCTGTCCTGAAAACACTCAAAAAAATCGCTACCTTTCTGACATGAGCTCGTCTGCTTATCCCAAACAATATGAAAGTCAAAATCCCCCATTAAAACCCCTCTGCCTTTGCTACATGCTTGTCTAATCTCTGCATTTATACATTCTACCACTTCACAGCTGCTGCCAGGGAGCTTAGACACAACTCCCACTACAGTCTTAAATCCTTTTCTATTTGTTAATTCTACCCATAAAGTCTCCACTGCCTGCTTACCTCTCGTTATATCCTCTCTCATCATTGAAGTATTTTCATCCTTAATCACTAAAGCTACTCCTCCCCCTCTGCCAGTTTCCCCATCCTTCCTATAGACCTTATAACCGGGTATATTCAGTACCCAGTCCTGACCATCTTGCAGCCATGTCTCAGTAATAGCTATCATATCATACCCTCTAAGTTGATTTTGTGCCTGCAATTCATTCAATTTGTACCTCATACTTTGTATAAAGAACGCTTATTTGGGCACACACTTTAACTGACCTTCTGTTCTAATGCTGTTTCTCTCACATATTTCTTATTTCTCTCTCATCATTTAATTACTTTACATCTTTGAGTTTTCCCTTTACCTGTAGTGCCTAAAGCAGAATTTCTGACTATGACTCTACTCTCTTCCTTTTCATTTGTTTTAGAATTATTATTTATATTACCTTTTCCACCTGAGCTCTCCCCCGCCCCTCCCACCCTCCCCATTTACTAGTTTAAAGTCCTTGTGACCGCCCTATTTACTCTTGTCCCAGCCCGGTTCGGGTAGAGCCCGTCCCAACAGTACAGTTCCTGTCCTAGTTCTGGTGCGAGTGTCCCATGAAATGGAACCCATCTTCCCCACACCCCACACCTTCAGCCATGTGTTCACCTCCGTAATCTGCTTATCCCTACGTCAATTTGCATGTGGCTTGGGTAATAATCCAGAGATTATAACCCTTGAGGTCCTGTTCTTTAATTTAGCTCCTGGTACTCTCTGAACAGGACCTCTTGCCTTTTCTTTCCTTTGATGTTGGTCCCATGGATCACAATGACTGGATCCTCTCCCTCCCTCTCCAATATCCTTTCAAGCTGGTTCGAGATGTCCCTCACCCTGGCATGAGGTAGACAACATACTATGTAGGACTCTCAATCCTGCTTACAAAGGATGCTATCCGTCCCCCTAATTATTGAATCCCCTACAACTATTACATAATGCTCCTCCTCCTCCCTTTAGACAGCCTCCTGCTCCAAGGTGCCATGGTCAGCATTCTGGCTGTCCTTCTGACAGTCTTTATCCTTATCCTCACAGTTAGCAAGTACATTGTACCTGTTGGACAGGATCAGTTTCTGCAGTTCCTCGTTCTCTATCTCACCTGGGTTCCCCTTACACTGTACACTATCGGTCACACCAACCCCATTCTGATCCTGTACCTCTCTACGAGGTGTGACCGAGGTCTGGAGCAAACAGTCTAGATACTCCTCACTCCCCCCACCCCCCCCCCACCACCCCATCTTATGTGTCAGAGTGTCTCCAACTCGCACTCCAGCTCAATGACTGAGTTGGAGAGATTCGAGGCAGAGACATCTACTGCAGACGTGTTCACTCGGGACAGTCTCGATGTCCATAAACTCCCTCATATTGCAGTCCAGACACACAACCTGCTCTGCCATGTCTTAGTCTGTATTTATTTATAGATAATTACTTTTTAGTCTGTTTGGTTTCTTTTTGCTTTTTTTAAAACTTAGCACCTCCTTCCCTCTCTGCACCTAATCCCCACTCTCACCAAATTCTCAAGTTCCCACTCAGTTCACGATACACTCGCTCTGTGCTTCAGTGGAAATATCCCAAGGTGTTGGAGATCTCACTTTACACAAAACGGCCGCTGTTTTTGCCTAGGCAAAAACAGCGGCCGTTTTGTGTAAAGTGAGATCTCCAACACAGCAATGAGATGAAGGACCAGTTAATGTGTTTTGGGTGTTGCTGGTGGTGAAATGTTGCCCAGGACACTGGGGAGAATGCTGCTCTCTTCTTCAAATACATTTAAAATCCACTTGAAGCACTGGAGCAGGCAGATGAACCTGGGCAGAATGGGAGGAGTTTGCAGAGTTGGGCCATGGCGGGGATTCGGAAACGAGGGCCAGAGTTTTGAACTCAATGCAACTCAATGTTAACGACAAAAGCTGAATTCTAACATACATAGTTCCAGTGACCTCACCTTTGCAGAAGTCCTTTGACAGCGATCACCCCCCTCTCCGTTGTCCGTTTGATATACCTGCACACAATCGCCAAAAACTTAGCACAACCGCTGCGATAATTTAAAGTTTAAACATTCTGGAAATATAAAGCTGTTGTCAGTAAAAGTGACCCATGAAGCTGTCGGATTGTCGTAAAATCCCAATTGGTTCATTAAGGTCCTTTAGGGGAAGGAAACCTGCCGTCTTTACCCGGTCTGGTCTATATGTGACTCCAGTCCCACACCAACAAGAAGTGCCCTCTGAAGTGGCCTAGCCAGCCGTACAATTGTATCAAACCGCTGCCAGTGGTTCAAGAAGAAGGCCCACCACCACCTTCTCGGGGCAACTAGGGCTGGGCAATAAATGCTGGCATTGCCAGCGATGCCCGTATCCCGAGAATAAATAATGAAAAAAAAATAACCAACACCAGGTCCCTGGCCAATTCCAGGCCAATCCCGGGTGCCTGGCAAATCCCGGGCCAATCCCTGGCCAATCCTGGGTACCTGGCCAATCCTGGGCCAATCCTGAGTGTCTGGCAAATCCCTGGCCAATCCCTGGCCAATCTTGGGTACCTGGCCAATCCCGGGCCAATCCCTGGCCAATCTTGCATACCTGACCAATGCCAGGCCAATCTCTGGCCAACCCCAGGACAATCTCTGGCCAATTCTGGGTGGCTGCTCCTGACCTCGGGAGATGTCTGTAACTTTGGCATCGACCACACCTCTCCTTCAAGCCTTGAGGTATGATGGTGCAGGCTGCCTTTGCTTGCATACATCCCAGAGGCCGTGACCGAGGGATGGTCCTGCAGTCTATACTCCTCTGTGTGGCTCAGTGGGTAGCACTCTCACCTCCGAATCAGAAGATTATGGGTGCATAGCCCCATTCCAGAGACTTGAGTACATGATCCAGGCTGACACTCCAGTGCAGTACTGAGCGAGTGCTGCACTGTTGGAAGTGCCGTCTTTCTGATGATACATTAAACCGAGGCACAGTCTGCCCTCTCAGGTAGATGTAAAAGATCCCATGGCACTATTCAAAGAAGAGCATGGGAATTCTCCCTGATGTGCTGGCCAATATTTACCCCTCAATCAACATCACTAAAAACCATATAGATTATCTGATCATTATCACATTGCTGTTTGCGGGATCCTGCTGTGCACAAATTGGCTGCTACGTTTCCTACTTTACAACAGTGACCACACTTCAAAAGTAATTAATTGGCTGTAATGCGCTTTGGGATGTCCTGAGGTCATGAAAGGCGCGATATAAATACAAGTCTGTCTTTCTTTGTCCTCTTTCTTGGGTCGGCCCATTAGCTCTGTTCTTACAGTACTCACATTCTGCCACTAGGTGTCAGGAGCACTGTATGATCCAGGAGCGGCAAATGGGGCCCACTTTGGGGAATTCATCTGCCCTCTTACTTTACCATATTTCCGTGCTTTAATACACACGCTGAATTGTTAACTAACATTAGGTACCTGAGGAAAATTAACCTCATTATATGAAGCCAGAGGCAGGCAGGAATCTTCCTGGTAACAGGGAGATTTTCTGAATACTCAGCTACTACCGGCCTGTATTGCAAAATCCCAAAGTGCATCCATAATTTTTCCAACATCTGCTGACTCAGAAAACCTACCCAAAAGTGTCAGTTTGGCTCAGCTGGTATCGCTCATGCCTCTGAGTCAGAAACTGTGAATTGAGACATAGTTAATTCTTTAGAGGATGAATGGAAAGGGCAAAGGGATATTGATAAGATGGGTGAAAGTGCTATAAAGTGGCAAATAGAATTCAATGTGAGATGATGCATTTTGGTTTAAAAAAACAGCAGTAATTTATACTGTGAATGGAAGTAGGTTAAATGCTGTGGAAGAGCAGAGGGGTTTGGGGGGGACAGGTTCAGAGGGCATTAAAGGCAGCACCTCAGGTATATAATGACATTAAAACAATCTAATGGAATTCTATCACAAGAGATATAGAATATAAAAGCCAAGAGGCAATGGTGAGCCTAAAACCTTAATCTAACCCCTGTTAGAGTACTGCCTGCAGTATTGGGCTCCACACTATCAGAAGGACATTGAGGCTATAGAGAGGGTTCAAGGCAGATTCTCGAGAGATTTATCAGGTATGAGGAAGTACAAATTAAAAGACTTGAAAATTGGGGCTTTTTTAAATTATAACAACGCAGATTGTGGGGCAATATGATAGAGTGTTTAAAATTATTCAAGGACGGGACAGGATGGATAGAAGCAGCCTGTTTCCAGTAGTTGAGGAGTCAAGAATGAGGGGCAGTAGATACAAGATTAATTGTAAGAGATTTAGATCAGAGAGCAGGAGAAACATCTTCACAGAGAGTTGTGAGGCTGTGGAATTCACTGCCAGAGTCAGTGGTTGAGGCAGAAACTGTCAACATTCAAGATTAGATTGGATAGGTGGATGAAGGGATATGGGAGCAGGATGGACAAATATGATTAGGACTATTTGCTCGTGTGGAGGGTTAAACCACGACACCGGCTAGTTGGGCCGAGTGGCCTGTTTCTCTGTTGTAACTTCTATGTTTGAGGGCCTGTTCCTGGCCCTTGTCACAAGAGAACTCTGCTCTCCATTTCCACTAGAGAGCAGTGTTTGATACATTAATAGTTGGAGGGGGGGGGGGGGAAGGCCGAGGAATTTTTATCTCTCAACCCTTTCTGACCTTTTCTCCCCCTCTCCTTTCCAGATGGCACAGACTAGGGTTGGCCAACCATCCCGGATGGTCCAGGAGTCTCCCGGAAATAAAGACCAATCTCCTGCGAGCAACCCGGGAGAAAAACCACAGGCACATTTCCCACTCCCGTTTTACTCTGGTCGGACTCACTGCAAACAACAGGGCCTCAACAGTGCCCAGGATGGATAGAGTGGTTTCCAGAGCGCCGAGGACTGTGGGCAATTGTGTCGCCATTGTTGAACAATATCAGGTGGCCAATGGCGGGAGTGTGGGGAATGGGACGGGGCGGTTGGAGGCCAGACGTCATGTGATGAAACCTCCCGGGGATACAGTCCAATCCGGAGTTGGCGACCCTGCCGTGGACTCTTGCTGGGATATGGGTTCTTCAAGCACCAGCTGCCCTCGAGTCCTTCTCCTGTGACGTTTTCACGTGTGAGCCTGGGCAGTAGGTGACAGCAGGCCCTTCACAGCGGAGCCCAATGCTGACCTAATCCAAAATCCGCACATGGACTTTCCAGCAGGAGTCACGGACGGTGATGGAGCCGGAGCCCTGGCTGATTTTCCCCTTCCTTAAAGTGGAATTCCCGGTGTCCCAATCCACCTCCAGAGGCATCGTGGGGGTGGGTCCTTCCACCCGTCAATCAGGCCCGGCCCTCACTCCATCTCTAATCCCCTGGGACCGGGCTCACTAGGTCAGAGGGGGCCAGTATTCGACCTTTCCCCGGGTGAGGGGCCGAGTATTGTACAGGGGGACGTGCCGGACCACTGAGGGGGAAAAATGGGGGATTTTGTTCCCTCTGTACTTTACCGTTGCCTCTTTCCTATTGACAATTGATCTCTCTGTGATCGATCGATGCCAGGATTCCGGGCCTCACTCCAACCAGGAACTTACTGGCACGTGAGCCCACCTGCATCATGTGCTGATGGGGGAGGGGAAGGAGGTGGGGCTTCTGGCAGGTGACATCATCTCACCCGTCCCGTCTCCTCTTCTGACATCAGCACGGTGGGTTGTCCGATGTTTGTACCCTGGCATCGCCCCTCCCTCGGCCCAGTGGACAATGACAGAGCAGGAACCCCAGCTGATTCTCCTCTCCCAACCTAGGGGTACTGAGGCCAATTGTAGCATGGCCCACAATTGGCCGGCTGAGATCGGCTGACTCAGTTACAGACCAGAGATTGAACCCACAACCTTCTGGTCTGATCGGTTCATTACACACTGGGCTCTGCTTGTGACCCCCTCCCCCTCCCCCTCCCCACTCCCTCCCCCTCCCCACTCTGTCTCCCGCAGCATGACTTTTCATTGATATTGGTTCCCAAGGCATCGGCCTCTCTCCAGAGCCCCAGTTGGACGAGTCAGCCGGGAGGAAGGACCCAAAGCAATTTACAGCCAATGAGGTACTTTTTGAAGTGCAGTCTCTGTTGTAATGTAGGAAACGCGGCAGCCAATTTGCGCACAGCAAGATCCCACAAACAGCAATATTTACAATGACCAGATTATCTGTTTTAGTGATGTTGGTTGAGGGCTAAATATTGGCCAGGAGACTGGGGAGAACTCCCCTGCTCTTCTTCTAATAGTGCCATGGGATCTTTTACGTCCACCCGAGAGCAGACGGGGCCTCAGTTTAACGTCTCAAACTAAAGAAGGCACCTCCGACAGTGCAGCACTTCCTTAGTACTGCGCTGGAGTGTCAGCCTAGATTTTGTACTCAAGTCTCTGAGTGGGACTTAAATCCACAACTTTCTGACTCAGAGACGAGAGTGATACCCACTGAGCCATGGCTGACACAGAGGCCCTGATATTAGCGGGGAGGTGGGATGGCAGTGGGTGGGTAACCTGCCCAATAAAATCTATCCATTCCCCACGCGATTGCGGGTAAATTGGAACCACTTAATGTGGTTTCCGGGTTTCCCGTCGTCAACCTGCGCAGCGGGCGGACTGCGCACCCGCATCACAGGCTGTCAGCTGGAGGAGCCCTATTTAAAGGGGCAGTCCTCCAATGCTGCTCCTGGAGCAAAAACCCAAACAGCACAATGGAGCAGCCCAGGGGAAAGGCTGCTCCTAGATTTAGCGAAGCCTCACTCCAGGTGCTACTGGATGGGGTGAGGAGGAGGAGGGATCTGTTTTACCCAGCGGACGGGAGGAAGTGGCCTGCCTCTGCCACCAAGAAGGCCTGGCTCGAGGTGGCAGAGGAGGTCACCAGCTGCAGCGTCTCCAGTGCGGGAAGTGCTTCAATGACCTAACTAGGTCAGTCAAAGTGAGTAAACATACTGATTCTCCTACACTCCGTCTTCCACATCACCGCCCCCACCCCACAACTCATTCTGCACTGCCAACACTACTCTATCACATCACTCCTCACACCCACTCAAACCTCATTCTCAACTTACCTGCACTTCCTCACCTCCCCAGCACTCATCCCACCACTACCACTCAACCCAATCCTCATACAATGTCATGGCTCTGTCTCATACTCACTCTCTGATACATCTCTTTCATGGTCAGCCTCACCCAAACCAATGCATTCAGCGGTTGGCCATGTCACCATCACTCACTCACGTGTCTGTACTTTCTCCCCTTTTAGGAGAAGAGAGCCCAGAATGCACGGGAGAGGGCGAAGACCGGAGGGGGGCCACAACAGATCGTTGAGCTCACAGACGCGGAGCAGGAGGCGCTGGAGCTGAGCCGCACCCTCGAGTGCCTGTCCGTCGGGGACACCGAGACTGCCACCCGACAAACGGCTGGTGACAGAACTTTAACATTCAGCACTTACAATAGCAAATGATGTTAACATGCCTTGTCATCTTCAGCACCTCAACATCTGTCATCATGCTTAATATTGCTTTCTGTTCTCTAACAGAGCCTTTAGCGACCGCCGTGACGGCAGAAGGCGATTCCTCAGAGGACCTGCCGGCCTCTGAGGGGGCACCGTCACATCTGAGCGAGCCATCCACCACCGTGAATACACACACCTCGGTGGGTCCCCGTCCGCAGTTAGTTGGGTTCGCACACGGTGAGTCACCACACACGTGTGAGCACGAGCAGACACGGGTGGTAGGGGCAGCTGTGGAGAGTCTGCGTCGGTGGGAGCACTCTTCTCCAGGGTCTGCTCAACTGGACACAGATGCTGAACCCTGGGGGTCATCCATGAAACGGAGAATGATTGAGGGGCAGCAGCACATTTGCGAGGTGCTGGAACAGGAGCCATGTGCACTCTCCACAATCGAGCAGAGGATGGAGGAGTCCAACTCCTGCATGAGTGGAATGGTGGCACAGGTACAGGAGGGCATCTCTGAGATACTGTTACAGGGACGTGAGGGCATCTCTGAGATACTATCACAGGTAAGTGCAGGAATGTCTGTGATAGAGGGAAGGCTAGACTCCATGGAGCTTCAAGCAAGGCTCAAAAGTGAGTCTATTCAGGCCCTGACAATGGCTGTTCAGACTCAGGGTGAACAACTTTCTGCCGCCTTAAACAGGCAGGCAGATACACTAGTACTGGCCTTACAAGGCATCACACATGTCCTCCAAACTATCGTCCAGCAGAGTGGTAGGAGTGATGTGGCCCTGGCCCAGGGGACATGGAAGTGGGGACATCACTCAAAGCGCTCCCACGTCTCACCCGTTGCCCTCCTCTCAACCAGTACCCGCAATGCTGCCTCCTCTCCAGGTGGCCGAATCTGCCCCTGCACAGGTGCAGGTGGATCAGTCTTTGGAAGGGCCCTCACGGGCACCAAAGCCCAGAGGGCGTAGGCCCAAAGCATCTAATTGGTCAGGGCATGAACATGAGCAACCTGCCACTACCTCTGCTGCAGCCACAGGGGAGGCACCGTGTAGGAGTAGCCAAAAGCGAAAGGCGAAGGTTTTGTAAGCACAAAGGGGATGCACAAGGGTGTTTGACAGTTGGTCATGTTTTTTATTTATATTTGCTTTTTGTTAAACTTACATTAAATATTATTATTGTCACCACTACTGCCACGCCTTGGCCATTCTTGACTGGCTTCTGTAATAAGGCCCTTTCATGAGGTTCACCATGAACGCCCACACTTGATGCCACCCATTGGGTCACCCTACAGTGGGTGTACGTGTAGTTGCAGGACTGTTTTGTGCAGGGGGCGGTGGGGCGGTGGGGAGGGGGGGTGCGGAGCTGGAGTGGCCGCTGCTCTGTCCAGGTGGTGAGGACTGGACTCTTCGCACTGTCTGATGTTAGGAGAACCGTTCATTTATCAGTGACTCCCTGGCCTCACGAGCAGCCAGGTGAGCCGCTGCTCTGCCCATGAGTTGCTCCTCCTCCTCCGCCTCCGCCTCCTCATCCTCCTCCTCCTCAATGTGGGTGGCAGATGTGGATGGGACCTCCTCAAGCGGCACCCCTCTCTGTTGTGCCATGTTGTCACGACTATAATGCATCCCACTCTGTCTGGTGCGTATTGAAGCGCTCCCCCAAAACGATCGAGGCACCTGAAGCGCATGTTGAGCTGCCCTATAGCATTCTCAATTGTAGACCTGGTGGCGATGTGGCTGTTGTTATATCGACGCTGTTGCTCGGGGGTGGGGTTCCACAGAGGTGTCATGAGCCACGTGTGCAGGGGGTATCCCTTGTCCCCGAGGAGCCAGCCCTTGCGGGTGTTCGGTGCGTGGAAGAGGGGCGGGACGTTGGACTCCCGGAGGATGAAGGAATCGTGGCAGCTGCCAGGGTATCTGGCGCACACGTTGTAAGATTCTCAAAATTCACAGATCCCCCAAAACTCGGAGGAAAACCCTACATAAAAGGACTCTGGACTCTTTTCTAACCATTTCAGGATGATGAAATATTGGGCTGACTCACACACACGCCGCACCAGGAAGCATCAACCAGGGAAAAGTACTTTTCGAGGAATCCACGTCCTTTAAGGGACTCATTTCCTCATAGGGGCAACTGTAAGAATTCTGGAAAACTTTGGCCATTGACTAAAATCCTAAGATGGAAGGATAGGTGAGAGGTCACCAGACGAATCAACAACACACACAGTGGAATGTGGGAGAATTACTGCTTCAGACATGTCTCTGTTTTAATGCAAAACCTACAGCAGGTGATCAACACTCAGCACTAATTCGAAAGGCAGTAGGCCATTGAAAGAGGCAACTGCTCCAGACATGGTGGGGCCATGTCTTTGTTTTAAAGCAAAACCGATCAACACCTAGGACGTTGGATACAAAAGGAAGCCTTGTGTGACAAGCTCTAAAAATCGGAATTAACAATGACCCATCGGGAGAAGCAATTGCAACATGATGAGGGGCCATCAAAAGCCATCAAAGATTCTTAAGGACTTTGTAAGAACTGTTTAAACAGACATGAAGTGTTTTTTTTTTAAGTGACGAAGACCATTGTAAAAGGTTGTAGAAGTGGAAACTCGAAACCTCTCTCCCTCTCTCTCTCTTTGGCTCTTGCTGGCTTCTTGTGTGCTGCTTGTCTTGTTCTGCCTGTCTCTGGAAGGAAAGCAGCTTCTGGCGAAACCAACGAACCCTACGTGAGAGAACCGGTCAGCCAGACGTGCAAGTGCAAAGGATTGTTCAACAGCTCGGGAGGTGACAGTTCAACAAGGCGAGGGGGCAACAGAGAGGGGGTCAGCAGCTCTAGAAGCAAGCCGACACACGAGAAGAAACCAGAGCAACAGCCCCAGTGACCATCAGACACCTCACGGTAACAAGGGCCTTACGAAACAACCAACCGAATATTACCACCAACCAACCGGGTAATATCGGGCCACCGCGACCAAAGAAAACCAACTCGGGAGAAAACCGAAGATCCGCAAAGTTTCCACTCTACAATCTATTTCTGACTTACCTCTGGGTGAATTACTGTCAAAGATTCGTTTGGTGAGCATTATCTCTGGTCCTTTAGAGTCCAACTTAGCTAGTACAGTGGGATTGGGAGGGGTGGGGTATCTTTCTACAGTAATTTCCCTCGTGTGTACCGAAGTGTTCCCCATTTTATTAGAGTGTTAAGATTGTTGTGTTGTATTTTCTCTCTTGAATAAAGATCAAAGTTTCTTGCACCAAAACCAGTTGTCTGTTGCACTTTGTCACAACCCCCAAATAAGTCCAAGGTCTAGAACCCAGGGAGTGGGAGCGATTCGAACCGTTCAGAAGTCAGAGGCGAAGCTGACACACACCACCACCCCCTACAACGTGAAGGAATCTCTTGCGGTGGTCACAAACGTGCTGAGCGTTCATCAAGAGTGATAGCCCTTCCTGTTGATGAACAGTCCTGGATCGTGTGGAGGTGCCCGTAGTGCATAAAATGTTTGCCATGTTTGCCTACGTAACAACAGTGACTGGACTTCGACTGTCCTTCACTGGTTGTGAAAAGTTTTGGATAGCCTGCGGAGGCAGTGAGGCCTTCTCTAACCAACGGCTCGGCCTTATCTGTCAACGCACATTCCATAAGGTTTTATAATGAAATATTATCATGTGTTTATGACTCATTCTCTCAGCTGAGTCCAAAGTCAGAGGTTTATTATATTGGACTTTCATACTTTGCAGCGGATTGATCAGAGAACTGAACATTTGGACCAGACAACCAAAGGATACCCAGCACCCTAGGTTACTCCTGCTCAGCACAGCTCTGTACCGGAGCAGGAGGCTCCTTTACCCACTAGGCCCGCACCCTGGGCCCTGCTCAGTACGGCCCTGTACCTCAGCAGGAGGCTCCTTTACCCACTAGGCCTGCACCCTGGGCCCTGCTCAGTGCAGCCCTGTACCTCAGTAGCAGCCTCCTTTACCCACTGGCCCGCACCCTGGGCCCTGCTCAGTATGGCCCTGTACCTCAGCAGGAGGCTCCTTTACCCACTAGGCCCGCACCCTGGGCCCTGCTCAGTACAGCCCTGTACCTCAGCAGGAGGCTCCTTTACCCACTAGGCCCGCACCCTGGGCCCTGCTCAGGACAGCCCTGTACCTCAGCAGGAGGCTCCTTTACCCACTAGGCCTGCACCCTGGGCCCTGCTCAGTACAGCCCTGTACCTCAGCAGGAGGCTCCTTTACCCACTAGGCCTGCACCCTGGGCCCTGCTCAGTATGGCCCTGTACCTCAGCAGGAGGCTCCTTTACCCACTAGGCCCGCACCCTGGGCCCTGCTCAGTACGGCCCTGTACCTCAGCAGGAGGCTCCTTTACCCACTAGGCCTGCACCCTGGGCCCTGCTCAGTATGGCCCTGTACCTCAGCAGGAGGCTCCTTTACCCACTAGGCCTGCACCCTGGGCCCTGCTCAGTACGGCCCTGTACCTCAGCAGGAGGCTCCTTTACCCACTAGGCCCGCACCCTGGGCCCTGCTCAGTACGGCCCTGTACCTCAGCAGGAGGCTCCTTTACCCACTAGGCCTGCACCCTGGGCCCTGCTCAGTACAGCCCTGTACCTCAGCAGGAGGCTCCTTTACCCACTAGGCCTGCACCCTGGGCCCTGCTCAGTACAGCCCTGTACCTCAGCAGGAGGCTCCTTTACCCACTAGGCCCGCACCCTGGGCCCTGCTCAGTATGGCCCTGTACCTCAGCAGGAGGCTCGTTTACCCACTAACATTCATGACATCACTGGGGGAACTGAGTTGTAGGAACTAAAACAGCGCTAGTAACTGCTCACCATTATTGGTAAGGTTCTGGAAGATCGAGGCTTTGTTATCGTCAAGTCGGAACAAGCAAAGCGAATAATATTTTCGAAACTCTGTTTTAAAAAGAGGAAGTGATGTTGAGAATTCCTCTTTTACGTTCTCACCTTTTAATTGTTGTGAAAAAAAATCTTCTCTTGTTTGGGTAGAAAGCAGGAAGAGCGAGCTGACTCTGACAATATCAGCACTCTGCCGATGCCTCCAGTCATTGTGCAGCACTACCTGTGCCCAGCTGTTCCTCTTCCTCATTCCTTCTGCCAGTCCGCAGGCTCAAAGGAGGAAGGAAAGTGAAACCTTGGCCCACGCAGTGCTACAAAAGATTTCAGTTCCAGCCCAGAATGATAGACAGGAGTGATGTGGGCCACAGTCCGAACTGCGACCAAATCAAACTCCTTCCGCTTGTATTCTTTTTATTTCTTTCAAAGGCCGAGTTAGCAGGGAAAGTTGGGGGGAGGGGACTCAACTCTTCGGCCTTGAAAGGAGGCGAATGAGAGGGGACTCTATTAAAGTGTGCAAGGCAAGATTTATCCATCAATGAGGAAACGGCACCAAGAACAGGCCCGCAAAACTCAAACTGGACACAAATGGGCTGTGAGGGCCAGAATTGGTTCACAGCCATAGTTAGGACACCCCATCATAAAAAAAGCAAAGCCTTGCATTTATACAGCGCCTTTCAAAATCTCAGAACATCCCAAAGCATTTAACAGCCAATGAAATACTTTTGGAGTGTAGCCACTGTGGTAATGTAGGAAACGGGGCAGCCAATTTGCGCACAGCAAGATCCCACAAACAGCAATGTGATAATGACCAGATAATCTGCTTTGGTGATGTTGGTTGAGGGATAAATATTGGTCAGGACACCGGGGAGAACTCCCCTGCTCTTCTTTGAATAGTGCCGTGGGATCTTTTACGTCAACCTGAGAGGGCAGACGGGACCTCAGTGTAACATCTCATCCTAAAGGTGGCACCTCCGACAGTGCAGCACTCCCTCAGTACTGCACTGGAGTGTCGGTGCACTGGGTTTTGTCCTCAAGTCTCTGGAGTGGGATTTGAACCCATGACCTTTTGGCTCAGCTACACACTGAGCCAAGGCTGACATTGACACAGCCATCATAAAAGAAAGAAAGAACTTGTATTTATGTAGCGTCTTATCACTTCCTCAGGACGTCCCGATGTTATAAAGGTTTACGTGGTGCGAGGTGGAATAGAAAGAATTAATGAAGTTCACCCTTTTAAACATTGACACAACAGTGCAGATTGGTAATAGGCGAGCTCAGGAAAGCACTGGGTGGGGTAGTGGCTCCCTCAGAGCAAACGTCAAAAGCATTGGCAAGACGACCAACTCTCTAATGTCCATTGAAGTCCACAGCCCCAGTGTGGATCTGAGCTATGCAGATATGTTCTGATGTCCAGTTTGCTGAGTCAGCTGGGGCAGCAGTTGGCCTCAGTATGCCCCCCACCACCCCTAGTTAGGGAGGGGGACAACATCCAGGGCTCTCCCTCCTGTTCACTATTCAGTGGTACCTGCTGTGAGTGCACACGTGCAGATGTTGAGAGAGTTCAGGATAGGGCTTGGCTGCGATGCCCCCATAATCAAATAGCCTACTGACACTCACTGCAAAATATTACACACGAGGAAGGGGCCAATGGGATGAGGTACCGGAGTACTGGCATTTGACCGTAGAACATCACCCCAGCGAGAGTCAGCACCTTCGCGAGAGAAAACAGGGAGAGATGAGATCCATAAATAAACTTATAAATTAATCACAAAAGTGTTTTTAAAAAAAAAATGATTCACTCAGTGAGAAACAATGGACCAAATCCTGCTGGGCCAAGGCCTTTGTTTCCTAGGGAACGGGCTGTTAATTCTCCTAGTTAAAAGACTTGTGCTGCCCCTTGCAATGTTTTAGTCGTTAGCTGCAGGCTTGTGCTGAACTTTGATCCGTGGTTGAGGGCAGTGAGCAGCTCCTGTCCGTCGCACAGCCTGGAAAGTTCTGGAAAAGAAACTGAGGGTTGTTTGAGGATGGTTTGGCGGAATGCGCTGGCCAATTAATTTGGCAACACACAAGTTGGTTTATTTATATTTTAAACACAATCTGCCAGTGTCTTTTACAGATCCTCTTTTAACTCTTGGTGAACTGTAAGGTGCTGTCAGCCACTTAGGGCACTGTTGCCTGGACAGCAGCGCAATATGTATTGCTGCAAAATGGGATCTTGTGCATCCCCGATTTCCTTCACTCCACTATTGGCGGCCGTGCCTTCAGCTGCGGAGACCCTAAGCTCTAGAATTCCCTCCCAAAACCTCTCCGTCACTCTACCTCTCTCTCCTCCTTTAAGACCCTCCTTAAAACCTACCTCTTTGACCAAGCTTTTGGTCACCTGTCCTGAAGTTCCTTGGAACGTTTTACTACGTTAAAGGCGCTATATAAATGCAAGTTGTTGTTGTTACTCAGACTTAGTTGCTAAGTGATTAAACAGTATGGTTTGGGCCCAGTCGTTCAGAGGGCAAAGTGCCCGCTGTGGTTCTGTGCCACACACACCATGAAACGTTCCAGGTTCGATCTCAGGCCATAGGCCTGTGCTGAGTGAGCTGATATCAGCTGGGGCAGTGGGGTTGCCAACTCTCCAGGATTGGCCTGGAGTCTCCAGGAATTAAAGATTAATCTCAAGGACACTGCCGCGAGCAAACCCGGGAGAGAAATCATAGGGGCATTAAAAAATGGTGTGTTTTTTCATTTTCTTTGAACATTTCTGTTTATTAGTTATAAAAATATTGGAGATGTCTTAGAGGCTGTTTGACTGTCCCTTGGAGAGGGTGCAGAGGAGATTTACTGGAATGGTAGCAGGGATAAGGGACTTTAAGTTTGTGGAGAGACTGGAGAAGCTGGAATTGTTTTCCTTGGAGTGGAGAAGGTTATGAGGAGATTTGATAGAGGTTTTCAAAATGAGGAGGGGTTTTGATAGAGTAGATAGGGAGAAACTGTTTCCACTGGCAGGAGGGTTGGTAACCAGAGGACACAGATTTAAGGTAATTGGCAAAAGAACCAGAGGGGAGATGAGGAGAAATTTTTTAATGCAACGAGCTGTTATAATCTGGAATTCACTGCCTGAAAGGGCGGTGGAAGCAGATTCAATAGTAACTTTCAAAAGGGAAATGGATAAATACTTGAAAAGGAAAAAAAATTGCAGGACTATGGGGAAAGAGCGGGGACTAACTAAATTGCTCTTTCAAAGAGCCAGCATGGGCTCAATGGGCCGAATAGCCTCCTTCTGTGCTGTATGATTGTGTGACTCTATGACCCCTGTTGGAAAGTGGAGGATGGGATGGGAGCACGGCTCTGATGCCTTTCACAGTAGAATAAATGTGGCCTTGCCAGCATAAAATCTAGGCTAACACTTCAGTGCGGCGCTGATGGAGTGCTACACTGTTGGAGGTGCCGTCTTTCCTCTCAGATGGACATAAAAGATCCCATGGTCCTATTTCAAAGAAAATCAAAAGAGTTCTCCTTGATATCCAGGCCCATATTTATCCCTCAACCAACAAGATTATCTGGTTATTATCACATTGCTGTTTGTACCAACGGTGACTACACTTCAAAAGTACTTCATTGGCTGTAAAGCGCTTTGGGACATCCTGAGATCGCGAGAGACATCATAAAAATGCAAGCTCTTTCTTTCATTGCTCCCATCTCAAGAACAAATATATTTAAAATAAACTTGATGGCAAAGGTTTGGGGGCTTGAAGTAAAAGTGCAATAAATAAATACAGAAACAAGTAACGCAAGAATGAAGAATCAGAGGGAATGGGGCAGGGAGGGAGTGAGACTCGTCCTCCCTGGTTGGCAGCTGCCCGCCTCATGCAGCTCCCAATCAGCCGGCTGACTCGGAGCTCTCTCTGCGTTGCCATGCGTCCCAAGAAGATGTCCCTCGGGACCCCCTCTCCGCTGTTTTATCATTTTTCACGGAGACTCAGGCTGCCTAATCAAGTGTGAAAAGCCCATTCACAGGGCAGGGGAAAGTCTGCTGGCACACGATATCAGCCTCTCATGCCCTGGGGGGTCTTTGGTATGTGCTGTGAGTAGGGGAGAATGAGCCTCGACGATGAGAAGGAGAGGCCGTCCCTCCTCCAGAGCACTCGTATTTAACTTAAACACATTTCATATTACAATAACTTTAAACAAGAGATGGTGGAGCAAAGTTAAGAAGAATATGCTAGCTCAGCTTTAGATAAGTTCTCAAATCCAGTCTTATTACGTCCTGGTTGTAGCATCTTTATGACAGACTGTCAGAGGATTTTGTGGAAACTACAGCCCACGGGCTCCCATTGTGCCAATGTGATTGCAGTATTTACATAAGCCTCCCGAAAGATCCGATTAATGTATCTGAAGAATGCTTTTTGTTCCTTGATCCAACGTCCCCATTAAATTAACCCTAAATTGGCTCTTCCCTATGTCAGCTGTCTGTGTCTCACGCTGACAGTCAGTGTTTTGGGGGCCCAGCTTTCATGTCAGCGTCTGTTGACATGGGATCAGCATGGATTGGATCAGACTGGGGCCTTTCCCACCAGCCCCCACCCCCACCCCATTCCCAGCGACCCTCCTATCCAGTGTTCTGCTGCCAATGGAGTGATTCCAATCACTGCGGGAATTCTCCTAAGAACAAGAATTCACACTGACTGTAAGTTCTCAGGTAGGAGTGGCACTCATTGGAGAGGGAAGGGGGGAAATAGGAACATAGGAACAGGAGGAGGCCATTCAGCCCCTCGAGCCTGTCCTGCCATTCAGTTAGATCATGGCTGATCTGTATCTTAACTCCATCTACCTGCCTTGGTTCCATAGCCCTTAAAATCCTTGTCTAACAAATTCCATCAATCTCAGTTTTGAAATTTTCAATTGACCCCCAGCATCCACAGCTTATTGGGACACAGAGTTTCAGATTTCCACTCCCCTTTGTGTGAAGAAGTACTTCCTGACATCACCCTTGAATGACCTCGCTCTAATTTTAAGGTTATGCCCCCTTGCTCTGGACTCCCCCACCAGAGGTAATAGTTTCTCTCTATCAAATCCTTTAATTATCTTAAACACTTCAATTTAATCACCCCTTAATCTTCTATAATCACGGGAATGCAAGTCTAGTCTATGGAACCTGTCCTCATAATTTAACACTTGTAGCCCTGGATTCATTCTGGTGAATCTGCACTGCACCCTTTCTAAGGCCAGTATATCCTTCCTGAGGTCCGATGCCCATACCTGAACGCAGTACTCCAGATGTGGTCTAAATAGAGCTTTGTACAACTGTAGCATAATGTCCACCCCTTTGTATTCCAGCCCTCTTGGCATAAAGGCCAACATTCCATTAGCCTTTTAAATTATTTTTTGTACCTTTCCACTGGCTTTTAGCGATTTCTATACTTGGATCCTTAAATCTCTCTGCTCATTGACAGTTCCTAGCTTCTCGCTATTTAGAAAGTACACTGATCTATCTTTCTTAGGTCCAAAGTGAATGACCTCACACTTTCCTACATTGAACTCCATCTGCCACAGTTTTACCCACTCACTTAATCTGTCAATGTTCCTTTGCAACTTCCTGCTCCCATCGACACTATTTACTGTACCACCTAACTTAGTGTCGTCAGCAAATTTAGATATACAGCTCTCTATTTCTTCATCCAAGTCATTTATAAATATAGTGAAAAACTGCGGCCCCAGGACAGATCCCTGGGGGACACCACTAGTCATGTCCTGCCAATTTGACTACAAACCTATGATCCCTACTCTCTGTCTCCTACCTCCTAACCAATTCTCTATCCAAGCCAATAGGTTGCTTCCAATTCCATGCACTTTTATTTTTGCTAACAGTCGCTTGTGTGGAACCTGATCAAATGCCTTCTGGAAGTCCACATAAATAACATCCATAAACATTCCCATATCTACCACATTAGTAACCTCCTCAAAAAGAGATTTACTAGAGTGATTCTAGGGATGAAGGGTTTTAGTTACGTGGATAGACTGGAGAAGCTGGGGTTGTTCTCCTTAAAACAGAGACAGTTGCAAGGAGATTTGATAGAGGTATTCAAAATCATGAAGGGTCTAGACAGAGTAGATAGAGAGAAACTGTTCCCTTTGGCGGAAGGGTCAAGAACCAGAGGACATAGATTTAAGGTGATTGGCAAAAGAAGCAGAGGTGACATGAGGAAAAACTTTTTTACACAGGGAGTGGTTAGGATCTGGAATGCACTGCCCGAGGGGGTGGTGGAGGCAGATTCAATCATAGCCTTCACAAGGGAACTGGATAAGTACTTGAAAGGAAAAAATTTGCAGGGCTACAGGGATAGGGCAGGGGAGTGGGACTGGCTGGATTGCTCTTGCATAGAGCCGGCACGGACTCGATGAGCCGAATTGCCTCCTTCCGTGCTGTAACCTTTCTATGATTCTATGATTCTAGATTAATTAAACATGACTTACCCTTTATAAATCCATGCTGGCTCTCTCTGATCAGTTCACATTTGTCCAAGTGCTCAGTCACTCTGTCCCTAACAACAGATTCCAGTAACTTCCCCACACAAATCTTGGCAGCAAAAAGGTTATACTACAGTAAAACACAGATTATAAATCATCACCATCGTCACCTCATTCCTCAAAAAACCCACCCTCGACCCCTCTGTCCTTGCAAACTGCTGCCTCATCTCCAACCTCCCTTTCCTCTCCAAAGTCCATGCCCACCTTTCCCACAACTCCTTGTTTGAACCTCTCCAATCAGGTTTCTACCCTACCTCAGCACCAAAATGGACCTAATCAAAACAACAAAAACCTCCCCTGTGACTGTGACCGTGGTGCACTGTCCTCCCTCAAACTCCACGACCTGTCTGAAGCCACTGACACAGTTGACCGCACCATCCTTCTCCAACGATTCTCCTCCGTTGTCCAGCTCGGTGGGACTGCTCTCACTTGGTTCCACTCTTTCTGATTTTAACCAGAGCATCTCCAGCAATGGCTTCTCTTCCTGTCCCTACACTGGTACCTCCAGAGTCCTCCAAAGATCTATCCTTGGCCTCCTCTTCTTCCTCATCTGCACGCTACCTCGTGGCGACAATATTGCAGACATGACGTCAGCTCCACATGTACGCTAATGACGTTCATCTCTACCTTTCCACCACCTCTCTCGATCCCATCCATTGTCTCTGGACAAACTGCTCAAACTGCTTGTTTAACATCCAGCTCTGAGAAAGCCACAATTTCCTTCAGCTAAATGCTGGGAAGGCTGAAGCCATCTTCTTCAGCCCCTGTCACCGATTCCATCCCTCTCTCTGGCTACTGTCTCAGTATGAAACAGACTATTTGCAACCTCAGCATCTATCCCCATATCCTCTCCATCAAAGACCGCCTACTTCCACCTACGTTACATCCCCCGCCTCCGCCCCTACCTAAGCCCATCTGCTTCTGAAACCCTCCTCCATGCATGTGTCACCTCCAGACTCGACTATTCCAATCCCTCCTGGCCAATCTCCCATCTTCCATACTCTGTGAACTTCAGCTCATCCAAAATTCTGCTGTCCGTATCCTATCTCACACCAAGTCCCACTCACCATTCACCCCTAACCTCACTGACCTACATTGGCTCTCAGTCCCCCAACACTTCAGAATTAAAATTCTCATCCTCATGTTTAAATCCCTTCACGACCTCACCCTTGCATATCTCTGTAACACCCTCCAGCCCTATAACCCCCCTCTGACCATGGTCTCTTGTACAACCCCTCCTCCCTTCAGCCCACCATTGATTGCCTTCCCTTCAGCTGCCTAGACCCCAAGCTCTGGAATTCCCTCCCTAAACTGCTCTGCCTTGCCACATCCTTCTCCTCCCTTAAAACTCACCTCTCTGACCAAACTTTTGCTCACCCATCCTAATAATAGAGTACAAAAGCAAAGAAATTATGCTGAACCTTTATAAATCACTGGTTAGGACTCAGCTGGAGTATTGTGTCCAGTTCTGGGCACCACACTTTAGAAAGGATGTCAAAGTTTGGAGGGGGTGCAGAGGCGATTTATTAGAACGGTACCAGGGATGAGGGACTTCAGTTATGTGAAGAGACTGGAGAAGCTGGGATTGTTCTCTTTAGAACAGAGCAGGTTAAGGGGAGATTTAATAGAGGGGTTCAAAATTATGAAGGGCTTTGACAGAGTAGATAAGGAGAAATTGTTTCCACTGGCAGGAGTGTCGATAACCAGAGGACACAGATGTAAGATAATTGGCAAAAGAACCAAGGGGGAGATGAGGAGAATTTTTTTTTGACGTAATGAATTGCTATGATCTGGAATGCACCCCCTGAAAGGATAATGGAAGCAGATTCAATAGTAACGTTCAAAAGGGAATTGGATAAATAGCTGAAAAGGAAAAATTTGCAGGGCTATGGGGAAAGAGCAGGGGAGTGAGACTAATTGGATAGCTCTTTCCATGAGCTGGCACAGGCACGATGGGCCAAATGGCCTTCTTCTGTGCTGTATGATTCTATGATTCTATCTCCTTCTTTAGCCTAATGTCCATTTTTTTGATAGAGCTTTGGGATGTTTCTCTATGTTAAAGGTGCAATATCAATGCGAGTTGTTGTTACACAGCCAATCATGACATCCTCGAAATACCAGATGTCCCTTTAAGTGGCTTCACCGTATGATGGCAATTGGAGGTCATGGCTAGGGATTGTGAGATGTGTGGTACATTAGCCAATTATTTCAGGACTGGCCTCCTGTCACTGGGATTAATGATCACACCCGGAACAAATAGTGTCAAAGGTGATAGAAGGGGTGACAGCACAATGAGTTTCTACAGCCACAAGCCAAGCCTCAGTGACATTAGATTGTTGGTGGGTTTGTCCCTTTTAAAGAAAACATCTTCTGCCTCTTAAATTAGGAGTAAGAATGGCATCCCGACTGATAATTTTCACCCAACAGGGTAACAGAGTTGTGGAATAAGCTACCAGGGTAAGTCATTGAAGTGGACAGTGTGAATGGAGTCAGGAGGAAGTAAATGTGGGGATAATGGATTGAGGGGTATTGGGGGAAGGCGGGTGGGCCGGGAGGGGAGGCGGTTGATCAATGGCCTTGTTTTAGGTTCAACAAGCCCATTGATCAACCCCTCCCCTCCTTTCGCTATTCTTCATGTTCTCTTCTTTCTCCCCTGTGCCACCGACCATTTCATGCCCAAGAGAGATGGCCAGGGGCTGCTCTCTGTAATTGCTGCTCTGTTACCGGGTAACATGTCTGTTAGAGCAGCTCAGGATTGAATCATGCCCCCCCTTCCCCTCCATTGGCCTTCCCTCAATCCGTGGCTCCATCTGAGTCAATGCCTCCAGTGGGGGAATAGGACATTTTATTTGAAGAACTGTTTTGGCAAAGCCGGCAGGCCATGACGGTCAAACGGCAGGGTATGTGGACACGGCCTGGTAACTGGGGACTGGGCCTCTGCCAGGACTTGAGAGTAAACGCAAAAGAAACGAGGTTGCCAAGTGTCATCTTTGTATTGAAGCCGTCTGTTCAAAGGTCTTTCCAGCAGAGAGCAACACACATTCCCATCTGGGCTCCAGATTTTGGGTCTTTTGTTTTGTTTTACAACCTCCGCACATCAATGTAATGAACACTTGGTTTCATAAGAGATTGGAATCATTCAGTATTCTGGCGATTGGACTCTCCGGTTAGAAAAAAAAATTCCAGCCCTCCATTGCCTCGTCTGAGTGACCATTCTTCACATGTGAGCCTAAATAGTGAGCGTCAGCAAGGTGTTCCACTATGGGAGGCATCACAGCCCACCTCAATCCTCACCCGATGTCTACAACTCTCAGTTATATCAGCCTTGGTTCAGTGGGTAACACTCTTGCCTCTGAGTTAGATAGTCATGGGTTCAAAGCCCACACTCCAGACACTTGAGCACACAATCTAGGCTGATGCTCTCAGAGGTGCTATCTTTTGGGTGCAATATAAAACTGAGGCCCTGTAAACAATCCAACAGCACTACTTTAAAGAAGAGCAGGGGAGTTCTCCCAGTGTCCTGGCCAATATTTATCCCTCAACCAACACGAAAGAACAGATGATCTGGTCACTATCACATTGCTGTTTGTGGGACCTTGCTGTGCACAAATCGGCTGCCACATTTCCTACATTACAACAATGACTACACTTCAAACGTACTGCATTGGCTGTGAAGTACTTTGGGACATCTTGAGGCACTATAGAAAGGCAAGTCTTCCTTTCTTTGTCCCAAACAGCTTTACAGCCAATGGAGTACTTTTGAAGTGAAGTCACTGTTGTGCATTTTCCAGCAGGAGTCACTGGATAGCGATCAGGAGTGGGAACCTTGGATGATCCCTCCTCACTTTCCCGTCAGTTGTAGCTCTCTTCACTGTTGCCCCAGTTGAGATCAGTCACTCACACCCCACATTTGCCCACCTATCATCTGGGAAGCTTTCAAAAAAATGCCAATCAGAGAAAAGCTACTGAACTCAGCTCTTCACGATTGTCTGTCGGAGTGGAGAGATTTGCATCTCGGGCCGACCGTGTCAAGGGGACACCTGAGCGCCCCCCAGGAGGGAAAAACAGAGACAGGTATCATTCCACCCCTCCCCCCTCCTCCTCGTGTCTGCTCTCTTCCCTCTCCTAGGCTGTTTCCTCTTCACCCATGATTTGGTCTCTACCCCCATCTTGCCCAGACTGATCTCTCTCCCACTCCCTTGACTGTTTTCTCCCCTGCTCTACCCTAAACTGGCCTCCCCTCTCCCCACTCCAGCCTGATCTCTCCCCTCTCCTACCTTGAGCTGGGCACTCTCCTCCCCAGTCTGGACAATTCTCTCCCCTCTCTCCCCCAGGCTGCTTTCCCCCCTCCCCTCTCTCCCCAAGACTGCTCATCCCCCTCCCCTCTCTATCCCAGGCTGCTCTCCCCCCCCCTCACTCCCCCAGGCTGCTCTCCCCCTCCCCTCTCTCCCCCAGACTGCTCATCCCCCTCCCTTCTCTATCCCAGGCTGCTCTCCCCCCCCCCTCACTCCCCCATGCTGCTCTCCCCCCCTCCCCCCTCTCCCCCATGCTGCTCTCCCACCTCCCACCTCTCCCCTGGGCTGCTCTCCCCCTCCCCTCTCTATCCCCAATCGATCCCATGGCACTAGTCAAAGTAGAGCAGGGGAGTTCCCCCCAGTGTCCTGACCAATATTTATCCTTCAACCAACATCAGTAAAACAGATGATCTGGGTCATTATCTCATTGCTGTTTGTGGGATCTTGCTGTGCGCAAATTGACTGCTGCGTTTCCTACATTACAACAGTGACTGCACTTCAAAAGCACCTCATTGGCTGTAAAGCGCTTTGGGACGTCCTGAGGTCATGAAAGGCCCCATAGAAATATTTCCTTCTATGGAACTGTATCCTGGTAAAAGTTAGCACTTTCAGGAGAGGAGGGAAGAAAACTGGAATGGATCATTTTGTTTTTAGGAAAATGAAAAATGTTTGTATTTAATCAAATGAAGAGACCAGGGCTCGTGACTCCATTCATCGAGATATGCTGATGTAGAGTACTTTACCAGATTGGAAAGGTTATTATCCGTTGAGTTAATTAGTGAAGAGGTCGTGTTTGACTGTGTGTTTTCAGATATAATGAGATGGTTACGTTAGGATTCATGGGATTCAAATTCTTTTGAACTCTCAGTGAAAATTTCACAGGTGTCCATCCAGATTGAGAGGATCAAAGCACCCTACCAAAGGTCAGAACATTTAAAGGCCACATGCAACCCAGGAGAGCCACCCAAGCCGTTTCCATAGCAACAGTTTTTTTTATTTCCCCAATTCTAATGTTTTCCCAGTTTCCAATTTTCTTCCCCCTCCCCCCGCCCCCTCAAATGTGTTGATTCAGTCTCAGGTTCAATTTCATGGGTCCATTCCTTCTTCATTTGGGAACCCCGCCTGGTTTTACTCGCCTCTCTGAAACGGAGCCCTGTTGCAGCACCTCTGCTGAGATCGGCTAACTGAGGACGGTCTCAGGGACCTGCTGCTCTGTAGGGCTCAGTACTAAATTGGTTAGTATGCTTACCTATTGCCCATCGAGAGAGGCCACACCAACACTTCTCACACTCTAGCCTCCAGAGTCGCAGAATTCAAAAGAATGACATAGAGTGACGCTCCTCGGCTGAGTTCCACAACGCCCCTGGTGCAGGAGGCTCTCCCAATGTGGGTGCTCCACTGGTGTAGGAGGCTCACCCAATGTGGGTGCTCCCCTGGTGTAGGAGGCTCACCCAATGTGGGTGCTCCCCTGGTGTAGGAGGCTCACCCAATGTGGGTGCTCCCCTGGTGTAGGAGGCTCACCCAATGTGGGTGCTCCCCTGGTGTAGGAGGCTCACCCAATGTGGGTGCTCCCCTGGTGTAGGAGGCTCACCCAATGTGGGTGCTCCCCTGGTGTAGGAGGCTCACCCAATGTGGGTGCTCCCCTGGTGTAGGAGGCTCTCTCAATGTGGGTGCTCCCCTGGTGTAGGAATCTCTCCCAATGTGGGTGCTCCCCTGGTGCAGGAGGCTCTCCGATGTGGGTGCTCCCCTGGTGTAGGAGGCTCTCCAGATGTGAGTGCTCCCCCGGTGTAGGAATCTCTCCCAATGTGGGTGCTCCCCTGGTGTAGGAATCTCTCCCAATGTGGGTGCTCCCCTGGTGTAGGAGGCTCTCCCGATTAGGGTGCTCCCCTGATGTAGGAATCTCTCCCAATGTGGGTGCTCCCCTGGTGTAGGAATCTCTCCCAATGTGGGTGCTCCCCTGGTGTAGGAGGCTCTCCCGATGTGAGTGCTCCCCTGATGTAGGAATCTCTCCCGATGTGGGTGCTCCCCTGGTGTAGGAATCTCTCCCGATGTGGGTGCTCCCCTGGTGTAGGAGGCTCTCCCGATTAGGGTGCTCCCCTGGTGTAGGAATCTCTCCCGATGTGGGTGCTCCCCTGGTGTAGGAATCTCTCCCGATGTGGGTGCTCCCCTGGTGTAGGAATCTCTCCCGATGTGGGTGCTCCCCTGATGTAGGAATCTCTCCCGATGTGGGTGCTCCCCTGGTGTAGGAATCTCTCCCGATGTGGGTGCTCCCCTGGTGTAGGAATCTCTCCCAATGTGGGTGCTCCCCTGGTGCAGGAGGCTCTCCCAATGTGGGTGCTCCCCTGGTGTAGGAATCTCTCCCAATGTGGGTGCTCCCCTGGTGCAGGAGGCTCTCCCAATGTGGGTGCTCCCCTGGTGCAGGAGGCTCTCCCAATGTGGGTGCTCCCCTGGTGTAGGAGGCTCTCCCAATTAGGGTGCTCCTCTGGTGTAGGAGGCTCTCCCAATGTGGGTGCTCCCCTGGTGTAGGAGGCTCTCCCAATGTGGGTGCTCCCCTGGTGTAGGAGGCTGTCCCAATGTGGGTGCTCCCCTGGTGTAAGAATCTCTCCCGATGTGGGTGCTCCCCTGGTGCAAGAATCTCTCCCGATGTGGGTGCTCCCCTGGTGTAGGAGGCTCTTCCGATATGGGTGCTCCCCTGGTGTAGGAGGCTCTCCCGATGTGGGTGCTCCCCTGGTGTAGGAGGCTCTCCCGATGTGGGTGCTCCCCTGGTGTAGGAGGCTCTCCCGATGTGGGTGCTCCCCTGGTGTAGGAATCTCTCCCAGTGTGGGTGCTCCCCTGGTGTAGGAGGCTCTCCCAATGTGGGTGCTCCCCTGGTGTAGGAGGCTCTCCCAATGTGGGTGCTCCCCTGGTGCAGGAGGCTCTCCGATGTGAGTGCTCCCCTGGTGTAGGAATCTCTCCCGATGTGGATGCTCCCCTGGTGTAGGAATCTCTCCCAATGTGGGTGCTCCCCTGGTGCAGGAGGCTCTCCCAATGTGGGTGCTCCCCTGGTGCAGGAGGCTCTCCCAATGTGGGTGCTCCCCTGGTGTAGGAATCTCTCCCAATGTGGGTGCTCCCCTGGTGTAGGAATCTCTCCCAATGTGGGTGCTCCCCTGGTGCAGGAGGCTCTCCCGATGTGGGTGCTCCCCTGGTGTAGGAAGCTCTTCCGATATGGGTGCTCCCCTGGTGTAGGAGGCTCTCCCAATGTGGGTGCTCCCCTGGTGTAGGAGGCTGTCCCAATGTGGGTGCTCCCCTGGTGTAAGAATCTCTCCCGATGTGGGTGCTCCCCTGGTGCAAGAATCTCTCCCGATGTGGGTGCTCCCCTGGTGTAGGAGGCTCTTCCGATATGGGTGCTCCCCTGGTGTAGGAGGCTCTCCCGATGTGGGTGCTCCCCTGGTGTAGGAGGCTCTCCCGATGTGGGTGCTCCCCTGGTGTAGGAGGCTCTCCCGATGTGGGTGTTCCCCTGGTGTAGGAATCTCTCCCAGTGTGGGTGCTCCCCTGGTGTAGGAGGCTCTCCCAATGTGGGTGCTCCCCTGGTGTAGGAGGCTCTCCCAATGTGGGTGCTCCCCTGGTGCAGGAGGCTCTCCGATGTGAGTGCTCCCCTGGTGTAGGAATCTCTCCCGATGTGGATGCTCCCCTGGTGTAGGAATCTCTCCCAATGTGGGTGCTCCCCTGGTGCAGGAGGCTCTCCCAATGTGGGTGCTCCCCTGGTGCAGGAGGCTCTCCCAATGTGGGTGCTCCCCTGGTGTAGGAATCTCTCCCAATGTGGGTGCTCCCCTGGTGTAGGAATCTCTCCCAATGTGGGTGCTCCCCTGGTGCAGGAGGCTCTCCCGATGTGGGTGCTCCCCTGGTGTAGGAGGCTCTCCCGATGTCAGTGACTCCCCTGGTGTAGGAATCTCTCCCGATGTGGATGCTCCCCTGGTGTAGGAGGCTCTCCCGATGTGGATGCTCCCCTGGTGTAGGAATCTCTCCCGATGTGGATGCTCCCCTGGTGTAGGAGGCTCTCCCGATGTGGGTGCTCCCCTGGTGTAGGAGGATCTCCCGATGTCAGTGACTCCCCTGGTGTAGGAGGCTCTTCCGATATGGGTGGTCCCTTGGTGTAGGAGGCTCTCCTGATTTGGTGGCTCCTCAGTGGCTGAGATATTAATGGCAATGTATAAAAGAGCCAGAGACCAGGAGGTCCCATGTTGAAAGCCCAACCTGAGCTGAGTTAGCTGATCACAGCCAGGGTTTCAATCGGGCTGGGTTACAGAGAAGCTTCCTACTGCTGATTACCAACCCTTGCTGAAAAGTCAGCTTGTGTGGATCTCATTGAGGACACGATCGGGCTTGGCTTTGATGCTGAATACTCTGCCCACACTCACAGTCTGGAATTAGGCAGGAAGAATGGGCTCTCGGGTGAGGCATCGGAGGCAGCCAGCATCATAGGAATGTTCACTGAAGCACACAGACCACAAACTGTTACACAAAGGCCCCCTTCCATTTCGGTCACCCATTGACAGGAAGAATATCATAGCCCTTCAGCCGGGACCACGCCAGGAGGCAGGAATTTAACTCACAAGGAACGTTAAGGAAGCTGCAGTTTTGTTGAGGAAAAAGGAGGTAATCTAACGGAAGTTCTCAAAAATTATGAAAGTATTGGCAGGATTTGAAACAGGCAATTGGTTCACTCTGGTGAAAGATTTAGATACCAGGAGATGTGAGTCGAGACAGTAGGAAGTTGGGGGTCAGAAGGGAAGTCGGGTGGAACTTTACCTCCCAAAGGATAATAGAGTAAGGGAATAAATAACCGGGGAAAGTTATTAAGGCGGACGGTATAAATGGGGTCAAGAGACAATTCGATAGAGGTAAATTTGGCTTTGGGCGTTAGTGTAAACTGGGCCATGTCAGACCAGCTGCCTGTTGAAGCTGATGGAATAGAAAATGGGGCGAGATGCAAAACGTTTACACTATCGCCCAAAATCAAAATGACCCCCAGTGTGTTTCTGCAGGGAGGAGGGATTGGGGGTTATGATCAGAGGGTGGGAGGGGCTGGTCAATAAAACTGAGACAGACTTTGTCCGTTGACTCAGTAGAAATAAAAATGGGGAGAGATGTAAATCGGGCTGCCAATTCACTGTCTCCCGGTTTACATTATCGCACAAAGCCAAGATCTACCCCATTGGGCCTGAGGACCTTATCCTGATCCTAAAGTTCTTTGGGAAATTTTGCGAGGTTCTGCCACCAACACTAACAGTGAGTGTTAGAGAATCAGGCTCACAATTTTATATCACTGACCTGCACTTGCATCTAATAAGGTTCCACTGCCATGGAATGACTCCCTCCCCTATCTGTGTACACATGAATGGAGTGACTGAGTGAGGACTTGACTGCACAGTGTCTGTGCGCTCTCTGCTGATTTACCTGTCTGCCCCCAGCTTTTAGTTAGTTCTTTCTTGGCCAAGACTTGCAAGTGAAATTCTTAAACTCTCTGATGGCCACACCCATCCCAGTGAGGAATGCAGGAGCACTATTTCCAGGAAAGGACTGTGGAGTGTCGTTGATGTCACCAGGACCCACATTCTCCAGCTTTGCTGAGGGGCCATTCTTTTCATGGGGAGTGGAAGCAATACTGGACCTGTTCTGAACCAGTCCTGGGTGTGTCCTGCTCCTTTCAAAGCATGCTGAGCTGACTCATTCAAAGTGAATGTAAGTGTGTCGGAGGCTCTGCAATTAAACTCTCAAAAGAATCCAGCACAGACTGAAGGAAATACAAACAGGGAATGGTGGACACATGCAAGGGGGCTTCAACACCTGAAACAATGAGAAAGTCAAATGACAACAGGTTATGGTGTGATCATCAATTTTCATTGAAGTTATAAACGGTCTTGCGACTATCCCCCAGGATTGCAACTCATTACATTCCTGAGTCTGTGCCTCTTCACAGGACACTGCGTGGGATCAGTATGGTGCATGCTGGAGATTGTAATCCCAGCCACTCAGGAACGACAGCAGTGAGCCAACACACTGCAGGTGATTGTAATAGCAAGTTATAGTGCAAGTGAAATCATTTTATCATTGGGTCTCACTGTACGGGACTCTTTGCCCTCAAGCTGGAAGCCGGTGGCAATCCAAGGAGCAGAAGCCATGGGAGCCCCCGGTATTTATATCTGGGATCTCATTTTCTCTCATTATTGACTTCTTTGCACTTCTTGCTCCTCTGCTGCTGATTCTTGTGTAACATCTAGGGGAAAAAGAAAGACTTGCATTGATATAACTCTTTTCACAACCTCAGGATGTCCCAAAGCAATTTACCGCCAATTAAGTACTTTTTTGAAGTATAGTCATTGTTGAAATGTAGGAAGTATGGCGGCCAATTTACGCACAGCAAGGTCCCACAAACAGCAATATGATAATGATCAGATAATCTGTTTAGTTGTTGGTTGAAGGATAAATATTGGCCAGGACACCGGGGAGAACTCACCTGCTCTTCTTCGAAATAGTGCCATGGGATCTTTTACATCCACCTGAGAGGGCAGACGGGGCCTCGGTTTAACATTTCATCCGAAAGACAGCCCCTCCAATAGTGCAGCACGCCCTCAGTACTATGCTGGAGTGTCAGCCTGGTTTATGGGCTCAGGTCTCTGGAGTGGGCCTTGAACCCACAATGGCGCACACTCTGACCATTTGCAACCTTAAATGGCAATCGGGGCCTCGGACCTAGATTTGTATATTGAAATGGGCCTAGTGCCTGAAACAGGCAGACGCTTTGGAAGCCCAATGTTAAGCCCCTTTCAAAATGCGCCGGCCGCTTTGTTGGTGTTAACGAGGTGATTAGACTACCGAGCCCATTTTGAGGCCATTGCCGCCCCATTAACGCCAGGCGACACAAGTTAAAATCGAGCCCTTAGACTCCCCAGGTATGTAGACCACCTGCCTCTGGTGTGTGCGAGGATCTCAATGGCACTCCTGATGTTGTACCGGGCTCAGTTTCTAACCCCCCCCCTCCCGCCCCACACCTGTTTCCTTATGTAACACATAGTGGCATCAGCTGGTCTTCATCAACCAGCCCAGTCGTACCACCTGATTAGCAGCATTCAGTGAATCTGTTCTGATAAGACCAATGGCTGCCTCTTAATTTTCTGCTCTGATGCTCCATCATATGTTGCACTTTGCATCTGCCTGTTATGTGCCAGCTTTTCCTTCAACATAAAAGCAGTGGGGATTCAGACAGGGTGATTTGGCCCATGGAAATTCCTCCCTGCGGTAAATTCTCTCTCTCGTCTTAGCATACAGCTAGAAGCTACTGATAAAGGGGAACAAACGTCTAACACATTCAGGTGACAATCCTGTCTGCTACTTTAACGGAAACCCTAGCCAGTTAAACAGGTTAACGGCTGTGTTAAAATAGTTGGGGGATATCATATGATCTCGTTAAGCGTTTGTCCGCTAATACTGGCAATAATCACCTCCCGCTCCTTGTAGTCCTGGAGATGTGTTCACTGTGTCAGTGGTGTACTCCCACACACACCTCCTTCTCTGCTCATTTTCAGCCCTTCTTCACCTGCTCAAAATATTGTCACGACATTTCATCGTAGCGTTGGCTCTGAAATAAGACTTTTTTTGTTGCCCTTAAGCCACTCTCTGCTACAGTTGCCCCCTTGGCAGCTGCATCGTGAAGTTTGAAAGATTTATACATTAACACCATTTACACTAATGCACGCGCATTCACACTAACGCTCGCGCACTCACACTGATGTACACACACTCACATTAATGTACACGTACTCATACTAATACACAAACACTAATGCACACACACTCACATTAATGTACACATACTCATACTGATACACTAATGCACACACATTTACACGAACACTAATGTGCACACAGTCACACAAATACAGACACAGTCACACTAATGCTCAGTCACATGAAAGCACATACTCATGAGGGTAGAAGTTCTGACTGGTGAACTTCAGATAGGAATGCAGGCCTGGAGATTCCTGGGTCCCCAATGCGGTGGCACAAATCCAGCAGAGGGAGTCACATGGTCGCTAAACTTGGAGGCGGCTGACCCCATCAGAAATCCTGGGCTCAGTGGGACAAAGGCAAGATTCCAGCCACCAAGGGGCGACAGAGCCTGGAAAATTCGAGGAGGGTTCTGAGCAAGTGCGTAACTTCCTTATTTAAAGGGCTCCATGCAGCTCAAGGGCCAAGAAGGGTTGTGGGAGAGGAACTGGAATGGCTGGAGCTATAGAAAAATACAGTTGAAGTACCAAGCAGCAGCACGGTCCATGTGGAAGGAGGCGGCTGTGACTGGAAAGAGCTTAATGACCTCACTAGGTCAGCAAAGATAAGTGTATTGTCAGATGAGTAATAAGGCAAATAATTGCCACGCAGAGAAGCAAATGTTTATTCCTTAGAACAATAGTCAAGCATTGCCCTTTGGGATATCACGTAGTACCAAGCTCATTGTCCCAGAAGCACAGTCACTTGGCAGCACTCATGTCAAGTGTAATGTATGTGAGCATATTGAAGGCTCACATCCTAGGGCCTTTGCTCCCTGACACCTACCATTACCACCATCCATTCCACGAATCCTGACCGATTGTGACTGCAGGGTCTGCACACTAGGATCTACACACTGCAGCAGCCAATTAACTTAATGCATTCATCCTGCAGGAGAAGACGGCACACAATGCCAGGGAACACCAGGGAACATCAGGCTACTGGGCAAGGACATGCCAGCTCCTGAAGAAGAAGCAATGGCCATAATTGGCTTCAACTGTAGTCTGGTAGTTGGGGTTAGAGATCTGGGAGTCTTTGTGTCTTCAGTGGGTTTTTATTTCATATTTCTATGTATTTTTCAATCACTTGTGAAGGCAGAGGGCATGGCTAAGACACTAAATGAATAGTTCACATCTATCTTCAATAAAGAAGAGGATGCTGCCATTATAGCAGTAAAGGAGGAGGTAGTAGCGATATAGGATAGGATAAAAATAGATAAAGAGGAGGTACTTAAAAGATTGGCAATACTCAAAATAGAAAAGTCACCTGGTCCAGATGGGTCACATCCTAGGTGACTGAGAAAAGTAAGGGTGCAAATTGAGGAGGCTCTGACCACAATCTTACAATCCTCCTTAGATATGGGAATGGTGCCAGAGGACTGGAGGATTGTAAATGTTACACCCCTGTCCAAAAAAAGGGAGAGGGATAAACCCAGCAATTACGGCAATCAGCCTAACGCCGGTGGTGGGGAAACTTTTAGAGAGAATAATCCACGACAAAATTAATTGGCACTTGGAAAGTATGGGCTAATAAATGAAAGTCAGCACGGATTAGTTAAAGGAAAATCGTGTTTGACTAACTTGCTTGAGTTCTTTGATGAAGTAATGGAGAGGGTTGATGAGGGTAGTGCCAGGGATCGTGCTAGGGATGAGGGACTCCAGTTGTGGAGAGACTGGAAAAGCTGGGATTGTTCTCCTTAGAACAGAGGTTAAGGGGAGATTTGATAGAGGTGTTCAAAATCATGAATGGTTTTGACAGAATAAATAAGAAGAAACTGTTTCCAGTGGCAGAAGGGTCGATAACCAGAGGACACAGATTTAAGGTGCTGAGCAAAAGAGCCAGAGGTGACATGAGCAAGCATTCTTTTATGCAGCATGTTGTAATGATCTGAATGCACTGCTTGAAAGGGAGGTGGAAGCAGATTCAATCGTAACTTTCAAAAGGGAACTGGATATATACTTGAAGGGAAAACATTTACAGGGCTGTGAGGAAAGACCAGGGGAATGGGACTAAATGGATGGCTCTTTCAAAGGGCCGGCACAGGCACGATGGGCCAAATGGCCTCCTCTTGTACTATACCTACTATGATACTATGATACTTCATCAGCC
Organism: Heptranchias perlo; assembly: GCF_035084215.1. Classification (NCBI taxonomy): domain Eukaryota; kingdom Metazoa; phylum Chordata; class Chondrichthyes; order Hexanchiformes; family Hexanchidae; genus Heptranchias; species Heptranchias perlo. Next base: position 50,755,845 of record NC_090341.1, read on the forward strand.
ACCACTTTCCTCATAAGAGATCCACAGAGTAACTGATGAAGATAAAGTGTTGCTCAAGCATGTCAAAGTTAACAGAACTGCTTTTTCTTCCAGAGGCTACCAGCCAGGAGACAAGGGAAAACATTACTGAATAGCATGACTTTACAATCCCTTCTACCTCTGGCAACGTTGGTGACCACTCAGCCACCCCATCATTCACCTTCTCCCTTGCACTCAGCAGCCCAGAGAGACCCACTCGAGGGGCTACAGATTGTGTAGATGAGGAATTGACATGTGGTGAGATACAGAGCGCGAGGAAGCCAGAGGATGCAGGTGTGGAAGTGGAGACTGATGTAGTTGAGCAGAGCTGTAAGATACGTCAGACCCTGGCTGCAGAGAAAATAAATGTTGCTCTTAGGGGGCCGGCCATGAAGAGAAGGATGCCAGCAGAGCAACAGACAAGTACGGAGGCTCTGAGTGGCCTCTCCCACAATGTCCAACACGTGGCTGGGATAGTGGTGCAGTCCACTGCCCTGCTGTTCACCAATACCTGAGGGAATGATAGGGTGGCTGAGTGGTCATAGAGTTATACAGCACGGATAGAGGCCCTTCGGCCCATCGTGTTGCCAGCGTTGCCAGAGGTAGAAGGGATTGTAAAGTCATGCTATTCAGTAATGTTTTCCCTTGTCTCCTGGCTGGTAGCCTCTGGAAGAAAAAGCAGTTCTGTTAACTTTGACATGCTTGAGCAACACTTTATCTTCATCAGTTACTCTGTGGATCTCTTATGAGGAAAGTGGTGGCTGGTGAAGTATCATAGTATCATAGTAGATACAGTACAAGAGGAGGCCATTTGGCCCATCGTGCCTGTGCTGGCCCTTTGAAAGAGCCATCCATTTAGCCCTGGAGAAAGTGGCAGCTGCAGGGGCATCTCAAAGCCTTACCCTACTTCATGAGCGATCCAGGCAAGAATGTCAACTCACTGCGGAGGCAGTCAATGAAGGACTGCAAGTCTTGGGCTGTTTAAAAAGGTCAATATCAACTGGATTGCAAAGTACACAGGGCAGCATCTTGGAGGGACTAGAGGATATTCAGTTGGCTCTCTCTCAGGGATTAAAGGATCTTTCTGATTCCCTGATATCTGTTCTCCTATGAATCGCTGATAACTAGCACCATGTTCCCAATATCAGTGGAGAAGCTGGCGTGTGTGCCTCAGAGGCAGTTTCCCCTCATGGCAGCAGCACAGAGGAGCCCTCCATCAGAAACCATCTTTGCAGGAGCAGGCTGCCGAGGAGCCCAAGACTGAGGTCAACCTGTCCCTTCCCGCTCCTAGCCCTTGGGGGTCTTGAGAGAAGGACCACCTCCATCCCAACAGCCGCCTACATCTCAGACCTCAGAGTCTCGAGTGGCATGTAGAAGAAGTGTTGGAATAGGGCAGAGAAGAATCACATGCTCATAAGGGGGTGACAAAGCCAAATGATGTTTTGTAAATAGTTGTAATAAATCACTGGAATATTTGGTGTAAGGAATGCTTGATATCTAGTTCTCTAGTAGCACAATGAGGAAGATGTAAGGCACTGATGTTGAGGCTCTGGATTAGGATGTGATGACTAGCTGTGAGGAGAAAGGATCTTACTGAGATAGTTGAGAAGTTTGGCGAGAGGACGCAGATCTTTGATGGGCTGAGGCTTCCAAATAAAGTTGTTCCATTCATCGGTGACAGTGTGCCGAATTAGTCTGTCTTTCATCTGCCTAGCAGCTATTGTCACCTCATCTGCTTCCTTTTCATCATGAGCCAGGTCTACAGCATCATCAGCGTCGATATCAGCCTCTCGGGCATCCTCTGAGACATCGATCATAATTCACGAGATGGTGTCGGGTGCTTATTGCAAGGCACCCCTCCGACCTGTCCAGACATCCCTCCGTCCCGTCCAGACCACCCTTTGGACCTGTCCAGGCACCCCTCGGACCCATCCAGACACCACTCGGAGCCGTCCAGACACCCCTCAAACCCATCCAGACGACCCTCAGACCCGTCCAGGCACCCCTCGGACCCGTCCAGACACCCCTCGGACCTGTCCAGACACCCCTCGGACCCATCCAGACACCCTCAGGCCCATCCAGACACTCCTCCAACCCATCCAGACACCCTTCGGACCTCTCCAGACACCCCTTGGACCCGTCCAGACATCCCTACGACCTGTCCAGACACACTTGGACCAGTCCAGACACTACTCCAACCTGTCCAGACACCCCTTGGACCAGTCCAGACACCCCTCGGACCTGTCCAGACCCATCAGACCTCTCCAGACAATCCTCAGACCCGTCCAGATGCCCCTAGGACCTGTCCAGACATCCTTGGACCTATCCAGACACCCCTTGGACCTTTCCAGACACTCCTCCAATCTGTCCAGACACCCCTCGGACCCGTCCAGACACGCCTCGAACCTGTCCAGACACCCTCAGACCCGTCCAGACACGCCTCGAACCTGTCCAGACACCCTCAGACCCGTCCAGACACGCCTCGAACCTGTCCAGACACCCTCAGACCCGTCCAGATCCCCTCGGACTTTTCCAGACACCCCTTGGACTATCCATACACCCCTCCAACCTGTCCAGACACCCCTTGGACCTGTCCAGACACCCGTCAGACCTGTCCAGACACCCCTTGGACCAGCCCAGACACCACTCCAACCTGTCCAGTCACCCCTCGGACCTGTCCAGACACCCCTCGGACCCATCCAGACAACCGTCCAACCTGTCCAGACACCCCTCCAACCAGTCCAGACATCCCTGGGACCAGTCCAGACACCCCTCGGATCTGTGCAGATAGCAGAATCTTCCTTTGAGCAGCCCAATGGCTTGCTTAAGTCTTATCCTTATCTTAGTGTTTACTTCATTGCACTAGTCACCCAACAGCCATCCTGACCCTTGACCCTGCTGTTTAAATAGAGCTGGGACACTGGACTGACAAAGTATAAAATCATCAAGAGCTGGGCCCATCATTACAAATGAGCTGCACATTTAGGGAATTTGGTTTATATAAATAAGACTGGTTACACAGCACAGTCAGTGAGCAGGGCCCCTCCGGGTACTGGTTATACAGCACAGTCAGTGAGCAGGGCCCTCCGGGTACTGGTTATACAGCACAGTCAGTGAGCAGGGTCACTCCTGGTACTGGTTATACAGCACAGTCAGTGAGCAGGGTCACTCCTGGTACTGGTTATACAGCACAGTCAGTGAGCAGGGTCACTCCTGGTACTGGTTATACAGCACAGTCAGTGAGCAGGGCCCTCCGGGTACTGGTTATACAGCACAGTCAGTGAGCAGGGCCCTCCGGGTACTGGTTACACAGCACAGTCAGTGAGCAGGGTCGCTCCTGGTACTGGTTATACAGCACAGTCAGTGAGCAGGGCCCTCCGGGTACTGGTTATACAGCACAGTCAGTGAGCAGGGCCCTCCTGGTACTGGTTATACAGCACAGTCAGTGAGCAGGGCCCTCCGGGTACTGGTTATACAGCACAGTCAGTGAGCAGGGCCCTCCTGGTACTGGTTATACAGCACAGTCAGTGAGCAGGGTCACTCCTGGTACTGGTTATACAGCACAGTCAGTGAGCAGGGCCCTCCTGGTACTGGTTATACAGCACAGTCAGTGAGCAGGGTCACTCCTGGTACTGGTTATACAGCACAGTCAGTGAGCAGGGTCGCTCCTGGTACTGGTTATACAGCACAGTCAGTGAGCAGGGTCACTCCTGGTACTGGTTACACAGCACAGTCAGGGCGTCTCCTGGTACTAGCACTGATTGGGTTGTTGCAGGCCTGAGCCAGACCTCTCAACCAGAGATGACCTATGGCCCCATAAGATCAAAGAAGGGAGGTTGCAAGGAACAATGAACTTTACTCTACCTTTATCCCAACAACCCGTCAGTCCATTGGGAGAGCTAGAGGGGAGAAGCTAGATAGGGGAGGGGCAACGGAAATAAATTTAAAGTCTGTGTCGTACTACCTATTTTAAGCAGGGGCCAATTTAAACTTACCACATAGCTGTACATTACCCAGCCAGGCAGTAATTAACTTCGAAAAACATGCTTTCATGTTACAATAGCTAAACCACAGGAAGACTCATGACTGAGGAAGGCCACATTGTAACCAAACTATGGAAGGATAATGAATTCCATGAATGCCTGTGGCCTTGCTTGGTTTCCGACACGAGGGTTGCCAATTCTGGTATTCCTGGAGGTTTCATCACATGACCTCCTGCCGCGAACCGCCCTGCCCCACACTCTTGCCATTGGTCCATCCTCCAGGCACACTGCCTTCCCACGGCCAATTGGGATTTAAGGTGATTGGCAAAAGAACCAAAGGCGACATGAGGAAAAACTTTTTGATGCAGCGAGTGGCTATGATCTGGAATGCGCTGCCTGGAAGGGTGGTGAAAGCAGATTCAATTGTGGCTTTCCAAAGGGAATTGGATAAATACTTGAAGGGAAAAAATTTGCAGGGCTGCGGGGAAAAGGCGGGGGAGTGGATTGCTCTTGCAGAGAGCCGGCACAGGCTCAATGGGCTGAATGGCCTCCTTCTGTGCTGTAACCATTCTGTGATTCTATGATGCTATGTGTCGTTGAAGTTCAACCAATGGCCCTGTCTTTCTAGTGCCTCATGTACCCCCTCCTGCCCCCATTGTCATGGTGCCTCGCTGGGACTCTTAACGCACGTCTGTGTTCTGCTTCGGAGGCAGAGGCTAGACAGAAGAGTGAAGTCTGGCCTCGCTCAATGGGGTAGGAGTGCCTCCTTCTTGTGTGTGTGGCTGTGGTGCTTCTGGGTGGTGGGGGCAAGAGCTGAGTCGAAACTACACAAGAGCAGAAACAAAGGGCCTTTGTGCTCAGTAACACTGCAGTCACAGTTTCCCAAGGCTCCTCTGCTACCGTTCCCAGTGACTTATTTTTTTGTGGGGGAGGAGGGGGATGAGTAGGAGGGCTTCCTTTTATTCGAGTCAGAACGAATCAAGAAAGATATCAAAGTGTTTGCAAACGTCACCCACTGCTACTTGAGGTCAGCGTCAGACTCGACGAGTGCCTCGGCCCATCAGGGACTGCAGTCACTGAGACTGATTCACCGAGTGATTGCTGAGAGAACAGTTCGTCCAGGAAGATCAGAAAGTTGGGGGGGGGGGGGTGGGGGGCGACTCGCATCAACTGCTTGCATCATTAATCTTACGGTCAAATAAAAGATCAACATCACTCTGAGTACTTGGAAAGCAAACAGCGTGTCGCTCAGTAATGCTGCTGGTTTAGATTGCAGCTTAAAGGGACACTGCACCAAAAAATTTTGGCAGATAGACTCATAGAATCATACAGCACAGAAGGAGGCCATTCGGCCCATCGTGTCTGCGCCGGCTCTCTGAAAGAGCTATCCAATTAGTTCCACTCCCCTTGCTCTTTCCCCATAGCCCTGTAATTTTTTTTCCTTTATATGTATATATCCAATTCCTTTCTGAAAGTTCCTATTGAATCTGATTCCACCAGCCTGTCAGGCAGTGAAATCCAGATCATGACAACTTGCTGAGTAAAAAAAAATTTTTCACAATTATTTCTGAAGACAGCCTACGCTTTGAACAATTTGTTCTCGGGATGTGGATGACGCTGGCGAGCTCGCTTTTGTTACAAGTCACTAGTTCTCCTGAGTCATTGTTTTACAACTGGGAGGCTGGCCAGCTCACTTTGGAGGACACTAAGAGGGGGAATTTCCCGGTGGTGGGGGTCCTCCCAATTGGCCTCCCGTAGCAGTAATGATATAGAACCTTTCTTCAGGATATTAGCCTATTTAAATCCATCTAAGTGATCGAACTACTGAGTACAATCATGATCCATCACACTGTGTCATAAGACCGTACGACAGGCCCCATCACACTGTGTCATAAGGCATAGGACAGGCCCCAAAGCACTGTGTCATAAGGCATTAGGACAGGTCCCATCGAACTGTATCATAAGACAGTAGGACAGGCCCCATCGCACTGTGTCATAAGGCATAGGACAGGCCCCATCGAACTGTATCATAAGACAGTAGGACAGGCCCCATCGCACTGTGTCATAAGGCATTAGGACAGGTCCCATCGCACTGTGTCATAAGGCAGTAGGACAGGCCCCATCGAACTGTATCATAAGGCAGTAGGACAGGCCCCATCGCACTGTATCATAAGGTAGTAGGACAGGTCCCATCGCACTATGTCATAAGACAGTAGGACAGGCCCCATCGCACTGTGTCATAAGGCAGTAGGACAGGCCCCATCGCACTGTGTCATAAGACAGTAGGACAGGCCCCATCGCACTGTATCATAAGGTAGTAGGACAGGTCCCATCGCACTATGTCATAAGACAGTAGGACAGGCCCCATCGCACTGTGTCATAAGGCAGTAGGACAGGCCCCATCGAACTGTGTCATAAGACAGTAGGACAGGCCCCATCGAACTGTGTCATAAGACAGTAGGACAGGCCCCATCGCACTATGTCATAAGGCAGTAGGACAGGCCCCATCGCACTGTGTCATAAGACAGTAGGACAGGCCCCATCGCACTATGTCATAAGGCAGTAGGACAGGCCCCATCGCACTGTGTCATAAGACAGTAGGACAGGCCCCATCGCACTGTGTCATAAGGCATTAGGACAGGCCCCATCGCACTGTGTCATAAGGCATTAGGACAGGTCCCATCGAACTGTATCATAAGACAGTAGGACAGGCCCCATCGCACTGTGTCATAAGGCATAGGACAGGCCCCATCGAACTGTATCATAAGACAGTAGGACAGGCCCCATCGCACTGTGTCATAAGGCATTAGGACAGGTCCCATCGCACTGTGTCATAAGGCAGTAGGACAGGCCCCATCGAACTGTATCATAAGGCAGTAGGACAGGCCCCATCGCACTGTATCATAAGGTCGTAGGACAGGTCCCATCGCACTATGTCATAAGACAGTAGGACAGGCCCCATCGCACTGTGTCATAAGGCAGTAGGACAGGCCCCATCGAACTGTGTCATAAGACAGTAGGACAGGCCCCATCGAACTGTGTCATAAGACAGTAGGACAGGCCCCATCGCACTATGTCATAAGGCAGTAGGACAGGCCCCATCGCACTGTGTCATAAAACAGTAGGACAGGCCCCATCGAACTGTGTCATAAGACAGTAGGACAGGTCCCATCGCACTGTGTCATAAGACAGTAGGACAGGCCCCATCGCACTGTGTCATAAGGCAGTAGGACAGGCCCCATCGCACTGTGTCATAAGACAGTAGGACAGGCCCCATCGCACTATGTCATAAGACAGTAGGACAGGCCCCATCGCACTATGTCATAAGACAGTAGGACAGGCCCCATCGCACTGTGTCATAAGGCAGTAGGACAGGCTCAATCGCACTGTGTCATAAGACAGTAGGACAGGCCCCATCGCACTATGTCATAAAACAGTAGGACAGGCCCCATCGCACTGTGTCATAAAACAGTAGGACAGGCCTCATCGCACTGTGTCATAAGGCAGTAGGACAGGCCCCATCGCACTGTGTCATAAGACAGTAGGACGGGCCCCATCGCACTGTGTCATAAGGCATTAGGACAGGTCCCATCGAACTGTATCATAAGGTAGTAGGACAGGTCCCATCGCACTGTATCATAAGGCATTAGGACAGGTCCCATCGAACTGTATCATAAGGTAGTAGGACAGGTCCCATCGAACTGTATCATAAGGCATTAGGACAGGCCCCATCGCACTGTATCATAAGGCATTAGGACAGGCCCCATCGCACTGTATCATAAGGCATTAGGACAGGTCCCATCGCACTGTATCATAAGGCATTAGGACAGGCCCCATCGCACTGTATCATAAGGCATTAGGACAGGTCCCATCGCACTGTATCATAAGGCATTAGGACAGGCCCCATCGCACTGTATCATAAGGCATTAGGACAGGCCCCATCGCACTGTATCATAAGGCATTAGGACAGGCCCCATCGCACTGTGACATAACACAGTACGACAGGCTCCATCACACTGTGACATAACACAGTACGACAGGCTCCATCACACTGTATCATAAGACGGTAGGACAGACCTCATCACACTGTGACATAACACAGTACGACAGGCTCCATCACACTGTGACATAACACAGTACGACAGGCTCCATCACACTGTGACATAAACACAGTACGACAGGCCCCATCACACCGCGTCAGGAGACAGTATGACAGTCCCCATAGCACTATGTCATAACTCCACTGTCATTAATTTTACACTAGCGTCCAGCCAAGGTCTCCCTACATGAGAGTGCAATGGACCCTGTCCTACTGCTTTATGACACAGTGCGATGGGGCCTGTCCTACTGTCTTATGACACAGTGCGATGGGACCTGTCCTACTGTTTTATGACACAGTGCAATGGGGCCTGTCCTACTGTCTTATGACAGTGCGATGGACCCTGTCCTACTGTCTTATGACACAGTGCGATGGGGCCTGTCCTACTGTCTTATGACACAGTGTGATGGGGCCTGTCCTACTGTTTTATGACACAGTGCGATGGGGCCTGTCCTACTGTCTTATGACACAGTGCGATGGGGCCTGTCCTACTGTCTTATGACACAGTTCGATGGGGCCTGTCCTACTGTTTTATGACACAGTGCGATGGGGCCTGTCCTACTGTCTTATGACACAGTGCGATGGGGCCTGTCCTACTGTCTTATGACACAGTTCGATGGGGCCTGTCCTACTGTCTTATGACAAAGTGCGATGGGGCCTGTCCTACTGTCTTATGACACAGTTCGATGGGGCCTGTCCTACTGTCTTATGACAAAGTGCGATGGGGCCTGTCCTACTGTCTTATGACACAGTGCGATGGGGCCTGTCCTACTGTCTTATGACAAAGTGCGATGGGGCCTGTCCTACTGTCTTATGACAAAGTGCGATGGGGCCTGTCCTACTGTCTTATGACAAAGTGCGATGGGGCCTGTTCTACTGTCTTATGACAAAGTGCGATGGGGCCTGTCCTACTGTCTTATGACACAGTTCGATGGGGCCTGTCCTACTGTCTTATGACACAGTTCGATGGGGCCTGTCCTACTGTCTTATGACACAGTGCGATGGGGCCTGTCCTACTGTCTTATGACACAGTGCGATGGGGCCTGTCCTACTGTCTTATGACAAAGTGCGATGGGGCCTGTCCTACTGTCTTATGACACAGTGCGATGGGGCCTGTCCTACTGTCTTATGACACAGTGCGATGGGGCCTGTCCTACTGTCTTATGACAAAGTGCGATGGGGCCTGTCCTACTGTCTTATGACACAGTTCGATGGGGCCTGTCCTACTGTCTTATGACAAAGTGCGATGGGGCCTGTCCTACTGTCTTATGACACAGTTCGATGGGGCCTGTCCTACTGTCTTATGACACAGTTCGATGGGGCCTGTCCTACTGTCTTATGACACAGTGCGATGGGGCCTGTCCTACTGTCTTATGACACAGTGCGATGGGGCCTGTCCTACTGTCTTATGACACAGTTCGATGGGGCCTGTCCTACTGTTTTATGACACAGTTCGATGGGGCCTGTCCTACTGTCTTATGACACAGTTCGATGGGGCCTGTCCTACTGTCTTATGACACAGTGCAATGGGGCCGGTCCTACTGTTTTATGACACAGTTCGATGGGGCCTGTCCTACTGTCTTATGACACAGTGCAATGGGGCCGGTCCTACTGTTTTATGACACAGTTCGATGGGGCCTGTCCTACTGTCTTATGACACAGTGCAATGGGGCCGGTCCTACTGTTTTATGACACAGTGCGATGGGGCCTGTCCTACTGTCTTATGACACAGTGCAATGGGGCCGGTCCTACTGTTTTATGACACAGTTCGATGGGGCCTGTCCTACTGTCTTATGACACAGTGCAATGGGGCCTGTCCTACTGTTTTATGACACAGTTCGATGGGGCCTGTCCTACTGTCTTATGACACAGTGCAATGGGGCCGGTCCTACTGTTTTATGACACAGTGCGATGGGGCCTGTCCTACTGTCTTATGACACAGTGCAATGGGGCCGGTCCTACTGTTTTATGACACAGTGCGATGGGGCCTGTCCTACTGTTTTATGACACAGTGCGATGGGGCCTGTCCTACTGTCTTATGACACAGTGCGATGGGGCCTGTCCTACTGTTTTATGACACAGTTCGATGGGGCCTGTCCTACTGTCTTATGACACAGTGCGATGGGGCCTGTCCTACTGTTTTATGACACAGTTCGATGGGGCCTGTCCTACTGTCTTATGACACAGTGCAATGGGGCCGGTCCTACTGTTTTATGACACAGTTCGATGGGGCCTGTCCTACTGTTTTATGACACAGTTCGATGGGGCCTGTCCTACTGTCTTATGACACAGTGCGATGGGGCCTGTCCTACTGTTTTATGACACAGTTCGATGGGGCCTGTCCTACTGTCTTATGACACAGTGCGATGGGGCCTGTCCTACTACCTTATGACACAGTGCGATGGGGCCTGTCCTACTGTCTTATGACACAGTGCGATGGGGCCTGTCCTACTGTCTTATGACACAGTGCGATGGGGCCTGTCCTACTGTCTTATGACACAGTGCGATGGGGCCTGTCCTACGGTTTTATGACACAGTTCGATGGGGCCTGTCCTGCTGTTTTATGACACTGTGCGATGGGGCCTGTCCTACTGTTTTATGACACAGTTCGATGGGGCCTGTCCTACTGTCTTATGACACAGTGCAATGGGGCCGGTCCTACTGTTTTATGACACAGTTCGATGGGGCCTGTCCTACTGTCTTATGACACAGTGCGATGGGGCCTGTCCTACTGTCTTATGACACAGTGCGATGGGGCCTGTCCTACTGTCTTATGACAAAGTGCGATGGGGCCTGTCCTACTGTCTTATGACACAGTTCGATGGGGCCTGTCCTACTGTCTTATGACACAGTTCGATGGGGCCTGTCCTACTGTCTTATGACACAGTGCGATGGGGCCTGTCCTACTGTCTTATGACACAGTGCGATGGGGCCTGTCCTACTGTCTTATGACAAAGTGCGATGGGGCCTGTCCTACTGTCTTATGACACAGTGCGATGGGGCCTGTCCTACTGTCTTATGACACAGTGCGATGGGGCCTGTCCTACTGTCTTATGACAAAGTGCGATGGGGCCTGTCCTACTGTCTTATGACACAGTTCGATGGGGCCTGTCCTACTGTCTTATGACAAAGTGCGATGGGGCCTGTCCTACTGTCTTATGACACAGTTCGATGGGGCCTGTCCTACTGTCTTATGACACAGTTCGATGGGGCCTGTCCTACTGTCTTATGACACAGTGCGATGGGGCCTGTCCTACTGTCTTATGACACAGTGCGATGGGGCCTGTCCTACTGTCTTATGACACAGTTCGATGGGGCCTGTCCTACTGTTTTATGACACAGTTCGATGGGGCCTGTCCTACTGTCTTATGACACAGTTCGATGGGGCCTGTCCTACTGTCTTATGACACAGTGCAATGGGGCCGGTCCTACTGTTTTATGACACAGTTCGATGGGGCCTGTCCTACTGTCTTATGACACAGTGCAATGGGGCCGGTCCTACTGTTTTATGACACAGTTCGATGGGGCCTGTCCTACTGTCTTATGACACAGTGCAATGGGGCCGGTCCTACTGTTTTATGACACAGTGCGATGGGGCCTGTCCTACTGTCTTATGACACAGTGCAATGGGGCCGGTCCTACTGTTTTATGACACAGTTCGATGGGGCCTGTCCTACTGTCTTATGACACAGTGCAATGGGGCCTGTCCTACTGTTTTATGACACAGTTCGATGGGGCCTGTCCTACTGTCTTATGACACAGTGCAATGGGGCCGGTCCTACTGTTTTATGACACAGTGCGATGGGGCCTGTCCTACTGTCTTATGACACAGTGCAATGGGGCCGGTCCTACTGTTTTATGACACAGTGCGATGGGGCCTGTCCTACTGTTTTATGACACAGTGCGATGGGGCCTGTCCTACTGTCTTATGACACAGTGCGATGGGGCCTGTCCTACTGTTTTATGACACAGTTCGATGGGGCCTGTCCTACTGTCTTATGACACAGTGCGATGGGGCCTGTCCTACTGTTTTATGACACAGTTCGATGGGGCCTGTCCTACTGTCTTATGACACAGTGCAATGGGGCCGGTCCTACTGTTTTATGACACAGTTCGATGGGGCCTGTCCTACTGTTTTATGACACAGTTCGATGGGGCCTGTCCTACTGTCTTATGACACAGTGCGATGGGGCCTGTCCTACTGTTTTATGACACAGTTCGATGGGGCCTGTCCTACTGTCTTATGACACAGTGCGATGGGGCCTGTCCTACTACCTTATGACACAGTGCGATGGGGCCTGTCCTACTGTCTTATGACACAGTGCGATGGGGCCTGTCCTACTGTCTTATGACACAGTGCGATGGGGCCTGTCCTACTGTCTTATGACACAGTGCGATGGGGCCTGTCCTACGGTTTTATGACACAGTTCGATGGGGCCTGTCCTGCTGTTTTATGACACTGTGCGATGGGGCCTGTCCTACTGTTTTATGACACAGTGCGATGGGGCCTGTCCTACTGTTTTATGACATAGTGCGATGGGGCCTGTCCTACTGCCTTATGACACAGTGCGATGGGGCCTGTCCTACTGCCTTATGACACAGTTCGATGGGGCCTGTCCTGCTGTTTTATGACACAGTGCGATGGGGCCTGTCCTACTGTCTTATGACACAGTGCGATGGGGCCTGTCCTGCTGTTTTATGACATAGTGCGATGGGGCCTGTCCTGCTGTTTTATGACATAGTGCGATGGGGCCTGTCCTACTGTTTTATGACACAGTGCGATGGGGCCTGTCCTACTGTCTTATGACACAGTGCGATGGGGCCTGTCCTACTGTTTTATGACACAGTGCGATGGGGCCTGTCCTGCTGTTTTATGACATAGTGCGATGGGGCCTGTCCTACTGCCTTATGACACAGTGCGATGGGGCCTGTCCTACTGTTTTATGACATAGTGCGATGGGGCCTGTCCTACTGCCTTATGACACAGTGCGATGGGGCCTGTCCTACTGCCTTATGACACAGTTTGATGGGGCCTGTCCTACTGCTTTATGACACAGTGCGATGGGGCCTGTCCTACTGTCTTATGACACAGTGCGATGGGGCCTGTCCTACTGTTTTATGACACAGTGCGATGGGGCCTGTCCTACTGTTTTATGACACAGTGCGATGGGGCCTGTCCTACTGTTTTATGACACAGTGCGATGGGGCCTGTCCTACTGTCTTATGACACAGTGCGATGGGGCCTGTCTTACTGTTTTATGACACAGTGCGATGGGGCCTGTCCTACTGTTTTATGACATAGTGCGATAGAGCCTGTCCTACAGTCTCATGACACAGTGTGACGGGGCCTGTTCGATTGTCTTATGACACAGAGCAATGGGGCTTCTCCTGCTGTCTTATGACACAGTGCGATGGAGCCTGTCCTACTGTCTTATGACAGAATGTGATGGAGCCTGTCGTATAGTGTTATGATGCAGTGAGATGGAGCCTGTCATACAGTGTTATGATGCAGTGTGATGGAGCCTGTCATACAGTGTTATGATGCAGTGCGATGGAGCCTGTCATACAGTGTTATGATGCAGTGCGATGGAGCCTGTCATACAGTGTTATGATGCAGTGCGATGGAGCCTGTCATACAGTGTTATGATGCAGTGTGATGGAGCCTGTCATACAGTGTTATGATGCAGTGCGATGGAGCCTGACATACTGCCTTGTGACACAGTAGGGGAAAAAAATTGGATAAGAGCCGTTTTTGTGTGTAGGTAGCGTGATGTGCTATTACCCCACACCCAATGACCCCTGTGCAGGCAGGACACGAGTTTCGGCCGGCCCGAGGACTCACCTGCAATCAGTGTTCCATTCCGGGCCTTGCACGTGGAATCAATGCAATTCGCCTGGGGAGCTCAATCTCTTAAAGGGAGGATGTTTCTTAGAAATCTCTTAAAGGTAGCTGGTACCTGTTATTTGCTGAAAATAACAGTCTACGGTCTGCACGGAGTCTGAATGGAGATCAGACATCGCACATGTAAAACACAGTTGCAGGTCCCATCCCTATGTTTACACACTGATGAGTTATGTTAAAATATTGAATAAAGGTTGCGCACTACTAAATCCCACATCCTCCAATCTGCACACCAGACCTCACGAATCTGCCGATCTGAGGCCTGCGCGAGTGAGTGCACCAAGGTTCTCTGCTGATGCACTAGAGGCCTTGGTGCAAGAGGTGGACAGAAGGAGCGACATCCTATATCCGCAGACAGGTGGCGGGGGGTTGGGGAGGAAACAAGAGGCCCTCCAGACATATAACCAAAAGGCAGTGAGAGGCAGCGGGGGACGAAGTCAATGCCAGGCGCACAGCATCATGAACATGGATGTAGTGCAGGAAGAAGTTCAATACTTTGACATGAGTGGTCAAGGTGAGTGAGGTCAACTGTCAAGTGGCATCTCCCACCAACTGCACCACTAGCCGCATCCACTGCTCCACACACTACACCCCTCACCACCCACATACCAACAAACTCTTTCCATCAGTACTCAACTCTTCCAATCAGATACTTCCTCTCACCCTTACACATTACCACTGTTTCAAGCCGCCCACCCACAACTCACAGGCCATACACACAGGCAGCTATTCAACCAAGACAGGCACATCACCCAGACACACGTCCCACTTTCTTGCTGGAGAAGGTGGCGCATATCAGGAGGCAGCAAGTGGCAGTGGCATTTAGCCCCTCGAGCCTGTTCCACCATTCAGTGAGATCATGGTGGACCTGTGACCTAACTCCATATACCCACCTTAGCCCCATATCCCTTAATACCCTTGGTTCACAGAAATCTATCACTCTCAGATTTAACATTCACAAGTGATCTCGCATCAACTGCCATTTGCAGAAGAGTGTTCCAAATGTCTCCCACCCTTTGCGTGTAGAAGCATTTCCTAACTTCACTCCTGCACGTCCTGACTCTAAATGTTAGGCTATATCCCCGCATCCTAGTATTGAAGTCTAGGAGACCTCCAAAAACAGTTACAAATGTCTCAGCAGCCAGAAGCCATAATCCAGCCACTAACCTGTAAATCCTGCATGGTCCCTTTAAATAGCGCAGGTGGGGGGGTCCTCTCAGCAATCTAAGACACGTTCAAATGGTCGGGGTTAAGACTGTCCGTTGAGTTAAGCATTAAGTCCGAAAATGACATCTATCACTTTAAATCAGCGTTGCACACTGATTGAAGCCATTTTCTCCCTACTTTACATGATTCCAGCGTTCATTATCCACGCCTGCGCAAACTCCTATACCAAGATGGCGTCTGGCACACATCACACTGGAAACGTGCGTGCGCATCCAAGACGCCATCTTGGATGTCGAAGAGGCCGAGTAGCGCCGAAACAATGGGTGCTACACGGCCCAATTTAGCGAACAGTGCGATGGGGCCTGTCCTACTGTCTTATGACACAGTGTGATGGGGCCAGTCCTACTGATATATGTCACAGTGCGATTGGGCCAGTCATACTACCTGATGACTCAATGTGATGGGACCTGTCTTACTGCTTTATGACGCAGTGTGACAGGGCCTGTTGTACTGCCTTATGACACGGTGCGATGAAGCCTGTCCTACTGCCTTTCAACACAGTGCAATGGGGCCTGTCCTACTGTCTTATGATACTATCAGTGGGCCCTGTCCTACTGTGAATCATAGAATCATAGAAAATTTACGGCACAGAAGGAGGCCATTCGGCCCATTGTGTCCACACTGGCTGGGAAAGGAGCCACCCAGCCTAATCCCACTTTCCCACATTTGGTCTGTAGCACTGCAGGTTACGGCTCTTCAGGTACACATTCAGGTATTTTTTAAATGAGTTGAGGGTTTCTGCCTCTACGACCCTCTCAGGCAGTGAGTTCCAGACCCCCACCATCCTCTGGGTGAAAAAATTTTCCTCATTTCCGCTCTAATCCTTCTACCAATCACCTTAAATCTATGCCCCCTGGTTATTGACCCCTCCGCTAAGGGAAATAGGTCCTTCCTATCCACTCTATCTAGGCCCCTCATAATTTTGTACACCTCAATCAAATCACCCCTCAGCCTCCTCTGTTCCAAGGAAAACAACCCCAGCCTATCCAATCTTCCCTCATAGCTAAAATTCTCCAGTCCTGGCAATAACCTCGTAAATCACCTCTGCACCGTCTCTAGTGCAATTACATCCTTCCTGTAATATGGTGACCAGAACTGTGCGCAGTACTCAAGCTGTGGCCTAACTAGTGTTTTATACAGTTCCAGCATAACATCCCTGCTTTTATATTCTATGCCTCGGCTAATAAAGGAAAGCATTCCATATGCCTTCTTAACCATCTTATCTGCCTGTCCTGCTACCTTCAGGGATCTGTGGACATGCACTCCAAGGACCCTCACATCCTCTACACCTCTCAGTATCCTCCCATTTATTGTGTATTCCCTTGCCTTGTTTGTACTCCCCAAATGCATCACCTCACACTTCTCCGGATTGAACTCCATTTACCACTTTTCTCCCCATCTGACCAGTCCATTGATATCTTCCTGCAGTCTACAGCTTTCCTCCTCACTATCAACCACACTGCCTATCTTTGTGTCATCCGCAAATTTCTTAATCATGCCCCTTATGTTTAAGTCCAAATCGTTAATGTATAACACAAAAAGCAAAGGACCTAGTACTGAACCCTCGACACCCCACTGGAAACAGCCTTCCAGTCGCAAAAACACCTGTTGACCATTACCCTTTGCTTCCTGCCACTGAGTCAATTTTAGATCCAATTTGCCACATTCCCTTGGATCACATGGGCCTTTACTTTTTTGACCAATCTGCCATGTGGGACCTTGTCAAAAGCCTTGCTAAAATCCATGTACACTACATCAATTGTGCTACCCTCATCAATCCTCCTTGTCACCTCCTCGAAAAATTCAATCAAGTTAGTTAGTCAGACACGACCTCCCCTTAACAAATCCGTGCTGACTGTCCTTGATTAGTCCGTGCCTTTCTAAGTGACCTGTCCCTCAGAATTGATTCCAATAATTTGCCCACCAACGAGGTTAGGCTGACTGGCCTGTAATTACTCGGTCTATCCTTCTCTCCCCTCTTAAACAACGGTACAATGTTAGCAGTCTTCCAATCTTCCGGCACTACGCCTGTATCCAGTGAAGTTTGGAAAATGATTGTTAAAGCTTCCACTATTTCCTCCTTGGCTTCTTTTAACAGCCTGGGATACATTCCATCCGGCCCTGGTGATTTATCCACTTTCAAAGATGCTAATCCCCTTAATACTTCTTCTCTCATTATGTTTATCCCATCCAATATTTCACACTCCTCCTCCTTAACTACAATCCCTGTATCATCCCTCTCCTTTGTGAAGACAGATGCAAAGTATTCATTAAGAACCATACCCACATCTTCCGCCTCCACACATAGTTTACCTTTCTGGTCTCTAATAGTCCCTACTCTTTCCTTAGTTATCCTCTTGCTCTTAATGTATTTATAAAACATCTTTGGCTTTTCTTTGATTTTACCTGCTAATATTTTTTCATACCCTCTCTTTTCTTTCCTAATTTCCTTTTTAACTTCACCCCTGCACTTTGTATATTCCTCTAAGCTTTCTGTAGTATTGAGTTCCCGGTGTCTATCATAGGCTTTCTTTTTCTGCCTTATCTTACCCTGAATGCTTCTTGACATCCAGCAGACTCTAGATTTGGCAGCCCCTCCCTTTCTCTTTGTGGGAACATGTTTACCCTGAACCCATTGAATCACCCCTTTGAATGTCTCCCACTGCTCTGACACTGATTTACCTTCAAGTAACTGTTTCTGATTTACTTCTGCTAATTCACTTCTCAGTTTAGTAAAATTAGCCTTTCCCCAATTGAAAACTTTAACTCCTGATCTGACTTTATCCTTTTCCATAACTATGCTAAAACTAACTTTACTATGATTACTACCACCAAAATGCTCATGACACAGTGCAATGGGACCTGTCCTACTGTGTTACGACACATTGCGATGGGGCCTGTCCTACTCTGTTACAACACAGTGCGATGGGGCCTGTCCTGCTCTGTTATGACACAGTGCGATGGGGCCTGTCCTGCTCTGTTACAACACATTGCGATGGGGCCTGTCCTGCTCTGTTACGACACATTGCGATGGGACCTGTCCTGCTGCCTTATGACACAGTGCAATGGGTCTTGCCCTACTGCCTTTCGACACAGTGCGATGGGTCCTATCCTGCTGTGTTATGACATAGTGTGATGGGGCCTGTCCTACTTTCTTATTACACAGCGAGATGGGGCCTTTCGTAATGCCTTATGACACAGTGCGGTGGGGTCTGTCCTACTGCCTTTCAACACAGTGTGATGGGGCCTGTCCTACTACCTGATGACACAATGCGATGGTACGTGTCCCACTGTGTTATGACACAGTGCGACGGTGCCTGTCCTACTGCCATATGATAAAATGCGATGGAGCCTGTCCTACTGCTTTTCAACACAGTGCGATGGGATGTCTGGATGAGTAGGGTTGCCAGCTCTGCTTGGGCTGCATTCCGGGAAATTTCATCTCATGACATCCCGCCTCCAACTGCACCCCCCCCCCACACTCTCCTGTCATTGCTCGCCTGATATGGCATTCATTCAATAATGGCGACTGCGATACCCACAACCCTCTGCGCTCCAGAAATCACTCTATGTAGCGCATGGTTGCACAAGAGTGCGCACGCATCAGGGCTGCATTGCATCCTGGGCCTGTTGCGGCCCTCCTGCTTTTTTGTGAGTGCAGCCGGATCAAAACAAGAGAAAATGTTCTTGTGACGTTCCTCCCGAGTTGCTCGCTGGAGTGTCCAGGAGATTAATCAACAACAACAACAACTTGCATTTATATAGTGCCTTTAATGTAGTAAAACGTCCCAAGGCACCTCACAGGAGCGATTATCAGACAAAAATTGAGACCAAGTCACAAAAGGAGATATTAGGACAGGTGACCAAAAGCTTGGTTAAAGAGTTAGGTTTTAAGGAGCGACTTAAAGGGTGAGAGAGAGGTAGAGAGGCGGAGAGGTTTAGGGAGGGAATTCCAGAGCTTAGGGTCTTATCAGCTGAAGGCACGGCCGCCAATGGAGAGGTGAAGGAAATCGGGGATGTGGAAGAGGCCAGAATTGGAGGGGCGCAGAGATCGCGCAGGGTTGTAGAGGTTTATAGATATTTGGTGGGGGGTGGGGGCGAGGTGATTGAGGGATTTAAAAACAAGGATGAGGATTTTAAAATCAAGGTGTTGCTGGACCAAGAGCCAATGTAGGTCAGCGAGCACAGGGGTGATTCCCTTTGAGGCCCGGAGACTCCAAGACAATCCTGGAGGGTTGGCAACCCTATGGCTGAGACTGTGTAACACAACATGGCCCAGCAGTCAAAGCTTGGCCCGTGTGGTATGGCTGGTTTAGTTTTACAATGGGGGGGTGTTACTACTCAGGAGGCCTAAGGGATTTTGTGTAGGAATTAGGAACAGGGAGCATGTGCCTCACTGTCCCGGCTATGACAGATTGTCCAGAGTTAATAACAGCAGCTGGGTCATCCCATTAAAATATAAATAATCCTGCGTGGAGTGTGAATCCTTTCACTGTGGCAGGAGAGTTAAACACCAATAAACAGAGGCACTTTGCCAAGTGTTATACTTGGATCGGGATTACCGCTCGACCAGGATTCCAATAAACCGACAATTACAGATGATGCCAAACTTGTAAACCTCTTCACCACAAGCCATTCATCATCCCTTCAGGAACTCAGTGTAAACACCAAAACAGGAAGGGGGCTGCATGAAAACCAGGATAGCTGGAACATTTTCCACTTGGATTAGGATTTTATGCTTCGAGGGTTGGAAACCAGGCAGGGGCGCGGGAGGGGGGCGGGGAGGTGCAGTTAAAATGGAGTGGGGGAATTACCCACTCCTTTCCTGGCTGGAGGTAATATTAAATTGCAGGCGGCAAGGACATCAGCCCCGAGCCGGTGAGGTCCTCTTTAAATATGCAGATCAAGCTCTGATGATGTCATTGGGGCCCAACTTGCCATTTTAACTTGAGGCCTGAGCGAGGGGGGCAATGGTGGTTTCCCCACCAGGACAAACCTGCTAGGAACAGCAGCCAGGACTGCAAGAGTTAAGTTTTTACAACATTGTGTATACTTTCCTTGTGGGCCAGGAGGAGCAGCAGTGCTGCTCCAGGCCCCACAAGGAAACGTTGGGCCTCCCCTGTCCTGGGCTCCCCCACCCCTCCCCCCCCCCCCAACCTTGACTTGCCCCACCGGGCTTCACCCCCCCACCCCCTCCTCGAAGCACTTACCTTGTGCAAGGGACCGTTGCCCTGGGTTCCTGACAGCTGCCTCCTGCTGCCCGATGTTAACAGCCAGGCAGCCGCTTCCCCCACTCCCACCCTCCGCGGATCAGGCTGCTTTGGTTGTGGAATGATGTTGGTTGAGGGATAAATGTTGGCCTTCAGATATCGAGTGAATACCAGAGGAGCTTTCATTGAGCGAGATGCAGAGTCTGTCAATGTATGTGAATGTGCAACATTATACTTCAATGAAAAGTACTCCAAACAGGCCCAGCTGATGTCTGCTCCCGGGCCAAGTACTTACCAAAGTACTTTGTTTATTTAGTTAATGTATTTCTGCATCTAGATTCCAGTTAAACCCAAAAGCTTATTTACAATGGGCTGCTGTCCAAGGGTAAACCTTTCATTTGCTGCGGTAGATTTTAATAATAAACACTTACTTCTCACCGAGGAAAACCTCTAGGGCATCACAGACGTTATGATAGAACACTGACTGTTCAGAGCACGGTCCTAGCCCCCAGGATCCATCATTCACTGTTCAGTTATGTCCTGCAGGGTTGAACCTTGTGGGGAAATAGTTCCACATGTGCCAGCAGCTCTTCAGTACCTCACCCACTCCTCCTCTGTGATCCCAGTCAGTCACTGCTGACAAGCAATTCTACCGTGGAGATTCACTGCCACTGCAAAATAAAGAATCAAGCCTCGAATCTTCTGGGCAATGGCTCAGCTTTGACCCATGGGATACATTTATCTAGCAATAATAAGCAGCGACTGTATGTTCATTGACCAATTAATAGATAGTCTGACACAAGCACACATCCAGCTTAACAACAGGAAATATAGATATGAACAATCTATATGTCCTCCAGTACTGAAACATGTAGTAGTGTCACTTCATGTAACACTAACATGTAACAGTCACCATTCCACACTGAAACATGTAACAGTGTCACTTCCACACTGAAACATGTGACAGTGACACTGAAACATGTAACAGTGACCCTCCCCACTGAAACATGTAACAGTGACACTGAAACATGTAACAGTGACCCTTCCACACTGAAACATGTAACCGTGACCTTTCCACACTGAAACATGTAACAGTGTCACTTCCCCTCTGAAACATGTAACAGTCACCCTTCCACACTGAAACATGTAGCAGTGTCACTCCCACACTGAAACATGTAAAAGTGTCACTTCCACACTGAAACATGTAACAGTGACACTGAAACATGTAACAGTGACCCTCCCCACTGAAACATGTAACAGTGACACTGAAACATGTAACAGTGACTCTTCCACACTGAAACATGTAACAGTGACACTGAAACATGTAACAGTGACCCTTCCACACTGAAACATGTAACAGTGACCCTTCCACACTGAAACATGTAACAGTGACCCTTCCACACTGAAACATGTAACAGTGACCCTTCCCCACTGATACATGTAACAGTGACCCTTCCACACTGAAACATGTAACAGTGACCCTTCCACACTGAAACATGTAACAGTGTCACTTCCCCTCTGAAACATGTAACAGTGACCCTTCCACACTAAAACATGTAACAGTGACACTGAAACATGTAACAGTGACCTTGCCACACTGAAACATGTAACAGTGACACTGAAACATGTAACAGTGACTCTTCCACACTGAAACATGTAACAGTGACCCATCCACACTGAAACATGTAACAGTGACACTGCAACATGTAAAAGTGACCCTTCCACATGGAAACATGTAACAGTGACCCTTCCCCACTGAAACATGTAACAGTGTCACTTCCACACTGAAACATGTAACAGTGACCCTTGCACACTGAAACATGTAACAGTGACCCTTCCCCACTGAAACATGTAACAGTGACCCTTCCACACTGAAACATGTAACAGTGTCACTTCCCCACTGAAACATGTAACAGTGACCCTTCCCCACTGAAACATGTAACAGTGACCCTTCCCCACTGAAACATGTAACAGTGACCCTTCCCCACTGAAACATGTAACAGTGACCCTTCCACACTGAAACATGTAACAGTGACCCTTCCCCAATGAAACATGTAACAGTGACCCTTCCCCACTGAAACATGTAACAGTGACCCTTCCACACTGAAACATGTAACAGTGTCACTTCCCCACTGAAACATGTAACAGTGACCCTTCCCCACTGAAACATGTAACAGTGACCCTTCCCCACTGAAACATGTAACAGTGACCCTTCCACACTGAAACATGTAACAGTGCCACTTCCACACTGAAACATGTACCAGTGACCCTTCCCCAATGAAACATGTAACAGTGACCCTTCCACACTGAAACATGTAACAGTGACCCTTCCACACTGAAACATGTAACAGTGACCCTTCCCCACTGAAACATGTAACAGTGACCCTTCCCCACTGAAACATGTAACAGTGTCATTTCCACACTGAAACATGTAACAGTGTCACTTCCACACTGAAACATGTAACAGTGACCCTTCCCCACTGAAACATGTAACAGTGACCCTTCCACACTGAAACATGTAACAGTGACCCTTCCCCACTGAAACATGTAACAGTGACCCTTCCACACTGAAACATGTAACAGTGACCCTTCCCCACTGAAACATGTAACAGTGACCCTTCCCCACTGAAACATGTAACAGTGTCACTTCCACACTGAAACATGTAACAGTGACCCTTGCACACTGAAACATGTAACAGTGACCCTTCCCCACTGAAACATGCAACAGTGACCCTTCCCCACTGAAACATGTAACAGTGACCCTTCCACACTGAAACATGTAACAGTGACCCTTCCACAATGAAACATGTAACAGTGACCCTTCCCCACTGAAACATGTAACAGTGTCACTTCCACACTGAAACATGTAACAGTGACCCTTGCACACTGAAACATGTAACAGTGACCCTTCCCCACTGAAACATGCAACAGTGACCCTTCCACACTGAAACATGTAACAGTGACCCTTCCACACTGAAACATGTAACAGTGACCCTTCCACACTGAAACATGTAACAGTGACCCTTCCCCACTGAAACATGTAACAGTGACCCTTCCCCACTGAAACATGTAACAGTAACCCTTCCACACTGAAACATGTAACAGTGTCACTTCCACACGGAAAAATGTAACAGTGACCCTTCCCCACTGAAACATGTAACAGTGACCCTTCCACACTGAAACATGTAACAGTGACCTTTCCTCAATGAAACATGTAATAGTGACACTGAAACATGTAACAGTGACCCTTCCACACTGAAACATTGAACAGTGACCCTTCCACACTGAAACATGTAACAGTGACCCTTCCACACTGAAACATGTAACAGTGTCACTTCCACACTGAAACATGTAACAGTGACCCTTCCCCACTGAAACATGTAACAGTGACCCTTCCCCAACAAAACATGTAACAGTGTCACTTCCCCACTGAAACATGTAACAGTGTCACTTCCACACTGAAACATGTAACAGTGACCCTTCCACACTGAAACACATAACAGTGACCCTTCCCCACTGAAACATGTAACAGTGACCCTTCCACACTGAAACATGTAACAGTGTCACTTCCCCACTGAAACATGTAACAGTGACCCTTCCCCACTGAAACATGTAACAGTGACCCTTCCCCACTGAAACATGTAACAGTGACCCTTCCACACTGAAACATGTAACAGTGCCACTTCCACACTGAAACATGTACCAGTGACCCTTCCCCAATGAAACATGTAACAGTGACCCTTCCACACTGAAACATGTAACAGTGACCCTTCCACACTGAAACATGTAACAGTGACCCTTCCCCACTGAAACATGTAACAGTGACCCTTCCCCACTGAAACATGTAACAGTGTCATTTCCACACTGAAACATGTAACAGTGTCACTTCCACACTGAAACATGTAACAGTAACCCTTCCCCACTGAAACATGTAACAGTGACCCTTCCACACTGAAACATGTAACAGTGACCCTTCCCCACTGAAACATGTAACAGTGACCCTTCCACACTGAAACATGTAACAGTGACCCTTCCCCACTGAAACATGTAACAGTGACCCTTCCCCACTGAAACATGTAACAGTGTCACTTCCACACTGAAACATGTAACAGTGACCCTTGCACACTGAAACATGTAACAGTGACCCTTCCCCACTGAAACATGCAACAGTGACCCTTCCCCACTGAAACATGTAACAGTGACCCTTCCACACTGAAACATGTAACAGTGACCCTTCCACACTGAAACATGTAACAGTGACCCTTCCCCACTGAAACATGTAACAGTGTCACTTCCACACTGAAACATGTAACAGTGACCCTTGCACACTGAAACATGTAACAGTGACCCTTCCCCACTGAAACATGCAACAGTGACCCTTCCACACTGAAACATGTAACAGTGACCCTTCCACACTGAAACATGTAACAGTGACCCTTCCACACTGAAACATGTAACAGTGACCCTTCCCCACTGAAACATGTAACAGTGACCCTTCCCCACTGAAACATGTAACAGTAACCCTTCCACACTGAAACATGTAACAGTGTCACTTCCACACGGAAAAATGTAACAGTGACCCTTCCCCACTGAAACATGTAACAGTGACCCTTCCACACTGAAACATGTAACAGTGACCTTTCCTCAATGAAACATGTAATAGTGACACTGAAACATGTAACAGTGACCCTTCCACACTGAAACATTGAACAGTGACCCTTCCACACTGAAACATGTAACAGTGACCCTTCCACACTGAAACATGTAACAGTGTCACTTCCACACTGAAACATGTAACAGTGACCCTTCCCCACTGAAACATGTAACAGTGACCCTTCCCCAACAAAACATGTAACAGTGTCACTTCCCCACTGAAACATGTAACAGTGTCACTTCCACACTGAAACATGTAACAGTGACCCTTCCACACTGAAACACATAACAGTGACCCTTCCCCACTGAAACATGTAACAGTGACCCTTCCACACTGAAATATGTAACAGTGTCACTTCCACACTGAAACATGTAACAGTGACCCTTCCACACTGAAACATGTAACAGTGTCACTTGCACACTGAAACATGTAACAGTGACACTGAAACATGTAACAGTGACCCTTCCACACTGAAACATGTAACAGTGACCCTTCCACACTGAAACATGTAACAGTGACCCTTCCACACTGAAACATGTAACAGTGACCCTTCCCCACTGATACATGTAACAGTGACCCTTCCACACTGAAACATGTAACAGTGACCCTTCCACACTGAAACATGTAACAGTGTCACTTCCCCTCTGAAACATGTAACAGTGACCCTTCCACACTAAAACATGTAACAGTGACACTGAAACATGTAACAGTGACCTTGCCACACTGAAACATGTAACAGTGACACTGAAACATGTAACAGTGACTCTTCCACACTGAAACATGTAACAGTGACCCGTCCACACTGAAACATGTAACAGTGACACTGCAAAATGTAAAAGTGACCCTTCCACATGGAAACATGTAACAGTGACCCTTCCCCACTGAAACATGTAACAGTGCCACTTCCACACTGAAACATGTAACAGTGACCCTTGCACACTGAAACATGTAACAGTGACCCTTCCCCACTGAAACATGCAACAGTGACCCTTCCCCACTGAAACATGTAACAGTGACCCTTCCACACTGAAACAAGTAACAGTGTCATTTCCACACTGAAACATGTAACAGTGTCACTTCCACACTGAAACATGTAACAGTGACCCTTCCCCACTGAAACATGTAACAGTGACCCTTCCACACTGAAACATGTAACAGTGACCCTTCCCCACTGAAACATGTAACAGTGACCCTTCCCCACTGAAACATGTAACAGTGACCCTTCCACACTGAAACATGTAACAGTGACCCTTCCCCACTGAAACATGTCACAGTGACCTTTCCTCAATGAAACATGTAATAGTGACACTGAAACATGTAACAGTGACCCTTCCACACTGAAACATGTAACAGTGTCACTTCCCCACTGAAACATGTAACAGTGACCCTTCCCCACTGAAACATGTAACAGTGACCCTTCCACACTGAAACATGTAACAGTGACCCTTCCCCAACAAAACATGTAACAGTGTCACTTCCCCACTGAAACATGTAACAGTGTCACTTCCACACTGAAACATGTAACAGTGACCCTTACCCACTGAAACATGTAACAGTGACCCTTCCCCACTGAAACATGTAACAGTGACCCTTCCCCACTGAAACATGTAACAGTGTCACTTCCCCACTGAAACATGTAACAGTGACCCTTGCACACTGAAACATGTAACAGTGTCACTTCCCCACTGAAACATGTAACAGTGACCCTTCCACACTGAAACATGTAACAGTGACCCTTCCACACTGAAACATATAACAGTGTCACTTCCCCACTGAAACATGTAACAGTGACCCTTCCCCACTGAAACATGTAACAGTGACCCTTCCCCACTGAAACATGTAACAGTGACCCTTCCCCACTGAAACATGTAACAGTGTCACTTCCCCACTGAAACATGTAACAGTGCCACTTCCACACTGAAACATGTAACAGTGACCCTTCCCCAATGAAACATGTAACAGTGACCCTTTCACACTGAAACATGTAACAGTGTCACTTCCACACTGAAACATGTAACAGTGACCCTTCCCCACTGAAACATGTAACTGTGACGTTTCCTCAATGAAACATGTAACAGTGACCCTTCCACACTGAAACATGTAACAGTGACCATTCCACACTGAAACATGTAACAGTGACCCTTCCACACTGAAACATGTAACAGTGACCCTTCCCCACTGAAACATGTAACAATGTCACTTCCACACAGAAACATGTAAGTGTCACTTCCACACTGAAACATGTAACAGTGACCCTTCCCCACTGAAACATGTAACAGTGTCACTTCCACACTGAAACATGTAACAGTGTCACTTCCACACTGAAACATGTAACAGTGACCCTTCCCCGCTGAAACATGTAACAGTGACCCTTCCACACTGAAACATGTAACAGTGACCCTTCCCCAACAAAACATGTAACAGTGTCACTTCCACACTGAAACATGTAACAGTGACCCTTCCACACTGAAACATGTAACAGTGACCCTTCCCCATTGAAACATGTAACAGTGACCCTTCCCCACTGAAACATGTAACAGTGTCACTTCCACACTGAAACATGTAACAGTGACCCTTGCACACTGAAACATGTAACAGTGTCACTTCCCCACTGAAACGTGTAACAGTGACCCTTCCACACTGAAACATGTAACAGTGACCCTTCCACACTGAAACATGTAACAGTGTCACTTCCCCACTGAAACATGTAACAGTGACCCTTCCCCACTGAAACATGTAACAGTGACCCTTCCCCACTGAAACATGTAACAGTGACCCTTCCACACTGAAACATGTAACAGTGCCACTTCCACACTGAAACATGTACCAGTGACCCTTCCCCAATGAAACATGTAACAGTGACCCTTTCACACTGAAACATGTAACAGTGACCTTTCCTCAATGAAACATGTAACAGTGACCCTTCCACACTGAAACATGTAACAGTGACCATTCCACACTGAAACATGTAACAGTGACCCTTCCACACTGAATCATGTAACAGTGACCCTTCCCCACTGAAACATGTAACAGTGTCACTTCCACACTGAAACATGTAACAGTGTCACTTCCACACTGAAACATGTAACAGTGACCCTTCCCCACTGAAACATGTAACAGTGACCTTTCCTCAATGAAACATGTAATATTGACACTGAAACATGTAACAGTGACCCTTCCACACTGAAACATGTAACAGTGTCACTTCCACACTGAAACATGTAACAGTGACCCTTCCACACTGAAACATGTAACAGTGTCACTTCCACACTGAAACATGTAACAGTGACCCTTACCCACTGAAACATGTAACAGTGACCCTTCCACACTGAAACATGTAACAGTGACCCTTCCACACTGAAACATGTAACAGTGACCCTTCCCCACTGAAACATGTAACAGTGACCCTTCCCCGCTGAAACATGTAACAGTGTCACTTCCACACTGAAACATGTAACAGTGACCCTTGCACACTGAAACATGTAACAGTGTCACTTCCCCACTGAAACATGTAACAGTGACCCTTCCCCACTGAAACATGTAACAGTGACCCTTCCCCACTGAAACATGTAACAGTGACCCTTCCCCACTGAAACATGTAACAGTGACCCTTCCACACTGAAACATGTAACAGTGCCACTTCCACACTGAAACATGTAACAGTGTCACTTCCACACTGAAACATGTAACAGTGTCACTTCCACACTGAAACATGTAACAGTGACCCTTGCACACTGAAACATATAACAGTGTCACTTCACCACTGAAACATGTAACAGTTACCCTTCCACACTGAAACATGTAACAGTGACCCTTCCACACTGAAACATGTAACAGTGTCACTTCCACACTGAAACATGTAACAGTGACCCTTCCCCACTGAAACATGTAACAGTGACCCTTCCCCAACAAAACATGTAACAGTGTCACTTCCACACTGAAACATGTAACAGTGACCCTTCCACACTGAAACATGTAACAGTGACCCTTCCCCACTGAAACATGTAACAGTGACCCTTCCCCGCTGAAACATGTAACAGTGTCACTTCCCCACTGAAACATGTAACAGTGACCCTTCCCCACTGAAACATGTAACAGTGACCCTTGCACACTGAAACATGTAACAGTGTCACTTCCCCACTGAAACATGTAACAGTGACCCTTCCCCACTGAAACATGTAACAGTGACCCTTCCACACTGAAACATGTAACAGTGTCACTTCCCCACTGAAACATGTAACAGTGACCCTTCCCCACTGAAACATGTAACAGTGACCCTTCCCCACTGAAACATGTAACAGTGACCCTTCCCCACTGAAACATGTAACAGTGACCCTTCCACACTGAAACATGTAACAGTGACCCTTCCCCACTGAAACATGTAACAGTGACCCTTCCACACTGAAACATGTAACAGTGACCCTTCCACACTGAAACATGTAACAGTGACCCTTCCCCACTGAAACATGTAACAGTGCCACTTCCACACTGAAACATGTAACAGTGACCCTTCCCCACTGAAACATGTAACAGTGACCTTTCCTCAATGAAACATGTAACAGTGTCACTTCCACACTGAAACATGTAACAGTGACCCTTCCACACTGAAACATGTAACAGTGACCATTCCACACTGAAACATGTAACAGTGACCCTTCCACACTGAAACATGTAACAGTGCCACTTCCACACTGAAACATGTAACAGTGTCACTTCCACACTGAAACATGTAACAGTGTCACTTCCACACTGAAACATGTAACAGTGACCCTTCCCCACTGAAACATGTAACAGTGTCACTTCCCCACTGTAACATGTAACAGTGTCACTTCCACACTGAAACATGTAACAGTGACCGTTCCACACTGAAACATGTAACAGTGACCGTTCCACACTGAAACATGTAACAGTGTCACTTCATGTAACAGTAATGTGTGACCTTTGCACACTGAAACATCTAAATGCGATCCCTGGACCAACCTTGGGATCACAAAATATTGGTAAGAATGAACATGGGCTCACAAGATATCTCTCCATTTGAATCTGGATATCCAACATAATATAATTCATGAGGTATTTGTAGCCCGCCATCCCTTCATGTTTGACAGACCTATTGTTCCGTGTATCTCTGGGCCTCCTTTCATGACTGTCTAGCCTGGAAATGTTGACTGTTCCCTCTCCTATTTTTGCTACCTTACAGAAGAAGGCAAGGGAATGTTACAAGGAGACACAAAACAAGTGAAAGGTCCTTTAGTTTGACTTCCTCTTCGGCCTACTGCTTGGCATGGCAACTACTCACAGTAATGAGATTGAAGGCAGGAGCTCGCTATGTGGGCAATCACTGTACCATCACTCTGTGATCACTCTGTGATGGTCTAGTGATTGCCCACACAGTGTTCCAGCGTTCCTGAGAGTGGCCCTCAAGCAAGAGTTGGTGCTTTCCATTTGGAGCTGCAGCCAAGCCTTTTCCCCCAATGTTCACTTCACCAACATAGTTTCTGGCTTTCTGCTTGAACGGCTGTACATAATTCTGCATACGAGCCGTTGCTCCCTGTCCAGCCTCAGTAGTGTCTGAGGATTAGACATGCACCACTCGAACAAGATTCCACGTTAAAGGAATTGCTTTAAGCAAATACTTGATTGCTGCCTGAGCAATGCAACTAAAAGAGAAAAGAAAGACTTTCATTTATTACGTTTTTCACAACCTCAGGACATCCCAAAGCCAATGAAGTACTACACTGGGAGGGTCAGCCTAGATTTTGTACTCAAGTCACTGGAGCAGGACTTAAACCCACAATCATCTGACATAGAGGTAAGAGTGCTATCAACTGAGCCACAGATAACACTTTAAATAGAACTAACCTTTATCTCACATAGAACTAACCTTTATCAGCATTATCAAAGTAGCTCAGTTGCTATAGTTACAGCGTGGATGTTTACACAGCTTATTAAATAAATCTATTACATTTTAGGGAGTTTCAGTTCCATCAGCTGGGACTTCCAGCTAGCTCGTCCATTGACTCAGTGTCTAACTGTACTGCATTGGATGATCTCAGGGTGGTCTCAGGATTGATCCCGGTTAACTGATCTCAGCCAGAATGATGGTAGGGGGCACCATAATTGGCCTCAGTCTCCCTGGGCAATGGAAAGCAGAGTCAGTCAGAGATCCCACTCCTCACCATTATCCAATGACCCCTGCTGGAATTTCAATGCAGAAGAGAAGACTTGAGCGGTGAGACGTGCTCTGATGCCTATTGCGGCAGTCACTGAGGGGTCCTCTGAGTGCAGGTCATGGTGATTCATCCTCCATGTAGTTGTGGTTCCAACAGAGCCAGGGCCCCCTCCCCAGCAATGTCAAAGTCCAGACCTCTTTCTGTGGCAAAGCTGTGAAGGGTACAGCAGGCTACAACTAGTCATGACACACGATCTGGGGCATACTGCAGAGCCCCTCCCGACCTGTCCAGACAGCGAATGTATCCTTTAAGACCCCCATGGTCCTCTGCTGCTGTTTGAGCCACTTTTCGTGGGGTCATTATCCATGGGAGCAGGAGGTAGGTTTTGTTACCCACAAGCCATCTGTTGATATGATTTTCTTCCCTGAAGAGGTCAGGGTTGGCTGAATTTTCATTCTGAGGGCCACATGACAACGTTCAGCATATCGGGTATTGAGATGGAGGATCTTCTGTGTGTTAGGAGCAGGAGTGGGCCATTCAGCTCCTCGAGCCTGTTCTGCCATTCAATTAGATCATGACTGATCTGTATCTTAACTCCATTTTCCCGCCTTGGTTCCGTAACCCTTAATACCCTTACCTAACAAAAATCTATCAATCTTAGTTTTGACATTTTCAATTGACCCCCAGCATCCACCGCCTTTTGGGGGAGAGAGTTCCAGATTTCCACTGCCCTTTGTGTGAAGAAGTGTTTTCTGACATCATCCCTGAATGGCCTAGCTCTAATTTTAAGGTTATGCCCCCTTGTTCTGGACTCCCCCATAGTTACTCTCTATCTACCCTAACAAATCTTTTAATGATCTTAAACACCTCAATTAGATCACCCCTTAAACTTCTATACTCAAAGGAATACAAGCCCAGTTTATGCAACCTGCCCTCATAATTTAACCCTTTTAGCACCTGTACATTGCGGGAGTGGAAGCCCTTCCCTTCGAGGGGGTTGAGGGGGTGTTCTCCGAGTGCTCGCAAAGCAACATGGCTGCCGATGAGTGCACCCTGGACCTTGGGAAAGCCAGAGACCCTGTAACACTGGAGGGTCTATCTCGCTGTTGCCTTCCTTGTGATGCTGAAGGTGAAGAATGCACCTACTCTCCTGTAAAGGGTGCCAGTGACCTGACGACTACAGGCCCGTACTGCAGCCTGGTTCATATTGCACTCACCGCCCGGGGCTGCCTGAAATGAACCCGCGCCATTAAAGTTGAGTGCGTTGGTCCCCTTCACAGCCACGGAGAGAGCAGTGCAGGCAGAGGAGCTGGGCTGCGGGTCCTCGTGCAGTAGGTGGCAGGGCGAACCTATTGTCTCTTTGGTGAAGCGCACTCTTCTCATACACATCTCCTCACTAAGATCCTCATATGACATGTGCTGCCTGCATACTCTATGGAGGGGAGGAGGTTAATATCTGGTGGGCTGCATTCGCTTTGAGTGCTGCCTGACTCTCTTTTGCTCCTTCGTGTACTGCCCCTCCTTCTCCATGATAACAGAATGGTGATAGTGGAAGCAGTTAGTATCAATTCATTCAACTGCAAATTAGATAGGTCAGAAAACATTTTGGGATCCAGTATATGAGTAATTTGAGACGTGACATGTGGTGAGCGTAACATGCTTGGGAGGAACAGGTGACTTTGGACCCATGGTTCCCAAAGCTACCCCCCACTGGGGGTTTTCCACGTGTCAGGTCTGGATCTGTTGTAGACTAATTGAGAGATTGATTGCCATGATTAGTTAACAACTCCATTATCAATGTATCATGCGACTATCAGGATGGTGGAAGGTGAATTAGATGGACCTTGGCCTTTTCTTGTCCAGCGATTCCTATCTTCCTACAATGGCATGATCATTATACCCATAGGGAGTGCCATCCCTGCTTCTGAGAAGCCCTCACTGCAAATAGGGGGGGGGTGAGAGGAGGGGGTGAAAATCTGCTGGTGGTCTGACACTGAGGAGCAGTGTCAGAAACAAGTGAATGTGCCGGGAGGCTGAATGGCAAAAAATAAATGCTTTAACAATGGATGCCGATTCACTGAATTCCTTCAAGCGAGAGCTGGACCTGTATCTGGCTGGGGCAGAGATCACCTCTTACAAAAGGAAGGTACTGCATAAAATTAACAGGGCCAGAGAGGAGTTTTTTCCCCCAAATTGGCCTGAGTTTTTATCTGGTTTTTCGCCTCTCCCAGAGATCACACAGTTTTGGGTGGGATGGAGAGTGAATATGTTGTGATGCACATGGTATTGTGTGGGACAGGCTGGATGGACCAGAGGGTCTTTTCCTGTTCGTCATTGTTCGTATGTTCATATATATTGGATATATACTTGAAAATGATGCAGATGGGATAATCCTTCGACTGTGCCCTTGTGAGCTCACTGATTCATCATCCTCGCTGTGGCATGTGCAAATTACTTTTCCAGAAAATTTTGGAATAAGTTCACAACGGGAAGATCGGACCATCGCATGGCGTAATGTAAGGCCTAATGTACGGTTTAAGAACGCAGATCGTGCCACACCACACCAGGAAAAAGATGTGAACAAAAAGAACCAGACCAGACAGCCCAGGGAGACTGAAGTTTCCTTGAACCTGTCGGTGGTCTAAGGGTTAATGTTTATTTATTAAATGCTATCTGTTAACCCAGAGTATCCATGGAATAAAAGCAAAATACTGCGGATGCTGGAAATCTGAAATAAAAACAGAAAATGCTGGAAACACTCAGCAGGTCAGGCAGCTTCTGTGGAGAAAGAAACAGAGTTACCGTTTCAGGTCGATGATCTTTCATCAGAACTGAAAGATTTTAGAGATTTAACAGTTTATAAACAAGTACAGAGCCAGGGAAAGGAGGGGGGAGGGAGAAACAAGAAAGAACAAAAGGGAAGGTCTGTGATATGGTGGAGGGCAAGGGTGATTCATTGATGGTGCAAGGCAAAAGGGGGTGGTAATGGGACAAGTAAAAGAAACTAATAGAAAGATGAGGAGGTGAAAGAGCAGATGTTGCATTGACCTGAAATGTTAACTCTGTTTCTCTCTCCACAGCTGCTGCCTGACCTGCTGAGTGTTTCCAGCATTTTCTGCTTTTATTATGCATGGAATACGAGCTTTGAGAAGAATTACTAATTAGATTGGACAGTAAATCACAGCAAATAAACATTAACTGCCAGATATGTAATGTTAAATGACCCCCCACGGATCAAAGGTGAAGAACTGCTCTATTCCACTCTATTCACAACACCCTTGAACCTTGACCCTCGGAGGTCAGTCCAACTTCCTGCTGCGACCTTGCAAATAAGACCCCCGTGAGATATTCCAATCTGCGTGCTGGCTGGCCGTGGCTTAACAAGGGGTTTACTGTCACAGGCGAGAGAGCCTTGGAGAATGTCATGCATAATGGATGGCAGAAGCTTTTCTGCGTAGACAAAGTTCCAATTCAGCCGTCAGCCTGCCTCTCCAAGCTTTTATTGTCTGCATGTAAGCACCCTCGAGAGCAGAATTCTACTGTGCCACAGTGCTCAGATTATCCCTTATCACCAAGTAGAACTGCACCTCGTGCTGTCGATCCTGCAGTGCTGAATCCTGCCAGTAGGTTCCCAGACTTGACTGAGCAGGTTGTGATGCTGTAAACATCGTTGGCTGTTGATGGATCCATCCTATAGAACTTCGGTTATGTAGAGACAAGAGAAGCTGGAATTGTTCTCCTTAAAAGGAAGACTTACATTTATACAGCGCCGTTCACAACGTCCCAAAGCACTTTACAACTAATTAAATACTTTTGAAGTGTAGCCACTGTTGTAATGCAGGAAACACAGCTGCCAATTTGCGCACAGAAAGATCCCACAAACAACAATGAGATAATGACCAGATAATATGTTTGAGTGATGTTGGTTGACGGATAAATATTGGCCAGGACACCACTTTAAAATAGTACCATGGGGTCATTTACGTCCACCTGAGAGAGCAGACAGGGCCTGGGTTTAACATCTCAGCCGAAAGATAAAACCTCCAACAGTGCAGCACTCCCTCAATACTGCACTGAAATGGTAGCCTGGAATATACGTTCAAGTCTCTAGAGTGGGGCTTGAGCCTCCATTGAAATGCTTTTTGTCTCTATTTTAGCAATACTTCTATCGTCTGAACTTTCCTCTCTTGTTCCTCTACTTCCTCCCTGTATCCACATTCATGCCACACAAATGCCAAGTAATGACCATCTCCAACAAGAAAGAATCTAACCACCTCCCCTTGACATTCAATGGCATCACCATCACCGAATCCCCCACCATCCAACATCCTGGGGCTTGCCATTAACCGGAATCTCAACTGGACCAGCCACATAAATGCCACGGCCACTCGAGCAGATCAGAGGCTGGGTATTCTGCGGCGAGTGCCTCACCTCATGACTCCCCAAAGCCTCTCCACCATCTACAAGGCACAAGTCAGGAGTGTAATGGAAAAGTCTCCACTTGCCGGGATGAGCACAGCTCCAACAACACTCAAGAAGCTCAACACAATCCAGGACAAAGCCGTCCACTTGATTGACTCCCCATCCTCCACCTTAAACATTTACTCCCTCCACCATCGGCGCACTGTGGCTGCAGTGTGTACCATCCACAGGATGCACTGCAGCAACTCGCCAAGGCTTCTTCGACAACCCCTCAGAAATCCGTGACCTCCACCACCTAGAAGGACAAGGGCAGCAGGTGCATGGGAGCAGCACCATCTCCAAGGTCCGCCCCAAGTCTCAGACATCCTGACTTGGAAATATATCAGCCAGTTCTTCACCCTCGCTGGGTCAAAATCCTGGAACTCCCTACCTAACAGCATTGTGGGAATACCTTCACTATTCGGACTGCAGCGGTTCAAGTAGGTGGCTCACCACCACCATATGAGCCAGGCTTCCGTGCTGGCCTTGCTATTGACGCCCACATCCCAAGAATGAATTTTTAAAAAATGCTTAATGTGCTCAGTCTGAGACTCATCATGCCATTTCATGCTCTATCTCACTCTTTCCTAGGACCTCAAAACTTTCATTTTTCAATCATTCTTCAGAATTGGGCGACACTGGCAAGGCCGACATTTAGTGCCCAGTCCTAGTTGCCCCTTGAGAAGGTGGCAGTGGGCCTTCTTCTTAAACCGCTGCAGTCCGTGTTACGATTCAGGCGCGCTCCAGACACTTTTTTCTCCGTGACCAGTACAGAGGACCGCTTCCATGTGACCTTATGCATCGAGCTAGGGTAGCAGGCCGCAGGGTAAACAATGAGGAAAAGGAAAGAACTTGTATTTCTACAGTGTCTTTCACAATCTCAGGATGTCCCAAAGCGTTTTACAGCCAATAAAATACTTTTTTTTAAGTGTAGTCACTGTTGGACTATGTAGGAAATGTGGTAGCTAATTTGCATACAGCAAGGTCCCACGAACAGCAATGAGATAATGACCAGAGAAACATTTTCTTCAAATAGTGCCATAGGATCTTTTACGTCCACCTGAGAGGGCAGACAGGGCCTCAGTTTAATATTCCATCCCGAAGGAAGGCACCTCCGACAGTACATCACTCCCTCAGGACTGCACTGGAGTGTCAGCCTAGATCACGTCTCTGGACTTAAACCCATAACCTTCTGACTCAGAGGCAAGAGTGCTACCATTGAGCCACAACTGATATCTTTTCACCACTGTGGTACACACTAGAATTAGCAATGGGTTGCCACCCTAGGTTCTGGATCTCTCCAATAAATAACACTCTGACAGACCACACGCCTCAGGGTACAAATTACATTCATAGTGTAGGTACAGTAGGTACAGCACAAGAGGAGGCCACTCGGCCCATCGTACCTGTGCTGGCTCTTTGAAAGAGCTATCCAATTACTACCATTCCCCCAGCTCTTTCCCCATAGCCCTGTAAATTTTTTCCCTTCATGTAATGAACGAATTCCCTTAGAACATAAGGGCTTAAGAAATAGGAGCAGGAGTAGGCCATACGGCCCCTCGAGCCTGCTCCGTCATTCAATCGGATCATGGCTGATCTTCGACCTCAACTCCACTTTCCTGCCCGCTCCCCATATGCCTTGATTCCCCTAGGGACCAAAAATCTATCTATCTCAGCCTTGAATATATTCAACGACTCAGCATCCACAGCCTTCTGGGGAAGCGAATTCCAAAGATTCACAGCCCTCTGAGTGAAGAAATATCTCCTCATCTCTGTCTTAAATGGCCGAACCCTTATCCTGCGACTTTGCCTCTAGTTCTAGACTCTCCACCCAGGGGAAACAGCCTCTCAGCCTCTACCCTGTCAAGCCCCCTCATAATCTGATATATTTCAATGAGATCACCTCTCATTCTTCTAAACTCCAGAGAGAATAGGCCCATTCTACTCAACCTCTCCTCAGAGGACAATCCTCTTATCCCAGGAATTAATGCAGTGAGCCTCGGTTGCACCGCCTCTAAGACAAGTATATCCTTTTTTAGATAAGGAGACCAAAACTCGCAGTCCTCCAGGTGAGGTCTCACCAAAGCCCTGTACAATTGTAGTAAGACTTCCTTACTCTTGTACTCCAACCCCTTGCAATAAAGGCCAACATGCCATCTGCTTTCCTAATTGCCTGCTGTAACTGCATGTTAACCTTTTGGCCCCGATATTACCAGGGAGGCGGGATGGCAGCGGGGGTGGGGGGGGGGGGGGGGGGCGACTGGGCCCAGTGAAATCAGTCCATTCCCTACGCAATCACGGGTAAATTGAAGGCACTTACCATGGCTTCCGGGTTTCCCGTCGCCAACCTGCGCAGCGGGCGGACTGTGTACCTGCATCACAGGCTGTCAGCTGGAGGAGCCCTATTTAAAGGGGCAGTCCTCCAATGGATGCTCCTGCAGCAAAGAACCAAAATTACAGCATGGAGCAGACCAGGGGAAAGGCTGCTCCCAAATTTAACGATGCCTCACTCCAGGTCCTACTGGATGGGGTGAGGAGGAGGAGGGATATTTTCTACCCAGCGGACGGGAGGAAGTGGCCTATCTCTGCCACCAAGAAGGCCTGGCTCGAGGTGGCTGAGGAGGTCACCAGCAGCAGCAACGTCTCCCGCACCTGGATCCAGTGCAGGAAGCGCTTCAATGACCTAACTGGGTCAGCCAAAGTGAGTCCACTTACTCATTCTCCTACACTCCGTCTTCCACATCATCACCCCCACCCACAACTCCTTCTGCACTGCCAACACTACTCTATCACATCACTCCTCACACCCACTCAAACCTCATCCTCAACTTACCTGCACTTCCTCACCTCCCCAGCACTCATCCCACCACTACCACTCAACCCAATCCTCATACAATGTCATGGCTCTGTCTCATACTCACCCTCTGATACATCTCTTTCACGGTCAGCCTCACCCAAACCAATACATTCAACAATTGGCCACGTCACCATCCCTCACTCAAGTCTCTCTACATTCTCCCCTTATAGGAGAAGAGAGCCCAGAATGCACGGGAGAGGGCGAAGACCGGAGTGGGGGGGCCGCAACATCAGGTCGACCTCACAGATGCAGAGCAGGAGGCTCTTGAGTGATCCGCACCCTCGAGTGCCTGTCCATCGGAGATGCCGAGACTGCCACCCGACAAACAGCTGGTGACAGAATTTTAACATTCAGCACTCACAATAGCAAATGATGTTAACATGCCTTGCCATCTTCAGCACCTCAACATTTGTCACCATGCTTAATATTGCCTTCTGTTCTCTTACAGGGCCTTCAGCGACTGCCGTGACGGCGGAGGGCGATTCTTCAGAGGACCGGCCTCTGAGGGGGCATTGTCACATCTGAGCGAGCCATCCATCAGCGCAGATACTCACCCCTCGGTGGGTCCCCGTCCTCACTTAGTTGGGGTCGCACACGGTGAGTCACCACACACATGTGAGCATGAGCAGACACTGGTGGCAGGGGCAGCCAGGGAGACCTCGCATCGGTGGGAGCAGTCTTCTCCAGGCTCTGCTCAACTGGACACAGATGCTGAACCCTGGGGACCATCCTTTAAAAGGAGAATGATCGAGGGGCAGCAGCACATTTGCGAGGTGCTGGAACAGGAGCCAAGCGCACTCTCCACAATCGAGCAGAGGATGGAGGAGTCCAACTCCTGCATGAGTGGAATAGTGGCACAG
This sequence comes from Heptranchias perlo, assembly GCF_035084215.1. Classification (NCBI taxonomy): domain Eukaryota; kingdom Metazoa; phylum Chordata; class Chondrichthyes; order Hexanchiformes; family Hexanchidae; genus Heptranchias; species Heptranchias perlo. Next base: position 50,795,289 of record NC_090341.1, read on the forward strand.
GTAAGGGAGGGAATCTCTGAGATACCGTCACAGGGACATGAGGGCATCTCTGAGTTAGTGTCGCAGGTAAGTGCAGGAATGTCTGCAATGGAGAGAAGGCTAGCCTCCATCCAGCATCAAGCACGGCTCACCAATGAGTCCATTGAGGCCCTGACAACGGCCCTTTGGACTCAGGGTGAGCAACTTTCTGCCGCCTTAAACAGGCAGGCAGATACACTAGCACTGGCCTTACAAGGCTTCACACATGTTCTCCAAACTGTCGTCCAGCAGGGTGGTAGGAGTGATGTGGGCCTGGCCCAGGAGAGGGATGATGGCGAAAGGGGACATGGAAGTGGGGACTCCACTCAAAGCACTCCCAAGTCTCACCCGTTGCCCCCCTCTCAACCAGTACCCACAATGCTGCCTCCTCTCCAGGTGGTCGAGTCTGCCCCTGCACAGGTGCATGTGGAGCAGTCTTTGGAGGGGCCCTCACGGGCACCGAAACCCAGAGGGCATAGGCCCAAAGCATCTAATCGGTCAGGGCATGAACAAGAGCAACCTGCCACTACCTCTGCTGCAGCCACAGCAGGAGTATAAGGCAGAGGTTTTGTGAGCACAAAGGGAATGCACAAGAGTGTTTGACGGTTTGTCATGTTTTTTATTTATATTTGATTTTTGTTAATGGCACATTAAATATTATTATTGTCACCACTACTGCCACGTCTTGGCCATTCTTGACTGGCTTGTGTAATAAGTCCCTTTCATGAGGTTCACCAAGAATACCCACACTTGATGCCACCCATTGGGTCACCCTACAGTGGGTGTATGTGTAGTTGCACAACTATTTTTGCACGGGATGGGGGGAGGGCTGGTGTGGCTGCTCCTCTGTCCAGGTGGTGAGGACTGGACTCTTCACACAGTCTGATGTTAGGAGAACCGTTCACATATTAGTGACTCCCTGGCCTCACAAGCAGCCAGGTGAGCCGCTGTTCTGCCCATGGGTTGCTTCTCGTCCTCTGCCTCCTCCTCCTCGTCCTCCTCTTCAAAATGGGTGGCAGATGTGGATTGGGCCTCCTCCGGCGGCATTCTTCTCTGTTGTGCAAGGCACAACACATGACTATAATGCGTCCCACTCTGTCTAGTGTGTATTGAAACGCTCCCCCAGAACGATCAAGGCACCTGAAGCGTATCTTGAGCAGCCCTATAGCCTGCTCAATTGTAGACCTTGTAGCGATGTGGCTGTCGTTGTATCGACGCTGTTGCTCGGTGTTGGGGTTCCTCAGAGGTGTCATGAGCCACGTGTGCAGGGGGTATCCCGTGACCCCGAGGAGCCAGCCCTTGCGGGTGTTCGGTGCGTGGAAGAGGGGCAGGATGTTGGACTCCCTGAGGATGAAGGAATCGTGGCAGCTGCCAGGGTATCTGGCGCACACGTGAAGGAATCTCTTGCAGTGGTCACAGATGAGCTGAGTGTTGATGGAGTGATAGCCCTTCCTGTTGATGAACAGTCCTGGATCGTGTGGAGGTGCTCGTATTGCTATATGGGTGCAATCGATTGTACCCTGCACCCGTGGGAAGCCAGCCACAGACGTGGAATCCCACTGCCCTCTCCGTCTGGCTGAGGTCATCCATGGGGAAGTTGATGTAGTGCGAGGCCCTGCGAAACAAGCCGTTGGTGACCTGCCTTATGCACTTATGTGCAGACGACTGAGAGACCCCGGCGATGTCCCCGGTGGCACCCTGGAATGATCCGGAGGCAAAGAAGTTGAGGGCAGTGGTGACTTTGACAGCGACAGGTAAGAAGATGCTGCTCGGGCCAGCCGGGAGCAACTCGGCATGAAGGAGGCTGCAGATGTCCGCGACTACCTCGAAACCGACTGAGCCTCCGTATGCACTGCTCCTCAGAGAGGACCAGGAAGCTGAGCCTCGGTCTGTACACCCTGTGGCGAGGGTAGTGCCTCCTGCAACGCCGCTCCCTCTGTTATTGCCCTCCCTGCTGTTGTGCAGGTGCCTGTGGTGCAGCACTGTGTTGTGGAGCTCCACGTGGTGGAGGTGGACGGCATGCCTGGCGAGGCTGGTGATGTTGCTCGTCCTCGGATGAAGTGATGAATGCAGCTATGGCGCCCCCCCATCCTGACTGTGTGAGTTTCAGGGGGTCCGCAAAGTAGGTAAATGTGTTTGCACAGCAGAGTTTAGGGTATAAATTAAGAATTTTGAGTGGAAAGACAAAGGTGTTGCAGCCAAAACTTTGTCTGAAGTGACAGAGTGCCCTGCTGCAATAAATGAGGTTTTCCCCCCATCTGTCAAATAATCCTTTGCATCTCCCACTGGCTGCTGGCTGAATCACGTCTGCTCCAACAGGGAGTGTTTCCCACAGCACGGGAAACACGCTGAGGATCCTTCAAAATTGCACCGCTGCCAAAATCTCCAGTCAATGAGGTCTGTCAAGTACCTCAACTATCTAAATAACAATGTAAAGCAGCATCCCGCCAGCTTTAATTGCCAGTGGGAGTCCCGCATGCGGGAGCAGCGCGCGCACCCGAACGTGTCACTGGGGAACCCGGAAGTCAGCGGGTTGGAGCCGGGCTCTGAACCCGCTCCGGGATTCCGCAATTTTAGGAGCCCCCCACCGACCCCAACACACCCGATCGGTCATCTGAAAATCAGCTCCTTTGTGTTTCTTGTACCAGGACACCCAAGTCTCTCTGGACACCAACATTTAATAGTTTCTCACCATTTAAAAAATATTCTGTCAATATCCTTTTGAAAGTTACGATTGAATCTGCTTCCACCGCAACTTTGAGGATGTGCAATCCAGATCATAACTACTCGTTGCATAAAAAATTGTTTCCTCATGTCGCCTCTGGCTCTTTTGCCAATCACCTAAATCTGTGTCCTCTGATTACCAACCCTTCTGCCACTGGAAACAGTTTTGCCTTATTTACTCTGTCAATACCATTCATGATTTTGAACACTGCTAACAAATCTCCCCTTAACCTGCTCCGTTCTAAGGATCAGCATCTACCCTGTCAAGCCCCCTCAGAATCTTATATGTTTCAATGAGATCACCTCTCATTCTTCTAACCCCAGAGAGTATAGGCCCATTCTATTCAATCTCTTCTCATAGGACAACTCTCTCATCCCAGGAATCAATCAATTTGCTCCTTTTGTTCCCTTTTTTAGATCTCCTCTGTACTTTCTGTATTCAGCCTGGTTCTCTGCTATATTATGAACCTTATATTCATCATAAGCTTCCTTTTTCTGTTTCATTTTAATTTCTATATCTTTCGTCATCCAGGGAGCTCCAGCTTTGGATGCCCTTCCTTTCCCCCTCCTAGGGATGTGTCTACTCTGTACCCGAACCAACTCCCCCTTGAAGCCTCCCATTGTTCAATTACTGTTTTGCCTACCAATTTTTGCTTCCAATCCACCTGGGCAAGATCCCTTTTTAACCCACTGAAATTAGCCTTCCCCTAGTTAAACATTTTTACATTTGATTGTTCCTTGTCCTTTTCCATAACTATTCTAATCCTAATGATATTGTGATCACTGTTCCCCAAATGCTCCCCCACTGAAACATGCTCCACCTGCCCCACGTTAAGAAATAAAACCAGCAAAAGCAGAAGTCGAACGGCTACATAAGGTAAATCACAATCTTTCACTTGACTTACGGAAACTGTGGCCAAAATTCCTTGACAATTCCGCGGGTTGCCCTCCGTAACTACCAGGAAAATAGCGGAGACCTGTTTGTACCGGGAATCCGTCGATGGCCGGAGTCTGCCGCCCTGAGGCAAATGACAGCCAAGGCGCGGAGCTAAGGGTGGGGACACCCTAAGTCAGGTGTTCCCACCTCTGAGCCTGGAAGGAGACCCGGTGTTTCCGTGACGACCAGTACACTAAGTGAGCCAAGGGCATGTGAGCCCCACTAGTGGTGGCCAAGTCAGGCAAATGGTCTGTACCCATAAGAACATAAGAACAGGAGTAGGCCATTCAGCTCCTTGGTCTGTTCTGCCATTCTATTAGATCATCGCTGATCTGCACCTCAACTCCATCTACCTGCCTTAGCTCTAGATCCCTTGATACACTCACCTAACAAAAATCTATCGACCTCAGTCTTGAAAGCGCCAAGTGACCCAGCATTCACAGCCTTTTGGGGGAGTGAGTTTCAAATTTCCACTACCCTTTGTTTGAAAAAGTACTTCCCGATTTCAATCCTGAATGGCCAAGCTCTAATTTTAAGGTTATGCCCCCTTGTTCTGGACACCCCCATCAGAGGAAATTGTTTCTCTGTATTTACTCTATCGAATCCCTTTATCGTTCTTTTTTTAACACATAGTATGGACCACCATATTGCTGTTGCCATGGTGAAAGCTCCAGAATATTCATCCACCTTCAACGTTCGACCAGGCCCGCACAGAAAATATTCTCCGCACCCCTCATAATACATCCCAGTACAAGAGCAGCCATCAATTATTTGATCATTTCTCTTTATAATTCATCTATCTGTCTTTACCAAGGAAGAAAATGCAGCCAGAGTCTCTAGTAAAGGAAGATATAGTTGAAATACTGGATGGGCTAAAAATGGATAAAGAAGAGGTACTAGAAAGGCTGGCTGTACTTAAAGTAGATATGTCACCCGGTCCGGATGGGATGTACCCTAGGTTGCTGAGGGTGGAAATTGGGCACCGCACTTTACGAAGGATATGAAGGGTTTGGAGAGGGTGCAGAAAAGATTTACTAGAATGGTTCCAGGGATGAGGGACTTCAGTTAGATGGATAGTCTGTAGAAGCTGGGGATGTTCTCATTAGAGCAGAGAAGGTTGAGAGGAGATTTGATAGAAGAATTCAAAATCATGAAGGGTTTAGATAAAGTAAATAAAGAGAAACTGTTCCCAATGGCGGAAGGGTCGGGAACCAGAGGGCACAGTTTTTAGGCAAAAGAACCAAAGGCAACCCGAGGAAAAACTTTTTTACCCACGCGAGTTATGATGATCTGGAATGCTCTGCCTGAAAGGGTGGTGGAAGCAGATTCAATCGTGGCTTTCAAAAAGGAATTGAATAAATACTTGAAAGGAAAAAATTTGTAGGGCCACGGGGAAAGAGCGGGGGAATGTGACCAACTGGATAGCTCTTACAATGAGCTCGATGGGCCGAATGGCCACTTTCTGTGCTGTAACCATTTTATGATTCTATGATTTAACCTATCAGTGACAGTATAGAGAACTATGGGTCAGTACCTGGGTGTGAGGAGAGTGGCCTACACATAAAGCAGGAGTGCAGAACAGCAGGAGAAGATATGGTGTAAGATTCTCAAAATTCACAGATCCCCCAAAAACTCGGAGGAAAAAAAAACCCTAAAGAAAAGGAATTTGGACTGTCTTCTAACCATTTCAGGGTGATGAAATATTGGGCTGACTCACACACGCGTGGCACCAGGAAGTATCAACCAGGGAAAAGTACTTTTCGAGGAATCCACGTCCTTTAAGGGACTCGCTTCCTCATAGGGGCGACTGTAAGAATTCTGGGAATTCACCTTTTCCCTGAGTATGGCCATTGACTAAAATCCTCAGATGGAAGGATAGGTGAGAGGTCACCAGACGAATCAACAATACACACAGTGGAATGTGGGAGAATTACTGCTTCAGACATGTCTCTGTTTTAATGCAAAACCTACAGCAGGTGGTCAACACTCAGCCCTAATTCGAAAGGCAGTAGGCCATTGAAAGAGGCAACTGCTCCAGACATGGTGGGGCCATGTCTTTGTTTTAAAGCAAAACCGATCAACACCTAGGACGTTGGATACAAAAGGAAGCCTTGTGTGACAAGCTCTAAAAATCGGAATTAACAATGACCCATCGGGAGAAGCAATTGCAACATGATGAGGGGCCATCAAAAAGCCATCAAAGATTCTTAAGGACTTTGTAAGAACTGTTTAAACAGACATGAAGTGCCTTTTTTTTAAGTGACGAAGACCATTGTAAGAGAGGAGTATAGAAGTGGAAACTCGAAACCTTTCCCTCTCTCTCTCTGGCTTGCTGGCTCTCGTGTTCTGCTTCACTTCTTCTGCCTGTCTCTGGAAGGAGAGCAGCTTCCAGCGGAACCAACGAACCCCACGTGAGAGAACCGGTCAGCCAGACCTGCAAGGGCAAAGCAGTTCAGTTCAGCTAGGAGTTTGACAGCTCGGGAGACGACAGTTCAACAAGGCGAGGGGGCAACAGGAAAGCAGTTCAACAGAGAAGGTCAGCAGCTCTAGAAGCAGGCCGACACACAAGAAGAAATCAGAGCAACAGCCCCAGTGACCATCAGACACCTCACGGCAACAAGGGCCTTACGAAACAACCAACCGAATATTGCCACCAACCAACTGGGTAATATTGGGCCACCGCGACCAAAGAAAACCAACTCGGGAGAGAACCGAAGATCCGCAAAGTTTCCACTCTACAATCTATTCCTGACTTACCTCTGGGTGAATTACTGTCAACGATTCGTTTGGTGAGCATTATCTCTGGTCCTTTAGAGTCCAACTTAGCTAGTACAGTGGGATTGGGAGGGGTGGGGTATCTTTCTACTGTAATTTCCCTCGTGTCCACCAAAGTGTTCCCTATTTTATTAGAGTGTTAAGATTGTTGTGTTGTATTTTCTCTCTTGAATAAAGATCAAAGTTTCTTGCACCAAAACCAGTTGTCTGCTGCACTTTGTCACAACCCTCAAATAAGTCCAAGGTCTAGAACCCAGGGAGTGGGAGCGATTCGAACTGCTCAGAAGTCAGAGGTGAAGCCGGCACACACCACCACCCCCTACAATGGGAGTGAGAGGAGAGTGGGCCACACATAAAGGGGGAACGGAGAGAGCAGGAGAGGACCTGGGTGTGAGAGAGGAGCAACCCAAACGTAAAGGGGGAGCGGAGAGAGCAGGAGAGGACCTGGGTGTGAGAGGGGAGCGACCCACAGATAAAGGGAGAGTGGAGAGAGCAGGAGAGGACCTGGGTGTGAGAGGGGAGCGACCCACAGATAAAGGGAGAGTGGAGAGAGCAGGAGAGGACCTGGGTGTGAGAGGTGAGTGACCCACAGATAAAGGGGGAGCTGAGAGAGCAGGAGAGGACCTGGGTGTGAGAAGGGAGCGACCCACAGATAAAGGGGGAGCGGAGAGAGCAGGAGAGGACCTGGGTGTAAAAGGGGAGCGACCCACAGATGAAGGGAGAGTGGAGAGAGCAGGAGAGGACCTGGGTGTGAGAGGTGAGTGACCCACAGATAAAGGGGGAGTGGAGAGAGCAGGAGAGGACCTGAGTGTGAGAGGGGAGCGACCCACAGATAAAGGGGGAGTGGAGAGAGCAGGAGAGGACCTGGGTGTGAGAGGGGAGCGACCCACAGATAAAGGGGGAGCGGAGAGAGCAGGAGAGGACCTGGGTGTGAGAGGTGAGTGACCCACAGATAAAGGGGGAGTGGAGAGAGCAGGAGAGGACCTGAGTGTGAGAGGGGAGCGACCCACAGATAAAGGGGGAGTGGAGAGAGCAGGAGAGGACCTGGGTGTGAGAGGGGAGCGACCCACAGATAAAGGGGGAGTGGAGAGAGCAGGAGAGGACCTGGGTGTGAGAGGGGAGCGACCCACAGATAAAGGGGGAGTGGAGAGAGCAGGAGAGGACCTGGGTGTGAGAGGGGAGCGACCCACAGATAAAGGGGGAGCGGAGAGAGCAGGAGAGGACCTGGGTGTGAGAGGGGAGCGACCCACAGATAAAGGGGGAGCGGAGAGAGCAGGAGTGGACCTGGGTGTGGGAGGGGAGCGACCCACAGCTAAAGGGGGAGCGGAGAGAGCAGGAGAGGACCTGGGGGTGGGAGGGGAGCGACCCACAGATAAAGGGGGAGCGGAGAGAGCAGGAGTGGACCTGGGTGTGGGAGGTGAGTGACCCACAGATAAAGGGGGAGCGGAGAGAGCAGGAGTGGACCTGGGTGTGGGAGGTGAGTGACCCACAGATAAAGAGGGAGCAGAGAGAGCAGGAGTGGACCTGGGAATTCAAAAAAAAGTGAAAAAGTGACGACTCAGGACAGCGGGTGGATGATTGGCCAGTGAGTATCACTGTCCTTTTTGCCTCTCTTCGCTCAGTGGGTTAAACTAAGAGCTGGAAAACTATAACTAGTACTTTATTAAATTAATAACTTAAAGTAGATAAACTAATTAATTAATAAAACTGAAAATATGGAATGAATAAAAACTTTAACTAATTAAATATATAAAACGAGGTTAGATGGGGATGGCAGGGTAGGTGATGTGTTGTAACTGCAGCATGTGGGAGTTTGTGGACAGCAGTGAGATCCCCAGTAACCACGTCTACAGTAAGTGTCTGTAACTCGAGGAACTTCGGCTCAGAGTTGTTGAGCTGGAATCCGAGCTGCAGACATTACGATGCATCAGGGAGGGACAAAGTTACCTGGACACTTCTATGCAGGAGGCAGTCACACCCCTTTGGTTAGGTAGTAGTTTAGATTTGTTCAGTGATCAGGGACAGGAGGATGTGTCAGGCAGGTACAGGGACCCAGGATACAGTGATGGAGGAGCCTCAGCCTTTGCCCTTGTCCAACAGGTACGAGGTTCTTGCTGCCTGTGTCGATGAGAACAAAGACTGCAGGGAGGATGGGCAAACTGACCACGGCACCGTGGTACAGGAGGCCATTCAAGTGGGGGGAGTAAAAAGGAACTTGGTAGTGGTAGGGGATAGTATAGTCAGGGGGATAGACACTGTTCTCTGCAGCCGCGACCAGGAGTCCCGAAGGCTGTGTTGCCTGCCTGGTGCAAGGGTTAAGGATATCTCTTGGCGGCTGGAGAAGAACTTGGAGCATGAGGGGGAGGATCCAGTTGTCATGGTCCACATAGGAACCAACGACATAGGTAGAACTAGGAATGAGGTCCTGCTGAGGGAGTTTGAGGAGCTAGCATCCAAATTAATAGGCAGAAACTCAAAGGTAATAATCTCTGGATTACTACCTGAGCCACACGCAAATTGGCACAGGGTCAAACAGATCAGAGAGTTAAATGTGTGGCTCAAAGAGTGGTGTGGGTGACAGGAGTTTCAATTCATGAGGCATTGGCACCAGTACTGGGGAAAGAGGGAGCTGTTCCGTTGGTGTGGGCTCCACTTAAACCGGGCTGGGTCCTGGCAAATTGAATAACTAGGGCAGTAGATGGGCTTTAAACTAAAAAGCCCTATCTTTTTAGATAAGGTAATGGTAAATTTTAAATCTAAAGAGAAAAGTTAAGTCCATAGAGCAGTGTAGCGATTTGGGTAAAGATAAGCAGTGTGGCAGGAAGGGACAGAGAGTTTAACGGTATTAGTGCATCAGTGAATAAGGTCAAATCAGGGAAAAATAGTAACATGTTAAAATTAAAGGCGCTTTATTTGAATGCGCGAAGCATTCATAACAAGATAAATGAATTAATGGCACAAAGAGAGATAAATGAGTTTGTTCTAATAACCATTACTGAGACGTGGTTGCAAGGTGACCAAGGTTGGGAACTAAATATTCCAGGGTACTTGACTTTTCAAAAAGACAGACAAAATGGAAAAGGTCGGGGGGTGGCGGGGGGGGGGGGGGGGGTAGCCCTGATAATAAAGGATGAGATAAAGACAGTGGTGAGAAAAGATCTTGGCTCGGAAGATCAGGAAGCAGAATCAGTGTGGATGGAGATAAGAAATAACAAGGGACAGAAAACACTGGTGGGAGTGGCTTATAGGCCCCTTAACAGTAGTTGCACTGTTGAACAGAGTATTAATCAAGAGTTAAGAGGAGATTGTAACAAGGGTAATATAATAATCGTGGGGGGACTTTAATCTTCATATAGACTGGGCAAATCAATTGGCAAAAGTAGTTTGGAGGACGAGTTCATGCAATGCATTCGAGACAGTTTCCTAGAGCAATATGTCATGGAAACAGGGAACAGGCTATTTTAGATTTTGTCTTGTGTAATGAGACAGTTTTAATTAGTAATCTCATGGTAAGGGATCTTCTGGGGAAGAGTGATCATAATATGATAGAATTTCACGTTGAGTTTTTTTTATTCATTCATGGGATGTGGGCATTGCTGGCAAGGCCAGCATTTATTGCCCATCCCTAATTGCCCTTGAGAAGGTGGTGGTGAGCCAGCTTCTTGAACCGCTGCAGGCCACGTGGTGAAGGTACTCCCACAGTGGTGTTAGGTAGGGAGTTTGACCCAGCGACGATGAAGGAACGGTGATATATTTCCAAGTCAGGATGGTGTGTGACTTGGAGGAGAACATGCAGGTGGAGAACATGGTGGTGTTCCCATTCACCTGCTGCCCTTGTCTTTCTAGGTGGTAGAGGTCGCGGGTTTAGGAGGTGCAGTTAAAGAAGCCTTGGCGAGTTGCTGCAGTGCATCTTGTAGATGGTACACACTGCAGCCATGGTGCACCGGTGGTGGAGGGAGTGAATGTTTAAGGTGGTGGATGGGGTGCCAATCAAGTGGGCTGCTTTGTCCTGGATGGTGTTGAGCTCCTTGAGTGTTGTTGGAGCTGCACTCATCCAGGCAAGTGGAGAGTATTCCATCACACTCCTGACTTGTGCCTTGTAGATGGTGGAAAGACTTTGGGGAGTCAGGAGGTGAGTCACTCGCCGCAGAATACCCAGCCTCTGACCTGCTCTTGTAGCCACACTATTTATGTGGCTGGTCCAGTTTAGTTTCTGGTCAATGGTGACCCCAGGATGTTGATGGTGGGGGATTCAGCGATGGTAATGCCGTTGAATGTTAAGGGGAGGTGGTTAGACTCTCTCTTGTTGGAGATGGTCATTGCCTGGCACTTGTCTGGCTCGAATGTTACTTGCCACTTATCAGCCCAAGCCTTGATATTGTCCAGGTCTTGCTGCATGTGGGCACAGACTGCTTCATTATCTGAGGGGTTGCGAATGGAACTGAACACTATGCAATCATCAGCGAACATCCCCACTTCTGAACTTATGATGGAGGGAAGGTCATTGATGAAACAGCTGAAGATGGTTGGACCTAGGACATTGCCCTGAGGAACTCCTGCAGCGAAGTCCTGGGGCTGAGATGATTGGCCTCCAACAACCACTACCATCTTCCTTTGTGCTAGGTATGACTCCAGCCACTGGAGAGTTCTGGAGCACAAGTCTTCAGCATTACAGCTGGGATTTTGTTGAGGCCCATTGTCTTTGTTGTATCCAGTGCACTCAGCTGTTTCTTGATATCACGTGGAGTGAGTCGAATTGGCTAAAGACTGGCTTCTGTGATGGTGGGGATATCGGGAGGAGGCCGAGATGGATCATCTACTCGGCACTTCTGGCTGAAGATAGTTGCAAACGCTCCAGCCTTGTCTTTTGCACTCATGTGCTGGGCTCTGCCATCATTGAGGATGGGGAGGTTCACGGAGCCTCTTCCTCCCGTTAGTTGTTTAATTGTCCACCACCATTCACGACTGGATGTGGCAGGACTGCAGAGCTTTGATCTGATCCGTTGGTTGTGGAATCGCTTAGCTCTGTCTATAGCATGTTGCTTCTGCTGTTTAGCATGCATGTAGTCCTGTGTTGTAGCTTCACCAGATTGAAACCTCATTTTTAGTTACGCCTGGTGCTGCTCCTGACATGCTCTTCTACAATCCTCATTGAACCAGGGTTGATCCCCTGGCTTGTTGGTAATGGTAGAGTGAGGAATATGCCGGGCCATGAGGTTACAGATTGTGGTGGAATAAAATTCTGCTGCTGCTGATGGCCCACAGCACCTCATGGATGCCCAGTTTTGAGCTGCTCGATCTGTTCTGAATCTATCCCATTTAGCACGGTGGTAATGCCACACAACACGTTGGATGGTGTCCTCAGCATGAAGACGGGACTTTGTCTCCACAAGGACTGTGCGGTGGTCACTCCTACCAATACTGTCATGGACAGATGCATCTGCGACAGGTAGATTAGTGAGGACGAGGTCAAGCAAGTTTTCCCCTCGTGTTGGTTTGCTCACCACCTGCCGCAGGCCCAGTCTGGCAGTTATGTCCTTCAAGACTCAGCCAGCTCGGTCAGTAGTGGTGCTACTGAGCCACTCTTGGTGATGGACATTGAAGTCCCCCACCCAGAGTACATTTTGTGCCCTTGCTACCCTCAGTGCTTCCTCCAAGTGGTGCTCAACATGGAGGAGGACTGATTCATCAGCTGAGGGAGGGCGGTAGGTGGAAATCAGCAGGAAGTTTCCTTGCCCATGTTTGACCTGATGCCATGAGATTTCATGGGGTTCAGAGTCAATGTTGAGGCCTCCCGGACCATTCCCTCCTGACTGTATATCACTGTACCGCCACCTCTGGTGGGTCTGTCATGCCAGTGGGACAGGACATACCCAGAGATGGTGATGGAGGAGCCTGGGACGTTGGCTGAAAGGTATGATTCTGTGAGTATGGATATATGAGGCTGTTGCTTGACTAGTCTGTGGGACAGCTCTCCCAATTTTGGCACAAGTCCCCAGATGTTAGTGAGGAGGACTTTGCAGGGTCGACTGGGCTTGGTTTGCCGTTGTCGTGTCCGGTGCCTAGTGGTCCGATGCCAGGTGGTCCGTCCGATTTTATTCTTATTATGACTTTTTGTAGTGGGATTGTACAGCTGAGTGGCTTGTTAGGCCATTTCAGAGGGCCGTTAGGAATCGACCACATTGCTGTGGGTCTAGAGTCGCATATAGGCCAGACCGGGTAAAGACGGCAGGTTTCCTTCCCTAAAGGAGTTAAGTCCGAAACTAGAGTCTTAAACTTAAATAAAGCCAATTACATAGGTGTGGAGGGGCGAGTTGGCTCAAGTTGATTGAGAAATTAGATTTTAAAATATATGACGGTAGATAAGGAATGGTGAACATTTAAAGAAATATTTCATAATTCTCAATGAATATACATTCCATTGAGGAATAAAATCTTCATGGGAAAAGTGATCCATCCGTGGCTAACTAAAGAAGTTAAGGATAGTATTAAATTAAAAGAAGAGGCTTACAATGTTGCCAAGAAGAGTAGTAAGCCTGAGGATTGGGAGAGTTTTAGAAACCAGTAAAGGATGACCAAAAAATTGATAAAGAGGGAGAAAATAGAATGAGAGTAAACTAGCAAGAAATATAAAAACGGATTGTAAGAGCTTCTATAAGTATGTAAAAAGGAAGAGAGTAGCGAAAGTAAATGTGCGTCCCTTAGATGCAGAGACAGAAGAAATTATAATGGGGAATAAGGAAATAGCAGAGATGTTAAACAAATATTTTGTATCTGTCTTCACAGTAGGAGACAGAAAAAACATACCAGAAATAGTGGGGAACCAAAGGGCTAATGAGAGTGAGGAACTTAAAGTAATTAATACTAGTGAAAAAAAAGTACTGGAAAAATTAATGGGACTTAAAGCCGACAAATCCCCTGGATCTGATGGCCTAAATCCTAGGGTTCTAAAAGGGATGGCTGCAGAGATAGTGGATGCATTGGTTGTGATCTTCCAAAATTCCCTAGATTCTGGAACGGTCCCAGCAGATTGGAAGGTAGCAAATGTGACCCCACTATTCAAGAAAGGAGGGAGAGAGAAAACAGGGAACTACAGGCCAGTTAGCCTAACATTGGTCGTCGGGAAAATGCTGGAATCCATTATTAAGTGATGTGGTAACAGGGCACTTAGAAAATCATAATATGATTAGGCAGAGTCAACATGGTTTTATGAAAGGGAAATCATGTTTGACAAATTTATTAAAGTTCTTTGTGGATGTAACTAGCAGGGTAGATAAAGAGGGAACCAATTGATGTAGTATGTTTGGATTTTCAAAAGGCATTCAATAAAGTGCCACATAAAAGGTTGTTACACAAGATAAGGGTTCATGGGGTTGGGGCTAATATATTAGGATAGAGGATTGGTTAACAGAAACAGGTCATTTTCAGGCTGGCAGGCTGTAACTATTGGGGTGCCGCAAGATCAGTGCTTGGGCCTCAGCTATTTACAATCTATATTAATGACTTGGATGAAGGGACCGAGTGTAATGTATCTAAGCTTGCTGATGATACAAAGCTACGTGGGAAAGTAAGCTGTAAGGAGGATACAAAGAGTCTGCAAAGGGATATAGGCAGGTTAAGTGAATGGGCAAGAAGGTGGCAGATGGAGTATAATGTGGGGAAATGTGAGGTTATTCACTTTGGTAGGAAGAATAGAAAAGCAGAATATTTTTTAAATGGTGAGAAACTATTAAATGTTGGTGTTCAGAAGGATTTGGGTGTCTTTGTATACGAAAAGTTAACACGCAGGTACAGCAAGTAATTAGGAAGGCGAAGATAATAGCAAGGCAGTTGGAGTACAACAGCAAGGAGGTCTAGAGTATCGAGTACAGTTTTGGTCTCCTTACCTAAGGAAGAATATACTTGCCTTAGAGGCGGTGCAACAAAGGTTCGCTAGATTGATTCCTGGGCTGAGAGGGTTTTCCTATGAGGAAAGATTGAGTAGAATAGGCCTATACTCTGGAGTTTAGAAGAATGAGAGGTGATCTCATTGAAACATATAAGATTCTAAGAGGGCTTGACAGGGTAGATGCTGAGGGGCTGTTTCCACTGGCTGGAGTGTCTAGAACTAGGGGGCATTGTCTCAGGATAAGGGGTCGGCCATTGAAGACTGAGATGAGGAGAAATTTCTTCACTCAGAGAGTTGTGAATCTTTGGAATTCTCTACCTCAGAGGGCTGTGGATGCTCAGTCGTTGAGTATATTCAAGATTGAGATTGATAGATTTTGGACTGTAAGGGAATCAAGGGATATGGGGATCCGGCGGGAAAGTGGAGTTGAGGTTGAAGATCAGCCATGATCTTATTGAATGGCGGAGCAGGCTGCAAGGGCCATTTGGCCTACTCCTGCTCCTATTTCTTATGTTCGTACCTATCAGAGATGGTATAGAGGACTATGGGTCAGTACCTATCAGTGATGCTGGATATTACAATGGGTCAATGCCTTCCGGTGATGGTATAGAGATCTCTAGGTCAGTACCTATCAGTGCTGGTATAGAGGATTGTAGGTCAGTGCCTATCAGTGCTGGTATAGAGGATTGTAGGTCAGTGCCTATCAGTGATGGTATAGAGGATTGTAGGTCAGTGCCCATCAGTGCTGGTATAGAGGATTGTAGGTCAGTGCCTATCAGTGATGGTATAGAGGATTGTAGGTCAGTGCCTATCAGTGCTGGTATAGAGGATTGTAGGTCAGTGCCTATCAGTGATGGTATAGAGGATTGTAGGTCAGTGCCTATCAGTGATGGTACGATGCACTCAGGATCAATACCTAAGAGTGATGGTAGAGCACTCTGTCATTCCATACCAGTGATGGTATAGAGCACCCCACGGGTCAGTACTTATTAGTAATGGTATAGGGGACTATGGGGTAAATTTTAACAATGAGGCGGGATCTCAGAGGGGTGGGGTCAATAAGCGGGTGGGAAACCGGGAAAATTTTTTTGTGCGTGTTCTCGAGCAATGGCGACTCAATTGAAGACACTTCATTCTGCTTCCGGGTTTCGCGTCTCCAAGCTGCAGGCAATTTAAAACCCACTTTTTAAAGGGCCAATGCAACAATGGATTTTTAAGGAGAAAGGAGTAAGAAGCAGAATGGAAGGACATAGAGGAAAGGCTGCACCCGGGTTCTCGGACGCCTCCCTTGAGATACTACTGGCTGCTGTGAGAATCAGGAGGGAGTTGTTATACCCAGGTGACAGGAGGAAGAAACCTGCTTCTGCCTCCAAGAAGGTGTGGCTAGAGGTGGCAGAACAGGTCAGCAGCAGGAGCACGGTGCCCAGGTCTTGGGTGCAGTGCAGAAAGCGATTTAATGACCTAACCAGGTCAAGAAAAGTGAGTATAGTTCCTGATTCACCTACATCCTGTGGTGCACATCACCCTCCCTCACATTCTGTCTTGCCAAGCCTACTCCATCACATCACTCCTCACATCCACTTAAATCTCATTATCAACTTACCTTCACTTTCTGTGCACTTCCTCACCTCCCCATTTGTGAACCCACCACTCCCACTCACCTCAATCGAAATGCAATATCATGAATCTGTCTGATACTCACCCTCTGATGCATCACTTTTATGGGCAGCCTCACCCAAAGCAATGTATCCATTGGGTGACCCCGTCACCCTCACTCACTCACATATCTGTTCTTTCTCCCCTCGTAGAAGAGAACGCAAAATGCACAGGAGAGGAGTAGGACGGGGGGGGGGGGCACCATTCATAATGGCCCTGGCAGAGGCGGTGGAGGCAACGTTGGAACTAAACCAGATACAGGAATGCCTGGCCATCGATGTCAAGACTGGCACCCCGCAAACATCTGGGGACAGAACTTTAACATCCCTCACACACAACATGGATTGATGTTATCAATGATTGACCTGTTGCACACCTCAGGATGCTCATCGCAACATCACTTCTGCGATGATTCTTAATATTGCTTTATGTTCTCTTCCATGGCCTTCAAGGAGTGTTACAAATTGAATAGCCCGGTGGTGAAGGATAGAATACTAAAGCCTGGTCTTCAGTTACTTCCAAGCCTTTATTCACACAGCTTAACATTACTCACCCTCCTATAAATGGATACAAGAGAGTCCCCAATTGATACCCTCCACCTGAATACAATTAACACTAATTGGTATAAATCGCATGGATACAATTAACACTGAACAGGCTGACGATGTGGACGAGGGTGATTCCTCAGAGGAGCTCCCTGCCTCTGAGGGCGCACCGTCACATTATAGCGAGCCATGCACCAGCACAGATACTCACACCTCGGTGGGTCCTATTAGAGTTAGCTGGGTTGTCAGCTGGTGAGTCACCACACACAAGTGAGCACGAGCAGACACTGGTGGCAGGGGCAGCTGTGGAGAGTCCGCGTTGGTGGGCGCACTCATCTCCAGGCTCTGCTCAGATGGACGCAGATGCTAAACCCCAAGGGCCATCCTTGAAAAGGAGAATGATCGAGGTGCAGATGCACCTTTGCAATGTACTGGAAGACTTGCCACACTCAGTGTCCACATTAATGGAGAGGATGGAGGAGTCCACCTCCGGCATTAGACTGGTGGCAGCAGGTAACTGCGGAATGTCTGAGATGGAGAGAATGGCAGCCTCCAAGGCACTTCAAGCACGGCTCACAAATGAGTCCATTCAGGCCCTGACAACGGCCTTGCGGACTCGGGATGAACAATATATTCTGCCACCTTAAACAAGCTGACAGAGACATTAGAAATGGCCTTACAAGGCATCATACATGTCCCCAAGCTGTTGTCCAACAGAGTGGTAGGACTGATGTGGCCCTGGCCCAGGAGTGGGATGATAGCGAAAGGGGACATGGAAGTGGGGACTCCACTCAAAGCACTCCCACATCTCACCCGTTGTCCCCCACCCCCCAACCAGTACCCATAATGCGGCCTCCTCTCCATATGGCCAAGTCTGCACAAGTGCAGGTGGAACAGTCTTTGGCAGGGCCTTCACGGGCTCCGAAACCCAGAGGACATAGGCCCAGAGCATCTCAGCATTCAGGGCAGGGACCTAAGCAACCTGCACTACCTCTGCTGAATCCACAAGGGATGCACCACATAGAAGTAGTAGGAAGAGGAAGACGAAGGTTTTGTAATCATGAAAGGAATGCACAAGGGGGTCTGACTAAATGTCATGTTTTTCATTTATATTTGTTTTTTCTTCCCTGCACATTAAATGTTATAATTTTCACCACCACTACCACATCTTGTCCACTCTTGAGTCCCTTTCGTGAAAGCGCCCTTGCATGTCCCTCATAATGAACAGCGAGGCTTGGTGCCACCCATTGGGTGCGTTTACAATAGGCGTAAGTATGGTCATAGGACTGTTCTGTGCAACCTGGGGTGGATGGTGGGGGGGGGGGGAGGGAGGGGTGCGGGGGATTGGTTTCGGTGGTTGTTCCTTGTGGTCTGAGTACTTGACTATCATCACTTTGCAGATCTCCCTATGAGAATCTATCAAATATGAGTGACTTATGAGAGATAAAAGGCAGAACTTGGTTTCATCTCAAACAGTGAGGAGGGCGTTCTACTTTTGTGGCTACTTCTTGAGTGTTGTTGGAGCTGCACTCATCCAGGCAAGTGGAGAGTATTCCATTACACTCCTGACTTCCTGGACCTCTCTGAGGAGCAGTGCCTACGAAGGCTCAGAGTGAGTTGCCAGGTGGTCGCAGACATCTGCAGGCTCCTTCATGCAGAGTTACTCCTGGCTGGGCCTGGTGGCCACGCATTGTCCGTCCTAGTTAAAGTCATCACTGCCCCCAATTTCTTCGCCTCCGGATTCTTCCAGGATGCCACCGGTGACATCACCAGGACCTCTTAGTCGTCTGCACATAAGTGTATACGGCAGGTCACGGATGGCTTGTTTGCCAGGGCATCCGACTACGTCAACTTCCCCATCGACGGCATCAGCCAGACTGAGAGGGCAGTGGCTTGCCACTCTCTGGCTGGCTCCCCCGGGTTCAGGGCACAATTGATTGCACACATGTAGCAATCCGAGGACCTGCACATGAGGCGGGACTGTTCATCAACTGAAAGGGATATCACTCCATCAATGCACAGCTGGTCTGTGACCACCGGAAGAAGTTTCTGCAGGTGTGTGCTAGATACCCTGGCAACTGCCATGATTTCCTCATTTTGTGCGAGTCCAACATCCCGGCCCTCATCCACGCACAAGACAGACTTAAGAGCTGGCTCCTTGGAGACAAGGAATATCCCCTGCAGACATGGCTCATAACAGCTCTGAGACCCCACCAGCCAGGCACAGCAGCGGTACAACGACAGTCACATCACCACCAGGTCTGTCATTGAACAAGCCATTGGAATGCTGAAGATGTACTTCAGGTGCCTGGATCGATCTGGGGGAGCCCTTCAGTGCTCACTGGCGAGGGTGTGTAGACTAATAATCATGTGTTGCATCCTGCACATCGCTCAACAGAGAGGGTTACCGGTGGATGAGGTCCCATGTGCTCATGAAGCATCCACATCTGCCATCAACGTTGAAGAAGATGCCGGGGAGTCAGGACAAAGCAGCACACTTGATTGGCACCCCATCCACCACCCTAAACATTCACTCCCTTCACCACCGACACACCATGGCTGCATTGTGTACCATCCACAGGATGCACTGCAGCAACTCGCCAAGGCTTCTTCGACAGCACCTCCCAAACCCGCGACCTCTACCACCTAGAAGGACAAGGGCAGCAGGTGCATGGGAACAACACCACCTGCACGTTCCCCTCCAAGTCACACACCATCCCGACTTGGAAATATATCGCCGTTCCTTCATCGTCGCTGGGTCAAAATCCTGGAACTCCCTTCCTAACAGCACTGTGGGAGAACCTTCACCAGACGGACTGCAGCGGTTCAAGAAGGTGGCTCACCACCACCTTCTCAAGGGCAATTAGGGATGGGCAATAAATGCCGGCCTCGCCAGCGACGTCCACATCCCATGAACGAATAAAATAAAAAGCTCAGCCTCTCTCTGTAGATTCTCTCACGTGGGTAGTGCCTCCTTCGACCTCGGCCCCTCCGTTGGTCCCCTCTCTGCTCTTCTGCAGGTCCTTGTGGCGCACCTCTGGCTTGTGGACTCCCAGAACTGCACGCTGTGCCTGCCATGGATGGTGATGTGCCTCCTCCTCAGATGTAGTGCTGAATAAATACGTTACACCTCCCCCCCACCCATCCTTATGGTGTCAGTTTGAGGGGGGCCAAAATGTAGATATATGTGTGAACACAAGGATTCTGAGTGTGAACAAATAAATCTCAGTCTAAACACAAAGAATTCCCAAGCAAAGGTTAGTTTGAGAGGACTGATTGCCCTGCTGCAAAAACTCACCTTTTCTTCATGTGTCAATCACTGGTTTAAAGGTCCAAATGGGTGCCAGCTGTAACTCACCTCCGTTTCCATGCCGTCTTTCAGAGGCCATGGGAGACATGTTAAAGGAAAGTTAAAATTGTTTGTCTGGCTGAATACACAAAAATGTTATCCCCTTAACTGCTTCAACGGCATTAATTAGACCTTTAAGCATCGGCCCGGTGGCTTTAAATGCCGGTGGGACTTCCGGGATTCAGAAGCCCGCGCTCACCCAGATGCATCTGGGTCAAACCCCTAAGTTGGCAGATTGGAGCCGGGATTCGGTCCCGCTCCCAAAACCAACAATTCTCACTGCCTACCCGCCCCCAACCCATCTGTTCTTGGGGGTTAAAATTTACCCCAATATGTCAGTACCTATCGGTGATGCTATAGAGGAGTATGGGTCAGTCCCTATCAGTCATGAAATTGAAGGCTCTATGGGTCAGTACCTATCAGTGATGGTAGAAAGGACTATGCCTCAGGACCTATCAGTGATGGTAGAAAAGACTATGCCTCAGGACCTATCAGTGATGGTAGAAAGGACTATGCCTCAGGACCTATCAGTGATGGTAGAGAGGACTATGCCTCAGGACCTATCAGTGATGGTAGAGAGGACTATGCCTCAGGACCTATCAGTGATGGTAGAAAGGACTATGCCTCAGGACCTATCAGTGATGGTAGAGAGGACTATGCCTCAGGACCTATCAGTGATGGTAGAAAGGATTATGCCTCAGGACCTATCAGTGATGGAAGAGAGGACTATGCCTCAGGACCTATCAGTGATGGTAGAAAGGACTATGCCTCAGGACCTATCAGTGATGGTAGGGACCACTCCATGGGTAAAAGCTGGATAGTGAATGTTGCCAGCTGATTTCACCAGTTGCGGGTATGTCCAATCCTGTCTACACCCAACGTCCACAGATGTGCAATAGTTTGCAAATGTTACTAGATAGTGATCAGGGGCGGGTGACCCGGCTGATTCCCCTCGACACCCCGCTGCTTCTAGCACTCAGCATTGCATGGAGGCTTTCCTGATCTGCACGTTCCATACCACACACGATGGTGCATTTACCAACTGTGCCACGGTGTAGCACGAATAAAACAAAATCGAACCAGAAGAGATTCATGTTCTATTCAGAAAGCTACAGTAGAAATATCTGGTTGCTATTATGTCTCACACCTCAAGAGGGTATTGTACTTCCAGTAATAATGACTGATCCAGCATTGTACACTCACATGATGCTGTACAGCCCTCAAGTCTCATGTTGCTCTTGGCTTTGCTATCCTGTCATACAGCCTCTCAAACATGCTCAGCTGTGTATATAAAACATACAGCTCCCTAAGTTCAGGGTATCACAGCAGGTTAGACAGTAACCTTGAGGCTCTGGAACCTGGGTTCAAATCCATCCCAGCTTGATTCAGATGAAAGGCTCCTCTCTCTTTTGGCTGCATGATATGAGTATGGCACAGTTTCATTCCAGTTGATAGTATTACATGGCCCACAGTGCAAAACTGTCACTGATTGGCACAAAACTGGCACATGGTGTCCATAAAGTTTTCAGGAACAAACATTTCTCAGACATTAGGTTCATGGGGCTAAGGAATTCACCGGGACAGAGAGTAAAGGGAGCTGAATCAGCAGCTGGCCTGTGGTATTCCAGCCCATAGAGTGTGGAAAGGTGGGTAATATACCGAACATTGGAATGTTAGTCAGTTGCTTCACCGAGATTAGATTAGGTAACACGATAAACTGCAAGAGCACTGATCCAATGTCTGATACTGCGCTGGTGCATTGAACTTTG
Organism: Heptranchias perlo; assembly: GCF_035084215.1. Classification (NCBI taxonomy): domain Eukaryota; kingdom Metazoa; phylum Chordata; class Chondrichthyes; order Hexanchiformes; family Hexanchidae; genus Heptranchias; species Heptranchias perlo. Next base: position 50,816,950 of record NC_090341.1, read on the forward strand.
CTGCTCGGTTATTACCAGATCGTACTGCTTGTAATTCCCCCAGTGACTCCTTTGGTGAATGCCCCGTCCTGCGTGGAACTGGTGAATGCACACTGGGAAAATCCTAGGCTCAATGCACACTCTGTGCAGAGTTAGCGGATCTCTCTACAGGTGACCGCCATTGCCTTCTGTGTCTCTGGGCTAAGTGTGGGGGGTAAAATTCACTCCGATTTCTCCTGGTCCCTGTTTTGAAATGATGTGAACATGGACATTGGGTGAGGATAAGAATGGGCTCAGCCATGATGCCTCCTATAGTTCTGCTGTCCTGGCCAGTCTCTCACCTTCCACCCTCCGTAAACTTGAAGTCATCCAAAACTCTGCTGCCCGTATCCTAACTCGCACCAAGTCCCGTTCACCCATCACCCCAGTGCTCACTGATCTGCATTGGCTCCCGGTCCAGCAACACTTCGATTTTAAAATTCTCATCCTCGTTTTCAATTCCCTCCATGGCTTCGCCCCTCCCTATCTCTGTAACCTCCTCCAGCTCTGCAACTCTTCGAGATCTCTGCGCCCCTCCAATTCAGGCCTCTTGCGCATCCCCGATTTTCATCGCTCCACTGTTGGCGGCCGTGCCTTCAGCTGCCTGGACCCTAAGCTCTGGAATTCCCTCCCTAAATCTCTTCACCTCTCTACCACTCTCTCCTCCTTTAAGACATACCTTAAAACCTACCTCCCCTGTTCTAATATCTCATGCGGCTCAGTGTCAAATTTTGTTTGATAACGCTCCTGTGAAGTGCCTTGGAACGTTCTGCTGCATTAAAGGCGCTATATTAATGCAAATTGCTGTTGTTGTTGTAGTAATAGTCACTCACTTGCCAGAGCCAATGTGAAGAATGACGACAGGTCCTTAGGTGAGGCACTACAGGGTTGGTGACACCCGTGGAACCATACCTCAGCAAGACTCAGTGCCTCCAGGATAGGAGGGGAGAGAATTGGGGTCAGACAGTATTTTGTTAATCAAACTTTTTAAAAAAAATCAAAGAAATGAAATTTCATCTGCACTTGAGGATAATTGACCAGAAACTTCCAGCTGTTGCTGTGGGACCCCCAGTGTCTCTGAAAAAGAGAGGAGAATTCCATGCAATGTGTAAATGTCATAAAGGACAAATATAAAACTCAGAATGGGACAAATGCAGACGCCACGAGGGGCTGAAGGCGATCGCCACGAGGGAATGAATATGAAAGTAACAAGTGAATGAGTGTAAAAGTAACATGCTGATTAATTTTTAGGCCTTCAAGGAGGAGTTGGTTCAGGTACAGAGTAGACACATTCCCACGAGGGGGGGAAGCTCAAGCTCACTGGATGACTAAAGATATAGAGGTTAAAATGAAACAGAAAAAGGAGGCTTATGATGAATGTGAGGTTCATAATACAGTAGAGAACCAGGCTGAATATAGAAAGTACAGAGGAGATCTAAAAAAAGGAATAAGAGGGTCAGAGAGTATGAGAATAAATTAGCAGTTGACATAAAAGGGAATCCAAAAAGTCTTATAAACACATAAAAGGTTAGTCAAACAAAGGGTGGGGCCAATTAAGGACAAAATAGGTCATCTTGTGGAGGCAGAGGGCATGGCTGAGGTACTAAATGAATACTTCGCATTGGATTTCACTGGAGAAGAGGATGCTGCCATTGTTGCAGTAAAGGAGGAGGTAGTAGCAAAATTGGAATAGGATAAAAATAGATAAAGAGGAGGTGCTTAAAAGGTTGGCAGTACTCAAAGTAGAAAAGTCAGCTGGTCCAAGTGGGACGCTTCCTAGGTTACTGAGGGAAATAGGGGTAGAAATTGCGGAGGCTCTGGCCACAATCTTCCAATCATCCCTAGATATGGGGGCGGTGCCAGAGGATTGGAGGATTGCAAATGTTACACCCCTGTTTGCAAAAGGGAGAGGGATAAACCCGGCAATTACAGGCCAGTCAGCCTAACGTCAGTGGTGGGAAAACTTTTAGAGAGAATAATCCAGGACAAAATTAATTGGCACTTGGGGAAGTATGGGCTAATAAAAGAAAGTCAGCATGGATTTGTTAAAGGCAAATGGTGTTTGACTAACTTGCTTGAGTTCTTTGATAACGGAGAGGGTTGCGAGGTTGATGTGTATATGGACTTTCAAAAAGCATTTGATAAAGTACCACATAATAAACTTGTAAGCAAAATTAAAGGCAGCCTGGATGCAAAATTGGCTAAGGGACAGGAAGCAGAGAGTAATGGTGAACAGTTGTTTTTCAGACTGGAGGGAAGTATACAGTGGTGTTCACCAGAGGTCAGTATTAGGACCACTGCTCTTTTTGATATATATCAATGACCTGGACTCGGGTTTCGACGCTATAATTTCAAAGTTTGCGAATGACAGGAAACTTGGGAATGTAGAAAACGACGTGAAGGATAGTAACAGACTTGAGGAGGACATAGACTGGTGAAATGGGCAGACACATGGCTAATGAAATTTAATGCAGAGAAGTGTGAAGTGATACATTTTTGATAGGAAGAATAGAAACGTAGAAACATAGAAAATAGGAGCAGGAGTAGGCCATTCGGCCCTTCGAGCCAGCTCCACCATTCAATATGATCATGGCTGATCCTCTATCTCAATACCATATTCCTGCTCTCTCCCCATACCCCTTGATGCTTTTTGTGTCCAGAAATCTATCTAGCTCCTTCTTAAATATATTCAGTGACTGAGCCTCCACAGCCTCCACAGGTTCACCACCCTCTGAGTGAAGAAATTTCTCCTCCTCTCAGTCCTAAATGTCCTACCCCGTATCCTGAGACTGTGACCCCTCGTTCTGGACCCCCAGCCAGGGGAAACATGCTCCCTGCATCCAGTCTGTCTAGCCCTGTCAGAATTGTATATGTTTCAATGAGATCCCCTCTCATTCTTCTAAACTCAAGTGAATACAGGCCGAGTCGACCCAATCTCTCCTCCTACGACAGTCCTGCCATCCCAGGAATCAGTCTGGTGGACCTTTGCTGCACTCCCTCTATGGCAAGTATATCCTTTCTTAGGTATGATGTGGAGATGCCGGTGATGGACTGGGGTTGACAATTGTAAACAATTTTACAACACCAAGTTATAGTCCAGCAATTTTATTTTAAATTTTTTCTTAGGTAAGGAGACCAAAGCTGCACACAATACTCCAGGTGTGGTCTCACCAAGGCCCTGTATAACTGTCGTAAGACATCTTTGCTCCTGTACTCAAATCCTCTTGCAATGAAGGCCAACATACCATTTGCCTTCCTAACTGCTTGCTGCACCTGCATGTTTGCTTTCAGTGACTGGTGTACAAGGACACCCAGGTCCCTTTGTATATCAATGAGAGGCAATATAAACTAAACAGTACAATTTTAAAAGGGGTACAGGAACAGAGAGTCCTGAGGGCATATGTACACAAATCTTGAAGGTGGCAGGACAAGTTGAGAAGGCTGTTAAAAAAGCATATGGGATCCTGGGCTTTATTAATAGAGGCATAGGCCCCGATATTACCAGGGAGGCGGGATGGCAGTTGGGGGGGCGACTGGGTGCGTGGGTAACCCGCCCAGTGAAATCGGTCCGTTCTCCACGCGATCGCGGGTAAATTGAAGCCACTTACCGTGGCTTCCCGGTGTCCCGTCGTCAACCTGCGCAGCGGGCGGACTGCACACCCGCATCACAGGCTGTCAGCTGGAGGAGCCCTATTTAAAGGGGCAGTCCTCCAATGTTGCTCCTGCAGCAAAGAACCAAAATTATACAATGGAGCAGACCAGGGGAAAGTCTGCTCCCAGATTTAATGATGCGTCACTCCAGGTCCTACTGGATGGGGTGAGGAGGAGGAGGGATATTTTTCACCCGGCGGACAGGAGGAAGTGGCCTGCCTCTGCCACCAAGAAGGCCTGGCTCGAGGTGGCAAAGGAGGTCACCAGCAGCAGCAACATCTCCCGCACCTGGATCCAGTGCAGGAAGCGCTTCAATGACCTAACTGGGTCAGCCAAAGTGAGTCCACTTACTCATTCTCCTACACTCCGTCTTCCACATCACCGCCCCCACCCCACAACTCATTCTGCACTGCCAACACTACTCTATCACATCACTCCTCACACCCACTCAAACCTCATTCTCAACTTACCTGCACTTCCTCACCTCCCCAGTACTCACCCCACCACTACCACTCAACCCAATCCTCATACAATGTCATGGCTCTGTCTCATCCTCACCCTCTGATGCATCTCTTTCGTGGTCAGCCTCACCCAAACCAATGCATTCAGCGGTTGACCACGTCACCATCCCTCACTCACGCTTCTCTACGTTCTCCCCTTTTAGCAGAAGGGAGCCCAGAATGCACGGGAGAGGGCGAAGACCGGAGGGGGGCCACAACATCTAGTCGACCTCACAGACGCGGAGCAGGAGGCTCTGGAGCTAAGCCGCACCCTCGAGTGCCTGTCCGTCAGGGACGCCGAGACTGACGCCCGACAAACGGCTGGTGACAGAACTTTAACATTCAGCACTTACAATAGCAAATGACGTTAACATGCCTTGCCATCTTCATCACCTCAACATCTGTCATCATGCTTAATATTGCCTTCTGTTCTCTTACGGGGCTTTCGGCGACCGCCATGACAGCGGAGGGCGATTCCTCAGAGGACCAGCCGACCTCTGAGGGGGGTACCGTCACATCTGAGCGAGCCATCTACCAGCGCAGATAAACACACCTCGGTGGGTCCCCATCCTCACTTAGTTGGGGTCGCACATGGTGAGTCACCACACACGTGAGCATGAGCAGACACTGGTGGCAGGGGCAGATGTGGAGAGTCCGCGTCGGTGGGAGCACTCTTCTCCAGGCTCTGCTCAGGTGGACACAGATGCTGAACCCTGGGGCCATCCTTTAAAAGGAGAATGATCGAGGGGCAGCAGCACATTTGCGAGGTGCTGGAACAGGTGCCACGCGCACTCTCCACAATCGCGCAGAGGATGGAGGAGTCCAACTCCTGCATGAGTGGAATGGTGACACAGGTACAGGAGGGAATCTCTGAGATAATGTCATGGGTAAGTGCGGGAATGTCTGCGATGGAGAGAAGGCTAGCCTCTGTGGAGCTTCAAGCATAGCTCACCAATGATTCCATTGAGGCCCTGACAACAGCCCTTCGGACTCAGGGTGAGCAACTTTCTGCCGCCTTAGACGGGCAGGCAGATACTCTGGCACTGGCCTTACAAGGCTTCACACATGTTCTCCAAACTGTCATCCAGCAGAGTGTTAGGACTGGTGTGGGCCTGGCCCAGGGGAGAGAAGATGATGAAAGGGAATATGGAAGTGGGGATGCCACTCAAAGCACCCCCACATCTCACCCATTGCCCCCCTCTCAACCAGTACCCGCAATGCTGCCTCCTCTCCAGGTAGACGAGACTGCCCCTGCACAGGTGCACCGAGACCCAGAGGGCGTAGGCCCAAAGCATCTAATCGGTCAGAGCATGAACAAGAGCAACCTGCCACTACCTCTGCTTCAACCACAAGGGAGGCACCACGTAGGAGCACTCGTAAGCGAAGGTTTTGTGAGCACAAAGTGGATGCACAAGGGTGTTTGGCGGTTTGTCATTTTTATTATTTATATTTGATTTTTGTTAATGGCACATTAAATATTATTATTGTCACCACTACTGCCATGTCTTGGCCATTCTTGACTGGCTTGTGTAATAAGTCCCTTTCATGAGGTTCACCATGAATGCCCACACTTGATGCCACACATTGGGTCACCCTACAGTGGGTGTATGTGTAGTTGCACAACTATTTTTTGCAGGGGGCGGGGGAGGGCTGGAGTGGCTGCTCCTCTGTCCAGGTGGTGAGGACTGGACTCTTCACACTGTCTGATGTTAGGAGAACCGTTCACATATCAGTGACTCCCTGGCCTCACGAGCAGCCAGGTGAGCCGCTGTTCTGCCCATGGGTTGCTCCTCCTCCTCTGCTTCCCTCCTCCTCAAAATGCGTGGCAGATGTGGACGGGGCCTCCTCCAGCGGCACCCCTCTCTGTTGTGCCATGTTGTGCAGGGCACAACAGACAACTATAATGCGTCCCACTCTGAGTGGCGTGTATTGGAGCGCTCCCCCAGAACGATCAAGGCACCTGAAGCGTATCTTGAGCAGCCCTATAGCCTGCTCAATTATAGACCTGGTAGCGATGTGGCTGTCATTATATCGACGCTGTGGCTCGGTGGTGGGGTTCCTCAGAGGTGTCATAAGCCACATGTGCAGGGGGTATCCCTTGACCCAGAGGAGCCAGCCCTTGCAGGTGTTCGGTGCGTGGAAGAGGGGCGGGACGTTGGACTCCCGGAAGATGAAGGAATCATGGCAGCTGCCAGGGTGTCTGGCACACATGAAGGAATCTCTTGCAGTGGTCACAGATGAGCTGAGTGTTGATGGAGTGATAGCCCTTCCTGTTGATGAACAGTCCTGGATCGTGTGGAGGTGCTCGTATTGCTATATGGGTGCAATCGATTACACCCTGCACCCTTGGGAAGCCAGCCACAGACGTGGAATCCCACTGCCCTCTCCGTCTGGCTGCGGTCGTCCATGGGGAAGTTGATATAGTGCGAGGCTCTGCGAAACAAGCCATCGGTGACCTGCCTTATGCACTTTTGTGCAGATGACTGACAGACCTCGGCGATGTCCCCGGTGGCACCCTGGAATGATCCGGAGGCAAAGAAGTTGAGGGCAGTGGTGACTTTGACAGCGACAGGTAAGAAGATGCTGCTCGGGCCAGCCGGGAGCAGCTCGGCATGAAGGAGGCTGCAGATGTCCGCGACTACCTCGCGACCGACTGAGCCTCCGTATGCACTGCTCCTCAGAGAGGACCAGGAAGCTGAGCCTCGGTCTGTACACCCTGTGGCGAGGGTAGTGCCTCCTGCAACGCCGTTCTCTCTGTTGTTGCCCTCTGTGCTCTTGTGCAGGTGCGTGTGGCGCAGCACTGTGTTGTGGAGCTCCAGGTGGCGGAGGTGGACGGCATGCCTGGCGAGGCTGGTGATGTTGCTCGTCCTCGGATGAAGTGATGAATGCAGCTATGGCGCCCCCCCATCCTGACTGTGTGAGTTTCAGGGGGTCCACAAAGTAGGTAAATGTGTTTGTACAGCAGAGTTTAGGGTATAAATTAAGAATTTTGAGTGGAAAGACAAAGGTGTTGCAGCCAAAACTTTGTCTGAAGTGACAGAGTGCCCTGCTGCAATAAATGAGGTTTTCCCCCCATCTGTCAAATAATCCTTTACATCTCCCACTGGCTGCTGGCTGAATCACGTCTGCTCCAACAGGGAGTGTTTTCCACAGCACGGGAAACATACTGAGGATCCTTCAAAATTGCACCGCTGCCAAAATCTCCAGTCAATGAGGTCTGTCAAGTACCTCAACTATCTAAATAACAATGTAAAGCAGCATCCCGCCAGCTTTAATTGCCAGTGGGAGTCCCACATGCGGGAGCTGCGCGCACACCCGAACGTGTCACTGGGGAACCCGGAAGTCAGCGGGTTGGAGCCGGGCTCTGAACCCGCTCCAGGATTCCGCAATTTTAGGAGCCCCCCACCGACCCCAACACACCCGATTGGACCATCCGAATGTCGGCCCTATAGAGTACAAAAGCAAGGAAGTTATGTTAAACCTTTATAAAACACCGGTTAGGCCTCAGGTGGAGTATTCAATTCTGGGCACCACACTTTAGGAAGGCCGTAGAGAGGGCGCAGAAGAGATTTACTAGAATGGTACCAAGGATGAGGGAATTCAGTTATGTGGAGGGACTGGAGAAGCTGGGATTGTTCTCCTTAGAGCAGAGAAGGTTAAGAAGAGAATTGTTCAAAATCATGAACAGTTTTGCTAGTTTCTCCTTATTTACTCTGTTTCCAATAGCAGAAGAGCCAGTAACCAGATTTAAGGTGATTGGCAAGAGCCAGAGGCAACATTTTTTTTAAACACAGAGTTGTTGTGATCTGGAATTCACTGCCTGAAGGGATGATGGAAGCAGATTCAATAGTAACTTTCAAAAGGGAATTGGATAAATACTTGAAGGGAAAAATTTACAGGACTATTGGGAATAGCAGGGGAGTGGGACTAATTGGATAGCTCTTTCAAAGAGCCAGCACAGGCACAATGGGCTGAATGGCCTCCTTCTGTGCAGTAACATACTATGATGCAGGCCCAGGACCCAGAGGTCAATTAGGCACACAGACTACATCCTAAAATGAGTTTATTCACCCACATGGGGTCTTTACTTGTATCAGTGAAGACAGCAGTGGCAGGTATTACTTTCCAGCCTACTTATCCCTCAGCCCCTGCTCTCCAAACTCCTCTCAACAACTGAGCCATTTTCCTGCCTTTTATCCTTCCAGGCTGGGCGTCATTCCTGATTAAAGACAATTAAAGTCAATGATTTCTTAAAGCTATACCACCTTTTATATAACTTCTTAAAGTGGTACCCCATCTCAGAGACAGAGCTCTCAACATCCTATGGCTTACATATCATCCCTCTCTCACTCTGTTACATATCGCCCCACCACCAGCAAAGAGCCAGGGGCTCGAGCAATTTCTGCCTTAAGGCACGACATTCGGGAGAGGGCATCTGTATATTCCCATCTGCTGACCTGGCTCTATGCTCAATTGTAAAGGCATATAGTTGAACGGAAAAAAAAGTGTAACCCGGGCATTCTTTTCCTTATTTACCCGCATCCACTTAAGGGGAGCATGATCCGTTACCAGATGGAAGGTTCTCCCTAATAAATAGTACTTTAGTGTCTCCACCACCCATTTGATCACTAAACGCTCCTTCTCGACGATAGCATAGTTACGTTCGAGGTTGCAGCTTTCTACTCCGGTACATTATGGGATGCTCGGCCCCTTCGATAACCAGGACTAGTACGGCCCCTAGCCCAACGTCTGACGCATCCGTCTGGAGAGTGAACTCCCGGGAGAAATCCGGAACAATCAGTACTGGATCTAAACATAAGGCATCCTGGAGGTCTCCCAATGATGTTTCCCCTCCAGGGATCCAACGGACCAAATTTGGCTCCCAAGATTTGATTAGATCTGTCAAAGGGGCCGCCCTGGTGGCGAAGTCTGGGATAAATAGTCGATAATATCCGATGGGGCCCAGAAAAGTTCTATGTGTTTTCTCATCACGGGTCTGGGCCATTTCCTAACAGCCTTTACTTTGTTAAGTTGGGGATTAACTAGTCCGTCCCGATGATATACCCCAACTAACGCTTCTCCGACAAACCCAAATGGCATTTCCCTGGGTTGCCCGTCAAACCGACCTTCTTAAGCTGTCCAGTACCGCTCCTAATTCTTTTTGATGGGACCCCCAGTCACTGCTGTAGATTACAATATCATCTCGGCATGCAGCAGTATACTGATCACGAGGCCTCAAAATCTGATCCATTAGCCGCTGAAAAGTGGCAGGAGCCCAGTGCAGCCCAAATGCCATCACGAGGTACTGGTACAGCCAATCCTGCGGCGCCAGTGCAGCCCTCCACGCGGCGCCAGTGCAGCCCTCCACGCTGTACAAAGGCCGTTTTCTCTTTGGCAAAATCCGTGATCTGCCAATGCCCTTTCGTAAGGTCCAGGGCGGACAAGAAGTTGGCATTTCCCAGAGGTACAATTAGCTCATCCACCCGAGGCAGAGATAAGCATCAATCTTGGATGCGTTGTTTAATTTTCTAAAATCATTACAGAGTCTCCACGACCCATCGGGTTTTGGTACCATAACTATAGGGTTTGATCATTCACTGAGAGACTATCACCCCTAGCTCTAACATTGTCCTGACCGCCTGGGAGATCTCCTGTCTCTTCGTCTGGGGAATCCGATACAGTTTCACCGAGACTGTTATCCCCAGAGGCGTTACGATATCATGTTTAATAACATGAATTTTCCCAGGTCAAAAAGGTAAAAACATCCCAATTTCCTTTGACTAATTTGAGCGGTTTTACACACTGCTGTGCCATTAGTTCTTCGGCCAGGTGAACTTCCCCAGTTTCTCGGATCCTAGTTTCCAAATGAGGCTCTGCCATAAGGGTTTCCTGATCTCTAGCAGTTTAATATGATCGATCTGCTCCTTCTGTCTTCTCCCAGGCTGACAGACTTTGTAATTTACAGGCCCTACTTGTCCCACAATCTTGTATGGGCTCTGCCATTGAGCCATGAGTTTGCTCCCAGGCGTGGGAACCAGAAGCAAAATTTGTTCGCCCTGATGAAACCGCCTCACCCTGGCCTGCTTATTGTAGTAGACCCATTGCTTTTCTAGGGCCTTTTCTTGGTGTTCCCTTACTCCAGGAGTGACTGTCTCCACCCTCTCCCTCATTTTCAGGATGTGTCCCACCACTTTCTGCGAAGGGCTATTCTGTTCCTTCCCGATAATATCTAAAAGCATGAACGGTAAAAACCCTGTGGAACTTCTCGAATTGCAAACATTACCTACAGGAACAAGGTGCCCCAGTTCTTGCCCTGCCTGTCTACTACTTTCTTTAGCATACTTCTCAAAAGCTTTATTGAAACGCTCTACCAACCCAACGCTCTACCAACCCATCGGTCTGGAGGCGATATACTGAGGTTCATAGAACCTTAATCTTTAACAATGTACATAGATCTCCCATTCCTTTGGATATGAACGGAGTCCCCTGATCTGTCAGAATCTCTTTTGGAATTTCTACCCTGGAAAATACCCTTGCCAATTCATTGGCAATGTTTTTTGATGCCATGTTCCGTAAGGGAATATCTTCTGGATACCTGGACTTATAATCAATTATTACCAGAATATATTGGTATCCTTTGGCAGACCTTTCCAAAGGCCCCACCAGATCCATAGCAATTCTTTCAAAGGGTACATCGATTACGGGTAGGGGTACTAACGGAGCAGAGAGACGAGGTTCAAATCCTGCCAATTGACATTCTGGTTAGAAATTACAATACATTAGTACTTTTTTTATATATAAATCCCTGGCCAAAAAAATCATCGTAAGATTTTCTCCTGTGTTTTTTTTCTACCTCAAGATGTCCGCCCATCAAGTGTTTATGGGCCAGATCTAATACTCGCCGTCAAAAGGTTTTTGAAACCAACAGTTGTTCTACTGCTACCCCATGCTCACTGGTCACCGTGTACAACAAACCATTCTCAATTATATAGTGAGGCCCAGCCCTTTTCACTTTACCTTATACCGGGGATCCATGAACAGATACCACTTTGGTTTTCACATTCTGAAAAGCCGAATCATTGGACCCTTCCTGTTTAAAATCTGTCATACTCATGGGAAACTCTTCCCCTCTCCTCAGACTGTCCTTTCAGGAACCTTCTCCCTCTGCATCTGGCAGATGTGCTCTGCTAGTAGAAAGGGTCTCGAATTGATCTCCTACTAAAATAGTAGGGACCTGTTTCCCCGCTCCTCGAACCTTATCCCACTTTCCTTTAGATTTTTGTTTCTTCACAACCCCCTGAAATGCGTCAGGGTCCACAAAGGGAAAATTGAGTGAACTCCTCATTAGTGTCTGTGTCCAACACAGGCCTATTCGGAACCTCATTTTTAACGAGGGCTTCAAAGTCCAGAACATCCCTACCCTGGATTACTGGTTGAAAGAGGCCTGGAACTACCCCTGCGGTAATCGGCTGACTTTTCCCATCATTCTCAAGTCACCACAGTAGTGGGGCGATCCCGCACGTCCCCGCGCGCACCCCGTGGGGCGATCCCGCACGTCCCCGCGCACACCCCGTGGGGCGATCCCGCACGTCCCCGCGCACACCCCGTGGGGCGATCCCGCACGTCCCCGTGCACACCCCGTGGGGCGATCCCGCACGTCCCCACGCAATCGCCCCCACGCACACCCCGTGGGGCGATCCCGCACGTCCCCACGCAATCGCCCCCACGCACACCCCGTGGGGCGATCCCGCACGTCCCCGCGCGCAACCCGTGGGGCGATCCCGCACGTCCCCGCGCGCACCCCGTGGGGCGATCCCGCACGTCCCCGCGCACACCCCGTGGGGCGATCCCGCACGTCCCCGCGCACACCCCGTGGGGCGATCCCGCACGTCCCCGCGCACACCCCGTGGGGCGATCCCGCACGTCCCCGCGCACACCCCGTGGGGCGATCCCGCACGTCCCCACGCAATCGCCCCCACGCACACCCCGTGGGGCGATCCCGCACGTCCCCGCGCGCACCCCGTGGGGCGATCCCGCACGTCCCCGCGCGCATCCCGTGGGGCGATCCCGCACGTCCCCGCGCGCACCCCGTGGGGCGATCCCGCACGTCCCCACGCAATCGCCCCCACGCACACCCCGTGGGGCGATCCCGCACGTCCCCGCGCGCACCCCGTGGGGCGATCCCGCACGTCCCCGCGCACACCCCGTGGGGCGATCCCGCACGTCCCCGCGCACACACCGTGGGGCGATCCCGCACGTCCCCGCGCACACACCGTGGGGCGATCCCGCACGTCCCCGCGCACACACCGTGGGGCGATCCCGCACGTCCCCGCGCACACCCCGTGGGGCGATCCCGCACGTCCCCGCGCACACACCGTGGGGCGATCCCGCACGTCCCCGCGCACACACCGTGGGGCGATCCCGCACGTCCCCGCGCACACCCCGTGGGGCGATCCCGCACGTCCCCGCGCACACCCCGTGGGGCGATCCCGCACGTCCCCGCGCACACACCGTGGGGCGATCCCGCACGTCCCCGCGCACACACCGTGGGGCGATCCCGCACGTCCCCGCGCACACCCCGTGGGGCGATACCGCACGTCCCCGCGCACACACCGTGGGGCGATCCCGCACGTCCCCGCGCACACCCCGTGGGGCGATCCCGCACGTCCCCATGCACACCCCGTGGGGCGATCCCGCACGTCCCCGCGCACACCCCGTGGGGCGATCCCGCACGTCCCCGCGCACACACCGTGGGGCGATCCCGCACGTCCCCGCGCACACCCCGTGGGCCGATACCGCACGTCCCCACGCACACCCCGTGGGCCGATACCGCACGTCCCCGCGCACACACCGTGGGGCGATCCCGCACGTCCCCGCGCACACACCGTGGGGCGATCCCGCACGTCCCCGCGCACACCCCGTGGGGCGATCCCGCACGTCCCCGCGCACACCCCGTGGGGCGATACCGCACGTCCCCGCGCACACCCCGTGGGGCGATCCCGCACGTCCCCGCGCACACCCCGTGGGGCGATCCCGCACGTCCCCGCGCACACCCCGTGGGGCGATCCCGCACGTCCCCGCGCACACACCGTGGGGCGATCCCGCACGTCCCCGCGCACACCCCGTGGGCCGATACCGCACGTCCCCACGCACACCCCGTGGGCCGATACCGCACGTCCCCGCGCACACCCCGTGGGCCGATACCGCACGTCCCCGCGCACACACCGTGGGGCGATCCCGCACGTCCCCGCGCACACACCGTGGGGCGATCCCGCACGTCCCCGCGCACACACCGTGGGGCGATCCCGCACGTCCCCGCGCACACCCCGTGGGGCGATCCCGCACGTCCCCGCGCACACCCCGTGGGGCGATCCCGCACGTCCCCACGCACACCCCGTGGGCCGATACCGCACGTCCCCGCGCACACCCCGTGGGGCGATCCCGCACGTCCCCACGCACACCCCGTGGGCCGATACCGCACGTCCCCGCGCACACCCCGTACCCCTATTTTTGACCCATGAAGTAACTGGCAAGGTCAGACCAGATTAGCAGTTATCAAGTCACGGTGCCACCAGAATCAGTGCAGTGATCTCATTACCGTATAACTTTATAACATAAGAAACAGGAGCAGGAGTAGGCCATTCAGCCCCTCGAGCCTATCCCACCATTCAACAAGATCATGGCTGATCCTCTACCTTAACTCCACATCCCCACCCTTTCTGGGCTTTAAAAACCAATGGGTGGCCTCCACGTGACTCATGGTTTGCTCTATGCCAATCAAATAATCCTCCCCAGGGGCTGGGTCCTGGTTTCCCAGACTACAGCCCATAGGTTCCCCAATGTTGGAACATCATCTTGCAATATGCCCTAACCTATCACAACATTAACACCTTAGCAACCTATTAACATTTTTAACTTTGTTATCAAAGAGGATACAATGTCCCTTCACAGCTTCTTACTGCCCTTCAACATTTCTTCAGGCCAAGGGAACACCATAGGGTCCTGAAGGGGACATCTCCTCGATCGCGAGCCAGTTCCTTTGCCGCCAGATGTCACTCTACTACGGTCACTAACTCGTGGCCATCTGCCGGCTCTCCTTATCTGACCCATCTCCTGACATTCAAGGGTAGAACTCAGATGAACCGATCCAAGACAACCAGCTCCACGGTCTTCACTGGGTTATTTGTCTCAGGCTGCAGCCATCGCCAGGCCAGGTGTATCAGGTCGTACATCTTGGAGGTTTCCCCACCTCACAAGCCCATGATTGAAACTGTGAAGCTCTCACCATGGGAGTCACTCTAGTACGGGCCAGGATTTCCTCCTTCAGCGTCTGGTAATCAGCTGCATGCATCCATTCCAAGTCAAAATTTGTCTTTTGGGTGTCTCCTACCAAAAAAAGGAGCCACAATCCCTGCCCACTATTCTTTTGGCCACTTTTCTCACTCTACACATCATTCAAAGGCCAGAAGGTACGTCTCCACATCTTTTGTAATACTAAGCTAGGCCGGATATGCTGCAGTCTGTCACCTACGATCCCACTGACAGCAGTCTCTGCATCAAATGCTGGATCTCAGCCTCAGTTCTTTCCACTTACACGTTCATGATCTGATATGTTTCTTGTTGGGCTTCCAGAACCTTGTTAATCTGCTCCTGTTGTGCCAATGTGACCTGCATGAATGCTCTCAGCATTTCCTCCGTGATGGTAGGTCTTGGCCTTTCTCAGATGCCAAAATCTCACTTCTAACACCACACGTAACAAGTTGATGCAGGTCCAGGACCCAGTGGTCAATTAGACAAACAGACTAGATCCTAAAACAAGTGAAGTATATTCACCCACATGGGGGGCTCAATTTTCCCAAGAAATTGCGGGTGCGTTGGGGGCAGGGTGGGGGGGGCTCCGAAAATCAGGGAAATCCCGTTCAGTTTCAGAACCTGGCTCCAACCCGCAGACTTCCGGATTCCCCACTGACGTCTGGGTGAGCACGGCCCTCCCAAATGCAGACGTCCCACCAGCAATATGATACTTCACACAGTTGTTGAGATAGTTTAAATAATTGAACTACTTAATTCTCTCCACATTGAGGCAGGGATGCGATTTTGAAGCATCCTCAGCATGTTTCCCGTGCTGTGGGAACAGACGTGTTTCAGCCAACAGCCAGTGGGACATTCAAATGCTTAATTGACAGATGGGGAGAAAAGGTCACTTATTGAAGCAGGGCACTCAGTTCTTTCAGACAAAGTTTTGGCTGCAAGATCTTTGTGTTTTCACTGAAAATTCTTACTTTCCACTCAAAATTCTACTGTTCACACATACTTATCTACTTTGCGGACCCCCTCAAACTCACACCGTCAGGGTGGGGGGTTGCCATGACTGCATTCACCACTTCATCCAAGGACAAGCAACATCACCAGCCTCGCCAGGCACATCGTCCACTTCCGCCACTTGGAGCTCCACAACACAGTACTGCACCACAGGCACCTGCACAAGAGCAGAAGGTAACAGCAGAGGGAGCGACGTCGCAGGAGGCACTACCCTCATCAGAGGGTCTACAGACCGAGGCTCAGCTTCCTGGACCTCTCTGTGGAGCAGTGCATATGGAGGCTGAGAGTGAGTCGCCAGGTGGTCGCGGACATCTGCAGCCTCCTTCATGCCGAGCTGCTCCCGGCTGGCCGGAGCTGCATTTCATTACCTGTCACTGTCAAAGTCACCACTGCCCTCAACTTCTTCGCCTCCGGATCATTCCAGGGTGCCACTGGGGACATCGCCGGGGTATCAGTCGTCTGCGCACAAGTGCATAAGGCAGGTCACCGATGGCTTGTTTCGCAGGGCCTCGCACTACATCAACTTCCCCACGGACGACCTCAGCCAGACAGAGAGGGCAGTGGGATTCCACTCTGTGGCTGGCTTCCCACGGGCACAGGGTGCAATTGTTTGCAGGCATATAGGAATATGAGCACCTCCACACGATCCAGGACTGTTCATCAACTGAACGGCTATCACACCATCAACACTCAGCTCGTTTGTGATCACCACAAAAGATTCCTTCACGTGTGCGTCAGATTCCCCGGCAGCTGCCACGATTCCTTCATCCTCAGGGAATCCAACATCCCGGGCCTCTTCCATGCACCGAACACCCTTAAGGGCTGGCTCCTCAGGGACAAAGGATACCACCGAGCAACAGTGTTGATATAACGACAGCCACATCGCCACCAGGTCTACAATTGAGCATGCGATAGGGCTGCTCAAGATGCGATTTAGGTGCCTTGATCATCAACAGAGAGGGGTGCAGCTTTAGGAGGCCCCATCCACATCTGCCACCCACATTGAGGAGGAGGAGGAGGAACCCATGGGCAGAGCAGCGGCTCACCTGACTTCTCGTGAGGTCAGGGAGTCACTGATGTGTAAACGGTTCTCCTAACATCAGAAAGTGTGAAGAGTCCAGTCCTCACCACCTGGAAAGAGAAGCGGCCACACCAGCTGCCCCCCCACCACCCTTCCCTGCACAAAACAGTCCTGGAACTACACATTTACCCACTGTAAAGTGACCCAATGGGTGGCATCAATTGTCGGCATTCATGGTGAACCTCATGAAAGGGCCCTTTCACAAAAGCCAGTCAAGAATGGCCAAGATGTGAAAATCATAATATTTAATGTGAGTTCAACAAAAACTAAATATAAATGGAAAATATGTCAAACACCCTTGTGCATCCCCTTTGTGCTTAAAAAACCTTTGCCTTTCTCTTCTGACTACTCCTACATGGTGCATCCCCTGTGGCTGCAGCAGAGGTAATGGACAGTTGCTCTTGTTCATGCCTTGACGGTGGGCCAAAGGGCCTCTATCCGTGCTGTATGACTGCTTAGATGCTTTGGGTCTACGCCCTCTGGGTTTTGGAACCCATGAGGGCCTCTCCAACGACTGCTCCACCTGCACCTGTGCAGGGGCAGACGCGACCACCTGGAGAGGAGGCAGCATTGTGGGTACAGGTTGAGAGGGGGGCAACGGGTGAGACGTGGGGGCACTTTGAGTGGCGTCCCACTTCCATCTCCCCTTTCGCCATCATCCCTCCCCTGGGCCAGGCCCACAACACTCCCACCACTCTGCTGGACAACAGTTTGGAGGACTTGTGTGATGCCTTGTAAGGCCAGTGCTCTTGTATCTGTCTGCCTGTTCACTGTGAGTCTGAACGGCTGTTGTCAGGGCCTGAATGGACTCATTTGTGAGCCATACTTGAAGCTCAATGGAGGCTAGCCTTCTCTCCATCGCAGACATTCCCACACTTACCTGTGACATTATCTCAGAGATTCCCTCACGTTCCTGTGACAGTATCTCAGAGATTCCCTCCTGTACCTGTGCCACCATTCCACTCATGCAGGAGTTGGATTCCTCCATCGTCTCGCAAATGTGCTGCTGCCCCTCGATCATTCTCCTTTTAAAGGATGGCCCCCAGGTGTCCAGCTGAGCAGAGCCTGGAGAGGAGTGTTCCCACTGACGCGGACTCTCCGCAGCTGCCCCTGCCACCAGTGTCTGCTCGTGCTCACGTGTGGTAATTCACCAGGTGCCAACCCAACTAACTGAGGACGGGGACCCACTGAGGTGTGAGTATCTGCGCTGGTGGATGGCTCGCTATGATGTGACGGTGCCCTCTCAGAGGCCGGCAAGTCCTCTGAGGAATGGCCCTCTGGCATCACAGCGATCGTTGAAGGCCCTATAAGAGAACAGATGGCAATATTAAGTCTCATCACAGATGTATCATGTTGTGATGAGCATACTGAGGTGCTGAAGATGGCAGGGCAAGTTAACATCAATTGTGTGCAACGAATGTTAAAGTTGTGTCACCAGACGTTTGTTGGGTGCCAGTCTCAACGTCCCCAACAGAGAGGCACTCGAGGGTGCGGCTCAGTTCCAGAGCGTCCTGCTCCACCTGTGAGGACAACAATTTGTTGCGGCCCCCCTCTGGTCCTCGCCTTCTCCCACGCATTTTGCGCTCTCTTCTCCTAGAAGGGGAGAAAGTACAGACCTGTGAGTGAGTGATGGTGAAGTGGCCAACCGATGAATGCATTGGTTTGGGTGAGGCTGACCATGAAAGAGATGCATCAGAGGGTGAATATGAGACAGAGCCATGACATTGTATGAGGATTGGGTTGAGTGGTAGTGGTGGGGTGAGTAATGGGGAGATGAGGAAGTGCTGAGGAAGTGCAGGTAAGTTGAGGATGAGCCTGAAGTGGGTGTGAGGAGTGATGTGATGGAGTAGTCTTGGCAGTGCAGAATGAGTTGGGGGGTGGGGGGTGGTGATGTGGAAGACGGAATGTAGGAGAATCAGTAAGTGTACTCACTTTGGCTGACCTGGTTAGGTCATTGAAGTGCTTCCTGCACTGGACCCAGGTGCGGGAGATGTTACTGCTGCTGGTGGCCTCCTCTGCCACCTCGAGCCAGGCCTTCTTGGTGGCAGACGCAGGCCACTTCCTCCCGTCTGCCAGGGTAAAACAGAATCCTCCTCCTCATCATCATCATCCCATCCAGTAGCACCTGGAGTGAAGCATCATTGGATCTTGGAGCAGCCTTGCCCCAGTGCTGCTCCATTGTGGTGTGTGGGCGTTTGCTCCAGGAAAAGCCATTGGAGGACTGCCCCTTTAAATAGGGCTCCTCCAGCTGACAGCCTGTGATGCGGGTGAGCAGTCCGCCCACTGTGCAGCTTTCGGACGGCAAACCCAGAAGCCACGTTAAGTGGCTCCAATTGAATCGCGATCGCGTGGAAAACAAACAATTTTTATTGGGCGGGTTACCCGCGCACCCATTCATCCCCCGCCATTGCCATTGCCCATTGCCATTGCCATTGCCATTGCCACTCTGATATCGGGGCCAGGGTCTTTACTTATCGTGGTGAACAAGACCATGGTGGGTATTACTTCCCAGTCTACCTCTCAATTACTTCCTCTTCAAAAATCCTCTCACCAACCAAGCCAATTCCCTGCCTTTTATTCTTGCAGGCTGGGAGTCGTTCCTAATTAACAGCAATTAAGGTCAACAATTCCTTAAAGCTATACCGTCCTATGTATACCTTCTTAAAGTGGTATCCCTATCTCGGATACAGAGCTCTCAACTTACATAGCGACCCTCACTCACTCAGTTACAAACAGTAACAAAGGAATGAATGTAGATGTAACAAGGGAATGATTGTAAAAATAACAAGGGAATGAATTTAAAAGTAACAAGGGAATGAGTGTAAAAATAACAAGGGGATAAGTGTAAAAGTAAAAGGGAATGAATGTAAAAGTAAAAAAGGAATCATTGAAAAAGTGACAAGGGAACAAATATTAAACTAACAAAGCAATGAATATGAAACTAAGAAGGGAATTAATATGAAAGTAACAAGGGAATTAATGTAAAATGACAAAGGAATGAGTGTAAAAGTAACAAAGCAATCAATATTAAAGTAACAAAGGAATGAAAGTAAAACTAATAAGTGATGAATGTAAAAGTAAAAAGGGAGTCAGTGTAAAATTAACTGGGGAATGAGTGTAACAGTAACAAGGGATTGAATGTGAATGTAATAAGGAATTGAATGTGAATGTAATAAGGAAATTAACCTAAAAGTAACAAGGGAAGGAGTGTAAAAGTGACAAGTTAATGAGTGTAAAAGTAACAAGGGAATCATTTTAAAAGTAAAAAGGGAACAAATATAAAAGTAACAAAGCAATCAATATGAAAGTAACAAAGGAATGAATGTAAAAGTAACAAGGAAAGAATTTAAACTAACAAGTGAATGAGTGTAAAAGTAACAAGGGAATGAGTGAAAAAGTAACAAGGGAATGAGTGAAAAAGTAATAAGCAGAGTGTACAAATAACACGGGAATGAATATGAAAGAAACAGGGAATGAATGTAAAAGTAACAAGAGATGAATGTAAAAGTAACAAGGGAATGAGTGTACAAGTGACTAACAATTGATGAGTGCAAAAGTAAAAATGGAGTTAGTGTAAAAGTAACAAGGGAGTGAGTGTACAGGTAATAGGGGAATGAGTGTAAAAGTTAACAAAGGATTGAATATGAAAGTAATAACAAATTGAATATGAAAGTAACAAGGAAATTGTCCTTAAAGTAACAAGGAAATGAATGTAAAAGTAACAAGGGATTGAATATAAAATTAGCAAGAGATGAGTGTAAAAGTAACAAGGGAATGAATATAAAATTAACAAGAGATGAGTGTAAAAGTAACAAGAGAATGAATATAAAATTAGCAATGCATTGAATATGAAAGTAACAAGGGAATGAATGGAAAAGCAGCAAGGAAATGAATGGAAAAGTAATAAGGGAATGAATATGAAAGTAACTAGGGAATTATTGTAAATGTAACAAGGGATTGAATGGGAAAAAAACAAGGGAATGAATGTAAAAGTAACAAGGGAATGGGTGTAACTAACAAGGGAATGAATGTCAAAGTAACAAGGGAATGGGTGTAAACGTAACAAAGGGATGAATATAAAAGTAACAAGAGAATTAAGGTAAAAGTCACAAGGGACTGAGTGCAAAAGTAACAGAGGAATGAATGTAAACTTACAAGGGAATGAATATCAAGGAACAAGGGAATTATTATAAAGTAACAATGCAATGAATATCAAAGTAATAAGGGAACAAATGGAAATGTAACATGGGAATGAATATGAAAGTAACAAGAGAATTAATGTAAAAGTAACAAGGGAATGAGTGTAAAAGTAACAAGGGAATTATTGCAAAGGTAACAAGGGAATTAGCGTAAAAGTAACAAGGAATGAGTGATAAAGTACCAAGGAAATGAATGTAAAAGCAACAAGGGGATAAGTGTAAAAGTAATAAAGGAAAGAATATCTAAGCAACAAGGGAATGACCATGAAAGTAACTAGGGAATGAATGTACAAGTAATATTGGAATGAGTGTAAAAGTAATAAGGGAATGAACATAAAAGTGACAAGAGAATTAATGTAAAAGTATCAAGGGAATGAGTGCAAAGTAAAAAGCGAATGATTGCAAAAGTTAACAAGGGAATTAATGTAAAAGTACTAAGGGAATGAACATTAAAGTAACAAGGGAATGAATGTAAATGAAACAAGGGAATGAATGTAAAGGTAACAAGGGGATAAATGTAAAAGTAACAGGGGATAAGTGTAAGATTAATAGAGGAATGAGTACCTAAGCAACAAGGGAATGAACATGAAAGTAACTAGGGAATGAATTTAAAAGTAACAAGGGATTGAATAGAAAAGTAATAAAGGAAAAAATGTAACAGTTACAAAGGAAAGAATGTAAACTAACAAGGGAATTAGTGTAAAAGTGCTAAGGAATGAACATTAAAGTAATGAGGGAATGAATGTAAATGTAACAAGGCAATGAATATAAAAGTAACAAGGGAATGAATTAAAACTAACAAGGAAATGAATATAAATTAACAAGAGAATGTGTGTAAAAGTAACAAGGGAATCATTTAAAAAATAACAAGTGAACGAATATAAAAGTAACAATGCAATGAACATGAAAGTAATAAAGGAATGAATAGAAAAGTAACAAGGGTATGAATGTAAAAGTCACATGAGAATGAATGTAAAAGTCACCAGGGAATGAATGTAAAAGTAGTAAGGGAATGAATGTAAAAGTAACAATCCTGCATCTCAACAGGGCCGGGACCAAAATCCTCCCAGGAGGTTTTGCTAGCGCTGTTGGGGTGGGTTTAAACTAGCTTGGCAGGGGGATGGGAACCAGAGCGTAGATTCAGAAGGAAGAGAAGCAGAGCTGGAAATGGAAGGCAGAAAATTAGTGAGCGAGTTTGGAAGGCAGAGGAAACAAAGGTTAGAAAATAGACAACAAAGGAGCTTGGCAGTGCTAAATGATACATACTTCGATGCAAGGAGTCTAGTGAATAAGGCAGATGAGCTGAGGGCACAGATAGACACGTGGCAGTATGATATCTTAGCTATTACTGAAACATGGCTTAAAGAGGGACAGGAATGGCAACTCAACATTCCTGGTTACAGGGTTTTCAGACAAGATAGAGAGGGGGATAAAAAAGGAGGGAGGTGGTAATATTGGTTAAAGAAACAATTACAGCTGTGAGGAAGGATGATATGTTAGAAGGATCATCAAATGAGGCCATGGGTTGAGCTAAAGAACAAAAAAGGGGCAATCACACTACTGGACGTGTACTATAGACCCCCAAACAGTCAGAGGGAGATATAAGAGCAAATATGGAGGCAAATTTCCGAGAAGTGCAAGAACAATAGGGCAGTAATAGTAGGGGATTTTAACTACCCTAATATTAACTGGGATAGAATCAGTGTAAAAGGTACAGTGGACGCAGAATTCTTAAAATGCATTCAGGAAATTTTTTTTAGCCAGTACTTAGCAAGCCCAACAAGCGGGGAGGGGGACAGTTCTGGACTTAGTTTTAGGGAATGAAGCTGGGCAGGTGGAAGGAGTATCAGTGGAAGAGCATTTTGGTGGTAGTGATCATAATTCAGTTAGATTTAGCAAAGTTATGGAAAAGGACAAAGATAGAACAGGAGTAAAAATTCTCAAATGGGGAAAGGCAAATTTTACTATGCTGAGAAGTGATTTAGGAAAAGTGGACTGGAAACAGCTACTTGAAGGTAAATCAGTGTCAGAGCAGTGGGAGGCATTCAAGTGGAAATAGTGAGGGTTCAGAACAAATATGTTCCCACAAAGAAAAAGGGTGGGACTCCCAAATCTAGAGCCCCCTGGATGACAAGGAGCATACAGGGTAAGATAAGGCAAAAAAGGGAAGCTTATATCAGACACCAAGAGCTCAATATTTCAGAAAGCCTAAAGGAGTATAGAAAATGCAGGGGTGAAATTAAAAAGGAAATTGTGAAAACAAAGAAAGGGCATGAAAGAATATTGACAAGTAAAATCAAGGAAAACCCAAAGATGTTTTATAAATACATAAACAGCAAGAGGATAACTAAGGAATGAGTAGAATCTATTCGAGACCAACAAGGTATGGAGACAGAAGAAGTGGGTATGGTTCTTAATGAATACTATTCACCTGTCTTCACAAAAGAGGGGGACGATGCAGATATTGTAGTTAAGGAGGAGGAGTGTGAAATATTGGATGGGATAAACATAGTGAAGAAGGAAATATTAAGGGGATTAGCATCTTTGAAAGTAAACAAATCGCCAAGCCCAGATGAAATTTATCCCAGGCTGTTAAGAGAAGCAAGGAAGGAAATAGCAGAGGCTCTGACCATCATTTTCCAATCCTCCCTGGCTGAAGGCATGGTGCTGGAGGCTTGGAGGACTGCCATTGTTGTACCATTGTTTAAAAAGGGAGAAAAGGATAGATCGAGTAGGTCAGTCAGCCTTACCTCGGTAGTGGGCAAATTATTGGAATCAATTCTGAGGGACAGTATTAATCATCATTTAGAAAGGCATGGATTAATCAAGGACAGTCAGCATAGATTTGTTAAGGGAAGGTCGCATCTGACTAACTTGATTGAATTTTTTGAGGAGGTAACAAGTAGGGTCGATGAGGGTAGCACATTTGATGTAGTCTACATGGATTTTAGCAAGGCTTTTGACATGGTCCCACAAGGCAGAGTGGTCAGAAAAGTAAAAGCCCATGGGATCCAAGGGAAAGTGGCTAGTTGGATCCAAAATTGGCTCAGTGGCAGGATGCAAAGGATAATGGTCAATGAGTGTTTTTGTGACTAGAAGGCTGTTTCCAGTGGGGTTCTAGAGAGTTCAGTACTAGGTCCCTTGCTTTTTGTGGTATGTATTAATGATTTAGACCTAAATGTAAGAGGCATGATTAAGAAGTTTGCAGATGATACAAAAATTGGCCATGTGGTTGATAGTGAGGAAGAAAGCTGTAGACTGCAGGAAGATATCAATGGACTGGTCAGGTGGGCAGAAAAGAGGCAAATGGAATTCAATCTGGAGAAGTGTGAGGTAATGTATTTGGGGAGGGCATGCAAGGCAAGGGAGTACACAATAAATGGGAGGATACTGAGGTGTAAAGGAACAGAGGGACCTTGGAGTGCATGCCCAAAGATCCCTGAAGGTAGCAGGACCAGTAGATAAGGTGGTTAAGAAGGCATACAGGATACTTTCCTTTATTAGCTGAGGCATAGAATATAGGAGCAGGGAGGTTATGCTCGAACTGTATAGAACACTAGTTGAGCCACAGCTTAAGTACTGCATATAGTTCTGGTCACCACATTACAGGAAAGATGTGATTGCACTAGAGAGGGTACAGAGGAGATTTACGAGGATGTTACCAGGACTGGAGAATTTTAGTTATGAGGAAAGATTGGATAGGCTGAGGTTGTTTTCATTGAAACAGAGGAGGCTGAGGGGTGATTTAATTGAGGTGTATAAAATTATGAGGGGCCTAGATAGAGTGGATAGGGAGGACCTATTTCCTTAGCAGAGGGGTCAGTGACCAGGGGGCATAGATTTAAAGTAATTGGTAGAAGGATAAGAAGGGAGCTGAGGAGAACTTTTTTCACCCAGAGGGTGGTGGGGGTCTGGAACTCACTACCTGAAAGGGTGGTAGAAACAGAAACCCTCAACTCATTTGAAAAGTACTTGGATGTGCACTTGAAGTGCGGTAACCTACAGGGCTATGGACCAAGTGCTGGAAAGTGCAATTAAGCTGGATGGCTCTTTTTCGGCCGGCACAGACACAATGGGCCGAATGGCCTCCTTCTGTGCCGTAACTTTCTATGATTCTATGAACAATGGAATTAGTGTAAAAATACCAAGGGAATGAACATGAAAGTAACAAGGGAATGAATGTAGAAGTAACAAGGGAATGAGCACAAAAGTAACAAGGGAATGAATGTAAAAGTAACAAGGGAATTCATGTAAAAGTAACGAGGGAATGATTGTAAAACTAAATGGGGAATGAATATAAACAAACAAGGCCATGAGTGTAAAAGAACCAAGGGAATGAATGTAATCGACAAGGGAATGGATGTAAACCAACAAGCAAATGAGTGTAAAAGTAACAAGAGAATGAATGTAAAAGTATCAAGGGAATTAGCGTAAAACGAAATAGTCAGTCAACATAAAAGTAACAAGGGGATGAATGTGAAATAACAAGGGAATAAACGTGAAATTAACAAGGGAATGAATGTTAAAGAAACCAGCGAATGAATGTAAAAATAATAAGGTGAACATAAAAGTTACAAGGGATTGAATGTAAAAGTAACAAGAGCATTACTGTAAAAGTAACAAAGGAATGAGTGCAAAAGTAACAGAGGAATGAATGTAAAAGTAGCAAGTGAATGATTGTAAAAATAACAACTGAATGAGCGTACAGATAACAAGAGAATGGATGTAACAGTAACAAGGGAATTAGTGTAAAAGTAACAAGGGAATGAACATAAAAGTAACAAGTTAATGAATGTGAAAGTAACAAGGGAATGAACATAAAACTAACAAGAGGATCAACATAAGAGTGACAATGGAATGAATGTAATACTAATAAGGGAATGAGTGTAAAAATAACAAGGGAATGAATATAAAAGTAATAAGAATGAACATAAAAGTAACAAGTGAATGAGTGTAAAAGAATGGTTTCATGAATGGATGTCCCATCTCCTGATTTTGAGGCATTTGTTGACTGTAAGGTGTAACATTGCATCACGTGAAACAATTATATTCATGAGTCACTTAATTGTTGATTTGAAGAAACTGAACTTTGGCCCCCAATTAACTAAATTGGTCTTTGTTCAGTAATTAATCAAATTCTTACCACAAAAATTAGGAATGTTTCTCAAGACTTCAGTAAACACCCCACAACTGGCAGCTTGTAATAGTTTTAGCTCCCACATTATAGGAAAAAAATGCATGTGTGTTTAAGTCTGAATGTATTAAAGGTTGGCCAGAGACACGTGCTTCTAAATGATCAGTGAATACCAATCATAGAATCATAGAAACATAGAAAATAGGAGCAAGAGTAGGCCATTCGGCCCTTCAGGTCCTGCTCTGCCATTCAAAATGATCATGGCTGATCGTCTAACTCAGTACCCTGTTCCTGCTTTTTTCCCATATCCCTTGATCCCTTTAGCATTAAGAAATATATCTATCTCCTTCTTGAATATATTTAATGACTTGGCCTCCACTGCCTTCTGCGGTAGAGAATTCCACAGGTTCACCACCCTCTGAGTGAGGAAATTTCTCCTTATCTCGGTTCTAAATGGCATACCCCGTATCCTGAGACTGTGACCCCTGGTTGTGGATTCCCCAGCCATCGGGAACATCCTCCCTGCATCTAGTCTGTCTAGTCCTGTTAGAATTTTATATGTTTCGATGAGATCACCTCTCATTCTTCTAAACTCTAGTGAATATAAGCCTAGTCGACCCAATCTCTCCTCATATGTCAGTCCTGCCATCCCAGGAATCAGTCTGGTAAACCTTCATTGCACTCCCTCCATGGCAAGGACGTCCTTCCTCAGATAAGGAGACCAAAACTGCACACAATACTCCAGATGTGGTCTCACCAAGGCCCTGTAAAACTGCAGTGAGACATCCCTGTTCCTGTACTCAATTCCTCTTGCAATGAAGGCCAACATACCATTCGCCTTCCTAACTGCTTGCTGCACCTGAATGCTCGCTTTCAGCGACTGGTGTACAAGGACACCCAGGTCTCGTTGCACCTCCCCTTTTCCCAATCTAACACTATTCAGATAATAATCTGTCTTTCTGTTTTTACAACCAAAGTGGATAACCTCACATTTATCCACGTTATACTGCATCTGCCATGTTCTTGCCCACTCAGCCAACTTGTCTAAATCACATTGGAGACTCTTTACATCCTCCTCACAGCTCACATTCCACCCCAGCTTTGTGTCGTCTGCAAACTTGGAAATGTTACATTCAGTTCCCTCATCCAAATCATTGATATATATTGCGAACAGCTGGGGCCCAAGCACCGATCCCTGCGGTACCCCACTAGTCACTGCCTGCCACCTGGAAAAAGACCTGTTTATTCCTACTCTCTGTTTCCTGTCTGTCAACCAATTCTCAATCCATGCCAGTATATTCTCCCCAATCCCATGTTATTTAATTTTGCACACTAACCTCTTGTGTGGGACCTTATCAAAAGCCTTCTGAAAATCCAAATACACCACATCCACTGGTTCTCCCCTATCTATTCTACTAGTTACCTCCTCAAAAAACTCCAGTAGATTTGTTAAGCATGATTTCCCTTTCATAAACCCATGCTGACTTTGTCCAACCCCGTTAATGCCTTCCAAGTGTTCTGTTATCACATCCTTTATAATAGACTCTAGCATTTTCCCCACTACTGATGTTAGGCTAACTGGTCTGTAATTCCCTGTTTTTTCTCTCCCTCCTTTTTTAAATAGTGGGGTTACATTTGCCACCCTCCAATCTGTAGGAACTGTTCCAGAGTCTATAGAATTTTGGAAGATGATCACCAAAGCATCCACTATTTCCAGGGCCACTTCTTTTAGTACTCTGGGATGTAGATTATCAGGCCCTGGGGATTTGTCAGCCTTTAGCCCCATTAATTTCCCTAGCACTATTTTTTTTACTAATACTGATTTCCTTCAGTTCCTCCCTCTCACTAGACCCTTGGTTCCCTAACATTTCTGGGAGGTTATTTGTGTCCTCCTTTATGAAAACAGAACCAAAGTATGTGTTTAATTGTTCTGCCATTTCTTTGTTCCCCATTATAATTTCCACCATTTCTGACTGTAAGGGAGCTACATTTGTCTTCACTAATCTTTTTCTCTTGACATATTTATAGAAGCTTTTACAGTCAGTTTTTATGTTCCCTGCTAATTTACTCCCATACTCAATTTTTCCCCTCTTAATCAATCTCTTTGTTCTCCTTTGCTGAATTCTAAACTGTTCCCTATCCTCAGGCTTGCCGCTTTTTCTGGCAATTTTATATGTCTCCTCTTTGGATCTAATACTATCCCTAATTTCTTTTGGAAGCCACGGTTGAGCCACCTTTCCTGTTTTATTTTTGCGCCAGACAGGAATAAATAATTGTTGTAATTCCTGCACATGTTCTTTAAATATTAGCCATTGCCTATCCACCGTCATCCCTTTTAGTAAAGTTCCCCAATCTATCATAGCCAACTCACACCTCATACTTTCGTAATTTCCTTTATTTAGATTCAGGACCCTAGTTTCGGATTCAACTACTTCACTCTCCATCTTAATGAGGAATTCTATCATGTTATGGTCGCTCTTCCCTAAGGGACCCCGCAAAACAAGATTGTTAATTAATCCTTTCTCATTGCACAATACCCAGTCTAGGAGCACCTGTTCTCTCGTTGGTTCCTCAACATATTGGTCTAGAAATCCATCACATGCACACTCCAGGAATTCTTCCCCCACAGTATTATTGCTAATTTGGTTTGACCAATCTCTATGTAAATTAAAGTCACCCATGATTATAGTTGTACCTTTCTTGCATGCGTCTCTAATTTCCTGTTTAATGCCCTCCCCTACATCTCCACTACTGTTTGGGGGCCTATAGACAACCCCCACCAACGTTTTCAGCCCCTTGGTGTTTGTTAGCTCCACCCATACAGATTCCACATCGTGATTTTCCGAGCCAATATCCTTCCTCACTATTGCATTGATTTCCTCCTTTACTAACAACGCTACTCCACCTCCTTTCCCTTTTTGCCTGACATAAGTAGGAGGTTATATATATGAACAGGAAGTGCTACAGGTAAGATCAGTGTCAAGTACCTATCTGAAAGATGTAGAAAGGATAAATACCAATCAGAAGGGTAGAAGCAGGGAGACTAGTTAGGGGGAAGGGGGCAAGGAGGTATAGCAGGTGGGTAGGAAGCAGTAGGGAACTCGGTTGGGGAGATGGGGTAGGAAGGCAGATCAGTGAAGAGGGGACAGGGAGACGGGTCGAGGAGAAGGAGGCAAGGTAGTCGAGCAGGTGGGAATAGAGCGGGGAAACTGGTCGGGGAGAAGGGGTCAGGAGGCAGATCAGAATGGAGGGGCAGGGAAGCCAATTGGGGAGAAGAGTTAGGGAGGCAGATAAGGAGGGAGGTAGTGGGCAGGGAGGCTGGTCAGAGGGGGTGGTCAGGGAGACATATCAGGAAATAGGGGGCAGGAATGCCAGTTGGAGGGAGTAATCAAGAAGGCAGATCAGGACGGAGGAGGCTGGGAGGCTGCTGTATCCATCCTGTAACATTCTGCATATAATGGAACAGTTCTATTTCATATTAGTTCTATCACAGTAAATCTCAGTTCGCTAACAGGTTTGCTGGTGAATGCATTGCCCCCTATGCAGCCCACGAAGATCCCAAGTTTGATCCCTGGTCTGTGCTGGGTTAGCTGCCCTCAGCAACCAAGGCACTACAATTAGCCTCAATACCCCAGGGCTAATCTAACCCAAGGTTCCTTCTCCTGGTTGCTATCCTGCTGAAAGATGTAGAAAGGATATATACCAATCAGAAGGGTAG
Organism: Heptranchias perlo; assembly: GCF_035084215.1. Lineage (NCBI taxonomy): Eukaryota > Metazoa > Chordata > Chondrichthyes > Hexanchiformes > Hexanchidae > Heptranchias > Heptranchias perlo. The sequence goes on from NC_090341.1 coordinate 50,846,573, forward strand.
AAGCAGGGAGATTAGTTGTCTATAGATATCAGACGAGGATGGGATAAGGCTCAGCTTTGGTATCAGTTACCCCACTCCCCTCTACACCCCCCCACCTGCCCTCCATGGTCGAACAGCCTGCCTACTTCTCCAGGCTGGAGGATGAACAGCCATTTGGGCAGGCTTACCCATAAGCCTGTGGCCCAAAAATAATCAGGAAGGGGAGGGGGGGGGATAAAATTGGGAAAGGATTTTGGAAATAAATGAGAAAATATGGGTGCAGCAGGGGTAGGATTCAGGTTGAGGTCACATTGTTATGTAAAGGTACACTAGCCATGTAATTCAGAGTGTGTCCTGTAGGATACAATATTCCCCTCCATCCCCTTCCAGGTCTTTAATAGGGGTGGGAGGAGCGCTTGACGTTACTCTGTCTCTGCCTGCAGTAAAGAAACACTCTCGATTCAGACATCTTTTTTTTTTTCTCTCTCCTTCCCTCAAATGCAGTTCGGTTCTTTCCAACAGGTTAACTTGCTGTCGGAAACCTCGGGCACTGACCGGAGAGTGAAGCAGGATGAGGGATTGCTGGAAAGCCGGAAGAGCCGGACAGAAAGCAAGACATTAAGGACCTGCTCTACTGAAACGCCTTCCCCCCACGCCACAGACTGGAGGAGCTGCCCATATTCCTGCTAAGGCTGGGCTCGAAGGTTTGCTTTGCAAAAAAAAACCCAGCCAGCATTAGCCTGCTGATTCTGAATTAATAATATGGTGAATTCAGGAACGGAACAGCATTGAATTGTGTGTGTTGTGTCTCTCTGCTCTCCCCCCTAGGCAGGCAATAGAGGGGGAGAAGAAGGAGGAGAAGAGGGAGGTGGTTTATTTTTTTTTGATCAATTTCAAAGCGTGAAACTGACACGGAGTGTGGCTTAGAGACGGCGCCCGGATCGCTCTCCCTCCCTCCCTCTCTCTCTCTCTCTCTCACACACACAAAACCCAAGCTTCCCAATCTGTAAACAGGCGAGAAGAGTGATCGGCCGGGTGAAGGACAGGAGGAGCTGGGTTTGCGTCTCCAACTGGACCCAGCGGCCAGGATGTCCTCTCAAGGAAGATTCAAAAAGGACAAAGAGATCACGACAGAATACGAGACCCAAGTCAAAGGTCGGTTCCCCAAGTATTCGCTATCCTTTCAGTGAAATGGGAATGGGAGGGATCCCTTGCATATTATGGATTGTTAGCCCAGTAATCGGTCGGCTCTCTCTCCACTGGTTCGTGCCACAGAGAAGTTGCTGGGGACAGTGGGATATCGCTTTGGGTGTTTTTGAGAGGGAGGGAGGGAGGGAAGGAGGGTACTGTTTCAGAACTGCATTGCAGTGTGTGGGGAAAGCTGGGGACTGCTGTAAGCGATGGCAAGCTAGCTCAGCTTAGCTCTGCAATGAATTGTGCTGACGATCAGACAAGCCTCCCTTGTCATGTTGGAGGCGCTTTGATCCCTGTCTCCCGTGCGTTCGAGTCCTCCAATTCCTTGTAGCCCTTCCCCTCTTTTAAAATAAGTAGTTTTTAACAATCAAACCGGACCTCTTGCTCTTAAATATCGATCGCGAGAGATTCCCCCTTTTAATAGCTTAAAAAGAAAAAAAACATTTTTTTCGCAAAATAATCCCAAAATTGTACCCATTTGACCAGAGGCTGAGAGAGTGTTGGTGAGGAGCCAGATAAAAGATCCCCTCCCCCGGGGTTTGAAAAGACAGTCTCAGCCCCCGCCTGCCGTTTGAAAGTGCTCTCCCTCCCAGTGCAGTGTACAGGACCTGGCTCTGAGAGCTTTCTATATCTCCAATAATGTCCAACTCCAGTCCTGAAATTGATCCAACTCTCGGGTCAGTTTCACTCTTTGATATTGGGTGTCTGTTACCATCGGTGGAGATCCCACATTGTTCAGTTCTAGTGGCCTCTTTTAGACAGTCTCCCACCCTCGGCTTTCTGTTTTACTGGGGTGGATGGGGAGACAACTGTTCACACCTCCTCCCTCCCTCCTCAATAAATACCCCACTGTAGGATACTAAGCCACCCCTGAGAGAGTTTCTGTGCTCGCCTACCTCTCCATTCCGTCCTGTCTTATTGCACTTATCCTTACAGTGGAAGAATGATGCTTTGAAGTAAGCTTGTGGCGTCTAGTACTAAGCACTTCCCCCTCCCCTTTCCAACAGTGGGTTTGTCAGATGTATTTTTAAACCCATTAACTGGACTCTAAACCACCAGCCAGGTCACCACTCCATGAACTTTGTGGTTTCAAAGTAACTTAAATTGTTTCTGTCTGCAGCTCCCTCCCCTCCCTGTCGTCGCCCCCCCCTTTCTGGTTGGGTTATAAACCCCTGCCTTATTTAACCCTGCAGATTTTATGTCTGTGTGTGTGGTTTGGACTAAAGTGGCTTTTGCTGATGGGGAGGAGAGTGGGCAGAGAGAGAGAGAGAGTGAGTTCTAAGGGTCTGCAGAGGCTGGTGTTTGTAATTCCACCTGGTCCGCGATGGAGAGCAGGATCCTGAGAGGGAGGAGGAGGGGTTGCTGTCTAATGCTGCTCTCTCTCCCTTTCTCTGAGCCTCCAGAATGAATGATTTACACTGGGAATTAATGCTGATGGAGAGGGGGATGACCTTCCCTTTTTCATTGGCAGCCCCCTGCACCTGGGGCTCCCAGAACTTTCAGGTCCCAGGTCCCAGGAGTCCCAGCACACCACAAGTGATGGATAGCAGCTAGAGGAGCGGTGGTGGGCCAGTGTCAGACACAACAGAAAGTACCGAGGCACCGTGGTCAGAATGGAAGCAGTAGTTTTCATATATTTCGAAGGCTGTGGTTAGTTTTATGGCCCACATTGTGCAATTTTGTTTTTGGCAGGGACTTGACAGACTGGTTTGTCATCGTAACCTTGAATCATGAGTGCACATGGTTACAGTTAAAGGGATATTACCATTCCACTTTGCGTTTCATTTGCCCAGATACATTCCTTTTTTATTTTTTCCCTCATTCCCTCCCCCATGATTTCCTTTTCTTTTCTCCGCTCCTGAAGGTGCTGATGAGGTTCAGTTCCATGACTGCCGGATGCCCTCCAACACCTCACCCAATTGGCCATTTTTCATGTGTGCACCTTGATTGTGTCAATTATCAAGGGCCTCACAACTGAGCCTGATCCTGTCCTTACTCAGTGTGCACACAGGCACACGTGCGCACACAGGCACAGGCACACATACGCGCGCGCGCACACACACACACACACACACACACACACACACAGACGCATATGCACGCACACACACAGACGTGTGCACACACGCTTTTCAGCAGGATTCACTGGATAGTGATCAGGAGCAGGAGCCCTAAATTATTTTTTTCCCCTAATGACCCCCTCCCCCAAACAAAGCACTGAGGCCAGTTGTAGCACCCTAATTACCACCTCAGGCTGAGATCAGTTAACTGTATAGAGCAGAATGAAACCTGGACCATCCTAGCCATTAGGGTCCAGTACAGCACTAGCACAGTATGCCTGCCTCCTTATAGCCAAATTTAGTGCCAACAATTCAAATGAATAGGTTAGTATTGGTATAATTAACGATTAAGGTGTTGTACAGTTACAATGAGCAGGTTAGTATTGGTGTATGTAATGATTGAGGTGTTGTACAGTTACAATGAGCAGGTCAGTATTTGTGTATATAGTGCCTGGCGGACAGCTAATTTGATTCTTATTTTTAAAAAGGGGAGATAGAACAAGTCCAGGGATCTATAGACCAGTTAGCTTAATGTCAGTGGTAGGAAAGATAATGTAATCTTTACTCACAGATGTAATAGAAAAATAGCTAGAATCCAAAAATATAATAGAGTAGTCAGCGCAGATTTCAAAAGGGAAGGTCATGCTTGATCAACCTTATTGAATTCTTTGAAGAAGTAACAAAGAGTAGACAAGGGTAATATAGTAGATGTAATATATTTGGATTTTCACAAAGCCTTAGGTAAGGTAACGAATAGTAAATTCATGCACGAGATCAGAGCATGTGGAACCAGGGGACAAGTTAGTAGAATGGATAGCAAGCTGGCTACAAAATAGAAAACAGAGAGTAGGAGATAAGGCTAGTTACTCAGACTGACAAAGGGTGGGAAATGGTGTTCCACAAGGATCGGTGCTGGGACCACTGTTGTTCATCATTTACATAAATGATTTGGACTTGGAAATCAGAAGTACAATTTCAAAATATGCAGATGACACCAAATTCAGGTGTAAAGTCATGACTGTGACAAAATACAAGAAGACACTAATAAACTAGCAGAATGGGTAATTGGCAAATGAATTTCAATATAAATAAGTGTGAGGTGGTACATTTTGGTAGGAGGAATAGGGAGGCCACATTGTTCTTGGAAAATAAGAGTCTAAATGGGGTAGAGGAGCAAAGGGATCTGGGGGAAAAGATACACAAATCACTGAAAATAGTGACGTAGGTTAATAAGACCATAAAAAAGCAAGCAAAGCACTGGGATACATTTCTAGAGGGATAGATTTGAAAAGCAGAGAACTTATGTTAAACTTGTGTAGAACCTTGGTTAGACCACACTTGGAGTACTGTGCACAGTTCTGGTCTCCATTTTATAAAAGGGATACAGAGGCATTGGAGAAGGTGCATAAAAGATTTACAAGGATGATACCAGAACTGAGAGGTTATACCTATCAGGAAAGATTGAACAGGCTGGGGCTCTTTTCTCTAGAAAAGAGAAGCCTGTGGGGTGACCAGATAGAGGCCTTTAAGATTATGAAAGGGTTTGATAGGGTAGATGTAGAGAAGATGTTTCCACTTGCGGGGGAGACCAAAACTAGGGACCATAAATATAAGATAGTCACTAATAAATCCAATAGGGAATTGAGGAGAACTTCTTTACCCAGAGAGTGGTTAGAATGTGGAACTCGCTACCATAAGGAGTAGTTGAGGCAAATAGCATAGATGTGTTTAAGCTTCTGCTTAAATGCATGAGGGAGAAAGGAGTAGAAGGTGATGCTAATAGAGTTAGATGAAGAGGGGTGGGAGGAGGCTTGTTGGAGTATAAACACCGGCATAGACCAAATGTTGACCGAATGGCCGGTTTCTGTTTTAGTATTGGTGTGATTATTAATTGAGATGTTGTACAGTTACAATCAGCTGTTAGTATTGGTGTATTTAATGATTGAGTTGTTGTTGTACAGTTACAATGGGCCAGATTTTGCTATGAAAATATCGGCCATGTTAACAGCGCTCACCATTATTTCTGTGCAAATCAGACAGTAACTTCCGGTGACCACACACGCGCAGTTAAACGCGGAAATCCAGAAGTTGCTGAACGAGATACACTGCTGCTCCATAAGTTCCATGAAAACAACATCTTGCCAGCTGGCTCCCCAATCAAATGAATAGAACAGCATGAAGTTCCTGCAATGGCGACGTAGATATGAACTAATCTCGCCAGAAAAAGTTAGGGCTTCTCTGTTCCAATGTAAGTATCCTTTTAACAGTGTGGTAAGTCTTAATGACTGCCAAACAACCTCTCTGGCACTGAAAATTAACTGTTACAAGTGTGGAGTCTCATTCCTTCAGATTTTAATTGTTGTTGGACATTTTAAAAAAAAATTAAATTAATTTTTTTTTACTTTTTCTTTCTATCTCTTTTATCTCTGTCTATCAATTCAATCTTTCTTACCCTCTTTTTTTCTGTACCTGATTTAACATTGAATTCATTATTCCAGCTTGCACTCCCTGGTTTAGTGTCTGCCTGGCTTATTAATATGGTTCAGTCTGATTGGTTAAGGAGACACACAGTTGCTTGTCCTGTTCACACAAGTACCACATGCCCTGTAGAGGGCCCTGTGCTTTTTGGATCTCTAATTTAGAGGAACTTGCTGTGCAAAAGCTCATAGGCGTGCACCTGCCCAGAGACTTTCTAATGAACGGCTAGTGCTGTTCGCCACTCACAGCAAAGTCCGGCCCAATGAGTAGGTTGGTATTGGGGTATTTAACGATTGACATGTTGTACAGTTAGAAAGAGCAAGTTAGTATTGGTGTGTTTAATGACTAAGGCATTGACTGTATGGTGTGACTTAATGCAGTTCACCCCTCTTTCGAATTAAAAGTTTGCCCTGTTAACATTTCTTTGTTTACTCTTTAATTATAATTATATGAATTAGGTGAATGATTTTTCTTAACTGACTAGTGGTAAAAATTTCTCTCGAGCATGAGCTGAGAATAAGATCAGGCTGCCTGTGAGAAAGCAGGCCAGATTGTTTGCTCTGGTAAGTAATGACAAAAGGAGGTGCCATGTTTCTATGATGGGCAGATGCACATCATGTCTACAGTAGCATTTATTGGTATGCCAGGTGCTTGGTGGTGTTATTGTTTAACACAATATTTTACCATTGTGTCTTTGCATTGATTTTTATTGACAGTGTGGCCAAAAGCTACCTGAACCTAGGAAGAAATTTGACACCCCTTCACTAGTTCTTTTGCTCATTTGAAGCAGTTGACTTGGAACCTGCAAAACTGACCCTCAGGGGCTCAGAAGCTTAAGAGTCATGTTTTACTTCATCATAAGTCAGTGTAATATATACTGGAGAAAATGAAGAATCTGAATATTTCCTAAGTTTATTTTGGCAAACAATTTAACACTGGTGAAAGTTAAGGTATTATACTCCTCTGCTAACTTAGCTTGTTTCTGCATAATTTTACATGATACAAAAATTTTGATTTAATAGCTGCACAGTCCCTCAGCATGGTTTTCTTCTGTTGGTTTGTAGAGACCTGGAGTATTTGGTGGTATCCCACACTATTTCCAGTGCATATATCCACCACTCAGGATTCATGATTCGCTGTGCTACTGACTAGCTCAGATATTGTTCACAAAAGTTTTTAGAAAGTGCAGCATTACCCAAATACAAAGTATTGCACATTAGCCCAATTGTAACAAATTATACATGGAAAGAAAGAAATAACTTGCATTTCTATAGCACTTTTCACAACCTCAGGACGTCCCAAAGCGCCTTACAGCCAATGAAGTGCTTTTGAAATGTAGTCACTGTTGTAATGTAGGAAACATGGCAGCCAATTTTCACACAGCAAGATCCCAAAACAGCAATGAAATAAATGACCAGATCATCTATTTTAGGTGTTGGTTGAGGTATAAATGCTGGCCAGTGCCATAGGATCTTTTACATTCACTTGAGAGGGCAGACAGAGCCTCAGTTTTATGTCTCATCTGAAAGATAGCACCTCCCACAGTGCAGCACTCCCTCAGTACTGCACTGAAGTGCCAGCCTAGTTTATATGCTCAAAGTCTCTGGAGTGGGGCTTGAACCCACGACCACTGACTGAGGTGAGAGTGCTACCATTGAGCCAAGGCTGATACCTCAGGAGCAGTTTAGTGTTGATTTAACAATTGAGACATTCTACAGTTACATGTAGTAAGTTATTGGTGTATTTAATAATAAGCTATTAATCTGTGTCAGCTTGGCTCAGTGGTAGTGCTTTTACCTCTGAGCCAGAAGGTTATGGGTTCAAGCCCCAATGTGAACTTTGAGTTCATAATCTAAGCTGATACCGTAGTGCACTACTGAAGGGGTGCTGCATTGTTAGACGTGCCATCCTTTGGGTGGCACGTTATACCGAGGCCCAATCTGACTGTTTTAAGTGGATATTAAAGATCGGATGACACTATTTTAAGAAGAGCAGGAAATTCTCCTGGTGCCCCAGCCAACATTTATACCTCAAATCAACAAAAATAGATTATCCAGTCATTCATGCATTTGCCAGTCATAGGACCTGCTGTGTGCAAATTGGCACTATGTTTGCCTATATAACAACAGTGATATTACCTCAAAATTAACTAATTGGTTGTAAAGCACTTGGGGACATCCTGCAGGGGTATTAAGGTACTATATAAATGGAAGTTCTTTCTTTCTTACTAATTGAGGTGTTGTACAGTTACAATGACCAGGTTCGTATTGGTATATTTAATGATTGAGATGTAGCGCAGTTACAATGAATAGGTTAATACTGGTGTAATTAATGATTGAAGTGTTGTTGTATAGTTACAATTAGCAGGTTGGTATTGGTGTATTTAATAATTGAAGTGTTGTGCAGTTACAATGAATAGGTTAGTATTGGTGTAATTAATGTTTGAAGTGTTGCACCGTTACAAGATGACTTGCGTTCAAACAATAAGCTTTATGCCTGATCCAGTAGCTCTAACATGCCTGTTCGTCCCATGGAACTCTTGTATCGGGAAAATAATACAGTTTTCAATTGCATGCAGCAAGGAGGGGGAGGAACTCCAAGTAAATTCGGGGGATCACGGGTTATTGCACAGCTTGTATCTGAGGAAGAGCAAGGGAGGTGGTGGCAGTGTCATTCTAGAGGAGACAGTGCGATTCAACACAAGTGAGGATACAGGAGGAGGATCAATTTGCTGTTTAGAAGGAACAGGAGAGGGCAGTTCAGTGGAGCACTGACCACAATAGTATCAATGAATGTTTTTTTTGGCTAAGAGCCCACTGAATGTGGAACCCCTGGAGTCTGAATTCTGATGGTGGTGACACTGAGATTGCTCCTGGCCATGTAGATTATTGAATTACTGACTCTCACTACAGATATTTAATGCAGTCTCAAAAGCCACTGCATGGATTTTACTGTTTTGAATTTTTCATATTATGTGAAAATAAGATCTGAGTTTTGGCAGATACAGGTTCGAGGGGAGGCTCTTAGACCTGAGCACTTGAGGTGAATTCAGTCAAGGACGTTAAATTGCAGAATGGATATCTTTCACATTTTTGGCGTCCAACAAAGGTGAACTTCCATTGAATTCATCAAAAACTCCCAGATACAGCACGGGTAACATACAGAGTGAAGGCCCCTCCACACTGTCCCATCAAACACTCTCAGGACAGGTACAGCACAGGTTAGATACAGAGTGAAGGCCCCTCCACACGGTCCCATCAAACACTCCCAGGACAGGTACAGCACAGGTTAGATACAGAGTGAAGGCCCCTCCACACTGTCCCATCAAACACTCTCAGGACAGGTACAGCACAAGTTAGATACAGAGTAAAGTTCCCTCTACACTGTCCCATCAAACACTCCCAGGGCAGGTACAGCATGGATTAGATCCTGTCTCTATTATGCTCCAAAAATATGCTTAAACGACTACTTCAGAAGACCACGTCTTACTGCACCAATATGACAGTTCACTATTTCCCACACTAGCCATCCTGTGTCCACTGAGGGAGACTGCCAGTCAGTGCTGAATTAGGAGCAGAGTCTTGTGCTGGGGCTTATTGGAACTGAGAACTGGGTTGAGATTGTCCCAACCACATTTCATGTAGGGACCTAAAACATTGTGGTCTCAGTGGTTCATTGGCTCTGGGGGTACCACTAAAAGGAGTAAAAATAATTCTGTGTGAGTTGAACAAAAGCAAAGTAAAATCCTGACAATGGATTTTCAATCCCAGAGGACTGTAGTTTACCAAGTCTAAAGAACATCTGGAAAAAGGATTTCCTGCAGATTTTTGATGCTGGAAATGATAAAAAGGTTTGGAAATAGAACAGGGTTGTGCAACGGTTCTTAAAGGGACATTGACAGCCGGATAATTTCCTCTCCCCGCCCCAGACTGTCTGGATACTTGCATCAAAGATGTTGTTTATGTCATGAAAAGAATATTTCAACTCTGGTGTGTGATGTCATTGTAGTCTATTCGTTCCTCCTCCCATCAAACTCTTGACCGGTCACCCACCCATCCCATTCATTTAATACTCTGTGAACCTTGAGCATACAGACCATGAGGAGCATCATGAGTGCCCAATGTGTTTGGACTCACCACTCGCTCCTCTCAGCCCAGGAGTTCAGCATGCCTATGGCCTGTAGCCTTTTCCCGATGCAGAAATCGTGTCTGCACCGTTATGTACTTACGTGAGGTCCACGTGAAAATAGTGCAGCGTTCCACGTGGGCGGCAGTCAATGTCGGCAAACTATTCAGCTGTGGGGGGCATTGCGGCAGAGATGTAGAGTGATGGATAGTGAGATTGTGTGAGAGTAAAAGACTGAGTGAACAAGTGAGAGAGAGAGAGTAAGGGATAGAAATTGGGCCGTGTTGCGCCAGTTGTTTTGGTGCTCCACGCCCTCTCAAAGTGCCAAGATGGCATCTTGGCTGCACACGCACGTTTCCAGTGTGAGGTGCGCCGGATGCCATCTTTGTATAGGTATTAGCTCGTGCGCAGAGAGCGAATGCCTAGACAAAGATGGCATGTAAAGTAGGGAGAAAATGCATACAATCTGTGTGCAACGCTGATTTAAAGTGATAGACACCATTTTGGAACTGAATGCTCAACTCAATGCACAGACCTAACTTCGCACACCTGAACATGTCTTAGACGACCTGGAGGACCCCCCACCAGTTCTATTTAAAGGAACCATGCAGGTGTTGCAGGTTAGTTGCTGGATTACTGCTTCTAGCTGCTGTTGGAATAGGAAGTGTTTTTTGAAGGTCCCTATACTTAATGAGTATATTTGTGAGTGGTTTGGCAGGTACTGTCTTACGGGTCGGAAAGTTACAACCATAGTTGAACAACATTCCTGGCAACCATGGGCAGACTGTTAGGGCTCCCGCTGGGCATTGAACATAACTGGGAGCATGCAGAGAGGCCTCACAGCAGATCAAGCTGCGAGGAGAGGGAGGAGCAGGAGGAGGAGGCGCAGGGCACTGAGCAGGAAGCCATATCCAATGAGGGCCTTCAGGGAACAATACTCTGACCTCAACATGAGCGAGAAGCATTGCATCTGATGGCTGAGGTTCACCAAAGAAGCCATGACTGTGATCTGTCAACTGCTGTAGCCACACCTACAGCCTCAGAGCAGGGCAAGAGCAGCATTGTCTGTGGCTGTGAAGGTAACTGTGGCTCAGGATCATTTCAGGCCTCTGCTGGTGATATGTGCAACATCTCGCAGTATGCAGTGCACTGCTGTATAAGGGAGGTCACAGACGCACTGTCCGAGTTGAGGAACAGGTGCATTGCGTTCCCTCTGGATGGAGACAAGCAGAATGAGCCAGCAAGGGGGTTCACTCACATTGCTGGCTTTCCCATGGTGCAGGGTGCCATTGACTGTACGCACAGGGCCCCGCATATCAACTCTGCCGTCTTCGTCAACCGAAAGGGCTTCCACTCCCTGAATGTGCAGCTGGTGTGTGACCACACACATCAAATCATGGAGGTCGATGCTCGCTACCCTGGGAGCAGTCATGACGCCTTCGTTATGCGGTAGTCCAACGTGCCAGCTATCTTTCACTCAGCTCAGTAGATCAAAGGCTGCCTACTAGGCAACAAGGGCTATCCCCTGACGCCGTGGCTCATGACTCGGATCAGGAACCCATACACTCGTGCAGAGCAGACCTACAATGAAAGCCATTCTGCCACACGCAACATCGTGGAGCACACCATAGGCCTCCTCAAACAACGCTTTCACTGCCTGGACCGTTCTGGAGGAGCCCTGAAGTACTCTGCTGAGCAGGTGGGACGATTCATGGTGGTCTGCTGCATGCTGCACAACCTCACCATCATGAGGGACCAGACCTTGCCACTGATGATCAGAGAAGACCCTGAGCCAGAGATGGAGGAGGAGGATGGGGCGGAGCCGGAGGAAGGTGCAAGGATGCAACTAGGAACACACTCCTTATCTGCAACAGCTCTGCAAGCTCGCATGATATGTGCCCGGTATCAATAATGTGAACGACATCCCCCAACTCACCAACAGTCCTACACTCCCCCCGCCCCCCTGTCCACGCCCATATGACAATCAAATCGCCGTCCACCTGATTACACATTGGTTTCCCCCTCAGCTCATCGCACAAATAAAAACCACCAACAAATGCAAATTCAAAGTCACATTTATCAATTAACAAATGAAATTATACAAACAGAACAGGACTATTCACCCTTGTGCATTGCCTTAGTGCCTGTTGTTCGTGTGCCTTTACCTAACCAGTGCTCCTATGAGGTGCTTCCCCAGTGGCTGGAGCATGGGTGGTGGAAGGCTGCTGAGGAGCGTGCAGATGGCTTTGGAAGACGACCTTGAACAGCTCTGGGCCGGGAGGGCCCGGTTTCAGACTGCACCTTCTCGGCATGGGCTGCATCAGTCTGGCCTGGCTGACCGATAGGCAACAACAAGGGCACTGGCAGAGTGGCAGGGGTGGGAGCAGGAAGGCTGTTGCCCTGAGAGGACAGCAGGTCCAACTACTATGGCGCCATTGCCACTCTCCTGGGGCGGCACCTCAGCAATCCTGGTGATCAGCTGGAGAACGGATTGCTGGAGTGCTGTGACGCCCTGGAAGCCCTGTTCCACAGTGGTCCCAGGAGACACAAAAGCAGCAGTCTGAACTCCCATTGCAGCAGTCTGAGCTTCAACTGTAGCTTGCAGACCTGTGATGACATTGGTTTGTGCTGCAATGGAAGCCGCTACATTGGCCATCAGGCGCTGCGTCATGGTGGGTTCCACAAATGTACTGATGGAGGTGACCACCCGTTCCATGCTCCGCACAAAACCCTGTACCAAGTTGGAGCTGGACTCCTCCATGCCCCATGTCATTGTGCGCTGGCTTTCTGGAGACTTTCCAATGCCCCAAGCATTTGTTGGTGCCCATCAGCCGTCTTCTCTAGCCCGGCCCATCAAAATCCTCATCTAACTCCTCTGCAGCAGAACTACTGAGCAACCTCGCCCTCCGGCGAGCTGGCACCTGTGGTATCCGTTCTGTTCCACCCCGCCCCCGGCTCCTGCACACTTGTGCTCGGTGTCACACTACGTGCAGATCCCCCCTCCAACCCAGCCTCTGAAGGACGCGCAGTGTCAGTATCGGAGCTGGTGGATGCGAGTGTCAGATCAAGTGACGGTGTGGCTTCAGTGTCCTCCTCCTCCTCCTCGGACGGTGCCGCCACGTGTTCTTGGGTATCTGCAATGACAAAGGGAAACAGGTTGAGTTGTGGAGTGGGGAGAGGAGCAAGTAAGACGTGTGGGCCGACAGCATCTGCAGCACGTGAGTCAGAAAAGATTATGGGAGGAGGGAGATGTGGAAAGTGAGAAGAAGCATTAGATATGCAGAGACCCCGTTCATCGGGACCTCCAGCGCGACATGTTGTCACAGGTGCAGCGATGGCCTGGCCAATGATCTGAAGCACAGTCTCCTCCAAGGGAGTGAGAATGTATAGGCGTGCCCATCCTCCCTCGGGTCCCTCCTGCTGCCGGCTGTTATGCGCCACCTTCTCCTGCAAGACAGAGGACAGTGTGTCATTGAGTCTCCTGCAAGGTGTCTGGGTGATGTGCCTGTCATGGTTGAATAGCTGCCAGTGTGTGGCTTGTGAGTGGTGGCTGTGTGGCCTGCAAGTGTGGTACTATGAGCGGGTGAGATGCAGCATGCCGAGTGCAGCATTGCATGTGGATGGGCAGTGTTTGTTGGTGGGTGGGTGACGGGGAGTGTGATGCATGGAGTAATGGTGCAGTTGGTAGGATGTGCCACTTGACACTTGCATTCACTCACCTTGACCACTCGTGTCAAATCATTGAACTTCTTTCGGCACTGCATCCACGTGCGTGGTGCCACGCTCCTGGCGTTCACTTCCTGGGCCACAGCCTCCCAATGCCTGCAGAGCTGCAGTCTGGAGGGTCTCCTGCTACCCTACGAGTACATGTTGGCCCTCCTTTCGTCCACTCCTTCCACCAGGGCTTCCAGTGCATCATCGGAGAAGCGTGGAACGCACTCTCGCACAGGTCCTGCCATCCTTCCGGCCATCTCTCCCTCCTCCCAGTGGACTGTGCTGTGCATGTGCCATTTAAAATATGTACCTGCACCTTTTATGAGGTGCAGGCTGCCAATGACGTGTGCTGACCACGCACCATTTCAGGCTTCCTGATTTCAGGCAGCCTCTCAGCAGCGCGAGTAGCGCTGGCTGCACGGAGCTATCATGCTAATTAGCAGGCAGCAAGAAGTTCATGTGCTGCCTGCGCAGGGACCACCGGGCGCAAGTTAGTTACAGATTGCGCTACCCGCGCCCGATTATTGGCCTTATCCAATTTAACCCCCTAAGTGTATATGAGAGTAATTTAGGGCAGGTATGAGAGGGTGAGTGAGCGAATATGAGAGTGACTGAGTGAAAATAAAAGTGTGAATGAGTAAGTGTGAGTGAAGGCGTGAGCGGTGAGCGTGTTTGTGAGTAAGTGTGGGAGAATGAGTCCGAGTCAGTGAGCGATAATCAGAGTTGTAATCCAGGGGACACGCAGCAGTCTGCAGCGGACTCCGACCTGAGCATTCGCCTTCTCACCTTCCTCACTCACCCTCCCACAGTCATGGCAGAGGTGGGAGAAAGAGAAAACAAAATTCATTCTTACAAACTGTGAGTACCACTCAACTACTCAGATATTATACAAGACCCTGCAGCAGCTAAAGCATAAAAAGCTAGCCTGAATTGACATACGGCTCATGTACTGAAATAACATCAATTTTGAAGTCCTTTTATAATCGTTCAATGTCATTTACTTTTGTGATTTCCATCGCTTATCATTTTGTCAATCATTTTTATACTACCTACACCAAACAAGCCTTTTCACGACCATACATGTGCAGATTTGACATCAGATTCAGTAGGTTTTATTTAGTATTGTCTAGTAAAATAGAGGGGACAGTATAGAGAGAGCTTTACTCTGTATCTAACCCGTGTTATACCTGCCCTGGGAGTGTTTGATGGACAGTGTAGGGAGAGTTTTACTCTATCTAACCCGTGTTATACCTGCCCTGGGAGTGTTTGATGGGACAGTGTAGGGGGAGTTTTACCCTGTATCTAACCCGTGCGATACCTGCCCTGGGAATGTTTGATGCTGACAGCGGGTGCCTGAAATGGAAAGTGTACCATTCTCTGCCACTAACATCCCTCACCTTGACCAGCACTAAATACACATTTTTTTAAAAAAATGATTTTCAGTCAGCCCTCGGAGAAGTGAGGCGCTCAGTGTCGACATGTCCCATGTTGGGTCATGTGACTGCGGCTATGCAGAAACGAGCAGAGTCGATTGGGGTTAACAACTGCACTCCCCCAGGCCCACAGAACCACCTTAAAGCAAACAAAAAAACTTAACGGGGCTACATTTAATCTTGATATCTACCACATGGAAAGAATTAGTGGGATTTCTTTGAAAAAAAGATATGATCAGGGTGTTGCACAGTTACTGCCATAAGTCTCTAAATTGACGTGCATAAGCTGACTCTCTGGTTGACTTTATAGCAGTCAACTGCTGGGAACTTTGTTTCTGAACCCTTCGCTCCCCCACCCTCCACTTTCCCTGTTCAACCTGATTACAGTCACAAACTGGTGAGGTTTATTGGACCGTCTCTTTCAGCCTGGGTTTCCTCGGCCCACTCTAGACAGGCTGGTCTGTTCTTTGACCATGTGGTACAATACGGTGAATTATCTGTGAAGGGCCGGTTGTCCCTGAGACTTTCCTTCTCTTTATATGCAAAATATATATACTTTTTAAATTTTCCCTCCTCATGGCTGATCTGTATGTCAAATCCATTTACCCGCCTTTGCTCCATATCCCTTGATATCCTTACCCAACAAAAATCCAGCAATTTCATGAGACATGACATGTGCTAAGTGTAACATGCTTGGGAGGAACAGGTGACTTTGGACCTATGGTTCCCAAAGCTCTCCACCACTGGGGGTTTTCCTCGCCTCATGTCTGGAGCTATTATAGACTAATTGATAGCAATTGGTTGCTATGATTAGTCAACAACTCCATTATTGTCGCATCATGCAACTACCAGGATGGTAGAAGGCGAATTAGATGGACCTTTGGTCTTTTTTCATCTAGCAATCATTTATTCCAAAACCCTTCCCCCTCGCTACATCTCTCTCCAAATTGAAAAGCCTCTTCAAAACCTACTTTTTGAACCACACTTGCGGTCATGTCCCTGAGTCTTTTAATTCCTGGCCGGTATTGTTTATTCTTCCTTTTCTTTTGTGAAATGCCTTGGGATTTTTTTTTTTGCTTGTTGAGTCAGAGGTACTATATAAGTCCCAGTTGCTGTTGAAAGCTGCTGCCGCCTAGCTTGGACTGAAAAAGTAGGAGGAAGAGGAGATTGAGGAATGCTCCACAGTTTTGAGGTCCTGAAAGAGAAAGAGTTAGAGGAGGACACAATACGATGAGTCTTGGTTTCCACATAGTGAGGATGCAGGGAGGAGGAAGGGAGTGTAGGATGTGTATTTGGAACTCAGGAGGAACCAGAGAGGATTGTTAAGAGCAGCACTCACTATAGTGGTATCGATTTGAAATAGATGAAGAGGAAAGTGCTGCATTGGTGTGGCATTCCCATTGTCTGCATCAGCTATCTTTCATCCTTGTGGTCTCTCTCTGAGTGAGACTAATGATTAAATGCTCATTTGTTTTTGAATTATAGGCAGTGGTAATCTAAGAGCAGGGACAGGTGCCAGGAATTTCCGCTGGGGTTCTCCAGCGGAAACCCCCCTAGAAAAGGCATAAATGGCTAAAAATTGGCTGAGGGCACGGGGAGAACCCCAACAGAAATTCAAGGGCCAGTCTCTCTAAAGAATTTTCTATTACCACAACTGATTTTCCTCTGAATCTTTTTGTAAGCAAAAACCGGAGATATGATGGACTGCACCGTGGGAGCCCAAAGTTGCACTTAACACTCCTGTAATATCAATGAGGGGGTGCAGAGTCCCATCTCAGGAAGAGTATTCCCCACCCCTCCCCTTCCCCATCCCCATCCCCACAGCACTGTCAGAGTTACAGAGCTTTTGTGGGGGGTTGCGAATGGGGGGAGGGTGCAGTGTAACGTAAAGAGCACCCATTGGTAGCCTGAGGAATTATTTTTCCTCTGCCAAGGATGGCTGGCTATTCCTAGCGATCTGGAATGATCTGCAGTCAGAAATGTAAGTTTCCTTGTACTGCTACTGATGCTCTGATTCTCGTATAGGGTTGCCAACTCTGGTTGGACGTATTCCTGGAGGTTTCATCACATGTCCTCCAACCACCCCGCCCAGTTAAACAGCCTTTTTTTTTCCTTCTCCAATATTTTTATAACTAATAAATGAAAATGAAAAATATACACATTTTTAAAAGTGAATTTTCTCCCAGAATTGCTTGCAGGAGTGTCCAGGAGATTAATCTGTAATTCCTGTAGACTCCAGGGCAATCTGGGAGGGTTGGCAACCCTATCCTCATATAGAAGAATGTACCAGCACAGAAACAGGCCATTCTGCCCATCAACTCTGTGCCGGCGTTTTTCTCCACATGAGCCATCTAATCCTGCTCAGTCCACATTCTTCTTTCTCGAGCAGCTATTGAATTCCCTTTTATAAGAATTCATGGATACCTGCTTCCACAATGGTTTGTGGTGAAGAACTCCACCTTTCTAGCCATTCTGTGTAAAGAATTCTTTTTCTAGCCTCCGTTTTAATTCTTTTTGTGACCATCTTCAATTTGTGCTCTCCCGTCCACCCGTAACCCCTGTGCTCGCTGACATACATTGGCTTCCGGTCCGGCAAAGTTTGATTTTAAAATTTTCATCCTTGTCTTCAAATCCCTCCATGGCCTCGCCCCATCCTATTAACCACATAACCTTCTCCAGCTCTACAACCCTTCGAGATCTCGGCACTCCTCCAGTGACTCCTGCGCATCCTCGATTTTCTTCGCTCCATCATTGGCGGCTGTGCCTTCAGCTGCCTTGGCCCTAAGCTCTGAAATTCCCTCCCTAAACCTCTCCACCTCTCTCTCCTCCATTAATACACTCCTTAAAACCTACCTCTTTGTCCAAGCTTTTGGTCATCTGTCCTAATATCTCCTTATGTGGCTTGGAGTCAATTTTTGTCTGATTACGCTCCTGTGAAATACCTAAGGACGTTTTTCCACAATAAAGGTGCTATATAAATGCAAGCTGTTATTGTTGTTATCTCAACGACCAGTGGAAATAATCTGTCACTATTTATCATAACCCTTCGTAATCTTGAAGACCTCTATCAGGTCGTCCCTTAACCTTCACAGATATCTATCCTGCAATGTAAGCTTTTTATTCATTCTCAGAATGTGGGTGTCACTGGCAAGGCCGGCATTTATTGCCCATCTCTAGTTGCCCTTGACAAGGCGGTGGTGGCTCTTCTTATTGAACTTTGTAGCTGTTTGATACAACTGAGTGACTTACTAGGCTACTTCAAAGGACAGTTAAAAGTCAACCACACTGGGGCCAATTCAAGAGTACCAGTTAGTAGAGTACAACATAAAGATGCAACAAGTGATTGATCTTCAGTGTTCTGTAGTTTATGGTCCAATTCAGGTGTTCCTTAAAGACAGGGAACTAGGTTGGTGCTGCAATGTCCTGAGGACCTAAGTGACTTTACGCCAGGTCAAAACTCTGGTATCTACGACCTTAAAACTTCCAGGAAGCCTGATCACTACCCAGTGTCCCCTGCTGGACATCAGTTGTGGACAGGATCCGGCCTTGCTGTGAGCCCCTCCATAGTTGATTAGCCTGCTATTCTTATTGTCCAGGCTTATTCATGATAAATGGCCACTTGAGTGAGGTAAAGAAAGGCACCCAGTCCCAGTGAAACTGTAAACCAGAGGATGGTGGCACCTTCAGGCTAGTGCTTGGGGAGAGGAGCTTCTAGCAACACTCTCTCTATTAGCCTGAATGTACTAAGCTTTGAATATGATAGGGATCTTTAAGACCTGTACTATTTAGAAGATGGAACTAGTAATCTTGGCATTTCCATCACAATTTTTCCAATGTCTACCAATAACAGAAGTGAACAGTAATAATATTCACCATTCCAGATGTTAGTAATATTGACAGATACAGTTAACAACCTACTGTGTGCAGAGCTTGTTACAATAACAGATTTTTGGAGTCCAATTCAAGAGAGTGTTGGAAGACAGAACTATTGGACAGAAGTTGTCTTCCAAGGTTCTGGCTTGACTGTTGATTTTGAAGAAATGTAAGCTCCTGCTCGTGGCTCATTGGTTAAAGTTAATGTCCAATGTGTTGCTGAGCCATGGAGGCCACCAGATAGCTAATCTCTGCTAGGACAGCAATAGGACTGCTATCCTTGGGCTTGAGAAGGGAAATCCCACGCAGAGTTCCCATTTCTGATCGCTATCCAGTGACTCCTGCTGGATTCCCTATGGGGATCAGGAAGCATTGATGCAAAATGCTTGCCTCAGGAGATTAAAAGGTTGGGGTAGATGGGGTGGATTGTACACGGGCTGTGGAAGGAGTGGGCTTTGAGGGGCTGAATGGTCTTGTCCTGGTCTATGTTTTTCAATGATGTGCAACTCCTAAACATGCTACAGAGGAATACCCCATTGCATTGTGTTGGCACAGATCCTGAGCTTTCTGGGAGAACAATATGTCTGAACACATTGAGTTTCCTCTTGTCTGAGCAATCGCATGTCTGCTTTAGTGCATGCTAAAAATGATTGGAAGCTACATCTGTCAGAGCGGATCTCTGAATATCTAAAGAAGCCCATAGCCTGGCCTGCTGTCATACAAAGAGAGAGACTGAGTTGTACTTGCTTAGAAAATGGCTTCTACCTGCAGGGCAGAGACAGAATGCTTGCAGGTAGAAGGAAGAGCTGAGAGAGTAATCTCACAGTGGTTAGTTAATAAATTCAACTGATGCCACGTATTGGATGAGCCTGTATTTTTTTTAAAAATGCAGTGTCCTGATTCAGCTGAATGCTGTACACTCGAGCTCACTTTACAGATAGGCCGGCCCAATTTGAGTTGCCTTGACAAAACCACTCAATGTTCTATGTCTGCAACAAAAAAAAAGCTTTTTATGCTTCTAATGGAAGCTCCATCATCCAAAGGCCTCAATTAGCTCGCTGCTACAATAACCACCCTAGGCAGCCATTTTTCTATAATATGTACACTGTGGCATTGAAGAGGCTTTTTTATTCTGTGAACTGTGGTTTTATTGTCCTTGCTGGATGATTCCGCGACAGCTGGCCAAGATACTTCATACAGTCGACTTCCATACTGAAGTGTCGATCGTTGCAATGTAACCACTGCAGGTTTACTATAATAATAATAAAAAAGAAAGAAAGTCTTGCATTTATAGCGTAATTCACAACCTCAGGTCGCCCCAAAGCACTTTGCAGTCAATGAAGTCGTTTTTCAGGTGTAGTCACTGTAGTAATGGAGAAAACGCGGCAGTTGAGTTGCGCACAGCAATGAGATAATGACCAGATAATCTGTTCCAGTGATGTTGGTTGAGGGATAAATATTGGCCAGGACACCGAGAGAACTCCCCTGCTCTTCTTCGAATAGTGCCATGGGATATTTTATGTCCAGCAGACAGGGCCACAGTTTAACAACTCATCCGAAAGAATAACCTGCAGGTGCCTGAGCAATCACATATCTGCTTCAGAAGCCAGTACAGAAGATGATTGGAAGCTACTGTTCTGGCTGTGTATCCCAACATTCTATTGGCTTTTTAAAGAATTATTTCTCCAAGTTGTCTTGACATAGAATTACATCAAAATTACAGCACAGAAACGGGCCATTCGGCCCAACTGGTCTGTGTAGGTGTTTATGCTCCACATGAGCCACCTACCACCCCTCTTCATCTAACCCTGTCAGCATTTCCTTCTATTCTTTTCTCCCTCATGTGCTTATCTAGCTTCCCCCTTAAGTACATCCACACTAGTAGCCTCAACTACTCCTTGTGGTAGCAGGTTCCACATTCTAATCACTCCCTGGGTGAAGTTTCTCCTGAATTCCCTATTGGATTTATTAGTGACTATCTTGTATTTTAACCTCATACAGCAAGGAAAGGTTGAAATATCTGAACTTGTACCTTTTGGAAGAGATGCGATTTTGGCGTGAGTTAATTTGAGGTTTTCAAGATTATGGGGGTGTATTTCCGCCAGGATTCTCCTTTTTTCCGGGGCTTCCCAGAAGTGATGGCGGACGACAGGATTCAAGTAAAATAAAAGATAGGAAGATAAGAGGAGAGGTAATGAGGAACTTTTCCTCCTAAAGGGTAATTGGGTTTTGGGCTAAGTTAACGGAAGGACATTGTCTGTTCATTTTGTCCATTTCAATCAGATGTCTTGAGAGGAATTGAGGGATATAGTGAGACTGGTACAGGTGGGGTTGATCTGTCAACAGTGGGGTTGCCAACTCTGCTTGAAAGTATTTCTGAAGGTTTCATCACATTATCTCATCACACCTCCAACTGCCCCCCCCGCCCCCCCCAGTCAAACCACTTTTCTCCCCATTTCCAATATTTTTATAACTAATGAATGAAAGTTTTCAAAGAAAATGAAAAAAATCCCACAATTTTATTTTTAATTCCACTATGATTTTTCTCCCCGGTTCGCTCGCGGCAGTGTCCCAGAGATTAATCTTTAATTCCTGGAGATTCCGGGACAATTCTGGAGGGGTGGCAACCCTAATCAACAGAGGGACAGTCTTTTGGACTTCATGGCCATTTCCTGTTTGAGTGACAATTCTTGTGTTTGCCTTTCTATAGTAAGCCACAAGGAATTGTAGCTATGACTCATCCTTTGACTTGTTTCAACAAAGTTCTTGCCTTCCATCTTTGGGATTGACCCATGCCCAGAGTGAGGTCAAGAACCAGACCCAGTATAATCCACTCGGTCCAGATGGGATGTATCCAGATGAATCAATAAGGAGACAAATGCCCAATAAATGTAACCAGTCATTGTTAGATTTGAGAAGGGAGACCTGAGAGCATTGTTAAAATATGTTTTTCTTCAATCTCGAGGTCAACAGTACAGACATTGCGCCATCTAGTCCGTGGTGTAAACCAGTCCTTTAACATGCCTCGAAGGTTGCTTCAGTTTACGCTGTGTTGACAGATCCTGCAAACTAGTTACCAAACCGGTTTGATAAACACTGTTTTGTGACAGCGTTGATGGGGTCTGACTTTGTTTGTGCGTCTTTTTTTTATTTCAAAATATACTTTATTTCATAAAATTTAAAAATACTACAATTCCAAGGTGATACAATTCAAAACAATATAACATGGATTGTACACAATACGATTCCAATATTACAGTTTAAAATGCAGTACATATCTTATAATACATGCTGTACAGTACAGGGTGGGGTGGCTTTACACGGTGGCCTTTCCCCATAGAGCCTTTGCGTCGGTCGCACCTTGCCTCTGTGCGTCCCACAGCATGTACTCCTGGACCTTAGAGTGTGCCAGTCGGCAGTACTCGGTCATGGACAGTTCCTTCAGTTGGAAGACCAGCAGGTTTCAGGCGGACCAAAGGGCCTCCTTCACCCAGTTGATGGTCTTCCAGCAGCAGTTGATATCTGTCTCCGTGACTTTGTCTGCACGTCAACTGTTTTAATGGCCCTTTATGTTGCAGGCTAGGTCTTGGGACAACGGCCAAAGAACAGCATCAGCTAGAGTTGCCAACTCTCCAGAATTGTCCTGGGGTCTCCAGGAATTAAAGATTAATCTCCTTGGCAACCCAGGAGAAAAATCATAGGGACATTTTTTTTTTAAATGTGAGTTTTTTCTTCATTTTTTTGAAGACTTTTGCTTATTAGATATAAAAGTAGATGAGACAAAGGCTGTTTGACTGAGAGTCAAGGATCATCCAATAGGGTAACAAAGAGCCTGTTTGCTTTCCAATCGGCATGGGAAGGCAATACACCGCGAGGATGGGCATGTCGTGCGACCAATGGCAGGCAGTTGGAGGCGGGAGATCATGTGATGAAATCTCCTGGATTATGTCCAACCAGAGTTGGCGACCTTAGTGTTGTTCCAAATTTACCTTTTGTATCTCCTTCGCTCTCCCGCAAAGTGTCTTCCGAGCGCAGAGGCAGGCGCAGAGAGCACCCAACAAAATGGCTGCTGTGCAGGCGTAATGTAATTGCGTCAAGACAACCTTAGCAGGTGAGTTTCTGACAGTGTATACTGGACGGGACAGGGGTATCTATCTGATAGCGCAATGCAAAGGGGCAACTATACACAGCAAAGATTGGGCCATTGTTATTGGCCTCAGTTAGACTGGCGACAGGTGCCAAGACCCAGCAATAAAACAGGTGTTTGCTGCCACCTGTGAAAAAATAATAGTCGGTTTTACCTTTACTTGAGACCTAGGCCACAGGAGCCTGCAGTCAATGTCAAAGCAGCTTAAAATTTGAATAAATCAATCCAAAATCTGTTTATATGTCTGTTATTCACTCTAAATTTGTTGTCCAAGTTTCAACTACCATGCGTCTGAATGGGCTGGCTTAATGACTTTAATTTGGTGATTCTTTTGCACTCATTAAGACTGTTTGCATTGGGAAACAGAATACCTCCCTATTTCAGGCACGCAGTGTTGGCATCAAGCACCCCCAGGGTCAGGTAACAGCAAGGCACTTTTAAACTCGGGGCTTGTTTAGTTCAGATTGAGAAAGTGGGTCTACAGTTCAGCCAGTGGGATAGGAGAGTCTGATTTAGCCGTGTAACCATTACTGGAATATCCCTTGCACGGTATGGATCGACGGCCATTCTTCATGTGTTTAGTCTAGACAGTTTAGAGTAACGCGCCCGGTGGGAAACTGACAGCATCGGATCGGCTGCCAGTGCTTTCTCCTCTGAGTCAGCAGGTTGTGGGTTCAAGTCCCACTCCAGGGATTTAAGCACGTGATCCAGGCTGACGCTCCAGTGCAATACTTGAGGGAGTGCTGCACTGTCTGAGGTGCCGTCTTTCGGACGACATATTGAACCAAGGCCCCATCTGCCCTCTCAGGTGGACTTAAAACATCCCATGGCACTATTTGAAGAAGAGCAGGTGTCCTGGTGTCCTGGCCAATATTTATCCCTCAACCAACATCACTTAAAACAGATTATCTGGTCATTCATCTCATTGCTGTTTGTGGGACCTTCCTGTGTGCAAATTGGCTTCAAAAGTACTTCATTGGCTGTAAACCACTTTGGGACATCCTGAGGATGTGAAAGGCGCTATATAAATGCTAATCTTACTTTCATTATAGTCAATGGAAAGTAAAATAAGGCGGTATATAAAATGGGCGGCCGATCCCAGGTTAGGTTAAAATTGCCCCCGTCTTGTCAGTAGCTGTGTAACCATGGTGTGCATCACCACCAAGCCTAATCCTATCCTCACCCAAAGACCACAAATACATACGTTCCCTCCGAAGTCACTGGATAGCGATCCTGAGCAGAAACTCGGGGAAACTTTCCACTCCCCACACCTGGGGCACTGAGGCCAATTGCAACACTCCCACTGCCACCCCAGCGGAGAACAGACTGGGAGCTGAGACCTTACTGACTAAAATGGCTTGGTACCAGGTCCGATGGCGCAATCACCCACTGAGCCACCAAGGTAGCCAGACCTTCCCCTTTCTCCCGGGCCCATCGACAGGCAATTTCGAGCTTCCACCGTTTATAGGCCTCTGACACCTGACTCGTAACTCCTGACCTAGATCTGGCAGCAGCTGTAGTTTGCAAGACGAGTCTTCTAACATTCAGGGGGGGATTTCTAACCTACTAAATAACCAAGCATGACCACACCAGCGCATCAAATATTAATTTCTCCACAGCCGTGGGATTTCTTCCATCCCAAGCACTTTCTAATGCTGCATTTTACCCGATCAATGCGATTTAGCCGGGGTAAGCAGAACTCGGCCTCCCCTTTGTGTAATGTTAACAACATCCATGAGAGCAATATCGACTGATCCCATTAATGTTTCTTTCCCATTTCACTTTGCCAGCTTTCTCATAGCATATAGGTACCCCAAGTCGCTGCTATTACATTGGCATAATTAAAATATAAACCCTTCCTTCGCTTGGCCTCTTCATTCCATTGACTGCTTTGGAATTTTTACTGTAGTGTTGAGTTGTAATGACTATTCCAATGCTCTCCTGGTCGGCCTCTCATCTGCCACCCTTTGTAAACTTGAACACATCCAAAACTCTACTGCCTGTATCCTAACTCGCCCCAAGTCCCGTTCACCATCGCCCCTGTGCTCACTGACCTACATTGGCTCCTGGTCCGGCAGTGCCTCAAATTTAAAATTCTCATCATCATGCCCGTAGCCTCGCCCCTCCCTATCTCTGTAACCTCCTCCAACCATACAACCCTCCGAGATCTCTGCACTCCTCCACAAGGTATTTTTCCCCTCTCCCCTCCTACCTGGCCCTAGGAGTTAGAGTCTTTCCCATTGCAGCTATGGAGGTGGAGCTATCCCAGCATCCATTGCAGTAGTGAAGGCCCTCTATTTAAACATGTAGACTGCTGCTCTCTGATAGTTCAGTAAGATTATCCAGTGAAGAGCTGGGTTGTGAATATTGGGAACCCCTCTCATCTTGGTCAGGGGAGAGGGAGGGGAGAATGAGCCAATGTACCTGCTCTGGATCATTATCCAGTAACACTTGCTGCTAAGTGCATGCGTGGGGACAACATGTGAGAGCAAGGCTTGACTACGATGGCCCCCAAATATGTCGCTGAGGCTCACAGTCTAGGCTCACACATCAAGAATGAGCATATGAGGGAGTTACCAAAGCTGCCCAGCAATTTCGGTAATGGGAGGGGCGAGATTCAGGCTGCTTGGGCGGAGGAGGCTACTGCTTAAGGCACTGGTATTAGCAATGTTGCCACAAAAGAAAGAAAGATTTGCATTTATACAGCGCCTTTCACAACCTCAGGATGTCCCAAAGCATTTTACAACCAGTTAAGTACATTTTGAAGTGTAGTCGCTGTCATAATGTAGGAATGCACTGTGATGCCATTTTCATGTCAGAAATGGACATGGGGCTGACTCCTCCACTCTGTACTTCAAAGAGCCACTTCCCTGCTAAGTTTTTGGGCCAGCAATCACGCCCGTAGGTGCTAAATCCAGCAGAGAGCATGGAAAGTGGAGATGGTAGCAATGCCACTGCAGTAACATCAGTAGCAGGAGGTATTTTTTGGCTTTGTCAAGGCCGAGCAGCCAATTTGTGCACAGCAAGATCCCACAAACACCAATGTGACAATGACCAGATAGTCTGTTTTAGGCATTGGCTGAGGAATGAATATTGGCCAGGACACCTGGGAGAACTCCCCTGCTCTTTTTTGAGTAGTGCCGTGGGATCCACCTGATGAGGACAGACGAGGCCTCAGTTTAACGTCTCCCTCAGTACTGCACTGAAGCATCAGACTGGACTATGGACTCAAATCCTGGAGTGGGACTTGAACCCATGTACTTCTGATTCAGAGGCAAGAACGCTACCACTGAGCCACGGCTGATACCACCAGACATGAGTGTCTAAATTGATGACACATTCTGCAAATTGGCAAAATACTTGAAAGTGACTTGGATAGGTCACTTTCATGCGCACTTTGTAGACAATTCAAAGTCAAATTAATCCCAGACCTCGTTGTCCTTTTGCCTCAATAGCTAAGGCTCGGCAGCCAATGTGCAGCTACATGACGAGCCTCGGCTCGGTAGGTATCTCGGCAAGGATCGATGGCATCTGTGCTGCCTCTCCCGCCTGCTATAACGTGCTGAGGAGAGACGGGATGTCAGAGACAAGTAGGAATCGTGCCCCGACACGCAGCCAGTCAGAACCCATCATTTGCTACCTACCAGGCCATCAGCAGCCTACTAAACCCTCCATGGTAGGGTCACCAACTCTGGTAGGATATTTTCCTGGAGGTTTTGTCAGATGACCTCCCGCCTCCGACCTCCCCGTTCGGTCAATCAGCCCTTCCCTCCCCAGCTCCAATATTTTTATAACTAATAAATGAAAGTGATCAAAGAAAATTTTTTAAAAACACAATTTTAATGCCCCTATGCTTTTTCTCCCGGGTTTTCCCACAGCAGTGTCCAGAAGATTAATCCTCAATTCCTGGAGACTCCAGGACAATCCTGGAGGGTTGGCAACCCTACTCCATTGGAGGAGGTGCAGTGTGGGACTCGTGTAACATGGTCGAGACTAATTCCTGATTCCTCACCCCCACCCTCACTGAGATCAGGGGGCTTCCTAGTATGCAAAGCTCAACTCCTTACTGGGTAAACTAAATGACCTATGAAGGAGCTGTAGGCCATGGGTTTAATAGAGGGCTTCCACTACTGCTATGAATACTGGGATAACCCCCACCTCCATAGCTGTAAGGGAAAAGACTCCAAATCCCCTGGCCGCGCAGGATGTAAAGAGAATAAGAGGGGAAAGCTGTTTGATATGTTTCTTACAGTCCTTGTGATGCTACTTTTAAAGTTCGTTCATGGTTATAAACCAGTTGGTGACACACAGAGGCTTTTATCAGCTCACTTCTGTTGCAGTGATTGGACAGCATGCACCATGTCTCCCGTTGCTGTATTTACCAGAACATGGTGGGATGTGTTCCAAAGGCTTTATCAACATCCATGGGATTAGAGTAGTGAGTTGATGCTATTCAACTTGAAGGACACCAAATATGGATTTAAGAACATGCACTGGTATGAATGAGCTTGAGATGCAGAAATCTCTGCTACTGGTCTTTTTCCTTGATTTTTGTTTCCCCCCACCCCCCAGTTTCTTCACCGTTCTTCTCCTGAACATCCCCAGGAATCTGTCATTATTTGTAGGGGGTCTCAAGTAGTGTGTCATTGTTCACTGGGGATCCCCAGAAGTGTGTCAGTGTTTGCAGGGATCCCCGGGAATGTGTCATTATTTGCAGTGGCTCCCTGTGAGACTGTCAATAGTTGCAGGGAGTCCCCAGGGACATGTCAGTATTTGCAGGGAGTCCCCAGGAGTTTGGTAATATTTGTAGGAATCCCTGTGGAACTGATTAATACTTGCAGGGTGTCCCCACACATCATCAAAGTTTGAAAATTGCAGATTAATGGAGGGGAGATGGTTAGAAAAGGTTGGACGTTGCAACTACTGGGAGTATTTGACAACTCACCCGACCTACAGCCTTAAAGCAGCACTTGAAGTTTTCTTGGGCGGAGTGGGAACGGAAACAGAAGTTTGCTAAACAGCAGTTGCACGTGATGTAGAGCGCATCAAAGTGCTTCATTGCGTCACCTATGCGAGACACCATCATGATAATATTGAGGTAATCTTCACCAAACAGAAACAGACAAAAAAAAAATGGCGCTGGGTGGCAGGTCTGCCATTTTGTTTACAGCACGGCCCAAATATAGGATCTTTCTGTACTACAGTCATGTACGAACTCCACCCACTCTTTTCCCCACGACGGTCTCCTCCCTCCAAGTCTACACTACGGCACGAAGTGTCAGCACCAGCCGTTCACATACTGGGCGATATTGCCGGCCTCTAAGAGTTTTGCAGTTATGATTCCTTTCGCTCAGCTGTATAACTAAAAAAAAACAAATCTTCTTGCAAGGCCTGTGGGTCCATTCTGTGCGACAGCTGGAACCCAATTACTGCAGACAACCAGCACTATATGTAGTTGGACCCTCCAGCAACACCGGAATCCTGGTTCCTGTTTGAGTGCATATAATTATGGGACAGTTCAGAGTTTTACACGTGTACAGATGGCTGACAGCAGTGGAGGGTGACACTTGGGTTCTCACTTTATGCCTAATCAGGAGACAGCAGCGGAGTGGGGGTGGGGGTCATGTGTGGACGTCTGAAGATTGCCTTGCTATTGGTGAAAGTTCATCGAAAACCGTAACTATGTAGCCTCCAGGTCATGGGGCAGAACAATAAACGGAAGAGAAGGATTTCTGGTTTAGGGAAAGGACCGAAAGAAAGACTTGCATTTATACAGCGCCTTTCACGACCTCAGGATGTCCCAAAGCGCTTTACAGCCAATGAAGTACTTTTGAAGTGTAGTCACTGTTGTAATGTAGGAACCATGGCAGCCAATTTGCTCACAGCAAGATCCCACAAACAGCAATGAGATAAATGACCAGATCATGTGATTTACTGCTGGTGATATTAGCGGACAAATCCTTAACATGTTGGTGCGATGCTGCTCTGTCCAGGATCATACACTAAGCTGCTTACTTTGAATGGGTTAATGTCTCCGCTACAAAGAGCGGGCCAGGAATATTGTACCAGTTCACTAAGCGCTTGTATGACGACCCCACACACGGGAATCCCCAGGTGCCGATGCTACAGCATCAGCGTACGATAACCGTGGGGAGTTGGATCAGAGTTCAGATGCGCCCACCGCAGAGGGCAGAACCAACTGGTTGCGAGAGGGTGGTGAGAGATTGTCCGGCATCTCGGTCAGTGAAGGGTAAAAGTGGCTGCAAGTGCGGCAGTAGGGCGAGGCTGGGTGCTGCCTGCTGCTCAGCCTCTCGCTCTGCCAGTGCTGCCGTGCCTTGGGGCAGAATGGAGAGCAGCTCTGCATTTCAGAGTTATGGGGAGTGGCTGCTTCCCAGCCCGTAGCCACAAGGCCCAGCTGGCCTTCATCTAGACATGCTGGTCATTGTTTTGAAGTTGTTTTTTTTTTACGACATGACCAGAATGTTATTTAAACTGACAAATGCTGTGTGGGTGTGTAATGCATAAGCCAATGTTGAACCATGTAGAAATCGCTGGAGTCTGTCATCAGTTTGTTTACTCCTGCTCCAGTTCCCCTCCCCCGCCATTAAGGCACTGATTCTTGCTGCACCTACCAGAAAGGAAAAGGACTCTCATTTCCATAGCGCCTTTCATGACCAAGGGACGTCCCAAAGCGCTTTACAGCCAATGAAGTACTTTTTGAATTGTAGTCACTGCTGTAATGTAGGAAACGCGGCAGCCAATTTATGCACAGCAAGCTCCCACAAACAGCTGTGAAATAACGACCAGATAATCTGTTATGGTGATATTGGTGGAGGGATAAATGTTGGCCAAGTTTCATAGTCAGAAGGAGTGTATTGTTCAGCTCACGATCGATCCCACTCCTTGAAGGGTGGGGTGGGGGGGCATTTAAAACTTAGACGGGGAGCAAAATTGGATAAGAGCCATTTTGGGGCGTGCATAGCATGATGCACTAGTACCCCGTGCCCAGTGACCCCTGTGCAGGCAGGACACAAGTTGTGGCCGGCCCGAGGACTCACCTGCAATCAGCGTTCCATTCCGGGCCTTGCATGTATTTGCTGAAAATAACAGTCTACTGTCTGAACGGAGATCAGACATCGCACATGTAAAACACAGATGCAGGTCCCATCGATATGTATATACACGGATGAGTTATGTTAAACATTGAATAAAGGTTGCACACTACTAAATCCCACATCCTCCAATCTGCACGCCAGACCTCCCCAATCTGCCGATCTGAGTTGGTACCAGACCTGCGAGAGTGCATGCACCAAGGTTCTCTGCTGATGCATTGGAGACCTTGGTGCAAGAGGTGGACAGAAGGAGGGACATCCTATATCCGCAGGGAGGGGTGGGTAAGAGGCCCTCCAGAAATATATCCAAACGGCAGTGGGAGGCAGCAGGGGACGAAGTCAAAGCCAGGTGCACAGCATCATGAACATGGATGCAGTGCAGGAAGAAGTTCAATACTTTGACATGAGTGATCAAGGTGAGTGAGGTCAACTGTCAAGTGGCGTCTCCTTCCAACTGCTCCACGCACTACACCCCCGCATCACCCACATACCAACAAACTCTTTCCATCAGTACTCAACTTTTCCAACCAGATGCTTCCTCTCACACTTACACAACAGCACTGTTGCAAGCCTCCCACCCACAACTCATAGGCCCTACACACTGGCAGCTATTCAACCATGACAGGCATATCACCCAGACACACGTCCCATTTTCTTGCAAGAGAAGGTGGAGTGTATCAGGAGGCAGCGAGTGGCAGTGGCATTTAGCCCCTCGAACATGTTCCACCATTCAATGAGATCATGGTGGACCTGTGACCTAACTCCATATACCCGCCTTAGCCCCATATCCCTTAATACCCCTGGTTCACAGAAATCTATCAATCTCAGATTTAAAGTTAACAGTTGACCTAGCGTCAGCTGCCATCTGCAGAAAAGCGTTCCAAACGTCTCCCACTCTTTGCGTGTAGAAGCATTTCCTAACTTCACTCCTGCACGTCCTGGCTCTAAATGTTAGGCTATATCCCCGCATACTAGTATTCAAGTCCAGAAAACCTCCAAAAACAATTACAAATGTCTCGGCAGCCAGAAGCAATAAACCAGCCACTAACCTGTAAATCCTGCATGGTCCCTTTAAATAGTGCTTGTGGGGGGTCCTCCAGGCACTGTTAAGACACGTTCAGATGGTTGGGGTTAAGACTATGCATTGAGTTTAGCGTTAAGTCCCAAAATCATATCTATCACTTTAAATCAGCGTTGCACACTGATTGAAGCCATTTTCTTCCTACTTTACATGATTCCAGCGTTCGTTATCTGCGCCTGCGCTAACTCCTATACCAAGATGGCGTCCAGCGCACGTCACGCTGGAAACATGCGTGCACATCCAAGACGCCATCTTGGATGTCAGAGAGGCCGTGTAGCACCGAAACAACGGGTGCTACACGGCCCCATTTAGCGCCCAGAGTGTCTTAAGCCAGCCTCTAGCAATGCTGGATGCCAGTAACAATGACCCAATGGCCCGATGCTGGTATCGACAGACAGCGCGACGGAAAACACTTGGGTAGGCGTCTTCATCGTGCCCTGTCATCTTCCATCGGAAGATCCCAGAAATGGTGGAAAGTCGGAGGACCAGGCCTGGCCCTGCATGGTAATCTGATGGCAACGCACGCAGAGAAAGGGTGTGACAATGTTAGTAGTGAGCTAGTGATAAGAACATAAGAAAAAGGAGCAGGAGTAGGCCATTCGACCCCTCGAGCCTGCTCCGCCATTCAATAAGATCATGGCTGATCTTCGACCTCAACTCCACTTTCCCGCCCGGTCCCCATATCCCTTGATTCCCTTAGAGTCCAAAAATCTATCGATCTCAGTCTTACATACACTCAATGACTGAGCATCCACAACCCTCTGGAATAGAGAATTCCAAAGATTCACAACCCTCTGAATGAAGAAATTCCTCTTCATCTCAGTCTTACATGGCCGACCCCTTATCCTGCGACTATGCCCCTTAGTTCTAGACTCTCCAGCCAGGGAAAACAGCCTCTCAGCATGTACCCTGTCAAACACCCTCAGAATCTTATATGTTTCAATGAGATCACCTCTCATTCTTCTAAACTGCAGAGAGTATAGGCCCATTCTACTCAATCTTTCCTCATAGAACAATCCTCTCATCCCAGGAATTAATCTAGAGAACCTTTGTTGCATCGCCTCTATGGCAAGTATATCCTTCCTTAGGTAAGGAGACCAAAACTGTACACAGTGCTTCAGGTGTGGTCTCTCCAAAGCCCTGTACAATTGCAGCAAGACTTCCTTACTCTTGTACTCCAACCCCCTTGCAGTAAAGGCCAACATACCACTTAGCTTCCTAATTGCTTGCTGTACCTGCAAGTTAACTTTCTATGTAACGTATACAAGGACACCCAAATCCCTCTGAAAACCAATATTTAATAGTTTCTCACCATTTAAAAAATATTCTATTCTTCCTACCAAAGTGAATAACCTCACATTTCCCCACATTATACTCCATCTGCCACCTTCTTGCCCACTCACTTAATCTGTCCATATCCCTCTGCAGACTCTCTGTGTCCTCCTCACAGCTTACTTTCCTACCTAGCTTTGTATCGTCAGCAAACTTGGATACATTACACATGGTCCCTTCATCTAAGTCATTAATATAGATTGTAAATAGCTGAGGCCCAAGCACCAATCCTTGAGGCACACCATTATAGAATCATAGAATCATAGAAGTTACAACATGGAAACAGGCCCTTCGGCCCAACATGTCCATGTCGCCCAGTTTATACCACTAAGCTAGTCCCAATTGCCTGCACTTGGCCCATATCCCTCTATACCCATCTTACCCATGTAACTGTCCAAATGCTTTTTAAAAGACAAAATTGTACCCGCCTCTACTACTGCCTCTGGCAGTTCGTTCCAGACACTCACCACCCTTTGAGTGAAAAAATTGCCCCTCTGGACCCTTTTGTATCTCTCCCCTCTCACTTTAAATCTATGTCCCCTCGTTATAGACTCCCCTACCTTTGGGAAAAGATTTTGACTATCTACCTTATCTATGCCCCTCATTATTTTATAGACTTCTATAAGATCACCCCTTAACCTCCTACTCTCCAGGGTAAAAAGTCCCAGTCTATCTAACCTCTCCCTATAAGTCAAACCATCAAGTCCCGGTAGCATCCTAGTAAATCTTTTCTGCACTCTTTCGAGTTTAATAATATCCTTTCTATAATAGGGTGATTAGTTACAGCCTGCCAATCTGAAAATGACCCGTTTATTCTTACTCTCTGTTTTCTGTCCGTTAACCAATCCTCTATCCATGCTAATATATTACCCCCAACCTCATAAGCCCTTATCTTATGTAACAACCTTTCATGTGGCACCTTCTTGAATGCCTTTTGAAAATCCAAATATACTACATCCAGTGGTTCCCCTTTATCTATCCTGCTAGTTACATCCTCAAAGAACGCTAATAAATTTGTCAAACGCTATTTCCCTTTCATAAAACCACGTTGACTCTGCCTAATCATATTATGATTTTCTAAGTGCCCTGTTACCACTTCCATAATAATGGTTTCCAGCATTTTGTCAGTGACTGATATCAGGCAAACTGGCCTGTAGTTCCCTGTTTTCTCTCTCCCTCCTTTCTTGAATATCAGGGTTACATTTGCTACCTTCCAATCCGCTGGGACCACTCTAGGATCTAGGAAGATCATAATGTCAATGCATGGCTGGTCACGTTTGTTGCTGCTAACTTTTCACTTTTAGAACTGTTTGAAGAAAAATGACGTTTCCATGGCAACCCAACATGGTGGCCTTGCCAAAGAGCTTTTCAGGCTCCCAGCAACTAGTTCTTGATTTATTTTATATTGAAGCAAGTGCATAGTTTGTGGACACATTAAAGGGTTGCCGTCGCCATGACAACATTCTCTTTAAATCAGACATGGCTCAAAGCCCCTACTCGAGTTATTTATTTATTATTCTCTTCCAACGGTTACAGGCCTCAGTCGGGAGAGCAGGCCTCAACCTCAGCCTCAGCCTCAGCCAGGGGAAAGTTGGAATCCTCCCCAGAGGCGTGTGACTCGTGCTGGCTGGCTGCTGTGCTCTGCTCTGTGTCAGAAGCACGTCCAAAACCCACAGCTGTTGACAGCACCGAGTGGATTTTTCCTGATGTTTTGTTGTCGGGCCCTCCAAAAAAATCACAGTGGAAAGAAACAGCAGGATGTGGCAGGGGATGCAGAGAAAGGGGACGAGCACAGATGATGCCACAATTTCTTTCCATCTCAGTATGTGTTTCTTCTCATTAATATTTTCATTATTTAGCATTTCATAGAATCATACGGCACAGAAGGTGGCCATTTGGCCCATCGTGCCTGTGCCGGCTCTTTGAAAAAGCTGTTCAACTACTCCCACTCCCCCGCTCTTTCCCCATAGCCCTGCAAATTCTTCCTTTTCAAGTATATATCCGATTCCCTTTTGAAAGTTACCATCAAATCTGCTTCCACCACCGTCTCAGGGAATGCATTCCAGATCGCAATAACTCGTTGCGTAAAAATGAAAAAAATCTCCTCATCTCCCCTCTGGTTCTTTTTCCAATTACCTTAAATCTGTGTCCTCTGGTTATCAACCCCCCCCCCCTGCCAGTGGAAACAGTTTCTCCTTATTTACTCTATTTAGTGTTTGTGTTTTATTTAAAGTTGCTATGTAGTGATGTCCCTCCATGTTATGTACACTGTCACACAGCACGTAACCCTGGCCACTAATGTTCAGCCTGCGCAATTTAAATATCTCCCCTTCCCCTGAGAGGCTGACTGTCACTGAGGTCAATTATAGCTCTCCAACCGCTGCTCTGACGGAGATTAGCTGACTCAGCATGTGTGAGTTATGTAACCATGGGCAGCATCACCAGCAGTCCTGCTTCTGCCTGATGTCCATTCTCCAGCATAGGTTATCGTAAAACAATCAGGAATCACTTGGGGCTCGAACCCTTCACCTTCTGACTCAGAAGCAGGAGTGGTACCACTGAACCAAAGGCTTGCTCCCCCATAGGCCCAGGTGAAGAGCTGCCTAGGTTAAGAGGAGCAGTGTGTGAAAACACTTAGGCAGTGTGGGGAATGCAACAGATGCTGTGCTTTCCTTCCCAACAATAATGTCAAGAGGTTAGAAACAGGCTTATTTCAATTGGCTTTCAGCCAGCTTCCCAGTACTATTGAACAGGATAAAGGAATGCAGCCTATTCTATCAACATGGCCCAGGTCCCAGTGAGGTACACTTGGCTGAAACTAGAAACTAAACCAACTCGCCAACCTTAACAATATAAGAACGACATTCAAGGGATCAACGGGATTAAGCCACCAATTCTTTTCTTTCTCCTATTTGAATCTATTCTGTGAGAAATGGGGCAGCACCAATCTGATCGACTTCAATCTTTTCAATCCCCTCCTCATGTATGGAAGTGGGAGGGAAAAAAAATACTTATAGATGCCCAATGCCTTAGTGATATCATCAAAACGTCCTTCACACAGGGAATTCCTTTTGGGATGTGGAGTAGCAAATTCCCAAGAGCTGACTCATGCTGATGTGCGATTGTATGGCTCCTGGCACCTTCCAATACGTCTCCCAATGACTATTCCTCACTGTGGGCCTGGGCAGCAAGTGTTAGCAGGATAGTTGGCCGGGGAAGAGGGAGGACAAGGGGTATCACAGCTGGACCCTGCCATCCACACACATGGGGGTCGATTTTAACTTTTCCAGCTAGGCAGGAAAGTGGTGGCAGCTGATCGAACTGCAACCCCCCCCCACCCCGCCCCATTGATTTCCGATTTCCCCTTCCATTAACCTTGATGGAAAGGAAAATCAGGGGTGTAAAAGTGGTGGTCAACCCCATCAGGAAGAGTTCAAATTAATCCCCTGCCCTTTCCAACAGGGGTCACTGGATAACAATCAGAAACAGGAACCTCGGCTGATCCTAACCATTGAAGCCAACCAGCTGAGGTCAATGAACTCAGCACAGACTGGAGATGCAACCTGGGAACATCTGGCTTGTGCGCTGAGTCATGCACTGTTTCTATCAACTGAATCATTGGGGGGGAAGCCTCTTTAAGTAGGTTTAATTGTGAATCTATTCATGTATATTTTTTTTAAACTTCGGGTCATCTGGATTTCAGAATTAACAGGCTGAGGTTAACTACTGCTTTATCTCCCCTCAATGTTGGCCACTAAGTCTTTTTTATTCCAGAACACCACTGAATTAGCAAATACAGGACAGCTGAGAAATGGTAGTCCTGTTTGAACTAATATCATAGTCTTGGCCTTGTCCTCAAAGAGGGGGTCATAGGGATATAGGAACATAGGAACAGGAGGAGGCCATTCAGCCCTTTGAGCCTGTTTCGCCATTCAATGAGATCATGGCTGATCTGTATCTTAGCTCCATCTACCCGCCTTGGCTCCTTGGGGGGAGGGACTTAAATTTGAGGAACTCCCCTCCTCCAGTGGTCTGCCTGTGGTGGGCATTGTGCATCAATTTGTTCTGCAAGAAGATAAAGTGA
Source organism: Heptranchias perlo (assembly GCF_035084215.1). NCBI lineage: Eukaryota > Metazoa > Chordata > Chondrichthyes > Hexanchiformes > Hexanchidae > Heptranchias > Heptranchias perlo. The sequence continues at coordinate 50,883,185 of NC_090341.1, forward strand.
ATGAGAGTACGGCCAGCAGTTGAGAGTGTGCCAAGTGTCCTGGGAGAGTTGAAGTAAGAGATGTGGGGGGCATCACCTTGTTAAAGTGGAGGAAGGGATTCTAGGGCTGTACATGTAAGTAATTGGTGTGAGGGGAGCTGGGCAGCCATAGTGCAAGATGCCAAGTTAGAACTGGTCTTAACGACAGTGCATAGTGAAGGGTTAGTTGAGCAAGTGTTGCTTTAAGAGGGTGAACACAGTGTGCTGATGCCCAGGGAGGGCAAGGAAGAAAAGGGAGAGGAATCCAGTGTGTTACCTTGCCAGCCTGCTGAGAATGTGGAACTGTTTGTGGCAATGTTCTGCCGTCCTGGGGGTGCGGGAGTTGGCAGTCAATGCCAGTGCCACCTCCCTCCAGGTGGCATGAGTGACATTTCTGGGAGGCTTGGTGGCACCCACACCCAGGAGACCAGTTGCCCTTTCAATGCCCCCCAAGAGGGCTTGAAGGGTCTGAATGAGTGAAGTTGTGCATTCTTCTTCTCTGGTTTGGTACCATGTCCTGCTGCCCTCTGGATCCTGATGGTGTCTGTGTGGTCATAATGCAGTACAAATGTAATAAAATTATTGCTAAGACATGCAGTGAAGTTATTAGAGTAAAGTCAAAAAGCCAGACACTGGCCCTCTCTTGCCTCCATGTCCCCTAGTCAGCTACTGAAGAATGCAGGCTGGACTATATTTTCAACTGTACTGAAGTTTCCATGTAGTTCAGCTGCTTATACCCATTTTACACTGGTTTTACACCAAATGAGCAGGCCCAGGAAACTCCGACATAACACCCTCTGTCACTGGCGGGCGGGAATTTTTTCTAAAAGGACCAAACAATTCATTTTGAGGAAAATCTGGGCCAGAGGGATTCAGAGTGTAGCTAAAACATCCACAACGAGTTTGGAAAGTGTGTGCTGTTTTGAGGAGTTTCTACAAGGTCCAGAACTTCAATATAAGACAGATGTGTGCTGATTAAGACCGTGTCGAGTGGCAGATTTAAATGTGGTTTAAATTCAGATAAACAGTTTCCTCAACTCTATAAAATAAATGAGTTTCGTTTTTCTCCACTTTTTTTTATTGAGAAACATCAGTAAAGGAAAGGCCAAGGCCTGCAGTGGAGGTTGGAAAGGGTAGGGAAAAAGGTGAGGCAAATCGTAAAATAGTAATTAAATGATACCAAGCTTGGATATTAAAAGATTGTGGGTGGAAGGGAGGACTGAGGGGAGGTGGGGACTTCCAGAAAATAATTCAAAGAATGAAATAGCATTTAAATAGGGCTTTCACGTCTCAAAGCATTTCACAGCCCATGAAGTACTTTTTGAAGTGCAGTCACTGTTGTAATGTAGGAGTCACTGCAGTCAATTTGCGCACAGCAAGATCCCACAAACACCAATCAGTTATTGACCAGATAATCTGTTTTGGTGGTGCTGGTTGTGGGGTAAATATTGCCCCACAATAGGAAAATCACAGGGATTTTTTTTTAAATGGTGTTTTTTTTTCATTTTCTTTAAATACTTTTGCTTATTAGATATAAAAAACATTGAAGATGGGGAAAAAAGGGCTGTTTGTTTGTAGATGAGAATCATCCAATTGGGTAATCAAGAGTGTGTTCACTTCCCGATTGGCGTGGGAAGGCGGTGCACTGTGAGGATGGTCCCCTGCTCTCCAAAGGTGAGTAAAAAAGGAGTCTGACAACAACTTCAGGGCACTGGAAAGTTACTGACGGACTCAGCAATGTCAGTGGCATTGCCCCATGAGATCTGGGTTTTCGAGGCTTGTTACTATGGAGCATGATGCTCTCGGTCCTTGAGCCAAGATAACAGTAGTGTGCATGAGGGCTGCCCACAGAACAGGTGAGACCCCCTTCAAACCAAGGCCCTTTAATTTATGAGTTTCACAGATAAATAGACACCATAGAAGGTGATCCTCTGAAAACACTGGTTCAAAAAATAATCCCAGCATTTTTTCACCTAATAGAATCTGATTTCTTCACTTAAATCTATGGCCCTACTTATATAAAAAAAAATCTGAAATTGTATCTTGAATAAACAGTAGGGTTGAGAGCACACACAATTGCATCTCATTAATTGAGACTCCAACTCCCCCTCTCCTAGACCTGCCTCTTTCTCCATAGACTGGAGCTGGATCCGGGTCAGGGTGCTTTGTGCCTACCCTGAAGGTAATTACTGTTGCAATGATAGGAGGAAGTCCTTTTGCGCGTCCACGATTATTGCCCCTCCAAAACGTTTACCTCCGTGGCGTCTGATCAGTGAGCCTGCAAGAGATACTGGTTTAACTCTGAGCAAGTCATCGCTGATTTAGCGAGAGGTGGCATGTGGTGTTCAAGGTTTATATCAAGCTTTAAAGGGGGGAGGCGGGGCGTAGTTAAGGATGAGCCTCTCCCAAGAATCCTGGGTTCAATAAGGCAAAGCAGATGGTCGCAGCCAAATGTAGATTTAAATAAAACCGAACAAAACTTATTTGCAACAACATGAGCAATTTCTTCCCACTTCACATTAGTCCAGCCAAGAATGTTGGACTCAATCTGAAGGCTAGGATCGCCAACTTTGGTTGAATGTATTCCTGGAGGTTTCATCACATGACCTCCTGCCTCCAATTACCCCGCCCCCACACTAGCAACGTGTCCATCCTCACAGTGCACCGCCTTCCCACGCCAATTGGGAAGTGAACACACTCTTGGTTACCCGATTGGATGATTCTCATCTACAAACAAGCAGCCCTTTTTTCCCATCTCCAATGTTTTTTATATCTAATAAGCAAAAGTATTTAAAGAAAATGAAAAAGAAACACACCATTTTTTTAATATCCCTATGATTTTTCTCCAGGATTGCTCTCAGCAGTTCCCTGGAGATTAATCTTCAATTCCTGGAGACGCCAGGCCAATCCTGGAGGGTTGGCAACCCCACTGCAGGTTCGAGGGGAAAGGCTTCTGTACCACAGTAGGCCCAGTTTTCAGGCATTTTCACAAAGCTTACTTTTGTGAGGAGGACTGGGCATTCTAATGAAACAGTGCTGATCGATCCCAGCCAAGGGGTACGGTAGCATAGTGGTTATGTTACTGGGCTAGTAATCCAGAGGCCTGGACTAAAATCCAGAGTCATGAGTTCAAATCCCACCACAGCAGCTGGTGAATTTAAATTCAATTAATTAATTAAATTCAATTAATTAAATAAAAATCTGGAATTAAAATACTAGTATCAGTAATGATGGCCATGAAACTACCGGATTGTCGTAAAAACCCATCTGGTTCACTAATGTCCTTTAGGGAAGGAAGCCTGCTGCCCTTACCCGGTCTGGCCCAGATGTGACTCCAGACCCACAGCAATGTGGTTGATTCTTAATTGCCCTCTGAAATGGCCTAGCAAGCCACTCAGTTGTAAAATCTCGCGACGAAAAGTCATAATAAGAATAAAACCGGACGGACCACCCGGCATCGGACCACTAGGCACCGGACACGACAACGGCAAAACACCAAGCCCAGTCGACCCTGCAAGGTCCTCCTTACTAACATCTGGGGACTTGTGCCAAAATTGGGAGAGCTGTCCCACAGACAAGTCAAGCAACAGCCTGACATAGCCATACTCACAGAATAATTTCTTTCAGCCAACGTCCCAGACTCTTCCATCACCATCCCTGGGTATGTCCTGTCCCACCGGCAGGACAGGCCCACCAGAGGTGGCGGTACAGTGATATACAGTCAGGAGGGAGTGGCCCTGGGAGTCCTCAACATTGACTCTGGACCCCATGAAATCTCATGGCATCAGGTCAAACATGGGCAAGGAAACCTCCTGCTGATTACCACCTACCGTCCTGCCTCAGCTGATGAATCAGTCCTCCTCCATGTTGAACACCACTTGGAGGAAGCACTGAGGGCAGCAAGGGCACAAAATGTACTCTGGGTGGGGGACTTCAATGTCCATCACCAAGAGTGGCTCGGTAGCACCACTACTGACCGAGCTGGCCGAGTTCTTAAGGACATAGCTGCCAGACTGGGCCTGCGGCAGGTGGTGAGCGAACCAACACGAGGGAAAAACTTACTTGACCTCGTCCTCACCAATCTACCTGTCGCAAATGCATCTGTCCATGACAGTATTGGTAGGAGTGACCACCGCACAGTCCTCGTGGAGATGAAATCCCGTCTTCGCACTGAGGACACCATCCAACGTGTTGTGTGGCACTACCACCGTGCTAAATGGGATAGATTCAGAACAGATCTAGCAGCTCAAAACTGGGCATCCATGAGGCGCTGTGGGCCATCAGCAGCAGCAGAATTGTATTCCAGCACAATCTGTAACCTCATGGCCCAGCATATTCCTCACTCTACCATTACCAACAAGCCAGGGGATCAACCCTGGTTCAATGAGGAGTGTAGAAGAGCATGCCCGGAGCAGCACCAGGCATACCTAAAAATGAGGTGCCAACCTGGTGAAGCTACAACTCAGGATTACATGCATGCTAAACAGCGGAAGCAACATGCTATAGACAGAGCTAAGCGATTCCACAACCAACGGATCAGATCAAAGCTCTGCAGTCCTGCCACATCCAGTCGTGAATGGTGGTGGACAATTAAACAACTAACAGGAGGAGGAGGCTCTGCAAACATCCCCATTCTCAATGATGGCGGAGTCCAGCACGTGAGTGCAAAAGACAAGGCTGAAGCGTTTGCAACCATCTTCAGCCAGAAGTGCCGAGTGGATAATCCACCTCAGCCTCCTCCCGATATCCCCACCATCACGGAAGCCAGTCTTCGGCCAATTCGATTCACTCCACGTGATATCAAGAAACGGCTGAGTGCACTGGATACAGCAAAGGCTATGGGCCCCGACAATATCCCAGCTGTAGTGCTGAAGACTTGTGCTCCAGAACTAGCTGCGCCTCTAGCCAAGCTGTTCCAGTACAGCTACAACACTGGCATCCACCCGACAATGTGGAAAATTGCCCAGGTATGTCCTGTCCACAAAAAGCAGGACAAATCCAATCCGCCCAATTACCGCCCCATCAGTCTACTCTCAATCATCAGCAAAGTGATGGAAGGTGTCGTCGACAGTGCTATCAAGCGGCACTTACTCACCAATAACCTGCTCACCGATGCTCAGTTTGGGTTCCGCCAGGACCACTCGGCTCCAGACCTCATTACAGCCTTGGTCCAAACATGGACAAAAGAGCTGAATTCCAGAGGTGAGGTGAGAGTGACTGCCCTTGACATCAAGGCAGCATTTGACCGAGTGTGGCACCAAGGAGCCCGAGTAAAATTGAAGTCAATGGGAATCAGGGGAAAAACTCTCCAGTGGCTGGAGTCATACCTAGCACAAAGGAAGATGGTAGTGGTTGTTGGAGGCCAAGCATCTCAGCCCCAGGGCATTGCTGCAGGAGTTCCTCAGGGCAGTGTCCTAGGCCCAACCATCTTCAGCTGCTTCATCAATGACCTTCCCTCCATCATAAGGTCAGAAATGGGGATGTTCGCTGATGACTGCACAGTGTTCAGTTCCATTTGCAACCCCTCAGATAATGAAGCAGTCCGAGCCCGCATGCAGCAAGACCTGGACAACATCCAGGCTTGGGCTGATAAGTGGCAAGTAACATTCGCGCCAGATAAGTGCCAGGCAATGACCATCTCCAACAAGAGAGAGTCTAACCACCTCCCCTTGACATTCAACGGCATTACCATCGCCGAATCCCCCACCATCAACATCCTGGGGGTCACCATTGACCAGAAACTTAACTGGACCAGCCATATAAATACTGTGGCTACAAGAGCAGGTCAGAGGCTGGGTATTCTGCGGCGAGTGACTCACCTCCTGACTCCCCAAAGCCTTTCCACCATCTACAAGGCACAAGTCAGGAGTGTGATGGAATACTCTCCACTTGCCTGGATGAGTGCAGCTCCAACAACACTCAAGAAGCTCGACACCATCCAAGATAAAGCAGCCCACTTGATTGGCACCCCATCCACCACCCTAAACATTCACTCCCTTCACCACCGGCGCACTGTGGCTGCAGTGTGCACCATCCACAGGATGCACTGCAGCAACTCGCCAAGGCTTCTTCGACAGCACCTCCCAAACCCGCGACCTCTACCACCTAGAAGGACAAGGGCAGCAGGCGCATGGGAACAACACCACCTGCACGTTCCCCTCCAAGTCACACACCATCCCGACTTGGAAATATATCGCCGTTCCTTCATTGTCGCTGGGTCAAAATCCTGGAACTCCCTTCCTAACAGCACTGTGGGAGAACCGTCACCACACGGACTGCAGCGGTTCAAGAAGGCGGCTCACCACCACCACCTTCTCAAGGGCAATTAGGGATGGGCAATAAATGCCGGCCTTGCCAGCGACGCCCACATCCCGTGAACGAATAAAAAAAATTTTAAAAAATACTCAGGGCTCTTTATTTAATATGTGAACGTAGGAACAGGAGTCGGCCATTGTCCTGTGAAGTTAGGAAGTGGATGCTTGCTCAGGTTCTCTGGGGAAGGGAATTTTCTTGATTGAACCACTCCCTGCGCATCTCCTCATCGGGGATCTAGATGGACTCCAGCCCTGGGCATCAATTTAAAGATACTTAGTCCTGGCTGTAGTTACACATACCATAAAGCTCTCAAAATTAGATGTTAAACAGTTGCTAATGTGTGTGGGAGTGGATACAAATAGACCTGCAACATTCCTGCACTCAGTGAGAGCCCCAGGCCTGAGATTGCAATCCCCTACCCTCCGTCTCAGCATTCGGAAAACAAAGAGAGGGCATGAAAAAATATTAGCAGGTAAAATCAAAGAAAACCCGAAGATGTTCGATAAATACATTAATAGCGAGAGGATAACTAAGGAAAGAGTAGGGCCTATTAGAGACCAAAAAGGTAAACTATGTGTGGAGGCGGAAGATGTGGGTATGGTTCTTAATGAATACTTTGCATCTGTCTTCACAAAGGAGAGGGATGATACAGGGATTGAAATTAAGGAGGAGGAGTGTGAAATATTGGATGGGATAAACATAGAGAGAGAGGAAGTATTAAGGGGATTAGCATCTTTGAAAGTGGATAAATCACCAGGGCTGGATGAAATGTATCCCAGGCTGTTAAAAGAAGCCAGGAAGGAAATAGCGGAGGCTTTAACAATCATTTTCCAAACTTCACCGGATACAGGCGTAGTGCTAAAGGATTGGAGGACTGCTAACATTGTACCGTTGTTTAAAAAGGGAGCGAAGGATAGACCAAGTAATTAAAGGCCAGTCAGCCTAGCCTCAGTGGTGGGCAAATTATTGGAATCAATTCTGAGGGACAGGATAAACTGTCACTTAGAAAGGCACGGACTAATCAAGGACAGTCAGCATGGATTTGTTAAGGGGAGGTCGTGTCTGACTAACTAACTTGATTGAATTTTTCGAGGAGGTGACAAGGAGGATTGATGAGGGTAGCACAATTGATGTCGTGTGCATGAATTTTAGCAAGGCTTTTGACAAGGTCCCACATGGCAGATTGGTCAAAAAAGTAAAGGCCCATGGGATACAAGGGAATGTGGCAAATTGGATCCAAAATTGACTCAGTGGCAGGAAGCAAAGGGTAATGGTCAACAGGTGTTTTTGCGACTAGAAGGCTGTTTCCAGTGGGGTGCCGCAGGGCTCGGTACTAGGTCCTTTGCTTTTTGTGTTATACATTAACGATTTGGACTTAAACATAGGGGGCATGATTAAGAAATTTGCGGATGACACAAAGATAGGCCGTGTGGTTGATAGGAGGAAAGCTGTAGACTGCAGGAAAATATCAGTGGACTGGTCAGATGGGCAGAAAAGTGGCAAATGGAGTTCAATCTGGAGAAGTGTGAGGTGATGCATTTGGGGAGAGCAAACACGGCAAGGGAATACACAATAAAAAGTACTGAGAGGTGTAAGGGAAGTGAGGGACCTTGGAGTGCATGCCCACAGATTCCTGAAGGTAGCAGGACAGGTAGATAAGGTGGTTAAGAAGGCGTACAGAATACTTTCCTTTATTAGCCGAGGCATAGAATATAAATGAGGAAGGAGGAAGTCTCCGAAAGCTTGTGAATTTAAAATAAAATTGCTGGACTATAACTTGGTGTTGTAAAATTGTTTACAATAGAATATAAAAGCAGGGAGGTTATGCTGGAACTGTATAAAACACTAGTTAGGCCACAGCTTGAGTACTGCACACAGTTCTGGTCACCACATTACAGGAAGGATGTAATTGCACTCGAGAGGGTGCAGAGGTGATTTACGAGGGTGTTGCCAGGACTGGAGAATTTTAGCTATGATGACAGATTGGATAGGCTGGGGTTGTTTTCCTTGGAACAGAGGAGACTGAGGGGAGGTTTAATTGAGGTGTGCAATATTATGAGGGGCCCAGATAGAGTGGATAGGAAGGACCTATTTCCCTTAGCGGAGGGGTCAATAACCAGGGGGCATAGATTTAAAGTGATTGGTAGAAGGATTAGAGCGGAAATGAGGGAAAATGTTTTCACCCAGAGGGTGGTGGGGGTCTGAAATTCACTGCCTGAGAGGGTGGTAGAGGCAGAAACCCTCAACTCATTTAAAAAATACCTGGATGTGCACCTGAAGAGCCATAACCTGCAGGGCTACAGACCAAATGCAGGAAAGTGGGATTAGGCTGGGTGGCTCGTTTCTCAGCCAGCGCGGACACAATGGGCCAAATGGCCTCCTTCTGTGCCGTAAATTTTCTATGATTCTATGATCACGATATCATGCCTGTAACTACCACCCAATGACAGTATGAATAGAGGACTTTCACTGTCGCTGTGGACGCTGGGATAGCTTTGACTCTGAGGGGAGACAGCAAATTGAACCCTGCAAATTCCATAGCAAGGTGGGGTGTGGAGAGGGAAAGGGAAAGAGGTGGGGACAGAAAGGATAAGAAGAAGAGAAAGACAAAGAATGGAGGATAAGAATATATTAGCACACCTTGGCAGTGATATAGAAACATAGAAAACAGGAGCAGGAGTAGGCCATTCGGCCCTTCGAGCCTGCTCCGCCATTCAATATGATCATGGCTGATCCTCTATCTCAATACCACATGCCTGCTCTCTCCCCATACCCCTTGATGCCTTTTGTGTCTAGAAATCTATCTAGCTCCTTCTTAAATATATTCAGTAACTTGGCCTCCACAACCTCCTGTGGTAGAGAATTCCACAGGTTCACTACCCTCTGAGTGAAGAAATTTCTCCTCATCTCAGTCCTAAATGTCCTACCCCATATCCTGAGACTGTGACCCCTCATTCTGAACCCCCCCCAGCCAGGGGAAACATCCTCCCTGCACCCTGTCAGACTTTTATATGTTTCAATGAGATCCCCTCTCATTCTTCTAAACTCGAGTGAATACAGGCCGAGTCAACCCAATCTCTCCTCATCCAACAGTCCTGCCATCCCAGGGATCAGTCTGGTGAATCTTTGCTGCACTCCCTCTATGGCAAGTATATCCTTTCTTAGGTAAGGAGACCAAAACTGCACACAGCACTCCAGGTGTGGCCTCACCAAGGCCCTGTATAACTGGAATACAAGGACATCCAGGTCCCTTTGTACATCAGCATTCCCCAATCTATCACCATTTAAATAATACTCTGCTTTTCTGTTTTTCCTTCCGAAGTGGATAACTTCACATTTATCCACGTTATGCTGCATCTGCCATGTATTTGCCCACTCACTCAACTTGTCTAAATTGCCTTGAAGCCTCTTTGCATCCTCCTCACAACTCACAATCCCACCTAGTTTTGTGTCGTCAGCAAACTTGGAAATATTACATTTGGTTCCCTCATCCAGATCATTGATATATATTGTGACTAGCTGGGGCCCAAGCACTGATCCCTGCGGTACCCCACTGGTCAATGCCTGCCACCCCGAAAAAGACCCATTTATTCCTACTCTCTGTTTCCTGCCTGTTAACCAATCTTCAATCTATGCCAGTACATTACCACCAATCCCACGTGCTTTAATTTTGCACACTAACCTCTTATGTGGGACTTCATCAAAGGCCTTCTGAAAATCCAAATAAACCACATCCACTGGTTCTCCCTTATCTATTCTACCAGTTACATCCTCAAAAAACTCCAGTAGGTTTGTCAAACACGATTTCCCTTTCATAAATCCATGTTGACTTTGTCTAATCCCGTTGATATTTTCTAAGTATCCTGTTATCACATCCTTTATAATAGACTCTAGCATTTTCCCTACTATTGATGTTAGGCTAACCGGTCTGTAGTTCCCTGTTTTCTCTCTCCCTTTTTTAAATAGTGGAGTTATATTTGCCACCCTCCAATCTGCAGGAGCTGTTCCATAATCTATAGAATTTTGGAAGATGACAACCAATGCATCCACTATTTCCATGGCTACCTCTTTTAGTACTCTGGGATGCAGATTATCAGCCCCTGGGGATTTATCGGCTTTCAGTCCCATTAATTTCTCCAGTACTATTTTTTTACTAATACTAATTTCCTTTAATTCCTCCTTCTCACTGATCCCTTGGTTCCCTAACATTTCTGGGAATTATTTGTGCCCTCTTCTGTGAAGACAGAACCAAAGTATTTGTTTAATTGTTCTGCCATTTCCCTGTTCCCCATTATAAATTCTCTCGTTTCTGACTGTAAGGGACCTACATTTGTCTTCACTAATCTTTTTCTTTTTACATGCTTGTAGAAGCTTTTACAGTCCACTTTTATGTTCCTTGCAAGTTTACTCTCATACTCTATTTTTCCCCTCTTAATCAATCTCTTGGTCCTTTTTTGCTGAATTCTAAACTGCTCCCAGTCCTCAGGCTTGCTACTTTTTCTGGCAACTTTATATGACTCCTCTTTGGATCTAATACTATCCTTAATTTTTTTTTTGGCATTGGTTGGGCCGCATTTCCTTTTGTATTTTTGCGTCAGAAAGGAATGTATAATTGTTGCAATTCATGCATTCGTTCCTTAAATGTTAGCCATTGCCTATCTACCGTCATGCCTTTTAATGAAGCTTCCCAATCTATCATAGCCAACTCGCTCCTCATATCTTCGTAGTTTCCTTTGTTTAGATTTAGGACCCTAGTTTTGAATTGGACTACTTCACTTTCCATCTTAATGAAGAATTCTATCATGTTATGGTCACTCTTCCCTAAAGGACTCCGCCCAACAAGATTATTAATTAACCCCTTCTCATTGCTCAATACCCAATCTAGGATAGCCTGTTCCCTGGTTGGCTCCTCAACGTGCTGGTCTAAAAAACCATCTCGTACACACTCCAGGAATTCATCCTCCACAGTATTATTGCTAATTTGGTTTGGCCACTCTATATATAGATTATAGTCACCAATGGTTACTGTAGTGCCCTTGTTACAGTATGGCAGACGTGGTGTACCCACCATAGTGGAGGAGCATTTTTGGAACGCGCCATGCCGACTGTACATGAGTGAAACAAGTCGCGTGGCACATGCCCACCATGTTTATTTTAATTCAATGATCGAAAGTTACTCTTAGGGGAAGATTTTCCTGTTCCTGCGCCTGGGCGTGTTGGATCACCTGACACAGCGAATAGAGAAAAATCACTGGTAAGATCACACGCCCGTAAGGAACTCAGCCCACCCCATCTGTGGTTCTTCCTTATTCACTATGCCCAGGTGAACCAATATGCTCAGATGTAGGGCAAGAAGAATCTGCCTCTTGCTGTCATGTTACTAGGCTGGCAGTGTGGGAATGGCACCTGCGCTGGTATGATAAAAAGAGAGAGGCCGGGGACCCTACTCCTGGTCAAAATTCCATGTGTATGGATGTTGGCTGAGAACAAGATCAGGTTTGCTGGGGATGCCCCCACAGCTGAATAGCCTTCCGGGTTCAAAGTCAGAAATGTGTTCACCCTACATGGACAAAATGTTTATTTGCCTACTATTAATGCATTGTCAGTGTGTGGCCAGAACAAGTACACGGCCCCGGACTGAAATCTCAGATCCATCCAATATTGGCAGCTCGGATGCAAAATGCATGAGGATGGAGAAATGGAACAGCAGCCTTCAACTAAGAGCAGGCTTAAGCTGCACAGAGTGCCTGAAAAAGGGAAGCATAACTTTGATATGTGTATGTTTATGTATATGGGTGTGTGAGTGTGTATGGGGATGTGTGTGTATGGGTGTCTGTGTATATGGGTGTGTGAGTGTGTATGGGGATGTGTGTGTATGGGTGTCTGTGTATATGGGTGTGTGAGTGTGTATGGGTGTCTGTGTATATGGGTGTGTGAGTATGGGTGTCTGCGTATATGGGTGTGTGAGTGTGTATGGGGATGTGTGTATGAGTGTGTATGGGGATGTGTGTGTATGGGTGTCTGTGTATATGGGTGTGTGAGTGTGTATGGGGATGTGTGTGTATGGGTGTCTGTGTATATGGGTGTGTGAGTGTGTATGGGGATGTGTGTGTATGGGTGTCTGTGTATATGGGTGTGTGAGTGTGTATGGGTGTCTGTGTATATGGGTGTGTGAGTGTGTATGGGTGTCTGTGTATATGGGTGTGTGAGTATGGGTGTCTGCGTATATGGGTGTGTGAGTGTGTATGGGGATGTGTGTATGAGTGTGTATGGGGATGTGTGTGTATGGGTGTCTGTGTATATGGGTGTGTGAGTGTGTATGGGGATGTGTGTGTATGGGTGTCTGTGTATATGGGTGTGTGAGTGTGTATGGGGATGTGTGTGTATGGGTGTCTGTGTATATGGGTGTGTGAGTGTGTATGGGTGTCTGTGTATATGGGTGTGTGAGTATGGGTGTCTGCGTATATGGGTGTGTGAGTGTGTATGGGGATGTGTGTATGAGTGTGTATGGGGATGTGTGTGTATGGGTGTCTGTGTGTATGTGTATGAAGGACATTCTGAGGTGCCTACATTTGTTTGTACTCTGCCGCTTTGCACACATCTGCACGTTGCCCTGATTACTCTGTCAAGATGCTGACGGTCAGATGCGCTGCTGAATTTCCGCTGTGCCTCCCCGCTATGCACCTGGGCTGGAGAGGAAGCTGTCACCTAGACACTTGCTCCACATCAAAACAAATTGGAGCAAAAATCATTGGTTTGGTTTACTTACTCCAGTTTTCTCCTGGCCTCTCATGAATTAAACCCTGCGGTGAGTTGGGTCTGTGATTTACACCCTTCACGGTGAGTTGGGGTGTGATTTACACCCTTCGCGGTGAGTTGGGTCTGTGATTTACACCCTTCACGGTGAGTTGGGGTGTGATTTACACCCTTCACGGTGAGTTGGGCTGTGATTTACACCCTTCACGGTGAGTTGGGGCTGTGGTTTACACCCTTCACGGTGAGTTGGGGTGTGGTTTACACCCTTCGCGGTGAGTTGGGCTGTGATTTACACCCTTCGCGGTGAGTTGGGGCTGTGATTTACACCCTTCGCGGTGAGTTGGGGTGTGGTTTACACCCTTCACGGTGAGTTCGGGTGTGATTTACACCCTTCGCGGTGAGTTGGGGTGTGATTTACACCCTTCACGACGAGTTGGGGTGTGATTTACACCCTTCGCGGTGAGTTGGGCTGTGATTTACACCCTTCGCGGTGAGTTGGGGCTGTGATTTACACCCTTCACGACGAGTTGGGCTGTGATTTACACCCTTCGCGGTGAGTTGGGGTGTGATTTACATCCTTCACGGTGAGTTGGGGTGTGATTTACACCCTTCACGGTGAGTTGGGCTGTGATTTACACCCTTCACGGTGAGTTCGGGTGTGATTTACACCGTTCGCGATGAGTTGGGGCTGTGATTTACACCCTTCACGGTGAGTTGGGGTGTGATTTACATCCTTCACGGTGAGTTGGGGCTGTAATTTACACCCTTCGTGGTGAGTTGGGGTGTGGTTTACACCCTTCACGGTGAGTTGGGGTGTGATTTACACCCTTCGCGGTGAGTTGGGGTGTGATTTACACCCTTCACGACGAGTTGGGGTGTGATTTACACCCTTCGCGGTGAGTTGGGCTGTGATTTACATCCTTCACGGTGAGTTGGGGTGTGATTTACACCCTTCACGACGAGTTGGGCTGTGATTTACACCCTTCGCGGTGAGTTGGGCTGTGATTTACACCCTTCGCGGTGAGTTGGGGTGTGATTTACATCCTTCACGGTGAGTTGGGGTGTGATTTACACCCTTCACGGTGAGTTGGGCTGTGATTTACACCCTTCACGGTGAGTTCGGGTGTGATTTACACCGTTCGCGATGAGTTGGGGCTGTGATTTACACCCTTCACGATGAGTTGGGCTGTGATTTACACCGTTCGCGATGAGTTGGGGCTGTGATTTACACCCTTCACGATGAGTTGGGGCTGTGATTTACACCCTTCGCGATGAGTTGGGGTGTGATTTACACCCTTCGCGGTGAGTTCGGGTGTGATTTACACCCTTCACGGTGAGTTCGGGTGTGATTTACACCCTTCACGGTGAGTTCGGGTGTGATTTACACCCTTCACGGTGAGTTCGGGTGTGATTTACACCCTTTGCGATGAGTTGGGGCTGTGATTTACACCCTTCATGGTGAGTTGGGGTGTGATTTACACCGTTCGCGATGAGTTGGGGCTGTGATTTACACCCTTCACGGTGAGTTGGGGTGTGATTTACACCCTTCACGATGAGTTGGGGCTGTGATTTACACCCTTCACGGTGAGTTGGGGCTGTGATTTACACCCTTCATGGTGAGTTGGGGTGTGATTTACACCGTTCGCGATGAGTTGGGGCTGTGATTTACACCCTTCACGGTGAGTTGGGGTGTGATTTACACCCTTCACGATGAGTTGGGGCTGTGATTTACACCCTTCACGGTGAGTTGGGGTGTGATTTACACCCTTTGCGATGAGTTGGGCTGTGATTTACACCCTTCGCGGTGAGTTGGGGTGTGATTTACACCCTTCGCGGTGAGTTTGGGTGTGATTTACACCCTTCGCGATGAGTTGGGGTGTGATTTACACCCTTCACGATGAGTTGGGCTGTGATTTACACCCTTCATGATGAGTTGGGGCTGTGATTTACACCCTTCGCGATGAGTTGGGGTGTGATTTACACCCTTCACGGTGAGTTGGGGTGTGATTTACACCCTTCGCGGTGAGTTCGGGTGTGATTTACACCCTTCACGGTGAGTTCGGGTGTGATTTACACCCTTCACGGTGAGTTCGGGTGTGATTTACACCCTTCACGGTGAGTTCGGGTGTGATTTACACCCTTCACGGTGAGTTCGGGTGTGATTTACACCCTTCATGGTGAGTTGGGGTGTGATTTACACCGTTCGTGATGAGTTGGGGCTGTGATTTACACCCTTCACGGTGAGTTGGGGTGTGATTTACACCCTTCATGATGAGTTGGGGCTGTGATTTACACCCTTCGCGATGAGTTGGGGTGTGATTTACACCCTTCACTGTGAGTTGGGGTGTGATTTACACCCTTCGCGGTGAGTTCGGGTGTGATTTACACCCTTCACGGTGAGTTCGGGTTTGATTTACACCCTTCGCGGTGAGTTGGGGCTGTGATTTACACCCTTCGCGGTGAGTTGGGGTGTGATTTACACCCTTCGCAATGAGTTGGGGATGTGATTTACACCCTTCACGGTGAGTTGGGGTGTGATTTACACCCTTTGCGATGAGTTGGGCTGTGATTTACACCATTCGCGGTGAGTTGGGGTGTGATTTACACCCTTCATGATGAGTTGGGGCTGTGATTTACACCCTTCGCGATGAGTTGGGGTGTGATTTACACCCTTCACGGTGAGTTGGGGTGTGATTTACACCCTTTGCGATGAGTTGGGCTGTGATTTACACCATTCGCGGTGAGTTGGGGTGTGATTTACACCCTTCATGATGAGTTGGGGCTGTGATTTACACCCTTCGCGATGAGTTGGGGTGTGATTTACACCCTTCACGGTGAGTTGGGGTGTGATTTACACCCTTCGCGGTGAGTTCGGGTGTGATTTACACCCTTCACGGTGAGTTCGGGTGTGATTTACACCCTTCGCGGTGAGTTCGGGTGTGATTTACACCCTTCACGGTGAGTTCGGGTGTGATTTACACCCTTCACGGTGAGTTCGGGTGTGATTTACACCCTTCACGGTGAGTTCGGGTGTGATTTACACCCTTCACGGTGAGTTCGGGTGTGATTTACACCCTTCACGGTGAGTTGGGGTGTGATTTACACCGTTCGTGATGAGTTGGGGCTGTGATTTACACCCTTCACGGTGAGTTGGGGTGTGATTTACACCCTTCATGATGAGTTGGGGCTGTGATTTACACCCTTCGCGATGAGTTGGGGTGTGATTTACACCCTTCACTGTGAGTTGGGGTGTGATTTACACCCTTCGCGGTGAGTTCGGGTGTGATTTACACCCTTCACGGTGAGTTCGGGTTTGATTTACACCCTTCGCGGTGAGTTGGGGCTGTGATTTACACCCTTCGCGGTGAGTTGGGGTGTGATTTACACCCTTCGCAATGAGTTGGGGATGTGATTTACACCCTTCACGGTGAGTTGGGGTGTGATTTACACCCTTTGCGATGAGTTGGGCTGTGATTTACACCATTCGCGGTGAGTTGGGGTGTGATTTACACCCTTCGCAATGAGTTGGGGATGTGATTTACACCCTTCGCGGTGAGTAGGGGTGTGATTTACACCCTTCACGATGAGTTGGGGCTCTGATTTACACCCTTCACGATGAGTTGGGGATGTCATTTATATTCTCTGTGGTAAGTTGGGGCTACGATTTACACTCCATGTCGTGAGTTGTGGCTGTGATTTACACTGTGTTGAGCTGGGGGTGTGATTTATATTCTCTGTGATGAGTTGGGGCTGTGATTTATACTCTGCGGTAAGTCGGGGCTGTGATTTATTCACTCTGTTGTGAGGTAGGTCTGTGGTTTATGCTCTGTATTGAGTTGGGGCTGTGATATACACTCTCTGTGGTGAGTTGGGGCTGTGATTTACACTCTCTGTGGTGAGTTGGGGCTATTATTTATATTCTCTGTAGTGAGTTGGGGCTGCGAATTGCACTCTCTGTAGTGAGTTGGGGCTGTGATTTATATTCTCTGTGGTAAATTGGTGCTGTGATTTATACTCTGCGGTAAGTCGGGGCTGTGATTTATTCACTCTGTTGTGAGGTAGGTCTGTGGTTTATGCTCTGTATTGAGTTGGGGCTGTGATATACACTCTCTGTGGTGAGTTGGGGCTGTGATTTACACTCTCTGTGGTGAGTTGGGGCTATTATTTATATTCTCTGTAGTGAGTTGGGGCTATTATTTATATTCTCTGTAGTGAGTTGGGGCTGTGATTTATATTCTCTGTGGTAAATTGGTGCTGTGATTTATATTCTCTGAGGTGATTTCGGGCTGTGTTTTACACCCTATGGTGACATCGGGCTGTGATTTTTACACTCTATGGTGAATTGGGACTGTGATTTGTACCCTCTGTGTTGAGTTGGGTCTGTGAATTGCACTCCCTGTGGTGAGTTGGGGCTGTGATTGGCACTCCCTCTGGAGAGTTGGGGCTGTGATTTACACGCCCTATAGTGAGTTGGGGCTGTAATTTACACTCCCTCTGGAGAGTTGGGGCTGTAATTTACACTCCCTCTGGAGAGTTGGGGCTGTGATTTACACGCCCTATAGTGAGTTGGGGCTGTAATTTACACTCCCTGTGGTGGGTTTGGGCTGTGATTTATACTCTCTATAGTGAGCTGGGGCTGTGATTTACACACTCTGGTGAGTTGGGGCTGTGATTTATACTCTCAGTACTGAGCTGCGGCTGTGATTTATACTCTCTGGTGAGTTTGGATTGTGATTTAGACTCCCTGTTGTGAGCTGGGGCTGTGATTTATACTTTCTGTGGTAAATTGGGGCTATGATTTATAAGCATAAGCGTAAGAGCATAAGAGATAGGAGCAAGAGTAGGCCATTTGGCCCTTCGAGCCTGCTCCGCCATTGAGATCATGGCTGATCTGATTTTTACCTCAACTCCACTTCCCGCCTTTTCCCCATATTCTTTGACTCCCTTGCTGATCAAAAATTTGTCTAACTCAGCCTTGAATGTATTCAATGACTCAGCCTCCACAGCTTTTTGGGGTAAAGAATTCCAAGGATTCACAATCCTCTGGGAGAAGAAATTCCTCCTCATTTCTGTCTTAAACTGGCAACCCCTTTATTCTGAGACTATGCCCCCTAGTTCTAGATTCTCCCATGAGGGGTAACATCCTCTCGGCATCTACCCTATCGAGTCCCCTCAGAATCTTATCTGTTTCAATAAGATCTCCTCTCATTCTTCTAAACTTCTATACTCATTGTATAGACCCCACCTGTTCAATCTTTCCTCATAAGACAACCCTTCCATACCCGGAATCAACTTAGTGAACCTTCTCTGAACTGCCTCCAATGCAAGTATAACCTTCCTTAAATAAGGGCACCAGAACTGTATGCAGTACTCCAGGTGTGGTCTCATCAGCACCCTGTACAGTTGTAGCATGACTTCCCTGCTTTTATACTCCAACCCCTGAGAAATAAAGGCCAATATTCCGTTTGCCTTCCGGATTACCTGCTGCACCTGTGTGTTGACTTTTTGTGTTTCATGTGGGAGGACACCCAGATCCCTTTGTACTGCAGCATTTTGTAGCATTTCTCCATTCAAATAATATTTTGCTTTTTTATTTTTCCTCCCAAAGTGGATGACTTCACATTTTCCCACATTATATTCCATCTGCCAGATTTTTGCCCATTCACTTAACCTGTCAGTATCTCTTTGCAGACACTTTGTGTCCTTCTCGCAACTTGCTTTTCCACCTACCTTTGTATCATCAGCAAATTTGGCCACAATACACTGTGTTCCTTCATCCAAGTCATTGATATAGATTGTAAATAGTTGAGGCCCCAGCACTGATCCCTGCGGCATCCCACTAGTTACAGATTGCCATTTTGAAAATGACCCTTTTATCCCGACTCTTTGTTTTCTGTTAGTTAGCCAATCCTCTATCCATGCCAGTATATTACCCCCAACACCATGAGCTCTTATCCTGTGCGGTAATCTTTTACGTGGCACCTTATCGAATGCCTTTTGGAAATCCAAATATACTGCATCCATTGGTTCCCCTTTATCCACCCTGCCCGTTACTTCCTCAAAGAACTCTAATAAATTTGTCAGACATGATTTCCCCTTCATAAAACCATGTTGACTCTCCTTGATTGTATTATGAGTCTCCAAATGTCCTGCTACTACTTCCTTAATAATGGATTCTAGCATTTTCCCAATGACAGATGTTAGGCTAACTGGTCTATAGTTACATGTTTTCTGTCTCACTCCCTTCTTGAATGGGGTGTTACGTTTGCGGTTTTCCAATCTGCTGGGACCGTTCCAGAATCTAGTGAATTCTGGAAGATTATAACCAATGCATCCACTATCTCTGTAGCCACTTCCTTTAAGACCCTCGGGTCCAGGGGACTTGTCAGCCTTTAGACCCATTAGTTTACCTAGTACTTTTTCTCCAGTGATAGTGATTGTTTTTAGTTCCTCCCTCCCCTTTGCCCCTTGATTTTCTACTATTATTGATATGTTATTAGTGTCTTCTACTGTGAAGACAGATACAAAATATCTGTTCAATTCCTCTGCCATTTTCTTGTTTTCCATTATTATTTCCCCAGTCTCATCCTCTAAGAGACCAATGTTTACTTTAGCTACTCTCTTCCTTTTTATATACTTTAGAAGCTTTTACTGTCAGTTTTTATATTTATTGCTAGTTTACTCTTATAATTTATTTTCTCCCTCTTTATTATTCTTTTCGTCATCCTTTGCTGGATTTTAAAATTTTCCCAATCTTCGGGCTTACCAGTAATCTTTGCCACATTGTATGCTTTTTCTTTTAACCTGATATCATCCTTGACTTCCTTAGTTAGCCATGGTTGGTTCACCCTTTTTGTGGAATTTTTCCTGCTCACAGGGATATATTTTTGTCATGAGTCATAAAATATCTTTTTAAATGTTTGCCACTGCTTATCCACCATCATACCATCTAATCTGTTTACCCAGTCCACTTTAACCAATTCCACCCTCATTCCTTTGTAATTGTCCTTATTTAAGTTTAATGCAGTAGTTTCAGATGCAAGATCCTTGCTCTCAAACTGGATGTGAAATTCTATCATGTTATGATCACTGCTTCCTAAGGGATCCTTTACTTTGAGATCATTAATTAATCCCGTTTAATTACCCATTACCAGATCCAAAATGGCCTGTTCCCGGTTGGTTCCCCAATATATTGGTATAAGAAACAGCCCCTAATACACGCTATGAACTCCTCCTCAGGGCTATTTTTGCCAATTTGATTTGTCCAATCTATGTGAAAGTTAAAATCGCCCATGATTATTGCATTACCTTTTTTACAACCCCGCTTATTTCCTGATTTATATTTTGCCCTACAGTGTGGCTACTGTTAGGGGGGCCTATATACTACTCCCACCAGTGATTTCTTTCCCTTGCTATTTCTTACCTTCACCCAAATTGATTCGACATCTTGATCTTCTGAGCCAAGATCATTTCTTACTATTATACCAATTTATTTTATTCGTTCATGGGATGTGGGCGTCGCTGGCAAGGCCAGCATTTATTGCCCATCCCTAAATGCCCTTGAGAAGGTGGTGGTGAGCCACCTTCTTGAACCGCTGCAGTCCATGTGGTGAAGGTTCTCCCACAGTGCTGTTAGGTAGGGAGTTCCAGGATTTTGACCCAGCAACAATGAAGGAACGGCGATATATTTCCAAGTCGGGATGGTGTGTGACTTGGAGGAGAATGTGCAGGTGGTATTGTTCCCATGTGTCTGCTGCTCTTGTCCTTCTAGGTGGTAGAGGTTGCGGGTTTGGGAGGTGCTGTCAAAGAAGCCTTGGCGAGTTGCTGCAGTGCATCCTGTGGATGGTACACACTGCAGCCATGGTGCGCCGGTGGTGAAGGGAGTGAATGTTTAGGGTGATGGATGGGGTGCCAATCAAGCTGGCTGCTTTGTCCTGAAGGGTGTCGAGCTTTGTGAGTGTTGTTGGAGCTGCACTCATCCAGGGCAAGTGGAAAGTATTCCATCACACTCCTGACTTGTGCCTTGTAGGTGGTGGAAAGGCTTTGGGGAGTCAAGAGGTGAGTCACTCGCCGCAGAATACCCAGCCTCTGACCTGCTCTTGTAACCACAGTATTTATGTGGCTGGTCCAGTTAAGTTTCTGGTCAGTGGTGATCCCCATGATGTTGATGGTGGGGGATTCGGCGATAGTAATGCCGTTGAATGTCAAGGGGAGGTGGTTAGCCTCTCTCTTGTTCGAGATAGTCATTGCCTGGCACTTGTCTGGCGCGAATGTTACTTGCCACTTATCAGCCCAAGCCTCTCTGTGGTGAGTTGGGGTTGTGATTTACACTCTGCGGTGTGTTCCAGTTGTGAATTATATTCTCTGTGGTGAGTTTGGACTGCGATTTATACTCTCTGTGGTTAATTGAGGCTGTAATTTATACACTCTATAGTGAGTTTGGGATGTAATTTACACCCTCTGTGGTGAGTTGGGGCTTTCCTTGGTGAGTTGGGGTTTTGGTTTATACTCTCCGTAGTAAGCTGGAGTTATTATTTATACTCTGTAGTCAGTTGGGCCTGTGATTTATACTCTCTGTGGTGAGTTGGGCCTGCGATTTATGGTCACTGTAGTGAGTTGGGGCTGTGATTTATAGTCTCTGGTGATTTGGGGTTGTGATTTACACTCTCAGTGGTGAGTTGGGCCTGTGATTTACACTCTCCTTGTTATGTTGGGGCTGTGATTTCCACTCTCTGTAGTGAGTTGGGATTGTGATTTCTACTCCCTATGGTGAGTTGGGCCTGTGATTTATACTCTCGGTAGTGAGTTGGGATTGTGATCTACAATCTGTGGTGAGTTGGGCCTGTGATTTATTCTGTAGTGAGTTGGGGCTGCGATTTTACGCTCAGTAGTGATTTGGGGCTGTGATTTAGTTTCTGTAGTGATTTGGGGATGTGATTTATGCTCTCTGTGGTGAGTTGTGGCTGTGATTTATATTCTCCACGAAGATTTCGGGCTGTGGTGAGTTCAGGCAGTGATTTATGCTCACAATAGTGAGTTGGGGCGGAGATTAATACTCTCTGCGGTGAGTTTGGGCTGTGATTTGTATTCTCCACGAAGATTTCGGGCTGTGGTGAGTTCAGGCAGTGATTTATGCTCACAATAGTGAGTTGGGGCGGAGATTAATACTCTCTGCGGTGAGTTTGGGCTGTGATTTGCACCCTCAGTGGTGAGTTGGGGCTGTGATTTATATTCTTTGTGATGATTACGGGCTGAGATTTGCACCTACTGTGGTGAGTTGGGGCTGTGCTTTATACTCTGTGGTGAGGCGGGGTTGTGATTTATACTCTCTATGGTGAGTTGGGCCTGTGATTTATATTCTCTGATGATTTCGGGTTGTGATTTATATCCACGCTTTTGAGTTGGGGCTGTGATTTATACTCGCTGTGGTCAGTTGGGGATGTGATTCATATTCTGTGGTGAGTGCGGGCTGTGATTTCTACTCTCTGTGGTGAGATGCGGATGTGATTTACACTCTCTGTGGTGAGTTGGGGCTGTGGTTTACAATCTCTGTGGTGAGTTGTGGCTGTGCTTTATACTGTCTCTTTTGAGTTGGGGCTGAGTTTTATACTCCCTGTGGTGAGGTGGGGCTGTGATTTAAAGGCTCTGCAGTGAGTTGGGGCTGTGATATACATTTTCTGTGGTGAGTTTGGACTGTGATTTATACTCAGAGTAGTGTGTTGGGGCTGTAATTTATACTCACTGTTGTGAGTTGGGGCTTTTTAAAAAAATTTGTTCATGGGATGTGGGCGTCGCTGGCGAGTCCAGCATTTATTGCCCATCTCTAATTGCCCTTGAGAAGGTGGTGGTGAGCCGCCTTCTTGAACCGCTGCAGTCCGTATGGTGAAGGTTCTCCCACAGTGCTGTTAGGAAGGGAGTTCCAGGATTTTGACCCAGCGATGATGAAGAAACGGCGATATATTTCCAAGTCGGGATGGTGTGTGACTTGGAGGGGAACGTGCAGGTGGTGTTGTTCCCATGAGCCTGCTGCTCTTGTCCTTCTAAGTGGTAGAGGTCGCAGGTTTGGGAGGTGCTGTCGAAGAAGCCTTGACAAGTTGCTGCAGTGCATCCTGTGGATGGTACACACTACAGCCATGGTGCACCGGTGGTGAAGGGAGTGAATGGTTAGGCTGGTGGATGGGGTGCCAATCAAGCGGGCTGCTTTGTCCTGAATGGTGTCAAGCTTCTTGAGTGTGTTGGAGCTGCACTCATCCAAGCAAATGGGGAGTAGGAACATAGGAACAGGAGTAGGTCATTCAGCCCCTCGTGCCTGCTCCGCCATTTGATAAGATCATGGCTGATCTGTGATCTAACTCCATATACCTGCCTTTGGCCCATATGCCTTAATACCTTTGGTTGCCAAAAAGCTATCTATCTCAGATTTAAATTTAGCAATTGAGCTAGTATCAATTGCCGTTTGCGGAAGAGAGTTCCAAACTTCTACCACCCTTTGTGTGTAGAAATGTTTTCTAATCTCGCTCCTGAAAGGTCTGGCTCTAATTTTTAGACTGTGCCCCCACTCCTAAAATCCCCAACCAGCGGAAATAATTTCTCTCTATCCACCCTATCTGTTCCCCTTAATATCTTATAAACTTCGATCAGATCACCCCTTAACCTTCTAAACTCTAGAGAATACAACCCCAATTTGTGTAATCTCTCCTCGTAACTTAACCCTTGAAGTCTGGGTATCATTCTAGTAAACCTACGCTGCACTCCCTCCAAGGCCACTATGTCCTTCCGAAGGTGCGGTGCCCAGAACTGCTCACAGTACTCCAGGTGCGGTCTAACCAGGGTTTTGTATAGCTGCAGCATAACTTCTGCCCCCTTGTACTCCAGTCCTCTAGATATAAAGGCCAACATTCCATTAGCCTTCTTGATTATTTTCTGCACCTGTTCATGACACTTCAATGATCTATGTACCTGAACCCCGAAGTCCCTTTGGACATCCACTGTTTTTAACTTTTTACCATTTCAAAAGTACCCTGTTCTATCCTTTTTTGATCCAAAGTGGATGACCTCACATTTGTCTACATTGAATTCCATTTGCCACAGTTTTGCCCATTCACCTAATCTATCAATATCGCTTTGTAATTTTATGTTTTCATCTACACTGCTTACAATACCACCAATCTTTGCGTCATCGGCAAACTTAGATATGAGACTTTCTATGCCTTCATCTAAGTCGTTAATAAATATTGTGAATAATTGAGGCCCCAAGACAGATCCCTGCGGGACTCCACTAGTCACATCCTGCCAATGTGAGTACCTTCCCATTATCCCTACTCTCTGTCGCCTTTCGCTCAGCCAACTTCCTAACCAAGTCCGTACTTTTCCCTCGATTCCATGGGCTTCCATTTTAGCTAACAGTCTCTTATGTGGGACCTTATCAAATGCCTTCTGGAAGTCCATATAAATAACATCCATTGACATTCCCCTGTCCAGTACTTTAGTCACCTCTTCAAAAAATTCAATCAGGTTTGTCAGGCACGACCTACCTTTCACAAATCCATGCTGGCTCTCTGTGATTAACTGAAAATTCTCGAGGTGTTCAGTCACCCTATCCTTAATTATAGACTCCAGCATTTTCCCCACAACAGATGTTAGGCTAACTGGTCGATAATTCCCCGGTTTCCCTCTCTCTCCTTTCTTAAAAAGTGGAGTGACATGTGCAATTTTCCAATCCAGAGGGACAGTTCCTGAATCTAGAGAACTTTGAAAGATTATAGTTAGGGCATCCACAATGTGCTCACCTACTTCCTTTAAAACCCTGGGATGGAAACCATCTGGTCCTGGGGATTTGTCACTCTTTAGTGCGATTATTTTCTTCATTACTGTTGCTTTACCAATGTTAATTTTATCGAGTCCCTGTCCCCGATTCAATATAAGTTTTCTTGGGATTTCCGGCATGCTATCCTCTTTTTCGACTGTAAATACTGACGCAAAGTAATTGTTCAACATGTCCGCCATTTCCCCATTGTCAATGACAATATCCCCACTTTCAGTTTTTAAGGGGCCAACACTGCTCCTGACCACCCTCTTTTTCCTAATATAACTATAAAAGTTCTTCGTATTGGTTTTGATATCCCTTGCGAGTTTCTTTTCATACACTCTTTTTGTAGCCCTTACTATTTGTTTTGTGACCCTTTGTTGATCTTTGTATCTTTCCCATTCGCCAGGATCTGTGCCATTTTTTGCCTTTTTGTATGCCCTTTCCTTATGTCTTATACTGTCCCTTACCTCTTTAGTTGTCCATGGCTGTTTTTTTTGGCAAGTAGAGTTCTTGCCCCTCAGGGGTATAAACCGATTCTGTATCACGTTAAATGTTTCTTTAAACATTTCCCACTGATCATCAGTCGTTTTACCCATTAACAGATTTGCCCAGTTTACTGTGGACAGTCTCTGTCTCATCCCATTGAAGTCGGCCTTGCCCAAGTCTAGAATCTTAGCAGCTGATTCACTTTTTTCCCTTTCAAACACTACATTGAACTCGATCATGTTATGATCACTATTGGATAGATGTTCACGCACAGTTAAGCCGTTAACTAAATCTGGTTCATTACTCATTACTAAATCTAATATGGCTTGCCCCCTTGTTGCCTCTAGGACATACTGCTGCAGAAAACTATCCCAGACACACTCAAGAAATTCACTACCTTTCTGACAGTTGCTAGTCTGCTTTTCCCAATCTATGTGGAGGTTAAAGTCCCCCATTAAGACCACTATGCCTTTCTTACACGCTTGTCTAATCTCTGCATTTGTACAATCTAGCACTTCAGAGCTGCTGCCAGGGCTCCTATATACAACTCCCACTATAGTCTTAGATCCTTTCCTATTTCTCAATTCAACCCATAAGGTCTCTGTTGGCTGCTTACCTCTCGTTATATCCCCCTTTATCATTGAAGTGATTTCATCTCTAATCATTAAGGCTACTCCTCCCCCTCTTCCATTTTCCCTATGTCTCCTGTAGACCTTATAACCTGGTATAATTAGTTCCCAATCTTGACCATCCTGCAGCCAAGTCTCAGTAATAGCTATCATGTCATACCCTCCAATTTGAATTTGAACCTGTCGTTCATTTAATTTATTCCTTATACTCCGTGCATTTGTATATAGAACTCTTAGTTGGGCCACACACCCTAGCCTGACCTTCAGCTTTGATGCTGGGTTAATCGCCTTACGCCTTCTAGTTTTTATTTTATCTGTCGTGCCTAAAGTACACTTTCTTTCCGCTGCTCTACGGTATTCCCTTTCACTTGTTCTTGAACAACTGTTTGTACTATTTGTATTGTAGATTTCCCCTGGGTCTTCCCCTCTCTTGCTGCTCTCAACTTTATTCCCTTCTGAGTCCCCGCTCAGGTTCCCATCCCCCTGCCACTCTAGTTTAAACCTTCCCCAACAGCACTAGCAAACACCCCCGCGAGGACACTGGTCCCGGTCCTGCTCAGGTGTAACCCGTCACGCTTGTACAGGTCCCACCTTCCCCAGAACTGGTCCCAATGTCCCAGGAATCTAAATCCCTCCCTCCTACACCATCCCTGCAGCCACGCATTCATCCTGTCTATTCTCCTGTTCCTATACTCACTAGCACGTGGCACTGGTAGTAATCCTAAGATCACTACCTTTGAAGTCCTGCTTTTTAATTTATCTCCTAACTCCTTAAATTCACCTTGCAGGACCTCATCCCTTTTTTTACCTATGTCGTTGGTACCAATATGGACCACGACTACTGGCTGTTCACCCTCCCCCTCCAGAATGCCCTGCAGCCGCTCCGTGACATCCTTGACCCTAGCATCCTGGAGTCACGTTTGCGGCCGCAGAAACGCCTATCTGTTCCCCTTACAATCGAATCCCCTATCACTATAGCCCTGTCACTCTTCTTCCTCCCCTCCTGTGCAGCAGAGCCACCGGTGGTGCCCCGAACTTGGCTCTTGCTGTTTTCCCCTGATAAGCCATCTCCCCCAGCAGTATCCAAAGCAGAATATCTGTTTGAGAGGGAGATGGCCCCAGGGGACTCCTGCTCTACCTGCCTAGTTCTTTTACTCTGCCTGGCAGTCACCCATTTCCTTTCTGCCTGCGTAATCTTTACCTGCGGTGTGACCACCTCACTGAACGTGCTATCCACAATAGTCTCAGCATCACGGATGCTCCACAGTGAATCCACCCGCAGCTCCAGCTCCGAAATACGGTTAGCCAGTAGCTGCAGCTGGACACACTTCCTGCACACATGGTCGCCAGTGACACTGGTAGTGTCCATGACTTCCCACATAGTGCAGGAGGACCATATCACGGGTGCGAGCTGTGCTGCCATGACTTGCCTTAGACTCTCAGACTCTCTTCCCGCTCTAGGTCTCCCCTTTTATACTGTGCTCACCTCTCGGACTCTCCTGCCTCACCTGTGACGTCGCACAGTAGTTGTCTCTTGTTGCAGGTCTGCTGCTGCTTTTATTCCCCAATCTCAGTCTTCTACGCTCAGGTCCACTGCCGCTCTGTGGAAAAAGTTAGGAAAAGCAAGGCAAAGCAGCACCTCCTTCCCCCAACTCCCACACTTACCAAACTCTCAGCAGCTCACACTGTGTTGTCCGCACACCGTGCTGTTCGCACTGACAAGCCCCTGTATTTCTACAGTTTGTGACTCCGATAAGTCAGGCCTGCCCCACCTTCAGGTACCAGTTTAATCTAGCTAACCAATTAACTTACTACAGCAGCTCTCCCTGCTGAAGCCTGACAGAAACTTAAAAATTTAAGCTTTAAAATTGAACTTAAATAGTTGAAAGCTGTATCTAATGCACTCAGCCGTTTCTTGATATCACGTGGAGTGAATCGAATTGGCTGAAGACTGGCTTCTGTGATGGTGGGGATATCGGGAGGAGGCCGAGATGGATCATCTACTCGACACTTCTGGCTGAAGATGGTTGCAAACACTTCAGCCTTGACTTTTGCACTCACCTGCTGGACTCTGCCATCATTGAGGATGGGGATGTTTACAGAGCCTCCTCCTCCCGTTAGTTGTTTAATTGTCCACCTTCATTCACTGGATTTGGCAGGACTGCAGAGCTTTGATCTGATCCGTTGGTTATGGAATTGCTTAGCTCTGTCTATAGCAGGTTGCTTCCGCTGTTTAGCATGCATGTAGTCCTGAGTTGTAGCTTCACCAGGTTGGCACCTCATTTTTAGGTACGCCTGGTGCTGCTCCTGGCATGCTCTTCCATATTCCTCATTGAACCAGGGTTGATCCCCTGGCTTGTTGGTAATGGTAGAGTGAGGAATATGCCGGGCCATGAGGTTACAGATTGTGCTGGAATACAATTCTGCTGCTGCTGATGGCCCACAGCGCCTCATGGATGTCCAGTTTTGAGCTGCTAGATCTGTTCTGAATCTATCCCATTTAGCACGGTGGTAGTGCCACACAACACGTTGATGGTGTCCTCAGTGCGAAGACGGGACTTCATCTCCACGAGGACTGTGCGGTGGTCACTCCTACCAATACTGTCATGGACAGATGCATTTGCGACATGTAGATTGGTGAGGACGAGGTCAAGTAAGTTTTTCCCTCGTGTCGATTCGCTCACCACATGCCGCAGGCCCAGTCTGGCATCTATGACATTCAGGGCTCAGCCAGCTCGGTCAGTAGTGGTGCTACAGAGCCACTCTTGGTGATGGACATTGAAGTCCCCCACCCAGAGTACATTCTGTGCCCTGGCTACACTCAGTGCTTCCTCCAAGTGGTGTTCAACATGGAGGAGGACTGATTCATCAGCTGAGGGAGGGCAGTAGGTGGTAATCAGCAGGAGGTTTCCTTGCCCATGTTTGACCTGATGCCATGAGGTCCAGAGTCAATGTTGAGGACTCCCAGGGCCACTCCCTCCTGACTGTATCTCACTGTACCGCCACCTCTGGTCGGTCTGTCCTGCCGGTGGGACAGGACATACCCAGGGATGGTGATGGAAGAGTCTGGGACGTTGGCTGAAAGGTGTGATTCTGTGAGTATGGCTATGTCAGGCTGTTGCTTGACTAGTCTGTGGGACAGCTCTCCCAATTTTGGCACAAGTGCCCAGATGTTAGTGAGGAGGACTTTGCAGGGTTGACAGGGCTTGGTTTGCCTTTGTCGTGTCCGGTGCCTAGTGGTCTGTCCGGTTTTATTCTTATTTTATTCTTATTACAACTACTCCTACGTGGTGCATCCCCTGTGGCTGCAGCAGAGGTAGTGGCAGGCTGCTGTTGTTCATGCCCTGACCGATTAGATGCTTTGGGCCAACGCCCTCTGGGTTTCGGTGCCCGTGAGGGCCACTCCAAAGACTGTTCCACCTGCTCCTGTGCAGGGGCAGACTCGGCCACCTGGAGTAGAGGCAGCATTGGTCGAGAGGGGGGCAACGGGTGAGCATGGGTGCGCCTTGAGTGGTGTCCCCACTTCCATGTCCCCTTCTGGCATCTTCCCTCCCCTGGGCCAGGCCCACACCACTCCTACCACTCTGCTGGAAGACAGTTTGGAGGACATATGTGAAGCCTTGTAAGGACAGTGCCAGAGTATCTGCCTGCCTGTTTATGGCAGCAGAAAGTTGCCCACCCTGAGTCCGAAGGGGCGTTGTCAGGGCCTCAATGGACTCATTGGTGAGCCGTGCTTGAAGCTCCATGGAGGCTAGCCTTCCCTCCATCGCAGACATTCCCGCACTTACCCGCGACACTATCTCAGAGATGCCCTCACGTCCCTGTGACTGTATGTCAGAGATCCCCTCCTGTACCTGTGCCACAATTCCACTCATGCAGGAGTTGGACTCCTCAATCCTCTGCGTGATTGTGGAGAGTGCGCGTGGCACCTGTTCCAGCACCTCGCAAATGTGCTGCTGCCCCTCAATCATTCTTCTTTTCCTGGATGGCCCCCAGAGTTCAGCATCTGTGTCCAGCTGAACAGAGCCTGGAGAAGAGTGCGCCCACCGATGCAGACTCTCCACATCTGCCCCTGCCACCCGTGTCTGCTCGTGCTCACGTGTGTGGTGACTCACCATGTGCGACCCCAACTAAGTGAGGACGGGGACCCACCGAGGTGTGTGTATTCACGGTGGTGGATGGCTCGCTCAGATGTGACGTTGCCCCCTTAGAGGCCGGCAGGTCCTCTGAGGAATCGCCCTCCACCGTCATGGCGGTCGCTGAAGGCCCTGTAAGAGAACAGAAGGCAATATTAAGCATGATGACAGATGTTGAGGTGCTGAAGATGGCAAGGCATGTTAACGTCATTTGCTATTGTGAGTGCTGAATGTTAAAGTTCTGTCACCAGCCGTTTGTCGAGCATCAGTCTCGGCATCCCCGACGGACAGGCGCTTGAGGGTGCGGCTCAGTTCCAGTGCTTCCTGCTCCGTGTCTGTGAGGACGACCTGATATTGTGGCCCCCCCTCCAGTCTTCGCCCTCTCCCGTTCATTCTGGGCTCTCTTCTCCTATAAGAGGAGAAAGTAGAGAGGCGTGAGTGAGTGATAGTGACATGGTCAACCGCTGAATGCATTGGTTTGGGTGAGGCTGACCGTGAAAGAGATGTATCAGAGGGTGAGGATGAGACAGAGCCATGACATTGTATGAGGATTGGGTTGAGTGGTAGTGGTGGGATGAGTACTGGGGAGGTGAGGAAGTGCAGGTAAGTTGAGGATAAGGTTTGAGTGGGTGTGAGGAGTGATGTGATAGAGTAGTGTTGGCAGTGCAGAAGGAGTTGTGGGTGGGGGCGATGATGTGAAGACGGAGTGTAGGAGAATGAGTAAGTGGACTCACTTTGGCTGACCCAGTTAGGTCATTGAAGCGCTTCCTGCACTGGATCCAGGTGCAGGACATGTCACTGCTGCTGGTGACCTCCTCTGCCACCTCGAGCCAGGCCTTCTTGGTGGCAGAGGCAGGCCACTTCCTCCTGTCCGCCGGGGAGAAAATATCCCTCCTACTCCTTAACCTGTCCAGTAGCACCTGGAGTGAGGCATCACTAAATCTGGGAGCAGCCTTTCCCCTGGGCTGCTCCAGTCCGTAATTTTGGGTGTTCGGTCCAGAAACAGCCGTTGGAGGACTGCCCCTTTAAATAGGGTTCCTCCAGCTGACGGCCTGTGATGCGGGTGCGCAGTCCGCCCACTGCGCAGGTTGACGACGGGAAACCCGGAAGCCATGGTAAGTGGCTCCTATTTACCCGCGATCACGTGGGGAACGGACGGATTTTACTGGGCGGGTGACCTACGTGCCCAATCACCCCCACCCCTGCTGCCATCCTGCCTCCCTGTGGTGAGTTGGGGTTGTGATTTATATTCTCTGTGGTGAGTTGTGGCTGTGATTTATACTCTCTGTAGTGAGTTAGGGCTATGATTTACACACTCTGTGGTGAGCTTGTGCTGTGATTTATATTCTCTGGTGAGTTGGGGCTGTGATTTATAGTCTGTGGTGAGTCGGGGTTTTATTTATAGTCTGCGGTGAGTTTGGGCTGTGATTTACACTCTCTGCGGTGAGTTGGGGCTGTGATTTACACTCTCAGCGGTGAGTTGGGGCTGTGATTTGCACTCTCTGTGGTGAGTTGGGGCTGTGATTTGCACTCTCTGTGGTGAGTTGGGGCTGTGATTTGCACTCTCTACGGTGAGTTGGGGCTGTGATTTACACTCTCTGCGGTGAGTTGGGGCTGTGATTTACACTCTCTGCGGTGAGTTGGGGCTGTGATTTGCACTCTCTGCGGTGAGTTGGGGCTGTGATTTGCACACTCTGCGGTGAGTTGGGGCTGTGATTTACACTCTCTGCGGTGAGTTGGGGCTGTGATTTACACTCTCTGCGGTGAGCTTGTGCTGTGATTTATACTCTCTGGTGAGTTGGGGCTGTGATTTATAGTCTGTGGTGAGTTGGGGCTGTGATTTGCACTCTCTGCGGTGAGTTGGGGCTGTGATTTACACTCTCTGCTGTGAGTTGGGGCTGTGATTTGCACTCTGCGGTGAGTTGGGGCTGTGATTTGCACTCTCTGTGGTGAGTTGGGGCTGTGATTTACACTCTCTGCGGTGAGCTTGTGCTGTGATTTATATTCTCTGGTGAGTTGGGGCTGTGATATATACTCTGCGGTGAGTTTAGACTGTGATTTGCACTCTCTGCGGTGAGTTGGGGCTGTGATTTGCACTCTCTGTGGTGAGTTGGGGCTGTGATTTACACTTTCTGCGGGGAGCTTGTGCTGTGATTTATATTCTCTGGTGAGTTGGGGCTGTGATTTACACTCTCTGCGATGAGTTTAGACTGTGATTTACACTCTGCGATGAGTTTAGACTGTGATTTACACTCTCAGCGGTGAGTTGGGGCTGTGATTTGCACTCTCTGTGGTGAGTTGGGGCTGTGATTTGCACTCTCTGCGGTGAGTTTAGACTGTGATTTGCACTCTCTGCGGTGAGTTGGGGCTGTGATTTACACTCTCTGTGGTGAGTTTAGACTGTGATTTACACTCTCTGTGGTGAGTTGGGGCTGTGACTTACACTCTCTGCGGTGAGTTGGGGCTGTGATTCACACTCTCTGTGGTGAGTTGGGGCTGTGATTTGCACTCTGCGGTGAGTTTAGACTGTGATTTGCACTCTCTGCGGTGAGTTGGGGCTGTGATTTGCACTCTCTGCGGTGAGTTTAGACTGTGATTTGCACTCTCTGCGGTGAGTTGGGGCTGTGATTTCCACTCTCTCTGATGAGTTGGGGCTGTGATTTACACTCTCTGCGGTGAGTTGGGGCTGTGATTTGCACACTCTGCGGTGAGTTGGGGCTGTGATTTACACTCTCTGCGGTGAGTTGGGGCTGTGATTTACACTCTCTGCGGTGAGCTTGTGCTGTGATTTATACTCTCTGGTGAGTTGGGGCTGTGATTTATAGTCTGTGGTGAGTTGGGGCTGTGATTTGCACTCTCTGCGGTGAGTTGGGGCTGTGATTTACACTCTCTGCTGTGAGTTGGGGCTGTGATTTGCACTCTGCGGTGAGTTGGGGCTGTGATTTGCACTCTCTGTGGTGAGTTGGGGCTGTGATTTACACTCTCTGCGGTGAGCTTGTGCTGTGATTTATATTCTCTGGTGAGTTGGGGCTGTGATATATACTCTGCGGTGAGTTTAGACTGTGATTTGCACTCTCTGCGGTGAGTTGGGGCTGTGATTTGCACTCTCTGTGGTGAGTTGGGGCTGTGATTTACACTTTCTGCGGGGAGCTTGTGCTGTGATTTATATTCTCTGGTGAGTTGGGGCTGTGATTTACACTCTCTGCGATGAGTTTAGACTGTGATTTACACTCTGCGATGAGTTTAGACTGTGATTTACACTCTCAGCGGTGAGTTGGGGCTGTGATTTGCACTCTCTGTGGTGAGTTGGGGCTGTGATTTGCACTCTCTGCGGTGAGTTTAGACTGTGATTTGCACTCTCTGCGGTGAGTTGGGGCTGTGATTTACACTCTCTGTGGTGAGTTTAGACTGTGATTTACACTCTCTGTGGTGAGTTGGGGCTGTGACTTACACTCTCTGCGGTGAGTTGGGGCTGTGATTCACACTCTCTGTGGTGAGTTGGGGCTGTGATTTGCACTCTGCGGTGAGTTTAGACTGTGATTTGCACTCTCTGCGGTGAGTTGGGGCTGTGATTTGCACTCTCTGCGGTGAGTTTAGACTGTGATTTGCACTCTCTGCGGTGAGTTGGGGCTGTGATTTCCACTCTCTCTGATGAGTTGGGGCTGTGATTTACACTCTCTGCGGTGAGTTTAGACTGTGATTTGCACTCTCTGCGGTGAGTTGGGGCTGTGATTTACACTCTCTGTGGTGAGTTGGGGCTGTGATTTGCACTCTCTGCGATGAGTTTAGACTGTGATTTACACTCTCTGCGGTGAGTTTGGGCTGTGATTTACACTCTCAGCGGTGAGTTTGGGCTGTGATTTACTCTCTCAGCGGTGAGTTGGGGCTGTGATTTACACTCTCAGCGGTGAGTTGGGGCTGTGATTTGCACTCTCTGTGGTGAGTTGGGGCTGTGATTTACACTCTCTGCGGTGAGTTGGGGCTGTGATTACACTCTCTGTGGTGAGTTGGGGCTGTGATTTGCACTCTCTGTGGTGAGTTGGGGCTGTGATTTACACTCTCTGTGGTGAGTTGGGGCTGTGATTACACTCTCTGCAGTGAGTTGGGGCTGTGATTACACTCTCTGTGGTGAGTTGGGGCTGTGATTACACTCTCTGTGGTGAGTTGGGGCTGTGATTACACTCTCTGCGGTGAGTTGGGTCTGTGATTTACACTCTCTGCAGTGAGTTGGGGCTGTGATTTGCACTCTCTGCGGTGAGTTGGGGCTGTGATTTGCACTCTCTACGGTGAGTTGCGACTGTGATTTGCACTCTCTGCGGTGAGTTTGGGCTGTGATTTGCACTCTCTGTGGTGAGTTGGGGTTGTGATTTGCACTCTCTGCGGTGAGTTGGGGCTGTGATTACACTCTCTGTGGTGAGTTGGGGCTGTGATTACACTCTCTGCGGTGAGTTGGGGCTGTGATTACACTCTCTGCGGTGAGTTGGGGCTGTGATTTACACTCTCTGCAGTGAGTTGGGGCTGTGATTTGCACTCTCTGCGGTGAGTTGGGGCTGTGATTTGCACTCTCTACGGTGAGTTGCGACTGTGATTTGCACTCTCTGCGGTGAGTTTGGGCTGTGATTTGCACTCTCTGTGGTGAGTTGGGGTTGTGATTTGCACTCTCTGCGGTGAGTTGGGGCTGTGATTTACACTCTCTGCGGTGAGATGGGGCTGTGATATATACTCTGTGGTGAGTTGGGGCTGTGATTTGCACTCTCTGCGGTGAGTTGGAGCTGTGA
This sequence comes from Heptranchias perlo, assembly GCF_035084215.1. Lineage (NCBI taxonomy): Eukaryota > Metazoa > Chordata > Chondrichthyes > Hexanchiformes > Hexanchidae > Heptranchias > Heptranchias perlo. The sequence continues at coordinate 50,918,112 of NC_090341.1, forward strand.
TTTGTACTCTCTGTGGTGAGTTGGGGCTGTGATTTACACTCTCTGCGGTGAGTTGGGGCTGTGATTTGCACTCTCTGTGGTGAGTTGGGGCTGTGGTTTACACTCTCTGTGGTGAGTTGGGGCTGTGATTTGCACTCTCTGCGGTGAGTTGGGGCTGTGATTTGCACTCTCTGTGGTGAGTTGGGGCTGTGATTTGCACTCTCTGTGGTGAGTTGGGGCTGTGAATTACACTCTCTGCGGTGAGCTTGTGCTGTGATTTATACTCTCTGGTGAGTTGGGGCTGTGATTTATAGTCTGTGGTGAGTCGGGGTTTTATTTATAGTCTGTGGTGAGTTGGGGCTGTGATTTGCACTCTCTGCGGTGAGTTGGGGCTGTGATTTACACTCTCTGCTGTGAGTTGGGGCTGTGATTTGCACTCTGCGGTGAGTTGGGGCTGTGATTTGCACTCTCTGTGGTGAGTTGGGGCTGTGATTTACACTCTCTGCGGTGAGCTTGTGCTGTGATTTATATTCTCTGGTGAGTTGGGGCTGTGATATATACTCTGCGGTGAGTTTAGACTGTGATTTGCACTCTCTGCGGTGAGTTGGGGCTGTGATTTGCACTCTCTGCGATGAGTTTAGACTGTGATTTACACTCTCTGCGATGAGTTTAGACTGTGATTTACACTCTCAGCGGTGAGTTGGGGCTGTGATTTGCACTCTCTGTGGTGAGTTGGGGCTGTGATTTGGACTCTCTGCGGTGAGTTTAGACTGTGATTTGCACTCTCTGCGGTGAGTTGGGGCTGTGATTTACACTCTCTGCGGTGAGTTGGGGCTGTGATTACACTCTCTGCGGTGAGTTGGGGCTGTGATTACACTCTCTGTGGTGAGTTGGGGCTGTGATTACACTCTCTGTGGTGAGTTGGGGCTGTGATTTGCACTCTCTGCGGTGAGTTGGGGCTGTGATTTGCACTCTCTGCGGTGAGTTGGGGCTGTGATTTACACTCTCTGCGGTGAGTTGGGGCTGTGATTTACACTCTCTGCGGTGAGTTGGGGCTGTGATTTACACTCTCTGCGGTGAGTTGGGGCTGTGATTTACACTCTCTGCGGTGAGTTGGGGCTGTGATTACACTCTCTGCGGTGAGTTGGGGCTGTGATTACACTCTCTGTGGTGAGTTGGGGCTGTGATTACACTCTCTGTGGTGAGTTGGGGCTGTGATTACACTCTCTGTGGTGAGTTGGGGCTGTGATTACACTCTCTGTGGTGAGTTGGGGCTGTGATTACACTCTCTGCGGTGAGTTGGGGCTGTGATTTGCACTCTCTGTGGTTAGTTGGGGCTCTGATTTACACTCTCTGCGGTGAGTTGGGGCTGTGATTTGCACTCTCTGCGGTGAGTTGGGGCTGTGATTTACACTCTCTGCGGTGAGTTGGGGCTGTGATTACACTCTCTGCGGTGAGTTGGGGCTGTGATTACACTCTCTGTGGTGAGTTGGGGCTGTGATTACACTCTCTGTGGTGAGTTGGGGCTGTGATTACACTCTCTGTGGTGAGTTGGGGCTGTGATTACACTCTCTGTGGTGAGTTGGGGCTGTGATTACACTCTCTGCGGTGAGTTGGGGCTGTGATTTGCACTCTCTGTGGTGAGTTGGGGCTCTGATTTACACTCTCTGCGGTGAGTTGGGGCTGTGATTTGCACTCTCTGCGGTGAGTTGGGGCTGTGATTTACACTCTCTGCAGTGAGTTGGGGCTCTGATTTGCACTCTCTACGGTGAGTTGCGACTGTGATTTGCACTCTCTGCGGTGAGATTGGGCTGTGATTTGCACTCTCTGCGGTGAGTTGGGGCTGTGATTTACACTCTCTGCGGTGAGTTGGGGCTGTGATTTACACTCTCTGCGGTGAGTTGGGGCTGTGATTACACTCTCTGCGGTGAGTTGGGGCTGTGATTACACTCTCTGTGGTGAGTTGGGGCTGTGATTACACTCTCTGTGGTGAGTTGGGGCTGTGATTACACTCTCTGTGGTGAGTTGGGGCTGTGATTACACTCTCTGTGGTGAGTTGGGGCTGTGATTACACTCTCTGCGGTGAGTTGGGGCTGTGATTACACTCTCTGTGGTGAGTTGGGGCTGTGATTACACTCTCTGTGGTGAGTTGGGGCTGTGATTACACTCTCTGTGGTGAGTTGGGGCTGTGATTACACTCTCTGTGGTGAGTTGGGGCTGTGATTACACTCTCTGCGGTGAGTTGGGGCTGTGATTTGCACTCTCTGCGGTGAGTTGGGGCTGTGATTTACACTCTCTGCAGTGAGTTGGGGCTGTGATTTGCACTCTCTGCGGTGAGTTGGGGCTGTGATTTGCACTCTCTACGGTGAGTTGCGACTGTGATTTGCACTCTCTGCGGTGAGTTTGGGCTGTGATTTGCACTCTCTGTGGTGAGTTGGGGTTGTGATTTGCACTCTCTGCGGTGAGTTGGGGCTGTGATTTACACTCTCTGCGGTGAGATGGGGCTGTGATATATACTCTGTGGTGAGTTGGGGCTGTGGTTTACACTCTCTGTGGTGAGTTGGGGCTGTGATTTGCACTCTCTGCGGTGAGTTGGGGCTGTGATTTGCACTCTCTGTGGTGAGTTGGGGCTGTGATTTGCACTCTCTGTGGTGAGTTGGGGCTGTGATTTACACTCTCTGCGGTGAGCTTGTGCTGTGATTTATACTCTCTGGTGAGTTGGGGCTGTGATTTATAGTCTGTGGTGAGTCAGGGTTTTATTTATAGTCTGTGGTGAGTTGGGGCTGTGATTTGCACTCTCTGCGGTGAGTTGGGGCTGTGATTTACACTCTCTGCTGTGAGTTGGGGCTGTGATTTGCACTCTGCGGTGAGTTGGGGCTGTGATTTGCACTCTCTGTGGTGAGTTGGGGCTGTGATTTACACTCTCTGCGGTGAGCTTGTGCTGTGATTTATATTCTCTGGTGAGTTGGGGCTGTGATATATACTCTGCGGTGAGTTTAGACTGTGATTTGCACTCTCTGCGGTGAGTTGGGGCTGTGATTTGCACTCTCTGCGATGAGTTTAGACTGTGATTTACACTCTCTGCGATGAGTTTAGACTGTGATTTACACTCTCAGCGGTGAGTTGGGGCTGTGATTTGCACTCTTTGTGGTGAGTTGGGGCTGTGATTTGCACTCTCTGCGGTGAGTTTAGACTGTGATTTGCACTCTCTGCGGTGAGTTGGGGCTGTGATTTACACTCTCTGCGGTGAGTTGGGGCTGTGATTACACTCTCTGCGGTGAGTTGGGGCTGTGATTACACTCTCTGTGGTGAGTTGGGGCTGTGATTACACTCTCTGTGGTGAGTTGGGGCTGTGATTACACTCTCTGTGGTGAGTTGGGGCTGTGATTACACTCTCTGCGGTGAGTTGGGGCTGTGATTACACTCTCTGCGGTGAGTTGGGGCTGTGATTTGCACTCTCTGCGGTGAGTTGGGGCTGTGATTTACACTCTCTGCGGTGAGTTGGGGCTGTGATTTACACTCTCTGCGGTGAGTTGGGGCTGTGATTTACACTCTCTGCGGTGAGTTGGGGCTGTGATTTACACTCTCTGCGGTGAGTTGGGGCTGTGATTACACTCTCTGCGGTGAGTTGGGGCTGTGATTACACTCTCTGTGGTGAGTTGGGGCTGTGATTACACTCTCTGTGGTGAGTTGGGGCTGTGATTACACTCTCTGTGGTGAGTTGGGGCTGTGATTACACTCTCTGCGGTGAGTTGGGGCTGTGATTTGCACTCTCTGTGGTGAGTTGGGGCTCTGATTTACACTCTCTGCGGTGAGTTGGGGCTGTGATTTGCACTCTCTGCGGTGAGTTGGGGCTGTGATTTACACTCTCTGCGGTGAGTTGGGGCTGTGATTACACTCTCTGCGGTGAGTTGGGGCTGTGATTACACTCTCTGTGGTGAGTTGGGGCTGTGATTACACTCTCTGTGGTGAGTTGGGGCTGTGATTACACTCTCTGTGGTGAGTTGGGGCTGTGATTACACTCTCTGTGGTGAGTTGGGGCTGTGATTACACTCTCTGCGGTGAGTTGGGGCTGTGATTTGCACTCTCTGTGGTGAGTTGGGGCTCTGATTTACACTCTCTGCGGTGAGTTGGGGCTGTGATTTGCACTCTCTGCGGTGAGTTGGGGCTGTGATTTACACTCTCTGCAGTGAGTTGGGGCTGTGATTTGCACTCTCTGCGGTGAGTTGGGGCTGTGATTTACACTCTGCGGTGAGTTGGGGCTCTGATTTGCACTCTCTACGGTGAGTTGCGACTGTGATTTGCACTCTCTGCGGTGAGATTGGGCTGTGATTTGCACTCTCTGCGGTGAGTTGGGGCTGTGATTACACTCTCTGCGGTGAGTTGGGGCTGTGATTACACTCTCTGTGGTGAGTTGGGGCTGTGATTACACTCTCTGTGGTGAGTTGGGGCTGTGATTACACTCTCTGTGGTGAGTTGGGGCTGTGATTACACTCTCTGTGGTGAGTTGGGGCTGTGATTACACTCTCTGCGGTGAGTTGGGGCTGTGATTTGCACTCTCTGTGGTGAGTTGGGGCTCTGATTTACACTCTCTGCGGTGAGTTGGGGCTGTGATTTGCACTCTCTGCGGTGAGTTGGGGCTGTGATTTACACTCTCTGCGGTGAGTTGGGGCTGTGATTTACACTCTCTGCGGTGAGTTGGGGCTGTGATTACACTCTCTGCGGTGAGTTGGGGCTGTGATTACACTCTCTGTGGTGAGTTGGGGCTGTGATTACACTCTCTGTGGTGAGTTGGGGCTGTGATTACACTCTCTGTGGTGAGTTGGGGCTGTGATTACACTCTCTGTGGTGAGTTGGGGCTGTGATTACACTCTCTGCGGTGAGTTGGGGCTGTGATTTGCACTCTCTGTGGTGAGTTGGGGCTCTGATTTACACTCTCTGCGGTGAGTTGGGGCTGTGATTTGCACTCTCTGCGGTGAGTTGGGGCTGTGATTTACACTCTCTGCGGTGAGTTGGGGCTGTGATTACACTCTCTGCGGTGAGTTGGGGCTGTGATTACACTCTCTGTGGTGAGTTGGGGCTGTGATTACACTCTCTGTGGTGAGTTGGGGCTGTGATTACACTCTCTGTGGTGAGTTGGGGCTGTGATTACACTCTCTGTGGTGAGTTGGGGCTGTGATTACACTCTCTGCGGTGAGTTGGGGCTGTGATTTGCACTCTCTGTGGTGAGTTGGGGCTCTGATTTACACTCTCTGCGGTGAGTTGGGGCTGTGATTTGCACTCTCTGCGGTGAGTTGGGGCTGTGATTTACACTCTCTGCAGTGAGTTGGGGCTGTGATTTGCACTCTCTGCGGTGAGTTGGGGCTGTGATTTACACTCTGCGGTGAGTTGGGGCTCTGATTTGCACTCTCTACGGTGAGTTGCGACTGTGATTTGCACTCTCTGCGGTGAGATTGGGCTGTGATTTGCACTCTCTGCGGTGAGTTGGGGCTGTGATTACACTCTCTGCGGTGAGTTGGGGCTGTGATTACACTCTCTGTGGTGAGTTGGGGCTGTGATTACACTCTCTGTGGTGAGTTGGGGCTGTGATTACACTCTCTGTGGTGAGTTGGGGCTGTGATTACATTCTCTGTGGTGAGTTGGGGCTGTGATTACACTCTCTGCGGTGAGTTGGGGCTGTGATTTGCACTCTCTGTGGTGAGTTGGGGCTCTGATTTACACTCTCTGCGGTGAGTTGGGGCTGTGAATTGCACTCTCTGCGGTGAGTTGGGGCTGTGATTTACACTCTCTGCGGTGAGCTGGGGCTGTGATTACACTCTCTGTGGTGAGTTGGGGCTGTGATTACACTCTCTGCAGTGAGTTGGGGCTGTGATTTGCACTCTCTGTGGTGAGTTGGGGCTGTGATTTACACTCTCTGCGGTGAGTTGGGGCTGTGATTTGCACTCTCTGCGGTGAGTTGGGGCTGTGATTTACACTCTCTGCAGTGAGTTGGGGCTGTGATTTGCACTCTCTGCGGTGAGTTGGGGCTGTGATTTACACTCTCTGTGGTGAGTTGGGGCTCTGATTTGCACTCTCTACGGTGAGTTGCGACTGTGATTTGCACTCTCTGCGGTGAGATTGGGCTGTGATTTGCACTCTCTGTGGTGAGTTGGGGTTCTGATTTGCACTCTCTGCGGTGAGTTGGGGCTGTGATTTCCACTCTCTGCGGTGAGTTGGGGCTGTGATATATACTCTGTGGTGAGTTGGGGCTGTGATTTGCACTCTCTGCGGTGAGTTGGGGCTGTGATTTGCACTCTCTGCGGTGAGTTGGGGCTGTGATTTACACTCTCTGCGGTGAGTTGGGGCTGTGATTTACACTCTCTGCGGTGAGTTGGGGCTGTGATTTGCACTCTCTGCGGTGAGTTGGGGATGTGATTTACACTCTCTGTGGTGAGTTGGGGCTGTGATTTGCACTCTCTGCGGTGAGTTGGGGCTGTGATTTGCACTCTCTGTGGTGAGTTGGGGCTGTGATTTGCACTCTCTGTGGTGAGTTGGGGCTGTGATTTACACTCTCTGCGGTGAGTTGGGGCTGTGATTTGCACTCTCTGTGGTGAGTTGGGGCTGTGATTTGCACTCTCTGTGGTGAGTTGGGGCTGTGATTTACGCTCTCTGCGGTGAGTTGGGGCTGTGATTTACACTCTCTGTGGTGAGTTGGGGCAGTGATTTACACTCTCTGCGGTGAGTTGGGGCTGTGATTTACACTCTCTGTGGTGAGTTGGGGCTGTGATTTACACTCTCTGCGGTGAGTTGGGGCTGTGATTTGCACTCTCTGTGGTGAGTTGGGGCTGTGATTTGCACTCTCTGTCGTGAGTTGGGGCTGTGATTTGCACTCTCTGCGGTGAGTTGGGGCTGTGATTTACACTCTCTGTGGTGAGTTGGGGCTGTGATTTACACTATCTGCGGTGAGTTGGGGTTGTGATTTGCACTCTCTGTGGTGAGTTGGGGCTGTGATTTGCACTCTCTGTGGTGAGTTGGGGCTGTGATTTACACTCTCTGTGGTGAGTTGGGGCTGTGATTTACACTCTCTGCGGTGAGTTGGGGCTGTGATTTGCACTCTCTGTGGTGAGTTGGGGCTGTGATTTACACTCTCTGCGGTGAGTTTGGGCTGTGATTACACTCTCTGTGGTGAGTTGGGGCTGTGATTTATACTCTGCGGTGAGTTGGGGCTGTGATTTACACTCTCTGCTGTGAGTTGGGGCTGTGATTTACACTCTCTGTGGTGAGTTGAGGCTGTGATTTACACTCTCTGTGGTGAATTGGGGCTGTGATTTTTACTCTCTGCGGTGAGTTTGGGCTGTGATTACACTCTCTGCGGTGAGTTTGGGCTGTGATTACACTCTCTGCGGTGAATTTGGGCTGTGATTTGCACTCTCTGCGGTGAGTTTGGGCTGTGATATACACTCTCTGCGGTGAGTTGGGGCTGTGATTTGCACTCTCTGCGGTGAATTTGGGCTGTGATATACACTCTCTGCGGTGAATTTGGGCTGTGATATACACTCTCTGCGGTGAGTTGGGGCTGTGATTACACTCTCTGCGGTGAGTTGACGCTGTGATTTGCACTCTCTGCGGTGTGTTTGGGCTGTGATTTCCACTCTCTGCGGTGAGTTGGGGCTGTGATTTGCACTCTCTGTGGTGAGTTGGGGCTCTGATTTACACTCTCTGCGGTGAGTTGGGGCTGTGATTTGCACTCTCTGCGGTGAGTTGGGGCTGTGATTTACACTCTCTGCAGTGAGTTGGGGCTGTGATTTGCACTCTCTGCGGTGAGTTGGGGCTGTGATTTACACTCTGCGGTGAGTTGGGGCTCTGATTTGCACTCTCTACGGTGAGTTGCGACTGTGATTTGCACTCTCTGCGGTGAGATTGGGCTGTGATTTGCACTCTCTGCGGTGAGTTGGGGCTGTGATTACACTCTCTGCGGTGAGTTGGGGCTGTGATTACACTCTCTGTGGTGAGTTGGGGCTGTGATTACACTCTCTGTGGTGAGTTGGGGCTGTGATTACACTCTCTGTGGTGAGTTGGGGCTGTGATTACATTCTCTGTGGTGAGTTGGGGCTGTGATTACACTCTCTGCGGTGAGTTGGGGCTGTGATTTGCACTCTCTGTGGTGAGTTGGGGCTCTGATTTACACTCTCTGCGGTGAGTTGGGGCTGTGAATTGCACTCTCTGCGGTGAGTTGGGGCTGTGATTTACACTCTCTGCGGTGAGCTGGGGCTGTGATTACACTCTCTGTGGTGAGTTGGGGCTGTGATTACACTCTCTGCAGTGAGTTGGGGCTGTGATTTGCACTCTCTGTGGTGAGTTGGGGCTGTGATTTACACTCTCTGCGGTGAGTTGGGGCTGTGATTTGCACTCTCTGCGGTGAGTTGGGGCTGTGATTTACACTCTCTGCAGTGAGTTGGGGCTGTGATTTGCACTCTCTGCGGTGAGTTGGGGCTGTGATTTACACTCTCTGTGGTGAGTTGGGGCTCTGATTTGCACTCTCTACGGTGAGTTGCGACTGTGATTTGCACTCTCTGCGGTGAGATTGGGCTGTGATTTGCACTCTCTGTGGTGAGTTGGGGTTCTGATTTGCACTCTCTGCGGTGAGTTGGGGCTGTGATTTCCACTCTCTGCGGTGAGTTGGGGCTGTGATATATACTCTGTGGTGAGTTGGGGCTGTGATTTGCACTCTCTGCGGTGAGTTGGGGCTGTGATTTGCACTCTCTGCGGTGAGTTGGGGCTGTGATTTACACTCTCTGCGGTGAGTTGGGGCTGTGATTTACACTCTCTGCGGTGAGTTGGGGCTGTGATTTGCACTCTCTGCGGTGAGTTGGGGATGTGATTTACACTCTCTGTGGTGAGTTGGGGCTGTGATTTGCACTCTCTGCGGTGAGTTGGGGCTGTGATTTGCACTCTCTGTGGTGAGTTGGGGCTGTGATTTGCACTCTCTGTGGTGAGTTGGGGCTGTGATTTACACTCTCTGCGGTGAGTTGGGGCTGTGATTTGCACTCTCTGTGGTGAGTTGGGGCTGTGATTTGCACTCTCTGTGGTGAGTTGGGGCTGTGATTTACGCTCTCTGCGGTGAGTTGGGGCTGTGATTTACACTCTCTGTGGTGAGTTGGGGCAGTGATTTACACTCTCTGCGGTGAGTTGGGGCTGTGATTTACACTCTCTGTGGTGAGTTGGGGCTGTGATTTACACTCTCTGCGGTGAGTTGGGGCTGTGATTTGCACTCTCTGTGGTGAGTTGGGGCTGTGATTTGCACTCTCTGTCGTGAGTTGGGGCTGTGATTTGCACTCTCTGCGGTGAGTTGGGGCTGTGATTTACACTCTCTGTGGTGAGTTGGGGCTGTGATTTACACTATCTGCGGTGAGTTGGGGTTGTGATTTGCACTCTCTGTGGTGAGTTGGGGCTGTGATTTGCACTCTCTGTGGTGAGTTGGGGCTGTGATTTACACTCTCTGTGGTGAGTTGGGGCTGTGATTTACACTCTCTGCGGTGAGTTGGGGCTGTGATTTGCACTCTCTGTGGTGAGTTGGGGCTGTGATTTACACTCTCTGCGGTGAGTTTGGGCTGTGATTACACTCTCTGTGGTGAGTTGGGGCTGTGATTTATACTCTGCGGTGAGTTGGGGCTGTGATTTACACTCTCTGCTGTGAGTTGGGGCTGTGATTTACACTCTCTGTGGTGAGTTGAGGCTGTGATTTACACTCTCTGTGGTGAATTGGGGCTGTGATTTTTACTCTCTGCGGTGAGTTTGGGCTGTGATTACACTCTCTGCGGTGAGTTTGGGCTGTGATTACACTCTCTGCGGTGAATTTGGGCTGTGATTTGCACTCTCTGCGGTGAGTTTGGGCTGTGATATACACTCTCTGCGGTGAGTTGGGGCTGTGATTTGCACTCTCTGCGGTGAATTTGGGCTGTGATATACACTCTCTGCGGTGAATTTGGGCTGTGATATACACTCTCTGCGGTGAGTTGGGGCTGTGATTACACTCTCTGCGGTGAGTTGACGCTGTGATTTGCACTCTCTGCGGTGTGTTTGGGCTGTGATTTCCACTCTCTGCGGTGAGTTGGGGCTGTGATTACACTCTCTGCGGTGAGTTGAGGCTGTGATTACACTCTCTGCGGTGAGTTGGGGCTGTGATTTACACTCTCTGTGGTGAGTTGGGGCAGTGATTTACACTCTCTGCGGTGAGTTGGGGCTGTGATTTACACTCTCTGTGGTGAGTTGGGGCTGTGATTTACACTCTCTGCGGTGAGTTGGGGCTGTGATTTGCACTCTCTGTGGTGAGTTGGGGCTGTGATTTGCACTCTCTGTCGTGAGTTGGGGCTGTGATTTGCACTCTCTGCGGTGAGTTGGGGCTGTGATTTACACTCTCTGTGGTGAGTTGGGGCTGTGATTTACACTATCTGCGGTGAGTTGGGGTTGTGATTTGCACTCTCTGTGGTGAGTTGGGGCTGTGATTTGCACTCTCTGTGGTGAGTTGGGGCTGTGATTTACACTCTCTGTGGTGAGTTGGGGCTGTGATTTACACTCTCTGCGGTGAGTTGGGGCTGTGATTTGCACTCTCTGTGGTGAGTTGGGGCTGTGATTTACACTCTCTGCGGTGAGTTTGGGCTGTGATTACACTCTCTGTGGTGAGTTGGGGCTGTGATTTATACTCTGCGGTGAGTTGGGGCTGTGATTTACACTCTCTGCTGTGAGTTGGGGCTGTGATTTACACTCTCTGTGGTGAGTTGAGGCTGTGATTTACACTCTCTGTGGTGAATTGGGGCTGTGATTTTTACTCTCTGCGGTGAGTTTGGGCTGTGATTACACTCTCTGCGGTGAGTTTGGGCTGTGATTACACTCTCTGCGGTGAATTTGGGCTGTGATTTGCACTCTCTGCGGTGAGTTTGGGCTGTGATATACACTCTCTGCGGTGAGTTGGGGCTGTGATTTGCACTCTCTGCGGTGAATTTGGGCTGTGATATACACTCTCTGCGGTGAATTTGGGCTGTGATATACACTCTCTGCGGTGAGTTGGGGCTGTGATTACACTCTCTGCGGTGAGTTGACGCTGTGATTTGCACTCTCTGCGGTGTGTTTGGGCTGTGATTTCCACTCTCTGCGGTGAGTTGGGGCTGTGATTACACTCTCTGCGGTGAGTTGAGGCTGTGATTACACTCTCTGCGGTGAGTTGGGGCTGTGATTTGCACTCTCTGTGGTGAGTTGAGGCTGTGATTACACTCTCTGCGGTGAGTTGGGGCTGTGATTTACACTCTCTGCGGTGAGTTGGGGCTGTGATTTACACTCTCTGCGGTGAGTTGGGGCTGTGATTTACACTCTCTGCGGTGAGTTGGGGCTGTGATTTACACTCTCTGCGGTGAGTTTGGGCTGTGATTACACTCTCTGCGGTCAGTTTGGGCTGTGATTGCACTCTGCGGTGAGTTGGGGCTGTGATTACACTCTCTGCGGTGAGTTTGGGCTGTGATTACACTCTCTGCGGTGAGTTTGGGCTGTGATTACACACTCTGCGGTGAGTTTGGGCTGTGATTACACTCTCTGTGGTGAGTTGGGGCTGTGATTTACACTCTCTGCGGTGAGTTGGGGCTGTGATTGCACTCTCTGCGGTGAGTTGGGGCTGTGATTACACTCTCTGCGGTGAGTTGAGGCTGTGATTTACACTCTCTGCGGTGAGTTGGGGCTGTGATTACACTCTGCGGTGAGTTGAGGCTGTGATTACACTCTCTGCGGTGAGTTGGGGCTGTGATTACACTCTCTGCGGTGAGTTGAGGCTGTGATATATACTCTGCGGTGAGTTGAGGCTGTGATTTACACTCTCTGCGGTGAGTTGGGGCTGTGATTACACTCTCTGCGGTGAGTTTGGGCTGTGATTACACTCTCTGCGGTGAGTTGGGGCTGTGATTACACTCTCTGCAGTGAGTTGAGGCTGTGATATATACTCTGCGGTGAGTTGAGGCTGTGATTTACACTCTGCGGTGAGTTGATGCTGTGATTTACACTCTCTGTGGTGAGTTTGGGCTGTGATATATTTACTCTGCGGTGAGTTGGGGCTATAATTTATATTCCCTGTGGTGATTTTGGGCTGGGAGTTGAATGCTCTGGTGAGTTCGGGCTGTGATTTACACTCTGTAGTTACTTGGGGCAGTGATTCACACTCTCTGTCGTGAGTTGGAGCTCTGATTTATATTCTCTGTATTGAGGCTGTGATTTATACTCTCTGTGATGAGTTGGGGCTGTGATTTACACTCTCTGTGGTGAGTTGGGGCTGTGATATACACTCTCTGCGGTGAGTTGGGGCTGTGATTTGCACTCTCTGCGGTGAATTTGGGCTGTGATATACACTCTCTGCGGTGAATTTGGGCTGTGATATACACTCTCTGCGGTGAGTTGGGGCTGTGATTACACTCTCTGCGGTGAGTTGAGGCTGTGATTTACACTCTGCGGTGAGTTGACGCTGTGATTTGCACTCTGCGGTGTGTTTGGGCTGTGATTTCCACTCTCTGTGGTGAGTTGGGGCTGTGATTTGCACTCTCTGTGGAGAGTTGGGGCTGTGATTTACACTCTCTGTGGTGAGTTGGGGCTGTGATTTGCACTCTATGCGGTGAGTTGGGGCTGTGATTTGCACTCTCTGTGGTGAGTTGGGGCTGTGATTTGCACTCTCTGTGGAGAGTTGGGGCTGTGATTTACACTCTCTGCGGTGAGTTGGGGCTATGATTTACACTCTCTGTGGTGAGTTGGGGCTGTGATTTGCACTCTCTGTGGTGAGTTGGGGCTGTGATTTACACTCTCTGCGGTGAGTTGGGGCTGTGATTTACACTCTCTGTGGTGAGTTGGGGCTGTGATTTACAATCTCTGCGGTGAGTTGGGGCTGTGATTTGCACTCTCTGTGGTGAGTTGGGGCTGTGATTTGCACTCTCTGTGGTGAGTTGGGGCTGTGATTTGCACTCTCTGCGGTGAGTTGGGGCTGTGATTTACACTGTCTGTGGTGAGTTGGGGCTGTGATTTACACTCTCTGCGGTGAGTTTGGGCTGTGATTTACACTCTCTGCGGTGAGTTGGGGCTGTGATTTACACACTCTGTGGTGAATTTGGGCTGTGATTTGCACTCTCTGCGGTGAGTTTGGGCTGTGATTACACTCTCTGCGGTGAGTTTGGGCTGTGATTTACACTCTCTGCGGTGAATTTGGGCTGTGATTTGCACTCTCTGCGGTGAGTTTGGGCTGTGATATACACTCTCTGCGGTGAGTTGGGGCTGTGATTTGCACTCTCTGCGGTGAATTTGGGCTGTGATATACACTCTCTGCGGTGAATTTGGGCTGTGATATACACTCTCTGCGGTGAGTTGGGGCTGTGATTACACTCTCTGTGGTGAGTTGAGGCTGTGATTTACACTCTGCGGTGAGTTGACGCTGTGATTTCCACTCTCTGCGGTGAGTTTGGGCTGTGATTTCCACTCTCTGCGGTGAGTTGAGGCTGTGATTTACACTCTGCGGTGAGTTGAGGCTGTGATTTACACTCTGCGGTGAGTTGACGCTGTGATTTGCACTCTGCGGTGAGTTGACGCTGTGATTTGCACTCTCTGTGGTGAGTTGGGGCTGTGATTTACACTCTCTGCGTTGAGTTGGGGCTGTGATTACACTCTCTGCGGTGAGTTGACGCTGTGATTTACACTCTCTGCGGTGAGTTGGGGCTGTGATTTACACTCTCTGCGGTGAGTTGGGGCTGTGATTACACTCTCTGTGGTGAGTTTGGGCTGTGATTTACACTCTCTGTGGTGAGTTGGGGCTGTGATTTACACTCTCTGCGGTGAGTTGGGGCTGTGATTTACACTCTCTGCGGTGAGTTGGGGCTGTGATTACACTCTCTGCGGTGAGTTGAGGCTGTGATATATACTCTGCGGTGAGTTGAGGCTGTGATTTACACTCTGCGGTGAGTTGACGCTGTGATTTACACTCTCTGCGGTGAGTTTGGGCTGTGATATATTTACTCTGCGGTGAGTTGGGGCTATAATTTATATTCCCTGTGGTGATTTTGGGCTGGGAGTTGAATGCTCTGGTGAGTTCGGGCTGTGATTTACACCCTGTAGTTACTTGGGGCAGTGATTCACACTCTCTGTCGTGAGTTGGAGCTCTGATTTATATTCTCTGTATTGAGGCTGTGATTTATACTCTCTGTGATGAGTTGGGGCTGTGATTTACACTCTCTGTGGTGAGTTGGGGCTGTGATATACACTCTCTGCGGTGAGTTGGGGCTGTGATTTGCACTCTCTGCGGTGAATTTGGGCTGTGATATACACTCTCTGCGGTGAATTTGGACTGTGATATACACTCTCTGCGGTGAGTTGGGGCTGTGATTACACTCTCTGCGGTGAGTTGAGGCTGTGATTTACACTCTGCGGTGAGTTGACGCTGTGATTTGCACTCTCTGCGGTGTGTTTGGGCTGTGATTTCCACTCTCTGCGGTGAGTTGGGGCTGTGATTACACTCTCTGCGGTGAGTTGAGGCTGTGATTACACTCTCTGCGGTGAGTTGGGGCTGTGATTTGCACTCACTGTGGTGAGTTGAGGCTGTGATTACACTCTCTGCGGTGAGTTGGGGCTGTGATTTACACTCTCTGCGGTGAGTTGGGGCTGTGATTTCCACTCTCTGCGGTGAGTTGGGGCTGTGATTTACACTCTCTGCGGTGAGTTGGGGCTGTGATTTACACTCTCTGTGGTGAGTTTGGGCTGTGATTACACTCTCTGCGGTGAGTTGGGGCTGTGATTACACTCTCTGCGGTGAGTTTGGGCTGTGATTCCACTCTCTGCGGTGAGTTGGGGCTGTGATTACACTCTCTGCGGTGAGTTGGGGCTGTGATTACACTCTCTGCGGTGAGTTGGGGCTGTGATTACACTCTCTGCGGTGAGTTGGGGCTGTGATTACACTCTCTGCGGTGAGTTGAGGCTGTGATATATACTCTGCGGTGAGTTGAGGCTGTGATTTACACTCTCTGCGGTGAGTTGGGGCTGTGATTTACACTCTCTGCGGTGAGTTGGGGCTGTGATTACACTCTCTGCGGTGAGTTGAGGCTGTGATATATACTCTGCGGTGAGTTGAGGCTGTGATTTACACTCTGCGGTGAGTTGACGCTGTGATTTACACTCTCTGCGGTGAGTTTGGGCTGTGATATATTTACTCTGCGGTGAGTTGGGGCTATAATTTATATTCCCTGTGGTGATTTTGGGCTGGGAGTTGAATGCTCTGGTGAGTTCGGGCTGTGATTTACACTCTGTAGTTACTTGGGGCAGTGATTCACACTCTCTGTCGTGAGTTGGAGCTCTGATTTATATTCTCTGTATTGAGGCTGTGATTTATACTCTCTGTGATGAGTTGGGGCTGTGATTTACACTCTCTGTGGTGAGTTGGGGCTGTGATTTGCACTCTCTGCGGTGAGTTGGGGCTGTGATTTACACTCTCTGTGGTGAGTTGGGGCTGTGATTTACACTCTCTGCGGTGAGTTGGGGCTGTGATTTACACTCTCTGTGGTGAGTTGGGGCTGTGATTTGCACTCTCTGTGGTGAGTTGGGGCTGTGATTTACACTCTCTGCGGTGAGTTGGGGCTGTGATTTACATTCTCTGTGGTGAGTTGGGGCTGTGATTTGCACTCTCTGTGGTGAGTTGGGGCTGTGATTTGCACTCTCTGTGGTGAGTTGGGGCTGTGATTTGCACTCTCTGCGGTGAGTTGGGGCTGTGATTTACACTCTCTGTGGTGAGTTGGGGCTGTGATTTACACTATCTGCGGTGAGTTGGTGCTGTGATTTGCACTCTTTGAGGTGAGTTGGGGCTGTGATTTCCACTCTCTGCGTTGAGTTGGGGCTGTGATTTACACTCTCTGTGGTGAGTTGGGGCTGTGATTTACACTCTCTGCGGTGAGTTTGGGCTGTGATTACACTCTCTGTGGTGAGTTGGGGCTGTGATTACACTCTCTGCGGTGAGTTTGGGCTGTGATTTACACTCTCTGCGGTGAGTTGGGGTTGTGATTTACACTCTCTGTGGTGAATTTGGGCTGTGATTTGCACTCTCTGTGGTGAGTTGGGGCTGTGATTTACACTCTCTGCGGTGAGTTGGGGCTGTGATTTACACTCTCTGTGGTGAGTTGGGGCTGTGATTTGCACTCTCTGTGGTGAGTTGGGGCTGTGATTTGCACTCTCTGTGGTGAGTTGGGGCTGTGATTTGCACTCTCTGCGGTGAGTTGGGGCTGTGATTTACACTCTCTGTGGTGAGTTGGGGCTGTGATTTACACTATCTGCGGTGAGTTGGTGCTGTGATTTGCACTCTTTGAGGTGAGTTGGGGCTGTGATTTCCACTCTCTGCGTTGAGTTGGGGCTGTGATTTACACTCTCTGTGGTGAGTTGGGGCTGTGATTTACACTCTCTGCGGTGAGTTTGGGCTGTGATTACACTCTCTGTGGTGAGTTGGGGCTGTGATTACACTCTCTGCGGTGAGTTTGGGCTGTGATTTACACTCTCTGCGGTGAGTTGGGGCTGTGATTTACACTCTCTGTGGTGAATTTGGGCTGTGATTTGCACTCTCTGCGGTGAGTTTGGGCTGTGATTACACTCTCTGCGGTGAGTTTGGGCTGTGATTACACTCTCTGCGGTGAATTTGGGCTGTGATTTGCACTCTCTGCGGTGAGTTTGGGCTGTGATATACACTCTCTGCGGTGAGTTGGGGCTGTGATTTGCACTCTCTGCGGTGAATTTGGGCTGTGATATACACTCTCTGCGGTGAATTTGGGCTGTGATATACACTCTCTGCGGTGAGTTGGGGCTGTGATTACACTCTCTGTGGTGAGTTGAGGCTGTGATTTACACTCTGCGGTGAGTTGACGCTGTGATTTGCACTCTCTGCGGTGAGTTTGGGCTGTGATTTCCACTCTCTGCGTTGAGTTGAGGCTGTGATTTACACTCTGCGGTGAGTTGACGCTGTGATTTACACTCTCTGCGGTGAGTTGGGGCTGTGATTACACTCTCTGCGGTGAGTTGAGGCTGTGATTACACTCTCTGCGGTGAGTTGGGGCTGTGATTTGCACTCTCTGTGGTGAGTTTGGGCTGTGATTTACACTCTCTGCGGTGAGTTGGGGCTGTGATTTCCACTCTCTGCGGTGAGTTGAGGCTGTGATTTACACTCTGCGGTGAGTTGACGCTGTGATTTGCACTCTCTGTGATGAGTTTGGGCTGTGATTACACTCTCTGCGGTGAGTTTGGGCTGTGATTACACTCTCTGTGGTGAGTTGGGGCTGTGATTTACACTCTCTGCGGTGAGTTGGGGCTGTGATTACACTCTCTGCGGTGAGTTGAGGCTGTGATATATACTCTGCGGTGAGTTGAGGCTGTGATTTACACTCTGCGGTGAGTTGACGCTGTGATTTACACTCTCTGCGGTGAGTTTGGGCTGTGATATATTTACTCTGCGGTGAGTTGGGGCTATAATTTATATTCCCTGTGGTGATTTCGGGCTGGGAGTTGAATGCTCTGGTGAGTTCGGGCTGTGATTTACACTCTGTAGTTACTTGGGGCAGTGATTCACACTCTCTGTCGTGAGTTGGAGCTCTGATTTATATTCTCTGTATTGAGGCTGTGATTTATACTCTCTGTGATGAGTTGGGGCTGTGATTTATACTCTGTATTGATTTGACTTGTGATTTATACTCTCTGTGTTGATTTGACTTGTGATTTATACTCTCTGTAGTGATTTGACTTGTGATTTATACTCTCTGTCGTGATTTGACTTGTGATTTATACTCTCTGTAGTGATTTGACTTGTGATTATACTCTCTGTAGTGATTTGACTTGTGATTTATACTCTCTGTAGTGATTTGACTTGTGATTTATACTCTCTGTAGTGATTTGACTTGTGATTTATACTCTCTGTAGTGATTTGACTTGTGATTTATACTCTCTCTAATGAGTTGGGGCTGTGATTTATTTTCTCAGTGGCGAGTTGGGGCTGTGATTTACACTCTCTAATGAGTTGGGTCTGTGATTTACACTCTCTAATGAGTTGGGTCTGTGATTTACACTCTCTAATGAGTTGGGTCTGTGATTTATATTCTCTGGTGAGTTGTGGCTGATTTACCCTCACTGCGGTGAGTTGCGTCTCTGATTTGCACACTCTGTGGTGAGTTGGGGCTTTGATTTATACTCTCTGTGGTGAGTTTGGGTTTTGATTTATACTATCCTTGGTGAGCTGTGGCTGTGATTTATACTTGGTGAGGTCCGGCTGTGATTTATATTCTGTGGTGATTTGACCTGTGATTTATACTCTCCGTAGTGAGTTGGGGCTGTGATTTACACTCTCTGGTGAGTTGAGGCTGTGATTTATACTCACAGTTGTGAGCTGCGGCAGTGATTTATGCTCACAGTTGTGAGCTGCGGCAGTGATTTATACTCACAGTTGTGAGCTGCGGCAGTGATTTACCCTCACTGCGGTGAGTTGGGTCTCTGATTTGCACACTCTGGGGTGAATTGGGGCTTTGATTTATACGCTCTGTGGTAAGTTTGAGTTTTGATTTATATTATCCTTGATGAGTTGGGGCTGGGATTTATACTCTCAGTAGTGAGTTGGGGCTGTGATTTTTGCTCTGTGTTGAATGGGGGCTGTAATTTACACTCTGTAGTGAGTTGGGGCTGTGATTCACACTCTCTGTGGTGAGATGGGGCTGTGATTTATACTCTCTGTGGTGGGTTGGACCTGTGATTTATTTTCTCTGTGGTGAGTTGGGACTGTGATTTATACTCTGTAGTGAGTTGGGGCTGTGAATTATTTTCACTGTAGTGAGGCGGGGCTGTGATTTATATTCTCTGACGAGTTTGGGCAGTGATTTATACACTCTGTGGTAAGTTGTGGCTGTGATTTACACAACCAGTGGTGAGTTGGGGCTATGATTTTTCTAGCTGTGGTAAGCTGGGGCTTTGATTTATATTCTCCGTGGTGATTTGGGGTTTTGATTTACACAATCTGTGGTGGGTTGGGCCTGTGATATATTTTCTCTGTGGTGAATTGGGGCTGTGATTTATACTCTGTAGTGAATTGGGGCTGTGATTTATACTCTGTAGTGAGTTGGGGCTGTGATTTATACTCTGTAGTGAGTTGGGGCTGTGAATTATTTTCACTGTAGTGAGGCGGGGCTGTGATTTATACATTCTGTGGTATGTTGTGGCTGTAATTTACACAATCTGTGGTGAGTTGTGACTGTGCTTTGCACTCTCTGCAGTGAGTTGGGGCTGTGGTTTATACTCTCTGTGGTGATGTTGGGGCTGTGATTTATACTGTCTGTATTGAGTTGGGGCTGTGATTCACACTGTGGTGAGTTGGGCCTGTGATTTTTCTCTCTGTAGTGCTTTGAGCCTGTGATTTATAATCTGTAGTGAGTTGGGACAATGATTTACACTCTCTATAGTGATTTGGGGCAATGATTTACAGTCACTGTGGTGAGTTGGAGTTGTGATTTAAACTCTTTGTGGTGAGCTGGGCCTGTGAATTGTATTCTCTGTGATTAGTTGGGGCTCTGATTTATACTCCCCGTGGTGAGTTGGGCCTGTGATTTATACTCTGCAGTGAGTAGGAGCTCTGATTTATATTCTCTGTGGTGAGTTGGGGCTGTGATTTACACTCTCAGTAATGAGTTGGGGCTGTGATTTATACTCTCTGTGGTGAATTGGTGTTGTGAATTATATACTCTGTGGTGAGTTGGGGCTGTGATTTATACTCTGTCGTGATTTAGGGATGATTTATACTCTCTATTGAGTTGGGGTTGTGATTTATACTCTCAGTCGTGAGTTGGCACTGTGATTTATACTCTCAGTAGTGAGTTGGGGCAGTGATTTATACTCTCAGTAGTGAGTTGGCACTGTGATTTATACTCTCAGTAGTGAGTTGGGGCAGTGATTTATACTCTCAGTCGTGAGTTGGCACTGTGATTTATACTCTCAGTAGTGAGTTGGGGCATTGATTTATACTCTCAGTAGTGCATTGGGGCAGTGATTTACACTCTCAGTGGTGAGTTGGCACTGTGATTTATACTCTCAGTAGTGAGTTGGGGCAGTGATTTATACTCTCAGTAGTGAGTTGGCACTGTGATTTATACTCTCAGTAGTGAGTTGGGGCAGTGATTTATACTCTCAGTAGTGAGTTGGGACAGTGATTTACACTCTCAGGAGTGAGTTGGCTCTGTGATTTATACTCTCAGTAGTGAGTTGACGCTGTGATTTATACTCTCAGTAGTGAGTTGGCGCTGTGATTTATACTCTCAGTAGTGAGTTGGGGCAGTGATTTATACTCTCAGTAGTGAGTTGGGGCAGTGATTTACACTCTCAGGAGTGAGTTGGCTCTGTGATTTATACTCTCAGTAGTGAGTTGGCGCTGTGATTTATACTCTCAGTAGTGAGTTGGGGCAGTGATTTATACTCTCAGTAGTGAGTTGACGCTGTGATTTATACTCTCAGTAGTGAGTTGACGCTGTGATTTATACTCTCAGTAGTGAGTTGGCACTGTGATTTATACTCTCAGTAGTGAGTTGGCGCTGTGATTTATACTATCAGTAGTGAGTTGGCGCTGTGATTTATACTCTGTGGTGAGTTGGCGCTGTGATTTATACGCTCAATAGTGAGTTGTCGCTGTGGTTTATACTCTACTTGGTGAGTTGGGGCTGTGATTTATATTCTCTGCGGTGAATTGGGGCAGTGATTTATACTCTCTGTGGTCAGTTGGAGTTTTGATTTAAACTCTCAGTAGTGAGTTGGCGCTGTGATTTATACTCTGGTGATTTGGGGCAGTGATTTATACTCTCTGTGGTGAGTTGACACTGGGATTTATACTCACCTTTGTGATTTGGGCCTGTGATGTATATTCTCTGTGGTGAGTTGGGGCTGTGATTTATATTCTCTGGTGAGATGGAGCTGTGATCTATACTCTCCTTGGCGAGATGATGCTGTGATTCATACTCTGTGGTGGGTTGGGGCTGTGAATTATAGGGCTCAGTTTTGAAATGGTGTCGGGTCAGCAGCGGGGGGTGGGGGGCGGTGGTGAAGGTGTGCGTTGGAAACCCGAACAAACAGACCTTACCGTTTCCAACGCGATCGTCTCATAATTGATGGTGATTAACTTGCTCTCTGGGTTTTGTGCCCGGCAGCCAGCCTGATTGACAGGCTGGCTGCCGTTAGGCGCTGCAACACGCGGAGCGGGGGAAAGAAAGAGAGAGAGATCAAGACGTCAGCCGCGCTGGAACAGAAGATCAGAGGGGGGTAGAGGGGAAGATCGGGGGGGGGAAACGGGAAGATCAGGGGGGGGGTGAAGGGGGGACATCAGGGGAGTGAAGTGGGGGAGATCGTGGGGGGTGAAGAGGGGGAGATCGGGGGTGTGTTGAAGGGGAGATCGGGGGGACATCAGCGGGGGCAAAGAAGGCGAGATCGAAGAGGGAGACATCGGACATCAGAGCAGGGTGGAAAGTTAGGTTGATTTTGTGTTTTAACTTTGTGCAATGGTTTTTATTCAATTTATTTTGTTTCTTTTTGCCTGGTTTCACCAGGCATGAATCAGAAGCCATGGGAAAGCTACCCAGGTAAGTTAACAATCGTTCTAACCATGTAGTCTGTCACAAGTGAAGTGCCTTAAGTACCTCAGTGACATACATTTGGCTCTTTAACTATCATCCCGCCAGCTTCAATTACTGGTGGGACTTCTGGATTCAGGATGCCCACGCGCACACAGGTGCCAGGCTCCAAATCTGAACGGGATTTCCCCGATTTTCGGAGCCCTCCTGCCCCCAATGCACCCGCAATTTCCTGGGAAAATTGAGCCCATACTCTGTGTTGAGTTGGGGCTGTGATTTATACTCTCTGTATTGTGTAAGGGCTTTGATTTATACACTCAGTAGTGAGTTGGCGCTGTGATTTATTCTCTCCGTGGTGAGTTGGCTCTGTGATTTATTCTCTCCGTGGTGAGTTGGCTCTGTGATTTATTCTCTCTGTGGTGAGTTGGCGCTGTGATATATTCTCTCCATGGTGAGTTGGCGCTGTGATTTATTCTCTCTGTAGTGATTTGACTTGTGATTTATACTCTCTGTAGTGATTTGACTTGTGATTTATACTCTCTGTAGTGATTTGACTTGTGATTTATACTCTCTGTAGTGATTTGACTTGTGATTTATACTCTGTAGTGATTTGAGTTGTGATTTATTCTCTCTGTAGTGATTTGACTTGTGATTTATACTCTCTGTAGTGATTTGACTTGTGATTTATACTCTCTGTAGTGATTTGACTTGTGATTTATACTCTCTGTATTGATTTGACTTGTGATTTATACTCTGTATTGATTTGACTTGTGATTTATACTCTCTGTAGTGATTTGACTTGTGATTTATACTCTCTGTAGTGATTTGACTCTAATGAGTTGGGTCTGTGATTTATATTCTCTGGTGAGTTGTGGCTGATTTACCCTCACTGCGGTGAGTTGGGTCTCTGATTTGCACACTCTGTGGTGAGTTGGGGCTTTGATTTATACTCTCTGTGGTGAGTTTAGGTTTTGATTTATACTATCCTTGGTGAGTTGGGGCTGGGATTTATACTCTCAGTAGTGAGTTGGGGCTGTGGTTTTTGCTCTCTGTAGTGAGCTGTGGCTGGGATTTATACTTGGTGAGGTCCGGCTGTGATTTATATTCTGTGGTTATTTGACCTGTGATTTATACTCTCCGTAGTGAGTTGGGGCTGTGATTTACACTCTCTGGTGAGTTGAGGCTGTGATTTATACTCACAGTTGTGAGCTGCGGCAGTGATTTACCCTCACTGTGGTGAGTTGGGTCTCTGATTTGCACACTCTGGGGTGAATTGGGGCTTTGATTTATACGCTCTGTGGTAAGTTTGGGTTTTGATTTATATTATCCTTGGTGAGTTGGGGCTGGGATTTATACTCTCAGTAGTGAGTTGGGGCTGTGATTTTTGCTCTGTGTTGAATTGGGGCTGTAATTTACACTCTGTAGTGAGTTGGGGCTGTGATTCACACTCTCTGTGGTGAGATGGGGCTGTGATTTATTTTCACTGTAGTGAGGCGGGGCTGTGATTTATATTCTCTGACGAGTTGGGGCAGTGATTTATACACTCTGTGGTAAGTTGTGGCTGTGATTTACACAACCAGTGGTGAGTTGGGGCTATGATTTTTCTAGCTGTGGTGAGCTGGGGCTTTGATTTATATTCTCCGTGGTGATTTGGGGTTTTGATTTACACAATCTGTGGTGGGTTGGGCCTGTGATATATTTTCTCTGTGGTGAATTGGGGCTGTGATTTATACTCTGTAGTGAGTTGGGGCTGTGAATTATTTTCACTGTAGTGAGGCGGGGCTGTGATTTATACATTCTGTGGTATGTTGTGGCTGTGATTTACACAATCTGTGGTGAGTTGTGACTGTGATTTGCACTCTCTGCAGTCAGTTGGGGCTGTGGTTTATACTCTGTGGTGATTTTGGGGCTGTGATTTATACTGTCTGTATTGAATTGGGGCTGTGATTCACACTGTGGTGAGTTGGGCCTGTGATTTTTCTCTCTGTAGTGATTTGAGTCTGTGATTTATAATCTGTAGTGAGTTGGGACAGTGATTTACACTCGCCATAGTGATTTGGGGCGATGATTTACAGTCACTGTGGTGATTTGGAGCTGTGATTTAAACTCTTTGTGGTGAGCTGGGGCTGTGAATTGTACTCTCTCTGATTAGTTGGGGCTCTGATTTTTACTCTCCATAGTGAGTTTGGACAGTGATTTGGAGCCTGGCACACAGGTGCCAGGCTCCAAATCTGAACAGGATTTCCCTGATTTTCGGAGCCCTCCTGCCCCCAATGCACCCGCAATATACCTGGGAAAATTGAGCCCATACTCTCTGTGGTGAGTTGGGGTTGTGATTTATACTCTCTGTATTGTGTAAGGGCTTTGATTTATACACTCAGTAGTGAGTTGGCGCTGTGATTTATTCTCTCCGTGGTGAGTTGGCGCTGTGATTTATTCTCTCCGTGGTGAGTTGGCGCTGTGATTTATTCTCTCCGTGGTGAGTTGGCGCTGTGATTTATTCTCTCCGTGGTGAGTTGGCTCTGTGATTTATTCTCTCCGTGGTGAGTTGGCGCTGTGATTTATTCTCTCCGTGGTGAGTTGGCGCTGTGATTTATTCTCTCCGTGGTGAGTTGGCGCTGTGATTTATTCTCTCCATGGTGAGTTGGCGCTGTGATTTATTCTCTCTGTGGTGAGTTGGCGCTGTGATTTATTCTCTCCGTGGTGAGTTGGCGCTGTGATTTATTCTCTCCGTGGTGAGTTGTGGCACTGAGCTGAGTGGAGGCCCATTTGCTGATTCTCTAGCTATGAGTGAAGTCATTGTAAATGTTTCAGTTAGGTAGGTATCTGTATGTGGTCCAATGTTCTGTAAGTAACTCTGTTTCTGTGCTCTGGATAGTGGAGCCCTCTATACTTACCGCCCAGGTCTGGTCCTTAGACTGTCTCTGGGCTCATTGATAAAGTACCCACTTATGGGCAATGGAGTGGCATAGCGTACTTGAGGCTTTGGGCCTTTGACTCTCTTCTCGAGGGAACTACTGATGCAACACAGGCTATTAGAGAAGGGGTGGGATGAGTGAGCAGAGGAGGGGGCAATTAGTTAATGGGTCAGCAGAGGGCAATCTGCTGAAACTTGGCTAAAAGATGGCAATGCAAGAGTCCTTCGATGGAAGGGGCTGGCGTGGGGGGAAGGCAGAGGGCCTGAAAGGAGATAACAGTAATAGTAACTGTCAGGAACTAGCAGTCGGGTAGATTAAAGCCTAATACTAGTCCAAGTGCCACTGCCATCCTGTGTTTTTGTATAACAATTAGGGATATATCAGAGTGCACCAAATAATGTCATAACAGTATTCAATATGGGGTTTCCCAATAATTCTATTTTCATTTATCTTGCTCTATAATTTTGTCTCTGTAATTGCGTATAATTGTAGGGCTCTTTTTGAAGAAAATAAATAGTTTCTGAATTCCCACCATCATGGGTAGGATGATGAGAGCTTTTTTTTTGAAGGCTGATTAAATGTGCTTCCATGTTTTCCCCATTGGTTTGACGTGCTGTGTGTTTGAGCGCTTCACTGTGATCGGGCCATGAACTGGTGCATACTAGGTGCAATTAGGCAGCTAATTATTGAGTGGAGTTCTTGAAAGTATTGCATTGAACCTTCATCACAGACTGGCTTCCAGATCCTGGTAATCCTCTTTACGCTAGGTAACCAGTACCCTGTGCAGAGTGGCATCATCTAGGCAGTAGGGTAAAGGGGATGGTGAGTCTTGTTATCCATAGGGAGCTCTCCTTTGAAAGAGGGACAACACCTGTCAGAATCAAACTATTAAAGAGGGATTGTTGCTGTACGTCTAGACTGTTGTGCTTGTTTCTTTGTGTGAGGTTGTCTACTTAGGACGGAGGTGCCTTTACAGAGAGTGTTGTATGGGTTGTTACGAAAAGGCTGCAATGATGGTATGTCTGTTGTTATTAGGAAGAGCATGTAGTGATGGTGTCTGTATGGGTTATTAGGAAGAGGATGCAGTGATGGAGTGTCTGTTATTAGGAAGAAGATGTAGTGAAGGAGTATGTGTTGTTATTAGGAAGAGGATGTAGTGATGGTGTCTGTATGGGTTATTAGGAAGAGGACACAGTGATGGAGTGTGTTGTTATTAGGAAGAGGACACAGTGATGGAGTGTGTTGTTATTAGGAAGAGGACGCAGTGATGGAGTGTGTTGTTATTAGGAAGAGGACACAGTGATGGAGTGTGTTGTTATTAGGAAGAGGACGCAGTGATGGAGTGTGTTGTTATTAGGAAGAGGACACAGTGATGGAGTGTGTTGTTATTAGGAAGAGGACACAGTGATGGAGTGTGTTGTTATTAGGAAGAGGACACAGTGATGGAGTGTGTTGTTATTAGGAAGAGGACACAGTGATGGAGTGTGTTGTTATTGGAGAAAGATCAAGGTGTGCCATGGTGGTAGATATTTTAATAATTAAATTAATTGAGATTCAGGAGAAATGATAAAATCACTTGAATTCATTTTTCAAGACGTGTAGCTATAATTACTGATCAAATGACTTTAACCAAGTTGAGTCTAAATTTCAGATACTCAGTGTGTAATTCATTGCCCTATGTAGTATTGAGCCATAGAAACCAGAAAGCCTCGGGTCCAACTGCTGACAGTTAGCTGAGCTCAGGCAGTTCCAGTGCCAAAATTGGCCTCAATGGCCTTGGTTTAGGGCGGGTCAGGTTAGACAGGGTTGTCGCTCCTGATTGCTATCCAGCAGGTGAATGTGTGCAGAAAAGGATCGGGCTCGACTGTGATGCTTCCGCAGTGAAATAGCCCGCAGATGCTCATTGTCTAGGTTCACACTCAAAGAAAGGCCAATTAGGTTTATATTTATGTCAAGTTGTGTGTTTATTGCGCAGTGTGGGGGGAGCATCATTGATATCCTCTGACCAAATTCCATTCTCACATCCATATTTATGTGGAAAGTGTCAATCTTTGTAAAGCCTGGAATATGATCCAGAATGTACTGGCCCTGAGAATCCTTCGGCCATGATCCGAGTTATGCCCACTTGGTGCCCTCCGCAGAATATTGAACTTAGGAAGTGGTCGCATTACTTGTGTACCGTTTAAATAGTCAGGGGTCCTGCAGGCAGCAAGCGGCACTTTAGGGACTCTTGCTTCCATCTGAAGAAAATCAATGTTCCAGACAAAGACTGGGAATCTGATTTAAGCGGGTTGAACACTTTTTAAAAAAACCTTTGTGCCTTTTAAAAGCACTTAAACAGCTTGAAGCCGATTCTCGGTTACCACCAGGAGTGTAGCTTCTCTTCTTGCATCAACAGGAATTCCCTAAACTGTGCTGGGACAATTGGAGCTTTCAAGACTGAGATTACTAGATTTTTGTTGGGTAAGAGTATCAAGGGATATGGAGCAAAGACGGGTAAAGGGAGTTGCATTACAGATCAGCCATGATCTAATTGGATGGCGAAGCAGGCTCGAGGGGCCGAATGACCTACTCCTGTTCCTATGTTCTTAAACTGGGTTCCGTACACTCACCGTGGTGGTGTGTGGGTTGGGTCGGACGCCCTATCCTGACATGATTTGGTAGGAGCTCTGAGTAGCTGCGGGGTCTGGGGCTGGAGGAAGCAGGAAAGGTGGGGAGCATGGTGTCACCCACCTTGGAAATACGAGCAAGAAGGAGGCAATCACAGGTAAGTATGTATGTATGTGTATATATATATATATATATATATGTAAGTAAGTATATATACTTGCTATCCAGTAACGCCCTCAGCTGGAAAGAGCGCATGTGTGATGTCCCCTGCAGTCAAATAGCCTCTTAACGTAATGTCCCAGTTCATGAGTAGAGAATAGCACCTAGTTGCTGATAGGATGAGATGATAGGGCAGGAGAAGCCTCATGTGGAGCATAAACACTGGCACAGAACAGTTGGGCTGAATGGCCGGTTTCTTTGCTATAAATTCTATGTAATTCTATGTAATATGGTGAAAATAGGTAGGTATAATTTAGCCTTGATAGAAATCACATGATAGGAGAAGTGATTTAGGGTGACTAAACCTAAATGCATCCACACACAAGACTTAATATATGATAGACATAACTCTATCTCTCTCTCTCTCTCTCATGTACTGTGCCACATGCACTTCCTGTCAGTGTAATAGTTACTTCTGTCGCATTTTTCAGTCACACTTCCAGTCAACCTGAATCTGACAAGCACACCTTGTGTCAGCCTTGGCTCAGTGGTCGCACTCGCACCTCTTGAGTCAGAAGATTGTGGGTTCGAGTCCCACTCCAGAGACTTGTGGACATAATCCAGGCTGAATCTCCACTGCAGTACTGGGGGAGAGCTGCACTGTCGGAGGTGCTGTCTTTCAGATGAGATGTGAAACCAAGGCCCTGTCTGCCCTCTCATGAGGACATTAAAGATCCCATCGCACTATTCGAAGGACAACAGGCGAGTTCTTCCCGGTGTTGTAACCAATATTTATCCCTTAACCAACTTCACTAAAACAGATTATCTGGTCTTTATCACATTGCTGTTTATGGGACCTTGCTGTGCGCAAATTGGCTGCCGCATTTCCTACATTACAACAGTAAGTACACTTCAAAACTATTTCATTGGCTGTGGCCGGGATGTCCTGGGATTGTGAAAGGCGCTATATCATAGCACAGGAGGAGGCCATTTGGCCTATCATGCCTGTACTGGCTCCTTGAAAGAGCTATCCAATTAGTCCCATTCCCCTGGTCTTTCCCCACAGTCCTGTAATTTTTTTCCCTTCAAGTATTTGTCCAATTCTCTTTTGAAAGTTACTGTTGAATTTGCTCCCACCACCCTTTCAGGCAGTGCATTCCAGATCATTACAAGTCGCTGCATAAAAAAATGTTTCCTCATGTCGTCTCTGGCTCTTTTGCCAATCACCTTAAATCTGTGTCCTCTGGTTACCGCCCCTTCTGCCACTGGAAACAGTTTCTCCTTATTTACTCTATCAAAACTATTCATGATTTTGAACACCTCTATCAAATCTCCTCTTAACCTTCTCTGTTCTAAGGAGAACAACTCCAGCTTCTCCAGTCTCTCGACTTAACTGAAGTCCCTCATCCCTAGCACCATTCCAGTAAATCTCCTCTGCACCCTCTCTAAGGCCTTGACCTCCTTCCTAAAGTGTGGTGCCCAGAATTGAACACAATACTCCAGCTGAGGCCTAACCAGTGTTTTATAAAGGTTTTACAACACCAAGTTATAGTCCAGCAATTTTATTTTAAATTCACAAGCTTTCGGAGGCTACCTCCTTCCTCAGGTGAACGATGTGGAAAATTTTCCACATCGTTCACCTGAGGAAGGAGGTAGCCTCCGAAAGCTTGTGAATTTAAAATAAAATTGCTGGACTATAACTTGGTGTTGTAAAATTGTTTACAATTGTCAACCCCAGTCCATCACCGGCATCTCCACATTATAAAGGTTTAGCAGAACTTCCTTGCTTTTGTACTCTATGCCTCTATTAATAAAGACCAGGATTCCATATGCTTTTTTAATAGCTTTCTCAACTTGTCCTGCCACCTTCAAAGATTTGTGTACGTGCATCCCCAGGTCTCTCTTTTCAGCACCCCCTTTTAAAATTGTACCATTTTGTTTATATTGCCTCTCCTCATTCTTCCTAACAAAATGCATCACTTCACACTTCTCTGCATTAAATTTCATCTGCCACATGTCTGCCCATTTCACCAGTCTGTCTATGCCCTCATGAAGTATGTTACTATCCTCCACATTGTTTACTACATTTCCGAGTCTCGTGCCATCTGCAAAATTTGAAATTATACCCTCTATACCCAAGTCCAGGTCATTAATACATATTAAAAAGAGTAGTGGTCCTAATATTGACCCCTGGGGAACACCACTGTATACTTCACTCCAGTCTGAAAAACAACCGTTCACCACTACTCTCTGCTTTCTGTCCCCTAGTTAATTTCATATCCCACTGTCCCTTTAATGCCATTGGCTTTAATTTTGCTTACAAGTCTATTATGTGGTACTTTATCAAATGCCTTTTGAAAGTCTATATACACAACATCAACCGCACCACCCTCATCAGCCCTCTCCATTACTTCATCAAAGAACTCAATCAAGTTAGTCAAACACGATTTTCCTTTAACAAATCCGTGCTGACTTTCATTTATTAGCCCATACTTTTCCAAGTGCCAATTATATAAATGCAAGTTCTTTCTTTTATTTGAATCTGCAAAGTTCCCTGACCACACAACGGTTAAACTCAGAGTGACCTCAGGCCATGTTTACTTTATAGCATTTAGACTTTTTGCCGTCGAGGGGCCAGCCAGCTCCACCTATGGAGCAGAATAATACATGGCATAATGCACCTGTTATTAAACGTTTGGGATGTCCTGAGGTCATGAAAGGCGCTGTATAAATGCAAGTTCTTTCTTTATTATAAAACAGCCTGTCATCTGATTTACTTGGAGCAATACCATGGGAAATCCGCTAGTATATTAAAAGTTGTGCGTGTGCATGCACAATTCATAACAGATAAAGATGAATGTACATTTAAATGTACAATAGTGTTATAAAAGATTTATGCAAATGTACACTTTAATTGTATAACGGCTTTAGAAGATGCATGTGAATGTACACTTAAATATAATTACTTCTGTCACATATTTCAGTTACCCTTCTGGGTCACTCTTTCTTGTAATCAAATTTATTCTAATTATTATTCCTAAATCTATTCTAATATACCCAAATTTCTTTCACTTGCCTTTGATTGATGATTCTAACACATGAATGAACTGCTGTAGGAGAACACAGAGAAATAGGTTAAAGCAAACTCAAAGCAATTGAGCAGCTCAAAGCTAGGTGCAATTGTAGGAACACTCAAACTACCAATTTTCAAAAAAGTACATTCATCTATAGCTTTCATAAAACTGTTGTACAGCTAAGTGTATATTCATAGAATCATAAAATCATACAGCAAATTTTTCCTTTTTAAGTGTATATCCAATTCCCCTTTGAAAATTACTATTGAATCTGCTTCTACCACCCTTTCAGGCAGTGCATTCCAGATCATAACAACTCACTGCGTTAAAAAAATTCTCCTCGTTTCCCCCCTGGATTTTTTGCCAATTATGTTATATCTGTATGTTCATCTTCATCATTTATAAAGCCGTTGTACATTTAAGTATTTCATGTATATTTTTATGAAGCCTGTTGTGTATCTTGATTGCACAATGCTTGCAGGAGGAATGCACCCATACGTCCAGGTTTCTTGTCATGACTGGGTGCAACGCTAGTCGGGGGTTAAGGCAACATATTTGGTTTTGGTTTTTGGGATTAGTTAGGCCTGGGAACGGGGAACTGCATGAGGGGAAGGTTATTAGAATATTATATTGTTACAGGAAAAAAAGCCCCCTCTTTACAATATATGATATTACACCATGTTATGGAGAATAACAGCCCCTGTATATTTATTATATATTAAATTAGGTACATGAGTTGTGCATTTCATTGAAAACTTGTAAGTATTTGCATTACTTGTTACTTCTGAAGGCGGTGCTGTAATAGGTATTTTCAATGTTAGAGGTGTCATCCTGTGTGACATACAGTTAGAGTATATTACCCTGAGATTGTGCAATCACATCACTGGATCACATAAATTCCTCAAAATGCTTTCTGAAACATTTTTCAATGCAATTTTTTTCCTCAGTAACTGAAATTTGTATGTCCAAAATAAGGGATTAAACAAAATAGAAAAATCCCAGAAAATTACATATTTCACAATAACATGATCAAATTTACCAATTTGTGCCTTTTAATGCCTTCATTAAAGTTTTTACTTGAAGTCCTCAGCCTCTTCCAAAGCCTGCGCCTGGCCTTGATATTTTGACCCATACAATGTGCAGTCTGAGCATGTGCAGTGTACCTAATTACCCAGCATGCATCGGTAGAGCTCAGTCAGCTTTCTTCACCTCCTAGAACTTTCTGCCCAGTAGCTTTTCTTAAAATAATTTTGTTACAAGAGGACGAATTTCCTGAGGTAATTTTTTTTGTTTTTTTTAAAGTAAACACAGAGGCGGTGTGTGTATATGTTTGGGTGAGACACATACTGCGGGCTGTAATACCGCGGGACTTGCCGCGGGCTGTAATACCGCGGGACTCGCCGCGGGCTGTAATACCGCGGGACTCGCCGCGGGCTGTAATACCGCGGGACTCGCCGCGGGCTGTAATACCGCGGGACTCGCCGCGGGCTGTAATACCGCGGGACTCGCCGCGGGCTGTAATACCACGGGACTCACCGCGGGCTGTAATACCACGGGACTCACCGCGGGCTGTAATACCACGGGACTCACCGCGGGCTGTAATACCATGGGATTCACGCTGTGGGCTGCAGTACCATGTAGAATCGAATCATAGAATGGTTACAGCACAGAAGGAGACCATTCGGCCTGTCGAGCCCGTGCCGGCTCTCTAGAAGAGCAATCCAGTTAGTCCCACTCTCCCGCCCTTTCCCCATAGCCCTGCAAATTTTTTCCCTTTAAATACTTATCCAATTCCCCGTTGAAAACCACGATTGAATCTGCCTCCACTACCCTTTCAGGAAGTGCATTCCAGATCATAACCACTCGCTGGGACTCACTGTGGGCTGTAGTACCACGTGACTTACTCTGTAGGCTGTGGCACCCTGTGACTCGCTGCAGGCTGTAGTACCATGTGACTCACTGCAGGCTGTAGTACCGTGTGACTCTCTGTGGGCTGTAGTACCATGTGACTCACTGCGGGCTGTAGTACCGTGTGACTCACTTGGGCTGTAATACCGTGTGACTCACTTGGGCTGTAGTACCGTGTGACTCTCTGTGGGCTGTAGTACCGTGTGACTCACTGCGGGCTGTAGTACCGTGTGACTCACTTGGGCTGTAATACCGTGTGACTCACTTGGGCTGTAATACCGTGTGACTCACTTGGGCTGTAATACCATGTGACTCACTTGGGCTGTAGTACCGTGTGACTCACTTGGGCTGTAGTACCGTGTGACTCACTTGGGCTGTAATACCGTGTGACTCACTCGGGCTGTAGTATCATGTGACTCACTGCGGGCTGTAGTACCGTGTGACTCACTGCGGGCTGTAGTACCGTGTGACTCACTGCGGGCTGTAGTACCGTGTGACTCACTTGGGCTGTAGTACCGTGTGACTCACTTGGGCTGTAATACCGTGTGACTCACTGCGGGCTGTAGTACCGTGTGACTCACTGCGGGCTGTAGTACCGTGTGACTCACTGCGGGCTGTAGTACCGTGTGACTCACTGCGGGCTGTAGTACCGTGTGACTCACTGCGGGCTGTAGTACCGTGTGACTCACTGCGGGCTGTAGTACCGTGTGACTCACTGCGGGCTGTAGTACCGTGTGACTCACTGCGGGCTGTAGTACCGTGTGACTCACTGCGGGCTGTAGTACCGTGTGACTCACTGCGGGCTGTAGTACCGTGTGACTCTCTGTGGGCTGTAGTACCGTGTGACTCTCTGTGGGCTGTGGTACCATGTGACTCTCTCTGTGGGCTGTGGTACCATGTGATTCACTCGGGCTGTAGTACCATGTGACTCTCTCTGTGGGCTGTGGTACCATGTGATTCACTCGGGCTGTAGTATCATGTGACTCACACTGTGGCTGTAGAACCATGTGACTTACTGAGGGCTGTGGTACCATGTGACTTACATTGCGGCTGTATTACCATGTGACTCACACTGCAATGACATCAAACTTGATTTCAGAGCCAATTCTAGAACCTATACATCAATATATTGAGCCTGCACCATCACTGTGATATGGAGTTTCCAGATTTAAACAGTGTCCATGTAACACATGTAACTCAGACTGTGCTCTAAATAACATGATAGCTCAGCGAGTGACTGAGACTCACAGTCTGTTCCATAGCCCTACAGTATGACTGCATAAACACTGTGAAGCTTGCTTTTTAGGGTAGCCCTGGATTATTGAACCCAAGGTCAAAGTTACGTGAAGTGCGGATCTTAATCCTCACACTGCTGAATGACCATCCGGGACCTGCGTCTTTGAGAAAGGACCTTCCATTGGGTGCTGTGGCAGGAAAAGCCTGATGTTTTCCGTTCTATTGAAACAGAGACTCCAGGATGGTCAGATTGTAATGCATAGTATTTACAGTACAGAAACAGGCCATTCGGCTTATGTCAGTGTTTATGCTCCACACGAGCCTCCTCTCACCTTACTTCCTTCTCACCCTATCACCATATTCTTGAATTCCTTTCTCCCTCATGATTGAGGTTGAGGTTACCAGGCCTCACATTCTGAGGTTTCAGCTCCTCAACATATTTTATTCCAGTATTTACTCTGACTTCTCCCACCCTGTTTCTCTGCAAGACCACACAAATCTGCAAGATTGGAACATTTCATACATATCTCAATAGATCCTCAAATGAGATTAGAGATTAGAAGGAAGGTTTTCTCACCCAGAAAAGACAGTGAGGCTGAGATAATCAACTCCGTCAAAAAGGAGCTGGATAAATATCTGGTGGGGAATGGGATTGGTGGTTATAAGGATAGGTACAGGCTGAGATAGTCGATGAGACAGCGTGTCTCATATACTGTGGGGGAAGGTGAGGGGAGTTGGAGGAGGGGAGGAGCAGCAGGCCATGGTTGAATATGGAGATATGAGGATGGATGGGTATTTGAGAATGCTCCTTTGGAGATCAGAGGTACTGATGTAGGTTTGTCCCTCAGGAGATTAAATGTTTTAGGTAGAGTCCATGATAGGAGAGAGGCCTGTGGAAGGATGGGATGAATGGCCTTTTGTTAGTCCATACTTTTGGTTCATTTTCTCCCTGTGGAGAATCAGCCAGTCTCTACTAATTCCCACCCAACAGAGGCATTCACTTGGAGAAGCATGCCACATTGGAAAATATGACTGTGCCAACTGGGCACACCCACCGTGCCGGCCTTTTGAATCAACTCAAAATAGAAATACATACACATGGAAACCGGGGCTAAATAGGTTAAATTATGAGGACAGGTTGCATAGACTAGGCTGATATTCCGTCGAGAAAAGAAGATTAGGAGGCGATCTAATTGTGGTGTTTAAGATATTTAAAGGAGTTAATAGGGTAGATAGAGAGAAACTATTTCCTCTGGTGGGAGAGTCCAGAACAGGGGGGGCATAACCTTAAAATTAAAGCTGGGCCATTCAGGGGTGATGTCAGGAAGCACTTCTTCACACAAAGGGTAGTGGAAATCTGGAACTCTCTCCCCCAAAAAGCTGTTGAGGCTGGGGGTCAATTGAAAATGTCTAAACTGAGAGTGATAGATTTTTGTTAGGAACCATGACAGGTAAATGGAGTTAAGATACAGATCAGCCATGATTTAATTGAATGGTAGAACGGAGTCAAGGGGCCGAATGGCCTTTGAAACATTTACCCACCCTGTTCCCATATCCCTTCAGCCCCTTTTCTTTCATGCATCTATCCAATCTGCCTATCCTATCCTGAATGTTGACACAGTTTCTGCATCAACTACTTACCCTGGAAGTGAATTCCACAGCCTCACAACTCTCCGAGTAAAGAACTTTCTCCTGCTCTCTGTTCTAAAACTCTTTCATTTAATTTTGCATCTATGATCTCTTGTTCTAGACCCTTCAACGACTGGAAACAGTCTGATTCTATCTATCCTTTCCCATCCTTTAATAATTTTAAACATCAGATCGCCCTGTAATCTGTTGTTCCCAGTGAAAAAAAAACAATTTTTCAAGTTTTTCTTTATGTCTGTATTTTCTCGTACCAGGTAGCATCCGAGTGAATCTGCATTGTATCTTCTCTAAAGGAGAGTGATCTCCTGGATTAGTTTCGATCGCCTATGGAGTCGGATAGGAATTTCCCAGATATTTTTTCCTCAAATTGGCCTGGGTTTTTAATCTGGTTTTTCACCTCTCCCAGGAGATCACATGGTTTTGGGTGGGATGGATAGTGTATATATTGTGATGCACAAAGCGTATATATTGTGATGCACAATTGTGTGGGACTGGCTGGATGGACCAGAGGGTCTTTTCCTGTCCGTTACTGTTTGTATGTAAGCCTCAATATCCTTAGAAAAAGATGAAGTTATAATGGACCGAGGGCTGGGGAGGAGAAACCTTTTCCCTGCTTCCTCTGTTACAAACTCTATGCGGCAGAATTTTCACGGCCATTCAGTTCTCCCTAGAGGTGAAAATTGATTCCCGGAGTGTGTGTGTATGTGTGTGTGTGTATCAGGGAGGCATCTGTTACAAATTACAGCAGCAACTCAGGAATGAAGCCACATTTGTCAACGGCAGAACATGCTCGATCAAGCCAAGCAACCCCATCATCAACTCAATCATCTGGCTACCTCTTTAGAGCAGGCAATGATACAGCTGAAGGGTTGGCCACTGCTGGAGCCTAGCACCTAAAGAAAGAAAGGACTTGCATTTATAAAGCGCCTTTCATGACCTCAGGATGTCCCAAAGCACTTTACAGCCAATTAAGTACTTTTTTGAAGTGTAGTCACTGTTGTAATGTAGGAAACGCAGCAGCCAATTTGCGCATAGCAAGGACCCACAAACAGCAATGTGATAATGACCAGATAATCTGTTTTTAGTGATGTTGGTTGAGGAATAAATATTGGCCAGGACACCGGGGAGAACTCCCCTGCTCTTCTTCAAAATTGTGCCATGAGATCTTTTACGTCTACCTGAGAGGGCAGACAGGGTTTAACGTCTCATCCGAAAGATGGCACCTCCGACAGTGCAGCACTGAAGTGTCAGCCTGGATTATGGGCTTACATTTCTGGAGTGGGGCTTGAACCCACGACTTCTGACTCAGAAGCAAGAGTGCTACCAACTGAGCCAAGGTTCATCCAACAGCCCCTCCAGATTTTATCTCATCAATGGCAAGATGTTACGGGCTGCCTTTGCCCTGTAAACCCTTGGCACAGGTGGGGCAAAGAAGGTTCTTGCAGTTCCAATTGTGTTCACCAGAGTTTCAGATTCTCCGGTGGGAAATTGTGACGTAACTCGCCCGGCAGGAAGCTGATAGGATGAGATCGGCCGCCCGTTTTACACCCCACCCAGTTTTACTTTCCACAACCGAAATTGGGCAGGGTGTGAAACAGGCCGACGATCTGATCAAGTCAGTGTCCTGTTGTCCGGGTTAGGTTAAAGTTACTCCCTCTGGCCCGGGGGACTCTGCAGTCTGTAAATTAAAAATGTTGGGACTGGCTAACACAGTGAGATGGACGCTGACCTTTCACCTTTGGTACCCGAGTTCAAATCCAGTCCATTGATTGGATGAAAGTCTCTCTATCTGTTGGCTGTAAGTTTCCTACGTGAAATTAGTTTGAGCAGTCTTAACCCAGTTTGTTGTGGCTATGGACTTAACACAGCCCACAATTACAGGCCACAGGTACAGGGGTACAGACTACTTATACAGGCCAGCAAAGGGCAGGGGTACTGCCTACCGATACAGGGTACAATGGGTGGGGTACTGCCTACCGATACAGGGTGCAATGGGTGGGGTACTGCCTACCGATACAGGGTGCAATGGGCGGGGTACTGCCTACCGATACAGGGTGCAATGGGCGGGGTACTGCCTACCGATACAGGGTGCAATGGGCGGGGTACTGCCTACCGATACAGGGTGCAATGGGCGGGGTACTGCCTACCGATACAGGGTGCAATGGGTGGGGTACTGCCTACCGATACAGGGTGCAATGGGTGAGGTACTGCCTACCGATACAGAGTGCAATGGGCAGGGGTACTGCCTACCGATACAGAGAGCAATGGGCAGGGGTACTGCCTACTTATACAGAGAGCAATGGGTAGGGGTACTGCCTACTGATAGAGGGAGCAATGGGTGAGGTACTGCCTACTGATAGAGGGAGCAATGGGCGGGGTACTGCCTACTGATAGAGGGAGCAATGGGTAGGGGTACTGCCTCCTGATACAGAGAGCAATGGGCAGGGTACTGCCTACTGATAGAGGGAGCAATGGATGAGGTACTGCCTACCGATACAGAGAGCAATGGGCGGGGTACTGCCTACCGATACAGAGAGCAATGGGCGGGGTACTGCCTACCGATACAGAGAGCAATGGGTGAGGTACTGCCTACCGATACAGAGAGCAATGGGTGAGGTACTGCCTACCGATACAGAGAGCAATGGGTGAGGTACTGCCTACCGATACAGAGAGCAATGGGTGAGGTACTGCCTACCGATACAGAGAGCAATGGGTGAGGTACTGCCTACCGATACAGAGAGCAATGGGTGAGGTACTGCCTACCGATACAGAGAGCAATGGGCGGAGTACTGCCTACCGATACAGAGAGCAATGGGTGAGGTACTGCCTACCGATACAGAGAGCAAAGGGTGGGGTACTGCCTACTGATACAGAGAGCAATGGGTGAGGTACTGCCTACCGATACAGAGAGCAATGGGTAAGGTACTGCCTACTGATACAGAGAGCAATGGGCGGAGTACTGCCTACCGATACAGAGAGCAATGGGTGAGGTACTGCCTACCGATACAGAGAGCAAAGGGTGGGGTACTGCCTACCGATACAGAGAGCAAAGGGTGGGGTACTGCCTACCGATACAGAGAGCAATGGGTGGGGTACTGCCTACCGATACAGAGAGCAAAGGGTGGGGTACTGCCTACCGATACAGAGAGCAAAGGGTGGGGTACTGCCTACCGATACAGAGAGCAATGGGTGGGGTACTGCCTACCGATACAGAGAGCAAAGGGTGGGGTACTGCCTACCGATACAGAGAGCAAAGGGTGGGGTACTGCCTACCGATACAGAGAGCAATGGGTGGGGTACTGCCTACCGATACAGAGAGCAAAGGGTGGGGTACTGCCTACCGATACAGGTTGTGCATTCCGCCTCCTGAGGCCTGTGTAGGTAGGCCTCGCATTCCACCCACTTGTCTAGTGGTATAAAGAAAAGTGGCCCGTTGAGTTGGGGCTCGGTGCTGTCTTGTTTAATTAGACCTCGACAATCAGACGTGAGGTTCTAATATAAATACTGTGTAAGAATGCAGCAGATTGCAAACCTACTTAAACGTATGGAGCTGTGTTTATTTTTATGAGTGACGTCTGTCAAAAGTGCTCACACTTAAAATCCCAAACGAATGAGTGTCTTTCCTGATGAGTTGGTGAGACTTGGTGAGTCTGAAAATGGTGTCAGTGCAGGAATCAGTCAGCCTGTGACTGAGTTACTTTAATTTGTGCTTTTTAATGACACATTTTGTGAATTTATTAGTTGAGGAATTTCAGTGCTGGGGAATGGAACAGTTTCCATTTCAGGTACCCGGGGGGTAATTTTAACCTAATCCGCTGGTCGGAAACTGACGGGATCGGGTGCAACGCTGGTTTTCCACCCCACCTGACTTTACTCTCCATTGAAATCGATAGAGAGTAATATTGAGCGGGGTGTAAAACTGGCATTCCACCCGATCCCCTGGGTTTCCCACCAGGTGAGTTGGATTAAAATTACACCCCCAGTCTCAGCATCAAGCCATCTCTGGTCAGGTACAGCACAGGTGAGATACAGAGTAAAGCTCCCTCTACACTTCCCATCAAACACTCCCAGGGCAGTTACAGCATGGGTTAGATACAGAGTAAAGCTCCCTCTACACTGCCCCATCAAACACTCCCAGGGCAGGTACAGCACGGGTTAGATATAGAGTAAAGCTCCCTCTACACTGCCCCATCAAACACTCCCAGGGCAGGTATGGCACGGGTTAGATACAGAGTAAATCTCCCTCTACACTGCCCCATCAAACACTCCCAGGGCAGGTACAGCATGGGTTAGATACAGAGTAAAGCTCCCTCTACACTGCCCCATCAAACACTCCCAGGTCAGGTACAGCGCGGGTTAGATACAGAGTAAAGCTCCCTCTACACTGTCCCATCAACATTCCCAGGGCAGGTACAGCGCGGGTTAGATACAGAGTAAAGCTCCCTCTACACTGTTCCAATGCTGTGCCTCAACCTCTGAGAGGCACCCCTGACTTTTTAATATTACCCCACATTGGCTACACTCAGTAAGGTTGCCAATTCGAACAGAACTATGGGTTGTTTTGTTCTGTAGGTCAATGCCTACAAGGAGGTATGATGAGGCCCCTTAGATAACAGGCTTTCATCTCATTCGGATTTGAGCTCAGTGTCTAAACCACTGCACCCCATCCCTCCCACCTCCTTATTTTGCATAAAAATAGTCAGGCATCAGTTGGCCTGCTAAATTAGCCTGGTGTTTTCGGCAGGATTGGGCCTTGAATTGATTCTGAAGGGCAGCCAACCATTTCCTGTCCTGAGTGTTAATATGGCAGTGATTATAAGCACCTGATGTACTGCTGGAAGTGAAGAAAGACCCTGGGACCCCCGGGACAATTTATTGAATAACTGCATCCTCAAAGAGTGCCGTTCGAGCAGCACACTAAATCAGGGCCGAAAAACAAAAGAGGTTCCAGGTGCAAGTTTTATCACAATGCCAGGATATAAATTACAGTAATATATTTTTACAGATGGGTGAAGTACGCAATGGTGGAAATAGCTCAGAAAGGCTCCATATGTGGGATAGAGAAAGGGAAAGACAGACGACTGTCTCCATCTTACTTATAGTTAAGCCAACTGTAAACATTTAACGCGGGCAGTCAGCGTGTCAAAGTTTGCTGACAAAAGTCAGTGTGAAACAGGCCCCTCTCCCCTCTGTCCCAATCCTATCCGTGAGCTGGCACTAATGGACCAGACCAGGCCCCTCTCATAAGAACATAAGAAATAGCAGCTGGAGTAGGCCATACGGTCCCTCAAGCCTGCTCCGCCATTCAATAAGATCATGGCTGATCTTCTATCTCAACCCCATTTTCCTGCCCAATCCCCATGTCCCTTGATCCCCTCAGTCCCATTCGTGCCCGTGAGCTGGCACTAGACCAGACCAGGCTGCTCTGCCCCCAGTCCCATTCCTACCCGTGACCAGACACTAATGGACCAGAGCAGGCCCCTCCACCCTCTGTTCCGTTCCTACCTGCAACCTGGCACTTCTCAAATGATGTTTGCCACACAATTTATTTTGTGCAGGTGGTGCCCTTTAAATGGAGATCTGAGAGCTTGTACATATAGAGGCAAGTTCTGCACTCCTTAAACAGACTGCATCCGTTTTTCACTGCTTTTTGATGGTTTACTTCTGAAAACATTGAATAAAAATGACCGGCATCCCGCACTGGCTCAGTGGGTAGCTGCATTGTTTGACATAGGTCTGAGCTACTCACAACAGGTTCCATCCCTGGTCTCAGCTGGGGCAG
The DNA here is from genome assembly GCF_035084215.1 of Heptranchias perlo. Taxonomy (NCBI): domain Eukaryota; kingdom Metazoa; phylum Chordata; class Chondrichthyes; order Hexanchiformes; family Hexanchidae; genus Heptranchias; species Heptranchias perlo. Next base: position 50,959,042 of record NC_090341.1, read on the forward strand.
CAGTTGGGGTGCTACATTCGGCATCAGCACCCCTGGGCTAGTGGGGGGCCAGGGAGGAAATTAGCCAGGGTTCCAGCTCCTGATTGCTATCCAGTGACCTGCTGGAAAGAAGAAAAGAAGACTTTACCTTTATATCATGCCTTTCCCAACCTCAGGATGTCCCAAAGCGCTTTACAGCCATTGAAGTACCCCTGAAATGTAGTCACTGTTGTAATGTAGGAAATGCGGCAGTCCCTCTTTCCCCCCCCCCCCCACTCCCTCCTTGTAAATATCGGGGCCCCACTGTCTGTGTGTGTGAGAATGTGGACAGGATTGGGCTCGGCTATGACGCCCTCTGTTGTCGAATAGCCTGCCATCGCTCGCCATCCAGACACTATCGTGTGAGTGTAAATTCACACGCCCAGCAGGAAAGGGAGCGCGGGATGGAGATAGGGCTACAGCGTCTTAGCGCCGATTCTCCAAACCTTCGAGGGTGGGTCTCTCTCTGCTGGGAGTGTGGGGGGATGGGGGTCAGGTAGGTCCATGGTGCGAGCCCAACATTTGTGGAACCAGACCCTGCTAAGAGGAGACAAACTAGGATTTGCGGGGGAATGGGGAAGGAGTGGGGTGGGGGGGAACACAGACACACTGTACAGCAAAGGTAAATCATCAAGACACACCATCGATTCGCAGGCAGGTGCTGTCGTGATGATTAAAATGATGCTTATCCCTTGTGGCAATCATTTGCTTCTGCAGAAAATATCCCCCGGAGGCCTTTTCTTTTTCTCTCTGAATAAACTGACATAAATGAAATTAAAAATAAAAGGCGGTGGTTTGGGATTGATGAAGGCGGCTGCCCCTTTAAATACCTCAGTTCTGTCCAATCACTCCCCCCTCCCCCCCCCCACCAAATCCCTCACCCCTCTCCCCACTTTCGATCAGGTTTTTGTGTCTCTGTGTGTAAAAGTGAGCCAGCGTGAATATTTCTCGCATTTTGGTTCAGGAGGGGGTCAGGCGTTCAGCTTCCGTGAACACGCTGGCCGATTTAATTGTGACGGTGGAGTGGCAGGCGAGTGGGCTGCTCGTGTGCAGTGAATCAGATACAGGAGTCTGTTTGACAGCTGCTGCAGGGCTCCCCGGGTCGAAGGTCAAGATGTGTCGCAGTCTACGGCTTCTATTTCAGGCCTCGTGTTATTGTTCCAGTCCTTCCCGTGGCTGGCTGGAGAAAGCTTTCATTGAGGCAGACAATTAAGGTGGTGCGCGTCGAATGGGTGCAGGCGAAGGGTTGGTGGGGGGGCGGGGGGGTTTAACTAACCCATCGCAGACCACCTGACCTCTCGAGCACTCAGATAGCCGCCTTTTGTATTGGGCTTGGCGCTGTTAGCTCCCCATCCAACTGCGGTGGCAAGCGAACAGATTCGCTATGGCCGGCTGCACAGGAAGAGCGATTCCAGCATGAGCGTGTTGCAGCTGTCGCTGCGTGGCGGGAACCAACAGCACCAGCTTAGGTCTCCTGCAGCACAGGGGGCAGCACTCCTGCCTCCGAGTCAGAAAGTCCTGGGTTCGAGTCCCACTCCACTGCCTTGAGCACGCAATCCAGGCTGACATTTCAGTGCAGTACTGAAGGAGTGCTGCACTATCAGAGGTGCTATCTTTTGGATGAGATGTTAAACTGAGACCCCCGTCTGCCCTCTCAAATAGTAGGATGAGATCTTTTACATCCACCTGAGAGGGCAGACAGGGCCTCGTTTTAACGTCTCATCCGAAAGACGGCACCTCCGACAGTGCAGTGTTCCCTCTGTATTGTATTGGAGTGTCAACCTGGGTTATCAGCTCAAGTCTTTGGAAGGGGACTCGAATCCATGACCTTCTGACCCAGAGATGAGAGTGCTACCCATTAAGCCAAGCTTACACTGAAGGATGGGTTAGATGGGCTGCATGGCTGCCTCATCCGTACTTTGTGCTCTTAGTGGGGGATTTTTTTTTGCCCCTCCATTTTCTCCCCTTCTCTTCTGAAAGAACTAAACACACGCTGGGGTTGGTTCCATCAGCACCAGTACGTTCAGTCGATTCTATGTGTGACACTGGACAGTAAATATCAGCAGGATATTCGATTGGGGGGTGGCAGGGGGGGAGGTCACAGTTGACCCCAACCTGAGTCAATGCCTTGCGGAGAGAAAGGAAGGAGATGTTTTAAAATAATGTCAAAAATTAGCAACTAGATAGCGGGAATAACTGATCAGACATAAACACGTTCCCGAGTGAATGGGACAACCGTCCTGCTTGCTTGCCTCGACAGGCATCACAAGGCAAATGAGACAGCTGGTGTCCTGAACGTCAGTGCGTTTCCTGGAGGAATTGATGCCACTGACACAAGTTGGGCACATTAATCTGCCGTTCACAGTGGCTGCCTGCATTTCTGGATCAATGCGACACCGCACTGTGTTGAGTCGGCTCTAAGATATTGGCTGCATTTTCTGCTGCAGTCACTGCCGGGCAGAGCTCCTGTGACATGCACATCTGCACAGCTAACGATTCCACATTAGGCTGCCCGATGCAGAGCCTTCTCTCCGCAGACAGCTCTCTGCTCTTAAAGTATCAGGTCCTGGTGGCTGAGGAGAAATCCATGTTGCGGCAGATGAGTTTTTAGTGTCTGTATCTATAGCCAGTGCCAATAGCAGTAGCTGCCCTATTACTGAAGCTAGGTTTGAACTTGTTCAATAAAGTGAGTTACTCACTGTGCACAGGAAGGGATACCTGGGACTGAGGGAAGTTTTGGAAACAGTAAAAGACCTCCCGCACGCAGCAGTGCAGGACGGGCCCCCGCACGCAGCAGTGCAGGACGGGCCCCCGCACGCAGCAGTGCAGGACGGGCCCCCGCACGCAGCAGTGCAGGACGGGCCCCCGCACGCAGCAGTGCAGGACGGGCCCCCGCACGCAGCAGTGCAGGACGGGCCCCCGCACGCAGCAGTGCAGGACGAGCCCACCAGAATTTGCTGATACTTACAGGGGACAAAATGGAGACTGGGCGGCAAGTAAAGAATTTCCCTACCTGCCACGGGAGGTGTAAACACACCTACAGATTCGCTGGGAATCTAAATCTACCTTTTCTTTCTCCTGCAGTCCACTTTGAATCTTGAGAAATGTAAATGAGAATTTACTGCAGTGCATGCCGGGAGGAGCACTCCTGCACATCCCGGCTCCACATTCAGATAAATATTTTTGAACAAACTTTTCTTGTGGCAGCCTCCAGCGGTCCTTAAAGGCCACATATAAACCATGAGCCGACTGTGTTCAGGGCTGTCCAAATTTGGGAAGGCGGCCTCAAAAACAGGTGTGAGGCCCCATATTTGCGTATGCACCGGATGCCTTTTTCTACCTTTTCTAGTATGGCGAGCGGTGTACTTCCAGCACGGAGTGTACCCACGCATGCCACCTGCTATATTGGATGCTTTGGTGCCCATTTTACATCTGCGAAACAAGCACAGTGTCAACCGAATTCTCGGCCTTTGGTAATATCAGTGCAAATCATTTCAGACTCAATGTCCCTCTTTTAGAAGTTGACCTGGATTTATTTAGAAGGATTATTTCCCCCCTCCAGAGGCTGCGTGTGGTCTTCACTCTGAGCCGAATCAACCCCCCCCCCCCCCCCAACACCCCGCTCTGAGACCCCTAGCATTGCTCGGCTCTATGGCGAACGCAGGGAGTGAGCAGGAGCCCAACAGCCACTGTTCGCAAAGCGCCAGTTAGGAGTTCCAGTCAACGGTTGCTTGCTCTCTCCAGCCCTCAGCTTCCTGCTTTCTTATCCCCAGTTTCCATTCCCAGCTCCGGAATACCGCCCACTAACGTGGCAAAGCAATGTGATAAGGAGGCGGCGTTGCCATGGTAACAGGCCTTGCACTGCAGTGTGTCGAAGGGAAAACCATGATGCACCAGGCCGTTGTATCTGTTTTCCTGCAAATTTATTCTTTTTCTTCATCCTCGCTCTTGGTTTCACAAAGCAGAATGATTTTGCTCCCTGACAGTTCAGTTGGTAAAAGCAGCGCGTCACTGAGCCACACAGGCCAGAAGGGCCCGAGTTGATCCTGAATCGGTGATGCTAGGGACGACACTAGGGTTGCTACAGTTTTCCTCAGCACCCTAGGGCCAGGGAGGGGAAAATCCTTGAGGATTGTGGATCCCTGCTGGCAAATGCATATGCTGGACATCAGGTGAAGACAGGATAGGGCTCAGCTGTGATCCAGCCACGGTCGAATAGCCTACCGGCCCTCACTGCTGAGGCACACCCATGAAGGACAGGCATTTGGCTGAGGTGTCGGTGGGATGCTGGCAGCTGTGGAACTGGAATTTGGCAAAACTCGGCGTCTTCAGGAGCAGACGGGAGAAAAAGGGTAAATTTATAAACAAACATTAACGGACGTATCCCTTACCTTAACGTACAGAACAATTCACCAAAAGGGGGTTTGCGGGGAAGACTGCATCAGGTTTTCCAGACTCGTTCAACTGAACAATACCCTGTATCAGGTGTCAGCTGTGGCTCAGTGGTGGCACTCTCGCCTCTGATGTTAGGAAGTTGTGGGTTCAAATCCCACTCCGAGGACTTGAGCACATAATCTAGACTGATGCTCCCAGTGCAGTACTGAGGGAGTGCTGCACTGTCGGAAGTGCCATCTTTCAGATGAGATGTTAAACTGAGGCCCTTCCTGCCCTCTCAGGTGGATGTAAAAGATCCCATGGCACTATTTCGAAGAAAAGCAGGGGAGTTCTCCTCAGTGTCCTGGCCAATATTTATTCCTCAACCAACATCACTAAAAAACAGATTATCTGGTCATTGCTGTTTGTGGGAGCTTGCTGTGTGCAAATTGGCTTCCGTGTTTCCTACGTTACAACAATGACAACACCTCAAAGTGTACTTCATTGGCTGTAAAGCGCTTTGGGACGTCCTGAGGTCATGAAAGATGCTATCGAAATTCAAGTTCTTTCTTTTTTTCTGTATAAATACTTAACGGATAATCTTCCATCTTGTTCACAGAAATTCGAGCACAGTTGACGGAGCAGCTGAAATGCCTGGAACAGCAGTCGGAATCTCGTCTCCAGCTCCTGCAGGATCTGCAGGAGTTCTTCCGCAGGAAGGCAGAGATCGAGGTAGAGTACTCCCGAAGCCTGGACAAACTGGCGGAAAGGTTTGCGGCAAAGATTCGCAGCTCCAAGGAGCACCAGCAGTTCAGGTAAGTCCGCCAGAGAAATTTGGCCTTTAGATGCCTCTGCTCCATCTTTGTGCTATTTTATTTTTTATATATTTGAGGAACACCACCAAGGCTGGAACACGAGGGGAACAAATGGTGAGGTGAATCAAGGTGAAGCAGCGAGCTATTGACACCAAGCTTGGGTTTCAAAGGGGAATTGTAGGGAAGATTGAAGGAGGCCCTCGAAAGAATGAGTTAGGGTGGGAACTGATGCAATGAGTTTTGCCTTCAACACCATGAGGAGGAAGAGTGGGTGGAATGGAGATTTGAAATTTATCAGAAACCATAGAAAAGACATTTGTAACTCACTCCCGGGTACCAGTTATTCTATCCATAAACCACCCAAACCCCTCGATTGTATTCCAGCCTATAACTCACTCCTGGGTATCTATTGTTCTATATATAAACCACCTAAACCCCTTGATTAGATTCCAGTCTGTAATTCACACTCACAGGTATCTGTTATTCTATATATAAACCACTCGAACCCCTTGATTGTATTCCAGCACGTTATGCATTCCCAGGTATCCATTATTCTATATATAAACTACCCAAAACCCTCGAATAGATTCCAACCTGTAACTCACTCCCGGGTATTTATTATTCTATATATAAACTACCTGAACCCCTTGATTAGATTCCAGCTTGTAACTCACCCTCTGGTGTCCGTTATTCTATATATAAACCATCCGATCCCCTCGATTAGAGGATCGAGGAGCCCTAGTAAAATTGAAGTCAATGGGAAACCGGGGGAAAACTCTCCAGTGGCTGGAGTCACACCTAGCACAAAGAAAAATGGTAGTGGTTGTTGGAGGCCAATCGTCTCAGCCCCAGGACATCACTGCAGGAGTTCCTCAGGGCAGTGTCCTAGGCCCAACCATCTTCATCAATGACCGTCCCTCCATCTTAAGGTCATAGAAACATAGAAAATACGTGCAGGAGTAAGCCATTCGTCCCTTCGAGCCTGCTCCGTCATTCAATATGATCATGGCTGATCCTCTATCTCAATACCATATTCCTGCTCTCTCTCCAGATCCCTTGATGCCTTTTGTGTCTAGAAATCTATCTAGCTTCTTCTTAAATATATTCAGTGACTTGGCCTCCACAGCCTTCTGTGGTAGAGAATTCCACAGGTTCACCACCCTCTGAGTGAAGAAATTTCTCCTCATCTCAGTCCTAAATGTCCTACCCCGTATCCTGAGACTGTGACCCCCCCTCATTCTGGACCCCCCAGCCAGGGGAAACATCCTCCCTGCATCCAGTCTGTCTCACCCTGTCAGAATTTTATATGTTTCAATGAGATCCCCTCTCATTCTTCTAAACTTAAGTGAATACAGGCCGAAACGACCCAGTCTCTCCTCATACGACTGTCCTGCCGTCCCAGGAATCAGTCTGGTGAACCTTCGCTGCACTCCCTCTGGCAAGTATATCCTTTCTTAGGTAAGGAGACCAAAACTGCGCACAATACTCCAGGTGTGGTCTCACCAAGGCCCTGTATAACTGCCGTAAGACTTCCTTGCTCCTGTACTCAAATCCTCTTGCAATGGAGGCCAACATACCATTTGCCTTCCTAATTCCCCAATCCATCACCATTTAAATAATACTCTACCTTTCTGTTTCTCCTTCCGAAGTGGATAACTTCACATTTGTCCACATTATACTGCATCTGCCATGTATTTGCCCACTCACTTAACTTGTCTAAATCACCTTGAAGCCTCTTTGCATCCTCCTCACAACTCACGATCCCACCTAGTTTTGTGTTGTCAGCAAACTTGGAAATATTACATTTGATTCCCTCATCCAAATCATTGGTATATATTGCGAATAGCTGGGACCTAAGCACTGATCCCTGCAGTACCCCACCAGTCACTGCCTGCCACCCTGAAAAAGACCCATTTATTCCTACTCTGTTTCTTGTCTGTTAACCAATTTTCAATCCATGAAGTGGGAATGTTCGCTGATGATTGCACAGTGTTCAATTCCATTCGCAACGCCGCAGATAATGAAGCAGTCCGTGCCCGCATGCAGCAAGACCTGGACAACATCCAGGCTTGGGCTGATAAGTAACAAGTAACATTCACGTCAGACAAGTGTCAGGCAATGACCATCTCCAACAAGAGAGAGTCTAACCACCTCCCCTTGACATTCAACGGCATTACCATTGCCGAATCCCCCACCATCAACATTCTGGGGGTCACCATTGACCAGAAACTAAACTGGACCAGCCACATAAATACTGTGGCTACAAGAGCAGTCAGAAGTTGGGTATTCTGCGGCGAGTGACTCACCTCCTGACTCCCCAAAGCCTCTCCACCATCTACAAGACACAAGTCAGGAGTGTGATGGAATATTCTCCAATTGCCTGGATGAGTGCAGTTCCAACAACACTCAAGAAGCTTGACACCATTCAGGACAAAGCAGCCCGCTTGATTGGCACCCCATCCAACACCTTAAACATTCACTCCCTCCACCACCGACGTATCGTGGCAGCAGTGTGTAGCATCTACAAGATGCACTGCAGCAACTCACCAAGGTTTCTTCAACAGCACCTCCCAAACCCGCGACCTCTACCACCTAGAAGGACAAGGGCAGCAGGTACATGGGAACACCACCACTTGAATGTTCCCCTCTAAGTCACACACCATCCTGACTTGGAAATATATTGCCGTTCCTTCATCGTCGCTGGGTCAAAATCCTGGAACTCCCTACCTAACAGCACTGTGGGAGAACCTTCACCGCGCGGACTGCAGCGGTTCAAGAAGGCGGCTCACCACCACCTTCTCAAGGGCAATTAGGGATGGGCAATAAATGCTGGCCTTGCCAACCACGCCCACATCCCATGAATGAAAAAAAATTCCAGCCGGTAACACTCTCTCCAGGGTATCTATTATTCTATATATAAACCACCCGACCCCTCGATTAGGTTCCAACTTGTAACTCACTCCCGGGTATCTGTTATTCTATATGTAAACCATACGAACCCCTCGATTAGATTCCAGCCTGTAATCAATTTAAACTACTCATTGAGTCCACAAGGCAGAACTGCACAAATTGAAAATCTTGCGACGAGGCCACAGAGTGGTTGGTGTGAGAAATGGAAATGTCAAATAGGTGCAGTAGGATCTGAACTTGTTTGGGGCAGAATGGAGGCAACTTTACATTGAACCCATGGACATGTTTGATGGGACAGTGCAGAGGGAGCTTTACTCTATCTAACCCGTGCTGTACCTGCTCTGGGAGTGTTTGATGGGACCGTGTAGAGGGAGCTTTATCTGTACCCGTGCTGTACCTCACCTGATGCTGCCACTGTTGGTGGGGGGTGGGGGCGGGGGGTGGGGAGTGAGGTGGGGAAGGAAGTGGCCCATTGCCAGCACAGTCATGCCTGAAGTCTTGTATGCAACTGTATCCTTACCAGGTTGACTTAATACCTGTGATGCTGAGTGAAACGGATCATTCTCAAATATAACCACAGTGGAAACCCAAGTATGGGCCTTCTCCGAGGTCAGTCTCTCAAGCTTACGATTAATGCCAGTGGTGTCCTTTATCATGGAGAGCTCTGGGAACACTGTAGAGGTTCTTACACTGGCTCTTGTTAAGCTCGGATCACAGGAGAGCTTCATTCGTGCGTCTCCATTGGTAAGAACAGTTCCCTTATCCAGGCAGCAGAACCGTACATCAGCAATTTTGTGGGTGTCCGATCCTGTCAGTTTTAGGCTTGTAAGTTCGGGGAACTGGAGCACAAACACCATTCTCCTGTGATTCGAACCAAACAAGTAAAAGCATTTGGGAATATTAAGCTCAAGATATGGAACTCGCCTCCTGTCAGATGTCATGGAGCGGCTGCACGGCATTCTGGAGGGGGAGGGTGAACAGCCAGTAGTCGTGGTCCATATTGGTACCAACGACATAGGTTTAAAAGAAAAGGGATGAGGTCCTGCAAGGTGAATTTAAGGAGTTAGGAGATAAATTAAAAAGCAGGACCTCAAAGGTAGTGATCTCAGGATTACTACCAGTGGCACGTGCTAGTGAGTATAGGAACAGGAGAATAGACAGGATGAATGCGTGGCTGCAGAGATGGTGTAGGAGGGAGGGATTTAGATTCCTGGGACATTGGGACCGGTTCTGGGGAAGGTGGGACCTGTCCAAGCGTGACGGGTTACACCCGAGCAGGACCGGGACCAGTGTCCTCGCAGGGGTGTTTGCTAGTGCTGTTTGGGAAGGTTTAAACTAGAATGGCAGGGGGATGGGAACCTGAGCAGGGAGACAGAGGAGGGGGAAACAAGGATAGAAACAAAAGACAGAAAGGGAAGAAGCAATAGTGGAAGGCAGAGAAAACAACGGCGAAAAACAAATAGGGCCATAGTGCAAAATAAAACTAAGATGACTAGCAATCTTAAAAAGACAAGTCAAAAGGCATTGTGTCTTAATGCGCGGAGTATTCGCAATAAGCTAGATGAATTAACAGCACAGATAGATATTAACGGTTATGATATAGTTGCGATGACGGAGATATGGCTGCAGGGTGACCAAGGATGGGAACTGAACATCCAGGGGTATTCAATGTTCAGGAAGGACAGGTAAAAAGGGAAAGGAGCTGGGGTAGCGTTGTTAGTAAAGGAGGAAATCAATGCAATAGTGAGGAAGGATATTGGCTCGGAAAATCACAATGTGGAATCTGTATGGGTGGAGCTAACAAACACCAAGGGGCTGAAAACGTTGGTGGGGGTTGTCTATAGGCCCCCAAACAGTAGTGGAGATGTAGGGGAGGGCATTAAACAGGAAATTAGAGACACATGCAAGAAGGTACAACTATAATCATGGGTGACTTTAATATACATATCGATTGGTCAAACCAAATTAGCTGTGGGGGAAGAATTCCTGGAGTGTGTACGTGATGGTTTTCTAGACCAATATGTTGAGGAACCAACGAGAGAACAGGTGCTCCTAGACTGGGTATTGTGCAATGAGAAGGGATTAATTAACAATCTTGTTGTGCCGGGTCCCTGAGGGAAGAGCGACCATAACATGATAGAATTCCTCATTAAGATGGAGAGTGAAGTAGTTGAATCCAAAACAAGGGTCCTGAATCTAAATAAAGGAAATTACAAAAGTATGAGGTGTGAGTTGGCTATGATAGATTGGGGAACTTTACTAAAAGGGATGACGGTGGATAGGCAATGGCTAATATTTAAAGAACGTGTGCAGGAATTACAACAATTATTTATTCCTGTCTGGCGCAAAAATAAAACAGGAAAGGTGGCTCAACCGTGGCTTACATAAGAAATTAGGGATAGTATTAGAACCAAAGAGGAGACATATAAAATTGCCAGAAAAAGCGGCAAGACTGAGGATTGGGAGCAGTTTAGAATTCAGCAAAGGAGAACAAAGAGATTGATTAAGAGGGGAAAACTAGAGTATGAGAGTAAACTAGCAGGGAACATAAAAACTGACTGTAAAAGCTTCTATAAATATGTCAAGAGAGAAAGATTAGTGAAGACAAATGTAGGTCCCTTACAGTCAGAAATGGGGGAAATTATAATGGGGAACAAAGAAATGGCAGAACAATTAAACACATACTTTGGTTCTGTCTTCACAAAGGAGGACACAAATAACCTCCCAGAAATGTTAGGGAACCAAGGATCTAGTGAAAGGGAGGAATTGAAACCAGTATTAGTAAAAAAAATAGTGCTAGGGAAATTAATGGGGCTAAAGGCTGACAAATCCCCAGGGCCTGATCATCTACATCCCAGAGTACTAAAGGAAGTGGCCCTGGAAATAGTGAATGCATTGGTGATCATCTTCCAAAATTCTATAGACTCTGGAACAGTTCCTACAGATTGGAGGGTGGCAAATGTAACCCCACTATTTAAAAAAGGAGGGAGAGAAAAAACAGGGAATTACAGACCAGTTAGCCGAACATCAGTAGTGGGGAAAATGCTAGAGTTTATTATAAAGGATGTGATAACAGAACACTTGGAGGGCATTAACGGTATTGGACAAAGTCAGCATGGGTTTATGAAAGGGAAATCATGCTTAACCAATCTACTGGAGTTTTTTGAGGATGTAACTAGTAGAATAGATAGGGGAGAACCAGTGGATGTGGTGTATTTGGATTTTCAGAAGGCTTTTGATAAGGTCCCACACAAGAGGTTAGTGTGCAAAATTAAATAACATGGGATTGGGGGGAATATACTGGCATGGATTGAGAATTGGTTGACAGACAGGAAACAGAGAGTAGGAATAAACAGGTCTTTTTCCGGGTGGCAGGCAGTGACTAGTGGGGTACCGCAGAGATCAGTGTTTGGGCCCCAGCTATTCACAATATATAACAATGAGGGAACTAAATGTAACATTTCCAAGTTTGCAGACGACACAAAGCTGGGGTGGAATGTGAGCTGTGAGGAGAATGCAAAGAGGCTCCAATGTGATTTAGATAAGTTGGGCTCGATATTAGCACCCGCGATCAGGTGCGTTCCTGGCGGGGGGGCTCCAAAAATCGGGGATTCCCAGGGCAGGTCGGGAGCCCGGCTCCAACCCGCCCACTTCCGGGTTCCCCACAGATGCGCTGATGTGCGCGCGAAGCCGCTGCATGTGGGACTCCCGCAGGCAATCAAAGCCAGCGGGGTGCCACTTAACAGTATTTATTCTGGTATTTCAGGTCGTTAACAGACCTGATTAAGGAGATATTTCAGGAGGGGTGGGATTTTACAAAGAACTGGGACTGTTTCCCGTACTGGGGGAAACACTCCCAGTTCAAATGGACGTGTTGCAGATAATCAGCCTGTGGCAGCTGCAAAGGTCCATTTGACAGGTGGGGGGGAGACCCTCACTCATTGCAGGAGGCCACTCTGTCACTTTGGACAAAGTTTGGCCTCCACCACCCTCCTAACAATCAAATTCACCAACTTGCACACTTACCCCGGGGTCCAGACATATGTACCTACCTTGCGGACCCCCTCAGTTGTACATCTTCCCCGGATGGGGGCCGCCGTAGCTGCAGTCATGACCTGCTCGGAGGGCGATCAGCATGACCAGCCTCGCCGGCCACACCGTCCACCTCTGACACGTGGAGCTCCACAACACAGTGCTGTGACACATCCACCTGCACAGCAGGAGGGAGGGCAAAGGCAGAGAGAGATGCGTCGCAGAGGGCACTACCCTCGCCACAGGGTCAATAGACCGAGGCTCAGCTTCCTGGACCTCTCTGAGCAGCAGTACACAGGGAGGCTCAGAGTCACTCGACATGTAGTCGTGGACATCTGCAGCTTCCTTCATGCCGAGCTGCTCCCGGCTGGCCCGAGCACCATCTTCTTACCTGTCGCTGTCAAAGTCACCACTGCCCTCAACAACTTCTCCTCCGCATCCTTCCAGGGTGCTACCGGGGTCATCGCCGACGTCTCTCAGTCATCTGCACAAAAGAGCCCTGCAAATACACCTACACCCACTCTGCAGTGACACAATGGGTGGCATCAGGTGTGGGTCTTCATTGTGATCCTCAGGAAAGGGCATTATTGTACAAACCAGACAAGATTCGCAAAGACGTGCCAGTTGTGGTGCCAATATAATATGTAATGTGAGTTGCTCAGAAATTAAATATAAGTAAAAACCATGACAAACCCTCAAACACCCTTGTGCATCCCCTTCATGCTCACAACACGTTTGCCTTACGCTGCATACTGCACATATGTGATGCATGCCCTGTGGCTGCAGCACAGGTAATGGCAGGTTGAGTGAGGCTGACCGTGAAAGAGATGCATGAGAGGGTGAGTATGAGATAGAGCCATGAGATTGTATGAGGATTGGGTTGAGTGATAGTGGCGGGATGAGTACTGGGGAGGTGAGTAAGTGCAGGTAAGATGAGGATGAGCATTGAGTGGGTGTGAGGGGTGATGTGACAGAGTAGTGTTGGCAGTGCAGAAGGAGATGTGGGGTGGGGGCAGTGATGTGGCAGACGGAGTGTAGGGGAATGAGTAAGTGTACTCACTTTGGCTGACCTACTTAGGTCATTGCAGCGCCTCCTGCACTGTATGCAGGTGCGCGATATGTTGGTGGTGCAGGTGACCTCCTCTGCCACCTCGAGCCAGGCCTTCTTGGTGGCAGAGGCAGGCCACTTCCTCCCGCCCGCCGGGGGGAAGATCTCTGTCCTCCCCCTCCTCCTCACCCCATCCAATGATACCTGGAGTGAGGCATCATTAAACCTGGGAGCAGCCTTCCCCCTGGGCTGCTCCATGCTGTAATTTTTCCTATTTCTTGCAGCATCAGTCAGTGGAGGACTGCCCCTTTAAATAGGGCTCCTCCCGCTGACAGACCTTACTGCGCATGCGCAGCCCGCCCGACGCACAGCTCTGCAGTGGGGAACCCGGAAGAACAGGTAAGTGGATCCAATCAGCCTGCGATCACGCGCGGGGCAAACTGATTTCACTGGGCGCGTTACCCGCGCGCCCAATAGCCCCCCCCCCGCCGCGAACCCGCCGCCCTCCTAATATTGAGCCCGTTGGGTGAGTGGGCAAGAACATGGCAGATGCAGTATAACGTGGATAAATGTGAGGTTATCCACTTTGGTTGCAAAAACAGAAAGACAGATTATTATCTGAATGGTAATAGATTGGGAAAAGGGAAGGTGCAACGAGACCTGGGTGTCCTTGTACACCAGTCACTGAAAGCGAGCATTCAGGTGCAGCAAGCAGTTTGGAAGGCGAATGGTATGTTGGCCTTCATTGCAAGAGGATTTGTGTACAGGAGCAGGGATATCTTACTGCAGTCATACGGGGCCTTGGTGAGACCACATCTGGAGTATTGTGTGCAGTTTTGGTCTCCTTCTCTGAGGAAGGATGTCATTGCCATGGAGGGAGTGCAATGAAGGTTTCCCAGACTGATTCCTGGGATGGCAGGAATGACGTATGAGGAGAGATTGGGTCGACTAGGCCTATATTCACTCGAGTTTAGAAGAATGAGAGGTGATCTCATCGAAACATACAAAATTCTAACAGGACTAGACAGACTGGATGCAGGGAGGATGTTCCCGATGGCTGGGGAGTCCAGAACCAGGGGTCACAGTCTCAGGATACGGGGTATGCCATTTAGAACCGAGATGAGGAGAAATTTCTTCACTCAGAGGGTGGTGAACCTGTGGAATTCTCTACCACAGAAGGCAGTGGAGGCCAAGTCATTAGATGTATTCAAGAAGGAGATGGATATATTTCTTAATGCTAAAGGGATCAAGGGATGTGGGGAAAAAGCGGGAACAGGGAACTGAGTTAGATGATCAGCCATGATCATTTTGAATGGCGGAGCAGGCCCGATGGGCCGAATGACCTACTCTTGCTCCTATTTTCTGTGTTTTTATGTCTGACCCTAACACCAAGACTAGACATCCCCTTCTGATGTCTTTCATGCTGTGAGTTCCCAACCAGCTATCCCCTCCCCCCTTCCGTTGCATTAACCACCCGTCCCCTCCCTAACCCAAGCCACTATAGTAGGCTCTGTTTACAGTAGCAGCTTTGAGAACCATACAGAATGTGTGCCATGGAGGGGCACAGAGCCTCATGTTGCAAATTGTGGGTCTGCGATAGATATGCTGTCAGGTTCAGTGTCACCCATCATTCCCATAAGTGGACCCTCTTTCCCCTCCGATCTGGAGTTTACCTTCACTGCCCAATATCTAGCCATATGATATCGTCACCTAGGGTTTGTAACACTGATATCCCTCCTTATATGCACTGGATACTGTAATTTCACACATGCCCCCATGTACATTTCTCCTACCTTTTGAACTTATAAACACTCTATTGAAATTAAATTAATCCAGTGGTTTACTTTACAAGTAAATTATGAACAAACAACAGAGTTTTCATTGAATTTCAATTAATTTCACAATACTCCTCATTATATAGAAAATGACAGAGCAGGCCACTACCCCTGTTCATGAGCTAAATTCACTTTACAGGATAGGAAATCTTTTAAACTAACCATAGGAACTAACCTTAAGAAAAGGGTTCGCTCCCTCTCTCTGATTGTTTTCAACTCCAAGTTTCTTACAGACTGAGCTTGTGTCGTAATCGGTCAAGAAGCCACACGCTTGACCTCTGACCCTTCTCCAGCTCTCCATGTTGGGGATTGGCCCACTGAGCTGCCAATCAAATCTGCTACCATCCTCCCAGTTGTGGTTCCCCTGGCAGTGACTCACTCCCATTGCTGCACTCGAATCATAGAAAGGCACATCGTTCACCTGACGAAGGGGGAAGCCTCCGAAAGCTTGTGAATTTAAAATAAAATTGCTGGACTATAACTTGGTGTTGTAAAATTGTTTACAATTGTCAACCCCAGTCCATCACCGGCATCTCCACATCATAGAAAGGTTACAGCACGGAAAGAAGCCATTCAGCCCATCAAGTCCACGCTGGCTCTATGCAAGAGCAATCCAGTTAGTCCCACTCCCCCGGCCCTATCCCTGCAGCCCTGCAATTTTTTTCCTTTCAAGTACTTATCCAGTTCCCTTATGAAGGCCATGATTGAATCTGCCTGCACCATCCCCTCAGGCAGTGCATTCCAGATCCTAACCACTTGCTGTGTAAAAACAAGTTTTTCCTCATGTCACCTTTGGTTCTTTTGCCAATCACCTTAAATCTATGCCCTCAGGTTCTTGATCCTTCCGCCAATGGGAACAGTTTCTCTCTATCTTCTCTGTCTGAACCCTTCATGATTTCAAATACCTCTATCAAATCTCCTCGCAACCTTCTCTGTTCCAAGGAGAACAACCCCAGCTTCTCCAGTCTATCCACGTAACTAAAGTCCCTCATCCCTGGAATCATTCTAGTAAATCTCCTCTGCACCCTCTCTAAGGCCTTCACATCTTTCCTAAAGTGCAATGCCCAGAACTGGATACAATACTCCAGTTGTGGTCGAACCAGTGTTTTATAAAGGTTCATCATGACTTCCTTACTTTTGTACTCTATGCCTCTATTTATAAAGCCCAGGATTCTGTATGCTTTTTTAACCGCTTTCTCAACCTGCCCTGCCACCTTCAATGATTTGTGTACACATACCCCCCGATCTCTCTGTTCCATTACCCCTTTTAGAATTGTGCCCTTTACTTTATATTGATTATAATGAATGAGGCCTTTTCAACACATCGGGGTAAAAATTGGTATGCATTGCATCCATTTTTCAGGCATAAAATGGGCACAAAGCCTATCAATTTAGCAGTGGGATGGCCTGCACCCAATCTGCGCAAGTATTGGTACCATTGCTAAATTCTTGGGGCCCACATTTTAGGCGCCTTGGGCGGATGCCTAAATCAGGCGTTAAGAACCATGAGTATGTAAATTAGGAGTCTAACACCTGTTAGTGGGCCCCTTTTGAAAGTTCGTCAGCAACGAGCGGAGCAGGCTTCGGGTCTGCCTCACTCAGGATTCTACAGCGGCCCCTGTCGCTGCCAAGAAAAGCTAAACAAAAAATCCTTTCCTGGGGAGCCAGGAAGAGCAGACGTGCACCCCCAAATCCACAGCAATCTCGAAGACCCGCTCGGCCCTCTCCCAATTCCCTCCGCCTCCCACTCCCTCCCGATCACCTCCCACTCACTCCCGATCACCTTTCCCAGGTCACTGCTGTGCCGTTTCCAATGTGTGAATATCACTAGATCCCATTGTGTTAAACTGATATGGTATGGGAGAAACACCTTTCAGACGGACTCTTCATCTGGTCCCAGCTGTTGTGTCTCACGTCGCCTGTATGTTGTGGCGATTTAACCTCTTTTGTGCTGAACTTAGCTTAATAGCAACATCTTTACGTAAATTACTACAAAATTCCTCCAAGGACAAATAGTGAAAGCTCATAGAATCATACAGCACAGAAGGAGGCCATTCGACCCATCACGCCTGTGCCAGCTCTTTAAAAGAGCTATCCAATTAGTCCCATTTCACCAATGTTTCCCCATAGCTCGGCAAATTTCTCCTTTTCAAGTATTTATCCATTTCCCTTTTGAAAGTTACTATTGAATCTGTTTCCACCGCCCTTTCAGGCAGTGCATTCCAGATCATAACAGCTCGCTGCGTTAAAAAATTTCTCCTCATCTCCCCTCTGGTTCTTTTGGCAATTATCTTAAATCTGTGTCCTCTGGTTACTAAACCTTGTGCCAATGGAAACAATTTCTCCTTATCCACTCTATCAAAACTCCTCATCATTTTGAACACCTTTATTAAATCTCCCCTTAACCTTCTCTGCTCTAAAGAGAACAATCCCAGCTTCTCCAGTCTCTCCAAATAACTGAAGTCCCTCATCCCTGGTACCATTCTGGTAAATCTTCTCTGCACCCTCTCCAAGGCCTTGACATCTTTCCTAAAGTGTGGTGCCCAGAACTGGACATAATACTCCAGCTGAGGCCTAACCAGTGATTTACCATAACTTCTTTGCTGTCATGAGACATGACAGCCCAATCACTACCACTGTAGAGGATTCAGCTGAATTTTAATTATGACATGCGGCAATGATACTCTTTAGTGTTTTAGCAAAGAAAAATGTTTTCTTTGTGTTTTTGATTTTGATTTTCCCTCCAGTATTCTCCCGAGCTGCCTTAAAGGAGCTGGGTTTCAGGCCCATTGGCACCAGGCACTGTGGTACCCGATTCAGCAGCCACTCCATCTGTATAAGGGTTGCCAACCCTCTAGGATTGTCTGGGAGTGTCCAGGAATTGAAGATTAATCTCCAGGACAACCCTGGAGAAAAATCTTAGGGGCATTAAAAAAACAAATAATTTTCTTTCAATAGTTTTGTTTAACAATTATAAAAATGAGGGAGTTGGGAAAGAAAAGGCTGATGACTAACAATCAAGAATCATCCAATCGAGTAACGAAGATTCTGTTCGCTTTCCGTCAGGTGCGGGAAGGCAGGGCGCTGTGAGAATGGACATGTTATGTGACCTATGGCAGGAGTGTGTGGGAGTGGGGCAGTTGGTGTGAGGGGGTCATGTGATGAAACCCCCAGGAATACATCCAACCAGAGTTGGCAACCCTACCTGTGTGAGGCCTCGACAATGAGTTTCGACAGGCTGCTCAATCATATAGAGTCTGTTAGGAATGTGAATTTTGTAATAATATAGCAAAAGGCTGCAGTCCTGTGCCTATATGCCAAAGATGGATTCAACACTCGGTCAAATGCTTGAAGATTTATTAATAATTAAATGTTACATGCTCACGACAAACACCTGCGGCTTTGCCGCATAAGATACACACTTTACAGCTCAACCCTCCAGATCTCTCCCTTCTTTATCTCCCAATCTATGGTGATGATTTTACACCATATCTGGCAATGCATCGATTTTAAAATTCTCATCCTTGTGTCCAAATCCCTCCATGGCCTCCGCCCTCCCTATCTCTGTAACCTCTTCCAGCCCTACAACCCTCCAAGATCTCTGCACTCCTCCAATTCTTGCGCATCCCTGATTTTCTTCGCCCCATCATTGGCGGCGGTGTCTTCAGCTGCGTAGGCCCTAAGCTCTGGAATTCCCTTCCTAAACCTTCTCTACCTCTCTCTCCTCCTTTAAGTCGCTCCTTAAAACCTACCTCTTTGACCAAGCTTTTGGTCACCTGTCCCAATTTCTCCTTATGTGGCTCGGTGTCAAATTTTGTCTGATAACGCTCCTGTGAAATGCCTTGGAATCTCGAGAAACATCCAACAGCAACAATAGTTAGCCCATACCTGGCCTCAGAATGTGCCTGTTAATAGCTCTTATCTACTGGAGTACCTGAGCAATTGCTTTAAAGGGACAACCCAAGTTAGCAGCTAAACATCTCAACCATGCTCTGGACCCCAGGATTCCTGAGCAACAGGATAGCGATTTGGGGAGAGATTTTGTTTCAGTCCAGATCTGTCCCTTTATTACCCAAATGTACCGTACTCCAGGAAGATGGAAGAATTGGGAAATCAGGCCATTCTATAGAATTACATAGAATACATAGAATTTACATCACAGAAATGGACCATTCGGCCCAACAGATCTATGCCCTCCTCTCACCCTTCTTCATCTAACCCTATCAGCATATCCTTCTATTCCTTGCTCTAATCTTAATGACCCTCATTTACTGCCCAATGTTTATTTAGTTGGTGTTGAACTCTGTGCTGCTCGAGGTGAGGATGTTCGTGCTGGGTTACTGATCTCACTCAGGACAGTGGTAGTTCTGCTTACAATTGACTTCACCCCTGCCCCCTGGGCTAAGAAGGAAGTTGCCACTCCCGATCGCGATCCAGTGACCCCCACCACTGGAAAGTGCACACGCTCGGACATTGGATAAGTTCAGGATCAGGCTCGGCTGTGAAGGCCTCTGTGGTCAAATAGTCTGCTGAGGCTAGGCTGGCGGTGGCCACCAGAGGGCAACCAGTGCTCACAGTACCGTATCCCACCATGGAGTGTGCAGAACAGGAGGGGAGCAAATTGGAATGAATCCACCGCCCGCAACATAGAGAAAGAAAGAATGTAAATTTCTGTAGCGCCTTTCATGACCTCAGGACGTCCCAGAACGCTTTACAGCCACTGAAGTAATTTTGAACTGTAGTCACTGTTGTAATGTAGGAAACGCGGCAGCCAATTTGCGCACAGCAAGATCCCACAAACAGCAATGAGTTAAATAACCAGAGAATCTGTTTTAGTGATATTGGCTGAGGGATAAATATTGGCCAGGATACTGGGGAGAACTATTACAAGCTATTGATATGCTCACGGTATACTAGAAAGTCAAGCTGAGTGACTATCTGAGCCAGTGGTGTAGGTAGGAATTTTATTGGGGGAGGTGTTAGAATATGAGCGCGCCAGACCAAACAAAACTACTTCAGTAGATCTAATTATCAATAAGATCAAATGGAAACATTATTACTTCCGTTAATCTAACAATTCAAATAACGTAAATGAAAAGAGTAAACGGTCTTGTTGGTGCCGGTTACATGTCGCTGGTCTATCAATAATTTCATTAATATTTACCGCGATATCCCGATAAACATTCATTAACACAAGCCCAACTAACTGGTTCTCACTGGTCGAATCTCACTGACCAGCTCTGGAAGAACATCTGCTGTTTGTGTTTCTATCAGGTGATCTAAAGCGGATTCCTTCGAAATATGGAGGGGTCCGATTTAAATAACCATAGAAATTTCAGGGGGGCGGGGTGTTTGAACACCCCACTGCCCACGCCACTGTACTGAGCCATGCAGAGCAGGAAGGGCCCAGGTTTTATCCCTGGTCTGTGCAGCACTACAATCCGTCACCCCCGGGCTGGGGAGGGAAAGAAAAACATCAGCCAAAGTTCTCGCTTCAGTGGCCCCTCGATGGAAGGTGAACATGTACAGACATCAGGGGAGGACAGGGAGGGGCTCGTCTGCTGTGCCCACTCCCACATTCAAATCGCCTGGCAACATTCGCCATCTAGATTCACACATGAAAAATGCCGATTTCGGCTAGGGTGGTGGGAGTCTGCGGGACAAAACCCTCCCCTCACCCACCCCCCCAAGTGTCAGTCAGCAACTTTAGGACAAAGGAGGAGAAAATCGGGGGAGTAAAATATAGGCCTCAACGCAGCTTAGCAATCCTCTCCTCTCCCCCACCGGGGACAAGCCAAAGATTTTCCATCAAAACAAAAGAGTATGGGGTTGTTCAAGTTAGTCGTGGGCCAGCATTCAGTGGCAGCACAAGCGAAGGCAGCTTGCACTGCTCTCCCCTCTCCCCGATCTCTAGGGGCCTGCTGCATGATCATACACACACACACACGTGCCGGAGAGAGATATTTCCTGTCCACCGAGCAACGTGTTGCACTGCGGCCCACCTCTGACCCGCACAGCTGCATCCAATTAGGCCGCCCCTCAGGCTCCCATTGGCTGCGGCAGCCTGGCTTGCCGCCCCGTCACACACGGGCCACGTGAAGATGGAAACTGCAGATAGCTAATGCGTTCCAGACGCCGGGGCTCCCAGTGCACTGAGAATGGGCAGGCTGAACTGTAAAGGTCCTAAATTAGTGCCCGGCGCAATTACAGGGTGCCGTCGACGCAGCTATCATTACAAAGCTGCAAGACCATCCCAACTCATTTCTTTTAATTATTATCTTCTCTTTCCCACTCGATTGTTTTTCTTTCCCCTAAACAGATGGGTTTTATATATAGACGGGTGACCTTTTAGAGGGAAGAGAGTGTAACCAAACGCCTGCCTTTCACATGGATGTCTCACAGAGTGCACAGCACAGAAGTCAATGAGAAACAGCACCTGATGTACCGCTGCTTGTATTCTGGGTTACGTGAAATGTACGTACATTAAGCCCTCGTTCCTCCTTTTACTAGTGGTTGGCTTCCTGCGATGTTCAGAGTATCTCTAGGTGTCAGCCGTGGCTCAGTTGGTAACATTCTCGCCTCTGAGTCAGAAGGTTGTGGATTGAAGCCCCATTCCAGAGACTTAAGCGCAAAATCTAGACTGCACAGTGCAGTACTGAGGGAGTGCCTCACTATTGGAGGTGCCGTCATTCAGATGAAATGTTCAACCGAGGCCCCATCTGCCCTCTCGTAAAAGATCCCATGGCACTATTCAAAGAAGAGCAGGGGAGTTCTCCCCGGTGTCCTGATCAATATTTATCCCTCAACCAACATCGTTGAAAAACAGATTAGAATCATAGAATGGTTACAGCACAGAAGGAGGCCATTCAGCTCATCGAGCCTGTGCCGGCTCTTTGTAAGAGCAATACAGTTAGCCCCATTCTCCCGCTCTTTCCCCGTAGCCCTGCAAACTTTTTCCCTTCAAGTATTTATCCAATTCCTTTTTGAAAGCCATGATTGAATCTGCTTCCACCACCCTTTCAGGCAGTGCATTCCAGATCATAACTACTTGCTGCGTAAAAAAGTTTTTCCTCATGTTGCCTTTGGTTCTTTTGCCAGTCACCTTAAATCTGTGTCCTCTGGTTCTTGACCCTTCCGTCAATGGGAACAGTTTCTCTTCATTTACTTCATATAAACCCTTCATGATTTTGAACACCTCTATCAAATCTCCTCTTAACCTTGTCTGCTCTAAGGAGAACAATCCCAGCTTCTCCAGTCTATCCATGTAACTGAAGTCCCTCATCCATGGAACCATTCTAGTAAATCTTTTCTGTACCCTCTCTAAGGCCTTCACATCCTTCCTAAAGTGTGGTGACCAGAATTGGACACAATACTCCAGATTATCTAGTCATTTATCTCATTGCTGTTTGTGGGACCTGGCTGTGCGAAAATTGGCTGCTACATTTCCCCACATTACACCAGTGACTTCCACACTCAGGGTGTGTGTTCTCAGCTGGACTGTTTGTGGAGGGGGGTGTTGCTGAATTGAGGTGAGTTACTCCAGATACCCCCTCTGAGGTGAGTTACTCCAGACACCCCCCAGCGGCTAATTGCACATTAGTAGAGGCCCAGATGAAATTTGATTAGGTCTCTGAGCAAAGGAATGCTGCATGATGTGAGGTATTACAACAAAGGGAAAAGCAAGACACCTGAAAATAGGTACTTCTTACGTAGAATGTACAGCACAGAAACAGGCCATTCATCCCAACTGGCCTAAGCTGGTGTTTGTGTTCTGCACAAGCCTCCTACTACCATCAGCATATCCTTCTATTCTTTTCTCCCTCATGTACTTACCTAACTTCCCCTAAATGAATCTATGCTAGTCACCTCAGTAACTCCATATGGTAGCGAGTCCACATTCTCACAACTCTGAGTGTGGCCTAACTAAGGTTCTATATACATTTAACATAACTACTTTGCTTTTGAATTCTATTCCTCTAGAAATGAACCCACTCCATTGGTACTTTTGATGATTTGTGAATCTGTACCCCCAGATCCCTTTGCTCCTCTACCCCATTTAGACTCTTATTTTCCAAGCAATATGTGGCCTCCTTATTCCTCTTACCAAAATGCTCCACCTCACACTTATCTATACTGAAATTCATTGGCCTTTACACTTGGCACCTAGTATTTTAATAACGAAAAGCATTTCACTTAACAATGAGTTCCAGACCTCATCGGGGAGTGCGGAGGCTCGATGACGGGTGTTAGGCCAAAATAAGCCCAAGTTCAGCCGCAGTAGCTTTGCTATTGCAAACATTCCAAGAGGTCGGCAGTGATAATGGAGCGATAATCAACTCAGACCTCACTGACTAGGTTCCTCCTGCCTTTGGCAGTGACTAGCTAAACCATACAAGCCAGAAGGGATGGTGCCTTTCAGAGAATTGGTAGCAGTTTGCTCACCTTGGTAGCTAAGACCTGAACTTATCGTGGTAGATAAGTGGTAGCTGCAGCTATTTGTGTTTTGTTATCACAATGACGACACTCACAGTGTGCCCTTACTCTGATCATACAGCTTCGTCCTCACTTCATTTCCACTTCCAGAATGTTGTGGACGCTGCCTTCATTCGGTCTGCCGCTTGCTGCCTTGTTCTGCGCCTCCTCGATAGGGCTGTTGATACACCACCTATGGTGTCAGCCGTGGTTCAGTGGGTAGCTTTCTCACTTCTCCGTCAGAAGGCTATGGGTTCAAATCCCACTCCAGAGACTTGAGCTAGGCTGACACTCCAGTACTGACTGAGGGTGTTGTCGCCTTTCGGATGAGATGTTAAACTGAGACCCTGCCTTCCCTCTCAGGTGGATGTAATAGATGGCACTATTTGAAGAAGAGCAGGGGAGTTCTCACTATGTCCTGGCCAACATTTTCCCCTCAACCAACACCTAAAACAGATGATCTAATCATTATCACATTGTTGTTTGTGGGATCTTGCTGTGCGCAAATTGGCTGCTGCATTCCCTACATTACAACAGTGACTACAATTCAAAACTACTTTATTGGCTGTAAAGCACTTTGGGACGTTGTGAGGGTGTGAAAGGCGCTGTATAAATGCAAGTTTGTTCTTTCTTTTCTTTTCAAAACAATCCTCCTGTCCCTTCAGAGCTCTGTCGACGAGTGATTGCAGGGCCTGCTGGGTGCTTGTCCATGAGACTTTGAAGACATTGACCAACTGCTGTGGCCAACGATTCACTTTTAATACGGGGTTCTATTGCTTGTTGAACTGCGTGAACCACTCATTATCGCAGACAATCACCCATTGACTGCCTTCTTGTCCTCCGTGAAAACAAGTTAGTTCTTTCTGAATTCTCCCATTCCAAGCTAGCCATGCCTGCACTAACAACAACAGGAATCTGAAGCCCTCCCTCCTGCGCCATTTCTCCTGCCACGCATTGACCTGTCGTATCTTACTGCTCCTATAATTCACTCGCACTGGGAGTAATCCAGAGTTTACCACCTTTGAGGTCTTGCTCTTTAACTTCCTCCCTAGCTCCTGAAACACTGACTGCAGGACCTCAACCATTTTCTTTCCTATGTCTTTGGTTCCAACATGGACCGCGACTTCTGACTGTTCCCCTTCCCTTTCAGAATGAGATGTTGCTCCAAGTTGGCAACTTCCTATTTGTGGTCATTCTGATTAACCTCATCATGTGGCCAAACCTGACTATAGACTATTTGCAAGGAGAGAGTAGAAGGAAATTTACACTCCATCTAACCTATGCTATATCTGACCCGGCATCACATAATTCTGACATGGGGCACTAGAAGTGAGGGAAATTATTCTGTTTGCCGAAGGTCACAAATGCCATCCTCTTTGACTGTGACCGTGCTGCATTATCCCTCATTATCATTCTTGACCCCTCCACAGCCTTTGACAGAGTCCACTAAAGCATCCTCCTCTCCTCCGTTGTCCAGCTAAGTGGGACTGCCCTTGTTTTGTTCTACTCTTACCAATCCAATTGTAGCCAGAGCATCTCCAGCAATGGCGTCTCTTCCCGCCACTGCACCGTTACTTCTGGACTCTCCCAAGGATCTGTCCTTGGCCTCCTCCTCCTCTTCCTCATCTACATGCTGCCTCTTGGTGACATCATCCAAAAACATGGTGTCAGGTTCCACGTATATGATGATGACAACCAGCTCTACCTCTCCCCATCCTCTCGATTCCTCCACCGCATGTGCGTTCTCAGACTGCTTGTTCGATATCTAGTCTTGGATGAGCCATAATTTCCACTAGCTAAACATTGGGGAGCCTGAAGCCATCATCATTGGCCACTGCCACAAACTCCGCACCCTTGCCACCGTTTTTAATTCTTTCCCCATTCACTGTCTTAGGTTGAACCAGACTGTTCACAACCTCAGGGTTCAATTCAACCCAACTTACACTTTTGATCCCATATCCTCTCTATCACAAAGACTACACCTGTGTAACATTGTTCCCCTCTGCCCTTACCTCGGCTCATTTACTACTGAAACCCTTATCCATCCATGCCTTTGTCGCCTCCACACTCGATTATTCCCATGTCTCTACCCCTGTAACTCCTCCAGTCCTACACCCACCACATCCAACCTGAACTCTCTGGCTCTCCCTGCCGGCCTCCCATCCTCCCCCCTCCATAAATTTAAGATAATCCAAAACTGAAGGTATGGTAGCCTAGTGATTTTGAAATTGGTCTAGCAATCCAGAGGTTGTGAGTTCAAATCCTACCATGGCAAGTTGTGAAATTGAATCAATTAAATCTGATACTAGATAAAATGGCCATGAAAGCTGATGGATTGTCGTAAAAACCAACTGGTTGACTAGTGACGTTCAGGGAATGGAACTTGCCAACCCTGGTCTGGCCTACATGTGACTCCAGTGCCACACTACATGTTTGATTCTTAATGTCTTCAGAGCAATTAGGCAATAAATGTGTCACCCACATCCCAAGAACAAATAATATAAATATAAAATTCTGCTGCCCATATCCTTTCCTGCACCAAGTCCTACTCACCCATCATCCCTGTCCTCACTGACCTATGTTGGCTCCCAGTCTTGCTATGCCTCAAGTTTAAAATTCTCATCCTTATGTTCAAATCCCTTCATGACTTCCCACATCTCTACCTCTGTAACTCCTCCAGTCCTACACCCACCACATCCAACCTGAACTCTCCATTCCTCAGACTCTGGCCTCATGTGTATCCCTCCCTCCCTACACCCCACCAATAGTGGCCTTCCCTTCAGCTGCCTTGACCCCATGCTCTGGAACTCCCTCTCATACCCCTTCTGCCTCTCATCCATTAAGACCCTCTTTAAAACCCATTTCATTGACCAAGCTTTTGGTCACCTTTTCTAATATCTCCTTCTTTGGGTCCATGTCCATTTTTTACGATTACGCCTCTGTGAAGGGCCTTGGGAAATTTTTCTACATTAAGGGTGCTATATAATTGCAAGTCACTGTTGTTGCCCGTCTATCTTTGAACAGAGGAAGATAAAATAGAGACTGAGACTCAGGCAGTCAGTCAGGTTTTCTCACAGAGACTAAAAACTTAGAAATGTTGGAAGACAGATATCATCTTGCTTAAATCAAGTAAGGTTGTGGGAAGTGTAGCATGTTGTTTATTTTGTATTATTATACATAAGTAAATTGTATTGATCAAATTAAGTGATTCCAATCATAAGTGCTGTTCTGTATATTCACCTTACTGTGAAAGAAAACAGTTTTATCAATTTATATCAAACCACATCTCGCCAAGTGGTTGTTCAATCTGTCTTTGGAGAGATTGAAGAAGTACGCTTGCGACAGACACAAATAGCCTGTCCTGGTCACGAGGGAACTCTATTGTTACATGCCTAAGTTACACTATCATCAATAGCTTTAGGGCAGTGTGAGTCAACGCCCATAAAAGTAAGATGCTCAGACCACTTATGGAAACAACTGACACCACTGAACCAGAGAAGGTTTCTACAGCAGATCTGAATTTATAACAGTGCACAACACAAAAGTGTCCCGAAATTGGCAGTCTTGTCCAGACACACCACAGGATGGCCCATGGGGAATGGGAAAATGTCACACTGGCTCAGCAAGGTGTGCTCTTCTGAGACTGGGGCTGAGATACTTGGGGCTCTGCACCTAGACTATATTGTACCTGGCCTGGGAGTGATTGATGGGGCAGTGTAAAGGGAACTTTACTGGGCATCTAATTCGTGTTATGCCTGGCCTGAAAGTGATTGATAGGGCAGTGTAGAGGGAACGTTACTGTGCATCTAACATGTGTTATACCTGGCGTGGAAGTGATTGATAGGACAGCGTAGAGGGAACTTTACTGTGCATCTAGGTCGCGTTATGCCTGGCCTGGGAGTGATTGATGCTGACATTAGGTGCCTAAAATGGGAAGTGTTGCACTGACATCCCTCACCTTAATATCTCAGAACCATGTAGCTTCTTGCATTCCCAATTCATATGTATCCCAGGCAGATTAAAATGGCTTTCTCCACTGCACTTAAACGTACAGCTGATAATGAGTAAACTAAGACAAGGTTGAAACCTGTTTGAAAACTGGTGATCAAATATGCACTGCAGTTACCGAATTTTCTTCAAAATGGTAGATAGAAGGCATGTGACATTGAGATCACTCTGAAAGCTGGAATGGATGAATGCAGATGGACAGTGACAGATCTATGAAGTTGCACTGCCTGATAGTGAGATGCTTGTCATTCAAAGCCGTGCTGCATCAAATCAAGGGCAATGCATCTCAACCTCCGGATGCAGAGGAGATAATCTGAGTGCTGAAAGGGAGCAGGCGAGGTTAAATTGTCTGTATCATTCACAAAGATTTATTTTTGCTATTTATGGTGCTGTAGACAGCAATGTTGACAGTGAGCTTCGATGTAAAGACCTGGAAGCCCCATGTGAATCAGTAAATCATTGGGATCCACTTACATTATGTAATGTATAAACTGTACCTATATCTCAGCCATTGCTTTCCTGTCTCACAGCTACAGTTAATGAGGCTGAATATCACTCATATCCATCCCTTATCCATATTTACCAACACCCATTTCAGTTCTATGTTTACCTGCTGACTCCCTGTCTATATTGAGTGATCCCTTTATCTCTGTCTATCTTTATCTCCCTGTTTTGGATGAATAGATAGATAGAAAGAAAGAAAGAAAGAAAGAAAGAAAGAAAGAATGACAGAAGACCTATAGTATAGGACATTACCAATGTTGAAGAAAGTAGGAGAGAAAATAAATCAGCACAAGTACTGATTAATGATGACCATGTTTGGGTTTTAAAAGCCTGCTGATTGGAGGAGGAGATATTTTGATGTGTTTGTTGGGCCTCTGTAGAAGACCCTGGCATATTGATCCCTACCCGTGGGCATGAGGATGATTTGAGTTTTCGGGTGGTTAGTATCCAGTCTCCTGAGGATGCTGTGCCTAAGTAGCTGCATTGTATGGCATTGCTTAATGGGGGAGGGGGGGGACTTACTGAACTGCAATGTGGAGTGTCGAGTGAAACCTTCAATGGTGATGACTCTTCTCTGGTACTTATCTCTTTACAAATGTGCTCTTAACTCCTAGGAAGGACCAACATCTCCTCTCCCCGGTGAACTGCTGGTACTTGGTCCTCAACCAGACACGCCGAGAGAGCAAGGACCACGCGACCCTCAACGACATCTACACAAACAATGTCATTGTCCGTCTGACCCAGATCAGTGAGGATGTGATCAGGCTCTTCAAAAAGGTCAGCTTAACTTAAGGCATTGTGGTTAAAGATAGGACAATTATTTTATAGTAATACTTATTATAATTTGGTTCAGAAACATCTACAACCATTTCTTGATACAGAATTCCCCACAGAATGTCACCTGATTATGCCGAGGTCTGACTTTCTACCACTAGGTGTCACTGTTGCACTCAGTTAAAGAATGTCTTACGGTATATGCTGGTGACATCTAGAGGCTTAGTAGAGCAACTGCACCGTCTCCCAGTTACACTGGGTGCAATGGGACTTGGTGGCTTGACAGTACCATTTCATTCTGAAGGCTTCTACCAACCCCAGCTAGTAGTCAGCTGATGTCTTTATCGCTGGGTGTGGGTTGTAACAACTGTCTCATGGCTGGGTGCAAATGAACGAACCTACAGTACATCTACAACACACTGCCATGATGAAGCTAGTCAGTGCTGAATGCAATGAGCAGAGGGCAAGAGTGGGGGACGTGAGACTAAGCAATGGAAACTCTGCAGTATGCACAAAAGATGGCGGTCGTCATTGGGAGGCCAGCTAAGTCATGGTGATCTTGGTGAGGGGGGAAAGAATCACTTGGATTTTATATATTATATGATTAAAAAGATTAGGAGGAAGCTGACATTGGAACGCAGGAACAGAAATAGGCCATTCATGCCCTCGAGCCATTCAATTAGATCATGGCTGATCTGTATCTTAATTCCATCTATCCGCCTTGGTTCCATATCCCTTAATACCCTTGCCTAACAAATATCCATCAATCTCAGTTTTGAAAATTTCAATTGACCCCCAGCATCAACAGCTTTTTGTGGGAGAGATTTCCAGATTTCCACTACCCTTTGTGTGAAGAAGTGCTTCCTGACATCACGCCTGAACGGCCTAGCTCTAATTTTAAGGTTATGCCTCCTTGTTCTCGATTCCCCCACCAGTGGAAATAGTTTCTGGAACTTTTCTCAGTCAGGGATTAATTGATCTCTTTTTTTTAATTGACAATTACCAAGAATGTTAGACAGAGGATTCCAAAACAATGGAACTAAGATTCCGGCCCAGGTCGGGGCAGATATGTCCCCACCCCCCCCCGACTTCTCACGTCAAGGGAGTGTGTCAGGGGGTTCTTCAGGGCTATCTCAGGAGTTCTGTCTTTCATGGCCATTGAAAGGCTGAGAATTACATAGAATGTACAACACAGAAACAGGCCATTCAGTCCAACAGGTCCATGCCAGTGTTTATGCTCCACACGAGAGGTGGCATGAATTCCCATGAGGCCTTTAGAAAGGCCCCAAGCCTTGCCTAGACTAAGGTAATCAATCGATAATGGTGGGGATTGTATCAGGAGGCGGAGTGGCTCCTTGCAAAAAGTTACATTTAATGTTCGGCCCAGAGGGGGCCTGGGGGCACCTCAGTGAAGTGGCCGTAGGCCACTCCACCTTACAAAGCTGGATCGGGGTATTGGGGTGGGGGGGGGAGCTGCCACTGCTGAGGCTCCCTTGCAAGTGCCTGCGGCAAGCCCTGGCCCTACAAATGACCTCGTCCCTGGGATTTGGGACAGTATCTCCAGCTTGGGCTAGGACACGCTGGTGGGGGGTTCTGCTCCGCTACAATTGTACCAGTGGAGCGGACCCCCAGGAATATCAGGCCCATGTCAGACCATTCCAAGTCCCATGTCTGATTTTGAGCAACCCAGTGGATTATTTTAACAGGCAGGGTGAGTACCGACCGCCTTCTCTCCCCCTTCTCTTTATGTGCAAGTGGTCCAGTGATGCTCTTCTGCCTCTCGGTTTCCCTAGCAGGCATTGTAAGCCTGACTTATTGTACTATTTGCTTGACTGTGCTGCTGGCATCTTTGACCCAGAGCAGCTGTGTTGCATGAACCAGTTCTAATTCTAGACCTAATGCCTCTCAGGAGGTGTTTAAATTGGTTCATTTAGAACAAAGAAAGAACTTGCATTTATATTGCACTTTTCACGACCTCAGGACGTCCCAAAGCGCTTTACTACCAATGAATTACTTTTGAAGTGTAGTCACTGTTGTAATGTAGTAAAAGCGTCAGTCAATTTGCACACAGCAAGGTCCCTCAAACAGCACAGATAAATGACCAGATAATCTGTTTTAGTGATGTAGGTTGAGAGATAAATATTGACCAGGGAGAACGCCCTGCTCTTCTTCAAAATAGTGCCATGGGATCTTTTCCATCCACCTGAGAGGGCAGATAGGGCCTTGGCTTAATGTTTCATCTGCAAGACAGCACCTCCCTCTGTACTGCACTTAAGTGTCAGCCAGGATTATGTGCTCAATTCTCTGGAGTGGGGCTTGATCCCACAACCTTCTGACGGAAGTAAGAGGAAACTGCCACTGAGCCATAGCTGACACTTGGCTGCTTAGCCCTCTGTTCATTTGTGGCAGTGTGTTTAAGGAGCAAAAAATATGCAAAAGATACTTGGGCGAAGTGCTGACAGATTCTAGTGTCAATGTTAAATGCCCATTGCCCTGCAAAGTGTCAGCAGTGTTCTTTCATCTCCTCCTCTGTACGTCTCAGTGTTGTTGGAGGCACAGCTTGATGCCACCCACATCATCGGGTCTAACAAGATGTGTGGCCCCAGGTGAAAGCTCATTAGTTGGATGAAGTGGCATGGTTGATGGCCACCTGTGCTTTCCATTAACCATTTGTTGTTTTTTGTTATTTTTGCCGTCTCTGTTAAAGGGCAGGGAGTTTCTGAAAAGGGGGGGGCAAACATGGACAAGTAATGAGCCCATCAGCAAGATATTATAGGGGAGGGTGGCGGGAAACCCTTTCCGTTGCAGGCTGGGAGCCTCGCCCGCCAAGACGGCACGGCGGAAATTCCGGCGACAAACCGCACGATTATCCAACCAAACTATATAACAAATTGCGCATATATAAGTAAAGAAAGAACGGCCCAAGTTATTCACAGGAGTCGCCTGGGTAACAGAGGCCAAGCCAGGCATTAGGAAGAGTGACCGAAAGCTTGGCCAAAGAAGTGGGTTTTAAGGAGGATCCCAAAGGAGGAGAGGGAGGTGGGGAGATGGACGGTTTAGGGAGGGAATTCCAGAGTGTGGGGCCTAGTCAAGTTCACCAAAGGTGGAACAAAGGACAGATGCACAAGAGTCAGGGAAATAGAAGGATTGGGGAGCATATAGGGCGAGGGGAGGATGTAGAGATAGGATTGGACGAGGCCATGGTGGGATTTGAAGATGAGGACAAGGATTTTAAAAATGGTCGGTGTGCGCTACAATTCATCATCAAATCTTTTTCATTCGCTTTCCATTTCTCCTCTGTTGTCTAAACACCATTCCCCCCCAGCGCTGATGGCATTACAGTGTAGTCAGCCGTGAAGAGTGTGCATAGGGTTGCCAACCCTCCAGGATTGTCCTGGAGTCTTCAGGAATTAAAGGTTAATCTCCTGGACACTACTGTAGCAAACCAGGGAGAAAAATCATAGAAAAAAATTGTTTTTTTTATTTTTCTTTGAACACTTTCATTTATTAGATATAAAAATATTGGAGATGGTAAAAAGTGTTTGACTGGGCAGGGCGGTCGGAGGCAAGAGGTCATGTGATGAAAGCTCCAGGAATACGTACAACCAGAGTTGGCAACCTTAAGTGCACGGAGTACGTATCCCTGGCATTTTTGTAAAGCGTTTCTATTCTCCCTCCTTCCCACGTTGTCCCCTGGAGCTTCGGTGTGTCCGAGCTCAGGAACCCATCATGTTGGAAAATGGTACAAACCCAATCTCCTGTTCAACCACGTTTTACTCTGAGACATTCTGTGGTTGCACTCAACGTCCATTTACAACAGATTTTACAACATGTAGTTTTGCAGGGCGGGGGGCAAGAGTGAGGTTTTTTGGTTTTAGCTCAGCCAAAGCTCAAAAAAGCTACGTTCCCTCCTCCTTCCAACGTCTTACTGTTTACATATTGTTGCTGTCATCAGATTTGTTGTTTATTGTAATCATAGAGGGGAGGGAGGACAGCACTGGGGATTGAAACACTTTCTATTATTTGCACCTGATGTCAACATCAAACACTCCTAGGGCAGGTACAGCACGGGTTCTATATAGAGTAAAGCTCCCTCTACACTGTCCCAGGGCACAGAATTACATAGAATTTACAGTACAGAATAAGGTCATTCGGCCCAACTGGTCCATGTCGGTGTTTATGCTCCATATGAACCTCCTGCCACCCTTCTTCATCTAACTCTATCAGCATAACCTTCTTTTCCTTTCTCCCTCATGTTTATCTAACTTCCCTTTAAATGCAACCATGCTGTTCGCCTCATCTACTTCTTGTGGTAGCGAGTTCCACATTCTAACTACTCTCTAGGTAAAGAAGTTTCTCCTGAATTCCCTATTGGATTTATTAGTGACCATCTTATATTTATGGCCCATAGTTTTGGTTTCCCCCACAAGTGGAAACATCTTCTCATTATCGACCCTATCAAACCATTTCATAATCTTAAAGACCTCTTTCAGGTCACCCTTTCCTAGAGAAAGGAGCCCTAGCCTGTTCCATCTTTCCTGATAAGTATAACCTGTAATGTGGAGAACAGAAATGTGCATAATACTCCGTGTGGACTAACCAAGGTTCTATGCAAGTTTAACATAACTTGGCTGCTTTTCAATTCTATCCCTCTAGAAATGAACCCCAGTTTGCTTTTTTTATGACCTTATTAACCTGCGTAGTGACTTCTAGTGATTTGTGTATCTGTACCCCTAGATCCCACTGCTCCTCTACCCCATTTAATTCTTATTTTCCAAGGAGTATGAAGCCTTATTCTTCCTACCAAAAAGCACCACCTTACACTTATCTATATTGAAATTATTTTGCCAATTAAATGTCCATTCTGCAAGTTTATTAATGCCTCCTTGTATTTTGCAGTCTTCCTCAGTATTAACTATACCCCCCAATATGGTGTCATCCCCAAATTTTGAAATTGTACTTCCGATTCCCGAGTCCAAATTGTTTACGTAAATGGGGAACAACAGTGGTCCCAGCACCGATCCTTGTGGAACACCACTTCACACCTTTTGGAAGTTTGAGTAACTACCCTTATCCCCTAGTCTCTGTTTGCTGTTTTGTATCCTGTTTGCTATCCATTCTGCTACTTGTCCCCTGACTCTACATGCTCTGACCTAGAAATAGAATCATAGAATCATAGAAAGGTTGCAGCGCAGAAGAGGCTCTATGCAAGAGCAATCCAGCTAGTCCCACTCCCCCGAATCATGAGTCTACTGTGTGGTACCTTAATGAAGGCTTTTTGAAAATCCAAATATATTACATCTACTACATTTCCCTTGTCTACACTTTCAGTTACTTCTTCAAAGAATCCAATGAGGTTGGTCAAGCATGATCTTCCCTTTTGAAATCCATGCTGATTATTCTTCATTATGTTTTCAGTTTCTAGATGTTTTTCTATTATATCTTTGAGTAAAGATTCCATTATCTTTCATACCACCGATGTTAAGCTAACTGGTATAGTACGGGTTAGATACAGAGTAAAGCTCCCTCTACACTGTCCCATCAAACACGCCCCTGCAGGTACAGCACGGGTTAGATACAGAGTAAAGCTCCCTTTACACTGTCCCATCAAACACTCCCCTGCAGGTACAGCACAGGTTAGATACAGGGTAAAGCTCCCTCTACACTGTCCCATCAAACACTCAAAAGCCAGATACAGCACGGTTAGATACAGAGTAAAACTCAGTCAACACTGCCCCATCAAACACTTCCAGAGCAGGTACAGTACGGGTTAAGCACAGAATAAAACACCCTCTACACCGGCCTAACAGTGAATAGCGTGCTTCAGTCCAAATCTCAGAAGATTTCTCCGACTGTACGAGCATGATATTTTCCATTTCCAACACCTGCCATCTTATGTGCTTGAAACTGCCAATCGGATGCCACTCGGTGCTGAGTGATTGGTTTTGTGATATGGGCTGATGTCCCCTAGGCACCGAGCTGATACTGGCCAGTTTACATAGAACCCTTACAGCCAGCAGAGCGAGAGAGAGCATGAGAGAGAGAGCGAGAGAAAGAGGAGACATTCTTTCCAGCAGTCTGAGCTGAATTTAAACTCCGGTCAAATCCAGCACCAATATCCCTCATCTTGAGCAGAAAATTGGACAGTAATCAGCCTTAGGCCATCTGCAACTCTACCGTCGCTACATCTGCGGCACAACAGCTGAGGCTGCAGCTTCCCCCTCGACTACAATACTCTTTAATGTCAATATTCAGCTTTATTTGTTTTTTTAGAGATGACTGAACACCATCAGGGTCACTATTAATATGCTACTTTGCATCTCAAATGACGGGATACATTGTACATTTTCGAACCAGTTCCTCACTTAAAGCTGTATTGTCGCCCAAATTTGTTTTTCTGGCTTACCAATGCTTGATGCAACCATCTCATTCAGGCAAAGCGCCATTGTGAGAAGTCACTATAGTAAAAGTAAATTGGGGCTGTATCATTTCAAACACCGTGAAGAAACTGAGTGGGTAAATTGCATCTTCCAGCATGGTACTGAGGCTGACAGACCAGGAAGGATCCAACCTCCGAATGTGCTGACTTAGCTGAGGAAATGTTGTAGCAAGGATAGGAAGTTTGTTGATGGATAGGAAGCAGTGAGTTAGGGTAAGTAGGTGTTGTTCAGAATGGGGAAGGGTTGGAAGTGGTGTGCCCCGGGGCTCAGTGCTGGGTCCACTTTTGTTCTCGGTATATATCGATGATTTCAACTTTGAAAAACTTCAAGAGGATGGAAGGGAATAGTGCCAGAGGATTGGCGGACAGCTAATATGATTCCTATATTTAAAAAGGGAGATAGAACAAGTCCAGGGAACTAAACCAGTTAGCTTAACAGCAGTGTTAGGAACGATTATGGAATCTTCACTCAAAGATGTAATAGAAAAACATCTAGAAACCGAAAATATAGTAAAGAATAGTCAGCATGGATTTCAAAATGGAAGTTCATGCTTGACCAACCTTATTGAATTCTTTGAAGAAAGGTAATGCAGTAGATGTTCGGGTCATTTTCGGGTTGACAGTTGTAACTAGTGAGGTTAGTTGAACTAGTAAGGATCAGTGCTTGGGCCTCAGGGTGTTTACAATCTATATCAATGACTTAAATGATGGGACCAGGTGTAATGTATCCAAGTTTGCTGATGATACAAAGCTAGGTGGGAAAGTAAGCAATGAGGAGGACACAGAGGCTGCAAAGGGATATAGACAGATTAAGTGAGTGGGCGAGAAGGTGGCAGATGGAGTATAATGTGGGGAAATGTGAAATTCTTTTTTAAAAGGTGAGAGACTAAGAAATGTTGGTAGTCAGAGGGATTTGGGTGGCCTTGTACATGAATCACAAAGTTAACATGCAGGTACAGCAAGCAATTAGGGAGGCTAATGGGATGTTAACCTTTATTGAAAAGGGGTTGGAGTATAAGAGTAAGGAGGTCTTGCTGTAATTATATAAGGCTCTGGTGAGACCATATCTGGAGTACTGTGTACAGTTTTGGTCTCCTTAACTAAGGAAGGATACACTTGCCTTAGAGGGGGTGCAACGAAGGTTCACTAGATTGATTCCTGGGACAAGAGGGTGTCCTATAGGGAGAGATTGAGTAGAATGGGCCTAAAATAGTGGGGAACCAAGGGGTAAATGAGAGCGAGGAACTTAAAACAATTAATATCACTAGAGAAAAAGTACTGGACAAGCTAATGGGACTAAAAGTCGACAAATTCCCTGGACCTGATGGCCTCCATCGTAGGGTTCTAAAAGAGGTGGCTGCAGAGATAGTGGCTGCATTGGTTATGATCTTCTAAAATTCTCTAGATTCTGGAACGGTTCCAGTAGACTGGAAGGTAGCAAATGTAGTCCCACTATTCAAGAAGGGAGGGAGAGAGAAAACAGGGAACTACAGGCCAGTTAGCCAGCCTGACATCGGTGGTCGGGAAAATGCTGGAATCCATTATTAAGGAAGTGGTAACAGGGCGCTTAGAAAATCAAAATATGATTAGGCAGAGTCAGCATGGTTTTGTGAAAGGGAAATCGTGTTTGACATTTATTAGAGTTCTTTGAGGATGTAACTAGCAGGGTAGATAAAGAGGAACCAGTGGATGTAGAATATTTCGAATTTCAAAAGGCATTCAATAAGGTGCCACATAAAAGGTTGTTACACAAGGTAAGGGCTCATGGGGTTGGGGTAATACATTAGTATGGATAGAGGATTGGTTAAAGGACAGAAAACAGAGAGTAGGAATAAACGGGTCATTCTCAGGTTAACAGGCCGTAACTAGTGGGGTGCCTCAAGGATCAGTGTTTGGGCCTCAGCCATTTACAATCTATATTAATGACTTAGATGAAGGGACCGAGTATAATGTATCCAGATTTGCTGATGATACAAAGCTAGGTAGGAAAGTAAGCTGTGAGGAGGACACAAAGATTCTGGAAAGGGATATAGGCAGATTAAGTGAGTGGGCAAGAAGGTGGCAGATGGAGTATAATGTGGGGAAATGTGAGGTTATTCACTTTGGTAGGAAGAATAGAAAAACAATATTTTTTAAATGGTGAGAAACTATTAAATGTTGGTGTTCAGAGAGACTTGGGTGTCTTCATACAAGAAACACAAAAAGTTAGTATGCAGGTTCAGCAGGCAATTAGGAAAGCAAATGGCACATTGGTCTTTATTGCAAGGGGGTTGGAGTACAAGAGTAAGGAAGTCTTACTACAGTTGTACAGGGCTTTAGTGAGACCTCACCTGGAGTATCAAGTACAGTTTTGGTCTCCTTATCTAAGGAAGGATATAGTTGCCTTGGAGGTGGTACAATGAAGGTTCACTAGATTAATTCCTGGGATGAGAGGGTTGCCTTATGAGGAGAAGTTGAGTAGAATGGGCCTATTCTCTCTCGAGTTGAGAGGTGATCTCATCGAAACATATAAGATTATTAGGGGGCTTGACAGGGTAGATGCTGAGAGATTGTTTCCCTTGGCTGGAGAGTCTAGAACTAGGGGGCATAGTCGCAGGATATGGGTTCAGACATTCAAGACTGAGATGAGGAGGAATTCCTTCTCTCAGAGGGTTGTGAATCTTTGGAATTCTCTACCCCAGTGGGCTGTGGATGCTCAGTCATTGAATATATTCAAGGCTGAGATGTATCGGTTTTTGGACTCTAGGGGAATCAAGGGATATGGGGATCGGACGGGAAAGTGGAGTTGAGGTCGAAGATCAGCCGTGATCTGATTGAATGACGGAGCAGGCTCGAGGGGCCTTATGGCCTACTCCTGCTCCTATTTCTTAAGTTCTTATATTCTCTGGAGTTTAGAAGAATGCAAGGTGATCTCATTGAAATGTCTAAAATTCTTAGAGGGCTTGACAGGGTAGATGCTGAGAGGCTGTTTCCCCTGGCTGGGTAGTCTAGAACTAGAGTTCATAGTCTCACAATAAGGGATCGGCCATTTAGGACCAAGATGAGGAAAAATTTCTTTACTCAGAGGGTTGTGAATCTTTGGAATACTGTACCCCAGAGGGCTGTGGATGCTCAGTCATTGAGTATGTTCAAGACTGAGATCACTGGATATTTGGACACTAAGGGAATCAAGGGATATGGGGATAGAGTGGAAAAGTGGAGTTGAGGTAGAAGATCAGCCATGATCTTATTGAATGGCGGAGCAGGCTCGAGGGGCTGTATGGCCTACTCCTGCTCCTATTTCTTATGTTCTTATTTAGATTTTCAAAAGGCCTTCGATAAGGTAGCGCATAATAGACTTATGACCAAGGTCAGAGCACGTGGAGTCAGGGGACAGGTAGCAGTATGGATAGTGAGCTGGCTACAAAACAGAACCCCCCCTGCTCTTCATCGGCCCATCTCTCTCACTGCCTGCGGCATATTGTACACTGTCTCAGCTCATCTGTGTTCATCCCCTGGCCCCACCTTATCGGTTAGCTGGTCTTGCTTCGCATGGACCTGGTTACTAAAGGAACTTGGAGTGTGTTGGTGCTCGCTGGCCTGTGGGGGAGAGAGCACAGTCTGGCTATTGATCTTATTTTATTTTTTGAAGTATAAAATTCAGCCATGAGAATCGATTTGTACTGCAGACTGTAACTGTAACTTTCCCAGATGGCAAACTCTATACCTCCCTTGGGCCAGCTTTGCTGTGAATCTCACTTGGAGACTGAGGTGCAGCAAACCTCAAATGTTTCTTGAATTTCTTTTTCGAACGATCTGGCTTTTAATGACTCAGTTATTGAAGCCAACAAGTGACTGGGCCGTACAGACCAGGGAGGGTCTCAGGTTCAACCCCAGCCTGTGCTAAGTTGCTGATCTCAGTTAGTGTGTGACTGGGCCGTACAGACCAGGGAGGGTCTCAGGTTCAACCCCCGGCCTATGCTGAGTTGCTGATCTCAGTTAGTGTGTGACTGGGCCGTACAGACCAGGGAGGGTCTCAGGTTCAACCCCCCGGCCTGTGCTGAGTTGCTGATCTCAGTTAGTGTGTGACTGGGCCGTACAGACCAGGGAGGGTCTCAGGTTCAACCCCCGGCCTGTGCTGAGTTGCTGATCTCAGTTAGTGTGTGACTGGGCCGTACAGACCAGGGAGGGTCTCAGGTTCAACCCCAGCCTGTGCTGAGTTGCTGATCTCAGTTAGTGTGTGACTGGGCCGTACAGACCAGGGAGGGTCTCAGGTTCAACCCCCGGCCTGTGCTGAGTTGCTGATCTCAGTTAGTGTGTGACTGGGCCGTACAGACCAGGGAGGGTCTCAGGTTCAACCCCAGCCTGTGCTGAGTTGCTGATCTCAGTTAGTGTGTGACTGGGCCGTACAGACCAGGGAGGGTCTCAGGTTCGATCCCCGGCCTGTGCTAAGTTGCTGATCTCAGTTAGTGTGTGACTGGGCCGCACAGACCAGGGAGGGTCTCAGGTTCGATCCCCGGCCTGTGCTAAGTTGCTGATCTCAGTTCGTGTGTGACTGGGCCGTACAGACCAGGGAGGGTCTCAGGTTCGATCCCCAGTCTGTGCTGAGTTGCTGATCGCAAGCAGCACCATGGACCCTACAATTGGCCTCAGCATTTCTTGGTCGGGAAAGACATAGAATTAGACATGGCTACAGGTCCTGGTCACTATCTGATGACTCCTTACTGAAACTGTGTGTGTATGTGGACGTCAGGTGAGGAAAGGAACTCAATTGCATGTGATGCCCACTATGTTTGAATAGCCTACCGAAAATCACCATATGAGCTCACACATGAAAATTTTTCATTTGGTAGCAGATGGTGATCAGTACCTGTGGAACTGTAACCCAGATTCAGCAATTACATTATCTCCCCATCCCCTCTTAGTCTTGGCTACACACCATGCCCAGACACATTCATTGCCCTCATCTCTGGACCGATGTGGTGCTATATGTTCTTAGTACGTACCCAGTAACAAGGCGCTTTATTATTTAAATAGGAGAGTTATAACCAGTAATACAGTGCATTATTTAAATAGGAGAGTTCTACCCAGTAATCCAGTGCATTATAATTTAAATAGGATAGTTATACCCAGTTATACCCAGTAATACAGTGTGTTATTATTTCTTTGCTCAACAAATAATAAGTAACACTTATTATTTGTTTAGGCGTGTTATACCCCGTGATAGTGCGTTATTATTTGTATAGGAAAGTTATACCCAGTAATACAATGTGTTATTATTTAAATAGGAGAGTTATACCCAGTATTTCAGTGTGTTATTTGTGTAGGAGAGCTATAGCCAGTAACACAATGTGTTATTATTTGCATAAGAGTGTTACACCCAGTAATACAGTATGTCATTATATGTATAAGTGAGTTATACCCAGTAATACAGCGCGTTATTACTTATATAAGAGAGTGATACTCATAATACAGTGTTATTATTTGTATAGGAGACTTATACCCAGTGATACAGTGCCTAATATTTGTGTAGGAAAGTTTTACCAAATAATAGTGTGTTATTTTTAAAAAGGAGTGTTATACCCACTAATACAGTTCATTATTATTTAAATAGGAGATTTATACCCAGTAATACAGTGTATTTTGATTTGTATTGGAGAGTTATACCCAGTAATACAGTGTGTTTTGATTTGTATTGGAGAGTTATAGCCAGTAATAGTGTGTTTTGATTTGTATTGGAGAGTTATAGCCAGTAATAGTGTGTTTTTATTTGTATTGGAGAGTTATAGCCAGTAATACAGTGTGTTATTGTAATAGGAGAGTTATACCCAGTAATACAGTGTGTTATTTGTATACAAGAGTTATACCCAGTAATACCGTGCATTATTATTTGTATAAGACAGTTATACCTACTGATACAGTGCATTTTAGGAACATAGGAACAGGAGTAGGCCATTCAGCCCCTCGTGCCTGCTCCGCCATTTGATAAGATCATGGCTGATCTGTGATCTAGCTCCATATACCCGCCTTTGTCCCATATCCCTTAATACCTTTGGTTGCCAAAAAGCTATCTATCTCACATTTAAATTTAGCAATTGAGCTAGTATCAATTGCCGTTTGCGGAAGAGAGTTCCAAACTTCCACCACCCTTTGTGTGTAGAAATGTTTTCTAATCTCACTCCTGAAAGGCTTGGCTCTAATTTTTAGACTGTGCCCCCTACTCCTTTTATGATTTGTATAGGAGAGTTATATCAAATAATAGTGTTATTTTTAAAAGAGTGTTATACCCATTAATACAATTCGTTATTATTTAAATAGGAGAGTTATACCCAGTAATACAGTTTGTTATTATTTATATACAAGAGTTATACCCCATGACAGTGTTGTTATTTGTATAAGAGAATTATACCCAGTAATACAGAGTGTCATTATTGTAATAGGAGAGTTATACCCAGTGATACAGTGCATTACGATTTGGATATGAGAGTTACACCAAATAATAGTGTGTTATTTTTAAAAAGGAGAATTATATCCACTAATACAGTGCGTTTTTATTTAAATAGGAGCGTTATACCCAGTAATACAGTGTGTTATTATAGAATTAGGAGTGTAACATCCAGGAATACAGTGTTATTATTTGTATAGGAGAGTTATATCAAGCATTACAGTGTCATATTATTTGTATAGGAGAGTAATACCCAGTAAGTGTGTTATTATTTGTATAGGAGAGCTATACCCAGTAATACAGTGTGTTATTATTTGTATAGGATAGTAATACCCAGTAACACAGTGGGCTCAATTTTAAATGTAAATTTCAGGTGCGTTTGGGGCAGGGGAGGCTGCGAAAATTGTAGAAATGCAGAGCAGGTTCGGAAGCCGGCTCCAACCCGCCAACTTCCGAGTTTCCCACAGACGCACCTGTGTGTGCACCAGCGTCCTGAATCCGGAAGTGGCGGGATGATAGTTAAAGAACAAATGTACCTCATTGAGGTACTCAAGGCACTTTACTTGTGACATATTAGGCAGTTGGAACGATTTTTAACTTACCTAAGTGGCATTCTCACGGCTTCTGATTCATGCCTGGTGAAACCTCTAATACCGTGCGTATTATTCGTATGAGAGTTAAACCCCGTAATACATTGTGTTATTATTTACGTATGAGAGTTATACACAGTAATTCAGTGTGTTATTATTTGTATAGGAGAGATATACCCAGTAATATTGTGTGTAATTGTTTAATTAGGAGTGTTATATGGAGTAATACAGTATGCGTTATGTTTTGTATAGGAGAGTTATACCCTAATACAAGGTGTTATTATTTCAGAATATGATTATTATTTATAAGGTTATTATTAGCATAGGAGTGTTACACCCAGTAATACAGTGTGTTATTATATGTATAGGAGAATTATACCCAGTAATACAGTGCATTATATTTAAATAGGGGAGTAATACAAGGTGTTACTATTTAAATGGTAGAGTTAAACCCAGGAATAGACTGTTATTATTCTAAGAGGAGAGTTATTTAAATAGGAGAATTATACCCACTAGTATAGTGTGTTATTCTTTAAATAGAAGAGTTATATGCAGTAATAATGCGTTATTATTTAAACAAAATAGTTCTACTCAGTAACACAGTGCATTATTACTTGTACAGGAGAGTTATACACAGTAATACAGTGTTATTATTTGTATAAGGAATTATACCCCGTAATACAGTGTGTTATTATTTGTATAGGAGAGACATAGCCGCTAATACAGTGTAGTTGTTATTTGTATAGGAGAGTTATACCCAGTCATACAATATGCTATTATTTGTTTAGGAGTGTTCCAGTAATATAGTGTGTTATTGTTTAAATATGAGTGTTATACCAACTAATACATTGCGTTATGATTTCTTTAGGAGAGTTATTCCAGTAATACCGTGAATTATTATTTGTATGAGAGTTATACCCCATAATACAGTGTATTATTATTTGAATAGGAGTGTTAAACCGTGTCTTATTGTTTGTATAAGCGTGTTACACCCCGTAATAGAGTGTTATTATCTGGCTAGGAGAGTTATACCCAGTAATACCCAGTGTGTTATTTAAATAGGTAAGATATGCCCAGTAATTCAGTGTGTTATTTTGTAGGTGAGTTATACCCAATAGTAGTGTGTTATTATTCGCATGGGGAGTTTCGCCCAATAATAGTGTGTTATTACTAATATAAGAGAGTTATCCCGAGTAAGACAGTGCATTATTATTTGTATAGGACAGTTATACCCAGTAATACAATGTGTTATTATTTAAAAAGGAGAGTTATACCCATTAATACAATGTCTTATTCTTTAGAAAGGCGAATTATACCCAGTAATACAGTGTGGTATTATTTGTATAGGAACGTCAAACCCAGTAGTACAATGTGTTATTCTAATGAGAGTTATACCCATAATACAGTGTGTCATTTGTGTAGGAAAGTTATAACCAGTAATAGTGTTATTATGTAAATAGGAGATTTATACCAAGTAATAGTGATATTAATTGTGTGGGATAGTTATACCCAGCAATACAGTGTGTTATTTTTTGTATAAGAGTTATACCTAGTAATACAGTACGTTATTATTTGTATAGGAGAATTATACACAGTAATAGAGTGTGTTATTATCTTTATAGGAGTGTATTACCCAGTAATTCAGTTTGTAATAATTTGTAGGGTGAAATATAGCCAGTAATACAGTGTGTTATGGTTTAAATAAGAGAGTTATACCCAGTAATACTGTTATTATTTTATGGAGAGTTATACCCAGTAATACAGTGTGT
The DNA here is from genome assembly GCF_035084215.1 of Heptranchias perlo. NCBI lineage: Eukaryota > Metazoa > Chordata > Chondrichthyes > Hexanchiformes > Hexanchidae > Heptranchias > Heptranchias perlo. The sequence goes on from NC_090341.1 coordinate 51,003,054, forward strand.
GATTATTTACATAGGAGAGTTATACCCAGTGATACAAAGTTATTATTTGTATAAGAGACTCATACCCAGTAATACAGGGTGTTATATTTTAAATATGAACATTATACCCCGTTGTATGGGAGAGTTATACCCAGTAAAACAGCGCATTGTGATTTGTATAGGAGAGTTCTGCCCCATAATAGATTGTGTTATTATTTAAAAAGGAGAGATATACCCAGTAATAGTGTTATTATTTATATAGGAGAGGTACACCCAGTAATACAGTGTTATCATTTGTGTAAGAGATAAATACGGCAAAATAGAGGGTGTTATAAAGGTTGTTGTAAAGGAGCCCTTAGGGAAGAGTGACCATAATATGATAGAATTTTTCATTAAGTTTGAAAGTGATGTAGTTCAATCCGAAACTAGGGTCTTAAATCTAAACAAAGGAAACTACGAAGGCATGAGGCGCAAGTTGGCTGTGGTTGATTGGGAAATTACTTTAAAAGGTATGACAGTAGACAGGCAATGGCTAGCATTTAAAGAATTAATACATAATTTGCAACAAATAGATATTCCTTTAATGCACAAAAACCCAACAGGAAAAGTGGTCCAACCGTGGCTAACAAGAGAAATTAAAGATAGTATTAAATCAAAGGAAGAGGCATATAAAGTTGCCAGAAAAAGCAGTAAGCCTGAGGATTAGGAGCATTTTAGAATTCAGCAAAGGAGGACCAAGAAATTGATAAAGAAAGGGAAATAGATTATGAGAGTAAACAAGTGAGAAACATAAAAACGGACCGTAAAAGCTTCTATAGGTATGTAAAAAAGAAAGGATTGGCAAAGGCAAATGTGGGTCCCTTACTGACAGAGACGGGAGAATTTATAATGGGGAATAAGGAAATGGCAGAGAAATTAAACAAATATTTTGTGCCTGTCTTCACGGAAGAAGACACAAAAAACCTACCAGAAATACTAGAGAACCAAGGGTCTGGTGAGAACGAGGAACTGAAAGAAATTAGTATTATTAAGAAAATACTATTAGAGAAATTAACAGGACTGAAAATCGATAAATCCCAAGGACCTGTTGATCTACATCCCAGGGTTTTGAAAGAGGTGGCTATAGAGATAGTGGATGTATTGGTTGTCATCTTCCAAAATTCTATAGATTTTGGAACAGTTCCTGCAGACTGGAGGGTAGCAAATGTAACCCCACTATTTAAGAAAGGAGGGAGAGAGAAAACAGGGAACTACAGACCTGTTAGCCTGACATCAGTAGTAGGGAAAATGCTAGAATCTATTATAATGGATGTGATAACAGGACACTTAGAAAATAATAACATGATTTGGCAGAGTCAACATGGATTTATGAAAGGGAAATCATGTTTGACAAACCTATTGAAGTTCTTTGAGGATGAGGAGTGTAACTGGTAGAATAGATAAGGGGGAACCAGTGAATGTGGTGTATTTGGATTTTCAGAAGGCTTTGGATAAGATCCCACACACGAGGTTGGTGAACAAAGTTAGAGCACATGGAATTGGGGGTAATATACTGGCATGGATTGAGAATTGATTAACAGACAGAAAACAGAGAGTAGGAATAAACGGGTCTTTTTTAGGTTGGCAGACTGTGACCAGTGGGGTATCGCAGGGATCGGTACTTGGGCCCCAGCTATTCACAATCTATATCAATGATTTGGATGAGGGGACCAAATGTAATATTTCCAAGTTTGCTGATGACACAAAACTAGGTAGGAATGTGAGTTGTGAGGAGGATGCAAAGAGGCTTCAAGGGGATATAGACAAGCTAAGTGAGTGGGCAAGAATATGGCAGATGGAATATAATTTGAAAAATGTCAAGTTATCCACTTTGGTAGGAAAAACAGAAATGCGGAGTATTTTTTAAATGGTGAGAGATTGGGAAATGTTGATGTTCAAAGGGACCTGGGTGTCCTTGTACATGAGTCACTGAAAGCTAACATGCAGGTGTGGCAAACAATTAGGAAGGGAGATGGTATGTTGGCCTTTATTACAAGAGGATTTGAGTACAGGAGTAAAGATGTCTTACTGCAATTATATAGGCCCTTGGTGAGACCGCACCTGGAGTATTATGTACAATTTTGGTCTCCTTACCTAAGAAAGGATATACTTGCCATCGAGGGAGTGCAATAAAGGTTCATCAGACTGATTCCTGGGATGGCAGGACTGTCCTGTGAGGAGAGATTGAGTAAACTAGGCCTGTATTCTCTAAAGTTTAGAAGAATGAGAGGTGATCTCATTGAAACATACAAAATTCTCATGGGGCTCGACAGGGTAGATTCAGGGAGCATGTTTCCCCTGGCTGGAGAGTCTAGAACAAGGGGTCACAGTCTCAGAATAAGGTAGGCCATTTAGGACTGAGATGAGGAGAAATTTCTTCACTCAGAGGATGGTGAATCATTGGAATTCTCTATTTCAGAGAGCTGTGGAGGCTCAGTCATTGAGTACATTCAAAACAGAGATTGATAGGTTTCTAGATATTAAAGGCATCAAGGGATATGAGGATGGTGCAGGAAAATGGCGTTGAGGTTAAAGGTCAGCCACGATCTTGTTTAATGGAGGAGCAGGCTCGAGGGGCTGGATGGCCTACTCCTGTTCCTATTTCTTATATTCTTATGTTATTATTTCTATGAGAGAGTAAGACTCCGTAATACATTGGGTTGTTATTTATATAGGAGACTTATACCCAGTAATACAGTGCGGTATTATTTTGGTATGACAGTAATACCCAGTAATAGAGTGTTATTATTTTTATAGGAGTGTTATACCAGGTAATTCAGCATGTAATAATTTGTATGTGAGAGTTATAACAAGTAATATAGTATGTTATTATTTGTAGTGGAGAGTTTTCCGAGTAATAGGGTGTGTTATTATCTTGATAGGACTGTTATACCCATTAATACAATGTGTTATCATTTGTATAGGAGTGTTATACCCAGTAATACATTGTGTTCTTATTTAAAAAGGAGAGTTATACCCAGTAATACAGTGTGTTATTATTTAAAAGGGAGAGTTATACCCAATAATAGTGTTATTACTGTTTGAGAGTTATACCCAGTAATACAGGATGTTATTATTTGTATAAGAGAATTATACCCTATAATACAGTAGGTTATTATTTGTATAGAACATTTCTACCCATTAGTACAATGTGTTATTTGTATGGGAACGTTATACCCAGTAATACAGTGTGTTATTATTTGTATAAGAAAGTTATACCCAGTGTTTGTATGCAAGTATAATAGTCCTATCAAGATAATAACACACTCTATTACTCGGAAAACTCTCCACTACAAATAATAACATACTATATTACTTGTTATAACTCTCACATACAAATTATTATTTGTGTAGGAGAGTTATACCAAGTAATACAGTGTGTTATTGTTTGTATAGGAAAGTTATACACCGTAACACAGTGTACTAATATTTGGATAGGAGAGTTATACCCAGTAATACAGTGTGGTATTATTTGTATAGGAGTGTAATACCCAGTATTACAGTATTATTATATAAGTAGGGGATTTATACCCAGTAATATGGTGAAATTAACTGTATAGGAGAGTTAGACCCAGTAGTACAGTATGTTATTATTTGTATACGAGCATGAATTCAGTATTACAGTATGGTATTATTTGTGTAGGATTGTTAGACCCAGTAATACAGTGTTATTATTTAAATAGGAAAATTATACCCAGTAATACAGTGTTATTATTTAAATAGGAAAATTATACCCAGTAATACAGTGTGTTATTATTTCTATGAGAGTTATACCCAGTAATACAGTGTGTTATTATGTAAATAGGAGATTTATACAGGGTGTTATTATTTCTATAAGCGAGTTACACCCCGTAATACAATTTGTTATTATTTAAAAAGGAAAATTATACCCAGTGATACACTGAGTTATTATTTAAATGGGAGAGTTATACCCAATAATAGTTTGTTATTATTTGCATAAGTGAGTTATGCCCAGTAATACAGGGTGTTATTATTTGTATAAGCGAGTTATATCCTTTAATACAGTAGGTTATTATTTGCATAGGACAGTTCTACCCACTACTGTAGTGTGTTATTTAAATAGGAGTGTTATATACGGTACTACAGTGAGCTAATATTTGGATAGAAGAGTTATACCCAGTAATAGTGTCTTGTTATTCTATTAGAGTTATACTCCATAATACAGTGAGTTATTAATTATATGAGAGTTAAAGCCAGTAATAGTTATTATGTAAATAGGAGATTTGTATCCAGTAATATGGTGAAATTAATTGGATAGTACAGTTAGACCCAGTAATACAGTGTTATTATTTAAATAGGAGAATTATACCCAGCAATAGAATGTGTTATTATTTCTATAGGAGTGTTATACCCAGTAACACAGTGTGCTATTATTTTTATAGGATCGTAATACCCTGTATTAGAGTGTGTTATTATTTAAATAGGAGAATTATAACCAGTAATCTCCTACACAAGTAATGTGCCATTATTTGTGTAGGAGAGTTATACCAGTAATTCAGTACTTTATTATTTGTATAGTTGAGTTATACCCAGTGATACAGTACGTTCCTTTTTGTATAGGAGAGCTAAACCCAGTAAAATAGTGTGTTATTATTTGCATAGCAGAGTTATACCCTGGAATACAGTGTGTTAATATTTGGATAGAAGAATTATATCCAGTAATACAGTATGTTATTCTTTAAATAGGTGAATTATAACCAGTAATACAGTGTGTTAATCTTTGCATAGTAGAGTTATACCCAGTAATACCATGTGTTAATATTTAAAAAGGAATGTTTTACCCAGTAATACAGTGTGTCATTATTTGTATTGGAGTGTCATACCCGGTAGTAGAGTGTGTAATTATTCGTATAGGATGGTTATACCCAGTAATACAGTGTGTTATTATTTGTATAGGAATGTTATGCCCTCTATTACAGTGTGTTATTATTTACAGCCAGTAATAGTCTATTATTATTTGTATAGTAGAGTTGTAATCACTAATACAGTATGTTATTATTTGTATAGGAGAGTTATACCCAGCAATAGAGTGTGTTATTATTTGTACAGGAGAGTTACGCAACGTAATACAGGGTGTTATAATTTGTATTAGAGTGATATACCCAGTAATGAAGTGTGTTATTTAAATAGGAGAGTTATACCCAGTATTACAGTGTGTTATATTTGTATAGGAGAGTTATACCCAGTAATAGAGTATGTTATTTGTATAGGAGAGTTAAATTCAGTAGTACTGCATGTTATTATTTGTACAGGTGAATGATACCCAGTAATACGGCGTCTTATTATTTAAATAGGCGAGTTATACCCAGTGTCACACTGTGTTATTATCTGTATAGGAGATTTATACTCAGTAAGACAGTGTTATTATTTGTATAGGAGACTTATTCCGAGTAATACGGTATGTTATTATTTGTGTTGGAGCATTATACCCAGTAATACCATGTGATATTATTTGCAAAGCTGAACTATACCCAGTAATGGAGCATGTTATTCTTTAAAAAGGAGAGCTATACCCAGTTTTACAGTATGTTATTATTTGTATAGGAGACTTATACCCAGTAATACAGTATGCTGTTATTTGTATAGAAGGGTTATACCCATTAATACAGCATGTTATTATTTAAATAGGAGAGTTATACCCAGTATTATAGTGTGTTATTATTTGTGTAGGAGAGTTATATCCAGTAGTAAAGTGTTATTATTTGTATAGGAGAATTATACAGAGTAATACAGTGTGATATTATTTGTATCGTAGAGTTATACCCAGTGATATGAACTCATTATTTAAATAGGAGAGTTATACTGAGTAATACAGTGTGTTATTATTTGTAAAAGAGTGTTGTACCCTATAACGTAGGGCTAGAAATTCGGCCGTGTAGCGCATGAAAAATGGGTGCTACAAGGTTCCAAAATGGCGTCCAGAATGCACATGACATGCGTCGGATGCCATCTTGGTAAAGGCGTTTGCACAAACGCAGATAACCAATGCCAGTACCATGTAAAGTAAGAAGAATATGCGTTAGATCAATGTACAACACTGATTTAAAGGGATAGATACCATTTTGGCACTCAATGCTCCAGCCAACGCATTGTCTTAACTATGAACACCTGAACATGTCTTAGCCTGGAGGACTCTTCCCCCCCCCCCCCACCCCCCCCACCCCCCCCACCCAGCACTATTTAAAGGGACCATGCAGGACTTACAGGTTAGTTGCTGGATTATTGCTTCAGGCTGCCGATGCATTTGTACCTATTTTTGGAGGTATCCTATACTTGAATACTAGGACTAGGGGACATAGCCTAAAAATTAGAGCCAGGACTTGCAGGAGTGAAATTAGGCAACGCTTCTACACACAAAGGGTGGTAGAAGTTTGGAACGCTCTTCTGCAAACGGCAGTTGATGCTAGCTAAATTGTGAATCCTAAACCTGAGATTGATAGATTTTTGTTAACCAAAGGTATTAAGGGATATGGGGCTACAGCGGGTATACGGAGTTAGGTCACAGATCAACATGATCTCATTGAATGGCGATACAGGCTCGAGGGGCTAAATCCCACTGCCACTTGCTGCCTCCTGTTATGCGCCACCTTCTCCAGCAAGAAAGCGGGACGTGTGTCGGTGAGTGTCCTGCAGGATGTTTGGGTGATGTACCTGTCATAGTTGAATAGCTGCCAGTGTGTGTGAACTGTCAGTTGTGGGTGTGCAGTTTGCAACAGTGGTAATGTGTGAGGGTGAGAGGAAGCATCTAATTGGAAGACTGGAGTACTGATTGAAAGAGTTTGTTGGTATGTGGGTGGTGAGGGGTGTAGTGCATGGAGCAGTGGATGCGGCTAGTGGTGCAGTTGTAGGAGATGCCACTTGACGGTTGACCTCACTCACCTTGACCACTCGTGTCAAAGCATTGAACTTCTTCCTGCACTGTATCCATGTTCGTGGTGTCATGCGCCTGGCATTGACTTTGTCCCCTGCTGCCTCCCACTGCCATTGGAGCATATCTCTAAAGGGCCTCTGGCCCCCCTGCAGATATGTGGCCCCTCCTGATGTCCACCTCTTGCACCAAGGCCTCTACTGCATCATCAGAGAACCTTGGGGCATGCTCTTTTGCAGGCCTGGTACAAACTCTGATCGGCAGATTGGAGGGGTCTGGCATGCAGATTGGAGGATGTAGGATTTAGTGGTGCAAACCTTTATTCAATGTTTTAACATAACTCAACAGTTTCTAAACATAGAGACGGGACCTGCATCTGTTATTTTACGTGTGCGATGTCTGATCTCTGTTCAGACTCTGTGTGGACCCGTATCTTATTTTTTGCAATTAAGAGGTGCAGCCTGCCTTTAAGAGGTGTGAGCAACTCACACAATATCTGGGTCCCCCTTCTGGTGAGAACACTGAACACCACAGGTAGGCCTGGCTGCTGTGCTGCAATCATGTAAATAAGGAGGCTGCTATCTGCATTGGAACGACCGGGCACGGGTCAATTGCGCACAACGATACCTGCACCTGGATTCGGGGGTTATCAAATTTAACCCCCATTGTGTAATATTATTTATATAGGACAGCTATCCCCAGTAATGCAGAGTCATTATTTGTAAAGGAGAGATAATAAAGTGCGTTATTTTTTGTCTCAGTGAGTTATACTCCGTAAATAGTTTATTATTTCTACAAGAGAGTTTTATCCCATAATACACATGTTATTATTTGTATAGGAGTGCTATACCCAGTAATACAGTGTGTTATTTGTATAGGAGTGCTATGCCCAGTAATACAGTGTGTTATTATTTGTATAGGAGTGCTATGCCCAGTAATACAGTGTGTTATTATTTGTATAGGAGTGCTATGCCCAGTAATACAGTGTGTTATTTGTATAGGAGTGCTATGCCCAGTAATACAGTGTGTTATTATTTGTATAGGAGTGCTATGCCCAGTAATACAGTGTGTTATTTGTATAGGAGTGCTATGCCCAGTAATACAGTGTGTTATTTGTATAGGAGTGCTATGCCCAGTAATACAGTGTGTTATTATTTGTATAGGAGTGCTATGCCCAGTAATACAGTGTGTTATTATTTGTATAGGAGTGCTATGCCCAGTAATACAGTGTGTTATTATTTGTATCGGAGTGCTATGCCCAGTAATACAGTGTGTTATTATTTGTATAGGAGTGCTATGCCCAGTAATACAGTGTGTTATTATTTGTATAGGAGTGCTATGCCCAGTAATACAGTGTGTTATTATTTGTATCGGAGTGCTATGCCCAGTAATACAGTGTGTTATTATTTGTATCGGAGTGCTATGCCCAGTAATACAGTGTGTTATTATTTGTATAGGAGTGCTATGCCCAGTAATACAGTGTGTTATTATTTGTATAGGAGTGCTATGCCCAGTAATACACTGTTGTTATTTATGTAAGAGAGTTACACCCAGCAACACAGTGTGTTATAATTCGTAAAGGTGAGTTACACCCAATATTACAGTGTGTTATTACTTATATAGGAGAGATATACCCAGTAATACAGTGTGTTATTCTTTGTGTAGGAGAGTTATAGTCAGTAATACTGAATGTTATTGTTTGTATGGGAGAGTTCTACCCAGTAACAGTGTTTTATTATATGTGGAGGAGAGTTATACCCAGTAATACAAAGTTATTATTTAATTAGGAGAGTATAGTGTGTGATACAGTATGTTATATTTGTAAAGGAGTGTTATACCCAGTAATATAGTATATTATTATTTATATAGGAGAGCTGTACCAATAATAGTGTTATTTATCTGTATAGGACAGTTATACCCAGTAATAAAGTGTGTAATGATTTGTATAGGAGACTTATAACCAGTAATACAGTATGTTATTATTTATATCAGAGAGTCATACCCCGTAATACAGTGTTGTTATTTGTGTAGTAGAGTTCTACCTAGTGATACAGCATGTTATTATTTGTATAGGAGTGTCATACCCAGTAATACAGTGTGTAATTATTTGTATAGTAGAATTATATCCAGTAATACAAAGTTACTATTTAAATTGAAGAGTTATACCCAGTAGTACTGTATTATTATTTGTATAGGTGAGCTACACCCAGTGATAAAGTGTGTCATGTTTTGTATACGAGATTTATACCCAGTAATATAGTGTTATCATTTTTTGTAGGAGAGTTATACTCAGTAATAAAATGTGTTATTTGTGTTGCAGAGTTATAGAGGGGCTGTATGGCCTACTTCTGCTCCTATTTCTTATGTTCCTATGTTCTTACGTGTTATTATGTGTAGAGGAGAGTTATACGCAGTAATACAGTTTGTTATTCTTTGTATAGGAGAGTCATACCCAGTAATACAGTCTGATATTATTTGTATAGGATGATACCTCCAGTAATACAATGTGCAATTATTCGTATAGCAGTGCTTTACCCAGTAATAAAAAGTTATCATTTAAATAAGAGAGTTATACCCAGTAATACAGTGTGTTATTATTTGTAGAGGAGAGTCATTCTCAGAAATACGGTGTGGTATTATTTTTAGAGGAGAGTTAGATCCAGTAATAAGGTATGGTATTATTTGTATAGGAGTGTTATACCCAGTAATACAGTATGTTATTATTTGTATAGGAGACCTTTACCCAGTAATACAGCATGTCATTATTTGTATAGGAATGTTATAATGTATAGTACAGTGTATTATTATTTATATAGGAGAGCTTCACCCAGTAGTAAAGTGTTATTATTTGTATAGGAGAGTTAGACCCAGAAATACTGTGTTATTATTTACTTAGGAGCGTTATACCCAGTAATACAGTCTGATATTATTTATATAGGAGAGCTTTACCCAATAGTACAATGTTATTATTTGTGTAGGAGAGTTATACCCAGTAATAGTGTCTTATTATTTGTATAGGAATGTCATCCCCAGTAATAGTGTGTTATTATTTAAGTAGGAGACTCATACCCCGTAATAGTGTGTTATTATTTGTGTAAGGGAGTTATACCCAGTAATAGTGTGCAATTATTTGTATAGGGTAGCTGTACGCAGTAATACAAAGTTATTACTTATATGGGAGAGTTATACCCAGTAATTAAATGTTATTATTTGTAAAGGTGAGTTATACCCAGTAATACTGCATGTTATTATTTAAATTGGAGAGTTATACCCAGTATTACAGTGTGTTATTATTTATATAGGAATATTGTACCCAGTAAAACAGTGTGTTATAATTTGTATAGGAATGTTATACCCAGTCATACATGTACGCTATTGTTTGTGTAGGATTGTTATAGCCAGTAATGCTGTGTATTATTATTTGTATAGGAATTTTATATCCAGCTATATTCAGTGTGTAATTGTTTGTATAGAGTTATACCCAGTAATACAAAGTTATTATTCAAAGGTGAGTGTTATACGTAGTATACAGTGTGTTATGATTCGTATAGGACAGTTGTACCCAGTAGTACAGTGCATTATTATCTATATAGGAGAACTTTACCCAGTAGTTCAGTGTTACTATTTGTGCAGGAGTGTTATACCCAGTAATACAGTGTATTGTAATTTGTAGAGGAGAGTTATACTCAGTAATACAGAATGCTATTAATTGTATAGGAGAGTTATACCCAGTAAAACAGTGTGTCATTATTTGTATAGGAGACATCTACCCGGTAATATAGTGTGTCATTATTTGTGTAGGAGAGTTATACCCAGTAATATAGTGTGTTATGACTTGTATCGGAATGTTATACCCAGTAATACAGTTTGTTATTTGTGTGGGAGTTATAGCCAGTATTACCATGTATTATTATTTGTATAGGAATTTTATACCCAGTAATTCAGTGTTATTACTTCTATAGGAGAGTTATACCCAGTAATACTGTGTGTAATTATTTGTATAGGAATGTTGTGCCCAGTAATATAGTATGTAATGATTTGTATAGTAGAGTTATACCCTGTAATACAAAGTTAAGTATAAAATAAGTTAAATAAGGAGAGTTCTACCGAGTAATACTGTGTTATTATTTGTAAAGGAGTGTTATATCCAGTAATACAGAAGTATTATTATTTATATAGGCGAGCTATACCCAGTAAGACAGTGTTATTATTTATCTAAGAATGTTATACCCAGTAATACAATGTGTGATTATTTGTATAGTAGCGTTATACCCAGTAATAGTGTGTTATGACTTGTATAGGAATTTTATACCCAGTAATACAGTGTGTAATTATTTTATAGTAGAGTTATACCTAGTAATACAAAGTTATTATTTTAATAGGAGAGTTATACCAAGTAATACAGTGTGTTATTATTTGTATAGGTGAGTTATACTCGGTGGTCTGGTAGAGGTCTTTAAGATTATGAAAGGGTTTGATAAGGTAGACGTGGAGAAGATGTTTCCACTTGCGGGGGAGACCAGAACTAAGGGCCATAAATATAAGATAGTCGCTAATAAATCCAATAGAGAATTCAGGAGAAACTTCTTTACCCAGAGTGGTTAGAATGTGGAACTCGCTACGACAAGGAACAGTTGAGGCGACTTAGCATCGATGCATTTAAGGGGAAGCTAGATAAACACAGGAGGGAGAAAGGAATGGAAGGATATGCTGATAGGGTTAGATGAATTAGGGAGGGAGGAGGCCTGTGTGGAACATAAACACCAGCATGGACCTGTTGGGCCGAATGGCCTGTTTCTGTGCTGTACATTCTGTGTAATTCTGTGTAATACAGTGTGTTATTGTTTGTATAGAAGAGTTATACCTAGTCATACAGTTTGTTATTATTTGTGTAGGAGAGTTATACCCACTAATACAGTGTGTTATTGTTTGTATAGTGCTATGCCACTCTATTTGGCTTCGTTTCAGCTGGTGTGCATAGGAACCTCCACTTCCTCTTTTGCATATTGATCAAAGAAATTGTGGGCAGTAGCTAGAAATGAAGGAGGCACCGCACTGGCACAATGGATTAATGTACTGCCTGTTGTGGTACAGGCCAGCAAAACCCAAGTCAATCTCTGGTCTGTAATAAGATAGCTAATCATAGCTGGCTTGTGAGTTCAGGTGCTATAATTAGCCACTAGTTTCAGGGTTCCCACTCCTGATTGCTGTCCAATGATCCCTGTGTGGATGTCAGGTGAGGACAGGATCAGGCTCAGCTGTGCTGCCTCCTCCAAACCCCTCGGTCGAATAGCCTCATTGTCCAGGCTGCCGCTTGAAGAACGGCCACTTGTTGGATGGATTGGTGGGCAGCTGCTGCCCGGGTAACCTTATCCTAGCATGAGTCAGAGTCTGAGTGATGGTGAGCTACACTTTTCAGTAGGATTCCAATCACTGCTCATTTGCTCGATGTTGGTGTCCTTATAAGAACTGAATGGTGATTAGAATTTGCAGTCTAAGTGTGCCACTGGGTAGGACCAAGGCACAAGCCTCTGTGTCTTACCTGTCAGCTTGCCGACTCCCTCCCTGCTGTACCCTTGTGGACTCCCACTCCCTGAGAGATATTACTCTTCCTTAGAGCCTGTGCTGCGGAGCATTGCGCTGAGCTTCCTTCAGCAGGCTCCTCAATGGCAATCTAATAGATTGGTTTAACACCAGTCATGTGGTGACAAAAAGTTGTAAGCCAGGGGTATATATGGTGTGCCGCATCCGACATGCTGGCATTTGGCCTAGGCCACGTTATTTGGACACACTGGGGTAGAAATTGGTATGCGTTTCACCTGGTGTTTGGCTGTAAACTGGGTGCGGTGTATACAATTTCTGGGCCCATTTCCTGCACTTAATCTGAACCGGCAGCATGCCCGCCACCATATTGGTCCTCGCTGTTTTTAGGCCTCCCTGGCGGCTGCCTGAATTTAGCATTGGCTTAATTTAAATATACAAAGAAGGGTGCTGCACCTGTTTCAGCAACCTGCTGCAAAATGCATGAAAATCTAGGTGGAGCATACACCGTGCAAGCTCTGATTAGTTTTTACACTTCTAATGTGACCTAGACAGCGGTCCTTAAAGGGACGGCTAGAGGCCACTGAAGAAACAGTCGGGAAATGGCGCTTCTCCCGGATCCACAGCACTACTGCAGCCCGCTGCTAGCCCATGCTCAGCCCTCCTGATTTTCCAACACCCTCCTCCCAGGACTTACCAGCGATGTAGCAGGCCCAAATTTGATCCCCGACGTTGGGCGCGCTGCCTCTGGATAAGACTTGGGTCCCAGCCACAAATTCTGCGAGATCCAGAACGAGGAGTCAACAGTTGAGACGGGGGCATCGGTTTGATGTCCCAACGAACCATTCTGGGTCCTCTGACAATGGACTGTTATAACTAGTTTCATACAGTGATGCTCATATGCAAAAGATAATGAGGGTTATATTGGATAACCCCCGAAAACAGGTGCTAGTGTCGCGGTGCGTGATAAACCCGCACCTGGTCGTTGAGATGCAGGCAGCATGTAACATATGTGCTGCCCGGTGATTTACCTGATTGCTAGTCCAGCCAGCGCTATCTGTGCTGTTGAGTGGCTGCTCACCAGCAGGGGGCCCAGATATCATGAGTGGCTCGTACCACTTGAAGGCAGCCTGCACCTCTTAAAGGGGAGGTGCAGTGTGGCTGCAGGAAGTGGTGGAAGTCAATTGGAAAGTGAATCTGTGCTGCAATATAGTGCAGCATGGTGATGATGGGACCTCTGGAATTTTTAATGAGCAACAACTGGGCTGCTGAACGTTTGCAAGACTCTGATATTTCCAAAATATAAGATATGGGTCGGAATGGAGATCAGACGTCACACATGTAAAACACAGATGCAGGTCCCGTCCCTATGTTTACAAACTGTTGAGTTATTTTAAGACATTGAATAAAGGTTACGCACTACTAAATCCCATGTCCATCAATCTGCACGCCAGACCTCACCAATCTGCCAATCTGAGTTTGTACCAGGCCTTAGAGAGAGTGTGCACCAAGGTTCTCTGTTGATGCACTAGTGGCCTTGGTGCAAGAGGTGGGCGGAAGGAGGGGCAGTGGGGCAAGAGGCCATCCAGACATATGCTGCCAAGGCAGTGGGAGGCAGTAGGAGACGAAGTCAGTGCCACAAACATAGATGAAGTGCAGGAAGAAGTTCAATGCTTTGACACGAGTGGTCAAGGTGAGTGAGGTCAACTGTCAAGTGGCGTCTCCTACCAACTGCACCACTAGCCGCATCCATTGCTCCACGTACTACACCCCCCATCACCATCACCCACATACCAACAAACTCTTTCAATCAGTACTCAATTCTTCCAATTAGATGCTTCTCTCACCCTCACACATTGCCACTGTTGCAAACTGCATACCCGCAACTCACAGGTCACACACACTGACAGCTATTGAACCATGACTGGTACATCACCCAGATATCCTGCAGGAGACTCACTGACACACGTCCTGATTTCTTGCTGGAGAAGGTGACGCATAACAGGAAGCAGCAAGTGGCACTGGCTCCATGGATCATGAACCTGCTGTTCTCTCTCAGGGTGACAGCATTCCTGTCCCACCCCTGCCACTCCGCCAGTGCCCTTGCTGTTGCCTGTCAGCTAGCCAGTCCACTCCCTGTAGAGTATTGAAACCTTATTATAGGAAGATAGGAACAGGAGTGGGCCATTTAACCCCTCGAGCCTGTTTCGCCATTCAATGAGATCATGGTTGATCTGTGACCTAACGCCATATACCCGCCTTAGCCCCATATCCCTTAATGCCTATCAATCTCAGACTTAAAATTAACAATTAAGCTAGCATTGACTGCCATTTACAGAAGAGTGTTCCAAACTTCTACCACCCTTTGCGTGTATAATTGTTTTCTAACTTCACTCCTGCAAGTCCTGGCTCTAATTTTTAGACTATGTCCCCTAGTCCTAGTATTCAAGTATAGGAGACCTCCAAAAACAGGTATAAATGCATCAACAGCCAGAAGCAATAATCCAGCAACAAACCTGTAAATCCTGCATTGTCCTTTTAAATAGCGCTGGGGGCAGGGTCCTCCCTGCTGTGTAAGCCCGTTCAGCTGTGCGAGGTTAAGACGGTGCGTTGGTTGGAGCATTGAGTTTCAAAATTGCATCTGTCCCTTTAAATCAGTATTGCGCATATTCTTCCTACTTTACATGCTGCTGGCGTTCATTATCTGTGCATGCACGAATGCCTTTGTCAATCTGGCGTCCGGCGCATGTCATGCTAGAAGTGTGCACGTGCATTCCGGATGCCATTTTGGGTCCTTAGGAGTCTGCGTAGCACCCACATATCGGGCGCAACACGGCCCAGTTTAGAGCCCAATGTGTGAGCTCTTAAAAAGGAAAAGTTGAATAAATTGAGGACCTACCTTGTAAAGAATAAGAAAGAACTTGCATTTATGTAGAGCCTTTCACGACCTCCGGACGTCCCAAAGCGCTTTACAGCCAATTAAGTACTTTCTGAAGTGTAGTCACTTGTGCACACAGCAAGGTCCCACAAACAGCAATCAGATAAATGACCAGATAATCTGTTTTATCGATGTTGATTGAAGGATAAATATTGGTCAGGACATCGGGGAGAATTCTCTGCTCTTCTTTGAAATGGTACCATGGGATCTTTTACATCCACCTGAGAGGGCAGACGGGGCCTCGGTTTAACGTCTCATCCAAAAGACGACACCTCCAACTGTGCAGCATTTCCTCGGTACATCACTGGAGTGTCAGCCTGGATTATGTGCTCAAGTCTCTGGAGTGGAGCTTGAACCCACGACCTTCTGACTCAGGAAAGAGCCACGGCTGACACTAGATTTACATGTGGAATAACAGAGGGATGCTGTAGACGCATATGGAGTTGGGGGCTAATGGTGTACGTTGCTGTTGAAGAAGCTGTGGAGGAGTGCGGCCTACAGCCTGGAGTTTGAGTTTGGCTGTTGTAGGTAGCTCCAGGTTCACGTGGTGGCTCATTGCATTTGGTTGGGTAGCCGCATGGGCAGCATCACTGGTGGTCACAATCCCATCCTCACTTGACATCCAAATGCACACACTTTCCAGCAGGGGTTACTGGAGAGTGATCAAGAGCAGGAGCCTAAGCTGGTCGCATCCCTTGATGCCCAGCTGTGGTTAAGCCTCAAGACTGAGCTGGATAGATCTTTGGACTCTAAGGAAATCAAGGGATATGGGAATAGGGCGGGAAAGTGGAGTTAAGGTAGAAAAACATCTATGATCTTATTGAATGGCGGAGCAGGCTCGAGGGGCCGTATGGCCTACTCCTGCTCCTATTTCTTATGTTCTTATGTAAGCCAATTCCAGCATGTCCACTGCTGCTGTGGAGATGAGCTAACTAAGTACAGGCCGCAAATCGAACCTGTTCATTTCTGGTCTGTTTGGCTCAATATCACGCCATGGCTGGACCACTTACCCGTGAGGCAATCGAGGGAGAGTCTGCTATTTGATTAATGGATTCAGTCATCGACTTCAGTACATTACTTTTGTGACTGCATTAGGTTCTGCTCTGATTTCCATTCTTTGTCCATTAGACAGAATGAAAAGCAGTGTACGGTATTCTGTGAACATGAGACTGGGGTCCCAAGGTGGCCATTAAGACAGCTTTTACTCCACCACTAGTGTGTGTGTGTGTGTGTGTGTGTGTGTATGTTAGTGTGTGTGTGTATGTTTGTGTGTGTGTATGTTTGTGTGTGTGTGTATGTTTGTGTGTGTGTGTATGTTTGTGTGTGTGTGTATGTTAGTGTGTGTGTGTATGTTTGTGTGTGTGTGTATGTTTGTGTGTGTGTGTATGTTTGTGTGTGTGTGTGTATGTTTGTGTGTGTGTGTGTATGTTAGTGTGTGTGTGTGATGTGGACACAACATTCACCTGAGGAAGGAGGAAGCCTCCGAAAGCTTGTGAATTTCAAATAAAATTGTTGGACTATAACTTGGTGTTGTAAAATTGTTTACATGTGTGTGTGTGTGTGTATGTTAGTGTGTGTGTGTATGTTAGTGTGTGTGTGTATGTTAGTGTGTGTGTGTGTATGTTTGTGTGTGTGTATGTTAGTGTGTGTGTATGTTAGTGTGTGTATGTTTTTGTATGTGTATGTTAGTGTTTGTGTGTGTGATACGGATCAGCCATGATCTAATTGACTGGCGGAACAGGCTCGAAGGGCTGAATGCTCTACCCCTGTTCCTATATGTGTGTGTGTGTGTGTGTGTGTGTGTGAATCTTGGGTGAGGTCCAGGTTAGGCTCAGATGCAGTGCTCTCCACAGTTGAACAGGCTGCTAACACTCGCCGTCAAGACTCACACATGAAGAATGGCTACTTGGGTCAGGTACCAGAGCATGAGTCAACACCTATAGGAGAGGAGAGGAGAATTGGCAGCAATACCAGGAAAGAAAAGTTGAATACAAGGAAATAGCTCAGCCAGTGACGAGCTACATTCACCAACAGTGGCTCATTCCAGGGCGGTTCGGGGAGGGCCATTAATTCATTCAACATGGCAGCCCCCCATCCTAGCCAATCAAAACTCTTAAAATCCAATCAAAGAGCTGTGTGTACAGATGGGTGTGTTTGTGTCTTGCTATATGAAGATGATCCCACTCAGAATTTTAAAAGAATTCAGTGGAGAGGAGGCCATTTCAACATCATCAGACAGCTTGCTTAACAACATTGCTTCAAGGCAGTAATAGTAATGAAGCTTATTCTATCAAAGTATTATGGTAATTCCTGGCCCTGAGGGTCTCATTACCATTCCTTGCTCTACTTGGGTTGGTAATGTGCACTGCGGGGTCACTAATGACCCTGGTGCCTAATGGAAATTATATTACTGCTATAATGCAGCCTGCGTTTCAAAGGTTGCCCATCATGAACGGCTCAGATTGGAGAAGGAGTTTACAGCACAAACAATGTTCTGGAAGGGAGATAGCAGAAGACCGGATGGTGCAGTGAGTTGGGAAACAATGCCATTATCAGCTGAGCTCTGGATTTGAATCGAGCTATGGAACTCACCCAGCCTGCTGTAAGAGTCCCGTGTGAAAAGAGTTCAGTGCAGTCATTACCCCGTTTCAAGTGGGCAGTGGACCCAAAGCACTGCCTCGAATTGGACATTAACTGGGAATCTCACTCAGAGAGGGCTGATGTGGGAAGGGGGGATAATGTCACACTGGTGCAATGGGGGCGGGGGGGGGGGAAACATTTCTGAGGTCAGGCCCAAGGGACATTGGAGTGACAGCTACCTGTTATACCTGGCTTGGGAGTGTTTGATGGGATAGTGTAGAGGGAACTTTACTCTGTATCTAACTCGTCCTGGACCTGCCCTGGGAGTGTTTGATGGGACGGTGTAGAGGGAGCTTTACCCTATATCTAACCCTTCCTGGTCCTGACCTGATCTTGAATTCTGACACTTGTCACTGGCACTGGGTGCCTGAAATGGAAAGTGTTTCTATTCCTCGGGCCTGACATCCCTCACCTTGATGAGTGCAAAATTCCCGTTAGAAAGGAAACAAGAGAATTTGAAATGTTGTCAAACTGCGTTGTCCGCCTCTGCGTGGCTAATATTCGATTTTAATATTATGGGATATTGCAGCTGCAGGCATTCATCTGGCAAGTAATGACAGTTCTGACCTTCCACCACAACTGAACTGTTTGCGATTGGAAGTCAGATTCAGCTCGCGTTCTGGCACTCGGTTTGTGTAGTTATCAGCCTGGATTGGCGCCTGTGAGATTCAATTTGGTTGCAAGATAATGCACTGGAATTTAATTATCCCATGTTAAGCATCGTTGAAGCAAAGAATAATCTAAAGCTATTGGGAAAGAAGTACGTTATAGATCCAATACCCCTCCCCTCAAACTCACCACCCCCCCTCCCCCCCCACCAGTGCATTTACTTCATGACAGATTGGAAGGAAAATGAGGGATGAATTGAACCAGGTACTAGTGATGTGATACTGAGCTTGTTGTCTCACGTTTGCTTAGTTTGTCAAGACACTGTCCAGGCACACACACATGGAATGGTCACTTAGGTGAGATACTGGAGGACGGTCAGTGTCTGGGGGACCCCATGGATCAGGGGCTTTCAACTCAATGGGGCAGAAAATTCAGAGAAAAAACCCTTTTATTTCTTTGACTCTCCCTTGCTGCACACTGAGTTCAAGTACATCTATCAGGTTAATACCTAGAGACTAAAAATGGCTGGAAATTAATTACATTCCACTGAAGGGTGTCTGTCTCTCAGCCTTAGTCTGAACCAAACTAGGATCATCAACTTGCTGAGAACTTCAGTTTTAGTTTAGAACTGCACAGATCCTAATTTATATGTTTGAATGTGTATGTGTGAGTCTGTGTGTTTGTGCATCAGACTGTGTGTGTACATTTGAGTGTGTGTACGTTTGAGTATGTATGTGTGAGTCTGTGTGTATACGTTTGAGTGTATATGCGTGAGTCTGTGTGTGTACATTGGAGTGTGTATGTGTGAGTCTGTGTGTATACATTTGAGTGAGTGTGTGTGTTCTATACATGTGTGTCCGTGTGTGTGTACATGAGTGTGTATGTGTGTACATTGTGTTTCTGGGGGGAAGTGGCTGTGTTTCTGGAGGGGTGTGTATGTGCTTGCATGTGTGCGTACATGTGGGGAGGTTGCTAGGGAAGTGTTCACTGGCTGCCAAAAAGAGAAAAAAAGAACTTGCATTTCTATAGGACCTTTCATGACCTCAGGACGTCCCAAAATGCTTTACAGCCAATGAAGTACTTTTGAAGTGTAGTCACTGTTGTTATGTAGGAAACGTCAGAGCAAGGGTGACCACCGGCTCAATTTTGAAGCGGTGTCTTGCTCTTAGTGCTTGAAGAATGAGTTCAACGAAGAGTCAGATGTTCTCATTTATGACAAACACAGTTAATCACTAGTTTAATCTGAGCACTTTCTGCAAAGATCTGACTAACCCAGAAGTGAAGGGGCCAGTCAAAATGGACCTGCAGTAATTCTACGGAGCCACTTATTAAGCTACTAACTGTGTAGTTATTGAGCTCAAGCCTACAAACGTTAGCTGATTCCCCCGTCTAGCACACCTGTCACTGATGCTTTTAGTTCTGATTTTTTTTTTATGTATAAATTATGGGAGTCTGTATTGGAACAATTATTTGCATGAACACTCCTTGGTGTCTCTTTTCTACAGCTTAGCACAACTGAAAATATACCTAACCCTGATTTTATGATCAAGAGTTTTTCAGAAATTACAAATGTACCTCAAATAATTGTTCCAATACAGGCTCCCATAATTTATATATTTAAAAAAATCAGAACTAAAAGCATCAGTGACAGGTGTGCTAGACGGGGGAATCAGCTAACGTTTGTAGGCTTGAGCTCAATAACTACACAGTTAGTAGCTTAACAAGTGGCTCCGTAGAATTACTGCAGGTCCATTTTGACTGGAGGTGTGTGTTGGACATACACAGGAAATACAGCAATTAGTATTTGCCATATTTGGGATGTTCTATAAACTCACGGTATTTTTAAATGTGGCCCCATGCACCTTGCTGAGTTCGCACAGATATTTAGACTCAAAACATCCTGGATTGATAAATGTTAAACAGTTAGAAAATCAAATAAGTAGGAGAGGTATAGTCCAAAGCCACACACCTGTCAGAGCCTCTCTGCACCTGATTTTGGTGCCCTGACTAAAAGCATGGCCCCTTAACATTTGATGGCATTACCATCACCGAATCCCCCACCATCAACATCCTGGGTGTCACCATTGACCAGAAACTCAACTGGACCAGCCACATAAATGCCATGGCCACTAGAGCAGGTCAGAGGCTGGGTATTCTGCGGCGAGTGACTCACCTCCTGACTCCCCAAAGCCTTTCAGGAGTGTGATGGAATAATCTGCACTTGCCGGGATGAGTGCAGCTCCAACAACACTCAAGAAGCTCGACATCATCCAGGACAAAGCAGCCCGCTTGATTGGCAGCCCATCCATCACCTTAAGACCATAAGAGATAGGAGCAGGAGTAGGCCATTTGGCCCTTCAAGCCTGCTCCGCCATTTAATGAGATCATGGCTGATCTGATTTTTACCTCAACTCCACTTTCCTGCCTTTTCCCCAAATCCTTTGACTCCCTTGCTGATCAAAAATTTGTCTAACTCAGCCTTGAATGTATTCAATGACTCAGCCTCCACAGCTTTTTGGGGTAAAGAATTCCAAAGATTCAAGACCCTCTGGGAGAAGAAATTCCTCCTCATTTCCATCTTAAGCGTGCGACCCCTTATTCTGAGACTATGCCCCCTAGTTTTAGATTCCCCCATGAGTGAATCTAAACATCCACTCCCTCCACCACTGGCGCACTGTGGCTGCGGTGTGTACCATCTACAGGATGCACTTCTGCAACTCGCCAAGGCTTCTCCGACAGCACCTCCCAAACCCTCTATCTCTACCACCTAGAAGGACAAGGGCAAGAGGCGCAGCACATCACCTCCAAGTTCCCCTCCAAGTCACACACCATCCTGTCTTAAGACATATATCACCGTTCCTTCATCGTCACTGGGTCAAAATCCTGGAACTCCCTACTTAACAGCACTGTGGGAGAACCTTCACCACATGGACTACAGTGGTTCAAGAAAAAGGCCCACCACGACCTTCTCAAGGGTAACTAGAGATGGGCAATAAATGCCGGCCTCGCAGCGATTTCCCCCCCCCCCCCCCACCCCGCTACTGCAGGTCTGGCAGCTGGTCTCATGGCTGGAGACCAGTGACCAGAAGGCCTCCCAGACCCAAAAATCCAGTTGGGGACTTTTTAAACAAATGGAGAAATCCTCTCATCGATCCCACCATCCCAGAGAGGGGCTGCACTTGAAGGATGCACGAACTGGCGATAAGACCACAGCACTGTCGCCCGTGCTCCCTTTGAGCGTGGCTCCATTTGGGGAGCGTGGGATTGGTGAATTTACCCAAAGGTGTCTCCAATTGGATTCTGGGCAAGGTGAAAGATGATGCCCTGAGCTTCTCATTCTGCAGGCAGGAAATTAGGAAACTGGATTGGGCCATGGTGTATGCCATCTCGTGGTTACATTTAGTAACTGCCTGTGTTATACGGCATTAATTCAATCATACCATGCCAATAGCAGCTCGAATGCCTGTTAATAACGTGCTGATCACAAGGTCACTACATAATTACGGATGAGGAAGGCCATTTGGCCCATCTTAGTTCATTCTGCATGACCTAATACTCCCCCCATTGCAGCATCCAATTATTTCTTAAATGATTTCATGGCTTTCACCTCCGCTACTCTATCCAGGAGGTCATTTCATGCGTCAATCACTCTTTGCATAAATAAGAACTTTCTAATATCTGTCCTAAATTTACCTTTTACTATCATGTACCCATTTTTAACATCACTTCTCGGACATCTCCTTTCCAGGCTGAAAAGCCCAAGTCTCTCCAATCTTTCTCATAATCACTGGGGATCAGTCTGGTGGCTCTTCTCTGCACTGCCCCCAACATTTGAACATCTCCCTGTGTCCCGGTGACCAGAACTGGACACAGTGCTCAAGGTGAGTCTGACTAGAACTGGACACAGTGTTCAAGGTGCAGTCTGACCAGAACTGGACACAGTGCTCAAGGTGCAGTCTGACCAGAACTGGACACAGTGTTCAAGGTGCAGTCTGACCAGAACTGGACACAGTGTTCAAGGTGCAGTCTGACCAGAACTGGACACAGTGCTCAAGGTGCAGTCTGACCAGAACTGGACACAGTGTTCAAGGTGCAGTCTGACCAGAACTGGACACAGTGCTCAAGGTGCAGTCTGACCAGAACTGGACACAGTGCTCAAGGTGCAGTCTGACCAGAACTGGACACAGTGTTCAAGGTGCAGCCTGACCAGAACTGGACACAGTGTTCAAGGTGCAGTCTGACCAGAACTGGACACAGTGCTCAAGGTGCAGCCTGACCAGAACTGGACACAGTGCTCAAGGTGCAGTGTGACCAGAACGGGACACAGTACTCAAGGTGCAGTCTGACCAGAATAGGACACAGTGCTCAAGGTGCAGTCTGACCAGAACTGGACACAGTGTTCAAGGTGCAGCCTGACCAGAACTGGACACAGTGCTCAAGGTGCAGTGTGACCAGAACGGGACACAGTACTCAAGGTGCAGTCTGACCAGAATAGGACACAGTGCTCAAGGTGCAGCCTGACCAGAACTGGACACAGTGCTCAAGGTGCAGTCTGACCAGAACTGGACACAGTGCTCAAGGTGCTGATCAGAACTGGACACAGTGCTCAAGGTGCGGTCTGACCAGAACTGGACACAGTGTTCAAGGTGCGGTCTGACCAGGACTGGACACAGTGCTCAAGGTGCAGTCTGACCAGAACTGGACACAGTGCTCAAGGTGCGGTCTGACCAGGACTGGACACAGTGCTCAAGGTGCAGTCTGACCAGGACTGGACACAGTGCTCAAAGTGCAGTCTGACCAGAACTGGACACAGTGCTCAAGGTGCAGTCTGACCAGAACTGGACACAGTGCTCAAGGTGCAGTCTGACCAGAGCCCTGTACAGTTCGATCGTTACCTTTTCTGACTTGTATTTTACCGTTCCATCTGTATAGTTCAACATCCTGTTGGCTTTGTTGATTGCTGCTCTGCATTGGCTGGACATTTTGAGAATTGAGTCTTGGTGTGATCTAATTGAGGATTTAAAATGATAAAGGGATTTGATAGGGTAGATACAGAGAAACTATTTCCTCTGGTTGGGGAATCCAAAACAAGAGGGTGTAATCTTAAAATTAGAGCTGGGCCATTTAGGAGTGAAATCAGGAAGCACTTTTCCACTCTCCCTCCCAAAAGGCTGTTGATGCTGGGTCAATTGCAGCTTTCAAGACTGAGATCGATAGATTTTTGTAGGGTAAAGGGATCAAGGGCTATGGAGCCGAGACAGGTAAAATCAGGTTGAGGTTCAGATCAGCCATGATCTGATTGAATGGCAGAACATGCTCGAGGGGCTGAATGGCCTACTCCTGTTCCTATAATAAGACTCCCAGGCCTCTTTCAACTCCAGTCTTAGCTATTTTAACATCATTCATGGAGTATGTGTGCTCCCCATCTTTTCTTCCTCAATGCAGCACTTTTCACTTATCTGCATTAAATCTCATCCACCATTGTTCTGCTCATTTACATATCTTGTCCAACTCATTTGGTGATTTCAGAGCTGCTTCTGGTTCCTAGGTGTCTGTATCTCTGGTTCCTGGGATTCTGGTTCCCTAGTCTCACTGTTTTTTTGGTGTCACTGGTTCCCTGTGCCTCTGGTTCCCCGCGTCCCCGGTTCCCCCTGTGCCTGTGTCCTTGGCTCCCCGTGCTCCTGGTTTCCCGGTGTCCCTCGTGTTACTGATTACTGTTATAAGAGTGACAATTTCCCCACACTGTTGCCAGTGTCCCTGTTTGGTTATGGTGTTGCCGATTGCCATCGGTTAGAGTTTTTTCTCTCAGGATTAGGAGATATAAAATTTTCAAACACCAGGATTGCAGGGAGGGCTGTGTGGATCTAACATCCTATTCTTTGTGTTCACAGAGCAAGGACATTGGCCAGCAGATGCACGAGGAGCTGCTGAAGGTGACCAATGAGCTGTACACCGTGAGTATCAGCTGTTAGTTTTGGCAACACCAAACTCTTCCATGGTGCTCATCATGTCTGAGTTACCTTTCTACACCGGTTATTTCCCTTGTTGGTTTCTGGTGAATGTTTGGTGCTCCTCAAGGTGACGAGGAATGAAACACATCCCCATTTAAGACACTATCAGCCTGATCCATTACCAGGACAGTAACAGCACGGGTTAGATACAGAGTAAATCTCCCTCTACACTGTCCCATCAAACACTCCCAGGGCAGGTACAGCATGGGTTAGATACAGAGTAAATCTCCCTCTACACTGTCCCATCAAACACTCCCAGGGCAGGTACAGCACGGGTTAGATACAGAGTAAAGCTCCCTCTACATTGTCCCATCAAACACTCCCAGGGCAGGTACAGCACGGGTTAGATACTGTGTAAATCTCTCTCTACACTGTCCTATCAGCCTCCTCTCCCGACACACAATCCTCCCCCTCCCCACCTCCTCTCCCATTCCCCAGCCTCCTCTCCCAGACCCCATCCTCCTATTCTTCCGCCCAGACCCTTGATCCTGCCTTCCCCGACCCCCGATCCTGGACCCAACCCTTGGACCCACTTACCTGGGGCCCCCTGCCATGCTAGTAGTGGACCGATCTTGCACTCCTCTTCATCAGCTCCACAATAATGAGGCCAGAGGCCCAATTTCAGGGGTTCCTCAGGCTTCAACATTCAGGAGCTGGGAATGATCTCTGCACCCCCGCGCGCCCGAAGATAGTTGCGTCCGAATTTCTTGGCTATTGTCTCCATTCATTAAATTGCTAACAGGCACTAAGGCACTATAGCCTTAAAGCCAGCTCTCGGTGAACACAAACACAAGACGTGGAAGATTTTTTTTAAAATTAAAAACATTTAGCATGAAGTAAATCTTGAAGGTGATGGAAGTATATAAAGCTGTGATGAAGTTGCCATCTCGATAGATTGAAGGTTGTTGGACTGTAATCTCAGTCCAGGGTCAATTGAAAAGAAACTCCTCAAAAAAAAATCCAGCCAACGTATTAATAACCAGATCCTGTCATCTCAAATAGAAATGATATCCCAGAGTTTCAGATAGAATATTGATCCGAATGATCAGCCCAGTCAGTCAGAATGGCTATACTGAGAAAGGAGGGCAATGTTATCACTGGGATTGCAGTTAAGTGTTAACAGTGGACGTGCAACAGTCTCATACTGGGTCCACGCAGGCAGCGGGCGCAGGGGTGGAAAATCGACCGTCCAGCCTCACACGGCAGGGGCAGTGTTAACTCTCCCCGATTGGCAGGAAAAAAGCGGAGGAGAAGATAAAATGGAGAGGCACCATTTCCCCCTCCGTTCCCGCCGATTCCCCAATTTAACGCCGTTGGTTTTGGCGACAGATGAGGCTCCTACTGGAGTCTGGAGGAGCCTCATTAATAAACGGAAATCAGGGTCAATGGCACTTCAACCCGCTCCTGAACAACGGTGCCTGCTGTGGCGGTCCCACCAGGTAAAGCTGCCAGGAAGCCAGCGAGCCCGCTGAAGGTGAGTTAAAATAAATAGGAGTGCTCCTCCGGGCCCCATATGGAAAGTCTGGGCTTCTGCTCCCTTGGGCTCCAACAACAACCCCCTCCACCCCATCCCCTGCTGCAAGACTCCTGCAACACCTCCACCCCCGGACTTAACGGTCTGACAGCAGCCTTCTCCTGATGCCAGCAGATGAACTTCATCCTCCCCCCACCCCCCCTCCCCGAACTTCATCCTCCCCCCATCATCCTCCCCATGAGGATGGGGGGGGGGAATGAAGATGGGGGAGGATGAAGCCCCTCCCAATCTCTGTAACCTCCTCCAGCCCTACGACCCTCCGGGATCTCTGCACTCCTCCAATTCTGGCCTCTTGAGCATTCCCGATTTTAATTGCTCCACCGTTGGCGGCTGTGCCTTCAGCTGCCTAGGCTCTAAACTCTGGAGTTTCCTCCCTAAACCTCTCCGCATTTCTACCTCTCCATCCTCCATTAAGATGCTTCTTAAAACCTACCTCTTTGACCGAACTTTTGGTTACCTGTCCTACTATCTCTTTATGTGGCTTGGTGTCAAATTTTGCCTGATTACGCTCCTGTGAAGCACCTTGGGATGTTTTACCATGTTTAAAGGCACTATATAAATGCAAGTTGTTGCTGTAGATTGCAAAGGCTATTAAACTGTCTTCTTCTCCCTCTGCCAGGTGATGAAAACATATCACATGTACCATGCAGAGAGCATCAGCGCGGAGAGCAAGCTGAAGGACGCTGAGAAGCAGGAAGAGAAACAGTTCAGCAAATCGGGAGACATCAGCGTGAACCTGCTCCGGCACGAGGACAGACCACAGCGCCGCAGTTCCGTGAGGAAGATAGAGAAGATGAAGGAGAAGGTACGATCGAAGCAGCGGGCACTGCCCACAGCTGAAGGGTTTGGGTGAGACGGACTGCAAGAGTGGAAACACCCCACCCCCCCCCAACCCCAACCCCCTGCTAGAATTGGTGGGTGTGGTGACATGTAAGGGCTTCGCGATATGGTAGTGAATCATGGGCAGTGGGCGGACATTGGTTTGGGCCAGTGCGTGAAGAGGCCTTTAAAAGAAAGAAGGATTCGCATTTCTATAGCGCCTTTCATGACCTCAGGACGTTCCGAAGCGCTTCACAGCCAATAAAGTACTTTTGAAGTGTAGTCACTGTTGTAATGTAGGAAACACGGCAGGCAATTTGAGCACAGCAAGATCCCACAAACAGCAATGTGATAATGACCCAGAGCATCTGTTTTAGTGATATTGGTTGAGGGATAAATATTGGTCAAGTCACAGGGGAGAACTCCCTTGTTCTTCTTTGATTAGTGCCATGGGATTTTTTACGTCCACCTGAGAGGGCTGATGGGGCCTCAGTTTAATGGCTCACCCGAAAGACGGTACCTCTGACAGTGCAGCCCTCCTTCAGTACTGCACTGGGAGTGTTAGCCTGGATTATATGCTCAAGTCTCTGGAGTAGGGCTTGAACCCATGACCTTCTGACTTGGAGGTGGGAGTGCTACCACTGAGCCACGGCTGACGTGGCAAAAAAAATTACTTAAAGTTACGCATTACATCATCTGTAATGTAATAAATACTTGTATTTATACAGCTTCCTTCATATCAAAACCACTCAAAGTACTTTCATCAACTTCTGTTGGGGCAGTTATTGTTCATATTCAGGCAAATGTGGCAGCCATTCTGTGACAGCCCATAAACAGCAGTGAGAGGAACAACCAGTTAATTGGTTGAAGGGAGAGTATTGGCCAGAACCCCGGAGAACTCCCCCTGCTCTTCTTTGAATAGGTTTAATAGGATGGGTTAGTGTTCACCTGAGCAGGCAGACAGGGCCTCCCCTGAACTATGCAGCACTGTGTCAGTGCGAGCAACGGTGTGTCAGCCTGCATCGCGTCAAGTCCTGGATTGGCCCTTGAACCCACCGCCCTCTGACCCTGTGACTTCAGCTGAAGAGGAGAAGAAATTGAGGGCAAGTGGGGGGGTGGGGGCAAATGGTTTTTGAAAAGTTTGTGTATTGTTTTGGGTTCTGTATCTTGATATATAGCATTTCAAGTTCATGGGTTTCCATGAAAACGGGGGTGCTCTGTCTGCGAATGTGTGCCAGTTGAGAGCATTAGACGATGGAGCACAACTGTGTCCCTGACTCATGACAAATGCTGATTTACAGTCACAGTGATGAATGAACCCTGGGAGTGATGTGCAGTCGATTAGTATACTGTCTTTTCAATCGGGGGCCTGGGTTCAAATTGAGCTAAGACCGATGTAACAAAATGGCTCCTCTATCTGACATGGGTCTGGGATAATCTTAACCCAGCTCTCAGTTCATTTAAAACACAAAGCAGCCCAAACATTTGGTATGAATGGTGCATAATTTGCCAGCCTCGCTGTGATGGCTGGTGTGGGAATTGGCAGCATCACACTGCGATAATGGGTGCTAATTTGCGATTACGTTAAAGGCATATTTCCTCTGGTCACAAGCGTTTGTTTCAAACAGTTTTGTCCAATATGTTAGCCACTAGCCATATGTGGCTAATTGGGAATCCAGCTAATTGCATTTCTGATTAGTAAACAAAACCATTTATAATTTTGCTAGGGACAACCTGCACAGGAGGCTAGATTTGTTTTGCTGTCGATCACTGGGGTAAAAGTGGTGGAACAGGTTATCTGCCTGAGATGGTCGGCAATGACCCTTTGCGAATTCTGCGGGGTTGAGCCGCTGACATATTTTTGACAGGCTCGCGGTGGGTGCAGGAAATGGCAGTTGCGGATTTGGAGGCCTGCAGCAGCTTAAAGGGCCAGCAGCCTCTGAGAAAAGGCCCTCGATGAAAGAAAGAAAGAACTTGCATTTATATAGCGCCTTTCACGACCTCAGGACACCCTAAAGTGCTTTACAACCGATCAAGTACTTTGCAAGTGTAATCACTGTTGTACTGTAGGAAACACAGCAGTCAATATGCGCACAGCAAGATCCCACAAACAATGACAAGATAATCTGTTTTGGTAATGTTGATTGAGGGATAAATATTGGCCAGGACACCGGGGAGATTTCCCCTACTCTTCTTCGAAATAGTGCTGCGGAATATTTTACGTCCACCTGAGGGGGCAGACAGGGCCTTGGTTTAACGTCTCATCCGAAAGACAGCACCTCCGACACTGGAGCACTCCCTCAGTACTGCACTGGGAGTGTTGGCCTGGATTATGGGCTCAAGTCTCTGGAGTGGGACTTGAACCCACGACCTTCTGACTCAGAGGTGAGAGTGGTACCACTGACTCACGGCTGACAGGTGACCAACGTACTGTGCAGTAGGCCGCATCTTCGAATGCTGGGCTCGGTTCTGGTCAGCGAGGCACGAGGGAAACACGAGAGCCTTGTGAATGGTGCAGAGACAGAAGATGAGGCTGATGCCTCGTGCCAGAGGGACTGATGTGTGGGAAAAGGTTAAAAATATAAAATTGCACTCTTCAGCCTTGAAAGGAGGCATATGATGGGGGGAGGGGGTTGCTTTATAGAAGTAGGGGGGAAATTTACAGCACAGGACAGGATCACATGCCAAGAATTTGGTCAACGTGCCCCATTTGTTTATTCATTCTCGGGATGTGGGCATCGCTGGCAAGGCCAGCATTTATTGCCCATCTCTAATTGAGAAGGTGGTGGTGTTTCTTCTTGAACCACTACAGTCCATAAGGTAAAGATGCAGGTACTCCTACAGTGGAATTCTTTGTAGTGGTTTGATACAACTGAGTGGCTTGCGAGGGCAGTTAAGAGTCAACTACAGTGGTCACATAGGCCAGACCAGGTAAGGAGGGTAGGTTTTCTTCCCTAAAGGACATGAGTGAACCAGTTGTGTTTTCATGACAATCTGACAGCTTTTTATTTCCAGATTTTTGAAATGGAATCCACATTCTCAAACTGCCATGGTGGGATTTAAACTCATGTTCTCTGAATTACTAGTCCAGTAATATAGCCACTACACTACCATACTATTCAATACAAGGGAATATAGGTACCAGCTGGTAAAGGGCAAATTCAAGCCTAATATCAAGAAGCGCATCGTCATGCAAAGAGTGATTAATTCCCAGGATGGTCTTCTTGGTAGGCTCAAACTTCACTTAAGAGGCAGGAGTTAGGTGCTTTGATTAGGGGACAGCAGGTTTCTATGAAAGGGTGGGGTGAATGGAAATCTGTCATCGATCGCGCCTGCAGGGGATCCTTTGGGCTATTGACAGGTCCGGCAACTCTCCATTAAACTTATGAGGGCATCCTTGGATCCTGGAGAGGGCACAGTTGTACTGAGTCGCCATAGTGACAGGCCATAGTAAGGATCCATCTGCACGGAGTTTGATAGGTCAGTGAAATGTGCTCCATAGGTCAATGATGCAGTTTGCTGGGAGGAACTGTGTTGCCTGTTAACAGTAGGGCAGCGAACTTGGGTTGTGTTCATGTCAAATACCCAAAAACTGCTGTAGGCAAGGGGAATAGTAATAAGAATGAGAAGGAGAATAAAGGGACCATAATCTTAAAAAATTGGAGCTAGGCCAGTTAGGAATGAAATCAGGAAGTCCTTTTCACACAAAGGGTAGTGGAAATCTGGAACTCTGACTCCCAAAAGGCTGTGAATGCTGGGGGTCAATTGAAATTTTCAAAACTGAGTTCGATAGATTTTTGTTAGGTAACAGTATCAAGGGATATGGAGCTAAGACGGGTAAATGGGGTTGAGGTACAGATCAACCATGATTTAATTGAATGGTGGAACAGACTCAAGGGGCTGAATGGCCTCCTGCTGTTCCTATGTGTATCCCACTCATAGTGCTGACCTTAACTCACTCGTAATTTTGACGTTCATGTGTTATCTAAATGATATCCTTCACATGCGCAAAACATACAAGCATACAGAGGCAGGGGAGGCTCAAGGTATCCTTGTGGAGCCCAGTAGAGCATTCCTCCTCCTCCTGGCCCACAGGGAACCTTTAGAAGTTAAGTCACTTACCTGGCCCTCCTGTGGCCAGGTCCTGTCTGCCACCAGCTGTCGCAAGTGGGTTGGAGACTGTGCGGGCCTTAGTCAGATCCATGGTTAAAATGGCATGCGTGTCCTGATGATATCATCAGGATGTGACTTTGCCATTGAAATTAGGCCCCCACTTCACTGGGACAGGTGGCCTTCCTGTGCAAGTTGAATTGATGGGGGGGCAGAAACAGGGCCGAACCCCCTCCACACACCACCATCTTAAACCCCCCCCCACTCACTTCGTTCCCCCCGGAGTTCCAGTCAGCCCTGCTGTGTCATCCTATGGACTGCAACGCCTGCCTTTATAAAGTAAAAACAGTACAAGATATTCGCAACACTGTGCAATCAGGAAAGTAATGCTGCACAGTTTGGAAATCTACCACAAGCCAGGAAGATTTTTTTTTAGTTCTTAACTGTATATGTTGTTGGGCATCCAATGAGCTAAAGGATGTCATGTCTGTTGTATCGGACTTTGAGCTCACAGGTCTGCTGACACTCCAGCGCAGTACTCAAGTGCTGCATTGCCAGAGGTACCGTCCTGTGGATGAGACGGTTAAACCAAGGTCGTGCCTGCCTGTTCCAGTGGTTCAGGTGGAATGTTAAAGAGCACAATTCGGGTAATAGCGGGGAGTTTCCTCGATGTCTTGGCTAACATTCCTTCCTCAACCAATACCAAAATGGCTACTGAATTTACTTACATTACAATAGTCATCACACTTCAGAGTATTCACTATATGTGAAGACATTTTGAGACGTGCTATTTAAATGCAAGTCTTTCTTTTCATATAAGCCCAGTGACAACTCCCAGATGGATCTCTTCCCCAGCCCACAGTCGAGTCATATCCTTGCCCTGGTATGAGGGAGATGCAGGTCCGATCCAATCTTGATAAGCACAGTATTACTTTGCCAGGAGATGCTCATCCTGAATAGGGATTGCTATAAACTGTAGTTGAAATTAGCCAGTTTGGTAATCTACCACAGCTCATTGGTTCGGCCATTCAGGCTCAACAAGACTTATGCAGGGACCCTGCACAAAGCTGAATGCATTCATCCGGCTCCTGCTGTCTCTGGATCAAATTTGGCAGCTGGTTGATTCTGTTTTATGTGTTTGGTATGTTCAAGTTAAAAAAAAACAATAAGGTGGAGGAGCGAGTGACTCAGTTGGTTAACACATGGCCTAACATCGTTGGAACCTGAGTTCAAATAAAGGTCCTACCGCAAATCAGTTTGAGCACATCGCGACCCAATTCCTGGTGGGTGTGGGCCAGATGGGATATAACTTAGGATTCTGAAGAAGACTGTCAGGAAATTTGCAGGGCACAGCCCATTATGTTGAAAGAATTATTAGAGACTAAGGAAGTGAACACAGCACTGATACTTTAAAAAGGGAGATAAATCTGAACCGGCAACTCCAGACTCTTTAGCTTAACATTAATACCAAGTGAAATAACAGAATCTGTTCTGAGCAGTAAACTGTATAGCAATAATTTAATAAGAAGCAGCCTGCAGGGATTTAGGAGAACATCTTGCCTGACAAACCTTCTTGACTTTGAGAATGCGACAAATAAAATAGCTAGTAGAACTCCCTACAATATTTAGACTTTCAGAAAGATTTTGACAAAGTTCCACATGAAAGGCTCTTAATTCAACTAAAAGCTGCAAGAATATCGGGAAGAACTTGAGACTGGATAAGAAGTCAGTCAACCGATAGGAGACAGTATTCGTGAGAAGTGTTATCCCATTAGATACAGTACAACTCCTTCTACACTATCCCATCAAACAGTCTCAGGGCAGGTACAGCACGGGTTAAATACAGAGTAAAGCTCCCTGTACACTGTCCCATCAAACACTCCCAGGGCAGATACAGCAACGGATAGATACAGAGTAAAGCCCCCTCAACACTGTCCAAACAAACACTCCCAGGGCAGGTACAGGAGGGATTAGATACACAGTGAAGCTCTTTCTACGCTGTCCCATCAAATACTCCCAGGGCAGGTACAGCATGGGTTATATACAGAGTAAAGCTACATCTATTCTGCTCCACCAATGCGTCTAAACCACACCCCAAGAATTGTATTCTGTACTCACCAGTATCATTCTTCCATTTCCCACACTAGCCATCCTTTATGACTGAAAACAAAGAGTTCCCTCTATTTTTTTCCACTCACAGCCAGCCCAGCAGTCACCCTGGGTGGGATTCAAACCCACAGCCCAGAGGTGAAAGGACACTGTCTAACCCAATGCATCATTTAGTCCACAAGATCTTGTTTGTGTTTTCGTCAGTACTCTAATTAACAGGAAGAGGTTTGGTCCATTGGAATTCTATATAATGGGAGTGAATAGGAAGAGATGTGGTCCATTGCAATTCTGTACAGTGAATGGGATGAATGGGAAGTGGTTTAGTCTGTTTTTGAATTGAATACGTATTTCTGTACATGAACTATTCAGTAAATATCTTTATAGTGTGTTTCCCTTTTCTATTTCCTTTCTCAGCGTCAAGCCAAGTATTCTGAAAACAAACTGAAGTGCACCAAAGCAAGGAACGACTACCTGCTTAACCTAGCAGCGACGAATGCTGCAGTGGCCAAATACTACATCCACGACGTCTCCGACCTGATTGACGTCAGTATTCTTTGCTTTTCTGGTGAATTTTTTGCTCGTTATGTCAGTGCCGGGGAACGGAACACTTTCCATCAAGTCCTGCCAGGTCAGGGGCAGAGTGGGCAGAATGTCCCATGGCCTTGTGTGGAGCGGGCTGGGGTTGGAAATAAAAGGGATAACGAATGGTCACTGAGCTAAGGTGGGAGAGTTCAGAGAGGTGATGGAAACCTTGGCTGAGAGGATGAGTTTCGAGAAGGCTTTTAAGTGTCAGCCATAGCTCAATGAGCACTCTCGCCTCATGAGTCTGCGTTTTACACTAGCGCCAACAGTTAAAATGACCCCCATTGAGTTTTATTTCATACTTACCATGGTGAGACTGGAACTCACAGCCTCTAGTTTCTGGTTTAGTACCATAACACTACTGCATCTGTAGCCACCATGTTCCATATTACCTTATAGTACAGAATCAAGAAGCTGCGAGTGAGACCCCCCCAAATAGAGGCCAGGCCCCTCCCACAAGAAGCAGAGGACAGAAAGAAGCCAACTGGTGGAGTCTGGTACCGCTCCCCATCCTCTGGGGAACTGCACAAGGCAAGGAAGGGGAAAAAGTTAAGGGGAAGCCTTGCTTTTGTGACAGTAAATGAGGAAAGACCGATGAGCTACCCTTTTTCTGGCTTTGGATTTCCGAGTCTGGTCTTCAAGTGGGAAATTGTAAACAGGTCATTAAAGATCTGTTGCTTTCCAATAGATGTCCATTCACTTTTCTGTGTCTCATTATGTGGGGACATTCATTAGTTATTAAGGTTTTCAATTAATTTTTATCATCAACAAAAAAAAATTCAGATCTCCAGCCAACTACTATCCTGTCCAGCAACGCCTCAAATTTAAAATCCTCATCCTTGTGTTCAAATCCCTCCATGGCCTCGCCCCTCCCTATATCTGTAACCTCTTGCAGCCCTATATCCCTTCAAGATCTCTATGCTCCTCTAACTCCGGCCTCTTGTGCATCCCTGATTTTAATCACTCCAACAATGGCAACTATGCTTTCAGCTGCCTAGGCCCTAAGCTCTGGAATTCCCTCCCTAAACCTCTCTGCCTCTCTCTCCTCCTTTTAAGACACCCCTTAAAATCTACCTCTTTGACAAAGCTTTTCGTCACCTATCCCAATATCTCCTTATGTGTCTCGGTGTCAAATTTTGTCTGATAACGCTCCTGTGAAGCGCCTTGGGTCGTTTTAATAAGTTAAAGGCACTATATAAATGCAAATTGTTGTTGCTGTTACTGTACTTTTCATCAGTAACAAAAGAAAACATCAGACCTCCAGCCATGATTCCACTACTATCCTGCCCCCGTTGGAATTAGAGGAAAGCCTAATCAAGTGGCAAACCCGGCAGGCTGCTCGAACTCTGAAATTATTCAGGCTGTGACACCAAACAGCCCGCAAAACCACCAGGGTACAGTTGAGTGCAGATAAGACCAGCTAATGAGATCAGATCCCTTTTTAGGCCAAACTCGTACTCTTTCTTGTTTTAAAGTTGACTGGATCTCACCGGAGGGTGGAGGGCTGTGCAGTAGACCGTGCAAAGTGACTGTTACATCCTTCGCAACTGGGCCAAAGAAAAAGGGCCGGTGGGACTAAACGTTGGCCGGGTTACCGGACCCAGTCATTGTATCGAGTTGGATTAGGTTCAATGTTCCCCTTCACTCTGTGCTGAACTTGAGGCTTTGTCCTTTCCCAGTTCCTCACTGGCAGTTTGCCCACAGGCTGCCTGCTCTCAGCGGCCTCTCTTTTCCTTACAATAGTCTGCACAAGTTCACTTCCTTGTCCATTTGCTGTGACTGAAAGCCCCAGATGGTTTTCCGCTTTTTTTCCCTCTGTGAATTGTAACCCCCTCCCCCCGCCCCCGTCTCCGACATTTTCAGAAACACAAACCCAGCATTGTGTGACCTATTCCGCTCTGGCTGCCAGGCACTGCTGCGGAACAGACAAGAATATATGTGCCGAACAGGAATACACACACCTATGTTAACAGTGGTTACCGTGGTAACTTGGATTTATATATAAAAACATTACATAGTGAATGACTGCATGCTTGAGGGCTACTTGGAGTTAAACTGCACTGGATAAGTGTGTGGTTGTAGAATGAAGTCAGAACACAATGGTACGGTTTAGCAGGGGGCATCTTTCTGCCTCAGTTCCTCCCCCCCCACCCCCCTCAAACTTGTGCTTATTGAACACTATTGTTTTACTAAAGAAGGAACTTCGCTCTTTGTGTTCCCTCTTCCCCTCAGTAATCTATTTTAGTCAAGATCTCTGCCTTTCTTGTGTGAAGCAGGTTTCATTTATACCTCACTGGATTGGACTGTACAATACAGACGTACAGGATACAAATGTAAATCTAATCGTTGTGAGGATTCTGCGACTTTTTAAAAATTATGTTTTGTTTAAATAATTGGGAAATTGATTCCCGAATCCAGAATATCTGTCCCCCCACTCCTCTCCCACGCCCCCACTCCCCGAATCCAGCCAGGCCTGCTTCCTTGACTCGTGAAAAAGAGTATCCACTGGCAGGGTCCCAAAAACAGGATCAAAGTGACTCATTCATTAGTTTGGGAAAAGTTGGACAGAATTCGTTGGGAGTGAATTGAATAGTGCAACCTGACCACAACAGCTTTCCACATACCTGAGCAGGCTTGTCATCTGCAATTACTTTCAGGGTCCGCATGCATAGATGATTCAAAAATGTATCAGATTTCCCAAGTTGCTTTTCAAAGACAGGTCCCCCATTCCAGGGAGACTACGGATCACCTGGTAGTGCCAGAGGTGATTGTCGGTCTTGTAAACCGACCCTCCCCACCTCCCTTTGCACGGTAACTCGAACTGTTGCAGCGTCGAGGGCAAGGGGCCTGGGGGTTTTTTTCAGCCTAAGCCCTGCAGCAGGAGGTAACAGAAGCTTTTGGGAAGCTCTGAGGAGATGCTGCCTGATGCCCGAGGAGACACAGCAGCCAAACCGCTGAGCATTGCAATAACATCATGGGCAAGCGATGTGTTTCGATGTGTGTTCCCCCACATGCTTGGCACACAACAGGAAGGCTTTCCGAAACTCTTTTGGATAAAGACTATGCTCCCTTTGATAATAACAGAGATGTTTCGCCAAGGACCTTAGAAACAATGGGGTCATTTTGGCTTTGGGCAACCGTGTAGATCAGACCATATCGGATCAGCCGCCCGTTATATATCTCTCCCAAATTTCAGAAATTACGAGAGATGCGTAACGGGTGGCTGATCCGATACTGCCCGTTAAAAAAGTCTAAATTACCCCCAATGAAGATGCTATTAGGTTGATAGGTGGTGAAATTGGCCCCTCCTTCAACCCCCTCTCCCTTCTCCCATGCTACTTGGTGCCTTTGAGGTCGATCTTGACTTTATGTGACAGTAAGTCGACAGCCCATTTTACATTTCTCCCCATTTTTATTTCCAATGAAGTCAACGGAAGAATCAGTGGGAGAGATGTAAAACGAGCTGCCGACTGACTATCACCCATTGTACACTATTGCATAAAGTCAAGATCTACCCCTTTCTCTTTGCCAGTGGAGTTTTGGTGCAAGAGCTTCAAGGGGCAACTCCATGCTGAATTGCAGTGCACAATACGTGAGATAATCTGTCAGTGTTCTGACTTGCCTCGTTCTTCCTCTTGGTTCTTTGTTTTTGGTAAGAGTTCCCGTCGATTGTTATCTACAAATGTGCGTATCAGAGATTAACACCCACCAAGTTTCAAATTCAAATTGATTCCAATAAGACCTTTTTTTGGGATGTATCTCTCATCGCCTGGATTTGGTCCAGTCTGGCTTCAGATGTAGGAGTCTGATGAAAAGTAACCGTACACCGGTACAGAAAACCAGTGCTGAAGCCAGCCATTGCCTACATCCCACCTAAATTTTAAATTTGAGCTAGTGACTTCTTTGTTCATGTCAGCTTGACTCAGTTGATAACACTCTCGCCTCTTGAGTCAGAAATTTGTGGGTTCAAGCCTTACTATGGATTGAGCACATAATCTAGGCTGACACTTCAGTGCAGTACTGAGGGAGCGCTGAACTGTCGGAGGTGCTGTCTTTGAGATGAGATGTTAAACCAAGGCTCTGTCGGCCTGCTCAGGTGGACGTAAAAGATCCCATGGCACTATTCGAAGAAAAATAAGGAGTTTTTCTGGTGTTCTGTGCTTCACTCACCCTACTATTCCATTACTCAAAGATGTCAATCCTCCTTCACTCACCCTGTTCTGTGCTTTCCCCGCAGTGCTCTGATTTGGGATTCCATGCCAGTCTGGCTCGCACTTTCAGGACGTTCCTCTCGGCAGAATATAACCTAGAAACGTCTCGGCACGAGGGACTGGACATCATCGAGAATGCCGTGGACAACCTGGACGCACGGAGTGACAAGCACAAGGTCATGGACATGTACAACCAAATCTTCTGTCCACCCACCAAGTTTGAATTCCAGCCGCACATGGGAGACGAGGTACATTACTATTGGTCAGGTCCAAGTGGTTCAAGTGAGATTGACATACAGGAAGCGTAAAAATCTTTAGTTTGTAGTTCTCCCATTTAATACATTCATTTTCCTTTTGGTTGTTGCAGTCACTGAGAGGGTGGGGAATGGGGCCCACTGCCAGGAGGAAACCTTGGAGGAGTGTGTGATGGTGATACTCCTTGGCGCGCCCTATGTATAGTTTTTTTTCTCCTTCTTTCTTGCTCTTGGGAAGGTGCCTCTTTCTGATACCCCTCTCGAGGACAATAAGATCCCTCCTCTAGTCTGGTGTTGGTCACACCCTATCAGGTGCACCAGATTGGAATCTAATGCTTAACCATTTTAGATCTGTGCTCGATAGAGCTGCCAACCCTCCAGGATTGTCCTGGAGTCTCCAGAAATTAAAGATTAATCTCCTGGACACTGCTGCGATTAAACCCTGGGAGAAAAATCATAGGGATGTCAAAAATATATATTTTTTCATTTTCTTTGAATGCTTGATTATTAGTTCTAAAGATATTGGAGATGGGGGGAGAAAGGCTGTTCGACTGGGCGGGGCAGTTGGAGGCGGGAGGTCATGTGATGAAACCTCCAGGAATACGTCCAACCAGAGTTGACAACCCTAGTGCTCTAGCCCTGCGCCAATGTGACCCGGTACCTCGCTCTTTTTCTCTGCAGCCAAGAACAGTGCTGATAGGTTTCAATCATTTTTATCTCCACAATATCCCCCTTCTGATCAACTTGATAACATGAACTGGGACAATTGGAGTTTTCAAACCTGAGATCGATAGATTTTTGTTAGGTAAGGGTATCAAAGGATATGAATCAAAGACAGGTAAATGGAGTTAAGGTACAGATCAGCCATGATCTAATTGAACGGCGGAGCAGGCTCGAGGGCCTGAATGGCCTACTCCTGTTCCTAGGGACTGTTCCATTAAGAGAAATCAGTTCTACATGAGCGATACTTTTCTCGGAAAGAATCTTTATTCTGCAAAACTGCGACTGCAACTCAGCTGTGGAGATGTGCTTTGCTGTAAGGTCACACTTTACCGCAGGAAGGGTACAACTCACAATTAACCCATGTGATGCCATAGGCGAGTTTATTCACCCAGCTGTGCTTGGGCTGCAGGGGGCGCCAATCAAAATTCTGTGGAGCTGAGACTTGCCAATGAGCTGACTCATTGGTCCCAAACATTGTCTACTTGTCAATATGAATTTTGTGTCAGAGATTCACTCGTTTTATGCGTGGCCATGTCAGTGTACAATATCTGGGCTTTTCATTGGCCATGTAACCCACCTGTGAAGCATTTTTTTTTCAAAAAGCCACTTGCACCTGCAAAATAGAGGAGATTTCTATGTGAGGGGCGGGAACCATTCTAAACGTCAACATAAGAAAACAGGGTTAGAATAAGGCAAAAAGGGTCAAATTAGCAGCAAAACGGGGCAAAACAGGTGACTAGATTGTGTTTAAAATTTTCATGATTAACTGGTCAATTACTGCTGTTTGTGGGATCTTGCTGTGTGCAAAATGGCTGCCACATTTGCCTACATAACAGCTTAAAAGTAATTCACCATATACTAATGTGTCTGAGAGATGTGAGCAGGTGTTATATAAATGCGAGTCTTTCCTCCTCTTACAAGAGAACAAAGACAAAACCATGAAATAATTCATCCTGGAATTTGCTGTTTCCTGTAATCTTTCTGCGAGACTGATTCAGTCCAACAGGTGCAGATGGTTTGATAACACAACCCAGGATTGTTATCATTATATTTGACCCTCGATGCAAGAGTTCATTATTATTTGCTGATTTCCGTTTTATTCGATACAATAATTGGCTTGATATTTTCAAACCAGTGAGATTGAACCAAGAGCTCAATCGCTTCATATCACCCCCCACGCCCAGTTACCACTGACACTCTACTAACCCTACCCCACACACTGGCACTATACTCACCCCCCACACCAGTTACCACTGGCACTCTACTAACCCTACCCCACACACTGGCACTCTACACACCTCCCACACCAGTTACCACTGGCACTCTACTCACCCTTCCCCTCACACTGGCACTCTACTCACCCCCCACACCAGTTACCACTGGCACTCTACTAACCCTACCCCACACACTGGCACTCTACTCACCCCCCACACCAGTTACCACTGGCACTCTACTAACCCTACCCCACACACTGGCACTCTACACACCTCCCACACCAGTTACCACTGGCACTCTACTCACCCTTCCCCTCACACTGGCACTCTACACACCCCCCACACCAGTTACCACTGGCACTCTACTCACCCTACCCCACACACTGGCACTCTACACACCCCCCACACCAGTTACCACTGGCACTCTACTCACCCTACCCCACACACTGGCACTCTACTCACCCCCCACGCCCAGTTACCTCTGGCACTCTACTCACCCTTCCCCACACACTGGCACTCTACTCACCCTTCCCCACACACTGGCACTCTACACACCCCCCACGCCCAGTTACCTCTGGCACTCTACTCACCCTTCCCCACACACTGGCACTCTACACACCCCCCACACCAGTTACCACTGGCACTCTACTCACCCTACCCCACACACTGGCACTCTACACACACCCCCACGCCCAGTTACCTCTGGCACTCTACTCACCCTACCCCACACACTGGCACTCTACTCACCCCCCACGCCCAGTTACCTCTGGCACTCTACTCACCCTACCCCACACACTGGCACTCTACACACCCCCCCACGCCCAGTTACCTCTGGCACTCTACTCACCCTTCCCCACACACTGGCACTCTACACACCCCCCACACCAGTTACCACTGGCACTCTACTCACCCTACCCCACACACTGGCACTCTACACACCCCCCACACCAGTTACCACTGGCACTCTACTCACCCTACCCCACACACTGGCACTCTACTCACCCCCCACGCCCAGTTACCTCTGGCACTCTACTCACCCTTCCCCACACACTGGCACTCTACTCACCCTTCCCCACACACTGGCACTCTACACACCCCCCACGCCCAGTTACCTCTGGCACTCTACTCACCCTTCCCCACACACTGGCACTCTACACACCCCCCACGCCCAGTTACCTCTGGCACTCTACTCACCCTTCCCCACACACTGGCACTCTACACCCCCCCCACACCAGTTACCACTGGCACTCTACTCACCCTACCCCACACACTGGCACTCTACTCACCCCCCATGCCCAGTTACCTCTGGCACTCTACTCACCCTTCCCCACACACTGGCACTCTACTCACCCTTCCCCACACACTGGCACTCTACACACCCCCCACGCCCAGTTACCTCTGGCACTCTACTCACCCCCCACGCCCAGTTACCTCTGGCACTCTACTCACCCTTCCCCACACACTGGCACTCTACTCACCCTTCCCCACACACTGGCACTCTACACACCCCCCACACCAGTTACCACTGGCACTCTACTCACCCTACCCCACACACTGGCACTCTACTCACCCCCCACGCCCAGTTACCTCTGGCACTCTACTCACCCTTCCCCACACACTGGCACTCTACTCACCCTTCCCCACACACTGGCACTCTACACACCCCCCACGCCCAGTTACCTCTGGCACTCTACTCACCCTTCCCCACACACTGGCACTCTACACACCCCCCACACCAGTTACCACTGGCACTCTACTCACCCTACCCCACACACTGGCACTCTACACACCCCCCACACCAGTTACCACTGGCACTCTACTCACCCTACCCCACACACTGGCACTCTACTCACCCCCCACGCCCAGTTACCTCTGGCACTCTACTCACCCTTCCCCACACACTGGCACTCTACTCACCCTTCCCCACACACTGGCACTCTACACACCCCCCACGCCCAGTTACCTCTGGCACTCTACTCACCCTTCCCCACACACTGGCACTCTACACACCCCCCACACCAGTTACCACTGGCACTCTACTCACCCTACCCCACACACTGGCACTCTACACACACCCCCACGCCCAGTTACCTCTGGCACTCTACTCACCCTACCCCACACACTGGCACTCTACTCACCCCCCACGCCCAGTTACCTCTGGCACTCTACTCACCCTTCCCCACACACTGGCACTCTACACACCCCCCCACGCCCAGTTACCTCTGGCACTCTACTCACCCTTCCCCACACACTGGCACTCTACACACCCCCCACACCAGTTACCACTGGCACTCTACTCACCCTACCCCACACACTGGCACTCTACACACCCCCCACACCAGTTACCACTGGCACTCTACTCACCCTACCCCACACACTGGCACTCTACTCACCCCCCACGCCCAGTTACCTCTGGCACTCTACTCACCCTTCCCCACACACTGGCACTCTACTCACCCTTCCCCACACACTGGCACTCTACACACCCCCCACGCCCAGTTACCTCTGGCACTCTACTCACCCTTCCCCACACACTGGCACTCTACACACCCCCCACACTAGTTACCACTGGCACTCTACTCACCCTACCCCACACACTGGCACTCTACACACACCCCCACGCCCAGTTACCTCTGGCACTCTACTCACCCTACCCCACACACTGGCACTCTACTCACCCCCCACGCCCAGTTACCTCTGGCACTCTACTCACCCTACCCCACACACTGGCACTCTACACACCCCCCACGCCCAGTTACCTCTGGCACTCTACTCACCCTTCCCCACACACTGGCACTCTACACCCCCCCCACACCAGTTACCACTGGCACTCTACTCACCCTACCCCACACACTGGCACTCTACTCACCCCCCATGCCCAGTTACCTCTGGCACTCTACTCACCCTTCCCCACACACTGGCACTCTACTCACCCTTCCCCACACACTGGCACTCTACACACCCCCCACGCCCAGTTACCTCTGGCACTCTACTCACCCTTCCCCACACACTGGCACTCTACACACCCCCCACACCAGTTACCACTGGCACTCTACTCACCCTACCCCACACACTGGCACTCTACACACCCCCCACACCAGTTACCTCTGGCACTCTACTCACCCTACCCCACACACTGGCACTCTACTCACCCCCCACGCCCAGTTACCTCTGGCACTCTACTCACCCTACCCCACACACTGGCACTCTACACCCCCCCCACGCCCAGTTACCTCTGGCACTCTACTCACCCTTCCCCACACACTGGCACTCTACACACCCCCCACACCAGTTACCACTGGCACTCTACTCACCCTACCCCACACACTGGCACTCTACACACCCCCCACACCAGTTACCTCTGGCACTCTACTCACCCTACCCCACACACTGGCACTCTACTCACCCCCCACGCCCAGTTACCTCTGGCACTCTACTCACCCTACCCCACACACTGGCACTCTACTCACCCCCCACGCCCAGTTACCTCTGGCACTCTACTCACCGTACCCCACACACTGGCACTCTACACACCCCCCCACGCCCAGTTACCTCTGGCTCTCTACTCACCCTACCCCACACACTGGCACTCTACACACACCCCCACGCCCAGTTACCTCTGGCACTCTACTCACCCTTCCCCTCACACTGGCACTCTACACACCCCCCACACCAGTTACCACTGGCACTCGACTCACCCTACCCCACTCACTGGCACTCTACACACCCCCCACACCAGTTACCTCTGGCACTCTACTCACCCTACCCCACACACTGGCACTCTACTCATCTTCACCCCAGTTTCCACTGACACTTTTTAAAAATTCATTCATGGGATGTGGGCATCGCTGGCGAGGCCAGCATTTATTGCCCATCCCTAATTGCCCTTGAGAAGGTGGTGATGAGCCGCCTTCTTGAACCGCTGCAGTCCGTGTGGTGAAGGTTCTCCCACAGTGCTATTAGGAAGGGAGTTCCAGGATTTTGACCCAACGACAATGAAGGAACGGCGATATATTTCCAAGTTGGGATGGTGTGTGACTTGGAGGGGAACGTGCAGGTGGTGTTGTTCCCATGTACCTGCTGCCCTTGTCCTTCCAGGTGGTAGAGGTCACGGGTTTTGGAGGTGCTGTTGAAGAAGCCTCGGCA
The DNA here is from genome assembly GCF_035084215.1 of Heptranchias perlo. Lineage (NCBI taxonomy): Eukaryota > Metazoa > Chordata > Chondrichthyes > Hexanchiformes > Hexanchidae > Heptranchias > Heptranchias perlo. Next base: position 51,047,402 of record NC_090341.1, read on the forward strand.
AGTTGCTGCAGCACATCCTGTGGATGGTACACACTGCAGCCACTCTGCCACGGTGGTGAAGGGAGTGAATGTTTAGGGTGGTGGATGGGGTGCCAATCAAGCGGGCTGCTTTGTCCTGGATGATGTCGAGCTTCTTGAGTGTTGTTGGAGCTGCACTCATCCACGCAAGTGGAGAATATTCCATCACACTCCTGACTTGTGCCTTGTAGATGGTGAAAAGGCTTTGGGGAGTCAGGAGGTGAGTCACTCGCCGCAGAATACCCAGTCTCTGACCTGCTCTTGTAGCCACAGTATTTATGTGGTTGATCCAGTTAAGTTTCTGGTCAATGGTGACCCCCAGGATGTTGATGGTGAGGGATTCGGCGATGGTAATGTCGTTGAATGTCAAGGGGAGGTGATTAGACTCTCCCTTGTTGGAGATGGTCGTTGCCTGGCACTTGTCTGGTGCGAATGTTACTTGCCACTTATCAGCCCAAGCCTGGATGTTGTCCAGGTCTTGCTGCATGCGGGAACAGACTGCTTCATTATCTGAGGGGTTGCGAATGGAACTGAACACTGTGAACATCCCCATTTCTGACCTTATGATGGAGGGAAGGTTATTGATGAAGCAGCTAAAGATGGTTGGGCCTAGGACACTGCCCTGAGGAACTCCTGCAGCAATGTCCTGGGGCTGAGATGATTGGCCTCCAACAACCATTACCATCTTCCTTTATGCTAGGTATGACTCCAGCCACTGGAGACTTTTCCCCCTGATTCCCATTGACTTCAATTTTACTAAGGCTCCTTGGTGCCACACTTGGTCAAATGCTGCCTTGATGTCGAGGGCAGTCACTATCCCCTCACCTCTAGAATTCAGCTCTTTTGTCCAAGTTTGGACCAAGGCTGTAATGAGGTCTGGAGCCGAGTGGTCCTGGCAGAACTCAAACTGAGCATCAGTCAGCAGGTTATTGGTGAGTAAGTGCTGCTTGACAGCACTATCGACGACACCTTCCATCACTTCGCTGATGATTGAGTGTAGACTGATGGGGCGGTAATTTGCCGGATTGGATTTGTCCTGCTTTTTGTGGACAGGACATACCTGGGCAATTTTCCACATTGTCGGGTAGATGCCAGTGTTGTAGCTGCACTGGAACAGTTTGGCTAGAGGCGCGGCTAGTTCTGGAGCAAAAGACTTCAGCACGACAGCTGGGATGTTGTTGGGGCCCATAGCCTTTGCTGTATCCAGTGCACTCATCTGTTTCTTGATATCACGTGGAGTGAATCGAATTGGCTGAAGACTGGCTTCTGTGATGGTGGGGATATCGGGAGGAGACCGAGATGGATCATCCACTCGGCACTTCTGGCTGCAACTGCTTCAGCCTTGTCTTTTGCACTCATGTGCTGGACTCTGCCATCATTGGGGATGGGGATGTTCATGGAGCCTCCTCCTCCCGTTAGTTGTTTAATTGTCCACCACCATTCACGACTAGATGTGGCAGGACTGCAGAGCTTTGATCTGATCCGTTGGTTATGGAATCGCTTAGCTCTGTCTACAGCATGTTGTTTCTGCTGTTTAGCATGCATGTAGTCCTGTGTTGTACTTCACCAGGTTGGCACATCATTTTTAGGTACGCCTGGTGCTGTTCCTGGCATGCTCTTCTACACTTCTCATTGAACCAAGGTTGATCCACTGGCTTGTTGGTAATGGTAGATTGAGGAATATGCCGGGCCATGAGGTTACAGATTGTGCTGGAATACAATTCTGCTGCTGCTGATGGCCCACAGCGCCTCATGGATGCCCAGTTTTGAGCTGCTAGATCTGTTCTGAATCTATCCCATTTAGCACGGTGGTAGTGCCACACAACCCGATGGATGGTGTCCTCACTGTGAAGACGGGACTTCGTCTCCACAAGGACTGTGCGGTGGTCACTCCTACCAATACTGTCATGGACAGATGCATCTGCGACAGGTAGATTAGTGAGGACGAGGTCAAGTAAGTTTTTCCCTCGTGTGGTTCGCTGACCACGTGCCGCAGGCCCAGTCTGGCAGCTATGTCCTTCAGGACTCGGCCAGCTCGGTCAGTAGTGGTGCTACTGAGCCACTCTTGGTGACTGACTGACTGTATATCACCCTCCTGGCTGTATATCACTGTACCGCCACCTCTGGTGGGTCTGTCATGCCGGTGGGACAGGACATACCCAGGGATGGTAATGGAAGAGTCTAGGATGTTGGCTGAAAGCTATGATTCTGTGAGTACGACTATGTCAGGCTGTTGCTTGACTAGTCTGTGGGACAGCTCTCCCAATTTTACACAAGTCCCCAGATGTTAGTGAGGAGGACTTTACAGGGTCGACTGGGCTTGGTTTGCCTTTGTCACTTCAGGTTGGGTTTTATTCTTATGATGACTTTTTGTAGCAGGATTGTACAACTGAGTGGCTTGCTAGGCCATTTTAGAGAGCAGTTAAGAATTGACCATGTGGGTCTGGAGTCACATATAGGCCAGACCAGGTAAGGACGGCAGGTTTCCTTCCCTAAAGGACATTAGTGAACCAGATGGGTTTTTACGACAATCTGGTAGTTTCATGGCTACCATTACTGATACTAGTTTTTTCTTTTCCAGATTTTATTTAATTGAATTTAAAATTCCCAGCCGTGGCAAGATTTGAACTTATGACTCCGGATTATTGGGCTTCTGGATTACTAGTCCAGTAACATAACCACTATGTTACCGTACCTTTCCCCTCACACTAGCACTCTTCAGCGCCACCATGCAGCCCTCACTGTTGCTCCTGGCTCCAAATTGTTGCTGTTCTCCCAAAGCAGGCAGCAAAAGTAGTAGGTGAAACCCGGGAAAGGCAAAGTTGGGAGCAGAGCGGGGCAACTACAGCTGGGCGGAGCCGGGGGTGGTGTCGGGGTTTGGGGAGGAGGAATCACTGGCCAACCTCTGTGAAGGGATGTTTGAACGCCCGCTGATTTCCATCCACAAACACAGGATGTGGATGGAAATCAGCGGACCCTGCAAATATGCAATTCATCATGCGTGAGCCTAGACCGGTGAGCCTCGGCAGGGCAATCGACTGCAGGGGGCATTACAGTCAAACTCGATCTGTCCTCGCCCGGCATCCATACACATGCACCGTCCAGCAGGGATTGCTGGATAGTGAACAGGAGCTGGGGCCCTGGCTGGGTTTTCCCACACTTCTCGTAACCTGGGGATGAGGCACTGAGCCAATTGTCACACCCCCTACTGCCACATTGACCACTGACTCAGCAGACCAGTGACTGAACCTGGGACGACCCAGTCTCAGTGGTTCAATACCACACCTTTGAAACCTGCCTCTTTGACCACCTGTCCTCATATCTCTTTATGTGGCTCAGTGTCAAATTTTGTCTGATGACGATCTGTGAAGCGCCTTGGGAAGTTTTGCTACAGTAAAGGCACTATCTAGATGCAAGTTGTCGTTGCTGTTAAAAGTAGGTTTTGAATTGCAAAATAAATTCCTAAACTTAGCCCATTTCTCAGATTCTGCTATCGTAATGCTCAAATCCTAACTCTGTAATTAGTAACAGAACAGATTGTTAAAACAGTCTCAGCTGGAATAATTCATGCGTGGTGAAAGCAGGAAGTAGGGGCAGCTGCTGGTTGTGTTTTATGTGCTTAATATACTTTGATTGTTAATATTAAATATTTATAGACTGATTGTCTGACACCTGCATCAGATAGAGTGTGCTTTACGTAGTATACTCACAGCAAGCTGTGCATAGTCTTATAACCCTTGCCTGCAACCTCTCTCACCCCTTGCCGCAATGGTAACTCTTTTGCCTCTGAAACAGAACTTCATCAATTCAAGCCCGAATACAGGACTTAGAATTAAAGAAAAAAAGACTTGCATATCGCACCCATCACGACCTCAGGACGTCCCAAAGGGCTTCACAGCCAATGAAGTATTTTTGAAGCGTAGTTACTGTTGTAATGTAGGGAAACACAGCAGCCAATAGGTGCACAGCAAGATCCCACAAACAGCAATGAGATAATGACCAGATCATCTAATTTGGTGGTGCGGGTTGAGGGATAAATATTACATAGAATCTACAGCACAGAAATTGGCCATTCGGCCCAATTGGTCTATGCCGGTGTTTATACTTCACACGAGTCTCCTCCCACTCTAATTACCTCTTCCCACCCTGTCCCCTTATCCCACTATTCCCTTCTCCCTCAGTTATGCATCAAGACTCCCCTTAAATGCATCAATGCTATCTGCTTCAACCACTCCATGTGGCAGTGAGTTCCATATTCTCACAACTGTTTCTATATAAAGAAATTCCTCCTATATTATTTATTTGATCTGGCTACCTTATATTTATGCTTCCTTGTTCTGGTCTCACCCACAAGCGGAAAGTTTCTCCACATCCACCCTGTTGAACCCCTTCATGATTTTAAAGACATCTATTAGATCGCCTCTTAGTCTTCTCTTTTTCAGAGAGAGGAGCCCCAGCCTGCTCAGTCTTGAGGCAATGTGGCTGACATTTCAGTGCAGTGCTGAGGAAGTGCTGCACCGTTGGAGGTGCTGATCTTCAGAGGCAATGTTAAACCAAGGCCCTGTCTGCCTGTTCAGGCGGATGTAACCGATGTTGAAGAAGGGCAGGGGAATGAGGGAATGGTGTTAGCATGGACTAGGATGAGGGGGAGAGTGAAAATGAACTGAGGGAAGGAGAGTGTCAGAATGAACTGGAGGGGAGGGGGAGTGTGTCAGCATAGACTGGGGGAGAGGGGAGTGTCAGCATAGACTGGGGGAGAGGGGGTGTCAGCATAGACTGGGGGAGATGGGGGTGTCAGCATAGACTGGGGGAGGGGAGGGTGTGTCAGCATAGACTGGGGGAGAGGGGAGTGTCAGCATCGACTGGGGGTGAGGGGAGTGTCAGCATAGACTGGGGGTGAGGGGAGTGTCAGCATCGACTGGGGGAGAGGGGAGAGGGGAGTGTGTCAGCACAGACTAGGGGAGAGGGGAGTGTCAGCATCAACTGGGGGAGAGGGGAGTGTCAGCATCGACTGGGGGTGAGGGGAGTGTCAGCATCGACTGGGGGTGAGGGGAGTCTCAGCATTGACTGGGGGTGAGGGGAGTGTCAGCATAGACTGGGGGTGAGGGGAGTGTCAGCATTGACTGGGGGAGAGTGGAGTGTCAGCATCGACTGGGGAGAGGGGGTGTGTCAGCATAGACCGGGGAGAGGGGAGTGTCGTCTTGGACTGCGGAGAGGGGAATGTTAGCATAGATTGGGAAGAGGGGGGTGTCATCATAGACTGGGGGGAGGAGAGTGCAAAGGGGGAAGAGAGCACTGCTGTGACCTGAGGGGGAGAGAAGAATGCCATCATTAACCATTAGGTTTAACGACAGTGGATAGCACTACAGGAGGCCTCAGTTTCTCCACAAGAAATGAGGGAAAATTGCTGTTTGTGGGACCTTGCTGTGCATAAATTGGCTGCCGCGTTTCCTATATTACAACAGTGGCTACACTTCAAAAGTACTTCATTGGCTGTAAGGTGCTTTGGGACATCCTGAGGTTGAGAAAGGAGCTATAGAAATACAAGTCTTTCTTTTCTTTTTCTTTCTTTTGCCTGGACCAGAATCGGCATCAGGTCCCAGAGATGAAATACAGAACCCAGTAAAAAATGATTCCATAGATAATCTCTGTGAAACAGTTGACCCCCCCCAACTCTTTCTGAAGTATATTTTCCTGGATAGCCCTGCGCAACGATGGCTCATGAGATTCGATTAAATGGCTTGCCTGACATTTATTGGTTTCCACACGCTCTTTACAAATGGCTGTCGCTTAAACGAACTCTTTGAGGCCGGCTTCTCTGATTACATCCCATAATTACTTGACATTCTAGTTGACCGTTGCTTACAGCTGCAGTCATGTTTCCGTGAGAGTGCAGGCCTCTAATTCAGCAGAGCTCCAGGCAGCACTGAGTTATGGGATGTTTTTCCACACCAGTTCCAGAACATTTCATACCCACCTTCACCAGTGAGGAAAGTGCCCCGGGCATCAATGATTTATGTGTGGGTAAGAAGGAAAGATGCTTGTGATGGAGGTTGTAACTTGTGAGAGGTGACTTGATGGAAGATTTTATTTAGCTTTGCATTTTTACCATCTGTTTTACCAACCCCAGGTTTCCCCCCTCCTCTCCTGAAGGGGTGGATCATTGTTAGGGGACCCACTTTACTGATGTTAATCCAGCTCCCTCACACTGTCACTCAGTAATCCCTCCCCCTTAGCACCCTGTGTTACTGACTATATCTCTACTGATGTTAATCCAGCTCCCTCACACTGTCACTCAGTAATCCCTCCCCCTTAGCACCCTGTGTTACTGACTGTATCTCTACTGATGTTAATCCAACTCCCTCACACTGTCACTCAGTAATCCCTCCCCCTTAGCACCCTGTGTTACTGACTGTATCTCTACTGATGTTAATCCAACTCCCTCACACTGTCACTCAGTAATCCCTCCCCCTTAGCACCCTGTGTTACTGACTGTATCTCTACTGATTTTAATCCAACTCCCTCACACTGTCATTCAGTAATCCCTCCCCCTTAGCACCCTGCGTTACTGACTGTATCTCTACTGATGTTAATCCAACTCCCTCACACTGTCACTCAGTAATCCCTCCCCCCAGCACCCTGTTACTGACTGTATCTCTACTGATTTTAATCCAACTCCCTCACACTGTCACTCAGTAATCCCTTCCCTCAGCGCCCTGTTACTGACTATATCGCTGCTGATGTTGATCCAGCTCCCTCACATTGTCACTCAGTAACTCCTCCCCCTCACACCCTGTGTTACTGACTGTATCTCTACTGATGTTAATCCAGCTCCCTCATACTGTCACTCAGTAATCCCTCTCCCCCAGCACCCTGTGTTACTGACTGTATCTCTACTGATGTTAATCCAGCACTCTCACACCATCGAGCTTTAGTATTTCTTGTGTACAGTTGTTCATTCCTCCCCTGTCAAAATAGTTGTATCGTGACATTCTGCTCCCAGTGCCCCATCTGTGAGTTTAGGAAACTCTCCCCAGCATTGACAATAGATAATAAAATGAAGCCTGCACGACTTGGCCTGGGGAGCCTGTGCTAATTTAGGAAATTGACTCTGTCTCTTGTCTTACCGTTTCAGGTCTGTCAGGTGAGCGCTCAGCAACCAGTTCAGACAGAGCTTCTCATGAGGTATCATCAGCTGCAGTCCCGTCTGGCCACACTGAAGATTGAGAATGAAGAGGTGAGCCAAGCCAACCAGAACCAATACTGGTAGTTTGACAAATGGAGGACAGAACTGGGAGACGGACTCACTGGAGGATCAATTAGTTCGAGTCCATTTTCAAACCAGGTGGCGTGCACGCGACACATGCCAGAAGATATTGGTCCTCGGGCCTCATCTTAATATTTCAGGCGAGCTGGCAGGATCTGTCGGGCTTCCAAACCCAGCTTCTCGCTCTGATGCCTTTCAATTTAGGCTAGCTGCCTGACGAAGGAGGTGGGGGGAGGTGGGAGGAGAATGGGAGGGAGGCCGAGCATAGGCCGGCAACAGTCCACAATAACACCAAGAATCTGGAAGGATCACTCCTGCTTCTCCCTTTCTCCACTTTAAGGTAAATGTATTAAAAAAGGCACCTATTAGGTAGCAGCCTCCAGCGGTTCCTTTAAGGTTAGGCCGCGTGTAGACCAAGTAATCCTGAGCGCAGCAGGTCCTAAGGGGTCTAACACCTGTTTTAGGTAGCTACCGGGGACGCCTGAAAAATAACGCAACCCAATATGGGGCCGGATGTCTTTCTGGTGTCCTTGGGGACTGGGACATAGCCCACGAAATTGGTCCTTTGTGCCCCTGTTTTCCGGACAGAAAATGGGCACAACGTAGTCCAATTTCTCCCCTACGATCTCGGATTCTTGGGGGGAGGGGGAGTAGGGGAATTAATCTCAGTGTTACCTATGGGGTAGACAAGTGGAAATGGTGAAATTTTCCAGAAATACTGGGAGATTGTGAATCCATTGCAGGTTTATATATCGGAAACAGATTTCGATTAAAAAAAACTGCAACCATCACTGGGATTATATGAGGCTTGACAGGCCTCCAAGTATTCTCGGGAGATGGGGTGATCTCCCTCAATTCCATCTCGATCGGACAATTAGTGTTAAGATGATTGGAGTGCATCTCAGTTGAACACTGGGAAGAATGCTCATATGTAACAAGTGGGATTGATGTTAGGAACCACTGCTGTTCAAGGTTCCTCAGATCAAACATGAAAGTGGCTTTGATGGTGCAACATAGGACAGCATCTCAGAGACTCTGTGAGGAACAGACTGACATCCACCATCCCTCTCACAGACTCTCTGAGGAACAGACTAACATCCACCGTCTCTCTCAGAAACTCTAGTGAGGAACAGACTGACATCCCCGGGCTTAAGAATCAACCACGTATTTGTGGGACTGGAGTCACGTATAGGCCAGACCGGGTAAGGACGGCAGGTTTCCTTCCCTGAAGGACATTAGTGAACCAGTTGGGTTTTTACGACACTCCGACAGCTTCATGGTCACTTCAAAAAGGAGCTGGATAAACATTTGGTGGGCAATGGGATTGGAGGTTAGAGGGTATCCGTATGGGCAAATGTGACCAAATAATCCTGGGGAGGAAATGGTCTGTGGTGCAGTGACTGAGGAGAAGGGGGAGGGAATGTTTAGGGAGCAGCAGAGCAGGGGTGAATAGTGAAGATAGGGATGGATGAATGTTCGGGAGTTCTCCTTGATTACCTTTGGGAATCGGGGAGAATTAATTGAGGACGTTCCCTCAAACAATTAAATGGGTGGGGTAGATAGAGTCCATGATAAGGTGAAGGAGAGGGCTCAATGGACCTTTTCTTGCTCCTCGTCCTCTTATGTTCATGTGCTTGCCTCCAGGTCAGGAAGACATTGGACGCCACCATGCAAACGCTGCAAGACATGCTAACTGTGGAGGACTTTGATGTATCCGACGCTTTCCATCACAGCCGATCTACCGAATCGGTCAAATCTGTCGCCTCCGAGACCTACATGAGCAAACTTAACATTGCAAAAAGGAGAGCCAACCAACAGGAGACCGAGATATTCTACTTCACAGTAAGACCTCTTCTTGGGGTTAAAAGAAAAATCTGGGCTCTGGGAGTTCGGGATGTGTCATACAGCACGGTCAAACGCTACTGGTTTGACCGTGCTGTACGACACAACCGGTGGCAGCTGTGGCTTGGTTGGTAGAATTCTTGCCTCTGAGTCAGAAGGTTGTGGGCTCAAGCCCCACTCCAGAGACTTGAGCACAAAATCTAGACTGGTACTTCAGTGCAGTACTGAGGAGTGCTGCACTGTCGGAGGTGCTGTATTTCAGATGAGACGTTAAACCGAGGCCCCGTCTACCCTCTCAGGTGGATGTAAAAGATCCCATGGCACTATTCGAAGAAGAGCAGCGGAGTTCTCCCTGGCATCCTGGCCAATATTTATCCCTCGACCAACATCACTGAAACAGATTATCTGGTCATTGCTGTTTGTGAGACCTTGCTGCCATATTTCCTACATTCAACAGTAACTACACTTCAAAAGTACTTAATTGGCTGTAAAGCTCTTAGATGGCACATGACATGCCAGAAACATCCCATGGTGCGTGAGGAGCTTGCTGATCTCAGCACGGGTAACAGCAGGAGAAGCACCTGGGAGAAGGGAGGAAAAGAACTCCTACCTTTGAGTAACTCCTGCTGGCAAGTCCATTTGTGGGTATAAGGTGGTGGCGAGGTACTGGAGGGCTTACAGCACCCATGGGAAGGAGCCCTGACCCGAATCAGCACCTATGGGAAGAGGGGAGAGAACTAGAAGATGGGGCCAAGGAGAAAAATACAGCGGCTCAGTGACGGTTGCCATGGGGGAATCTATTCACTACTCGTGGTCAAACTGTTCATGATTTTGCCACAGATAATGAAACGGGAAATCTTCCCAATGGGTCGGAGGCTCCCCCCCACCCCGCCCCCAACCTCCAATTTGGATACATGGCATTTTTTGACCATTTGTAGGAAGGCTTGCATCTAGCTGGGCTCTGTGCTGGGAGCTCAGGATTGCTGAACTTTCCCTATAATAACCATTCATTCACTGAAGACTGAGTCCTCTTTATTCAGTGAAGGACTTGCATCTGGAACAATGTTAAGCACTGCAGCATTAAATACCCTGCAATCTGTTCAGGGCAATGGCAGCTGCGTTCAGAATGAGGCCTGCCGTCCCGAACATTGGACTCTAACACAGGGGAAAGGGTGCAATTCAGGATGGAGAAATATTCATAAAAATTTGCAGGGCTATGGAGAAAGAGCAGGAGAGTGGAATTGATCGGATAGCTCTTTCAAAGAGCCAGCACAGGCACGATGGGCCAAATGGCCTCCTTCTGTGCTGTATGACTGTATGATTGAACCTTTTAACAGACTAATAAATATGTAATAGCGCTCCTTGTTTCTCTTTCAGAAATTTAAGGAATACTTGAATGGAAGTAACTTAATTACGAAACTTCAGGCCAAGCATGACCTACTAAAGCAAACTCTGGGGGAAGGTGAGTCCTGGTCAAGGTACAAATTGCTCTATTTTCCGTGAGCACAGTTGGGTTGTTCCAGGTGCGATCTCCAAATTTGTTGTACTTGGCGACACCAAATAAAGCAGTGTTTCTCACTAATTTTTATTGAGGGCCACATTCCCAACCAAAGTCTTGGTTATGGACCATTGTCAGGAACACGGCATCATGGAGTGACGGGGGCCTACAGTTCTATAAGACCAATAGTTCTGTTTGGCAGTTGTACTTCTTTCACTTTCGATGCAGAAGCAGGGGTAGCCTGCCTCCCTGTAACATTCCTTTGACTCATTTCATTGGAGGGCTAGAAAAGGAGTGAGAAAAGCACTAAATCTCAGCTCAGTCAACATCTCACAGCCAGGAGGAGCAAGAATGGAGGCCTACAAGCTCATGGAACAGGAAGTCTGTCAAGATCGATATGTGAAGGGGAGGTGGACTGCAAATAATCAGCAAGTAATATAATGAGTACCACTCTTGTAGAGTTTGGTCATGTGCATACTATTCCTCAGCTGTCACCCTTGGCTCAGTGGTAGCACTCTCGCCTCTGAGTTAGAAGGCCGCGGGTTGAAGCCCCATTCCAGAGATGTCAGCACATAATCCAGGTTCCTTCTGCCCTCTCAGGTGGACATAAAATATCCCATGGCACTATTCGAAGAAGAGCATTGGAGTTCTCCCAGTATCCTGGCCAACATTTATCTCTCAACCAACATCAGTAAAACAGATCACCTGGTCCATCCATTTCATTGCTGTTTGTGGGACCTTGCTGTGTTTTCCTACAAAAACAAAAGTGACTACACTTCAGAAGTAATCCATTGGCTGAGAAGCACTTTGGGATGTCCTGAGGACATGAAAGGTGCAAGTTCTTTCTCTGTCTGGGCAAAGCTTTGGAAAAATTGTCACCCCTCTGCTGCTTGTAATGGTCCTAGAAGAAATCATAGAATCATCGAAAGTTACAGCACAGAAGGAGGCCATTCGGCCCATCTTGTCCGTGCTGGCCGAAAAAGAGCTATCCAGCTTAATCCCACTTTCCAGCACTTGGTCTGTAGCCCTGTAGATTACGGCACTTCGAGTGCTCATCCAAGTATTTTTTAAATGAGTTGAGGGTTTCTGCCTCTACCACCCTTTCAGGCAGTGAGTTCAAGACCCCCACCACCCTCCGGGTGAAAATAATTCTCCTCAGCTCCGCTCTAATCCTTCTACCAATTACTTTAAATCTATGCCTCCTGGTCACTGACCCCTCTGCTAAGGGAAATAGGTTCCCCCAATCCACTCTATCTAGCCCTGTCATAATTTTATACACCTCAATTAAATCACCCCTCAGCCTCCTTTGTTCCAAAGAAAACAACCCCAGCCTATCCAATCTTTTCTCATAGCTAAAATTCTCCAGCCCTGGCAACATCCTCGTAAATCTCCTCTGTACTCTCTAGAGCAATCATATCTTTCCTATAATGTGATGTCCAGACCTGTACACAGTACTCAAGCTTTGGCCTAACCAATGTTTGAGTTTGAAGTTTTAGCATAACCTCCCTGATCTTATATTCTATACCTCAGCTAATAAAGGAAAGTATTCCGTATGCCTTTTTAACCACCTTATCTACTTGTCCTGCTACCTTCAGGGATCTGTGGACATGCACTCCAAGGTCCCTTTGTTCCTACACCTCTCAGTATCCTCCCATTTATTGTGTATTCCCTTGCCTTGTTTGTCCTCCCTAAATGCATTACCTCACACTTCTCTGGATTGAATTCCATTTGCCACTTTTCTGCCCACCTGACCAGTCCATTGATATCTTCCTGCAGTCTACAGCTTTCCTTCTCACTATCAACCACACGGCCAATTTTTGTATCATCTGCAAACTTCTTGATCAAGCCCCCCACATTCAAGTCCAAATCATTAATATATACCACAAAAAGAGTTTGGGTTAATTGGAGCTCTGGTGGACTTGAACTCACAGCTCAAAATTGGTGCTAATTGGCAATCTCGCTCCGAGATGTCACAGAATGACTGATGGGAAATTGAAAACGTCACACTGGTGCAGCAGGGGGCTGAGTCATATTGTCGGAGCAGCACACAGGGAGCTTGACTCTGCAGAAGCGTAGCAGAGAATATATGGGGGTGTTTGAAGGGGACAGGGTAGAGGGAGCTCTCCACTATATGTAACCCGTGCTTTACCTGCCCTGGCAGTGTTTGATAGGACAGTGCCGTAGCAGCTTTACTCTGTATCTAACCCGTGCTGTACCTGCCCTAGGAGTGTTTGATGGGACAGTGTAGAGGGAACTTTACTGTCTATCTAACCCGTGCTGTACCTGCCCTAGGAGTGTTTGATGGGACAGTGTAGAGGGAACTTTACTGTCTATCTAACCTGTGCTGTACCTGCCCTGGGAGTGTTTGATGGGGCAGTGTACATAAGAAACGTAAGAAATAGAAGCAGGCGTAGGCCATACGGCCCCTCGAGCCTGCTCCGCCGTTCATGGCTGATCTTCGACGTGAACACCACTTTCCCGCCCGATCCCCATATCCCTTGATTCCCTTAGATTCCAAAAATCTATCGATCTCAGTCTTGAATATATTCAACGACTGAGCATCCACAGCCCTCTGGGCTGTGAAGAATTCCAAATATTCATGACCCTCTGAGTGAAGAAATTCCTCCTCATCTCAGTCCTAAATGTCCGATCCTTTATCCTGAGACTATGTCCCCTAATTCTAGACTCTCCAGCCAGGGGAAACATCCTCTCAGCATCTACCCTGTCAAGCCCTCTTAGAATCATACATGTATCAAGAGATCACCTCTCATTCTTCTAAACTCCAGAGAGTACAGGTCCATTCTATTCAATCTTTCCTCATAAGACAACCCTCTCATCCCAGGAATCAATCCAGTGAACCTTCGTTGCACCGCCTCTAAGGCAAGTATATCCTTCCTTCGTTAAGGAGACCAAAACTGCACACAGTACTCCAGGTGTGGCCTCACCAGAGCCCTATATAATTGCAGCAAGACTTCCTTACTCTTGTACTCCAACCTCCTTGGAATAAAGGCCACATACCGTTTGCCTTTCTAATTGCTGGCTGTACCTGTTAACTTCCTGTGTTTCGTGTACAAGGATACCCAAATCCCTTTGAACACCAACATTTAATAGTTTCTAACGATTTTTTAAAAATCAGTTTTTCTATTTTTCTTACCAGAGTGAATAACCTCACATTTCACCACATTATACTCCATCTGCCACCTTCTTGCCCACTCACTTAACCTGTCGCTATCCCTTTGCAGACTCTTTGAATCCTCACAGCTTACTTTCCCACCTTGTATCTAAGTTTGCCGATGACACAAAGATTGGTGGCATTGTAAGCAGTGTAGATGAAAACATAAAATTACAAAGCGATATTGATAGATTAGGTGAATGGGCAAATCTGTGGCAAATGGAATTCAATGTAAATAAATGTGAGGTCATCCACTTTGGATCAAAAAAGGATAGAACAGGGTACTTTCTAAATAGTAAAAAGTTAAAAACAGTGGATGTCCAAAGGGACTTAAGGGTTCAGGTACATAGATCATTGAAGTGTCATGAACAGGTGCAGAAAATAATCAAGAAGGCAAATGGAATGCTGGCCTTCATAGCTAGAGGACCGGAGTACAAGGGGGCAGAAGTTATGCTGCAGCTGTACAAAACCCTGGTTAGACCGCACCTGGAGTACTGTGAGCAGTTCTGGGCACCGCATCTACGGAAGAACATACCCTTGGAGGGAGCGCAGCGTAGGTTTACTAGAATGATACCCGGACTTCAAGGGTTAAGTTACGAGGAGTGATTACACAAATTGGGGTTGTATTCTCTAGAGTTTAGAAGGTTAAGGGGTGATCTGATTGAAGTTTATAAGATATTAAGGGGAACGGATAGGGTGGATAGAGAGAAACTATTTCCGCTGGTTGGGGATTCTAGGAGTAGGGGCCACAGTCTAAAAATTAGAGCCAGACCTTTCAGGAGTGAGATTAGAAAACATTTCTACACACAAAGGGTGGTAGAAGTTTGGAACTCTCTTCCGCAAACAGCAATTGATACTAGCTCAATTGCTAAATTTAAATGTGAGATAGATAGCTTTTTGGCAACCAAAGGTATTCAGGGATATGGGCCAAAGGCAGGTATATGGAGTTAGATCACAGATCAGCCATGATCATATCAAATGGCGGAGCAGGCACGAGGGGCTGAATGGCCTACTCCTGTTCCTATGTTCCTATGTAACGTCAGCAAACTTGGATACATTACACTCGGTCCCTGCGGCACCTCACTAGTTACAACCTGCCAACCCGAAAATGGCCTGTTTATTCCTACTCTGTTTTTTGTCCGTTAGCCAATCCTCAATCTATGCAAATATATTATCCCCAATCCCATAAGCCCTAATCTTGTGTAACAACCTCTTATGTGGCACCTTATTGAATGCCTTTTGAAAATCCAAATATACTACATCCACTGGCTCCCCTTTATCAAAAAAAACTCTAATAAGTTTGTCAAACACGATTTCTCTTTCATAAAACTATGTTGGCTCTGCCTAATCATATTATGATTTTCTAAGTGGCCTGTTACTACATCCTTAATAACAGATTCTAGCATTTTCCCTACTACTGATGTCAGGCTAACTGGCCTGTAGTTCCCTGTTTTCTCTCTCCCTCCTTTCTTGAATAGCGAGGTTACATTTGCTACCTTCCAATCCACGGGGACCGTTCCAGAATCTAGGGAATTCTGGAAGATCAAAACCAATGCATCCACTATCTCTGCAGCCACCTCTTTCAAAACTCTAGGGTGTAGGTCATCAGGTCCAGTGGATTTGTCGGCTTTTAGTCCCATTAATTCTTCTAAAACTTTTTCTTTACTAATCTTAATTACTTTAAGTTCCTCCCTCTCATTAGACCCTTGGTTCCTCTTGGTGTAGAGGGAGCTTTACTCTGTACCTAACCCGTGCTGTACCTGCCCTGGGAGTGTTTGATGGGACAGTGTAGAGGGAGCTTTACTCTGTATCTAACCCGTGCTGTACCTGCCCTGGGAGTGTTTGATGGGACAGTGTAGATGGAGCTTTACTCTGTACCTAACCCGTGCTGTACCTGCCCTGGGAGTGTTTGATGGGACAGTGTAGAGGGAGCTTTACTCTGTACCTAACCCGTGCTGTACCTGCCCTGGGAGTGTTTGATGGGACAGTGTAGATGGAGCTTTACTCTGTACCTAACCCGTGCTGTACCTGCCCTGGGAGTGTTTGATGGGACAGTGTAGAGGGAGCTTTACTCTGTATCTAACCCGTGCTGTACCTGACCTGGGAGTGTTTGATGGGACTGTGTAGAGGGAGCTTTACTCTGTATCTAACCTGTCCTGTATCTGCCCTGGGAGTGTTTGATGGGACAGTGGAGAGGGAGCTTTACTCTGTATCTAACCTGTCCTGTATCTGCCCTGGGAGTGTTTGATGGGACAGTGGAGAGGGAGCTTTACTCTGTATCTAACCTGTGCTGTATCTGCCCTGGGAGTGTTTGATGGGACAGTGGAGAGGGAGCTTTACTCTGTATCTAACCTGTCCTGTATCTGCCCTGGGAGTGTTTGATGGGACAGTGGAGAGGGAGCTTTACTCTGTATCTAACCCATGCTGTATCTGCCCTGGGAGTGTTTGATGGGACAGTGTAATGGGATTAGTTTTGGATTGCTCTAGCGAAAAGCCAACACAGACATGATGGGACAAATTGCCTCCTCCTGTGCTGTAAACTTCTATACAAGCACCAATTTTGAGAACAAAAATTGGGAGACGTGTTTAACAGGTGGTCGAGTCGAATTTGTGCCTTTTACACTGTCGGCAAATGTTAAAATTACCCCCACTGTTTCTTAAAATTACCTGAAGAGATTCATGGAGCACTGGTTCATGACTCCATGCAGGTTCATTCTCGAGATGTCAAGAAAGCAAACATTGATTATTTTTTACTGAGATGTGATGTCATTTTCGCTTCCAGGTGAGAAGGCCGAGTGTGGTACTTCAAGGTAGGACAACAACATTCTTTATCCTTAATCAGTGTAGTTACAGGCAGTGCCTGATCACAGAGTTTCACACAGATTCTCCAGCGAAAACTCAACCAGTTGGCGTTGAAGGTTGACTTCTCCTAAACTTCCTACACTGGCCTCTGCTCCATTGCAGTGCGAAGCTTAGCTCCTCACCTTCTAGAAACCTCCGTGGATGCTACGAGTTTGAATCCTTGGTCACTCTTCAGAAAGAGGAAGTTGTCATATGCTGCAGTATGGAGCAACCCCCACCTATCCCCCAACCTCCTCCTCCCCTCTACCCCTCCAAAGGAACTGGCAGAGCATTGGCAATGTCAATGGAGGCTTGGATTGAAACTGGGATGCTGTAGACAGTTATCCACTGATGTAGCATTGCAGCTGCCAGCCTGGCGTATTGGCAGTGATTTGATATTGAAGCAGCCTCCTGCTCCTTCTTGAGCTGTTAATTACCCGGTTTTAAATTGTTGTTCTTTAATTAAATGAATTAATATCTGGCTCTTTAAATCAAGCACTTGCTGCCTCCACTTTGCTGGTTCAGATGTGTGTAATAGTTTGAGTCACCTGTTTGTTTCGTTCTGTGTACAAATCCAGCAGTCACGTGTCTCATCCCCTCCTCAATTTAAAAAAAAATAATCGCACCTGTCTGACATGTTGTACCGATTCCCCAGTACCAGCTAATCCATTCTTAATGAACGCAGTCCAAGCCTGTCATTACTCCATTCCTGCGCTCTATTGCATTATCAGTCGCAGTGCTGGTTATAGATTAACAACTACTTCCCCCCCGCCAATCATATCGTCCCCCTCCCTGTCCCCCACCCCTCACACTGATTTATTCTGGGATATGGTTGTTGCTGGCCTGCCTCTGACATCTCACCAAAGCAGCCATTCCCCATTGGTGAGCCAATGGGCTGCCCAACCATGGGGAGTGTCACAGCCAAGCGCAATCTTATTTTCATTTGACATCTGCAGACATGGTCGCTTAGCAGTAGGGGCTCACAGCGTAGTGATCAGGAGCAAGAGGAAAGAAAAACGGGCGGCCAATCCGCTATCGCCCAAGACCAATTTCGCCCCTCACCGCACCCCCCCCTCCCCCGACCACAGCTCCCAGGGCCGCCCCACCTTTATATCCCTAACTCCATAAAGCACAGTTGCCTCTACATCCATGCCCTACAGCTCCCTAATTCGCAGACCCTAACTCTATAAACTCAAGAGCCCCCTATCTCTCAATCCTATGAGCCTCCTCTATCTCTGCCCCATATTTATGCAGCCCAGCGGCCGCCCCCAACTCTATAAACATGTCCGCCACCCCCCCCCCCCTCCCAATTCTATATCCGACAGGAGTCCCCTATCTCTCCATCCAAGACTGCCCGCTAAATCTGTAAACACAGCCGCCACATCTTTATATACCAGGGCTGCCTCTTCACCATATGCCCCACAGCCGTTTCAGCATTGAGGAGGTGGTTCACTCAGACACATCATAAATGTTCACTAAATACAGGCCCCTAAAACTTTCCACACACCGCTATTTCAGCAATGACAACTAATCAATGAAACAGCTCATAAAATGTGCTCAGCCAGTAGATCAGGCGGCAGGGAGTGTTATAAACGCAGATGGATGCCTTTCCCTTTTATATCCTAAGCCACTGGGCCCAAATCATTACTCCCCATTCATATATAAATTAGCCAATATTTCCTGGTCCAAACCCAACAGGGAGCAGGCGTTTGAAAAGTCACTGAGTGTGTATAAATAGGATAGCTGACAGGTCTCGACTGATATTTCTCGCACTGGGGTACTTGTGTTGAAATGCTCCAGATGTTGCCAGCTGTTTTGGTTGACGAGTTGCTACTATCAGTTGGTACGCCACAGGTAGTGAGTAATGTTGCATTGTGGGTGGATAAACTTTAAACACTCGTTTGTGGTGGCAGCTGGGCTGGATTCCGATACGCACCATCCCTCCTTTGCATCTGGCCGCACACCATGGAGAATATCCTGACTCACATCCATCAGGGGTCGGACTCTGCAATTGCTACTCCCTGCCAGAATTGGCCCACGCTGTGCCATCGCTGTGGTGTTGCCGCTGAGTGCCGCATTAGGGACAGGCTTGTGCTGCACATCTTAACTCTGTGTCTAGATGCTGCACCTCTAACAGACGCTGGCCCAACTCAGTGCCACTCTGGATTTGAAGTTCTGTGCTACGCTCCTGGCTATTTTATTCCCGCGCCCTGTTTTTTTTATTTGTTCATAGGATGTGGGCGTCGCTGGCGAGGCCAGCATTTATTGCCCATCCCTAATTGCCCTTGAGAAGGTGGTGGTGAGCCGCCTTCTTGAACCGCTGCAGTCTGTGTGGTGAAGGTTCTCCCACAGTGCTGTTAGGGAGGGAGTTCCAGGATTTTGACCCAGTGACAATGAAGGAACGGCGATATATTTCCAAGTCAGGATGGGATGTTTGGTTCCCTCCTTGCCCCAGGTAGGCCCGCGTGTGCTCTTCCTGTCAGCGGACTTTTCCGGAATGACGCAAAGCGCACTGGAAAGGGGCTGCTTACTCGTTCAGAGTGTAGGCTGGCCTCAGACGATTCTCAGAGTCACGGGGGATAACCTGAATCAGAGCAGAACACCACCCGAATCCTGAGACATTGCCACTGTTAGTGCGATACATTTGTCCTTCTGTTTGAAAATTATTCTTGAAGTCGAGTGTGATAGAGTGCAAGTCCCTAATTAGCAGCAGTTTTTTTTTAATGTTTCTTTCTCCAGTGAATTTTGGTGAGTGCTGCCGATGAGTGGTAGCAAGGTGCTCTAACTAGCCACACAGCACTTGGGCTATGGAGAGGGAAAACCAGCCACACTCCTTGCTCCTGATCACCCCCCAAGTGCTCCTGCTGGAAAGTGCCCGGGCGTTGGGAGAGGAGAAGAGCTGACTCAGCTGTGATGCCCTCTACAGTTGAATACCCTGCCACCACTTGCTTTCTAAGCTCACAGGTGAAGAATGGCCATGATGGGTGAGGTTCCAGAGGGTGCCAGGCACCAATGGAACCAAAAAGATAGCAGGGGTTAGCACCTCAAGAGAGGAGGAGAGAGAGAGGAAATGTCTCTGGTTTACAGGCCTTCAATAAGCTTGTGTATAATATAAGTATATCATAATAGGCACTGACCTCAAACAAATTACTATATAATGGTGTGCTGTTATAGCTGCTGTTGAACATTGCTTCTGTACTCTTGTTGCTTAGATCCAAGTTGTTCAAAGTATATGTTTTCTCTGTGTGTTGATTTTGTTCCATTTCTCCCAGGCCCCCATCGCTTCCCCCTAAACCACAGAAAATGAGGAAGCCTAGGCCTCGCTCACAGTATAATCATAAATTGTTTAATGGCGATATGGAGACGTTCATACAGGTACTTGGTGGCAGGCGCTGACAGACTGCAATCGCTGATTGGAATGGTGGCTTTCTGTGTCTTTCCAAATCCTTGCTAGATCTGTCTCGTCTGGGGCTGCGGTGCATCTCTCTTGCTCTTAGTAGGCTGTTGGCCTGGTCAGGCCTCATATCCAGGTAACCGCTGGAATATTAATTTCACATATTTACCCACCTATCGTGTCTGTGGCCCAGACAGGAGTGCCGCATTGTCAAGGCTCTGGCTAAAAGTTGTCCTGAGGGAAGGGAGGTGGAGTGTTGTTGTGCGGAGACAAAGGCAGATTCAGGGGTCATTGGGGTCAGGCTGGGACCAGGTCCCAGGCCTCAGGCCTCACCTCTCAGCTGCAGGAATCAGGCCTGGGCTACTGCGGAAAAGAGCCCTTTCCACGACCTCATGGAGGGGCTAAAATCAACCAGAGTTCATGCTGCTCGTCGCTATCCAGTGGATTCCCCTCCACCCTCCGCTGGAAAATGTGGACATCGAGTGAGGACAGTATCCGGATTGGCTGTGATCCTCCCCAAGTCGAATAGCCCACTGATGCTCACGCAGGAAGGAACGGCTACCTGCAGAGCATCTGCCACCTGTGGGACTCCGGACCCCAGCAAGCTCAGCACCTGCAAGGGGTTGGGGTGGCGGGGGGAGGTGGCGAGAAAAGCTGAGGAATTTTGCATTTGTAAACTCGAGCAGGCTAAACATGACACAATTGGCACATGGCAATACAACGAGAATCAAGTGAAATGTCCACTTCATTATTGACTGTTCTGCCCTCAATTTTGTCCCCTCCCCTCCCAACGGCATTGCACTCCAAAGTTTATTTCTTTAGCTCCTAGGATCCGGCCTCTCTAAATGCTGCGGTCATATCTTTCAGCAGTTCCCTTCAGTGGATATTTAGCAATTTTTGTTTTAAATTTCCAGCACACCCCTCTGTGCGGTGCCAAAACACAATTGACGGAGAGAGTGCCGTAAAATTAGAGCTAGGCCATTCAGGGGTGATGTCAGGAAGCACTTTGTGACACAAGGGGGTGTGGGAATCTGAAACTCTCTCCCCCAAAAAGCTGTTGATGCTGGGGGTCAATTGAAAATTTCAAAACTGAGATTGATGGATATTTGTTAGGCAAAATTATTAAGGGTTATGGAACCAAGGCGGGTAGATGGAGTTAAGATACAGATCAGCCATGATCTAATTGAATGAAGGAACAGGCTCGAGGGGCTGAATGGCCTCCTCCTGTTCCTGTGTTCTTGCAATGCCAGACTTTTTTCTTTTTTAATTCATTCTCGAGATGTGGGCATTTATTGCCCATCCCTAGTTGCCCTGATAACTGAATGGCTTGCAAGGCCACTTTTGCCCTCCTGCCCTGAAGGGGCTGTCTCATGCAGGCTCTTAGCTCCCTCAGGACCTCATCAAGTGGCCACTATTCATGACAGTGAATGGTGCTAAGCTATTTGATTGTGTGAGGTAGCATAGCCAAGCCTGATCCTCGCTCACTGTCCACTCTCCAGTCAAAGTCTTAACACAACTATCAGGAGCAGGACTCCCCCCTTTCTAACTCAAGGGCAATGAGGCCAACCCAGCTGAGATCAGCTAACACAGCACAAGCCTGTAATAAAACCTGGGACCCTCCTAATTCTATGACTCAGTAGCATAACAAGGGCTGAGTTCCCCAACTGAACCATTTTTTAAAAATATATTCATACTTAGGACATGGGCGAGGCTGGCAAGGCTGGCATTTATTGCCCACCCCTAGTTGCCCTGACAACTGAATGGGCTTGCAAGGCCATTTCAGAGGGTGTTTAAGAGTCAACCACTTTGGGTGTTGGACTGGAGTCACATATAGGCCAGACCAGGTAAGGACAGCAGGTTTCCTCCCCTAAAGGACAATTAGTGAATCGGTTGGGTCTTTAATGACAATCCGATCGCTTTGTGATAACTTACGATACAGCATAAGGATCATTTGAGGTGCTCACAGCCCCAGACTCGATAAGCTGCCACTGCATTCGAGCCTCTCCAACCTGTCCTGAGGCCTCTGTGGGATCGTGCGAGACCTGACTTACTTTTATTCTTTGCTTCATCTGTGTTTTTTTCTTGCTTTGCCGCTGACAGAGGAAGAAGGAATGCCCGAACAAGGACTCAGGTATACACTGTAGAGCTAGCTTCTGAGACAGGGGAATGGGGTGGGGTCCCCCAGAGGACCGATGTCACTGGTTACCCAGGGCACTGTTTCCATGGCGCTGTTTTAACCCTCCGAGGATTCGTAAGGTTTGGAGAGTAATGGCTATTCAGCCAAGTGATTTTAGTAGCAATAAGTTAAGGGACAAGTGTACAGCATTTCTCCACTGTGAATGAGGGAGCAAGGGTTGCCAACCCTCCAGGATTGCCCTGGAGTCTCCAGGAATTGAAGATTAATCTCCTGGACACTGCTGCGAGCAAACCCAGGAGAAAAATCATAGTAAGCAATAAAAAATTAGTGTTTTTTTCATTTAATTTGAACACTTTTGTTTATTGTTATAAAAATATTGAAGGTGGAGGCGAGGGAAAGGCTGTTTGACTGGGTGGGGCAGTTGGAGGTGGAAAGTCATGTGATGAAACCTCCAAGAATACGTCTAACCAGAGTTGGAAACCCTATCAAGAGCACCTTCCAAAAAGAAAGTTATCTCCGTCAAGAGCCCCGTCTAAGAGCGAAGCCTCTCCATCAGGAAGAGGAATTGTTTTAAGGGAAGACCCGAGTCTCAGGAATACCCCAGGCCCTGCTCTGAGTTGATGGCTGTTATCAGTTTGATGTTGATAATCAACACCTACCATTGTTGGGCCTCAGTAACTAAAGCTCAGACAGCTGCCCGAGTAACCTTACCAGTGCCTGTATCTTTAAGGGAAAGTGAAGAGAAGAGGAACTTAATGCTCACATATCAGGGGTAGTTCGACACAAAATGGAAGCTACCCATCTACCTCCAAGTATGCGCTTTAAAGGGCCTCATAGCTCTAGATTAGGAAAGCTTTTCACTTCTGTTCCTGTACACATAAAGCAGGAGATGCCATTTTGCTGCTTGCACATGCCATCACCAAGGTGCCTAGGGTTTCCCTCCAAAAGGGAAGCAATGCACCTCTTCCCATTCCTGCCCCTCCCCTCCAGTGGCATGGCTGAGGCCATAGTGTGGGACTCCACACTCTCCCCTGCCACTCCACGACACAATGCTTACCTACTCTAACCATCTGACCGCCTTATATCTCACCTTAATTTAATAACTACGGTCACAAGGAAAAGTTAGGAAGTTGGGTTTGTTTTCATCGGAAAAGGGGTGACTTTGAGGTGACCTATTACAAGTTTCCAGAATTACGAAGAGGAGTGCCAGTCTGGTGAAGGGAACAGAAATTAGAACGGAAGGAGTTAGGAGTAAAGATGGGAGTCAGGTGGAGTTTTTTCACCCAAGGCTAACAGATTTGTGCACCAAGCTATCAGGGCGGGTCGTTTAAGTCGGCATTTTAAATGGGGTCAAGAGGTAATTAGGGAGAGGTTTCCTGAAGTGGAGAGGGTTTGAGGGAGAAGGTGACTAATAGGCACTGCTCTATTTGGAAGCAGCAGGCTTGATGAGCTTATAAAAATCTTGCCCTTTTCTATTCCTAAAATTCTTCTGTTGACTATTATTGAATTGGAATCAAATACAATGCACAGCAAGTAGGGAAAGAAGAGGAAATCCTGAACCTCTGGAGACTTTAATGTGGGAAGTCAGTGTAGATCCTCTTAAGTTCCATGACATAACTTCTTCAAATTCTACTGGGATTCCCTTAAATCTTCTTGTCATCCTCAGTGGGTTAATAAAATTGGTGATTGCGTGAGTTGGAGCTGGATTATGTGGATTTGGAGTTGTGTACTTGGTGTAGGTGTACACTAGCTGGACTGTGTGAGTTGGGGTTGCGTATTTGGTGTAGGGGTACACTGGCTGGACTGTGTGAGTTGGGGTTGCGTACTTGGTGTAGGTGTACACTAGCTGGACTGTGTGAGTTGGGGTTGCGTACTTGGTGTAGGTGTACACTAGCTGGACTGTGTGAGTTGGGGTTGCGTGCTTGGTGTAGGTGTACACTAGCTGGACTGTGTGAGTTGGGGTTGCGTATTTGGTGTAGGGGTACACTGGCTGGACTGTGTGAGTTGGGGTTGCGTACTTGGTGTAGGTGTACACTAGCTGGACTGTGTGAGTTGGGGTTGCGTACTTGGTGTAGGTGTACACTAGCTGGACTGTGTGAGTTGGGGTTGCGTGCTTGGTGTAGGTGTACACTAGCTGGACTGTGTGAGTTGGGGTTGCGTACTTGGTGTAGGTGTACACTAGCTGGACTGTGTGAGTTGGGGTTGCGTACTTGGTGTAGGTGTACACTAGCTGGACTGTGTGAGTTGGGGTTGCGTGCTTGGTGTAGGTGTACACTAGCTGGACTGTGTGAGTTGGGGTTGCGTGCTTGGTGTAGGTGTACACTAGCTGGACTGTGTGAGTTGGGGTTGCGTGCTTGGTGTAGGTGTACACTAGCTGGACTGTGTGAGTTGGGGTTGCGTATTTGGTGTAGGGGTACACTGGCTGGACTGAGAGTTGGGGTTGCGTGCTTGGTGTAGGTGTACACTAGCTGGACTGTGTGAGTTGGGGTTGCGTGCTTGGTGTAGGTGTACACTAGCTGGACTGTGTGAGTTGGGGTTGCGTATTTGGTGTAGGGGTACACTGGCTGGACTGTGTGAGTTGGGGTTGCGTACTTGGTGTAGGTGTACACTGGCTGGACTGTGTGAGTTGGGGTTGCGTGCTTGGTGTAGGTGTACACTAGCTGGACTGTGTGAGTTGGGGTTGCGTACTTGGTGTAGGGGTACACTAGCTGGACTGTGTGAGTTGGAGTTGCGTACTTGGTGTAGGTGTACGCTAGCTGGACTGTGTGAGTTGGGGTTGCGTACTTGGTGTAGGGGTACACTAGCTGGACTGTGTGAGTTGGAGTTGCGTACTTGGTGTCGGTGTACGCTAGCTGGACAGTGTGAGTTGGAGTTGCGTACTTGGTGTCGGTGTACGCTAGCTGGACTGTGTGAGTTGGGGTTGTGTACTTGGTGTAGGTGTACGCTAGCTGGACTGTGTGAGTTGGGGTTGTGTACTTGGTGTAGGTGTACGCTAGCTGGACTATGTGAGTTGGGGTTGCGTACTTGGTGTAGGTGTACACTAGCTAGACTGAGAGTTGGGGTTGTGTACTTGGTGTAGGTGTACACTAGCTGGACTGAGAGTTGGGGTTGCGTATTTGGTGTAGGTGTACACTAGCTAGACTGAGAGTTGGGGTTGTGTACTTGGTGTAGGTGTACACTAGCTAGACTGAGAGTTGGAGTTGCGTATTTGGTGTAGGTGTACACTAGCTAGACTGAGAGTTGGGGTTGTGTACTTGGTGTAGGTGTACACTAGCTAGACTGAGAGTTGGAGTTGCGTACTTGGTGTAGGTGTACGCTAGCTGGACTGTGTGAGTTGGGGTTGCGTATTTGGTGTAGGTGTACACTAGCTAGACTGAGAGTTGGGGTTGTGTACTTGGTGTAGGTGTACACTAGCTAGACTGAGAGTTGGAGTTGCGTATTTGGTGTAGGTGTACACTAGCTAGACTGAGAGTTGGGGTTGTGTACTTGGTGTAGGTGTACACTAGCTAGACTGAGAGTTGGAGTTGCGTACTTGGTGTAGGTGTACGCTAGCTGGACTGTGTGAGTTGGGGTTGCGTACTTGGTGTAGGGGTACACTAGCTGGACTGTGTGAGTTGGGGTTGCGTACTTGGTGTAGGTGTACGCTAGCTAGACTGAGAGTTGGGGTTGTGTACTTGGTGTAGGTGTACACTAGCTGGACTATGTGAGTTGGGGTTGCGTACTTGGTGTAGGTGTACACTAGCTGGACTATGTGAGTTGGGGTTGCGTACTTGGTGTAGGTGTACACTAGCTAGACTGAGAGTTGGGGTTGCGTACTTGGTGTAGGTGTACATTGGTTGGACTGCATGTTGTTCTTGTTTGTTTTCCTTCCTCTGTTTCTCATTTTTTCAGCACCTTAATCTTGTTCCTCAATTTGTAAATAGTGTATGAAATTGAAGAGTTGATGTCAAGAGACTATCAGAGTCCATCAAGAATTCGAATTGACAGACACCTCCCGTTTCTGGGACTGATTGACTCACTGTGTTGTATTGATGGATGGGTGTGTGAGTTATGGGTAGGGGACATTTCCTGAGAGAACTGGGCACCGACTCCACTGTAAGGCGTCTGAATATTTAAATGTGAGGCTTCTGGATTTGCTCCAACCTTTGACCTCCTTCCCAGAATACTTCATTGTAGAATGGCATAAGGATGCCATTGCGAAGGGGAGAAATTATCTTGCAAGACTTTATTGAAAGGTCACAGAACCTCTGTAAGGAACGAACCCCTTCCTAACTCAGAGACACTGAGGGCAGCCCGGCTGAGATCAGCTAACACAGCACAGACCTGGAATAAAACCTGGGACCCTTCCAATTCTATAACTCAGTAGCATAACAAGGGCTGACTTCTTCAACTGGACCATCTTTTTTTTAAATTCATTTTCGGGGTGTCGCTGCTAATGCCAGCATTTATTACCCAACCCTAGTTGCCCTGAGTAGTGGCTGATACAACAGAGTGATCACTTCAGGAGACAGTTCAGAGTCAACCACATTGATGTGGAACTGGAGTCACACATAGGCCAGACCGGGTAAAGACGGCAGGTTTCCTTTCCTAAAGGACATAAGTGAACTAGTTCCGTTTTTACAACAAACAGACAGCTTCATGGTCACTTTTTCAAACTAGTGTCAGATTTTCTTTTAAAACTGAATTCAATTTATCATACTGCCATGGTGGGATTTGAACTCACATTCTACTAGATTATTAGTCTAGGTCACTGGATTACTGGTCTAGTAACATAACCCCTACACCACTGCACCATGCAGAGTGAACTGCAACTATTTCAAAGTCCTGCTGTGATGGAGTGGGTTGGCGGTGATCCTGGGCTCTGCTCCTGCCATACGACTGCTTGGTATGACTGGCCTGCTTCTGTAGTCTATTGTCAGCTGTCCAGTGCTTTGGAAGCGAGATGGACATCCAGTGACCCTACTGGATTAAGTCCAGCCAGTTACTCTCTCCAACTTTCTTCTTCTCCATTTTGTTCCCTTCACTCACCCTCTCCTAGAGGTAAAACCTTATACTGGGGTCACGGTTCCACAAGCACAGGTAGTCCTCTGGTTGCTTATCCATTCTTTATGTTGGATTGTGAGTGTTGCCACTCTGTTTGACTGTTTGGGGGGGGGGGGGGATCAAAACTATGTCCCCCCCCACCCAAACAGGGATCAATCAGGAACGGGACCCCAACATTTCCCCCCTCCTCCCATTCCTAGCCCCAGCAACACTGGTGCCAGTTATAACCCCCTAACCGCTACCCCAGCTGAGATAACTCAGCATAGAGTGGGAATCAAACTTTGCCCTGGGTCATTCAGTGACTCCCAGTGAGGTGGAAAGGGCAGGAACCAGTACAGCGAAAAGCAAATAAGAGCAGCTGCCTCCTAGACCTTCAATCTGACTGAACCAGCGCTATTTAAATTTAAATTAAAATGGCACCCGCAACAAAGGGTGGGGTGGGATACTTGTAGAAACGGAGGAAGAGGCACTGGAGATGGAGGAGGGGGGTGAATATCTGTGATCATTTGCCAGTGGCAAGCATCCTTCAACTGCCTGATCTATTCTAAACTCTAGGCCGGCATTATTGCACAAGAATGCCGTTACCAATGGCAACAGAGGGGAACTGTTAGAAACGAGTACATCCAGTAAAATCAGAGCATCTAGAACAGCAGGAGGCTGAGAGGAGACTCAGTAGTGAGCTGACATTACCAGAAGCAGCATTCATTGGGTGGGTTATAAAGAACCGACCCAAGTATCTAAAGAAATCCTGTGACGTGCCCACCCCTTCAGCCCCCACCCCCCCTCTCCCCCCCCACACACAACACACCAATAAAATGCTTGTCAGCTTCTTGCTGCAGCATGGAAACATGAAAGGTTTAAGTGGATTTAATTAAACTGATTCATCGTCTGCCTGTTTTTGCTGCGATATCTCCCTTGCTCAAACGTCCGGGGGCTAATTAACATTCATTTGAACTTGTGTTTTGCATATTTTCCTAATTAGTATGCAAATTATGACAGGGATTCAAAGTCTTTTTTTTTGATTAATCTAAACATACCTTTCTCCAAACAAAAAACAAAGTTTTCCATTTTTTGCCAGAAATTTCAGCAGATTTGCCAGCGAGTCTTCATGAGGATGCAGTTCCATGGCTCTGACAGCCCTCCAGGGCCTCGGGCAAGCGGACATAACTTATCTGTGGGCCTGTGATCTCCCAGTAGACACACACACACGTTTGCAGCAGGAGTCACTCTAACCCGCGCTGTACCTGGTCTGAGAGTGTTTGATGGGACAGTGTAGAGGGATCTGTGAAGGAGGGGTGAGTGAGGTGTGGGGGAGCAGTTGCTATGACTACACATTTCTGAATCCATCACAAAATATGCGTGACTGAACGCTGCAGCTTTTGCATTGTTGTTCTTGGTTTAATTTTTATTGCAATGATTTGCCCAAGAGATGATCTAAGGTTCGCATAACGAGAGGAAGCCTTTCTCCCTGAGGGCCCAGCGCGCCTCTGATCTGTGCTGTGCCTTCACCTCTTGGTTCTGTCTGTGGCTGTCTGGGTTCTTGCTGTGCACGATCCTATTTCCTGACAACTTCTGTCTTTTTAAGGATTCTGGACAACCTATCCCGCTTGTGGTGGAGAGCTGTATTCGATTCATCAATCTCTACGGTAATTCATATTAAAACTGTTTCTCCCCCTCTATCCTGAATGTGCTTATTCCTGTTGGAGTCTCATTCCATGGTTCCGCTCCAGTATCTCACCCAAGTATCTATTCATCATGTGTGAGGCCAGCCAGTGAGCATCAGCAGGCAATTAATCATGAACCCTGGTTACCTGGGACCTAACAACAGCTCACATTTGGTTCAGGGTTACCTGGGACCTAACAACAACTCACATGTGTTTCAGGGTTACCTGGGACCTAACAACAACTCACATGTGGTCCAGGATTACCTGAGGCCTAACAATGGCTCGCATGTGATTCAGGATTACCTGGGACCTAACAACAACTCACATGTGGTCCAGGATTACCTGGGGCCTAACAATGGCTCGCATGTGATTCAGGATTACCTGGGACCTAACAACAACTCACATGTGGTCCAGGATTACCTGGGGCCTAACAATGGCTCGCATGTGGTCCAGGGTTACCTGGGACCTAACAACAACTCACATGTGGTCCAGGATTATCTGGGGCCTAACAATGGCTCGCATGTGGTCCAGGGTTACCTGGGACCTAATAACAGTGTCCTTGTGGTTCAGGGTTACCTGGACTCACCCAATCTCCTCACACAAGCATATTTTCCAGCAGAGGTCACTGGATGTTGATCAGGAGCAGGAACCCTGGCTGTCCAGGGGCACTAAGGCAATTGGTAGCATCCCAATTGCTGCCCCGGTTGAGATTGGCTAAGTCAACATAGACCAGGGATGGAATTTGGTGCAGTAAATGGTTGGTCCCTAAAGTTCACCAGAAATCATGGTGACATTGAGCTTGCCCCAAATTGGGTTCAGAAATAAGGAACGTCCATTTCAAATAAGTACAGATTGATGACACAGTAACTCTTCTCTGGTTATTAATAAAATGATGGAGTTACTGAAACAAGAAAGATTTTGTGTTATGCCATAAAAGTGTTGCTGTACACAGTTGATCAGATTAATTTAATACAACATTACGTTGGGCTGATTGGGCCTAGCACCGGCTCATCACAGGCTTCATTGTGCTTACATCCTAATATATAGCTTGTCACCTCACCTTCGGATTTCGTAGTTAATAATTTGTTAAAATGTCTGTTGTATTTTTAGGGTTACAACAACAGGGTATTTTCCGTGTTCCTGGCTCTCAGAGTGAAGTCAATGACATCAAGAACGCCTTTGAGCGAGGTTAGTTTGATGGAGGACCAACGTGCTGTTGCCATTCATGTCGTTAAAGCTTTACTGCATCGGAGATCGAGATACACTGCTGGTTCTGTGTGTTTAGCACTTAAGTAAATATACGTTAAGAATATGATATGACTTTGCTAATGACATTTATTCGAATGATTCAAGGCTGTACAGAGTCTCACTACAACTCTTGTAGCCACAGTATTTATATGGCTGGTCCAGTTAAGTTTCTGGTCAATGGTGACCCCCAGGATGTTGATGGTGGGGGATTCGGCGATGGTAATGCCGTTGAATGTCAAGGGGAGGTGGTTAGACTCTCTCTTGTTGGAGATGGTCATTGCCTGGCACTTGTCTGGCACGAATGTTACTTGCCACTTATCAGCCTAAGCCTCGATGTTGCCCAGGTCTTGCTGCATGCGGGCACGGACTGCTTCATTATCTGGGGGGTTGCGAATGGAACTGAACGCCGTGCAATCATCAGCGAACATCCCCATTTCTGACCTTATGGAGGGAAGGTCATTGATGAAGCAGATGAAGATGGTTGGGCCTAGGACACTGCCCTGAGGAACACCTGCAGCAATGTCCTGGGGCTGAGATGATTGGCCTCCAACAACCACTACCATCTTCCTCTGTGCTAGGTATGACTCCAGCCACTGGAGAGTTTTCCCCCTGATTCTCATTGACTTCAATTTGGGTGGGGATATCAAGAGGAGGCCGAGATGGATCATCCACTCGGCACTTCTGGCTGAAGATGGTTGCAAACACTTCAGCCTTGTCTTTTGCACTCACGTGCTGGACTCTGCCATCATTGAGGATGGGGATGTTCACGGAGCCTCCTCTTCCCGTTAGTTGTTTAATTGTCCACCACCATTCTCCAGACATGCTCTTCTACACTCCTCATTGAACCAGGGTTGATCCCCTGGCTTGTAGGTAATGGTAGAGTGAGGAATATGCCGGGCCATGAGGTTACAGATTGTGCTGGAATACAATTCTGCTGCTGCTGATGACCCACAGCGCCTCATGGATGCCCAGTTTTGAGCTGTGAGATCTGTTCTAAATCTATCCCATTCAGCACGGTGATAGTGCCACTCAACATGTTGGATGGTGTCCTCAGTGCGAAGACGGGATTTCATTTCCACGAGGAGTGTGCAGTGGTCACTTCTATCAATACAGTCATGGACAGATGCATCTGCGACAGGTAGATTGGTGAGGACGAGGTCAAGTAGGTTTTTCACTTGTGCTGGTTCTCTCACCACCTGCTGCAGGCCCAGTCTGGCAGCTGTATCCTTCAGGACTGGGTCAGCTCGGTCAGTAATGGTGCTACAGAGCCAGTCTTGGTGATGGACATTGAAGTCCCGCACCCAGAGTACATTCTGTGCCCTTGCTACCCTCAGTACTTCCTCCAAGTGGTGCTCAACATGGAGGAGGGCTGATTCATTAGCTGAGGGAGGGTGGTAGGTGGTAATCAGCAGGAGGTTTCCTTGCCCATGTTTGACCTGATGCCATGAGATTTTATGGGGTCTGGGATCAATGTTGAGGACTCCCAGGGCCACTCCCTCCTGACTGTATATCACTGTACTGTCACCTCTGGTTGGTCTGTCCTGCCGGTGGGACAGGACATACCCAGGGATGGTGATGGAAGAGTCTGGGACTTTGGCTGAAAGATATGATTCTGTGAGTATGGCTATGTCAGGCTGTTGCTTGACTAGTCTGTGGGACAGCTCTCCCAATTTTGGCACAAGTCCCCAGATGTTAGTGAGGAGGACTTTGCAGGGTCGACTGGGCTTGGTTTGCCTTTGTCGTGTCCGGTGCCTGGTGGTCCGTCCGGTTTTATTCTTATTATGACTTTTTGTAGCGAGATTGTACAACTGAGTGGCTTGCTCGGCCATTTCAGAGGGTGATTAAAAATCAACCACATTGCTGTGGGCCTGGAGTCACATATAAGCCAGACCGGGTAAGGACATTAGTGAACCAGATGGGTTTTTACGACAATCCGGTAGTTTCATGGCCACCATTACTGATACTAGTTTTTTTTATTCCAGATTTTATTTAATTAATTGAATTTAAATTCCCCAGCTGCCATGGCGGTGTTTGAACTTATGACTCTGGATTATTAGTCCAGGCCTCTGGATTACTAGTCCAGTAACATAACCAGTCTGCCTTAATCTTTCTTTCTATCTCAAGCCATGATTTTAACCTAAGTTGCCTGGGCGGAAATTGGATGGGGTTGGGTCGGACGTCCGATTTACACCCCACCCTATTTCATGCTTCACGAACTTCAATGTTCCCGCTGGGTGTGTTAGGCTAAAATTGGGTCTTCAGTTTTTGACTCTGTCTCCGTTTCTCTCTCTCTCCCTCTCCCTCTCTCTCTGACTCTGGGCTGTATTCCGAAATGTAATCAAGATAGAGATGGGAACAGTAGCAGAAGCCCAGCAGTTTAATCAGGCCCCAAAATAATGCAGACACCGCGGGTGTCGGTGATACATTGAGAACTTCTGTTTCACTGAATCTGCAACAGTTTTGCAAGCAAAGCTTCACATACGGTACATTAACCGACATCGAGGGAGATTGCACATCTTAATAGAGTTTTAATGAGTGTTTGATTTTGTTGGTAAATTAGTTTTAGACAAATTGTACAATTATCCACTCACCTGGAATAAAGCCCTTGGGCATTTGAGTGAAAAGAAAAGTGAAATAAGAACTTGCCCTGTTGTAATCTCTGCATTAACCCATAGGTGCTGGCTGGTCCAGGGGACTGCCAGTCTTCCTGGGCCTACTGGTTTTGTTTGTCCTCATCTCACATCCTGTGATATTAAAACAGTAATGAATCTACTCAAACACCAGACATGACTTAATTACTGGAAAATTAACCCTGAACTACTGATCCCAGTCCGCCTTTCCTCTAAACCCAAGATTGACGTCAACACTTCCTGATTTACCTCGTATATTTTTACTCTTTTGATTCCTGCTTACGTCCTGTGCCGTGGGCCTTGGCCTTAGTAAACGCTATAGGGCGGATTTTAACTGGGAGTGGGTTCAGGTGGGTAGGGAAGGCAAGGTGAACATCAAATCCCCGCAACGTCATCAGTTTGAGGCCGGGGCTGATTTAACTCCTGGGCCTCACTTGCATCTCGCCCACTGCACGACTGAAACGGGCAGAAGGAGGGAGCTGGTCGGCCTCTGGCAGGTCAAAATTGCAGGGCCTGGAGGACGCGCGCAGGCACCAAGGTAAGTTGCGTGGGAGGGAGGGGGAATCAGGGCTGTTTTGACAGGGGGGATCCTGGAGTAGCGGAGGCCCAGACTTTTCTTCTGGGGCCTGGAGCAGCACTCATTAATCTTTGATACAAACTCCTCCAGCAGGTTAAACGGTCGAGGCCCGGTGAACAGCGGCCCTTACGGTCTTGCTGAGCCTTATGTTAATATGAATCCTTTCCTTTTCAAACCAGGCGAGGACCCTCTTGCAGACGATCACAACGAGCATGATATCAATTCGGTAGCCGGGGTCCTGAAGTTGTATTTCCGAGGCCTGGAAAACCCACTCTTCCCCAAGGAGAGGTTCCTGGATTTAATCTGTTCCATCAGTAAGTACAGGCCGTCAGTGTCAAATGCAGAATGTGGGCTCGGCGCTAACGAAGACTATAAACCCTACCCCGAGACTACTTAACATCAGTGAACCCAGCACAAACCAGAGTGGAAGCTCAACGCCATAATGGGGCATGTACAATCCAGTTTTTAGTGAGCAAAGAGCTGCCTGGAACTGGCAACAAATCCAGGAGTCCTCACACAGAGAAGTCACAGATTTAAGATAATTGGCAAAAGAACCATTGGGGAGCTGAGGAGAATTGATTTTACGCAGTGAGTTGTTCTGATCTGGAATGCACTGCTGAAAGGGCGGTGGAAGCAGATTCAATAGTAACTTTCAAAAGGGAATTGGATAAATACTTGAAAAGGAAAAATTTGCAGGGCTATGGGGAAAGAGCAGGGGAGTGGGACTGATTGGATAGCTCTTTCAAAGAGTCGGCACAGGCATGATGGGCCGAATGGCATCCTTCTGTGCTGTAAGATTCTATGATTCCATCTGACTGATCAGCATCTGGGAGAGAAAGACGGGTAATGTTTCAGTGCAGTTCCTCATCAGAACTGCAGCTAGCAAGCTGAAGAGGTCCCTTTAAGCAGTAGTGTCCCACCTGTGGCCAAAGGACTACATGTAGCCCCAAGCCCTGGCAATCTAGCTCAATCTGTGCTTATATCTCTCATCCGCTGGCTTCTCCTGTTTGGATTCTGTGGGCCTGGAGGTTTGATGAGGGCCTGGAGGTTTGATGAGGGCCCTGGGTGTTTCTGTTGCCCCAGTGGTGGATGAATCCTACAATCAGAGAATCTTACAGCACAGAAGGAGCCCATTCGGCCCATCGTGCCTCTGCTGGCTCTTTGAAAGAGCTAGCCAATTAGTCCCATTCCCCCTGCTCTTTCCCCATAACTCTTCAAATTTTTCCTTTTCAAGTATTTATTTAATTCCCTTTTGAAATCCTGAATCAGAATTCCAAGATCTCAGCAATGTGAGATATCAGGGAATTAACGAGAACATGGCTTTAAACTTTATGGGGTAGATTTGGACTTTTGGGCGGTGGCAAAGTGAACCCCCTGAGTTTGAGGCTCTGGCCTCCTGTATATTGGTCAAACTGATGTCCCGACGGAGCTCACCAGAGTCAGCACAGGAAATCGGGCTGGAGCTGCCACCAGGAAGATAAGTCACGGGGTGTGTGGGGGGGGGGGGGAAGGGGGAGAATTACGATCACAGAGAATGGTGTTCCAGGGCTGCAGCGGCCCAGAGCATTTTTGTGGGCCCTGGAGGAGCGGGAAATTCAAGACTTAACTTTGCTGGGCCTTTTCTCTTCCATCGCCCGTGGAACTGATTGAAGCCTGCACAGCGCAGGCCCCCACCAGTTCCTACCTAAAATGGCAATCGGGGTTCTATTTACCTCAAGACCCCAATTACCATATTAAAAGGGGCCCATCACCTAAAACAGGCAGGCACTTTGGACACCCGGCAGTAGGCACCTTTTAAAATGGAGCCAGCCGCATCGCTGGTGTTAACGAGGCAGTACGGCTACTGATGCCATTTTGAGGCTGTTATCACCCCGTGAACACCAGGCGAAGGCAGTGAAAATCGACCCCAATACGTGACCCTGAGGTTATGTGGTACACCTCATCTTTGGCAATCCCCAGCACCCGATTACGGTGCCCTCCATGAAGCTCTGCAGGCCGACGGGATGTTTTCCAAAATGGCTGCCCCCCCCCCTTCCCCCGCCTGTATACTCTGGGACCTCACCATGACCCCCAATTTCACCAAGTTCGTCCTCATTGACAGTATGTTATAGGAAGCCCCCGGCAGGAATCTAAACTGACCCATTGTCCAAAGCTGCTTCATGGTCACCTCTCTACACTGTCCCACAGACCTTGCCATGCTGCGCTCTTCCTCACCTGCCTTCCCTGTCCAATGTTATCAATTCCCTCTCCACCCCTCACACCTGCCCCACCATCTCCCCACAGTTTCTCTTTCTCGGTTGCTGACTCTCTGCCTCCTCCTCAGTGGGGGAGAGAGGGCAGCCGGGGTCAAGGGAACCGTTCCCCAGCGAGAGTCAATGAGCAGCGAGCCATGCCCCAGAGAGAGAGAAAAAAAACATCCCTGAACCTTCTTTCAACAAAGGAACATCGAGCGTCTTATTAACAGTTAACAGAAGGGGGCTGCGATTCAGAGGCTATTGTACGACAGCCATGAGGGAGGGACTTCAAAGAATGGGAGAGACCATTAAGCAGGAGATGTAACGTTGGGCAATCAGTATGCAGAGAGCATATGTATCCTCAAGTTTTAAGTCCTGTGTGCTTGGGTCTGATTGTCCATGCGCGGCCCAGGCACAATGAGGCCATTGTATGCTTTGAACAGATTCAGGTTTTGAACAGATTGCATTGCTGAGGCACTGCTAGAGTATGCATGAGGCACAGGCTTCAAATTCAAGTATATAGAATTATATAGAATTTACAGCACAGAAACATGCCATTCTGCCCAACAGGTCCATGCCAGTGTTTATGCTCCACAGGAGCCTCCTCCCAACTTACTTCATCTCACCCTATTCTATCCTATTCCTTTCTCCCTCATGTGTTTATCTAGCTTCCCCTTAAAGCGTATTCTGTGCTATTCGCCTCAACCACGCCCTGTGACTCAGAGGCGAGAGTACAAGCACTGAGCCAAGGCTTTACCGTAACGGTTCACTTCTTGAACGTCAGCCCCTTCTCAGTAACCAACTCCAGATAGTCAGTCAGTGTGCCTGTGAGCACTGCTCCGCCGTGGGGTTCAAAAAACCTTTTGCTTCCCTGCATCTGGCGCACAATTTGATTCCCTGTCAGTGGAGAGAGGGAGTTCGCGACTTCCAGGATCAGTTTGATGACTCATTTTGAAAATATTTTTAAGAAAGAAAGATCTTGCATTTCTATAGCACCTTTCACATCCTCAGGACATCCCAAACTGCTTCACAGCCAATTAAGTACTTTTGCTGTGTAGTCACTCTTGTAATGTAAGAAACATGGCAGCCAATTTGCGCACAGCAAGGTCCAACATCAGCAATGAGATAAATGATCAAATCTTCTGTTTTAGATGTTGATTGAGGGATAAATATTGGCCAGGACACTGGGGAGAACTCACCTGCTCTTCTTCAAATGGTGCCATGGGATCTTTTACATCCACCTGAGAGGCCAGACGGGGCCTTGGTTTAACGTCTCATCCGAAAGACGGCACCTCCGACAGTGCAGAGAGTTAGGAGCTTCTTAAGACTCTGACGACCCTAAGGTGGCATTGGGTTACGTTACAGGTCGTGCTGCCACCTCTGTACCCCTCATGCCAGAAAGCCCCTCATTTGCCCATCCCACCCCCTGCTTCAGCACATTAACCCAAAAGGCCCCAGAAAGAGGGGGGAGTGTCAAGTGTGGTGCACGTCTGTGAAACTACCTCAAAATAACTAATTACCTGATAGGAAACACTAAAGTCGGAGGAAATATCTTGGGCCCAATGGTGGCTCATGTAAGGGTTATTGCCAGCTAGGTAAAGAGATGGGGGTAGTTTTGACTTTGGACGATTGTGTAAAACGTGTGGTATGGGCTCGAGTGCCCGTTAAACACCTCTCCCCATTTTTAATTTCCATTGACTTGAATAGAAACGAAATTCAGCCGATATCACACTGTCGCCCAAAATCAAAATTTCCCCCGTGGGGTTAAATATCGGAAACGTGCGTGCGTTTTACATCCGCAGTTCGTGCGCCGTTGCTTTTGAGGACACGGAGACGAGAAGCGCCTAAGGCTCTCCCCTCTTCTCTTGTCCGCCCCACAGAGATCGACAGCGCCGTGGAGAGGACCCACCACATCCAGCAGATCGTAGTCACTCTCTCGCGGACCGTCATCATCGTGATGAGATACCTCTTTGCCTTCCTCAACCAGTAAGTACCTTCCTAGCGCTTCTCAACTTGTCCTGCTCTCTCTCTCTTTGTTCAAAAGGTCCAGGGGACAGATATGGCTAGGTGACAAATATGGCTCGGTGATCGATATGGCTGGCTGATTGATATGGCTGTGTGATGGATAGCACTGTGATGAACTGGCCCTATCTGTGTTGTTTTTCAGTCTGTCCCAGTACAGTGATGAAAACATGATGGACCCCTACAACCTAGCAATCTGTTTTGGCCCCACACTGATGCCTATCCCTGACGGCCAGGATCCCGTCTCCTGCCAGGCTCACGTCAACGAGGTCATCAAAAGCATCATTGTGAACCACGAGGGCATCTTCCCGAGTCATAAAGAACTAGATGGGCCGGTGTACGAGAAGTGCATGACCGGAGGCGAGGAATACTGGTAGGAATTGATCGTTAATAACGCTGCTCGCACACAGCGAGGTGAATGGATGTGTTACTGTGCTGTCATTGACACTCACTGTGTAAACGTTAACCCTCCCTGTGCAGCCGTTGACCCCCACTGTGCAGCCGTTGACCCCCACTGTGCAGCCGTTGACCCCCACTGTGCAACCGTTGACCCAACACTGTGCAACCGTTGACGCTCACTGTCCAGTCATTGGCCCTCACTGTACAGCCGTTAATCCATGATGCGCAACACAATGGAGCTCGATCTGATCCTTACCCAACGTGCACTTTCTGGTAGGGAACACTAGTTAGTCATAAGGAGCTGATTTCCCTATCTCTAGTCCAGGGGCACTGAGTCCAACTGTAGCACGCAGATGGAATCAGCTAACTCAGAACAGATGGCGGAGAGGAGTTTAAACCTGAGACCCTTTGTTCTGCATGTCTCAGTGCTACAGTACATGGTGTGAATGTACCCTATAGTATAGGAAGCTACAAGGGAGAGGTCCTATTCAAACAGAATTACTTAATAGAGCTATTGTCCTCTAGTTTTGAATCATCCTCCTGTAGCGGAAGTGCCTTATCTCCACTGGGTAACTGCCCACAGCAGAGTGACTGTAATCAGGAGCTCAATGTGTGAGGAATGGTAGGTACAGACCCGCGTCCATCACACAACGGGGCAGCACTAGGGTCGCTAACTCTTTTCAGGAGGTGTCAGCACGTGACCTCCCACCTCCAACCGCCCCGCCCCCACGCTCGTGCCATTGGTCGCCTGACACGTCCATCCTAATGACACACCACCATCCCCAGTCAATTGGAAAGCGAACAGACTCTTTGTTATCTGATTGCTTGATTCTTGACTGAGAGTTAAACAACCTTTTCTTCCCCATCTCCGTTTTTTTTAACGTTACCTATGATTTTTCTCTCCCGGGTTGCTCACGTGATTAATCTTTAATTCCTGGAGACTCTGGGACAATCCGGGAACATTAGAAACCCTAGGCAGCTCTCCCGAGAGTGGCCCCGAAGTATGGCATTGGTTGGGACCGTGGCCCTCAGTGAAACATTAATCAGTAGCCCTAGCTCGGTGCAGTGAGGGCTCAGTTAATGGCTTTATTGCTCTGTTGCAGTGACAGCCCCCACAGCGAGCCTGGCGCCATTGACGAAGTGGACCACGACAACGGCACTGAGCCACACACCAGTGACGACGGTAAGTAGCACGGCACTGATCTGTTTCCGCGGTTGGCAATCCAATACACAAGGGGCTAGGGTAGCCTTCATTACCCTGCCTCACAGTGCTGCTAGCTCATACAACTGAGGCGGGGATGCCAAGCGGTCGGTATTGCAGGGTCCGCCTGTTATGCAGCCCGCTCGATAGTCGGTTCTATGGAAGTCATTGGGACTGAACACCGGGTAGGGAGTATATCGGGCGGGGGGTATAACGGTCGGGGGGGGGGGGGTATAACGGGCGGGGAGCATTAAAAGTCAATCACATAGAGTAAGGTTGGGGTTGCATGTGGGGCAGACCAGGTAGGATTGGCAGATTCCCTTCCCTCAAGGGCATCAGAAACATAAAACAGGAGTAGGCCATTCAGCCGCTCGAGCCTGTTCCACTATTCAATTAGATCACGGCTAATCTGTACCTCAACTCTATTTACCCGCCTTTGCTCCATATCCCTTGATACCCTTACCTATCAAAAATCTCAGTCTTGAACATTTTAATTGTCCCCCAGCATCCACAGACTTTTGTGAGAGAGTTCTAGATTTCCACTACCGTTTGTGTGAAAAATTGCTTCCTGATTCCTAAATGGCTGAGCTGTAATTTTAAGATTATGTCCTTTTATTATGTTCTGCATTCCCCCACCAAAGGATATAGGTTCTCTTTATCTACCCTATCAAATCCCTTTATCACATTAATCACCTCGATAGGATCACCCATCAACCTTCTAAACTCAAGGAATGCAAGCCAAGTTTATGCAACCTTGTATCATTCTAGTGAATCTGTGCTGTACCCCCTCCAAGGCCAATATATCTCTCCATCTTTCCTGAGGTACAGTGCCAAAAACTCCAGATGAGGTCTAACCAACTGAAGCATCACTTCCTCACTTTTGTATTCCAGCCCCTTGAAATAAAGGCCAACATTCCATTAGCCTTTTTGATTACTTTTTATACCTGTCTACTGGCTTTTAGTGATTTGTGTACCTGGACACCTAAATCTTTTAGCTCCTTCACAGCTCCTTGTCTATCACCATTAAGAAAATATTCCAATTTGTCTTTCTTGGATCCAAAGTGGATGACCTCACAATTACCCACATTATTGAACCAGTTGGGTTTTTACAACAATCTGGAATTTTTTCATTGTCATTTTCTGGTGCCTAATTACCAGATTTATTGAATTCATTTTCACAACTTGCCCTGGTGAGACATGAACTCATGGCCTCTGGGTTGTTA
This sequence comes from Heptranchias perlo, assembly GCF_035084215.1. Lineage (NCBI taxonomy): Eukaryota > Metazoa > Chordata > Chondrichthyes > Hexanchiformes > Hexanchidae > Heptranchias > Heptranchias perlo. Next base: position 51,087,812 of record NC_090341.1, read on the forward strand.
AAAATACCATAACCACTTCAGTCCCTCTAATACACTGCAGCCAGTGTTACACTTCCTCTAACCCAATTTAGCCAGTGTTATAATCCCTCTGACACACTCCAGCCAGCGTTGCACTCCCTCTAACATGCTCCAGCCAGTGGAGAATAAAGGAATCAAGGTATATGGTGAAAAGGGGAATAGAGGGCTGATGAATATGAAGAGAAGATGAGTGGGTGGGGTTTACAGATATGGTGATGAGATGGGTCGTTGTGGTGAGGGATGTGCTGAGAAGATGGGTAGGTCGAACAGACCAGGTTAGCAGCTAAGCATCATAATCGTGCTTCAGACCTCAAACTACCTGTGAGCAATGCCACAGGAGATCCACTAGTGTGAGTGTAGAGTGTGGAGATCCGTGTGTGAGGCCCCGTCTGGCCTCTCAGGTAAAAGATCCCATGACACTATACGAAGAAGAGCAGGGGAGTTTGCCCCAATATCCTGGTCAATATTTATACCTCGACCAACATCATTAAAACAGATTATCTGGTCATTATCTCATTGCTGTTTGTGCTGTCGCATTTCCTACATTACAACAGTGACTACACAAAAATGTACTTCATTGGCTGTAAAGTGCTTAGGGACGTCCTGAGTTTGTGAAAGGCTCTATAGAAATGCAAGTCTTTCTTTCAGGGTGGCTGGTATGTGGCACCCTCTAGTGAGGGCTCCACGTCACTACACCCTTCAGTGCTCTGAGTTGTTATCTCGGCCATTATAACCTTTACTTCTTAAAGAAATTCTGAAGCACCCATTTATTATAAGGCTAATAGCACGACTTGGAATGCCTTGCTTGTGTTGGATTTTAACCCCTGGCGTTGATTGATTTTTTAAAAATACAATGTTTATTTCAGGTATCTTGGTCTCCCTCATAGAAACAGGAGGAGGCCATTCAGCCCCCCGAGCCTGTTCAGCCATTCAATTAGATCATGGCTGATCTACATCTCAACTCCATTTACACGCCTTTGCTCCATATACCTCGATACCTTTACCGAACAAAAATCTATCATTTTCAGTCTTGAAAATTTCAATTGACCCCCAGCATCCACAGCCTTCGGGGGAGAGAGTTCCAGATTTCCACTACCCTTTGTCTCCCAAAGTGCTTCCTGATTTCACTCCTGATTGGCCTGGCTCTAATTTTAAGATGTGCCCCCTTGTTCTGGATTCCCCCACCAGGGATAATAGTTTCCCTGTATCTACCTTATTGAATATCCTTATCAATTTAAACACCTCGATCAGGACACCCCTTTACCTTCTAAACTCAAGGGAATACAAGCCAAGTTTATGCAACCTGTCCTCATAATTTAGCCCTTTAAGCCCCGATATCATTCTGGTGAATCTGCGCTGCACCTCCTCCAAGGCCAGTATATCTTCCCTGAGGTGCGATGCCAAAAACTGAATGCTTTACTCCAGATGAGGTCTAACCAAGGCTTACAACTGAATCATAACTTCCTCCCCTTTGTATTCCAGCCCCTTGAGATAAAAGCCAACATTCCATTGGTCTTTTTGATTACTTTTTGGCCTCCTCTCTTTTCCTGAAAACACTGATTCATTCTCCAGTGCAGTTCTGTGGGTGGTGGCGGTCCTGCCATACTTAACTATTCAAGTGGGATCATTGGATAGTGATCAGGAGTGGGGACCCTGACCAATTTTCCACTCTGACCCCCATCCATGCCTTCGTTACCTCCAGACTCAACTATTCCAATGCTTTCCTGGCCAGCCTCCCACCTTCCACCTTCCACCCTCCGTAAACTTGAACTCATCCAAAACTCTGCTGCCTGCATCCAAACTCGCACCAAGTCCCACTCATCCATCACTCCCGGTCTGGCAATGCCTCAATTTTAAAATTCTCATCCTTGTTTTCAAATCACTCCATGGCCTTGCCCCTCCCTGTCTCTGTGACCTCCTCCAGCCCTACAATGCTGGCCTCTTGTGCATCCCCAATTTTAATCGCTCCACCATTGGCGGCTGTGCCTTCAGCTGCTTAGGCCTTATTCTCTAAATTCCCTCCGCCCCTCTCTTTCCTGCTTTAAGTTGCTCCTTAAAACCAACCTCTTTGACCAAGCGTTTAGTCACCTGTCCTAAAATCTCCCTATGTGGCTTGGTGTCAAATTTTGTTTGATAACGCTCCTGTGACGCACCTTGGGACGTTTTTACTACGTTAAAGGTGCTATATAAATGCAAGTCGTTGTTGTTGTAAACCCCTCCCCTCCCCCCTTTAGGGGCAGTGAGGCCAATAATGACGACCCTACCCCTGGACTAGTTAACATCAGTGAACTCGACACAGACCAGGGTGGAAGCTCAATGCCATGGAGGACAGTGCATTTACCCAGATGAGCCCTGGGGCACATACGATCCAGTTTTTAATGAGTATAGAGCTGCCCGGAACTGGCAACAAATCCAGGAGTTTCTGTACAGAGGACACAGATTTAAGATAATTGGCAAAAGAACCAGGGAGGAGAGGAGAGGAGGAGAAATTTTTTTACGCAGCGAGTTGTTATGATCTGGAATGCACTGCCTGAAAGGGTGGTGAAAGCAGATTCAATAAAAACTTTCAAAAGGGAATTGGATAAATACTTGTAAAGGAAAAATGTGCAGAGCTTTGGGGAAAGAGCAGGGGAGTGGAATAATTGGATAGCTCTTTCAAAGAGCTGGCACAGGCATGATGGGCCAAATGGTCTCCTTCTGTGCTGTAAGATTCTATGAAGGATGGACAATATCTAAAATGCAAACCTCAGATTGTTCCTCTTGGCATGTCTGTCTTCCATGATCACGACGAGCATGAACTGCAGCCCTGCCCAAAAAAATAAAAGATGCAAGAAAAGTTTCTTGTTGCGCAGCTGAGGTCACTAACTCACCGCACGGCGGGTCTCTAACCCCCCTGCAGAGGTCGAGCAGATCGAAGCCATCGCCAAGTTCGACTACGTTGGCCGGTCGCCCCGGGAGCTGTCGTTCAAGAAAGGAGCCTCTCTGCTGCTGTACCACCGGGCATCGGAGGACTGGTGGGAGGGACGGCACAACGGACTGGACGGCCTGATACCCCATCAGTACATCGTGGTACAGGACATGTGAGTGTTTGTCCGCATAGGGAACTTAGCCTTGGCTTAGAATGGACATCGCTCCGGGTGGGTGTGGCTCATCAAATTAAAGTGGAAGGGGAACTCGCTCTCGAAAGCACTGCTCCCACACTGTTACAATTGCAAAAATAATTTATATTTAAAAGAAACCCCACCGAGTACTGGCTTGTTCACCAGGTGTAGCATTTTCATAAGGGGCTTCTTCCGATCGCCTGCCGTAAATTTGGTAGGGGAGGGAAGATCGGCGGCAATGCCAGAGAAACGGCGAGAGGTTGGTAGAAGCCCAGTGGAAATCCTACCCCTAGCCTCCCACCTCCAGGAACTGGAGTTAAATCCAGCCCAGACATCTGGGTTAATAGCCTGCTGTACCCAGTTGTAAGGGTCCTCGGGGAAGACTGGTCATAATCCAGTCTCGACTGGGCAAGAGTCTACAGCACACGGTTGTCCCTATTTTGGCACAGGTTTGACCAAATTGGCAAACTCACTCAGGGAGGCCACAGGACGGCTGATGTAGAAAATGGAAACTGTCATAAAGGAACAGTAGAAGCGGACTCTCCTTAGGTTGAGGCTGAGATACACTGTTAAGGCACAGTAGAGGGAGCTTTACTCTGTAACTAACCTATGATGGGACAGTATCAAGGAAGCTTTCTTATGCATCTCACCCGCGCTGTACCTAGTGTTTGATGGGGCAATGTAGAGGGAGCTTTACTCTGTATCTAACCCGTGCTGTACCTGCCCTCGTTGAAATGTATAAAATTCCTAGAGGGCTTGATTGGGTAGATGCTGAGAGGCTGTTTCCCCTAGCTGCAGAATCTAGAACTAGGGGTCATAGTCTCAGGATATGGGGCGGTCATTTAGGACCGAGATGAGAAAAAATTTCTTCACTCAGATGGTTGTGAATCTTTGGAATTCTCTACCCCAGAGGGCTGTGGATGCTCAGTTGTTGAGTATATTCAGAATTGAGATCGATAGATTTTTGGACACTAAGGGAATCAAAGGATATGGGGATTGGGCAGGCTCGAGGGGACGTATGGTCTACTCCTGCTCCTTTTTTTTGTTCTTATGGGACAATGGAGGGGGAGCTTTACTCTAACCCGTGCTGTACCTGCCCTGGGAGTGTTTGATGGGACATTGTAGAGGTACAGTCATCCCCCCAACCCCCTCTCTTGGCTGCGGTTTTCTGCCGCATCCTGTGTTACTCTCTGATTAACCTTGCATGACATCAGTCGGGGATCCACTGATCAAGCTCGGCCCTATTCTATGTGAATGCTCGGCCCTGTCTGTCTTTTGGATGAGACGTTAAACCAAAGCCCCCTCTCCCATCTCAGGTGCACATAAAAGATCACATGACACAATTTTGAAGAAGAGCAGGGAAGTCCTTCCCGGTGTCCTGATCAATATTTATCCCTCAACCAACATCACTTAAAACAGATGATCTGGTCCTTATCACATTACTGTTTGTGGGACCTTAACTGTGCACAATTTGGCTGCGGTGTTTCATAAATTACAACAATGGCTACACTTCAAAAATACTTCATTGGCTCTAAAGCGCTTTGGGACGTCCTGAGGTCGTGAAAGACGCTATATAAATGCAAGTCTTTCTTTCTTTCAAGTAGAGCAGTAAATGACCTTTGCCTTCTCTTCTACTCAGGGATGATGCCTTCTCGGACAGCCTGAGCCAAAAAGCAGACAGCGAGGCCAGCAGCGGCCCACTACTGGACGACAAGGCCTCGTCGAAGAATGACCTCCAGTCACCCTCGGATCACTTGCCGGAGTTTTCCTTTGGAGGGATCCTGGGCAGGTACAGGCTTCCTTTCCTGGGGGATAGTGAACGGAGGCGGTCTCTGTTCAATTAAGGATTCTTAAAGGGGCATTGTGGTCTGTCTAATAGAAAGAAAGGACAATGGGAGCGGAAGTGGGGGGGTTCTTGACCTCGACTTCCATGACAAGCAATGATAAATGTGGGACTGTGGCTCCCCTTGATGGCTCAGTGTCTAAGTGCACTCTGTGGTATTAAACAAAACCATACAGACCAAATGGTCCCAGGTTTGATCCTTGGTGTGGCAGTGAGGCAACTAATGTTGGCCTCAGTGCCCCTCGGCTGGGGAAGAGAAAATCATCCTAGACTCCTGATCACTCTTCAGTGATGTTGAGTACTGACAGGATCGGGGTCATCTGTGAAGCCTCACATGGTTAAATAGCCAGCCATCGCTCACCACCTGGACTCGCACATGAAGAATAACCACTTGGGTGGGCACCGAGGGAAAGTCGACGGTGAGAAGATCGGGAACTGGAGGGGTGGGGATTGTTTTAGAAAGTAATTTTGATCAGACGACTGATAGATTTTTACTGATGGGATGTTAATGGGTTAAATGTATGGTAGTGATAGGCAGATTGATTGACTGTCCCTATCACCCTGGGAACCTAAGTAAATCTAGTGTCAGCTGTGGCTCAGTGGTAGCTCTCTCTCGTCTGAGTCAGAAAATTGTGAGTTCAAGCACAACTCCAGAGACTTAAGCACAAAATCCAGGCTGACACTCTAGTGCAGTACTGAGGGCGTGCTGCACTTCGGAGGTGCTGTCGTTCGGAAGAGACGTTAAACCAAGGCCCCGTCTGCCCTCTCAGGTGGATGTAAAAGATCCCATGGCACTATTTTGAAGAAGAGCAGGGGAGTTCTCCCTGGTATGCTGCCCTATATTTATTCCTTGACCAACATCACTAAAACAGATTATCTGGTCATTATCACATTGCTGTTTGTGGGAGCTTGCTGTGCGCAAATTGACTGCCGCGTTTCCTACATTACAACAGTGACTACATTTCAAAAAAATACTTCATCGGCTTGGGGATGTCCTGAGGTCATGGAAGGCGCTATATAAATACAAGTCTTTCTTTCTCCTTAGGGTACGGTTGAGGTCTGACGGTGCCGCGATTCAGCGACGTCGTAGCGGTGGGGACGCGCACAGCCCGGTCAGAGGGTCCGGTCCGGGCATCGACACCCCTCCAAGGGCCGCTGCGTGCCCCAGCAGCCCCCATAAAATCAATGTGAACCGGGGCCGGATGGAGAGCCCGGAGAAAAGGCGGCTGGCCACCTTCGGAAGCGCCGGCAGCATCAATTACCCAGACAGGAAGAACCTAGGAGACGGCCATCCCATGAGGCAGACATCTCTGTCCACTCGCCACAGCAGTCTCGGAGATCACAAGGCTCTGGAGACTGAAGCACTGGCTGAGGTAATGAAGTCTCCACAGCTCAGCTGAGAGGCTGCAGGGAATGGCAAATGAACACGATGTTGTAGAGAGACCCCGCTGTTGGCTGGCCGTAAGGGTCCTAAGTGAAATGGGTTGGGGCAGTGGAATGGCCCCACGATACAAAATGAGGGAGTGGGACTAATTGGATAGCTCTTTCAAAGAACTGGCACAGGCACGAAGGGCCAAATGGCCTCCTATTGTGCTATATCATTGTACGATTCTACGATCTGGAAGGAGTTAGCGATCTCACTCAGAGAGTCCATGGATGGTGGGTGTGGGAAATGGAAATGTCACGCTAGACACTCTTCTGAGGTTGGGTCTGAGGCAAATAGTTGGGTCTGTATAGAGTTTTGTTCTGTATCTAACCTTGCATTACTTGGCCTGGGAGTGCTTCATGGGACAGTGTACAGGGAGCTTTACTCTGTATCTAACCCGTGCAGTACCTGCTCTGGGAGTGTTTGATGGGACAGTGTAGAGGGAGCTTTACTCTGTATCTAACCCGTGCAGTACCTGCTCTGGGAGTGTTTGATGGGACAGTGTAGAGGGAGCATTATTTGTATCTAAACATTGACCTTCAAGTGTTGGCTGGGGCAGTGTAGAGTAGAGGGTTCTTTACTATGCATCTAACCCATGGTGTACCCATGCTTGATGGGGCACTATAGAGGGATCTTTACTTCTTATCTAACCTTGAAATACTTGACCTGGGAGTGTTTGATGGGCAGTGTAGAGGGAGCTTTACTCTGTATCTAACCTTGAAATACTGAAATACTTAACCTGGAAATGTTGGATGGAGCAGTGTATCTAAGCTTGCTACACCCCTCGTGGGAGTGATTGCTGGGACAGTGTAGAGGGAGCTTTACTCTGTATCTAATCTGTGCTGTATGTGCCCTGGGAGAGCTTAATGGGGCAGTGTAGAGGGAGCTTTGCTATCCATCTAACCCACGTTGTACCTGAGCTGGGAGTGCTTGATGGGGCACTATAGAAGGATCTTTACTCCGTATCTAACCTTGCAATACTTGATCTGGGCGTGTTTGATGGGCAGTGTAGAGGGATCTTTACTCTGTATCTAACCTTGAAATACTGAAATACTTGACCTGGAAATGTTGGATGTATCTAAGCTTGCTACACCCCTTGTGGGAGTGATTGATGGGACAGCGTAGAGGGAACCTTACTCTGTATCTAACCTGTGCTATACAGACCTGGGGGTGTTTGAGGGAGCTTTACTTTGTATCTAACCTGTACTGTACCTGAGTTGGGAGTTTTTGATGGAACAATGTAGAAGAAGCTATATTCTGTATCTAACCCATGCTGTACATGCCCTGGGAGTGCTTGATAGGACAGTGTAGAGGGGGCTTTACTCTGTACTTAATTGTGCTGTACCTGACCTGGGAGTGTTTGATGGGACAATGCAGAGGGAGTAAAATCAGAAAATGCTGGAAATACTCAGCAAGTCAGGCAGCATCTGTGGAGAAAGGAACAGAATTAACGTTTCAGGTCGATGAACCTTCGTCAGACCGTTTTTATTTCAGATTTCCAGCATCCGCAGTATTTTGCTTTTGATTCAGTGTAGAGGGAGATTTATCTGTATCTAATCTGTATGTGCCCTGGGAGTGGTTGATGGGGCAGTGTAGAGAGATCTTTACTCCGTATATAACCTGTACTGTACCTGAGGAGTTGGGAGTGTTTCATGGGGCAGTATATCGGGAGCTTTATTTCTATCTAATCTGTGCTGTCCCTGCCCTGAGAGAGCTTGACAGGAGAGTGTAGAGGGAGATTTACTCTCTATCTAACCCATACTTTACTTGACCTGGAAGTGTTGGATGTGGCACTGTCGAGGGTTCTTTACTGTGTATGTAAGCTGTGCTGTACAGACCCAGGGATGTTTGAAGGGGCAGTGTAAAGGAACCTTTACTATGCATCTAACCTAGGCTGTACTTGACCTGCGAGTGCTTGATGGGGCACTGTAGAGGGATCTTTACTCCGTATCTAAGCTTGATACAACCCTCCTGGGTGTGTTTTATGGGACAGTGTAGAGGGAGCATTACTCTGTATCTAACCTGCACTATACCTGTGTTGAGAGTTTTTGATGGATCAGTGTGGAGGGAGCTTTACTCTGTATCTAACCCGTGCTGTACCTGACCTGGGAGTGTTTGATGGAACAATGTAGAGGGAGCTATATTCCATAGCTAACCCGTGCTGTACCTTCCCTGGGAGTGTTTGATGGGACAGTGTAGAGGGAGATTTATCTGTATCTAATCTGTGCTATATGTTCCTTGGGAGTGGTTGATGGGGCAATGTAGAGGGAGCTATAGTCTGTATCCAACCTTGCAATACTGGACCTGGGAGAGTTTGATGGGACAGTGTAGATGGAGCTTAACTCTGTATCTAACCTATACTGTACCTGTGTTGGGAGTGCTTGATGGGGCAGTGTAGAGGGAGCTTTAATCTATAAACCCATACTTCCCCATGCTGTACCTGACCTGGGAGTGTTTGATGCATAGTATAGAGGGAGCTTTACCCTGTATCTAACCTGTAATGTACATGATTTGGAAATGTTTCATGGGATAGTGTAGAGGGAGCTTTACTCTGTATCTAACTCGTACTGAAGTTGACCTGGAAGTATTGGATGGGGCAATGTAGAGGTTTTTTTCTCTGTATCTAACCTGTGCTGTACAGACCAGGGGGTGTTTGATGGGGCAGTGTAGAGGGAGCATTACTATACATTTAACCTACACCCTACCTGACCTAGGAGTGCTTGAAAGGCCTCCTGTGCTGTGTCATTCTATGATCCTATGATCTGGAAGGAGTTAGCGATCTCACTCAGAGAGTCCACGGATGGTGGGTGTATAGAGTGAGCTTTATTCTGTATCTAACCTTGCATTATTTGGCCTGGGAGTGTTGGATGGGACAGTGTAAATGGATATTTACTCTGTATCTAAGCTTGCTACACTTCCCGTGGGAGTGTTTGATGAGACAATGTAGAGGGAGCTTTACTCTGTAGCTAACCCGTGCTGTATCTGCCCTGGGAATGCTTGATGGGACAGAGATGGCCCTGCCTAGATTGAGGCTCGTGATGGGCCATACAGGGAAAAGAGACAGCAGCCATGTGCGAAGGTGAGTTTTCCCTCTGCCGTAGACTGAATTTGGTTTGTGGAGTTTCACAGTGATCCATGATCCTTGTGCTAACCAAGGGGGCTACTGGATAGTGATAGGAGCAGAAACCCTGGCTGGTTTCTTCTTCCATCTTCTAGGAGCATTGAGGTAAATTGTGCCGATTGTTTTCAACTAACTCCGCAAATGCAATGCAAACTGGATCTTCCTGATGTACAGAGTCACACCGGATGGTCTAGTAGCCCTCCGAGCCATTGGGGGCACTGCATAGTACCTTTGGCCACCCTTTAAATTCTCAATATTACTATTACAGGCTCTCCTGACTGAAAAGGGATCACAACCAACCATCACGTGAATGGAACGCTATGCTTAGGGGAGCAGTGAGACGTTTTGAGAAGCAACTGATGACATTAATGACGGGTTCTGTACAAAATGTAATGCACTTTTGCTAAGTAAAGGCTGTGGCGGAGAGGGAATGTCCGTCACATCTTTTGGGATTGCCAAACGTTCCTGACTTACTGACAAAGTGTGCTGCAACACCTTCAAAGAAATGCCCAGCACACATTGGAATCAGGCCTTGGCACACAATGGAATCAGACCCAGCACACATTAAATCAGACCCAGCACACATTAAACCATACCCAGCACACATTAAACCATACCCAGCACACATTAAACCGGAACCAGCGTACAATGGAACCGGAGCCAGTACACATCAAATCAGAGCGAGAACACACTGGAACCAGACCAAGAACACATTAAACCATACCCCGCACACATTAAACCATACCCAGCACACATTAAACCATACCCAGCACACATTAAACCATACCCAGCACACATTAAATCAGACCCAGCACACATTAAATCAGACCCAGCACACATTAAATCAGACCCAGCACACATTAAACCATACCCAGCACACATTAAACCATACCCAGCACACATTAAACCATACCCAGCACACATTAAACCATACCCAGCACACATTAAATCAGACCCAGCACACATTAAACCATACCCAGCACACATTAAACCATACCCAGCACACATTAAACCGGAACCAGCGTACAATGGAACCGGAGCCAGTACACATCAAATCAGAGCGAGAACACACTGGAACCAGACCAAGAACACATTAAACCATACCCCGCACACATTAAACCATACCCAGCACACATTAAACCATACCCAGCACACATTAAACCATACCCAGCACACATTAAACCATACCCAGCACACATTAAACCATACCCAGCACACATTAAACCATACCCAGCACACATTAAACCAGACCCAGCACACAATGGAACCAGACCCAGCACACAATGGAACCAGACCCAGCACACATTGGAACCAGACCCAGCACACAATGGAACCATACCCAGCACACAATGGAACCAGACCCAGCACACATTAAACCAGATCCAGCACACATTAAACCAGATCCAGCACACAATCAAACCAAACCCAACACACAATTGAACTAGAAATGAGACACAATCGGACCAGGCGTGGTACGCAATTGACCCAAGCACAGCACATAATGCATCCAGGAGTGGCACACTTGGAACTAGGCCTGGCACACAATTGAACCAGACCCAGCATACATCAATGCAGACCCAGCACACAATGGCACCAGGCCTCGCATACATGGAATCAGACCTGGCACATGACTGAACAAAACCCATCACACATATAGACCCAGCCCTGGCACAAAATCAACCCAAAGCCGGCATACTGGACCAGACCTGGAACACAATTGAACCAATATGGGCACCCAGTGGAACCAGGGATGACACATATTGAACTGGACCCCAGCACGTGACTGAATCAGAGCCAGCACACAATCCAACCATACTCATCACACTTGGAACCAGACTCCAGCACACAACTGAACCGACACACGATAGAACCACATGCAACACCCTATTGAACCAGGAGCAGCACACTTCTTCCTCAGCCTCCCTATAGTGCTCCCCCAGACCCAAATATGAGAAGGTCCCTGTTCTTCGTTACAACCCCAGCCTTCCAGAGCAGCCCGGTGAGATGGTGGCAGGAGGTCCACCCCACTGGTCAGCGTGGGTCATGGCATTATGGGAACCATCTGACAAAAACACTGAGGATGAACCAAGAGAAAACCTGAAAGATCTGCTCCCTGTGCCTGCCCTGCTGCCAGTCGGTCAGTAACAGTCCCAACGTAGTGTCAGCAGCTCAGGAGAGGGACATACATAACCACCCGAATCTGGCAACATCTGCCACGGCACCGGAACCAAAACCCACCAGACATTGAATCTGTGGGCAAAGTGCTGTGGTAGACCTAGGGTTGCCAACTCTGGTTGGACGTGTTCCTGGAGGTTTTATCACATGACCTCCCACCTCCAAACGCCCTGCCCCAATGCTCCCGCCATTGGTCGTCCAACACATCCATCCTCACAGCGCCTCGCCTTCCCGCGCCGATTGGAAAGCGAACAGACATCCGATTGGACCCAGTCTCTTAGTCACCCGATTGGATGATTCTTGACTGTTAGTCAAGCAGCCTGTTTTTTTTCTGCCCCCCTCTCCAATATTTTTATAGCCAATAAGCGAAAGTGTTCAAAAAAAACACACTTTTTATTAATGTCCCTATGATTTTTCTCCCAGGCTTGCTCGCAGCAGTGTCCATGAGAGTAATTTTTAATTCCTGGAGACTCCAGGACAATCTGGGATGGTTTGTCAACCCCTAGGTAAAACCCAACACTACTTCTGGGGAGAGGGGGGCATCTGTGGAGGCCACTGTACAAAGCTCACCTGCTATCGCACATTATCATGTACCTTGTATTTTATATTCTGTATTCGACCAATGTAATGCTTGAAAAACTTCTGTAAACAAAAGACTTGCAATAAAATTTGTTTTGGGTAAACAGAAGCCATTTTTTTTTAACGTGGAGGTTCTCTCCTGCACCTGAGAGTGTTTTTTTTTGGTTCTGATGCTGAATAATTTTCAGTTTTGTTTCCGGCCAGGATATTGAGAAGACCATGAGCACGGCCCTCAACGAGCTGCGCGAACTGGAGAGGCAGAATACCGCGAAGCAGGCGCCTGATGTGGTGCTGGACACCCTGGAGCAGATGAAGAACCCGCAGACGGGGGCCGTGAACTCTGAACCCGCCAGCCCGCTCCACACCATCATGATCCGTGACCCCGACGCAGCCATGAGGCGCAGCTCCAGTTCGTCCAGCGAGATGATGACCACCTTCAAGCCGGCTTTGTCAGCCAGGCTGGCGGGCTCCCAGCTTAGGCCCCCGCCCATGAGGCCTGTCAGGCCTGTGATCCAACACCGCTCCAGCAGCAGCGGCAGCAGCTCTGGGATGGGGAGCCCGGCGGTGACTCCCACCGAGAAGATATTTCCCAACAGCACTTCGGACAAGTCGGGCACCATGTAACATTACCTGCCTGGGATCGCCACTCCCTCTACAGAGGAGGCCGCTTGGGCCTACTTTGCTGGGAAGATCTCAGGCCTCAGGCCTCATTCCCAGCCCGGAGCACTACCTGAACGCAGGAAGGAAGCCTTCCAAGATTAAAACTATTTTATTCCCTTTTTACTATTACAATTAAATAAATGTGCAGCAATTGTTGTTCCCAGTGAAATGGGGTTGCCCATAGCAACAAATTAGCACTGGAAAATATATCCGTATATATATAAAAACAAGGACCCCGTTTCAGGGTTACCTCAGAAAATGACCCTCGTTTACTTCTGCGGGTCCTGAGCTGCCAACCAAGCAATACAAGGAAACGCTGGGATTGCGTTCCGTGTGAGCGAAGGAAAAACAAAACAAAGGAGAATGGGGAGAGGAGAGAAGAAGATAAAAAGGAGCATGCATTGTCTCCGCCAACCGTCAAGCCGTGACTGAGTGAAATTGGCCGCATCTGCCGGGAGTTCGTCCTTTAATGCTGACGGGAGCCGCTCGTCTAAAGGTTGAGGCTTCAGGCTGCACGTCAACTCCTCTGACAGCTGGTATCAACGCTGTACATAGACGAGGGCAGAAACCTCAATCCTCCTGCTTGTACCGAGCGGAGGGGAAGTATAAATATTGTAGCACAGTATTACCAGTTTAATAATTAATTAATTAATAATGCAGTTGTACTTAATGCAGCATAACGTAACGATAATATGGAAGTTAGGCAAAGAGTGTGTGTTTAAAATATGTAGTTTAACTTATCCTATTTTTTTTTGTGAAGCAATTAATCGATGTAGTATTCCTTTTGTAAGAAAATGTTTTCAATGTACAAAGTGTCACTAAAACAGGCAAAGGGACTACGTGACATTTAATGTGACATTTCATTATCTCCCTTGACAACCGCACATTGTCATTAAGGTTCTCATTTTTGTTTGGTTATGTTTATGCTGGGGTGGGAGGATGTATTTTTTTTTGCGGGGTGAGGGGGGTTAGGGATTGATAGCTGCTGCATGGCTAACACGAGCTGTTGTGTATATCCGACGTGGAAAAGAACCCTCAAAGGTGGAAGGTAACGGGCATCTTCTACACGCCCCTTCAGTTGTTGAAACAGCATATATTGCATTGCAAAATCTATATAACTGTGAGTACATTAAGGCTATAGTGCGGCCAGCTTTGGGGGGGTGGAGGGGTCTTTGCTGGCTGGAGTCTGCGATTGATATTACCCATATGTAACAGAGGAGTTCCCTCAGGTCTGTGCAGCTGGATTCAGGGTGGGGTAGGTGAAACTGCAATCGTGTTCTTCATTCCCAAGGTTGTCTGGGTGTAATTAATTGTGCCCCCTCCTCTCCCCAAGGCGTTGACCCTTGCTGGGGACTGATTGGCACTCCTCTGCTCAACTGCCCTTCTTGACACATGAGCCTAGACAATGAGTGAGTGGTGGCGGGCCATTCGACTGTGGGGGGCAGTCCTGCAGTCCACACACGTACGCTTTTCCATCGGGGTGGGGGGGTTGGGTATTACTGGGATAATGATCAGGAGCAAAGAACCCCTGGCCAATTATTGATTTATTTTTGCCATCCCCTCCCCTCCAGTCAAGCCAAGGGCACTGAGGCCAACTGTACTGCCAACTGCTGAGCTCAGATAACTCAGCACAGACCAGGGCTTGGATCAGGCCCATGTGATTTAGTTCCTGCTGCGCTGGCTCGTATCTGCGCTCGGCAGCCCAGGATGTGCCGTTGAAAGAACCAAAACTGCCGCTGCTCCCAAAGCCAAATTGACAAAAGAAAAAGGCAGCGGTACCTGTAAACTGAGGGGTGATTTGGTCGAGGTGTTTAACATGATAAAGGGATTCAATAGGGTAGATAGAGAGAAATATTTCCTCTCGTGGGGGAGTCCAGAACAAGGGGACATAACCTTAAAATTAGAGCTAGGCCGTTCAGGGGTAAAATCAGGAAGCACTTCTTCACACAAAGGGTAGAAATCTGGAACTCTCTTCCCAAAAGGATGTCGATGCTGGGGGACAATTGGAGCTTTCAAGCCTGAGATTGATAGATTTTTGTTGGGTAAGGGTATCAAAGGATATGGAGCAAAGGCGGGTAAATGGAGTTGAGATCCAGATCAGCCATGATCTAATTGAATGGTGGATCAGGCTCGAGGGGTTGAATGGCCTACTCCTGTTCCTAATGTTCCTAAATGCTCCCAATTGACAAAGTGAAAAGTTATGCAGGAGGACTACAGGTGGGGCTGTGATTTTATAAAAGAGGGACCCACACAGTTTGAAGCGGCTGGTTTCTCCGAGCAATTTTGTTTGGTTTGCGAGCCGAATGCCAGGAATTTTCTGGGGGCTTTTCACCACCCATTATTGCCGATAACTTTGGCAGGAAACACCCAGTCCACAGTCGAGGCGGCAGAGCGGGCAGCAGTCCCGAGGTAATTCCCGGCAATAATCTCCTGCTGACGCAACATCAGCAGGCACATGAGGGTTGGGGAGGAGGTGGCTACCATGGCACCCGGCACTCTCTGTGTGTCGAAGGCAGTGACGCAGACGACGCTGGGCAGTTCCATCCATCGCCAACCTCCCCCCCCCCCCCCCCCCCCAGCGCAATGGTAGGGTCCCATGTTCCCCTCACCCCCCGTCTTTTAAAGAGACAAGTCATACCTGCGGTGTTTACTAATATTTAATATCTGCTATTGTTGATGTCACTGTATAGACCAGCACAAAAACAACAATTTGCATATAGTGCCTTTAACGTAGTAAAATGTCCCAAGGCGCCTTACAGAAGCGTTATCAAACAAAAATTTGACATGGAGCCACATAAGGAGATATTAGGACAGGTGACCAAAAGCTTGGTCAAAGAGGTAGGTTTTAAGGAGCGTCTTAGAGGAGGAGAGAGAGGTAGAGAGATTTATGGGGGGAATTCCCTAACTAGAAATAGGGCCCTTTTTCTCTTCCTCATGCCTCCCTTTTACTCCGGGAGTTATAAGGAAGGTTTAAAGGGATGACACGCGCAGAGTGTTGCCAACTTTAGCTGTATGCATTCCTGGAGGTTTGATCACATGACCTCCTGCCTTCAATCGCCCGCCCGCACACTCGTGCCATTTGTTGCCCAACACGTCTACCCGCACAGTGCCCTGCCTTCCCATATATTTTTTCCCATCTTCAATATTTTTATGACTGCTCAAAGAAAATGAAAAAAGTTTTTTTTTTAACGACCCTATGATTTTTCTCCCGGGTTTGAGTCATAGAGTCATAGAGTTATACAGCACGGATAGAGGCCCTTCGGCCCATCGTGTCCGCGCCGGCCATCAGCCCTGTCTACTCTAATCCCATATTCCAGCATTTGGTCCGTAGCCTTGCTCGCAACAGTTTTCCTGGAGATTGACCTTCAATTCCTGGAGATTCCAGGACAATCCTGGAGGGTTGGCAACCCTACCTGGACATTGATAGTCAAATGTTTTGCCACCTGGTCTCACACAACACACTTGTGCGGAGACCCACATGTGCAGGATGCCGGCGCTGTTGTTTTCCTGTCAGTCCGTTTCTGGTGGCTATGTTGTTCAGTGCAAGGCAGAGTGCAGGCCTGGCCCAGCACAGGGCAGGGTGCAGGCCTGGCCCAGCACAGGGCAGGGTGCAGGCCTGGCCCAGCACAGGGCAGGGTGCAGGCCTGGCCCAGCACAGGGCAGGGTGCAGGCCTGAACAAGTACCAGTTTAATTTCTAAGCACCATTGTTACATTTGTGCTTACATTTATCCCCTCCCTCATGTCACACATTCCTCTCTCTATCAGACAACAGGTTGATGATCTGACCCAATGCCAGGGTCTTGTTTGAAAACAATCTCTCCCCAGTTTGGACCCCTTGGTAATTATGCAGGCGGCACTGAGGCCAGCTGTAGGCCCTCAACTCCTGCTCTGACTGAAACCAGCTAACCCTAGTGTCGACTGGGAGTCAAGGTTGAGGCCTTATGAGCCTGCAATCGCCTAGTACAGCCCAGGGTAATGCTTCTATCCTCTAGACCTTTGGGTAGCTGGGGTAGTATTCTCCTTTACCCAATCACCAACAGAATCAGCTACTCAGTGACATGATCCAGGGTTAAGCCCCCAGATGGAATGCAACAAAATGCAAACTCTGCCTCTCTCAGAAAAGACCTGAAATAACGCAAAATATTACTGAGAATTATTTTATAAAGAGTGGAACCTCTCCTGACCAGCAGTCACTGACTTCAGGGGAGGGGAGGGGAGCGAACTGGGACAAATAAAAGGATATAAAGGACGAGCAGCGGTGATTTGGACACATTCCGAGGTTTTCAGACCACGTCAAACACTTGTTCCTCAGTAAATGCACAACTCCCTGCCGTCGTTTGACCTGGTCAAAACTCTGCTGCCCGTACCTTAACTCACATCAAGTCCCGTTCATCCATCACCCCTGTGCTCGCCGGTCCGGCAACTCCTCAAATTTTAAATTCTCATTTGCCCCTCCCTATCTCTGTAACCTCCTACAACCCTCCAAGATCTCTGCGTTCCTCCAACTCTGGCCTCTTGTGCATCCCCCATTCCCTTCGCTCCACCATTGGCGGCCGTGCCTTCAGCTGTCTAGGCCCTAAGCTCTGGATTTCCCTCCCTAAACCTCTCTCTCTCTCCACCCCGCTCTTCCCCTTTAATATGCTCCTTGAAACCTACCTCTTTGACCAAGCTTTTGGTCACCTGTCCTTATATGGCTCAGTATGAAATTTTTTTGTCTGATTGTGCTTCTGTGAAGAACCTTGGGATGTTTTACTACGTTAAAGGCGCTATACAAATGCACGTCGTTATTGGTCTGAACCCTGTGTATGTTGAAACCATCAACACCCCATTGTTGACCACCTATTCTTCATGGGTGAGCCTAGACAGTAAGTACTGGCAGTGTATTGAACTGCAGGGTGTGAAGACCAATCACAGTGCTGTGTTTCAACCGCTCACACACGCACGCAGAGCAGGGATAGCGATCGAGGATGCTGAGACCAATTGTGCTGCTTCCCAACTGTATGCTTCAGCTGAGATCAGCTAACTCACCGCAGACCCCCTGGGATGGCAGCTGAGAACCCCCTCCCCACCCCACTGTCCCACACCGGTCGCTGCGTTTAAACACCAAGCCAATGGAAGAACTACACAGCGTGCTCATTGCGAGCTGCCCGCCATATTGGTGTAGGCAAAAAATAAATTAGGCATCTGCATCCCGTGCCTGAAACAGGCATTAGAGCACTTTGCATATGCAAATGAGGGGGCCTAACGCCTGTTTGAGGCCCCATGGTGTAATAATGGGTTGTTACCAGGGTCACTGAGGCCCTTAACCAGCCAAGAGCAGCTAACTCAGTAGAGACAGAGGTCTGAAGGAGGACCCTCCCTCTCTGTACAGCTCTGAATAAGGGGGCTCCCATTGTTTTTGCGTAAGGACGGGTTGTGTAGTTTTGTGAATTAATTGTGGTGCGGATCCTTGGTCGAGGTTCTGATGTTACCCCAGGGCTTGAGTTCACTGAAATTTGGCAACTGGGAGGATTATCACAGCACACACCTGCCCATAATTCAGCACTCAATTGATAAAAACATTCCCGGGGAATCCGGTGCCGTGTGTGTGTGTGTGTGTGTGGGGGGAGAGTCACACTGTTGCGCATGTGGTGCTGTTCTGAGAGTGGGGTTGAGGGTTCTTGTTTGGGTCGGTGTATTGTGAGCCACACACTAGATCTGATATAAACCGATCTCTATCCGTGCTTGGCTGCTTTATACCGGCTTATAAAAGAGGCAACATTTTCAATTGCTAATCAAGCTCACGTCGATAGGCACAAAATTCATGTCAAGTACTTAAAAGAAAAATCAATACATTGGCAAAAGAAAAATACTGCGGAGGCTGGAAATCAGAAAAAAAAAACAGAAAATGCCGGAAACACTCAGCAGGTCAGGCAGTATCTGTGGAGAGAGAAATAGAGTTAACGTTTCAGGTCGATGACACCTCATTAGAACTGGAAGATGTTAGAGATTGACAGCTTTTAAGCAAGTATAGAGCCTGCGAAAAGGGGGGCAGGGAAAGAACAAAAGGGAAACATTAATCGCAGCCTATTTTGTAGAAGATGGATTCATTAAAGTAAAACAGCCTTTTTAAAACAAATTCCCTTCTGTTACCAATGCTTGCGGTTCCTGCAATTTGTGGACGTTCCCTTAACACGATTCGTACAAGAAATTAAAAGGTAGAAATCTACATTAACGCCTTCCACATCAATTACCAGTATTCAAACATGCCTGCACAAATCGCCAGACCGGCTCAGACCTGTGCCTTAGGCTTGTGTCTACTGTGCAGCTGTAACATGACAGAAGCTCAGAAAAGGCGCAGGTCAGATGTTAATTTATATTTTTCCATTCAGTTTCCACCTTCCTTTCCCGCAGGCGCTGACTCCTGCTGGAATAGGGTCTCACAGGCACAGAATCCTGCTGGCATACGGTTCCATGGGGCTGACTCCTACTGGGATAGGGTCCTACAGGCGCAGAATCCTGCTGTGATATAGTTCTATGGGCGCTGACTCCTACTGGGATAGGGTCCCACAGGCGTTGACGCCTGCTGGGATCTGGTTCCATGAGGGCTGACTCCTACTGGGATAGGGTCCCACAGGTGCAGGATTCCTGCTAGGATAGGTTCCCACAGGTTTGACTCCTGCTGGGATAGTGTTCCCACAGGCACTGACGTGCTGGGATAGGGTCCCACAGGTGCTGACTCCTACTGGGATAAGGTCCCACTGGCACTGACTCCTACTGAGATACGGTTCTAAAGGTGCTGACACCTGCTGGGAAAGGGTGCCACAGGTGCTGACTCTTGCTAGGATAGGGTCCCATGGGTGCTGACTCCTGCTGGGATAGGGTCCCACAGGTGCTGACTCATGCTGGGATACGGTCCCACAGGCGTAGGATTCCTGCTGTGATAGGGTCCTGCAGGCGCTGACTCCTGCTGGGATACAGTTCCACGGGTGCTGACTCCTGCTGGGATAGGGTCCCACAGGTGTTGACTCCTGCTGGGATAGGGTCCCACAGACCCTGACTCCTGCTGGGATAGGGTCCCACAGGTGCTGATCCCTGCTGGGATAGGGTCCCACAGATGCTGACACCTGCTAGGATAGGGTCCCAGACGTACTGACTCCTACTGGGATATGTTCCCACTGGCACTGACTCCGACTGAGGTACAGTCCCAGAGGTGCTGACTCCTGCTGGGATATGGTCCCACAGGTGCTGACCCCTGCTGGGATAGGGTCCCACAGATGCTGACACCTGCTAGGATAGGGTCCCACACGTACTGACTCCTACTGATACATGTTTCCAGTGGCACTGACTCCTACTAAGGTACAGTCCATGAGATGCTGACTCCTGCTGGGATACAATCCCATGGGCGCTGACTCCTACTGAGGTACAGTCCTAGAGGCGCTGACTCCTACTGAGGTACAGTCCTAGAGGCGCTGACTCCTACTGAGGTACAGTCTGAGAGGCGCTGACTCCTACTGAGGTACAGTCCTAGAGGCTCTGACTGCTACTGGGGTACGGTCATGTGGGCACTGACTCCTGCTGGGATAGGGTACCATACGTGCTGACTCCTGCTGGGATACGGTCCCATGGGCGCTGACTCCTACTGAGATATGGTCCCATGGGTGCTGACTCCTGCTGGGATATGGTCCCACAGGTGTTGACTCCTGCTGGGATACGGTCCTAGAGGTGTTGGTGTCAATCAACCTTTCAGATCATTACCCACTTGGCCAGTCTTCATGTGTGAATCCAGACATTGAGGGCTGCAGCTCCCTGCACGATCCCACCTGACATTGGGCATGACAGCGTCAGAAAATGGGGAGAAATCAGGTGGCTCGGCCCACCGCTGCCTGACCTGCTTCGAGCTCCATTGGGGTGGGAGGCGGCTTCTGGTCGACCCCTCTTACTGCCGCTCTCCGTGGCCGCCAGGTAAAAGATCTACAAAACTGGGAGGTTTCATCCTTTATAAGGCACTTCTGTCCCTTTAAAGGTCCAGGTCCAAACTGGGAGATAGAGATGCCAAGGGATTTAGAACGTCTGCGCATTTGGACAGAAAAACGGCAAATGAAATTTAATACTGATAATTGTAAAGTATTGCAAATGGGTCAATAATGCAGGATATAAATACACAATTAATAGAATTCAATTGGCAAAAGGAGACTTAGAAAGGAACTTGGTGATTGGAGACTCATTGGGGTAGATTTTCAAAGTGCCCCCCGGGTGTGAAACAGTGATGTGGATCAGCCGTCCATTATAAAAACCGACCAATCTTCATTTCCATTGATTTCAAATTGAAAATCTACCCTATTGCTTTCAACGAGGAGAAGCAGTTAATGAAGCTACTAGAATGGAGAGAAGTTGGCATTATTCTCCTTTGAGCAGAGAAGGTTAAGGGGAGATTTAATAGAGGAGTTCAAAATTCTGAGGGGTTTTGATTGAATAGATAAGGAGATACTGTTTCCACTGACGGGTGGGTCAGTAACCAGAGGACACAGCTTTTAAAATAATTGGCAAAACAGCTGGGGGGGGAGATGAGGAGAAAGTTATGATCTGGAATGCACTACCTGAAAGGCTGGTTGGAAGCAGATTCAATAGTAACTTTGGGGAATTGGACATATACTTGAAATGGAAAAACTTGCAGGATTATGGGGAAAGACCGGGCGACTGGGACTAATTTTATAGCTCTTTCAAAGAGCCAGCACAGGCACAATGGGCCGAATGGTCTCCTTCTGTGCTATAAGATTCGATGAGAATGCTGGGATATATAGCCAGTACTGTACAATACAGAACAGAACAGATCTCTGGAGGTTATGCTTGGTTTTTGCAGTACTTTGAACTGGTTACACTGGTTAAAGCTGTTGAAATCTAGTCACCACATCACCAAAACATAGACGTGTTTTGGAGAAGGTGAGGAGAGGGGCAATAAAACTGATCGCCCAGTGTAAAGGGAATGATCCGTGAGGGAAGATTAGGGAAACTCAAACTCTACGGTCCAGAGAGAAGGAAGTTAAATGGAGGGACCTCACCGAGGTAGCTAAAGTATTAAACAGTATGGATAAGATACGCAGAGCATCACTTTAAAGTAGGATCACATGGCATAAATTTAAACAACTGAAAAGTAAATTTTAAAATAGATATTAGAAAGTACTTGTTTACTTAAAGAGTTGATAAATGTTTGCAATAATCTTTCGGGTGGTGTTCATTCAGAAGAAAATATTGGGAGGTTCCAAATGGAAGAGTGAGTGAACTGGAGGGATGGGCTTTGATGGGAGAGTGAGGGTACTGGAGGAATGGGCTTCAATAGGAGAGTGAGGGAGCTGGAGGGATGGGCTTTGATGGGAGAGTGAGGGTACTGGAGGAATGGGCTTCAATAGGAGAGTGAGGGAGCTGGAGGGATGGGCTTTGATGGGAGACAGGGTACTGGAGGGATGGGCTTCGATGGGAGACAGGGTACTGGAGGGATAGGCTTCGATGGGAGAGTGAGGGTACTGGAGGGATGGGCTTCGATGGGAGAGTGAGGGGACTGGAGGGATGGGCTTCGATGGGAGAGTGAGGGTACTGGAGGGATGGGCTTCAATGGGAGAGTGAGGGTACTGGAGGGATGGGCTTCAATGGGAGACAGGGTACTGGAGGGAAGGACTTCGATGGGAGAGTGAGAGTACAGGGGGGATGGGCTTTGATGGGAGAGTAAGGGTACTGGAGGAATGGGCTTCAATGGGATAGTGAGGGTACTGGGGGATGGGCTTTGATGGGAGAGTGAGGGTACAGGAGGGATGGGCTTCAATGGGCTCAATGACCTCTTCCCCTTGACTTTTGTTGTATTCTTATTGAGAGCCCGGGATACCAAAGCCAACTGTTGGGTCCCAATTGCTGCCCCGACTGAGATCAGCTAAACCATGCAGACTTGGGTTGGTACCTGGAACTTTCCTGATCTGTGTGGCTCAGTTCCACACTGGTCATTGCTTTTACAAACTGAGGGGGGCGGAAGCAGCTACAGAACAGTGAGTGAGGAGGGAGAGGCCCCATCAGTGCATGCAGGATGTAGGGCTTTAGCCTCAGTGCAGTGGTTTTACAAAGAGGTTTTCTTCGACCTAATCAAACAATTACAAGGGATGTTCTAGCTCGTGGATTTATTTGAATTCATTCTCGGGATGTGGGCGTCACTGACAAGGCCAGGATTTATTGCCCATCCTGAGTTCCCTTGAAAAGCGGTTAGATACAACTGAGTGACTTGCTAGGCCACTTCAGACAGTTAAGAGTCAACCATGTTTATATGGGACTGGAGACACATGTAGGCCAGATTATGTAACAACAGCAGGTTTCCTTCCCTAAAGGGCATGAGTGAACCAGTTGGGTTTTTACAACAATTCATGGTCACTTTTACTGAAGCCAGCTTTTTTTAAAACTGAATTCAAATTCTCATACTGCCATGGTGGAATTCAAACTCATGTTCAACTGGATTATTAGTCCAGGCCTCTGGCTTACTAATACAGTAACATAACCACTACACTACCATACCCACTTGTCTGAATGGGAGGGGGGGGGGGTGCTACCAAGGGATGATATTCCACAAAATGGACATTCCTCCTCATAGAGCAGCCACCTTTAAGTGTCTCTTGCCTGTTGTAGTCTGGTACATAGTGTTCATATCGGTCAAAGATATGCTGGAAAGTATGTCAAACATACAGCTGACTGTTTTCAAACCGATAGGATTAGCCTATTCCACTCACCAAGATTTTGCACTTAGTAACTAAATAGCTTGATGTTTAATCACAATGCAAATGTCTAACTTGTTATCCTAAACGGTAAATGATGTAGTGACTGTACGGAGTGAAGTCCCTCCTCATACATGGAGGTTAACAGTAATCTCACTTTCTGTGTTAATTAAACACCTTTGGTTTCTAACTTATTTTTTTAAAGTATCCTCTGGGCACAAGGATGTTTTATTCTTTTGGTAATGTAAATGGATGATCACATTTTTTTAAGAAGTTTGTTCATATTCTGTGCTATATATAAAAAAAAGTCTTGTTGTCAGTCTGGTTCTGTATTAAGTGTGAAACAGACTTGCTCTTCAATTGCTCTCCCCCCTCCCCCATCCCCAAGTCTTGCAATGCTCATTGACTTCCTTTCCCGGTCCCAACAGCCTTCGATTTCTGCCGAGACCAAGGTCAATGTCCCGAGGGGGAAAGCTGGGAATTCATTTTTTTTGTCTGGACTTCTTTCTTTTCCCAAATCGATCCCAGAACTGGCACACAAGGAGCAGTAGGGCTGCAATGGCCTGTATGGTGACTCGAAGCTGCCTTTGCCAGTCTGCAGGTCGACTCGTCCCTCGGACATTCTGAGCTTTCTCGCCATCAAAAGATGGAGCTTTGGAGCTTCAGAATAAGGGGAACAATCCACCCATGGGAAGCATGTTATTGCCCATGATAAGGTGGAGGCGGGCAACAAAGGTGATTCCCGTTCACCCAACGCCTCAAATTAAAAATGATCATCCTTGTGTTTAAATCCCTTCATGGCTTCATCCCTCCCTATCTCTGTAACCTCCTCCCACCCTACAAAATCCCCTCCCCCACAACACTCCATTTCGCTAATGGCCTAATAGCCTTTTCCTGGCCATTAAAGTTATGTCCTTAGAGAGTCAATCAATCCAATAATGGACTAAGCCATCCAGGCCCCTCCACCTCCTGCAAGACTTGCTCTCCATTACCTGGAGCAACAATTTAAAGGACCTTCTTCAGCACCATTTTAATCACATTCATTTCCATTCTTGACTGCTCTTCCAACTTTTTCACCCTTCAACTCATGTCCTGAAGGAGCCTGCAGCTGTAGTGGTGGGCGAATGAGTAAGAGGCCTTCTCAAGACACAGGCCTCAATCCTACTTGTGTCCCATTGGTACAGTTGTTCAGTTGTTTCCTTCCCTCCACACTGCATCAGACGTATCAGAGAGGTCCAGTTGACAGCTGTCAACATTTATACGAGGAACAGTCGATGAGCCCCATGGTGCGAGGCTTTGAACGGTTTTGTCCTGGTTTCAATCCATGGACTGAAAGTCTCTCTCTTTGTGTGTCTCTGACTGTTGTTCAGGGGTTTAAGGGGTCATTGTCACCCCTGAAGGTTGTATGAACAGTTCTCTTGGGCCATTGCATGTAAACACAAGACAGTGTGACGTTTTGTGATGCAGGACTCCATTTACACACACGTTTGTGAGAAAAATGTCTTCTGGCTCCTCCCTGGGCTTCTTCCTCTAAACACTCACGCTCTCCCTTTAAATTGTTTGGGTTGCCTCACTCCGATTCCCATAGACTTCAGTCTATAAGCCAGCTGAAAATATGCACCTAGTTAAATACATCACCTCATTGGTGTACTAGAGCCAGCTGTAGCGAGGCTCTGGGATATAGCGTACAGAGCACTCTACATCGTATCCACGCTATTATGTACCCAATATAGGAGTGCTTGATTCTGTCATCGCCGAGGAAAAATGTTCAGTTTCCCCGCACAGTCACCCCTTGTGAAACATATGTCTCGCAGCTGAGAGTCGCTACATGCCTTGCTACTCACGTTTGCATCTCCATCTGTTCCCTCATTTCCTTTCCTTGCTCATTCATAGTCGGACACCTCTAAGGCAAGCAAAGAGTAGGCCCCATCGTTGTTTATGGGTCTATGTTAATACATGGAGCAGTGAGCAGGTGGGCCATTGAGGGCAGCAGATGGTGTGTCAGTATTCACTCCCAGTGGGAGCCTGCCTGGAGAACAAATTAAACTGATGGCACATGTTTGTTGAAAGGATGGAGATCTGCCCTCTGCCAAGACTCAATCTCCTAACTTTTAAGATAATTGGCAAAAGAGCCAGAGATGAGTTGAGGAGAAATTATTTTACGCAGCGAGTTATTATGATCTGGAATGCACTGCCTGAAAGGGTGGTGGAAGCAGATTCAATGGTAACTTTCAAAAAGGAATTGGATATATACTTGAAAAGGAAAAATTTCCAGGGCTACGGGGACAGAGCAGGGTAATGGGACCAATTGGATACTTTCAAAGGGCCAGCACAGGCACGATGGGCCAAATGGCCTCCTCCTGTGCTATACGATTCAATTACTTCAGGAATACTGATATGTCATCCATTTTTTATAATTACAGTATACACAATTGTTGACTCAATATTGTGTTCACCAACATTACTGTTCAACCAAAATTAGATGACAACTACTCTTTGTGGAATTAGACTCCTACGTCCCCCCAGTAAGGACTGCTCATGTGTCACTTGGCACTGTGCCCTCATTATCTCCGTTCCTTCTTTTCATCACCTACTGAATACGATGGAACAAGGCCCATGCCACAGTGTGTAATTTCAAGTTGTGTGCAGGAGGAGAAAAGATAGGAGGAGGCGGGGAGACGAAAAAGAACTGTGTTGAAACAAAGCGATCTGGCAGAAAAATGTCCGACACCTCTCGTTATTCAGCTTCATGAGTTTGGTCTTTGACAAGATCTTGGCGATAAGCAGTGATGAAGGTTCAAATGAAACTGTCCAACAGGAACCAAACTTCACAAGGGTTTGCATCCAAAGTATGGCACAAGTGGTGATACACCACGAACAATGCATTTCTCACATTCCCTTCAACCTTAGTTCCACAAATTGGGCCACCAATTATCTCCCCTCACAGAACCACTGCGGGGAGGGGGAGAAACATGGATGCATTCTCTCCTCCAACTCGTCAGGGAAAATATTTGCCCCTTCCCCCCCTTCCAGACTACCACAGAGTTGATTTATTTCCCCTCCTGCATTATACCACCAGGGAACTTAAGATATTGAATAGTTACCATACCGATGAAAAAATGTTAATATATATTTTTGAACAGTTCCCCAATCTGCTTCCTGTCACCACCTTCCAGCCTGCACAAGACCACTAAACATTAGGCTCAAAGTCCAGAATGATGACTCAAAGTGGAGCAAATCCCAATTGTTTCTCTTTATCTGCACTTTTTTTTAAGGACGATCCAAAGTCTAACTTGGGTGCTGGGTTAAAATTCCTTGGATCTGGATTTATACTTTGATTCAGCCTCTTTGGCTGCCTCCTCAGACATTAGCACACACCTTACAATGTGACACTTTTCAGAACATGCCTGGACCAGCTCTCACAAGAGCAGCAATATGGAACTTACATGAAGTGGAAGAGCTAGGTTCCACGATAGGGTAGTTTCTATATAAACCCTGGAAGGAATGAGCCTATTGGGTCAAGTGGCTCTTTTCTCCCTCTGTGCTCTCTTGAATATGACTGAAGGTTATACGGTTAGCTACTGCAGTCTTGTTAACCATGGCTCAGTGGGTAGCACTCTCACCTCTGAGTCAGAAGGTTGTGAGTTCGGAGTCCCACTCCAGAGACTTGAGCACATAATCCAGGCTGACACTCCAGTGCAGTACTGAGGGTGTGCTGCACTGTTGGAGATGCTGTCATTCGGATGAAGCGTTAAATTTTAGATGTCTACCTTCTCAGGTGGATGTAAAACATCCCATGGCTCAATTTGAAGAAGAGCAGGAGAGTTCTCTGATGACCTGACCAATATTTATCCCTCAACCAACACCACTAAATTCACCGATCCCACGCTCTCAGTGCTGTAGCCCTATCGTGCTGTAGTTTCTCTTTGAGTGTGGCTCCCTGCTGGGAGTCCAGGTTTGGTGAATTTACCGCCTATGGTCAAGTCATCGCACCTTTTGGAAAGGAGATCTTGTTAATTTTTCAAAAGTGCCCAAACCACCACTAAATTAAGAGGCCCACTCAGCTACCATAATAAACATGTAACTTGCATTTATGTAGCACCTTTATCATGTTTTGTCAAAACATTTCATATTAATTACTTTTTGGTATGCCTTGACTGTTGCTATGGTAACAAAAGCGACAGCCATTCTGAGTCGGCTGTGTCCTACAAGCAGTGACTAATGATCAATAGTACTCTTTTAATAACATCTATCGTTCCACAACACAGTGTATGTCCTGGAGAAAGTGCTGGCTGCCATTTCTCCCGCCCCTTACAGTTCCATCGCTATGAAGAAAGAAAGAACTTGCATTTATATCGCGCCTCTCAACCTCAGGACGTCCCAAAGTGCTTCACACCCAATGAAGTACTTTTGAAGCGTAGTCACTGTTGTAATATAGGGAAATGCAATTATCAATTTGTGCACAGCAAGGTCCCACAAACAGCAATAAAATAAATAACCAGATAATCTATTTTAGAGATGTTGGTTGAGAGATAAATATTGGCCAGGACACCGGGGAGAACTCCCCAGCTCTTCTTTAAATAGCGCTGTGGAATCTTTCACATCCAAATAAGAGGGCCTTGGTTTAATATCCTCATCTGCAAGACAGCATAGCACTCCCTCAATACCACACTGAAGTACCAAATAGATTCTGTGCTGAGGTCAACCTTCTGACTCAATGGCAAGAGTGCTACCACTGAGCCAACAGAGCCCATGTGTGATGTCAGAGCTAATGGGTTCCACCGTTTTATAACCTGAGAGAACCCTAAAACCAAAGTAATGGATCCCCTAAAGGGCAGTTTGTAATCTTTTGCCCGACCAATAGGTCCCAAAATACCCAGTGTAATCCACAGCAAGTCTGTCTCACAGCAGTTTATTGTATATATGAATAATTCCCACAGACGTGTGTGTGGCAGGGATTGAAGGTCCCCTCTTGTATAATGGCACTGCACTTTCCATTGTAACCTGAAATGTATATTTTGTAAAATAAGACATGTAAAAATCAACAAGCGAGTTACAACACACCATGGCGGTATGTGACGTTACCCTTCCTGATTGGGTAGTCCAGTAGCATTGAGTTCCCCGATTGGACGGTTCTCAGTGCTACCAGGAGGTTGCAGGGCTTGTGATAGGCCGTCCCTTAGTGATGTTTGATGTCATTCTTGCTGATCTTCTGATTGGATTATTCTCTGTACTGTCTGATGATGTCATTGATAATAGAGCATTTGATTGGATCTTCTGTGATGTAACCTTGATGTCATCTGCACCAATCCGCTGGTCAGAGGGGAAATTAATTCTCACAAATCAAATAAAATGGCTTCCTTTTCATCGGGGTGAGATGTTTGCAGTGATTTATTTTTTGCTTAACACTGAGAATTTTATTCGCTCTCTGGTTGGTTGTCAGTTAGCTGATTGCAGCTAAGGTACCAATCGGGGCGCTACAATCGTGCCTCGGTGCTGCAGGATTAGGGGAAGAAAAATCAGCCAGAGTTCCCACTCCTGAACACCATCCAGTGACTCTCGCTGGAAAGTGCAGGTGTGCGGACGTTGGAGGAGAACAGGAACAGGCTTTGATGTCCCCCGTAACAGAATAATTTGGCAATGTTCACTGTCTAGGTTTACACACGAAGAACTATCGATGGTGTGAAGTACGCGATGGCAGTCTGTGCTGTGGAACTGTAATCCCTGAGGAATCAAAACCTACGGGAGAGGAGGGGGTGGTCGGAATTGGAATTCCATGCATTGGGAGGGAGGGTTGTGGGAAGCTTTGCTTCAGCCACACAGGGTTTCCAGCCCAGAGTGAGGAACACAGGGTGCCCAACCTGAGATACACCGGGTTCCCAGCCCAGAGTGAGGAACACAGGGTTCCCAGCCCAGAGTGAGGGACTCAGGGTTCCCAGCCCAGAGTGAGGAACACAGGTTGCCCAGCCTGAGATACACCGGGTTCCCAGGCCAGAGTGAGGGAAACAGGGTTCCCAGCCTGAGATACACCGGGTTCCCAGGCCAGAGTGAGGAACACAGGGTTCCCAGCCCAGAGTGAGGAACTCAGGGTTCTCAGCCCAGACTGAGGTACACAGGGTTCCCAGCCCAGAGTGAGGTACACATCGTGACCAGCCCAGAGTGAGGGACACAGGGTTCCCAGCCCAGAGTGAGGTACA